>NC_138160.1:114549082-115790647 GCF_964165515.1 Mesoplodon bidens
GTATCGGTTACTAGGTAAATGGGGAGAGAAAAGGAAGGGAGATTACTGTATAATTTTCTTTCAGCAAAACATTTTGTTGTTAACAGGTTTCAACAGAAAAGTTGAAAGAATTGTGCAGTGAACACTCGTTTATGCTTACCACCTAGATTCTGTAGTGAACATTTCGTTATATTTATCATATATTCACCCAATTTTCTATACATTTTCAATACATCTTTTTTTAATACATCTTTTTTTTCTTGATGCATTTCAAAGTATGTTGTAGATGAAAACATCAGTATATTTAACCCCTACACATTTCAGTTTATATATATATATATATATATATATATATATATATATATATACACACACACACAATTCAGTGTTTCTTTATGGTTATTTTTCGTTATTTTGAGGTAAAATTTTCATACAGTGAAATGCTCAAGTCTTTATTATACCATTTAATGAGTTTTGACAACCTGTGAAACCCAAATCCTTTAAGATTTAGAACATTACTGTCAGGAAGTTTCATCATGTCCTTTTCCAGGCAGTCCCAACCCCTGCACCATGAAGGTCTGATTTTCTTTTTCCCACTGTAGATTAGTTTTGGTTGTTTTAGTACTTATTTTAAATGGGATCGTTCCTGTATGTACTTCTTTGTGCAAGGCTTCTTTCATTCTGCATCATATTTTTGATATTCATCCATATTGTTGAGTGCATAAGTAGTTCATTCTCTTTCTCTCTCTCTTTTTTTTTTTTTCCTGAGTAATACTCCATTGAGTGAGTGTATCCATTAACTTGTCTAATTACCTATTGCTGGACGTCTTGGTTGTTTCCAGTTTTTGGTTAATATGTCTAAAGCAACAAAGAACTTTCCTGAGTGGGTTTTTTTGTGGACATAGGCTTTGATTTCTCTTGGGTAACTATAGCTTTTTATATTTAAAATGTTTTGAACCATGTGATTGGATTTGGTGATACCAAATCAATAAATTAAATGAAAATTCAGCCTTGAATCTCTTAAAGAATGAGACTAGAAAATTATATTAGGAAATAAATGTTCAGTGATATTCTGCTGCATATGTAAACAAATGTGAATTCCTTTGGATGGCAATTAGGGCTGACTCTACAGAATGTTCCTTTGATTCTGTTACAAATTATTCACTGTCCTCCAGTACACCTATCACTCTTCTGACTTTTGTTGTCATGAGACTTAACCTTACAATAAGATTTATCCTCTCACTTTTGCTCATCTTAATCTTGCTCATTCTTAAAGGCCTGTTTTTAATTCCACTTCCTTCTGAAATCCTTCCCTGTGCTTTACTTATACGTAAAACCCTGGAGTAATTTCTGTCTCCTTTGAGCCACTATAGCACACGTCATCCATGTCATTCATTTAGCAATTATTTATGTCCTGTCTAGTAATGCTTTTCCTGTCTTTGTCTTGAGCTTTTGTATGTATCTTAAATTATTATAAGACTTTTTAAAAACTTTTGATAGCAAGAATGGTGTCTTTTCCCTATTGCCTAGCAGTTTGCTGCTTTACATATTATATGCTTTACATATTAAATGTTTCTTCGTATATTATTGATTGATACTTCGAAACTTCATTAACAGTTTTGAAATCAGTTAGGCAAAAATAGGAGCACTGATGTTTTTATAGAGCTTAAGTAGTCTTCTGAAAGCTGTAAGATTTATTGAAGTCTTTCTCTATGCAGGGTGAAAAGAAGATAAAGACAACAGTACTAACAGCTGCGCTTCTGTTATCCGGAATTCCTGCTGAAGTGATAAATCGATCAATGGATACTTATAGCAAAATGGGCGAAGTTTTCACAGATCTCTGTGTCTACTTTTTCACTTTTATCTTTTGTCATGAACTGCTTGATTATTGGGGCTCTGAAGTACCATGAAGCCTGCAGAACTCAGAAAGAGAAGCTTACAAAAAAAATTTCTCTTCTATATTGCAGTGACTCTAAAGGAAGCATATTGGTTTACACCTTTATGAAATTCTTTTACTTTTTGAGGTTTTAAAACCACTTGATTAGGAATGGAATGGCAGGTTCCCTGACTGGAAAGGGTTGAGTTAGTATTAATACTGATGTGAAGATTAGAGTACCAATGTCAGTAATCAACTTTTCTTGTTTAATTAGAATTCCTAGTCTACACCTTTCCCTAACTTCTCAGATTTGTAATTCCTCTTTGAGAGCTGAGCTAGTGCTTTTAGGAGAGCAGATGAATGTCGTCTCAGCCAGTCCCAAGGACTGAATCTTGTATTTGTATTGTTCTGTCCTGAGAAATGGAGCCATCTTAAAAATAAAATGAAAGAAATTGAATTGTCTAGTGTTAAGTTTGCACATTTTAACTTATAAGGGCTGAATAAGGTAGCCAATTTTATCTTTTCTCGTTGAGTCAGTATCTTATTTATTTATTTTTTTTGCGATACGCGGGCCTCTCACGGCTGTGGCCTCTCCCGTCGCGGAGCACAGGCTCCGGACGTGCAGGCCCAGTGGCCGTGGCTCATGGGCCCAGCCGCTCTGCGGCATGTGGGACCCTGCTGGACCAGGGCACGAACCCATGTCCCCTGCATCGGCAGGCAGACTCTCAACCACTGCACCACCAGGGAAGCCCCAGTATCTTAATTTTTATTCCAGCATAAATATTTAATGGAGGAAATGATTAAGATTCATACATGTGAAATTAAAAGGTATTTATGAAATCTTTATTAATTTTAATTTATGAAAAATTTTATTACCAAACTCAGAATTGGAAATTTTTACTTCTGAGTATTAGATTTTCAGAAGTATGTTTTTTAAACAATAAGCATAGAATGATGAGATATAAAAATGGAATTTAAAGAATTGACTGAAGTATTCAACCCAATAGCATAAATACCCTTTTAACTAATGTGGTAACACTGTCATATTTGGAAGGTTTGACTTAAAAGAGTATAAAGCATAAGTTTTTTATCACTTGGTATTACATTTCCCTAGTTTTTTTGTATCATCTGTTTGATTAATTCTTGTGATACAGACTTTTTTTTATTACAAAGTTTTTTTATTTTGAACCACAGTGATGGAGAATAAGTATAACAATTTAAGTCTATTCGTTTGACTTAGGGTAAGATTACAAGCACACATTTTTCCGAATTCCATACAAATCTAATATCCAGAGGATTGGATAGTATTCTTGAATTTGTCACACTCTCCCCAATCCCTGGGAAGACACTAGGGGTTTTCAATTGCACATTTTATTTCTTCCATTTTGTCACTTTACACATGCAAAGTTTTAGTAATTGTAGGTCATTATCAAATTTATTTCAAAGAGAAGACATGAGTATTTGCTTAAGCATGTTGAATAATATCAAATGGAAATGCAGGTTTATTAGTGTTTGGAATAATTAAGAAGAATTTTTTTTACTTAGAAATTTCAGGGATTTGAAATGTTTATGAGTTAAAACTAGATTGACAAGGATGGTTGTTGAGGACTTGCCTGGTGGTCCAGTGGTTAAGACTCTGTGCTTCCACTGCAGGGGGCGCGGGTTCCGTCCCTGGTCGGGGAAGTTCCTCATGCTGTGAGGTGCAGCCAAAAAAACCAACAACAAAGGATGGTCGTTGAGAGGTGACATCTTTGGCCAGTAGATTTTTAGTCTTATTAGCTGTATAAATGGATGTGTGTACACATAGTTGGTGTAAAAACAGCAAGAGGGTTATGAGATTCAGAACTAGGTTAGTTAGAATCAAAATCTGCTTTGGAAGCCAGGGCAGTTTGCTAAATAAGTGATGTATTGGAGACATAGTAGACTATAATTACTTCTTTCACCTCTGCTAATAGATAAAAGTAGTTTCTTCAAGGACATAGAAATGCTGTGAACTTACCGTAAGTATGCTGTGGGCACAAAAAGCCAGTTAGAATTGTCACGTGAATATGTTCTCTTAAAAGGGAGAGGGGGCTTCCCTGGTGGCGCAGTGGTTGAGAGTCTGCCTGCCGATGCAGGGGACACGGGTTCGTGCCCCGGTCCGGGAAGATCCCACATGCCGCGGAGTGGCTGGGCCCGTGGGCCATGGCCGCTGAGCCTGCGCGTCCGGAGCCTGTGCTCCGCAACGGGAGAGGCCACAACAGTGAGAGGCCCGCATACCGCAAAAAAAAAAAAAAGAAAAAAAGGGAGTTAGAGGTACTTCCCTAGTGATCCAGTGGTTAAGATTCTGCACTCTCAGTGTGGGGGGCCGGGGTTTGATCCCTGGTCAGGGAACTAGATCCTGCATGCATGCTGCAACTGAAGATCCTGCATGCTGCAACTAAAGACCTGGGGCAGCCACTAAATAAATTAATATTAAAAAAGAAAATAAAACGATGAAAAAAAAAGGGAGTTAGAAATGAAGTATCTTGGAAAGAGCTCTGGCGTGGGTATCAGATGCCTGGGTTCTGGTTCCAGTTTAGATTCCAAGAAGATTAGTGATCTGGGATTAAATTTGTTTCCCATGTCTCAGTATTCTCCCTTAAAATCAAGAAATTTGAGTAAGTGATTTAAAAAATCTGTTTCAGCTATATCAATTTTTGCATGGCCTCATCCAGTTTCTTGGCTTCAAATACCATATACAGAAAGTCCCTGAGTTAGGGTGGTTTGACTTACAATTTTTTGACTTTATGGTGGTTTCAAAGTGACACATTCGTTAGAAACCGTGCTTTGAATTTTGAATTTCGAATTTTGATCTCTTCCTGGGCTAGCCATCTGCAGTATGATACTCTCTAGTGATGCTGGGCAGTGGCAGAGAGCTGCAGATCCCAGTCCATGATGATCCACTTAAAACCGTTCTGCTTTTCACTTTCAGTAGAGTATTCAATAAATTACATGAGATATTCAACATTTTATTATAAAATAGGCTTTGTGTTAGATGATTCTGCCCAACTGCAGGGTAATGTGTGTGTTCTGACACATTTAAGGTAGGCTAGGCTAAGTTATGATGGGTAGGTTAGGTATATTAAAATGCATTTTCCGCTTGCAGTACTTTAAACTTACGATGGGTTTATCAGGATGTAATCCCATCCTAAGTTGAGGAAGAACTGTATTATACATTCTATAAAGTGCTTATGACCCTTATCTCTCCAATCTCTATTTCTCCTTTGAACTCCAGACTCATATATTTCCTTTCAGCCATTATCTCCTTCTGGATATCTAGTAGGCAGAAACACTGATTTTCTCTCCTTTTCCCACCAAATCTGCTGCACCCAGGCCTTTTTCATCTTCACAAATTCACCACAATCCAGAGTAGCTCTGTTCAAAACCTGGGAGTCATCTTTATTCCTCCCCTACCCTTGCAGTTCACATCCATTTTATCAGTTAGTGTTTGGAAAGCTGCCTGTGGAATACATCCAGAATCTGACCACTTGTCAGTGTCTCCACACTCCTTACCTTCAGCCCACATACAAGCAAGTTACAATGGCTCTCATACCTGACCCGCATTGGTGTCCATTCTGTCATATATTGGCTCAGGCCTTCCTTACTCTTGGCATGGTCTGCCCTGCAGCCACAGGTGGGCAATAAATCACAGAGGAAGAGCAGAAGCCAGTCTTAGAGTCTTAAACTCGTTGGTTTCATTTTTTAAAAATTCAAATTTATCGAGGTAAGATTTACATACAATAAAACACACCAATTTAAAGCATACAGTTCAGGGAACTCACTGGTCGACCAAGTGGTTAAGACTCCACGCTTCCACTGCAGGGGCCCCGGGTTGGGGAGCTAAGATCCCGCAGGCTGTGGGGTACGGCCCAAAAAAATAACAATAAAATAAAAATAAAGCGTACAGTTCAGTGAATCTTGACAAACATCCATGCAATGACTGCCACAGTCAAAATATGGAACTTTTCTATCATCCTTATGTGTAAGAACATAAAATAGTACAGAGGCACGTAAAGTAAGTGAGAGCCTGTCCCCAACGCCTTTACAGCTTTCTGCTAAAACCACTCAACATTGCAGCGTAAGTTCCACTAGGCGAGTCGTTCTTCGCCTTGACCGGACTGTACTTCAGAATCACCTGGGAAGCTTTAAAATTCCCAATACACTGGAAGCACTCCAGACCAATCAAATTAAAGTATCAGAATGGAACACACGCATCCGTATATTTATTTTTAAGCTCCCAAGCGCAGGCAATGTTTAGAACCATAATCTTGTGTAACGTATTTTTAGCTCTTCGTCCTCTTCACCAAGTTAACTCCTACTCAGTCTTCAAATCATACCTCAAAGGTCACTTCCTTAGGGAACTCTTTTTCTGAACCCCTTTCCTATGGTAGAATCTCTTTTCTGTTATATTACATCTGCTTGTGTTTTTGTTAATGCCTATATCTGCCACGCGATTGGAAAGCTCGTTGGAAGGTAGAACATGCCTGACACGTAACAATATATTTAAATGAATGCGTGTAGAAATGATGAGAGTGAATGGAGATGTTTGTAGCATCGCTTAGATGTCAGTACACTTCCTGGGACAGCTCGGGGTTGCTTATGGCGTTCCAGTGCCCGCTGTAGGAAAGACCCTCCCAGGGCTTGGATGGCTGAGGCACCACCCTCTACCGCACCAAGGCGCGGGGGCTTCCGCGGCTGTGCAGGGAAAACCCGGCCGAGGTAACCTCTTTAGGAGCAGCCGGCACTGTGCGACCTCCAGCCGAGAGGGGGTGCTGTGGAACGATAGCCGCTTCCGGCCCGCTTTTTCCTTCCTCCTGCCGCTGGCGCCAGCACGTCCTGTTTTCGTTGGCTGCGTTCGGATGGTGGCTGCTGTTGTGGCTGCTGCAGCTTTTTAGTGCTGTTCCTCGTCCGGCGTGCTGAGGGTTGTGCGGCCTCCTGCTTTGTCCGGTTCTCCTGCGCGTGGTCCCGAAGGGTGCCGCTTTCCAGCGGCCTGCGGCATGGGCCGGGAGTCACGGTGAGGCGGCGCGCTGGGCGGGCGAGCGGGCGAGTCCCTTCCTCAGGCGGGGATCGAGGTGGTCGCGGGGCCGGGCCTGGCCCGGTGCGACCCCACGTGCGGCCAGCGCTGCCCGCGGCTACTAGAGGGGCTGGGGGACCTCGGCTGAGGCAGTGGGTGTGCTTCGGTCGGCGGCGGGCACAGGGTTCCCTTGCACGACCATCGGCCGGTTCGAGCCCTTGGAGTGGGAACACACCTCCGGGACGTCAACTACATCCCGCCATTTCCGCGGAACTTACCCGTATCGCCTTAGTCAATAGCGACCCCAGTTGAATTTCTCACCACTTCGCGTTTGCAACATTTCTTTGGCCCCTGTCGCTCTCTACTTTAGTTTTTTGTGCGCGTGTGGTATTTTCTTAATTGAAAGGAGCGTGTGGCCAAACATTTTTTACATCGCCTACAATACTACGTGACTAGGTTTGTTTTGGACTACAATAAATGCTTGTTGCATGGGCATTTATTTCGCACATAGATTTAAAATTTCTTTGTTATGTGTTTTTTATCCTTTTTAAACTGAGAACTGGGAGGTCTTATTAGAACTCTGATATCTCTTCAACATTTCAGATTGTTACCTGGTTTGGAACCTTGAGATTTTTATCTTAAATGTGCGTATTTGCTTAATGTTTAGCTGTGACTGAAAGATCATTTATATCTAGGATATAAATAATAAGTAAGTAAGGTAATAGTAGTTTACTGAGGTATAATTAACATTCAGGGAAATGGTCCACGCTTAAGGGTAGAGCTTGGTGAAATTTAGCTCATATATGAACCGTGTAACCATCACCTGGATAAAGAGTATTTCCATAACTACAGAAAATTCGTATAAAGGTCTTTTAAATTTCTGTGAAAGCATTGCTGTTCGTCTGGCCACCCAGACCAGAAACCTGGAAGTGATATTTATTTGACTGATTCTTCTCTCTTGCTGCCTACATCCAGTTAGATACTGCACCCTGTCACCATTCCTGCTCTCCCTGACTTAATTCAGGCCCTAATCATTTATTACTCATACTGCTACACCTGCCTCAAATTACCTTCCTCTGATCTTGCACTCCCAGTTGATTCCACACTGCAGCCAGAGTGACACTTCTGAAATTAACATAAGATTATGTCATTTCCTTCCTTTCATGTCTGTTGATTCCTACTGCTTCCAAGATGAAGTGAGACTCTTCAGCACAGCCTTCAGGGCCCTTCCCAAGAAGGTCCTTTCCATCTCTTCGGCCTTCTCCCCCACTTCTCTGCCTTGCCTGGCTTGTATACTAGATTTGCTGTTGCACTTGACATTTAATTAGTCATTAAAATATCCAGATTTTGACGCTTCTCAACAACTCTACACGTGACATTCTGATCCAGGCCAGCGCTGTCTCTTACTTGGACGATTGCTGTAGCATTCTACCTGTTTTCCCTGCTTCTGTCCTTGCCTTTCTTTGGTTTGTTCTCCCCTCAGCAGCCAGAGTAATGCTTTAAAAATAGTAGGGAGGTTATGTCCCTCCTCTGCGTAAAATCTTCCAATAGCTTCTCATCTTTTCTCAAAGTAAAAGAGAAAGTCCTTATAATGGCCTATAAGGCTCTCCACATTTGGCTACCATGCTGTACCTCTGACCTCATCTCATGACACTTTCTCTCACTCATTCAACTCCAACCACATCTGGTTCCTTGCTGTTCCTTAAACACACCAATCAAGGTTCCTCTTGAGGGTCTTTGCACTTACTGTGCCTTTTGCCTGGAAAGTTTCTCCCTCACATATCTCCATGGTTCCTTCCTTTACTTCCTTCAAACCTCTGAAATGGCACTTTATTAGTGAGGCCTTCTCTAATCACCTGGTGTAAAGGAGCAAACTTCCTACCTCCCATTGTCTCTCTTTTTCCTTTACTTTCATCTGTTTTTCTCCGTACCACCAAATACATATTGTATACTTATTTCTTTACTTGCCTGTCCTCTCTTCCTTTACCAGAATGCAAATTGCTTGAGGCCCGAAGGCAGGAACTTGGTCTCTTTGGCTTACTGTCCTTCTTTTTCAGGACAGTGTGCTGTAGCAGAAGAGTTCATTCTTTCCCCCTAATTTTAAAAAAGTTTACGTGTAAGAAGTCCTTTCAATGTTTAATTTATCTGCTGAGATTTTTTTTAGAAAATAATAAAATAAATAAAATGTAATAGAAGCTGTGTTTGCTAAGCTTAATCTTTAACTTAATAATCTAGCCACTATCGGAAGCGATCAGCATCACGGGGACGCTCTGGAAGTCGATCTAGAAGTCGCTCACCCTCAGACAAAAGAAGTAAACGTGGAGATGACAGAAGGTCTAGAAGCAGGGATAGAGATAGAAGGAGAGAGAGGTCTCGTAGCAGGGATAAAAGAAGATCTCGGTCAAGAGACAGGAAGCGTCTGAGGTAAGACATTAATCTCCACAGGGCTCTTGATAAATTGGACCTTCTCAGCTAAATCAGGCTTCTTCAAAAATTTTGGACTAGAATTTAGTGGCCCCTTTGCAGGCCCTCTGCTTTAACCCCAGCTTGTTTGGTTAGGCACAGAAGTGATTTGCCTAGAACAAAAACTTTCAAACAGTGTTTTTTTTTCCCCTTTCCACTGTCATTTTCAAACAGTGAAGTAAAAGCCAGGGTAATATGCCATCAGGGGGGTTCTAGTCTAATCCTGTCCCAAGAAAGCTGACCCCTGTGTTCAGAGCAACTGCTAGAGCTGACAGGAGAAGGAAACAGGGCAGAGCCATCTCCATACTCTGTTTGAAACTATTTTAAAGAACTTTTTTAGATTTAACCAAAGAACATCCTAATTTTTTTAAACTTGATTAAATATTCCATGGTACCACCCAAGCAGCCATAACTTTTCTGGAGGTAGAAAACAGTCTCTAAATAAAAATAATCTTCCCCACACCAAAAAAAGATTTCTAATAAAGTTTCTCATTAAAATGGGAAAGAAGACAAGGTTATACAGGTGCTGTGAACTGATCACAGAAAGAACTTTGACTTTATCTTTTTCAGACATTGGAAGGAGAGATTGCAAAAGTGTCACCTGGTACTTAGGGAAAATCCTCACCCGTAACAATGTGGATAACGCTAACTTATTCAATTTTATATTATGTGGTACCAGGAACAGTTTCCTACAATTCAGTCAAGTACTTGTTAAGTGAAATTGGTCGTTTCAAATTTGGTCTTTGACTTTTTGGTGTGAAAGAATCCCAAGATTTTAGAGCAAGAAGGATTTTGAGATTATTTGGTGAAGTCTCCATATTTTACAGGTGAGGAAACTGAGACCCAGAGAGTTGATCTGCCCTATGTATGTCACTAATTAGTAGTACCAGGGTAGAAATTCTTGCCTCCTCATTTTCATATCTGTGATCTTTCCACAGCCCCATTCTGCCCATCCTTGTACTTAGGTTTCGGCTGTCTTTGAAATTTAGATTTTCTGCTATAGGTCATAAATTTCAAACAGCTCTTGTTAGATATTTCCTCTGTTTTTCAACAAACATCACTTTGAAATTAGTATCATTTATTTCATTGACCACTTATAAGGACTGGCTTTACTTGTTCCCTGTTTAGCTGATTTGATAGTTAATTGAAATCTGTCTTTAATAATGGTAATATTAAGAAGCTTCATTCAACATGAGCCAGAACCATGGTCTGAAGTAGACGTTCCACTTGGTCATAGAATAAATGAAGTGTCCCCTTTCAGGCGTTCCAGAAGTAGAGAGAGAGATCGAAGTCGAGAGCGAAGAAGATCTCGAAGTCGAGACAGGAGACGTTCAAGGAGTAGAAGCCGGGGCCGGAGATCCCGATCCTCCAGTCCTGGCAATAAAAGCAAGAAAGCTGAGAATAGGTAGGTTGGGAACTGACTCTCTTCCCTACAGTTTTTTTAAAAAATCTTTATAACTACTGAATTTGGCTGCTGCCATGAGCTGTTAGCTGAATTATTTCAATAGGTTATAAAGCTTGTAATGCTTTTAGAAAATGCTAGATTCTATTAGTTTTAACACTCATGATGCATTGTTCTTTTATTTAATATCTGCTATTAATGGTCAGAAATGCATTTTATATACATCTTTGTGGGAACTATGTTTTTTCCTTTGAAATTATTTTCTTGGCATTTCCGATGTTGATTGACAAATAACTTTTTTACTCATGGTGTGTATTACTGAATTGCTATTCATAATGGGTGAACTTTGCTTTTGTAAGTTAAATGTACCTGTTTCCTTAAGATGTCAGTACCATTCAATTTTGAGATATTATTTTTGTCTATTAGACATAATACATTTACTCGTTTTGTTTCTCTTGTTAGTGGTTTGTTCTTTGCCATTATTGTTTCTCAAGTGGTGTCATGGGATGTATGGATTTGTTCTGTTTTCTCTGTTTTCTCCATATTAGTTAATGAGGATTTTTGCCATGTCATTTATTTTACTTTATAAATTTTACTTTTATTTTGTCAAGGTCAGTGTAATAATGCCCATTAGGATTTTTTTTTTTTTTTTTTGCGGTACACGGGCCTCTCACTGTTGTGGCCTCTCCCGTTGCGGAGCACAGGCTCTGGACACGCAGGCTCAGCGGCCGTGGCTCACAGGCCCAGCCACTCTGCGGCATGTGGGATCTTCCCGGACCGGGGCACAAACCCGTGTCCCCTGCATCAGCAGGCGGACTCTCAACCACTGTGCCACCAGGGAAGCCCTGGGATTATTTTAAATTTTAAAATATAAATTCAGAGAAATGAGTGAAATATAAACATGCAGCTTATTAAATAATTATAAAGCAAGATCCATGTAACCGCCACCAAAGTCAAGAAATAGAACATTTTCTGTACCCCTGGAAGCCCTCCATGTCCCTTCTCTAACCCAGCTCCCTCCTTCTCTGTATAAAATCACTCCTGACTTTTGTGCTAGTAATTTGTGTCCTAATTGTTTCCTTATAGTTTTACCACCTATGTGTATAACTGGAAAAAGAATAGTCTAGATTTATATGTTTTTTAACTTTACATGAATGAGTCTTCTTTTGCGTTTTTGCTCAACATTGAGAGTTATCTGTGTTGCTCATAACAGTAGTTTATTTTTATTGCTGAACACTATTCTGTGGTATAAATATACCACTATTTATTTATCCATTCTACTGAGATGGATGTTTGGGTTGTTTTAACTTTGGGGCTATTATGAACATTTTTGTATATATATCCTAGTATACATGTGTATGAGTTTCCCTTGGGTATATATATTGGAGTGAAGTTACATGGTCATAGAATAAACATAGCTTCATTTTAACTAAGTAATCCAAAATGCTTTCCAAGGAGTTTGTACTAATTATACTTCCAGCAGTATATGAGAATTGTATCCCTCCATACCCTTGCCAGTATTAGGTATTGTCAGTCCTTTTAATTTTTGTTTATTTGTTAGACATATAATAGCAATATCATTGTGGTTTTAATTTGCATTTCCTTGATTACTAATGAAGTTGAACACTTTTTCATATGTTTCTTGGTCATTCAGATTTCCTCTTTTCTAAAGTACATGTTTAAATGTTTTGCTCATTTTCCTATTGGGTTGTTTCTGTCGTTAAAAATTGATTTATAGGGGGTTTTTGTTTTTAAATATTCTGGATAGTTGTTTTTTGTCATTTATGTGAGAGGCAGATATATTACTCTGGTTTGTCTTTTTACTCTGTAATGATACTTTTGAGGAACAAAGACTTAAGAAAGAAGAAACATTCATAAAATGAAGAAAATTAATAAGATGATTGAGGAAAACCTGACAAGGGCAGTGTGAAAAAAGATTATAGGCTATACTCAGTCTAAACATAAAGAATTAGCATGCTGCTTTTAACAATATATAAAAAAGATAATACAATCATAAACTAGTTGGATTTATTCCAGAAATGGAAGGTTGGTTTAACATTGGAAAATCAATCAGTATGATCCTTTACATTAATAAGATTCAAGGAGAAAAGTCTTGGTTATCTAAATAGATTCAGGAAAAGCATCTTATTAACTTCAACATACATTGATGTTTAAAAGTTCTTAGCAGACATGAATAGAAAAGTATTTGATAAACTGATCAGAAAATTAGGAATGCAAAGGGCATAAACACTTTTGAAGAACAAGTTATGAGGGCTTGCACTCATCAAGACTTGTCATAAAGTTATAGAAATTAAGAGTGTTGCTTTATTGTAAGGATAGACAAGTATATCACTGGAACCATATAAAGAACTCAGAATCAGATCCACGCATATAAGGTCATTTGATAAATGACAGTGGTGACATTGTAAATAGTAGGAAAAAGTTTTTCCAAATAAATGGTGTTAGGGACATTTGCTATCCTTTAATAAAATAGGACTGGCTACCTCATTCTGTGTGCAAAAAGCATTTCCAAACAGATTAAAAACCAAATTAGATGGCAAAGCTATAAACTTTTTAGGAGTTTGTCCTAGAGAATATCTTCTTTGCCTCTTGAGTATCTTCATCAAAGTTGGAAAAATTTCTAAGATGCTTTAAAAAGCACAAATCATAAAGGAGGGAAAAAGGTCAACTAATTTGATTACATTACAATTAAGGGATTTTATTCATTATTAGATGCCCTAAGTAGGGTCAAAATGCAAGCCTATTGGGATTTTAAATATTATTACATATATCATTTGTCTTGTAGACTATTAATGTCTTCGTGTATTTCTCCATTTGTTAAGTTTTAACTTTGTTATTTAAATTTTGTAATTATTTTTATATGCTGTGTCCAGTTTTCCTTTGGTCAGTTTCCAGGTATCTAATAACATTTGCAGTTAGTGTCATGGGATTAATTCTTCATTTTATTTCCAAAGTGTTTATTAATGGTATATAAAAATTCAGTTGACTCTTGGAAGTTTATTTCTTACATAAAAAGTAAAATACAAGTCTAGGTATTCTAAAATTAATGTTTCCAAAAACAAATAGATGATGTCCCTCTCTTTCTCTCTCTTTTTTGGTAGGTCTAGGTCCAAAGAGAAAACAGATAGTGGGGAAAGTTCTAAAGAGAAGAAAAAAGACAAAGATGACAAAGAGGATGAAAAAGAAAAGGATGCCGGTGTATGTTTACTAACATAAGTAATCGTATAATATCAAATTTGTTTCTGTAGTGACAAATTCTTGTTTTTTAATGCTGTGTGTTTTATTTTTAAGTAGATGATAATAGGTTTGTAAAATAAACAGGTAAAATAATAGTTGTCCCATGAGAAAATTTTTCAGAAAAAAGTTGCATATCTATACAAATTATCTAATTTTATGTGCAAAATGTGATCATACTATATGCACTATTCTGTGCCTTGCTTTTTGTCACTTTTAAATTATGAATTATTTTATCAATATATAAGGTCTTAAAGAGTAATAAATAGCAGTATACGAACTATCTAACTTAAGAAGTAGAATGCCTTTCTGTTTTCATTTGTTAAATATTGGATATCTTTCTGTAGCTGCGTACAGAGGTAGAGCTTGTTGTTTGTAATGCCTGCATAGTCTTTTGTTGAAAAAAGGTAGATGGATATTTAGGCTGTCTCCAGTCTGTAGTTATAAACAATGGTATATTAATCCTTGTACACATGTGTTTTGTGAATATAGTATAGGGTAAATTGGTATCAGTAAAATAAATGACTTTGTCAATGGGTATATATATATAGCTTTCCCTCAGTATCCTAGGGGGATTGGTTATAGGACCCCTGCAGATACCAAAATCTTCAGATGTTCAAGTCCCTTATATAAAATGATGTAGTATAACTTACACATATCCCCCCCACATACATTGTCATCTCTAGATTACTTATGATACCTAATATGACATAAATGCTGTGTGAATAGTTGTAAACATAATGTAAATGCTATGTGAACAGTTGCCAGCATGGGGCAAATTTAAGTTTTGATTTTTGGAACTTTCTGGAATTTTTTTTCCTGAATACTTTTGATCCACTGTTTGTTGAGTTCTGAGGGTGTGGACTCACAGACACAGAGGGCTGGCTGTATACATTTAACATTTTGATAAATAGTATCAAATTGCTCTCCAAAAAAGTTGTATAAGTTTTATGATTTTAGACATATGAAAATGTCTGTTTCTTCACATTCTTGCTAACATGGGTATTTCAAAATTTAATTTTTGCCAGTGTAATTGGTTTCTTGTTACTTTGAGTTGCATATCTTTAAAAGTAAATATTTTTAAATGCTATGAACATAATGTAAACTAATAATTAAATAAGGTATTTTAAATTTATTTACTATTTGCACTTTTCTTAGAATGCCTAGTCATATCTTTTGCCCGTTTTAGAATATATTATGGCTTCACTTTTTTTTCTTTTTTTTTTGAGTTCTATTTGTTTAGTGTTTTTTTTTTAAGGGACCTGCTTCCTGAGCAGTGTATCTAAGAAAAGATAAAACACAAGAAGTCTGGGAGTCTGGTTTCTGATCTAGTTTCTACTAGTCTTGAATGAGTGGGTGATCTTGAGAAAAACACATAAGCTTTCTGGGGCTCATCTTCAGAGAGTATGGAATTATTATAAAGGATATAAATTCAGGAGCAAAGCTTTTTGTTTGTTTAAGAAATAAACTTATTTTAAAAATACAAACATAATATAACCATATTATAAAATACTTGGAAAGTCAGAAATAATTCTCTGTAATCCCAGGTGCCCAAAATGCCATCATCATTATCATTTATTAATATTTTCTTTGACTTTTATACATGTGTATTTCCATAACTACCTGTAAGGTAGCGTGTCTAAAATTTTGATTTATATAATGCTTAATCTTTAAGTCCCTGATTATGACTGTGCAAATGATTTGCTCTCTCCTTTTAAGACTATTATTAATAATCTTTTTTTTTTAGAAGATGTTGGTAGGAGTTTATTAATTTATTTATTTATTTTTGCTGTGTTGGGTCTTCGTTTCTGTGCGAGGGCTTTCTCTAGTTGTGGCAAGTGGGGGCCACTCTTCATCGCGGTGCGCAGGCCTCTCACTATTGCGGCCTCTCTTGTTGCAGGAGCACAGGCTCCAGACGCGCAGGCTCAGTAGTTGTGGCTCACGGGCCTAGTTGCTCCGCGGCATGTGGGATCCTCCCAGACCAGGGCTCGAACCCGTGTCCCCTGCATTAGCAGGCAGATTCTCAACCACTGCGCCACCAGGGAAGCCCAAGACTATTATTAATAATCTTGATACAGGCTTTAGAATGGCTGTTCCTAGGAAACCTAGACCTAAAGGCTAAAAGATCAAAACTTCTTAATCAAGTTGATAAATAGCTTTCATTTACTCAGTAATTTGTAATAGAAAATTGCTTTTCATGGAGGCAATCTTGGAGGAGTTTGGAGGATTTAAAGTTGAGAATAACTAATAACTAGCAAACTTTGCTTACTAGTTCATTTAGTTTCCACTTAGAGGGAGAAATTGAATTCATGTGTGCATATTGCTTGTAACTAAAATGAGATTAATTTATGGTGTTTGAAGTCTGTCTGCTTTCTTAGTTGAAGATGCTTTTTATTGTGACTTCATTTTGCTAGTTTATTCCTGAATATATTTAAAAGATGTGTGATCTAAATCTGGTCTAAATTTAGGAGTTTTGTGTACATCTATTTTCAGGAGTTTTGTGTACATCTATTTTTCCTTTTTTTATACTTTGGAGAAGTTATCTGGAATGTCACTTGGAGTAAAATTGTTGATCCTTATTTCCCTCTCTATTTCTCTTTTTTTCCCCCAAGAACTTTGACCAGAATAAGCTAGAAGAAGAAATGAGAAAGCGAAAAGAAAGGGTAGAGAAATGGCGGGAAGAACAACGTAAAAAGGCCATGGAAAACATAGGGGAACTGAAAAAGGAAATTGAAGAGATGAAACAAGGGAAAAAATGGAGTTTAGAAGATGATGATGGTATATTGATTTGTTAGACTAATAGACTATATAACAATTCATGTTGAATATTCTAGAATTATGAGTAATAGGCCATTTTTATCGTGGAAAAATATACATAATATTTACTATTTTAACCATTTTTAAGTGTACAATTCAGTGACAATTAAGCACATTCACAGTGTTGTGCAACCTTCACCACTGTCCGTTTCCAGAACTAAACAAAAACTCCGTACCTCATTCAACAGTAATTCTCCATCCTGTCTCCCTCCCCCCCATTTCTGGTAACTTCTAATCCACTTTCTGATTCTGTGAATTGCCTATTTTAGGTACTTCATATAAGTGGAATCATACAATATTTGTCTTTTTGTGTCTGGCTTATTTCACTTAGCAGAGTGTCTTCAAGTTTCATCCATGTTGTAGCATGTATCAGAATTTCCTTTTTTAAGGCTGTATAGTATTACATGGTACATATATACTGCATTTTGTTTACCTATTAGTCTGTTGCTGCATATATAAGTTTCCATCTTTTGGGTATTGTGAATAATGCTTCTATGAGAACTGGTGTGCAAGTATCTGATTGAGTCCCAACTTTCAGTTCTTTTGGGTGTATACCTAGAAGTGGAATCACTAGTTTCTTTTTGAGATTTTTAAATGCCCCTTTTAATGTTTACATTAAATTTTAAAATTGTATAGTAGTGTTCGGTAAGGATCACTGATTTTACCTTAGAGTGGAGAGTTAGGTGCTTATGGGCATAGTCAGTAAATAGCTCTTTAATTTTTTACTTCAAATGTTAGTAATGAGGGTAAGTTAAGGGCATGTTTTCAAGTCCCTCTGATTTTTTCATAAATTATAAGAGAAACATTTCCCCTCCACATCTGATATTGATGTTTAAGATTTTAGTAAAGTGGAAGAGTGTGAGATATTATAGGAAAAGGGAATTTTGCTCCATTTTCTGTGAAAATTCCTGTGAATTTTTCATTTTCTGTGAAAGTTGAACTAAATAGATAAATGGTTTATACCTTTAAGGAGTGATGATATCTTAGTTATGTAAAGAACATTAGATTGTCTTTAATTAAGAATGTGCTATTATTTTTTCTTTGTGTGATTTAAAGAAAGATAATTGCAAGAAATAAGCATACCATTTTAGCAGACAGAGTTTTTAGTTCTGCTTCTGCTAGCGTAGTTGTAAAACCATACTGGAGATCCATTTTTTAGACATATTAGTCTTTCTTCCTCTTTTCAGTTTAATAATTTATAATTTATTTCTTTTATTATTAGTATTATTCAAAACTAATACCTGCTGGATTTAAAACCTTGCCAGTGTGAGTATTTGAACTGCGTTGTGCCTGGGTTAATTGGTAAGGAAGGTGTTTGGATAGTAAGAGAAAAGGCTTTAATGGGGGGTGTGTGGTCTCATTGTGAAGTATTTCCTTTTGAAACACAAATTCAAAGAAAGTGTATTCTGATATTTTAGATGATGAAGATGATCCTGCAGAGGCTGAAAAGGAAGGAAATGAAATGGAGGGTGAAGAGTTAGATCCATTAGATGCTTACATGGAAGAAGTGAAAGAGGAAGTAAAAAAGTTTAATATGAGAAGTGTGAAAGGTGGTGGGGGAAATGAAAAGGTATGGAATTTTCTCCTATTTTTAAAGATTTACATTCCTAATTGGGTAACTTGAATTCATTGGTGCATTGACCTACTACTGACATGCATGGCTTTGTAAAGTTAATGATTTTGTTTCCTTCCCCATCTCAGAAGTGTCAATACTTTTCTAAATAGCAGAGATACTAGTGAGTTTTAACTGCAAATATTCTTTTAGAAGTCACTGTTAACTACCATCATCTTTGTTTAGTATTTTTTCTTACTTGTTGCCTTCTCAGTAGGTCCTCTTCAGTAGGTACTCTTCAATAAGCCCTGAATAGGTCCTTCTCCAGCACTCCCATCTTTTATACTCCTGATCCTCTTTACTCTAGTTTTTCTTAATAGCATTTATTACCTTTTGAAAAATTATATAAATTAATTTTTTGTTGTGTTTATTGTTTGTTTTTCTTCTAAAAACTTCCCAAGAGCAGTGATCTTTACCGTACCTGTCTTGTTTATTGATTTATCCTAAGGTCCCAGAATAGTATTTGGCTTGTTGAATGAGTGAAAATTACCATTTAGTAGTATTTTTAAAATAAATTATATTACATAATGTTATATAAAATTATATATTATATACTGCATACCTATATATTAATGTGTTACAAAATATAATGCAATTGTATTA
Organism: Mesoplodon bidens; assembly: GCF_964165515.1. NCBI lineage: Eukaryota > Metazoa > Chordata > Mammalia > Artiodactyla > Ziphiidae > Mesoplodon > Mesoplodon bidens. The sequence continues at coordinate 114,568,125 of NC_138160.1, forward strand.
CATTTTTAAAAAAAGTTTTAAAAAATATTTATTTGATTGCGTCGGGTCTTAGTTGCGGCACGCAGGATCTTTGTTGCGGCATGTAGGCTTCTCTAGTTGCGGCGTGTGGGCCTCTCTAGTTGTGGCATGCGGGCTCAGTAGTTGCGGCACGTGGGATCTTAGTTCCCCAACCAGGGATCAAACCCACATCCCCTGCATTGGAAGGCAGATTCTTAACCACTGGACCACCAGGGAAGTACCTACATTTTTAAATTCAAGCAAGTCAGGAGAAAGCAGACCACTTTTTGTTTTTTCATTAGGTTGTCACTAACAACTAAGTTAATTCAAATTATAAATTGTGACAGTTATCATTGTGTTTCATTTGGTGTATAATTTGTGTTTCAACTTTACAATGTTTTATATTCTTTTTTTAGAAGTCTGGGCCAACAGTCACAAAAGTTGTCACTGTTGTCACAACCAAAAAAGCAGTCGTAGATTCTGATAAGAAGAAAGGTGAGCTAATGGAGAATGACCAGGATGCCATGGAGGTAATTCTTCATTAATTTTTATTTATTTATTTATGGCTGCGTTGGGTCTTCGTTGCTGTGCGCGGGCCTTCTCCAGTTGCGGTGAGTGGGGGCTACTCCCCGCTGTGGTGCATGGGCCTCTCATCGCAGTGGCTTCTCTTGCTGCAGAGCACAGGCTCTAGGCGCCCAGGCCTCAGGAGTTGTGGCTCGCAGGCTCTGGAGCACAGGCTCAGTAGTGGCACATGGGCTTAGTTGCTCCGCGGCATGTGGGATCCTCCTGGACCACGGCTCAAACCTGTGTCCCCTGCATTGGCAGATGGGCTCTCAACCACTGCACCACCAGGGAAGCCCCCTTCATTAATTTTTGACTTTGTTTGCGATACTGTCCTAGAAGTATTTATAAGAAAGCATTGATGGAAGTGTGCTCTTCAGTTACTCTTAGGAGAAATTCTTGCTATTCTCAACAGTATTGTAGCCGCATATTCAAATTGGTAGGACATTCTAACATCTTTGACCTCTTGCTGTATGCCCATTTTTTTTTTTAATTGAAGTATAGTTGATTTATAATACAGTGTGAGTTTCAGGTATACAGCAAAGTGATTCTGATATATCTATGTATAGGTGTATATACATATATATACACATACACACAAACATATATACACACATGTGTATATATATATTTTTTTTTTTAGATTCTTTTCCATTTTAGGTTATTACATGATATTACGTATAGTTCCCTGTGCTATACAGTGAATCCTTGTTGTTTATTTTATGTATAGCAGTTTGTGTCTGTTAATCGCATACTCCTAATTTATTCCCCTTTCCCCTTTGATAGCCCTAAGTTTGTTTTCTGTGTCTGTGAGTCTGTTTCTGTTTTGCAAATAAATTCATTTGTATTATTTTTAAGATTCCACATATAAGTGATCTCATAAAATATTTGTCTTTCTCTGTCTGACTAAATTCACATAGTATGGTATTCTCTAGGTTCATCTGTGTTGCTGCACAAGTGTATGCCCACTATTTGATTCCCACTTGTCCCTCCTCAGCTCATCCCAGACATAGAATAGGGAGAGAAGAAATGAAGTGACAGAATAAATTAAATTTTTTTCCCATTAGCACTCATTGTAAAGATTTATATAGAGTAAACTATAGGAAAACTTTATTAAAGCCGTGTTAAAATTATTTTTTTACTTTAGCTTTATATTGGTATTATAGCTTTCTATAAGGGCAAAGAAAAAATAAACTAAGTTGGAAAATTCAGAAAATAAAGTAAAAGCCAAAGAATATTTTCTAGGAGAGGAAGATCTTTAAAACTAGGAATATTTCTTCCCATAGCAGAAAGTAGTAATGGATTTAGCTCTTAATTTTTCTTTTTTAATTATAGTATTCTTCAGAGGAGGAAGAAGTTGATCTTCAGACTGCCCTTACAGGTTATCAGACAAAGCAGAGAAAGCTTCTAGAACCAGTGGATCATGGAAAAATTGAATATGAACAATTCAGAAAAAACTTTTATGTTGAAGTTCCAGAACTGGCAAAAATGTCTCAAGAGGGTAGAATTTTTTAATTCATTTATTGGTTATTGTGGGAACAGAGGGAGTACACTTCACCTTGCCTGGGAGGAATGTTGATAGGCCTGTGAGTTGATGCATGGGTAGGAGGAATTTGCCTGGCTTACCTGGAGAAATGAGAGAGAACTAGAAGGTGAGAAGTCATTCTAGAGAGTAGGACAACATCTGCAAAGATTTGGAGCAGTGAGGAATTAGTGTGTTTTTGGAAACATTAAAAAAAATGAGCAAAAATTAGTCTGGCTCATGTAGTTGAGATTTTTAGCATTGAAAATACTCTTCATGTGAAGTTAGCAAATAAAATATTGTTAACCTTTTCTGATATTTGAGAGTTAGGAACCAATGTGAATCTGTGATATTGATAGAATAAGGATAATCTGGGCAACCCTTGCTTAAAGAACAAGTGGTTGTATTACTTGTCAATCATTGTTCTTTTATTGCTGGTACAATTTAAGTCAAAATAAAAGCCAAATTGTAGAAATTGGAGTGTTTCTTTTGTTCCTAATTGGTTGCAACAGTAATCACTTCAGTTGTCTCTCTGAGCTGTTCAGTGCTTTGTCACATAGCTTTTCTATGGAATTATCTTCAGGAGCACTAGAAAAGAATTGAAAATTCTTAATCTTACCATGCCTCATTGAAAAGTAGAAGACACTAATAGAACAATATTTAAGAGTTTTTAATCTGGATTTTGTTTTGTAGAGGTGAATGTATTTCGGTTGGAAATGGAGGGCATTATTGTCAAGGGAAAAGGTTGCCCCAAGCCAATTAAATCTTGGGTTCAGTGTGGGATTTCTATGAAGATCTTAAATTCTCTCAAAAAGTAAGTGTTTAGTGGTTGTGCACATTTTTCAATATCTTGCTACTAAAAATAGCCCTTTACACAAATAATTCCTTTGCTTACATTTTTAATCTAATGGGAAAACTTGATTATTTTTTCTTAAACAGCTTTATTGAGATATAATTTACATACCATAAAATTTACCCTTTAAGTTTACAATTTGATGATTTTTAGTATATTTATGGAGTTGTGCAGTCATTACCATAATCTAATTTTAGAATATTTTCATTATCCCCGAAAGAGGCCTGGATCCATTAGTAGTCAGTTTTCTCCTTTCTCCTCCACATTAGGCAACCTCTCATCTACTATTTTTATAGATTTTTCTATTCTGGACATTTCATATAAATAAGATCATACTAATATAGTCTTTTGTGACTGGCTTCTTTCAATTAGTGTAGTATTTTCAAATATTTCTACATCATCCATGATGTAGAATGTCTCAGGACTTCATTCCTTTTCATTTTATGGATATACATTTTGGAAAACTTTTACAGTTTGAGGGACCCAGAGATCACAGTTCTTACCTTGTCTTCCTTTGGTTTGCTTTTTAAGGCATGGTTATGAAAAGCCTACACCAATCCAAACCCAGGCGATTCCTGCTATAATGTCTGGACGAGATTTGATTGGTATTGCCAAGACAGGAAGTGGAAAGACCATTGCCTTTCTGTTGCCCATGTTTAGACACATCATGGATCAGAGGTCATTAGAAGAAGGAGAGGGGCCAATAGGTACAATTCCTTTCATTAAACTATTTTTTCAGTTAACAGCTTTGTTGTCAGTTAATCAGAAAGACCTGATGCTTTGTAATGTTAATTATAACAATAAAGATGTCTTTATGTACATTTCCTTTATGAATTTGGCACTTTGGGGCTGATTTCCCCTTACCAGCAGGTGGAGTGAGAATCTTCAGAGCTCTGGAGTGACATCTCAGAAGTACAAAAACAGCCTCTCCTGGCACAGCTCAGTTTTTAAACTCTGACTCGGCAGGTAGACTCCTCGTGCATCTATCTGTTTATTTATGTTGAGGTTTGTTCTTAGCGCTTATCAGTGGATCTATAAACTCAACATAGAAGATTATAGGGAAGTGTATTTTTCTTTTCTTTTTTTTTTTGGCCTTAAAAGGCTGTAGTGCCCACATTTCATTCAGGATTAGGTCTTTAGATTCAGTTTTCTTGATTCATTTGGCAGAGATCTCTTCTCCAAATTTGAGTAGGGTTTTGGAAAGTTGTTCAACTCCTCTCTTGGCAAGAGAGGGCGCAGTATATTTCTCCTCTGTCTGTGCCCCTCAGACCAAGGTTGTTTCCGGAAGCCACGGCATGGCTCTTCAGCACAGTGAGTCACTTGATTATCTTTGCTCTGTGATTTGCAGTTGAGAATGATTTGCATTCTTTTCAACCAAGTATTTTCCTGATGGTTGAGTAAGGTATTTAACTCTCATTTATCTTCCTATAGCATGTTCTTAAAATTATCCTTCACCACAATCTCTGCTATTACAAAACTTTTGAAATAGGATTTTCAAAGGTGCATAAAACAAGTTAAAACAAAAATTAGACTAAGATCTGAACTTGATTGCAGAGGTTAAATTTAACACTATAAAGCTTAGCCTCTCAAGAATTTTGGTGGTTAGGCTTTTGACATATTTATCTTTTCAGCTGTCATCATGACTCCAACTCGAGAACTGGCTTTACAAATTACTAAAGAATGTAAGAAGTTTTCGAAGACCTTGGGCCTTAGAGTGGTCTGTGTTTATGGAGGGACAGGAATCAGTGAGCAGGTAGTTATAAAAGGAACATTCAGTTTTTGCAATCTTTTAAAAATTGAATGACTTAATAATGTAAAAGTGATTTTTTGCTTTAGTGTTTTCTGTATTGATTGCTTCTAAAATCTTTAAAATGAGGTGTGAAAATAATAGTAAGAATGAATTATGTTAAAGTTATATTTTAGAATTTTTGAGTCATTTTCATATCTTAGCTTTCCCGTGCTTGTCTTTCCCCGCTCAAGGAAGCAGATTATTTTTTCCATTTTACAGATGTTCAGAAAGGTTAAGTTGACCAAAGTCTTTAGCTTAAGTAAGACTTTGTCCTAGAATCTAGGTCTTATGATTCCTGGACCAACATTTATTTTCTCTAATCTAAATGACATCTTTAAAAGGTGGTTTTGAGTGGGATGTATTAATATCAGAGTTACATCTGCATTCTTAAATGATTTTAGTGAGAATTATTTAAACATACCTTCATTCACTCTCTTTAGATTGGCATTTCTCCATGTGTCTTCTAAAGAATGCTAGTCATCAGATATTTTGCTTTAACTAGGAAAAGGAAAAATACTGGGTTCTGTGGTCAAATAAGTTTTGGAAATGTTGGACTATGCAAAGTTAAAATTTTCTTTCCTGCAAGACTTCTTGTTGTTAATAAGCTAATGTATATTGTGATGCTAGAAAAAAACGGGATAAATTAAGTGGCGTTTTCTGAACATATTTAACTCCCAAACCCTTTCTGAGGACTTGTCTTCTCAGATTTTAGACACATCTTGGGAATATTTGCTTTTGTTATCCCAATGCTATTTTAAACACTTGAACTTAGTTTTCTGAGTTTATCTGTGTCAGTTTTTTTGGCCATAGCCTGTAGTAAATACAGTTACAAAATAAGCTGGTACATGCATGCATATTTATAGAGAAGTCAAAGTTTTATGATGTCTAACAAAGTCTAGTGTTTTCCATTCTATTTCATTTTTAAAACGCAGGTTGTGACTTACTGATTTTGTGATTCACTAATGGAAACAAATCTCAATTTGAAAAACATTGATCTATCAAATTTCTTTATTTACTGCTCTCTCATATTCCTTTCTTGGTTTTGAGGAGTTGTGTCAAATTAAAATTGGTAAAAACCTCTGGTTTTCATTGATTTCAAAGTTACAGCATCATGTGGTCTGTCTGCTGCTTCCTATTCCTTTAGTAGTGCTCCAGCATTCCAAAGAATTAAGCAGGAGGCTTTGGTGTCTTCTAATCAGACCTGGCTGTCTTACCTTATGGAGCTCTGCAAGGACCTCAGTCAGTATTTTCAAGTCTGTAAAGAAGCATTAGTGATAAATACACTGTAAAATTGCATCTTTTCTTATTAGATTGCTGAGCTGAAAAGAGGTGCTGAAATTATTGTTTGCACACCTGGTCGAATGATTGACATGTTAGCAGCTAACAGTGGTAAGTCAGGGGTGTTGGGGTTTTTGTTGTTGTTGTTGTTTGTTTTTTTGTTCTCTTTTCTCCTTTTTGAATTCTGTACATTTTTGTTAAAGCAGATACAAGAAACAAGAAACCACCAAAGGGTTTCTACATTTCTTCTTGAAGCTGTAATATCTTGAAATTTGTATTGTAACAAGCTTTTGTTGCAAGTATTCATAATATTTTTGCAATTTAATTAAAAAAATTTTTTTTCACAACTACTCCATCTGATTTTTTTTTTTTAAGCACTTAACATGGATTTTAAATTCAATTTTGGCCTAGCTTTGCTTTTAAAAGGGTGGGGGACTATTTTTTTTTTATTGTACAATTTAGACTTTTTCTCCATAGGAGCTAGTACTTTCTTACAATACTAGATAAGTTAAGATCTTGCAGCTTCAAGAAAATTTATCTTTTGTAAATTTGCATGTTTTTAGCTCAAATATTGTGCTTTGTTAAATTATTCCCTATCAAAACTGTTACTAAACTGTTGACATTATTTAACTTCTGTGGAGAAAGGCCCTTCAAGATTTATAGAACTGGGCTTCCGAGACTTAAACCATCAAAGGTAGGTAATTTAATGCTGTTCCCAATCTTGCAAAACTAATTGGGGCTGCACATGTTAGTATGGAATACTTAAATATTAGAAAGCATTTATTTTGGCACATTTCTGTTTTTTGAAGAAAATGCTTTCAAAGGTTTCCATTGTAGTATTCAGTATATATATATCATAGAGTATTTAAAACTTTGAGTAATGCATGTTTCTAATAGCATTTTGCTTGGATTTCTCTGTACACTTAATTCTAATTCTACATGAAGTTGGTAAAGTGACATTGGTATTGATAAGTCATTGTGCTTGTATAGCATATGAAAAGTTTTGGGTTGAATGCTAATGAAATAATTCCTTGTTTTTTCTCAATGCTGCATTGATTGTCTCCTCCTGAAATTCATCTTGATTAATTTTATCTTTTCCCTTTATCTGTCCTTTTGGTTTATATTTAATAACTGTTTTATACATGTTTTTGCCAGGTGATTGAATCAACAATTGATAGAAATGCTTGTGTTAATCCTTTAGAAAGGGTTTCCTGTCTATGTGTTTAGTTTTTTCTGGCTAAGAAGCCAGTTGCATTTACTTAAACCAGTGGGAGCACTGTGTAAAATAGGATTTGTATCTTTGTATAGAAAAATGTATCTATGTAATACACTGATTTTTAAAATTTTTGTGTAATATGTTAGTTACCTAGTGATATTGAATAGCTTCTTATTTATGTTTTGACATGCCCGTTAGAAGCTTCTAACTGTATATAAGTAGGTTATGTACTACATAAAGTATTGTAAGGAGATTTTCTGCGTCTGAAGTAGTTAGCACTGGAACTTGCTTTCCACACATACGCTGTAATCTCTAATATGTTTTTTCCTAGGTGATGCTGTCAGATAATGGCTGATGTGGCTCGATGCTCCATCTCAGTCTTAGTTTTATGATGTGTTTTGGAGAGGGCTGTTTTCTGAATTTTACAGGTTCTTCAGGCCCTATGATGGTATGCAAGAGACGAGTTTGACAAAATAAAGGGCCTCATATACCCACTGTCAGAAAGTATTTGCCAGTAGATTAAGATATTGTAAACCAAAATTTCTTTTCACTGTTTAAAGATACCTAACTCACCCCTCTGGTTAAGTCAGGCATTTTAGTTCCCTTTACAGTTTTTTAAAGATTTTGGTAGTCATAAAATGAATTGTGACTGATTTTTAGTTTTCTTTTTGTCTTTATTTTTTTTCCTCATGTTAGGTCGGGTTACAAATCTTCGAAGAGTGACTTATGTTGTTTTAGATGAAGCAGACAGAATGTTTGACATGGGTTTTGAACCACAGGTATTTATTAAATTTCTTAGTGTTTTGAACTATAAAGTAAACCTTGTAACTGCCATGAGCATGAAATATTTGTATGGTTTCTGAAATTCTCACACACATTTCTGCTGTGTGGTGATACAGTGGATTGAGGACATAGGGAATTGAAGTAGATATTTATGTTTTGGATTCTTCATTAAACTTGTTCAGGAGGTATTTGTGTAGGCTTTCCTAAGCCATCTACAACCATCATTGGTAAAATTAGAAGTGGAGTCCTAATAGAAACTTAAGCTTTCATATTTTATACTTTTCATTGTACTTCCAAATAAATTGCTTTAATTCATGCTTTTCACTACCTTATGATCTAGATAGCACAGGTTGTTTTCATTCTCCAGATGTATAAACTAAGGCCCAAAGCATTTGTCTAGCTTAGATTTTATATTCTTCATATGTGCAGTTTCCTTCAATACAAAATTTTAGTGATAAAAGCCTAAAGGCTACAGAAAAAAAAAAAAAAAAGCCTAAAGAAAAACATGTTAAAAGGTGGTAGAGGGACTTCCTTGGAGGTCCAGTGGGTAAGACTCCATGCTTCCAATGCATGGTGCCCAGGTTCGATCCCTGGTTGGGGAACTAGATCCCGCATGCATGCTGCAACTAAGAACCGGCATGCCACAACTAAGACCCGGCTCAGCAATCAATCAATCAATCAACCAGTCAATAATTAATTAATTAATTAATCTTTTAAAAAGGTGGTAGAAATTTTTCTTAGCAAGAGGAGCTGTATGAGTAGAGTAGTCAATGTGCTATGGATGCCAAAAAAAATGCTTTTAAATCACAAACTGCAGTAATAGAAATGGAATATTGGAAAGGGATATGGTTAAAGTGTTCATTCTTTTCCGTTTATTCATGTATTCTCCAAAAATGTATTACCTGTCATATGATAGTGCATGTACTGTGTTTAGATTTAGGGACCACATTCTAAATGAGATACAGAGGAGCATATAAGAATAAACAGGACTATGGTAATACTTGAGCCATGTGAGAAACAGTTAAAGGAATGAGGAATATTTAGCTTGAAGTAGGGGACTTGGTAGCATCCTTTAATTCTTTGAAAAAAGTCTATCACATGAAAGAAGCATTAAATTTATCCTTTGGGTCCCAATCAGTAGGACTGGGATAGTGGGGAAGATATAGGGAGCTTGATCTGAGCGTAATGTGAAAAAGGACTGGATAAGCATTTTGGGGAGATTAAACAGGTTACTTTGTAGGAGGGAGATATTGAATATGCTTTTTATCTATGTGTTCTAGTAGAGACAGCAGGTCCATTTGTAGAAAGAGAGTAGAGGGAGTTGAGGAAGTCAGGTGGAATACGGAGCTAGGTGCCCTTTCCCAGTCAGTTTAGTGGTTTTTATTTATCGTATTCCTGGAACTTTACAACCATCACCACTATCCAATATCAGAACATTTTCATGCCCTCTCACCAAAACTGTCCTAATTAGTTGCTTTTGTTTTGAGTCATATCATTGTGAATTTTTAGAAGTCTCCTTTCTATAATGTTTTGTCATTCTGGAGGGTGTAAAAATAGATGCATGTATTTAGTCTTTCATTTTCAACCAGAAATTGATCTCATGGCTTTTTCTTGGTATATTCCTTTGTTTATGGACTGCTTTTTCAGTAGAAAGTGCTTGGAGGTACATTCTTTGAGTCTTTGCATTTCTGGAAAGTCTTTGGTCTACCCTCACATTTATTTGACATTTAGCCAGATATGAGGTGAGGATTATTTTCCCTCAGAATTTCTTTTTGTCTCCATTGGTTTTCTTTCTTCTTTTTCTTTCTTTTCTTTTTTAAAAAATATTTATTTATTTATTTATTTATTTGGCTGTGCTGCGTTTTAGTTTTGGCATACGGGATCTTTAGTTGTGGCATGTGGGATCTAGTTTCCTGACCAGGGATTGAACCTGGGCCCGCTGCATTGGGAGTGTGGAGTCTCAGCCACTGGACCACCAGGAAGTCCCTCCATTGGTTTTCTTGAGAAATTCAATGTTACTCAGTTATTAACCTTTTGTATTTAATTTGTACTTTTTGTCTTGAAACTTTTTGGATCTTTATCCTAATGTTCTGTGTCATTTAGGCTTGTTTTCTTCAACTAGTGTCCTGACTACTTGGTGGGTTCTTTCCGTCTAGAAACTCAAATCCTTCCGTTTTGAGAAATTTTCTTGAATTACTTTTTGATAATTTCCTTCTGTTTTCTGGAACTCTTATTATTTGAATGTTGGACCTTTTGGACTCATCCTTCAATTTTCTTAATTTTTCTTAAGTATTTTGCATCTCTGTCATTTTGCCATACTAGGAGATTTCCTAAACTCGAAGCTTTCAACCTTTCTGTTGAATTTTTAAATTCTGCTTTCATAATTTTAATTTCTAAATGTTCTTTTCTTTTCTCTGAATTTTTATTTTAAATGGCATCCTGTTCTTGTCTCATAGACACAGAAATTTCTTAAGTTTCCCTGGATATTGATAGTTTTTTGAAATTTTCATCTCCTTGCATAGTCTCTTTCTCCCTTCTTGCTTTTTTCTTTTTTTTTTCTGTGTTTGCCAGTACATTTGAAAGCTTTAGGTTAAACAGATTCAAGAACACTAAAATAGTCTTACATTTGTTAAAGAAATCAACTTTTAGTTTTCCTACAAGGAAAACACCAGTTCCTGACAATTTTTTACTAGCAAGTTGTACCAGACATTCAAGGAGTAAATAATTATGTTCCTAATCATACTTTATTTCAAAGTATAAAAAAGAGGGAATACTCATCAATTTATAAGGTCATTATAATCTTTTACTTTTAAAAGAGCTCTGTTAAGGTCCAATTATATACCATAGAACTCACTATATTAAAGTGTGTAATAAAATGGGTTTTAGTACACATACAGATTTGTTCAGCCATCACCACAATTCAGTTTTAGAAGATTTCTTTCACCAGAAAAATGTCCTGTGCCTGTCTGCATTCATTTCCTATTTCCACCTCAGCCCGAGGCAGCCACTAATTTGCTTTCTGTTTTAAGAGATTTGCCTTTTCTGGACATTTCATATAAATGGAATCATACAGGGAGTTCCCTAGTGGTCCAGTGGTTAGGACTCAGTGCTTTCACTGCTGTTGTCCGGGTTCAGTCCCTGGTCAGGGAACTAAGATCCCGCAAGCCGTGCTGTGGGGGGTGGAGGGGGTGGAGAATCATACAGTATACATCTAGCTTATATTTATTTCACTTATCATAATGTGTTTGAGCTTCATTTGTGTCCTAGCATTTGTCAATACTTCATTCCTTTAATTGCTGAGTAATTAATATTCCGTCATATGAATATATGTCATATTTCGTTTCTCCATTAGCCAGCTGATGAACATTTGGATTATTTCCATGATTAGGAATAATGCTGCTAGGAACATTTGTATACAAGTCTTTGTATGGACATACTTCTTCATATATTTTGAATAGATTACCTAGGAGTAGAATTCCTGATTGTATGGTAATTTATGTTTAACTTTCTAAGAAACTGTCAGACTTTTCCATAGTAGCTATTCTATTTTATAGGCCAATATAATATTGATACAGAAATCAAACGTTATGTTATGGTTTTATGTACAATGATGCAAAACCCCTAAAAAATATATTAAGGAACCAAATATAGCAATGTTTAAAATAGATAATTAATCATATCGAAGTTAGTATCCTTTGGATGCAAGGCTGGTTTAACATTAGAAAAATCAAGTAATGTAATCCACCCTGTTACCAGAATAGAGGGAAAAACCATACTATTATCTCAAATAATGTAGAAAAGCATTTGATAAAATTTCACTGATGGTTTAAAAATTCAGCACACTAGGACTAGTAGGGAGCTACCAGAATAAGCCTGTAGCAAACCTTACACCTAATGGTGCAGCTTTGAAGCTTTTAACATAAGAAAGAAAATTAAGTAGTGAACACTCACTCAACACTTTGCTGGAGGTCCTAGCACAGTAAGCAAGAAAAAGGTATAAATAATATTTAGAAAGGAAGAAACAAGTGTTATCTGCAGATGATGTGACTATCTTTGTAGAAGACTCAAAATAATATACAGATAAATTATTAGAATTGATAAAGAGAATAGTAAAATTTCTGGACACAAAGTCAGTAAAGAAAAGTCATTTGCAGTTCTTTTCCCAGTAAGTTAGAAAATGTACTTTAGAAATCATATAAGTTACAAAAGCTTGAAAAAATAAGCTTGACAAAGATGTGTAATATGTATCTGGAGAAAACTGTGAAACTTTACTGGAAAACATTAAAGAGAACTTAACTCTGAAATTTATGTAAAGATCAAGTGGTAAAGAGCAATCCTTCTGAAGAAGAGAAACAGGATAGGGTGTAAGAGAAGCCACTTCTTGAAAGTCTAGTTCATCCCCATTTTAGGATTTAGTTTTCTTGGGTCTGCTAAGTCAGGTACCACTTAATCAAAATGTTGTTGCTATCGTGTCCTGTCTTATTTTCTTTGTCTTTTTCGGTTTGTGTAATTTTTTAAAACAATCCCTGTATTGTTACATTTTACAGGGTTTTTCAAGGGAAGAGAAGTAAGTATGTGCGGTCAACACTGAAACATTTTTAACTGAAAATACTGGCATAAGTTTTAAAGCCATCATTTTGGCTGCTGGGTGGAGAATAGATTTCAGATTGGACAGGAGTAAAGGCAGGAAAACCTGGTAGGAGACAATTGAAATGATCCAGATGAGAGATGGTTGAGGTTTGGACCAGGAGCCCAGGATTTCCACATGCCTTGGGTAGGGCAGCCCCTCTCACAGATACCACATCATCTTTGATTGGAGTAAAAATGTGGTCCTGTGTATTCCTGGCAAGACCTTTACCCTTTCCAGTTTCCAGCCACTCACCCCTGTCTCTCTTGAAACCATCATTAATAATTGTATTCATTATGTCTTTTTTTTCTTGTTTATGCCATAAGAATCCTAGAACTCCCTGATTCCTCCAGGGCTCTTTAGACACTGAGGTAGTTAATTGGTACCTGTATCCCACTCCCTCAACAGTATGTCCACCATCATTGTTCTTTTTTTTCCTGTAGCTTTTATCACCATTTGTAACATAATATATTTGTTTATCCATCCTCATTAGAATATAAGCTCTGTTAAGACAAGTTTTTCTCTATTTTTATTGCGTATTCCAAGCACTTAGAACAATGCCTGGCACATAATGGTTGCTCAGTAAAGATGTGTTGAATAAATGAAGGAAAACAGAAATAGCAGTGAGGAATAGTTGCATTGTAGGTTTAGTTTGAAGATCAAGACTACTGAATTTGTTGATGGATTGGGTGTGCGATGAGTAAGAGAGAGAGTAGTTACGGATGGCTCCCAGATTTTTGGCATAAACCAAAATGACTAGAGTTGCCATTTCTTGAGAGGGAGAAACTATGAGAGGAGCAAATTTTAGGGTAAAATCAATTATAATATTCTAAGGTAACACATTTAAAAGTCACTGAATAGATGTTCTCAAAAGTTCCTTCTACTTGGTTTTACTGTCCTACAATTTTTGGAGACTACACTCACCATGCTTATTTGTAATGTTTTCTCAGGTCATGCGCATTGTGGATAATGTTCGTCCTGACCGACAGACAGTTATGTTTTCAGCTACTTTCCCCAGAGCTATGGAGGCCTTGGCTCGCAGAATCCTGAGTAAACCCATTGAAGTACAGGTTGGAGGCAGAAGTGTGGTTTGCTCAGATGTGGAGCAACAAGTGGTACGTACAGTCCTTAGGAAACCCCCACTTCCCTGTGTGTTTAGGCACTGTGTCATCCTTTTGGGATCGTTGTGATGTAGGCAGATAATTTCTAAAATTAAATAGTACACATCAACTGAAGCCTTTAACATTTTACCAAATATATATATGTTTTTTAAAATTTTTATTTATTTATTCATTTATTTCTGCATTGGGTCTTCATTGCTGCATGCAGGCTTTCTCTAGTTGTGGTGAGTGGGGTCTGCTCTTCATTGCGGTGCGTGGGTTTCTCATTGTGGTTTCTCGTGGAGCACGGGCTCTAGACGCACGGGCTTCAGTAGTTGTGGCTCACGTGCTCTAGAGCGCAGGCTCAGTAGTTGTGGTACACAGGCTTAGTTGCTCCATAGCATGTGGGATCTTCCTGGACCAGGGCTCGAACCCGTGTCTGCTGCATTGGCAGGCAGAATCTTAACCACTGTGCCACCAGGAAAGCCCTACCAAATATATTTGAATTTGCTCTTCCATGGAATTGTCTGTTTAAATGCTCTTTTAGTTTTTTTCACCAGAAGTGGTGGGCTGGTGATAAAATGTCACATACCTATGTTATTCTTTGGTTAATAGGATGTGAAGTTAAGAGTCAGAGAACAGATGATCATCTGTCCACATTTGTAAGCCTCTTAGTCTCTGAAAGTTACAATTTTTTTTTTGGTCTCAGTGGTTTATCAATTAAAATCAACATTTTCCTACCCCTTCGTAAAGTTATAGGAAGATGCTTGTTGTTTATTTATTTGCCACAAATAAAATGAATGTTTTTGTTCATGCAGTGTATTTGGATTTTTACTCCATTAACTTGGTACAATGTGTTGTTTTCAGATTGTGATTGAAGAAGAAAAGAAATTCTTGAAGCTACTTGAGCTTCTAGGCCATTATCAAGAATCAGGATCTGTCATTATATTTGTGGATAAGCAGGAACATGCTGATGGTCTTCTGAAAGATTTAATGAGAGCTTCTTACCCTTGCATGTCTCTTCATGGAGGTAACGTTTAATGAAGTCTCTGTTAAGTACTTAACTTAGCCAAGCACTGTGCTGTGTATTTCCTTTGTCTCTAATTTAGTAGTAAATTTTATGTCATCCATGTCATTTTTCATTCACAACAGTTCTGTGGGGGGTAAGCATTATTTTATTCCATCTTAGCGATAAAGAAAATAAGACAACAACATTGGTTTGATCAAATTCCATAACCATTAATCAGCTAAGGAGGAATTGAACTTAAAATTTTTTTTTTCAGCCCAAACCCCCAATATTTATTTACAAGTTATTTATATGTACAACTAATGTAATATTATGCTCTTTATAAACATTAACACACAAGCAAGAAATTAAAAAACACAAAAATTAGAAATATTCTAGTATTTTCTTTCCACTCCCCCAACGTATCATATCACACACACCCTAGTTACCTCTCTCCCCAGGCCCCCTCACCCTGCACCATCACTTCTTCGGAGCCCCTGCTGTAATCAAAGGGAGCCTTTGGAGTTTCTGAAACAGAGGAGGGGCATGGTCTCTGATGACTTTCCCGAATCCGCAAACTAAAAACAGACGGAGACATCAAAGCACTGCAATTGCCTTAGAGCGCTTTCCACGTGCCAGGAAATGCCTCAGTGCTTTAGTATAACTCATTTAATCCCCAAAGCAACCCTACGCTATAAGTACCATTATTGTCTTTTAAGATATTTTTATCTTAAGATGGAACCGAGGCATAGTGAGGTTAAGAAACTTTGCCAGGGTGACACAGAAATGGTGGAGCCAGAACTGGAACCCACCCTGGGTGGGTCCACACTCCATGAGCTTAACCGCTTCTGGAGGGAGATGAGGGGGGCTCCCTTGGTCAAGTCCCTCACCAATCACTGCTGTCATGAGACTCCCAGGTACTGTGTGAGGAGGCAGCAGGAAATCACTCATCACCGGGGTACCTCTCACTCGGTCGTCTAGGCAAGGTCGGCTTATCTGCAGTCTCCAGAGGCCAACTCAGCTGGTCACGCAGGCGCAGATCGATAGGCTTGGTTTCTATGAACTTAAAATGTTTGATTTATGTTCTATTTCCATCGTACCATGCTACCTAGAGGTTTTTATTATGATTCACATTAGAGCTTTAATTAATTTCTGTGTAATATCGCCATTGTTATGTGTATGTGGGACTTAGAACACTAAACATATGGAACAGAGACAGTGAATTAAACTCACTAACCAAGTGTTCTGGCAATATGGCTTTGTGACAAACCACCCCCAAATTTAGTGGCAACAGTCTTTTTTTTTTTCTTTTTTAATGAATCTGCAATTTCTGTAATTCTTCGCACACATAACTAGTCTCTCTTTCATGCTCTGTCTACTCGGATGGCTCAGTTGGGGTTGGGAATCCATTTCCAATTTGCCTTACTTAGGCAGCTGACAAGTTGGTACTGGCTCTTGACTGTGAGCTCAGTCAGGCTGTTGGCCAGGAGTCCTGACTCTTTCCCTTGTGAGCCTCTCTCTGAGGCTGCTTGGCCAGAAGGCAAGAACCAGAAGCTGCCAAGACAGTTAAGGAGGATACTGGGAAGTGGTAGAAATTTTATTTCCACCATATTCTATAGGTCAAAATAGTCACTAGACATTCAAGGGAATGGAGGCATAGACTCCACCGCCTTATGGGAAAATGTCATTCGATATGCAGAAGAGCATGTGGGATAGGACGTGCTTTCGCTGCCGTCTTTGGAAAATACAATCTACCACACAAGGCTTCATGTGGAATGCAATTAAAAGGGCTTTGAGGAGAAAAAAAAAAAAGGGCTTTGAGGATATGTATTTGGTTAACTTTTTTTTTTTTTTTTTTGTGGTACGCGGGCCTCTCACTGTTGTGGCCTCCCGTTGCGGAGCACAGGCTCTGGATGCGCAGGCTCAGAGGCCATGGCTTACGGGCCCAGCCGTTCTGTGGCATGTGGGACCTTCCCGGACCGGGGCACGAACCTGTGTCCCCTGCATCAGCAGGCAGACTCTCAACCACTGCGCCACCAGGGAAGCCCGGTTAACATTTAGTGTTTGAAAATGACTCGTGTTTTCCTTTTCTTTTTATTTATTTATTTATTTTTAAAGTTGTGAGTTACATTTTTAAAAAAATTTATCTATTTATTTATTTATTTATTTTTGGCTGTGTTGGGTCTTCGTTGCTGCGTGCGGGCTTTCTCCAGTTGCAGCGAGCGGGGGCTACGCTTTGTTGTGGTGCACGCGCTTCTCATTGCAGTGGCTTCTCTTGTTGCGGAGCATGGGCTCTACGCGCCCAGGCTTCAGTAGTTGTGGCATGTGGACTCAGCAGTTGTGGCTCATGGGCTCTAGAGCGCAGGCTCAGTAGTTGTGGTGCAGGGCTTAGTTGCTCCACAGCATGAAATTATGTAGGGTTTTTGAAGAATTATTTTTTTTAAGGTATAACCATGAAATTCCTAATGTGCACATGTAATTAATGTGCATTTCATGCATAATACATAGAATAATGGCATTAGTTGTGAGAAGTGTGGGTGTTAGTATGTCTGAAATGCATACAATTTTGTGCCCCTTTAGAAGCAAAAAGGATACAAACTACAAAACATTTGGTCCATTCTTCCTGCTAGGATTATTGCAACTGCAAGATGCTGCTGACTCTGGATTGTGACCAAATGACAGAAAATCCTGGACTTGTTCATTTGTAAGATGGAGATTATGGTATTTCTGTTCTTCTAAGATTGATCTCCATAAAGGGGCAGTCAGGCTGATTTGCAGAACCTATCGCTTAATGGAGTAATAGCTGTTTATTCCTGCTTACTCTTCTGAATAGTGAGAAGGAAGCTCAGAGACACTCTTGAGTGCTGCCACTTCTTGAGAGCCACCTGTAGTTCTCTAGTCTTCAGGTCTAGTGGAGGGAGAAAGGGAGGCAGGAGGTTGGAGAGTGGATCATGTGTTCTGCCGACTCCTGGTTTTCTTAACCTGAGACCGTTTTCTCAGTTCAACAATCAGAGCATTCCATAGTTGCTTGACTTTTTTGTTAGAGCACAAAGGCCAGGTAATTGTAGTTTATGAACAAAATATATGGAGAGCATATTGTTCTTAATACTCTATTTTTTATTTATCACATACCTGCATTCCTCTAAACTTTCCTCTAAACTGGGTTAAAAAATGAAAGAAGAAATCTGAAAATACTGTCATTAAACCATGGCTATAATTTCTATCCTGTCAGTCATCCATTTCTTCATTTTTGCACTAATAATGAATAATTTCAAAATTCCTTAGGGGCTTCCCTGGTGGCGCAGTGGTTGGGAGTCTGCCTGCCGATGCAGGGGACACGGGTTCGAGCCCTGGTCTGGGAGGATCCCGCATGCTGCGGAGCGGCTGGGCCTGTGAGCCACAAATACTGAGCCTGCGCGTCTGGAGCCTGTGCTCCGCAACAAGAGAGGCCGTGATAGTGAGAGGCCCGCGCATCGCAATGAAGAGTGGCCCCCGCTTGCCACAACGAGAGAAAGCCCTCGCACAGAAACGAAGACCCAACACAGCCATAAATAAATAAATAAAGCAAACTGTCAACAAGTAAAAAAAAAAAGTAAACACTATAAAATAAATAAATAAACAAAATTCCTTGAAGACTCAACCTGCATTTAATATAGTAAATATTGCTGAAATTAGGAAAGTAGCACAATGGTTTCTACTTTCAGGTGTTTATGATATATGAAAACAGACATTTTAAAATAGGGCAGAATGCTTCAATGAGACCTTTGACGTGTACTGTTAATATCAGTTACTTTTCCTTTTGGTTCTCTGCAAGTAACAGAAAATATGAAATCAGCTACCATAAATCATGAGGAATATTTATTAATTTACAAAACATGAAATCCCATGGCAGAACGATTCCAGGGGACTTCCCTGGCGGTCCAGTGGTTAAAACTCCGCGCTTCCACTGCAGGGGGCCTGGGTTCTATCCCTGGTTGGGAAACTAAGAGGCCACATGCTGCAAGGTGTGGCCAAAGAGAAAAAAAAACAGAAAACGATTCCAGGATTGCTTCACTCAGCAGTAGCTCACTGTTACCATATTGTAGTTTCTATACTGCCATCTTGAGCATAATAACTTAGTTATTAAGCTAAGCTTTCTTTATAGCAGCAAAAAGCCTTCTGCAGGCTCAGTCATCACTTCCAGATCTGACAGCTTCCAGAGGAGGAAGACTATTTTCCATATATCTGTGGCTTTTTTCCCCCTCATTTTTACGACCAAAATTTTCAAACACAGAAAATCTGAGAAAACCATATCGTGAACACCCTTGAATATCTAATACTAGATTCTACAATTAACATTTTGTTATATTGATCTGTCACATCTTTAGCCATCTGTCCTTTTACCCACTCCTCAATTTTTCTTAGTTTTTTTTAAAAAATAAATTTTTTTATTTATTTATTTTTGGCTGCGTTGGGTCTTCGTTGCTGTGCGCGGGCTTTCTCTAGTTGCAGCGAGCGGGGACTACTCTTCGTTGTGGTGCGCGGGCTTCTCATTGCGGTGGCTTCTCTTGTGGAGCACAGGCTCTTGGCGCGCGGCCTTCAGTAGTTGTGGCTTGCAGGCTCTAGAGCGCAGGCTCAGTAGTTGTGGTGCACGGGCTTAGTGGCTCCGCGGCATGTGGGATCCCAGACTAGGGCTGGAACCCATGTCCCCTGCATTGGCAGGGGGATTCTTAACCACTGCGCCACCAGAGAAGCCCTTTCTTAGTTTTTTGATACATTTCAGAATATGTTGCAGTATCAGCACATTTCACTTTAGTGTGCACATGATTAACACTAGTTCAAAATTTTTTTAAATAAAAAATCTGTAAGTAAACTATAGTGAAATGTACAGATTCTGAGTGTACCATTTGATGAGTTTTGACAAATGCATGTAAGTTTGAAACCCAAACCTCTGTTAAGATATAACCTCAGAAATTTCCCTCAGTCCCTGCCACCACTTTTTACATTTTTTCCCCAACTTTACCTGTTTTAGAATTCCAGATAAATGGAGCCATACATTATGGACTGTTTTGTGTCAGGCATCTTTGACTCTGCATATATTTTTGAATTTTCATCCACGTTGGATGTAACAGCTCTTCCCTTTTATTGCTGAATAATACTTCATTGTATAAATATATCATAGTTTGTTTAGTCATTTCTCTTGGTCACCTGGGCTACTTCCAGTTTTTTGGCTGTTTTAACCATCCCAAAGGATTCACCATAATCAGGATACAGAATAGTTCCCTCACCCCCCAAGACTCCCTTGTCCTATCCCTATGCAGAGTAACTCTAAGGTTCTCTTTCCTCGTGCACATAGCCCCTGGAAACCACTGATGTGCTCTTATAAGAATGTTTATAAATGCAGTCATACATTATATAGCTTTTTGCAGTTGGCTTTTTTTTTACTCAGCATGATGGCTTTGAGATCCATTCAAGTTGTTGCATTGTTCATTTCTTTCTATTATCTAATAGTATATTTTGTGTGGATGTACCACTGTTTGTGTATTTCTTTATCTGTTGAAGGACATTTGGGTTGTTTCCAGTTTTAGACAATTATGAATAGAGCTGCTATTAAATATGTAAGTCCAGATTTTTGTGTGAACATTTCATTTCTCAAGGGTAGATAACCAGGAATGGGATAGCTGGGTCATATGGTAAGTTGATTTAGATATGATTTTCTTTGTATTCATTCTCCTTGGGGTTTACCGCCTTCTAGAATCTGTAAATTTATGTCTTGCATCTAATTTGGGAAATTCTTGACCGTTTTTTCTTTTTTAATTAATTAATTAATTAATTAATTAATTTGGTTGCACTGGGTCTTAGTTGTGGAAGGCAGGCTCCTTAGTTGTAGTGTGCGAACTGTTAGTTGCGGCACGCATGTGGGATCTAGTTCCCTTACCAGGGATCGAACCTGGGCCCCCTGCACTGGGAGTGTGGAGTCTTATCCACTGTGCCACCAGGGAAGTCCCTTGACTGTTATTTCTTGATTGATTGATTGATTGGTTGTTTTACTGCCCTATTTTCTCCTCTCTTTTTGGGACTCCAATTGTGTGTATGTTCAGCCTTTTGATTCTGTCTCATGTATCACTGATGCTATGTTCAGTCTTTGTTTTACAATCTTTTTTCTCTCTAAGACTGAATAATTTCTTTGACTGTCTTAAGTTCACTGTGTGTTTTTGGCCATCTCTTACCTGCTAATAATAAGCCCATTCAGTGAATTTTTAAATTCAATTATTATATATTTTTTAGTTCTAGAATTTCCAGTTGGCTCTCTTTTATATTTTACTGATTCTCTAATTCAGTTTCCTAGCCATTCATTATAAGCATTTAAAAGTTTTTTTCCTTGATCACAATTATAATAGTTGCTTTAAAATCTTTGACTATTAATCATAATGTCTTAGTCATCTGAAGTCAGTTTCTATTATCTTTGATTTTGTTTTATAGTTTTCTGTTTCTTTGTATGTCTAGTAATTTTGGTTTGTATACTGGCCTTTATGAATGATACCTTGTAGAGTCTGAATTCTCTTATGTTTTATTTAAGTTTTTTTTTTTTTTTTAAATAGGGCATTAACTTGGCTGGATCCATATTTGAAACTGTCTTTCTTGTAATGGACAACCTCTGAAATTTCTAATAATTTCTTTCAGCCAGAGCTGGGCTACTGGCATTCTGCCCCATGTGTGTATAGTTTAGGTGTCAGATATTTGGGCAGCGTTTTTTTATGTTTTTAATTTTATTCCTTCCTCCCTCCCTCCCTTCCTCGTTTCTGCACCCGGGCTTTCTCTAGTTGCAGTGAGCAGGGGCTTTGTTGCTGTGCGGTGGCTTCTCTTGTTGCAGAGCACGGGCTCTAGACGCGTGAGCTTCAGTACTTGCGGCATGTGGGCTCAGTAGTTGCGGTGCGTGGGCTCTAGGGCTCACGGGCTTCAGTAGTTGTGGCGCATGGGCTTAGTTGCTCCACGGCATGTGGGATCTTCCCGGACCCAGGCTCGAACCCATGTCCCCTACATTGGCAGGCAGATTCTTAACCACTGCGCCACCAGGGAAGTCCTTGGACAGTGTTTTTATGCACTGTTGGATGTGCCTGCTCTGTTGTTCTTTCTGAGATTTATCCCCTCTTTTCTGGTCCTGAGTTTATCCTGAATGCTTTCTTCTTGTTTCTTCTTGTCAGTAAGACTGTTTATTCGTGTTTTGACTTCCCTACCTGGGCTGCTCAGGGCCCGCTCCCAAACAGAAAGTTTAAAATAAGAAGTAAAATCCTGTAAACTCAACCAGTGCCATTGCATTCTTCCAGGTGTCAACTCCCTTCCAGTTTCTGCCTTCTTTTAGTCACTCTCTGGTGCCTTCAGGTAGTTAGTTCTTTGTATTTTGTCCAGAATTCATAGTTGTTACCCACAGTAGGGTTAGTCTATAAGATTTTCCCCTACCTTGATGTAAATGTGTATTTTTTTTTATATGTAAGGAAATTTTCCCCCATAATCCCCTGTCTGTACTTCTTTTATCTTTTTGGTCAGAATTGCTTCACATGCTTATGCCTAATTCATTCAAAGACAAGGGAATGACAAATGGTTCTTAATGTATTATCCTTGCACCCCTGAGGTTTCTGAGATTTTCAGGGGTTTCATGAGGTCAAAAATATTTCCATAATAACCCCACCAAGTTATTTGCCTTTTTCACTTTCATTCTTTCATCAGTGTATGTGTAGTATAGCTTTCTAGAGGTTGCACAGCGTGTTAAATTGCAACAGATTGAATGCAGAAGATATGAGACTCCAACTATCTTCTATTAAGCCAGACATCAAAGAGATTTGCAAAAATGTGAAGCGCCTTATTTTTATTGTTTTGGAAAAGTTACTTTTCACAAAAATATATTTTTTAGCATGTAATTGTTTTATTATTTTTAAAAAAGTTAATAAATGTTTAAAATTTTCCTTAGTTCTAGTTTCTAATACATTAAATATTGATAGAGATGACCTAGATAAACTAAAGCTCTCTGGGTCTGGTTCTTATGAATTTTAAGAGTGCACAGACAACCTGAGCACAGAAAGTTTGAGAAGGGCTAGTTTACACTAATCATTACTCACCTCCTGAGACTGAGAATTAGGCTCATCTCTGGTTTAATATATGTGACCATGTGTTGGGTGGATAACAAAATTGAAGTTATGTTAAAAAGGAAGAGGGTTAATGGTTGCTGCCATTAACTACTAACTCTACTGTACATATGTGTCAGGATACCTCAGTCTACAGTAGAAGTTGTGGTATTTTAAAATTATAAACGTAATGTATATTGTTACTGATTCCACTGATTTTTCTTATGAGGTTTTTGGGTACAATGTTGGATCCTAGTTTCTTTGAGATAAGATCCAAATATTTTCCATAATTCAATCTTTGAAGAGTACATTTAAAACTTTAGGTAATATAAATTAATATTGATAAATATTTAGATGCTAAATGTTCTGTATATGTTAAACACAGGTTTCATACGGAATGTTAGAATATCTCTTGCTGCAAAAATGAATTTCAAGCTTTGAGAATTTATCCCATTCCCTTCTCTGATTACTAGAGATTCCCAGGTACCCCATCATAAAGTATATTTGTGGCCTGGACATTTTGTAAAAGAACATTTTGGTATTTTATGCTCTGCTTTGTCACTCATCCTGAGGCTCTTTGAGTAACAAATTTTAAAGAGAGATCCAGTTGGGTACTTCTAAAGCAGTGCACCATAAACTTTAATGTGCATATGTAATCACCTATGAATCTTGTTAAAATGCAGAATCTGACTCAGCAGTTTGGGGTAGGATCTGAGATTCTGCATTTCTAACAAGCTCTCACGTGATGCTGCTCCTGGTCCCTGGGACAAAACTGTGAGTAGCAAGGCTCTAAATAACCTATGGAGAGAATTAGAAAGATCTGAATCCTGTCAATATAGGCTGAATGTACCTGCCTTTTTCCCATTTGCCTCCATAAGAGATATAGGTTAGTGATTTTGAGGTTGGGCTTCTGGAGTGATAAGCCTTATGTATAAGAAAGGGGGCAAAACAAGGCAGATTTGGAATTTGTAAATAGCAATAACTTTTGATCTTGCCATTAAATTTCCATAATCTTTTTTTTTTAATTTTTTATTGAAATGTAGTTGATTTACAGTGTTGTGTTTCAGGTGCACAGCAAAGTGATTCAGTTATAATATCTATTCTCTTTTAGATTCTTTTCAATTATAGGTTATTATAAGATGTTGAGTATAGTTTCCTATGCTATACTGTAGATCCTTGTTGGTTATCTTATATATAGTAGTGTGTATATTTTAATCCCAAGCTCCTAATTTATCACTCCTCACCAACCCCCTCCCCCAAGTCTTTTACTTTCTATATGGTAGTTGTTGGACATGTGGTCAATATAAGTTGGATTTGTTCTTTACCCCTTGTTTAACTTCTTTTGTCTGAATGTCAGAGGAAATGGAAAATTTAATTTGAATATGTGGTTTTACAACTCTTTAATTTACTTGCAGGCATTGATCAATATGACAGAGATAGCATCATAAATGATTTTAAGAATGGGACCTGCAAACTTCTTGTTGCTACGTCTGTTGCTGCCCGAGGCCTAGATGTGAAACATCTGATTCTTGTAGTAAATTATAGCTGCCCCAACCATTATGAGGATTATGTACACAGAGCAGGACGGACTGGAAGAGCAGGCAACAAAGTAAAAATAATTGCTTTTAAAGTTGATTTCTATTATGTTAAAATACAAGTGTTTCTTTATGATTATAAAGAGGAGATAATAGGAGTTATGGGGACATCCTGAAAATCCTTCATCATCAGAGTATGGGGAATAGTTGATGTTCATCATTTATATACATATACATGTCTTAAGTGCTGTTCTCTGTAGGCAGATAGTGTTAACCATTTGTGTCCCCAAAAGGTATTTTTCCCCACCTAAAAATTTCTGTATATACATGCGTGCATATAGTTCAAGATCTTTCATTGCTTTTTTTAAAATAAGGGATCATGAAATACACTGAGCCCACACCTATCACCCCTGTTCTCACCCCCCTATACACATGAATATTATTTGCTTTTTTGACTTATCTATATTCTGTTAAGTATATAGTTCTAACTCATTCTTTTTGAAGGCAGCAGAATATTCCATTGTTGGAAGCATTGATGGTGATATATTTGACATTACAACCATGCACAGTTCTACATACTGAAGCAATAATAATATTAATTATTATGGAGTATTTATTAAATGCCCACCACTGTTCTGAGTGCTTTATATATATCATCTCATTTTATTCTCACAAATTCCCTTTGAAGTGGATAATATTACCCCTTTTAACAGATGAGAAAAGTTGAGGCACACTGACATTGTTACTTGACAAATTTACATAGCTAATAAGTAGTGATGGCATTTATTCTTTTAACCTGAGTTATTCTGTGGATTTGGGAAACTTTGTGTAAAGGGCCAGGTAGTTAAAATTGTAGCCTTTTTGGGCCACACACAGTCTCTGTCACATCGTGTGTGTGTGTGTGTGTGTGTGTGTGTGTGCGCGCGCGCACAACCCTAAAAAATGTAATACCACTTTTAGTTCATGGGTCGTATAAAAGTAGGCCATGGGTCAAATCTGGTAACTAGGTACTCCTGAAATAAAATATTAAATCATGTTTTTAAATTTATAACAGTTCACTGGTAGAGTAGAGCATTTTGTGAAGATGGCAACCTAATTGTAGTTTGCTATTCCTCTACTTACAACTCCAGTCTTTCTCTTGCCTGAACCAAAAAGCTGCTGGGGACACCTGCATCCTTAGGCTTTAGAGAATCCCAGGGAAGTGATGTAGCTGACTTCATTTTTGTATATGTTAAAAACATATCAGATATACATGTGTGTATGTTTTTATATCTTTTAATTGGTCTTTAAAAAATATGGGAAACTTCATTCTAGGACGTTAATACAGGTTAGCTGGGGTACAGAGGTGCAGTAGGTAGTGGAGGAAGGGAATGCAAGCAAAAAGGGAGAAATAAGATATATTAGAGTTAATACTTACGACAGTGGAGTTGTGCATTTATGTAAAAATCACATGTATTTCCCTTTATGCAAAAAGAGATTAGAAATTTTCTGGTTTTGCTTATTTTTAAATATTAAACTTAGGTATTTCACTTTGAACCATTAAAGAATTTAGTAGGACTCTTGTGGTCTTTGAAATTCTTTAGTAATGGAGTCATCTTAAAGAGGGTGACTCAGATTTTATCTTATTTGTGATCTAAGGAGGATTCATCTTGTTAGTGTTTAATAGTACCACTTTTTCATCATTCACTAGGGCTACGCCTATACTTTCATCACAGAAGATCAGGCTCGGTATGCTGGTGACATAATTAAAGCCCTTGAATTGTCAGGGACTGCAGTGCCACCTGATCTAGAGAAACTTTGGAGTGATTTCAAAGATCAACAGAAAGCTGTGAGTTTTTTAAGTCTCATTTTTATGCAAGTCATTGTGTTCTAAATCTTGAATATTTAATACCTGTAAATCTTGATAGGATTATTTTCATTTATCTCTTTAGAGAGGAAGGGAAAGGAGTGAAAACAAAATGCTCCCTTTTGCTTCAACTTAGTATTTTTTGTAGTCTACATAGAGTTCTTTTTTCTCACATGCTAGATGAAATGTTTTTGTTACATTGTCATACAACACCTTGAAAAATATTTAATTGCCATAAATTCCTGAATATTAAAGTTCTTTATTATGAAATTAACTTTCTTGTTTTTCCTTGAAAGGAAGGGAAAATAATTAAAAAGAGTAGTGGGTTCTCCGGCAAGGGATTCAAGTTTGATGAAACAGAACAAGCTTTGGCAAATGAGAGAAAGAAGTTACAAAAAGCTGCTCTTGGTCTTCAAGATTCAGATGATGAGGATGCTGCAGTTGATGTAAGTATTGTTGTTCTAAGCCTTATTTTTACCAGTTGAAGCAATTATTCCTTTTGTACTGGAGGTTTTACCATAGACTTGTTTAGTTAGCAGGTTACTGGAAACTTTTTGTTGTGTACCCTTCTCAGTTTTTTTCTATGTATACAGACGTATTCACATATGCCCGTATTTCTGTATTTTCATAAAAATGAGATAATACTGCTTTATAATCTTCTTTACAATAGTCCTATGTTGAAATCTTCCCTTTTAGTAAATTCACTCTTATGCTATTCTTTGGTTACATATTTCATTATATGGATGTTCCACTGTTTAATGAATCAAATCCCTATTTTTGAATATATGGAAACAAACATGTTTGTTTCCATATATTCTTTATTTGGAATATACTTTACTGTACTTCATTGCTCATTCTTGAACATTAAACCTTGCACATTCGTCGCAGTAAGTCTTGAGGATGAATGTATAAATGGAATTGCTAGGCCAAAGGGTATATCTAATTTGGTCTTAAAACGTTGTCAGATTGTTCTCCTGCAAGGTGAGTACCAGTTTGCACTCACAATAGTGTTATATAAGAGTGCCTGGCTCCCTGTATCTTTAACATCATTGGTACTAATATTGTTTTTTAATCTTTTACAATTTAATTGTTATACAACATCCTTATTACTAATAATAGTCAACATTTATTGAGTGCTACTAGGTGCCATGTCCTGTGCAAAGTGCTTTACAGGGATTGTTTCATTTACTTCCTCACAATAGCTAGATGAGTGGATACTCAGAGTATTCCCATTTTATAATTGAGGAGACTGAGGCTTAGAAAGAAATAATAACCTTTTCAGATTTGCATAGCTGTTATGGGGAGGAGCTGGGATCTGTACCTATTCTGTTCATACTTTAAAGTCCATGTTCTTAGCTTACGGACTTATTTGTAACCCAGTGAAAAGGGACCCTGAGGACTCAGCAAGTTAAGGGTTTCACAGAGTATTCTTTGGAGCGCTAATCCCAGGAGCTTGAGCTTTAGATGTTTTCATTATAAAATAATTTTGGAAAATCTGCCTAGTATATACCACTATTAGTGGTATCCTATCAAAGGATGTGAAAAGTCATTAATAAAATAATCTTATTTAACTTTATTTGACCCAGAAATCTTCCAACATATTTGATATTTGATCATAGAACTTTTTTTTTTTGTTTTTGAAACATACCCTGTTAAACCTTAGCTCAGAACACAATTTAGGAAATCAGGAATTCAATCTGATCTTGTCATTTCAGAAAATGACCACACTGGCTGTTAAGCACAGCCAGGACCAGCACCAAGGTCTCCTATTAACTCTAGGCCATTTCTTACTAGCATACCATACTGGCTTAAAATTCAATTAAGTCAATATTTTAGTTATTTGTTACCATGTAACAAATCAATCCAAAACTTAGTAGGTTAAAACAAACATTTATTATCTCATGATTCCTGAGGGTTAGGAAATCAGGAGCAGTTTAGCCAAGTAGTTCTTACTTAGGGTCTCATGAGGTTGCAGTCAAGCTGTTGTCCTGTCCCAGGTTGCAGTTATCTGAAGGCTTCACTGATGCAAGACCATCTTCTTCCAAGATGGCTCAGTCACTTTAATGTTGGTAGGATGCCTCTGTTCTTCACTCTGCATTTGTATCCTTACAGCGTGGCAGCTGGCTCCCCCAGAATGAGTGATCCAAGAGAGAGCAAAGAGGAAGCCTTAGTACCTTTTATGACTAGTCTCTGAACTTACATACTGGCTTTTCCACTTTCTTTTGTCTGTTAGAAGCAAGTCACTAAGTCCAGCCCATATTTAAGGAGAGGCTCCACCTCTTGGAGGGAAGAGTATTAAAGAATATGTGGCTTTGTTTTTAAAACCACCTCAGTTTTTTTATGTTACTTAAACATTTTTAAAAAATCTCATAATGAAATATGTTGATTTTTTTTCCTTCTTGTTAAAATATTATATAAGTTTTGTAAAAAAAATAGAGCAATACTAAAGTGAATAAAGTTAAAAGTAAAGTTACCCCTGTCAGCTAGCTCCATGTACCTTCCCCATTCCTGATTTATACATTTGTTTTGGATTTTAACACCATGTATGCTGTTTAATTTAAAAGGGTTAATTAAATGTTAGTTTAAAAGTAGTTGGTAACTCAAACCCCTCATTAGATAACATATTTTAAAAAGAAGATAAGTTGTCTGTTTCCATTTCAGTAAAAGGTCTTTCTAAATTAACCTAATTAATTTTAAACCCTGAAAAAAGCTTTCTCCTCATTTGAGATTTAAAATATTAGCCTAATTTTCAGCATTGCTCTTGCTTTGATGGGGAAACCAACCTTCATTTCTTTCCTTCCTTAAAGGAAAAAAACAATAAAGGCTTTTTTTCCTGATTCTCTTACACAGTTTTTTAGGTAAATCCAATTGCATTTTTGGAGTTGGGAAGAATTTTAGGAACCCTGTTGTAGCATTTGCCCTGGGAACCACTGACTGTATTTTTATTTATTTTTATTTTTATTTATTTATTTTTTTTATTTTTTGCGGTATGCGGGCCTCTCACTGTTGTGGCCTCTCCCGTTGCGGAGCGCAGGCTCCGGATGCACAGGCTCAGCGGCCATGGCTCACGGGCCCAGCCGCTCCGTGGCACGTGGGATCTTCCCAGACCGGAGCACGAACCCGTGTCCCCTGCATCGGCAGGCGGACTCTCAACCACTGTGCCACCAGGGAAGCCCTGACTGTATTTTTAGATGTCCACTGGTCTTGAATTATTGCCCTTCGTCCAGCCTCTTTCATTGCAGTGTATGTAATTTGGCCTTAAGGCCTTGGCCTTGGAGCAACTCAGCTGCATCAAATTGCTCTGTCTTGACAGCACATGTTCTTCATTTACTGAATTGGGATGTATCTGTACCACTCAGGAGTCTGCTGAAGTGGTTCTTGCAGCCTTGTATCTCTGTTTCTTTCTTTCCTTCCTTCCTTCCTTCCTTCCTTCCTCCCTCCCTCCCTCCCCCCTCCCCCCTCCCTCCCTCCCCTCCCCTCTCCTCCCTCCCTCCCTCCCTCCCCTCTCCTCCCCTCTCCTCCCTTTCCTTTCCCCTTCCCCTCCTCTTCTCCCTCTATAAATTGGTATTTTTAATTAGATTTTTACTAATCCTTTTTCTTCTTGTTTAGATTGATGAGCAAATTGAAAGCATGTTTAATTCAAAGAAGAGAGTGAAGGATATGGCTGCTCCTGGAACATCTAGTGTTCCTGCTCCAACTGCAGGAAATGCTGAGAAGTTAGAAATTGCAAAGAGATTGGCTCTTAGAATCAATGCTCAGAAGAATTTGGGCATTGAGTCTCAGGTATTAAGTAATTTGTTCCAAGTCTTAGTACTTTTTGTAAGTTCTTTGATTTAAATGCTTTTCAGGAATTATGTCAGCACAAGTGAACAAGAAATTATTTTAGACATTGAGGTAGTAAGCATTTAACATTATCCTCAATACAGAATTCTTTAATTATTATATTTGGGTGATTTCTCTAGTGTAGTTAACTGAGGTCTTAATGCCTATTCTGGAAGGCCTAACTGTTAAGCATGTTAACCATGGATAATTTTATAAAGTAGTATTCTGATTGATCTTACCAAAATCCTAAAGAAATAACTCTCTTTTCTGTTTATATTAGGTGGGTTATTGGGCACACAAACAATACCTTGGGAGTACGAATATCCAGTTACATAACTGAAACTAACATGGGTTTAGACAGTGGGAAAATGTGTTAAATATTTCACTTGCCTTGTTTCTCTTGGGAGTTTTTTGGTTAACTTATTTTTTTTTTTGAAGTATAGTTGATTTGTAGTCTTGTGATAGTTTTTGCTGTACAGCAAAGTGATTCAGTTGTACATATATATATATTCTTACTCTTTTCCATTATGATTTATTACAGGATATTGAATATAGTTCCCTCTGCTATACAATAGGACCTTCTTTATCCATTCTCTATATAATAGTTTGCATCTGCTAATCCCAAACTCCCAATCCATCCCTCCCCCAGCCCCCTTCCCCTTGGCAACCACAAACAAGTCTGTTCTCTGTGTCTGAGTCTGTTTCTGTTTTGTAGATAGGTTCATTTGTGTCATATTTTAGATTCCACATATAAATAATATCATATGGTATTTGTCTTTCTCTTCCTGACTTACTTTGCTTAGTATGATAATCTCTAGGTTCATCATGTTGCTGCAAATGGCATTATTTCATTCTTTTTTATGGCTGAGTAGTATTCCATTGTGTGTATGTATATATGTACATGTATGTACGTGTGTGTGTGTGTTTGTATACACATACCACATCTTCTTTATCCATTCATGGACATTTAGGTTGTTTCCATGTCTTGGCTATTGTAAAGAGTGCTACTATGAACATAAGGGTGCATGTATCTTTTTGAATTACAGTTTTGTCCAGATATATGCCCAGGAGTGGGATTGCTGGATCATATGGCAACTCTACTTTCAGTTTTTTGATGAACCTCCATACTGTTCTCCATAGTTGCTGCACCAGTTTACATTCCCACCAAAGGTGTAGGAGGGTTCCCTTTTCTCCACACCCTCTCCAGCATTTTGGTTAACTTAATTTTTAACTAAGGTTAAATTTTCATAGCATTCCTAAAGAACAGTTTGTTAATTTGACAGTATTTTTAAGACTTTGAGAGTTTGGGGACCTGCAGGGCCCTGTGTCCAGTAGCCTCGATAGGTTCAGGTCTGTAGTGTCTAAGTGGGATGACCAAGCTAGAGGCCAGTGGGCTGACCCAGTGAGGCAGCCACAGTCAAGGCTCTGAGCCTTGGGTCTCTGCATCTGTTTTATTTAGCCAGTGAGTTACTATGAAGTGTTTACTGTACTCAAGCCTGTGCCTCTTCTGACAACAGGGACACAGCACCTCACCTAATATTCTCTTGGATTATTGCTACTAATAACTCTTTATTGTGAAAGCAAATGGCTCTAACTTTTCACTGTTGTTGGAAGAGCTTGAGCTGTGAGTTGTGTATTACCCACGGAAGAATTATCTCTTCATTAGGCACATAGTAAAATTTAAGTTCAAATTTTAAAAAATGTGTTGAGTAAAGTCATTTACTGTAATTTATAGAATGTTGGGTTGGTCCATGGGGGGAGGAAGAGCTCAGTGGTGGTAGTGGGCAAAGATTCTGATTCAGAGGAAACTCCTAGTAGCCACAAAGTATGTAAATGATTTTAGAAATATTATACTATATTTGATATCAAGACTTACCTAATTATCTATGATTCAGTAGAATTTTTAATGTAGAATTGAATATTCTTGTTTTCTCATCAAGTAAGGGAGATATATTAAACTGTCTGTTATAAATATACTGTTAAATTGCACTTACGGGTAGCACTTTACATTAGAAAGGTGCTTTTAGTTAGTGGCTTTCCAGAGAATGCTTTGTGGTGGGATCTTTGGTCTTGTCTCTGCCTTCATTTGAGATTTGACTGTAGGTCTTCTTTAACTGCAGGATGTGATGCAGCAGGCCACCAATGCAATTCTCAGAGGTGGCACCATCCTGGCTC
Organism: Mesoplodon bidens; assembly: GCF_964165515.1. Classification (NCBI taxonomy): domain Eukaryota; kingdom Metazoa; phylum Chordata; class Mammalia; order Artiodactyla; family Ziphiidae; genus Mesoplodon; species Mesoplodon bidens. Next base: position 114,600,337 of record NC_138160.1, read on the forward strand.
CCACTGTCTCTGCAAAAACCATTGCAGAGCAACTTGCTGAAAAGATCAATGCCAAGCTTAATTATGTGCCTTTGGAGAAACAAGAAGAGGAGAGACAGGATGGTGGACAGAATGAATCTTTTAAGAGATATGAAGAAGAATTAGAGATCAATGACTTCCCACAGGCAAGTAACAGATTTAAACTTTTTTTTTTTTTATTGTAGAGTAAAAACTCCTTTTTTAGGAGCGAAAATGCCTTGTTTAAAACCCATGAAGATTTAAATGGCTGCTTTACTTTTTATCTAGATGGGGAGACTACACTAGAAATTCCATTTTTATGATTATGTTCTAGTTACATTAGAATCTAAATGAATTTATGATGTAGGTGTTAATTATAATCTTAATATTGACCATAATATGATTTAGTTAACCTGTTCCTTTTCAGTACATCAGGTTTCTTTATTCTGTTGTAAAGTGATTTTCCCCCCACTCTTTTTTATTTTATTTTTTTTTAACGTCTTTATTGGAGTATAATTGTTCCCCCACTCTTTATTTCATAGACTGCTAGGTGGAAAGTTACCTCTAAGGAAGCTCTGCAGAGAATCAGTGAATATTCTGAAGCTGCAATTACAATCAGAGGAACATACTTCCCACCTGGCAAAGAACCCAAGGAAGGAGAGCGGAAAATTTACTTGGCAATTGAAAGTATGTACTGTTCATTCTGTTTCAATCTTGAGTTAGATCACAGTTGATATAGATGTAATAGACACAGAAAGAATATGAGGTCAGTTCTAGAGAGGACTGAAAATGAGGAACACCTATAAGAAAAAAAATAGTTTCATCTATCATTGTGGTCTTTATTTAGAAGTTTAGTACATATATAGAGGTGAATGATCTGTGTTTGGGACTCTTTCAGTTTTGACAATTTGGTTAAATTGAAAATCACTCTATAAGAAAACGTGTATTTTCAGGACTGGTCTGTTTATGCTTCCAGTAAGTAGAACATTCAGGCCAAAGTTTAGGTTAGAAAGTAAATCAACTATATTTAATAGTCCACTTAATGCTTGTTTATCCAAGCAAATATTGCCTGTGATTTTATGCCTAAAAGTTCATACGTACCTTTTTAAAAAATAGGATAGGACAATTAATACCATAACTCACAGGGTATATTTATTTTTTTATTTTTGGCTGAGTTGGGTCTTCGTTGCTGTGCGCAGGCTTTCTCTAGTTGTGGCCAATGGGGGCTACTCTTTGTTGCGGTGTGCAGTCTTCTCATTGCGGTGGTGTCTCTGATTGTGGAGCAAGGGCTCTGGGCGGATGGGCTTCAGTAGTTGCAGCACACGGGTTGTACAGCACAGGCTCAGTAGTTGTGGCACACGGGCTTAGTTGCTCCGCAACATGTGGGATCTTCCCGGACCAGGGCTCAAACCCATGTCCCCTGCATTGGCAGGCGGATTCTTAACCACTGCGCCACCAAGGAAGTCCCTTAAAGGGTATAAGTAATGTGTTATCTAAGAGTGATCAGGTGTGTTTTTAACCTTATTTTATACATTCATGAATGAATTCAAAAGACAGTTTCCAGTTTGATTTTTTTTCCTACTTTGTTATCTACTGCATGGTAGGGAACTTGTCTCCCTTCATTTATATTTAATTTGAACTTTTTTTTTTTTTTTGTGGTACGCGGGCCTCTCACTGTTGTGGCCTCTCCCGTTGCGGAGCACAGGCTCCGGATGCGCAGGCTCAGCGGCCATGGCTCACGGGCCTAGCCGCTCCGCGGCCTGTGGGATCTTCCCGGACTGGGGCACGAACCCGTGTCCCCTGTGTCGGCAGGCGGACTCTCAACCACTGCGCCACCAAGGAAGCCCTGAACATTTTTATAATAGATTTTTAAGCATAGACCAGCCACAGATCCATTTCATCTATTTAATGAACTAAATTTTTTTTTTTTTTTTTGCGGTACGTGGGCCTCTCACTGTCGTGGCCTCTCCCGTTGCGGAGCGCAGGCTCCAGACGCGCAGGCTCAGTGGCCATGGCTCACGGGCCCAGCCCCTCCGCGGCATGTGGGATCCTCCTGGACCGGGGCACGAACCCGTGTCCCCTGCATCGGCAGGCAGACTCTGAACCAGTGCGCCACCAGGGAAGCCCTGAACTAAATATTTTTTGAACACTGGTGTTGGAGCTGTGAAGAGGTTTTACTCCATGTGTCATGTAAATTCAGAGTCTGCATACCTACTGCTTAAATGGCTTAGCTGGCTGCAAAGGAGCTTTCCCACACCTTGTATAATCTTAAACACCAGTCTAGTCCTTTGAGTTATACACATCACTTCTAACAAGGAAGCCTTACTTGATCTCATTTCACCACTCTGTAGCTCTTTACTTGCTTTGTTTTTCTTCACAGGACTCATTACATAGAAATTGTAGTATATTTTTACTTGTTTCTGTCTCCCCTACTAGAGCTCTGTGAATGCAGTGACTTTATCATATGCTGTATTCCCAGTGTCTGGCACATGGTAGGCACTTGATAAATTTTCTGAATAATGCATCTGATCATGCTTTAGAGCCACTTCTCTTCTGCACACAAAATATTATTTGACAGGCAGATCCATGTGATCTCTCTAAAGCCACAACGTCCAAAAAAACTCTGATGGCTATGGAGCACTTGAAATACAGCCAGTGTGACCAAGAAATTTTAAATTTATTTTAATTTTTATTAACTTAAATCTAAATAGCCACATAGCTGATGGCAACTGAATTGGCTAGCTCAGCTCTAAAGTTTGTTGCTGGAAAGATCAGTGGAAGTATAAACTGTGAAAGTATATTGTAAATAAGGCTTATCACTAGTTAGTATTTTCTTGTTATATTTTGGCATTCCTTTGATTTTTGTGAAGACTTTATAACTGTAGGTAAGTTCCTTACTGAAATAAATATAAACTAAAAATGATTTAAATATATATGAGGTCTTTTTTTTTTTTTTTTTTGTGGTACGCGGGCCTCTTACTGTTGTGGCCTCTCCCGTTGCGGAGCACAGGCTCCGGACACGCAGGCTCAGCGGCCATGGCTCACTGGCCCAGCCGCTCGGCGGCACGTGGGATCTTCCCGGACCGGGGCACGAACCCGTGTCCCCTGCATCGGCAGGCGGACTCTCAACCACTGTGCCACCAGGGAAGCCTGAGAACATATTTTTAGGGTTTGATTCTTTCCTGGCCAAAACAAAGAGAATTTCACAGATGTGAAAGTAAATTAGTACTGTGCCTATTTACTTTACTTTTAACTGGTGACCTCAAATTGTTTTTGTGTGACTTCTTAACGTAAAGACTACAAGAAGAGAAATGCACGTGCAGTGTGCATCCCATTTACCCTAAGTAGAAGTTGTTTGCCTGGTCAAAATGCTTGATAGGATCAGAGTAAGTTAAAAAACAGAAAAGTTTTGTTGCCAGGATTGAGCTGCGTTTTTGTTTTTGTTTTTTTCTCCTTTAATAAGGGTTTGCCTGGTTGATGTAAGGTTTTTATTAGTTTCTGAGTTCTGATAAAATTGATTTTAACAGTTTTTGCAAGTTTATTCACTGCTTTTGTGGAGGGAGGGACAGGCTTTTGAAGTTCCCTCCTGTGCCATTTTCACTGATATCACTCTCACTTTTGGACTTTTAAAAATGAATAATGATGAATTGTGGCAAAGGTAAAACTCAGATATAGCCTTTATGTTTCCCATATTATTGAAATTTTACCTTTACAGTAAAGTAAGATTCATACATATGTTAAATGGTGTGCAAAGAATGTGGGTCCAGAACTAGGCAAGTTGTATTTTTTTGTTTGTGATTGTGACTGAGAAACTGGATCATATCTATTTCAAGTCAGGTTTTTAAATAGCACCCTTTTATGTATCCTGAAAGACTTTCGCTCTGCCAGCGACTCAGTGTGTTTCTGAATCACGTGACACTGTTCCTTACTGTGAGGCAAAATGCGGGTTGCTGGCACCTCAGCGTTCAAGGAGAGAAAATTACACTGACATCTTTCTGCACTTGGAACTGGACAGCTCTCTCTTACTACTGTGTTCATTAGGCCATACAGGATGTCAGTCAGTAGAATCTGATGATAAAACCTTTGGTAAACATGGAGTCATCCTTATATATTCAGCTTGAATGTCATAGGTGTCATTTGAGCAAAACCAGTATTGTATTTTTTTTTGCAATAACATAACTGTAGTTTATTCTGAATATCTCTAAGATTTCAAAACCAGTATTTTAAATGACTGCCTTTTAAAGAGGTAAATCAGAGATGACTGTTTGCTTTGAAAAAGGATCCCATATATAATTTATTAATTTAAAGGTAATTATACTTATTTAGTGTAGTATAATTAATGTATGCCAGGTTTAATTTGTATATAACTTTATCAGAACACATCTCCTGTACTACCAAGTGAAGTGAAATGAGAAGCCCACAGCTTCTGCTGACTTTTGCATCCACCTAAAACGGTTCTGGGCGCTTCTTTCCACTGTCAACTTGTACTTAGGAAGTAGCATCTAATTTTTATAATCCAAGCAAGGTTTTTCTCCCCCAGTAAAAAGATAACCTTGTCAGAAATGAATCTTGAGAATTCTGGCAACATAAATACGCTAAATAAGGCTGGAGATTGGTAATTAAAACGACCTAAATCTTTGAGAATTTTCATAGATGATTAGATTTAAAGGATCTTTTAGTTTTTGAAACTCCAACCAAATCAACTGAACACTAATAGGATGAAAACAGGTGTTGGAAGGAGCCTAGTGTCATCTGTTTCTAGTTCTGTAATTGGAGGGACCCCACTGCCTGGCTCCTTAGAGGCTCTGTGTGGCTCAGCAGCTCCCGGCAGTGCGAAGGAGAACAGGAAGGACGTACGTGCCTAGCCAGCCTGTATAGTTTATAGCCTGTTTTGTGACCCTCTGTTTTTACTAGTGGAGAATCCCTTAAAAGCAGCCAGAGTTGTTTGGGGACCAATGAAAGGAAATGCCACTTTTCATGACAGCTTATAAACATATGTAACCTATTACCTAAAGAAGCTGTGTCAGTCAAAAATTTAAACTGGTCCAAATGGTCAGGCTCTAACTAACGCAGGAAAATTGCTCTTCACTTGGAGCTGGGTGGGAGTATCATTTTCCTTCTTTTTAAAACAGCAGAGAATGTCAACAGGCTACACATCAACTCATGCCAAGTAGCATATTTTCCTCCTGAATTTCATTTTTTTAATAATTTTCATTCTGGCTTGGCTCTTGATTATACCCTTGGCTTCACATTCATCTACCTCTCTTCCCTTCCAGCACCCACAGCTTTAAAATGTTGTGGTCAGTGGCTCGTCGAGGTGTAGGGCTTAAATTAGATTAGATATGTTGCTCTGACTTCACAGCCATACTCATGGCCCTTTCCTTCCTGTTGTTAAACTGTTTCTTTTTCTTCCTCCTCCTCCTCCTCTTATTTCTCCACTTCCTCCTCCTCCCCTCCCCCCTCCCATTTCTTTTCCTCCTCTTCTCCCTCTCACTCCTCCCTTCCTCCTTTCCTCTCCTCTCTCTATGGGTTTGAAAAAGTTAGCATATCTAATAAGGGGGGAAATTTTCCCATTCCTTGTGAATTGTTTTCCTTATTTGACTTTCTTATATAAAATGATAAAAACAGGACTTCCCCAGTGGTTCAGTGGTTAAGACTTTGAGCTTCTACTGCAGGGGACATAGGTTCGATCTCTGGTCGGGGAAGTTCCACATGCCATGTGGGGCAACGAAAAAAAATTTTTTTTTAATGATAAGAACATAGTTCTCTACAACCCCAGTTCTTTTTTTATTCTTTGACATTTCACTCCTAGTCCTTAATCTCTAGTCTGCTTCTTTGGTCCAGCTCTATTCCTTTTTTAAGTGTGTACCGTGTTACCTCTCTAGACGTACCTACTTCCTGGCATTGTCTCCTGGCTTCAAATCCCTCCACACTTACCCTTGATGGCTCTCTTCGTCTCTCTTCTACTTCTGCTCCTTGTTTCCATTGGCCTTACTGAAATTTCCAACTTGGTGTCCCCTGAGCACCTCAGCCACAACGATCTCAGAATCGAATTTCGTCCACTATCACTGCTAATAGTAGCACCTGTTCTTCCTCTTGGATTCAGTATCTCCTTTATTACCTGTTATTTTCTTTACTTGCTACTCAGCTCTTAGCATCTTTGTTCCTCTTCTTCACTGTTCACATCTAGTCAGAAAAATCGTCTTGTCCATTCTACCTTAAAAATGTGCTTTCAGGGGCTTCCCTGGTGGCGCAGTGGTTGAGAGTCTGCCTTCCGATGCACGGGACACGGGTTCGTGCCCCGGTCCAGGAAGATCCCACATGCCGTGGAGTGGCTGGGCCCATGAGCCATGGCCGCTGAGCCTGCGCGTCCGGAGCCTGTGCGCCGCAACGGGAGAGGCCACAATAGTGAGAGGCCCGCGTACCGCAAAAAAAAAAAAAAAAAAGTGCTTTCAGGGACTTCCCTGGTGGTCCAGTGGTTAAGACTCCACGCTTCCACTGCTGGGGGCAGGGGTTCAGTTCCTTCTCAGGGAACTAAGATTCCACACGCCGCACACGTGGCCAAAAAAAAAAAAAAAATGTGCTTTCATGATGGTATGAACACAATGCTGTGAGAGCCCTAAGGGAAAAAACACTTAACCCCACCTGGAGAAGTTAGGGAAAGCTTCTTGGAAGAAGTGATATTTAAAAGTTGCTCTGGGGACTTCCCTGGTAGCGCAGTGGTTAAGAATCCGCCTGCCAGTGCAGGGGACATGGGTTCGAGACCTGGTCTGGGAAGATCCCACATGCTGTGGAGCAACTAAGCCCGTGTGCCACAACTACCAAGCCTGCACTCTAGAGCCCGCGTGCCACAACTACTGAAGCCCGCGCACCTAGAGCCTGTGCTCTGCAACAAGAGAAGCCCGCACACTGCAACGAAGAGTAGCCCCCGCTTGCCACAACTAGAGAAAGCCTGTGCACAGCAATGAAGACCCAATGCAGTGAAAAATAAATAAATAAAATTTTATTTAAAAAAAGTTGCTCTGGTAGACTACTTACTACCTACTCATCTTGCTGTAATATCTTTACAAGTTTGTTTTTCTAGTAGCCCAAAAGATCATAAAGAGATGAATGAGTACTTTGTATAATGAATCTCTTATAGCATACATGGTGGGTGCTTTAATGTTTCTTGAATTTATAACTGTACAAATGTCTCCAGCCTACCTCATCTACTTGGCTATCTTGCTGTGTTCTTTCACACACTTTTTAAATTTTTCAACCATGCTGTACTTCTCTTACTTTCCGGTAGTTAAGCATGACTTTCTTAATCTGTACCATTACACACATGATTCCCTTTGTAAAATACTTTTCATGTCATCTCTCCTCCTCCAACTTGGCTAGTCCTCCATTCATCTTTAAGACTTTGCTCAGGTGACACTTTTCCAAAACATTTGCTGACTTCAAAGAGCATAATGAACATCCAATAAATATTTGCTAAATAAATGAACCTAGGAAGTTATATTTTCCTTTTACTTTTTCTTCTTCTCTTCTGGACAAATTGCGGATTATCTTTTCTTTGCATACCAACGTACCAAGAACTTGTAACACTAGTACCTCACTAACCTTAACACTCTTAACACTAACTTCACTGGCTACATTTGAAACTCTAAAAGTAATCATAATAATAAGTAGCCATGATACAATGTAGATGATGTTCCACCAGGTATTGAAAGACTATCTTGGCAAGTAGTACAATGTTGCTGAAAGTCACCTACTGATCTCTATGCAGTGGATAAACATCCAGCATAATTCTAGTAATACAAATAATGTTCTCCACTCACTCATCAGGTGCCAATGAACTGGCTGTGCAGAAAGCAAAGGCAGAAATCACCAGGCTTATAAAAGAAGAACTGATCCGGCTGGTGAGTGAAAACCTCAAGGATTTATTTATTTGTTTTAATAAATGTTTTATTGAACTATAATATAAATAAGAAAAGTAGACAAATGATATACATATAGTTTGATGAATTTTCACAAAATAAGCACACTGATATGATCACTACCCAGTTGAAGAAATATAGAACATCACCAGTATCCCAGAAGCCCTGCTCACGCCCCTCCTTGTCACTATTCATTGCCCCCAAATGTAACATTATTCTGACTTTCAACATTGCAGATTAGTTTCGCCTATTTTTGAATTCCATATAAGTGGAATCAAATGCTGTGTACTCTTTTATATCTGATTTCTTTCACTCAACATTACTTTGAGGAAATCAGTAGTATTAAATAGTACATGTGAATATACCACAGTTAATTTATGTTTTAGACTTTGAGGTCATTTTAGTTTTTGGTCTTTATGAATAATGCTTCTATGAACATTCTTCCATGTCTCTTTGGTACACGTTAGTATATTTTTTTCTTGAGTATATACCTTGGACTAGAATTGCTAGTTATAGGGTATGTGTAGTTTAGCAGAGTAGTTACATCAGTTTACATTGCCTTCAGCAGTGTATGAAAATTCCAGTTTCTCTACATTTTTGCCAGTGTTTTTTTTTTTTTTTTTTTTTTGTGGTACGCGGGCCTCTCACTGTTGTGGCCTCTCCCGTTGCGGAGCACAGGCTCCGGACGTGCAGGCCCAGCGGCCATGGCTCACGGGCCCAGCCGCTCCGCAGCATGTGGGATCTTCTCAGACCGGGGCACGAACCTGTGTCCCCTGCATCGGCAGACGGACTCTCAACCACTGCGCCACCAGGGAAGCCCTTGCCAGTGTTTTTAAACTTAGGTGTTTTGAGTGTTTTTAAACTTAGATGAGGACTTAATTTGATTTTGGATAAAGCGGCCTTTTATAGACCACCTTTCCAAAGGAAGCAGACACATCCCTGTAAACTCTCCCTACAATGTGTACATTGGGATGAGGACCCTTTGAAAGGAAACTTTATCCTTTCTCTAAGAATGTGTTTTTGAGGGCTTTTCTAAAATTTCCCTTACAGAACATTCTTTTGGGTGGATAAAAAATTTAAAGAATAGAAGGTACACAAAAAAAGAGGGAAGAATAAAAACAACGTTTAAATCAAGTTACTTTCACCAAGGAGTGATAGAAAAAGAATGCCACCACCATTAAGTTGGTTCAGAACCGTTGTTAAGGAGCAGTCGAGTGAACACAGGGAGATGATTGTTGAATAGTTCTTTCTTCCTCAATATAATATTAATATTTTTTATTTTAAATATCTGATAGTTTTATAAGTTTGTAAAGGAAATTACTTAACATGTTTCTTTTTTTTTCTCCCTTTTACTGATCATATGCCTTTTATTTTCTCTTGTAGCAAAATTCATACCAACCAACAAATAAAGGAAGATACAAAGTCTTATAAAACATCTGGAAAAAACTTTTTACCTGTGCTGGTCTGTGATACATGTGGCAATTGTTGTCTACAGTTTACAGTGTATTTTAAGTTAAGATTTTTAAAATTCTGTCTTGCTGATTTTTTTTTTAAATACAAGAAACCAGTATTTGCTAACGAATCTTCTTTCAGTAAGTATCCCCAGAATTATCAAACTATATTTAAAGTTTTCATTAAAGTGCCCTTTAATGTAAATCTGGGTAATATTCCAGAAGCGTAAGAAAATTAAAATATTTGGACTTTCCATTGAAGGAAATAAAGTATATAAGTCGCTAAGGGGCTATTCACCTTATCTTCTTGCAATGAAATTGTGATAATCTCCTCAGAAAAGGTAAAATTCTCTAATTTTGCGACCACCTTGAGCTTAAATCTTACTTGACTCAGTGGAACAATATGAACTATATTTAATAACATTATAATAGAATTTTTACAAAATGGGTTCACAGTTTTTGTTTCAATTTTTATTATCATGTATGGGCCATAGTTGGACTGGTTTTTGGTTTTGTAAAATTAAAAATTTGTAGTATAAGAATTTTTTGCATTCCTTTACACTGCTAAGAGTTTTAGTACTTACTGCTTTTAGGTTCCCCTCACAACCTCTGGCTCTGTGCCTAGCTACTAACTCTTTTCTAATCTTCCTTAAAAGAAAGTGATTTGTAGCCTATAAATATTAATATGATTGTTTTTTCCCCCTGAAAGTGTTCGTTTATGCATCTGTACATACAAACACATACCAATCTGATTTTTCTTCAGGATTATTGAATAGGTTGTGAATTTTCTTTCTTAAAAAAAGCATAATGGCACTCACATTTTAAACTTAGACTTTAAGCATTTCTCAGTGAAATTTAGTTCACAAAGAATCATAAATTATATTTTTGAGCCTTCAGATATATTTCCTGAATATTCTAATTTAAATTGTTATAATTGGATCACCTAATTTTTTTCAAGACTCATGGTGTATTAGAACTTCATATTGTTGTCACTCCTTGAAAAAATAAAATTTTCAGGAATTAAATAGATGTAATTCTTAAATTAAAAAATACAGAAGTTCCTTTGAGTATTCTTGACTTAGAGTTTTTAAAAAAGAAAAAAAACCAAAGAATATTATAGCTGTTAAATTATTTTAATAGTACATTAGGTGGTTAAAGTGACAAGGAGTATCAGTATCAATCATGATTTCTTCAATATAAAGTTATCCTTAATGAAAATCTAAGGTATAACTTGGAAATATTCTTGGATCCCTCGCATATCCTCTTTTTTTCTTAGAGGAAGAAAACAGACACAACACAGGTAACAACAGAACCAAATAAACCGTTTACTATAAGATTTCAGGCATCTTGGGCTCCTCCCCCCTCCCCCCTTTTTATTTATATCCTTACTTTTGTTACCTAGTGATAGTTTGTTTCTTTTGATAGAATATGTTGCAGTCCCACATTGATGGCAATTGGTGCTCCCTTCAGCCTGCTCCATCACTTGGAGATTCAGAGTTTTACATCATTCTAGCATTATTACCTTTATGTTTGTATATCTAGTTGTAATAAGCCACAGATAGTATTTTGTTAAAATGAAGCACATTTCTCTCTTTTTTTTTTTTTTTTTTGTGGTACACGGGCCTCTCACTGTTGTGGCCTCTCCCGTTGCGGAGCACAGGCTCCGGACACACAGGCTCAGCGGCCATGGCTCACGGGCCCAGCCGCTCCGGGGCATGTGGGATCCTCCTGGACCGGGGCACGAACCCGTGTCCCCTGCATCAGCAGGCGGACTCTCAACCACTGTGCCACCAGGGAAGCCCCTGTTATTACATGTTTTTAGTGTCACACTCTTTGATTTTTAAGATTTGAATGACGTACAGGTTGATTTGTTTTTTTAATGCAATATCAATATTTGCTCATGTTTTCTAAATTCCTTATAAAATAAAGTTAATTTGGTCTGAGTTTTCCTAAAATTATCTTCGCTGAAATGTTTTATGCTGTTTATCTAATTTTGTTTACGTTGCTAGTCATGTGAGAGAGGTATTATACTCTCTGTATCTTTATTAAAAAATTCTAGCAACACAAAATATATAGTTCTATCCAAAAATATCTTTCTGAAGAAGGCTCTTAGTCTTTAATGGTGTTTGTATTTGGCATAAGATAGGCTGTAGGTGAAATAATGGGTTCATGTGCCAGTTGGTGTTTTATCACAGTGACACTCATTCTTAGAAAATGGAAATATAGAATGAAATGATAATGGCTAGATTCTCTCCAACTCCTTTTAGACAGTTTATTATCTGATATATTTCATACCTTACTAGCCTTGTTGGTATGCACATGGTATTGAACTGGTAGTCACAGTATACCTGTGACTGCAGTCCTTCTTTTGAGGGCGGCAGCCCCTATGTGCAAAGAAGTTTTTGTTTGAGCAGAACCAGCTCTTGAGTACCTGGGATTTATAAATCCTACAAAGCCAGCTGTGGAGCCCAGTTCTAAATAATTCATCAGCACCTTAAGAATCACATGCTAGAGAGCAAAGCCTCCAAAGTTATAACTTGTCTGTGTGAGCTCTTTTTCCTATAATGCCTTGCTTTGCTTTATAAAACCATCAGCTAAAGTTCTTTAGTGGCAGATAACATAGCACTTGTTTAAGATAAGAGCTGGGGGTCAATATCAAAAAAAAACAACCCAATACAAAAATGGGCGGAAGACCTAAATAGACATTTCTCCAAAGAAGATATACAGATTGCCAACAAACACATGAAAGGATGCTCAACATCACTAATCATTAGAGAAATGCAAATCAAACCACAATGAGGCATCACCTCACACCGGTCAGAATGGCCATCATCAAAAAATCTACAGGGACTTCCCTGGTGGCGCAGTGGTTAAGAATCTGCCTGCCAATGCAGGGGACATGGGTTCGAGCCCTGGTCCAGGAAGATCCCAAATGCCGTGGAGCAGCTAAGCCTGTGCACCACAACTACTGAGCCTGTTCTCTAGAGCCCGCAAGCCACAACTACTGAGCCCGTGTGCCATAACTACTGAAACCCACATGCCTAGAGCCTGTGCTCCACAACAAGAGAAGCCACTGTAATGAGAAACCTGTGAGCCGCAACGAAGAGTAGCCCCTGCTCGCCACAACTAGAGAAAGCCTGTGCCCAGCAACAAAACCCCAATGCAGCCAAAAAATAAAGAAATTAAAAAAAATCTACAAACAGTAAATGCTGGAGAGGGTGTGGAGAAAAGGGAACTCTTTTGCACTGTTGGTGGGAATGTAAATTAATACAGGCCACTATGGAGAACAGTATGGAGGTTCCTTAAAAAACCAAAAATAGAGCTACCATATGACCCAGCAATCCCACTACTGGGCATATACCCTGAGAAAACCATAATTCAAAAAGAGACATGTACCACAGTGTTCACTGCAGCACTATTTTTTTAAAAATTTTTTTATTTAACAAATTTAATCAGTTATACATATACATATGTTCCCATATCCCCTCCCTTTTGCGTCTCCCTCCCGCCCTCCCTATCCCACTGCAGTACTATTTACAATAGCCAGGACATGGAACCAACCCAAGTGTCCATCGATGGATGAATGGAAAAAGAAGGTGTGGCACATATATACAATGGAATATTACTCAGCCATAAAAAGAAATGAAATTGAGCTATTTGTAATGAGGTGGATGGACCTAGAGTCTGTCATACACAGTGAAGTAAGTCAGAAAGAGAAAAACATACCATATGCTAACACATATATATGGACTCTTAAAAAAAATGGTTCTAATTAACCTAGGGGCAGGACAGGAATAAAGACGCAGATGTAGAGAATGGACTTGACACGGGGAGGGGGAAGGGTAAGCTGGGACTAAGTGAGAGTAGCATTGACATATATATACTACCAAATGTAAAATAGACAGCTAGTGGGAAGCAGCTGCATAGCACAGGGAGATCAGCTCGGTGCTTTGTGACCACCTAGAGGGGTGGGATAGGGAGGGTGGGAGGGAGGCACAAGAGGGAGGGGATATGGGGGTATATGTATACGTATAGCTGATTCACTTTGTTATACAGCAGAAACTAACACAACATTGTAAAGCAATTATACGCCAGTAAAGATGTTTTAAAAAATTTAAAAAGGTAGGGGCTGGGGGGAAAATGGTAGTTGAAGTGAAGTCCAGGGTAAAAAACTATGTTTAGTAAAATGCCCCATTCTGGTCCTTTTTAGATGATGGATACTAAGTTCATGTAGTAGGCATGAATTCTGAGTGGCTAGCCCAATGTGGTCAATGAGAATACTCTTCCTCTTAGAACTGAGTCTGGAGCTACCAGTTCTTCACATTGTGTTACATAGTTTTATGTAAGAATTGGAATCTATTGACATTTTCTTATGCCTTCTGCTTCTGGCATGAAAAGCTGAAGTTAACCTTTAAGAAAGGTGTGTATGTAAATACAAAGAAAGAGAATGGATGAATGTGTGTGGATAGGTAGAGGGGATGTCTTAACATTTTATTCAGTTTAGGTGTTGTAACCACCAGAAAACCTTAATAAAATCTCACTGGAGTGAGGCATTTGACTTGGAGTATAGCAACATCTTACATGTGGCTTAGTGAAACATATGCTGTGTTCTTAGGCCAGCTCTCTGGAGCTAAAGGTGGGTACATTTCCATCACTAGGTAAAGATTCCTTGGTGTATTACCAATTGCAGATATTTGAAGGTCCTTTTTTTTCTGTATCAACTTATAATTTTACTTGAGCAGGAGTCCAAGTAGAGACATGAAGAAAAAGTGTAAGCAAATGAATTCTTTGCAATATCCCAACAATATCAGTGGTCTCACCTTTCTGGGGCTTTATGGCCAAACTGGTATGTAAGTGCATACCATCAAATCACATGACTAGTGAGGAATTTACTTTTGATTATTTTTCTTGACCTTGTTCTCTTCCAAATGTGGCATAAGCTTATAGAAGTTCATGATTTTGAAGCTCAAGCCTTTAAAAATTCTATATTTGTGTTAATCTTGTTCTTCTAGAGGGGTAAAAATGTGAAATAAAAAAAAGTTTTAACCCCTTTGGAAACAACTGGAACTCAGAGTTACTGTCTCAGATATCATTAGGATTACTGTAAAAGTTATAGAGTTTCACAATTTAAGAAAATCCTAATTATCTTTAATAAATGGAAATACGTGATACTTCATGTTTTGAGTGTTAGTCCCTTTTCACAATTTTGCCTATTATAGAATAAAGAAAATGTGAGGATTCAGTATGAAAAATGTGCTCTTTGACCACAGAAAAAGCATGTCATTTGAACCTGGCACTTGGTAGTAGGTGTTTTTTTTTGCAGCCTGTCAACTCCCAGCAGTTCTAGCAGCCTTGGGTGTTAAAGTGTCCTTGGCCTTTATTCCTGAATTCCTAGGAGGCTCTCAGGTGCCTGTGTCCAGCCAGTGCAAGGTAATATCGAAGGTAATATTTTCTTTCCATGCCTTTGCCTGAGGGAGGCTTCTGGGAGCTGAGATTCCTAGAACTCTACTGTAGACTTTTGAAAAAGATTCCTCCCCATCCCCCAAGCCAGCCCAAGTCTCAGATTTGGAAAGCTCCATGGAAAGAGCAGGGGAGTGGATGTCTTTAAAGAGAGCACAATTCCCCTGTAACTTTTTACAGTCTAGAGTTGCTATTATAAGTGTGTTTGGGATGGTACTAATTCTGTGATACATATTCAAGTTTGAAAGCCACTGATAATCTTCACTTTGTTTTGTTCTTGGATTTTGACTGCCTATTATCTAAAGCAGTGGTCTTCAAAGTGGGGCACATGTTTAGTAAGCCATTGAAAAAAGGGAGAAAACACTGGATCCTCTATTTGTATTTCTTCTTTAAAATCTCATCTTTTAGGTTCCCACATGCTGTGGGGCAGCTAAGTCCGCACACCACAGCTACCGAGCCCACGGGCCGCAAACTACAGAGCCTACGCGCTCTGGAGCCTGCGCACCGCAACTAGAGAAGAGAAAAACCACACGCCACAACAAGAGAGAAGCCTGAGCACTGCAACGAAGAGTCTGCATGCCGCAACTAAGACCCGACGCAGCCAAAAAAAAAAAAAAAAAAAAAGTCCACATTAAATCTCATCCTTTAAATTTTTTGAGTAGATTTTATAATATGTTGTTACATGATATATCATGTATAGTATTATTACAGTTTAACAGTTCATATACTTAATTATAAATAAATTCACATTGGGTGATACTTGGACAACCTTAGGCAAGTTGCTTAAATGCTTTAAAATGTCTCATTTTTTTCATACATAAAATAGAGATAATACCTATCTGTTTTTGTGAGGATAAGATGAAATAATACATATAAAGCATTAAAGCATATAAATATTAGTACTCTTATTACAATGGGTGAATGGGAGTGCATTTTCTTAGGCTATCTTTCAATATTGCTGTATCTTTCAATATTGCTATAAACTGTATACCTAGCAAGGACAGTCAGTGGCTACTGATAAAATGTAGAAAGTGAGATTCATTTTTCCTACGGATATCTTTCAGTTCAAATGAATAGCATTTAAGAACACTTGTTGCCTTAATTGAAAGGTCTTTAGAGGCAGCCAGTTTCCCACTCTAGTCGAATATTCCTTTTATGGCCTTCCTTTCACATGTATACAATCACTGCTTATCATGCAAAAGTCTTATTAACTAGTGGTTTGTCTATATTATCTGGCCTACTCTGGGCCAGGCTGAGGCTTTTGGAGAAGGAATGAAAAATGTCGAACTGAGTCCAAATCCTATTTCACAGGTATACACTTTTGAAGAAGAAATGTTTGGAGGTAAGTCAAATAGTGTGACACTTAATTAAAAGTGTGCTCTTTTTGCAAATGAAGTGATGATAAATGGATATGCGCTTGAAAAAGCATATCCATTTATCTACCCGTGTTACGTGTACTATAGCACCTCATGAAGACCAACCTGAGATAATTATCCAAAAACACCAGATCGTTGCATTTAACACTGTATTTTGATTATTTATTTGAGTTTTTGCCTACCGCACCAGAATGTAAACTTCCTGATGTTAGGGACCTTGTCTGTCCTGCATCGCTTGTGCTTTGAATTCAATAAATATGTTGAATTAACTAGTTACTTGTCCATAGTCACACAGTAAGTGGTAGACTGAGGATTTAAATCCACATCTTTCTTTACCTATTAGCTCATTTTATTTCACAGCCCTACAAGAAAGACATTATCTTCATTTCACGCATATGGAAACTTCTGGAAAAAGCAGTGACTTGTCCGAGGTACCGTAGAAGGTGAATGGCAGAAAGACATTCAAACCCGGGAATGTCTGACTTCCTCTATTACTCTGGCTACTTGCCCATTGGGCCTGCAAATCATTTGACCTTATTAGTGTGAAAGGTTTTTTTTGGCCGCGCCTTGAAGCTCGTGGGGATCTTAGTTCCCTGACCAGGGATTGAACCCTGGGCCCTTTGTGATGAAAGCGGGAAGTGCTAACCACTGGACCACCTGGGAATTCACAAAAGTTTTCTTCTTATGTGGTTTTATGTACAAATGCCATTTCAGTTGAAAGTTTAAAGTTATGCATCTGGAATAGTCATGGTATGGCAGCACAGCAGTGCATTCTCACATTTCCCTTCAAGAGTAAAAAAGAAACCTTCCTTAGAGAAAACTTGTTTTCAAAAAGTTTTTTGGAAGGCTACTTAATATCCCCTAAAATCTGTGTGCGTATTTTAGCTGTTTTCTATATTGGTATTCTCCTTTTATATATGAACAATAGTAGTATGATCAGTCCTGTTTTCTACTATTCTATAGGAGTAATTAGAACGATTCTTAGAATCATTTTACAAAACCCTGCTTGCCAGAAAATGATTGAGCTTGCCTGTTCTATGTACTTGGTTTGCCTCCTGGCTTGTGTACTCACCCAGAAAAGTTGTTGCTCTTTATTTCTTGCTGACAGCAGCACTGGGCCAAGTGCTGTGCTCATGGTGCAATTCAGTGTTAAGAATTATCTCCTCAAACAGTCTTCATTGCATGGGCAAAAGGGATAAGCACCTGCCTCTGGCCTCTTCAGGCCGTCAAAGAAGTGTCTTCCTGGGAATCCCCTGGTGGTCCAGTGGTTAGGACTCTGTGCTTTCACTGCTGGGGCTGGAAGTAGAATCTTGCAAGCAGCAGAGCCTGGCCGGAAAAAATAAAAGTTTAAAAATTTAAAATAAAACAACCACCATGACTTTTTTTTTTTTTTTTAAAAAGTGTCTTCCTCTCGGCAGCCTTCCTAATTCTGGATCCTCTCCTTTCTGACATTTTAGAATTAACGGACCGAAGAACCGGGGAAACTAATCCCTTCTGCTAAGTGGCTTGTATGGGGTGACCCATATGCCAGAAATCTCGCAACAGCTACATAAAAGGGGAGATTTTGTAAGCAAGCTAATTCTTGTCC
Source organism: Mesoplodon bidens (assembly GCF_964165515.1). Lineage (NCBI taxonomy): Eukaryota > Metazoa > Chordata > Mammalia > Artiodactyla > Ziphiidae > Mesoplodon > Mesoplodon bidens. The sequence continues at coordinate 114,618,128 of NC_138160.1, forward strand.
CATCCCTTCCTGTGATGGTGGAATGAAGAATATGGTAATTCAGAGGAGGTCATGGATATAAAAACTTGTTAAACTTTTAATATTAGCTTCACAAAATGAGGCTTTTCATTATTACATGGTGCTAATAGCACTGAGGGCCTAAACACCTCATGTTATTTGAATATTCCCCATTTTATTTGCAGGTGGAGATCTCACCCCACCCATTCGTAAGTAACTAAAAGTCAGAGGCTGAATCCTTTTAATATGCTTTGGGCAGCACCTAGCACAATAAGGGATTAATAAATCTTTTTGCCAACGGTGATTAAAAGCACAGTTTCTGTAACAAGAATGCTGGGTTCAAATCCTGACTCTACCATTTATTAGTCCTGTAATCTGAAAAATGGGGCCGGTAGTAGATCCAGCATCACAGGATTGGGTTGAAAAATCCACGTTAGGAAGTTATCCCTTTGGGTGTGCGATCTACGCCAGATCCTAAGGAGCTCCTCCCTAAGCCCCACCTCCTGTCGTTCCCGTGCCGCGCAAGCGCAGCCCGGCTCCCTGGGCTACTCTCCCCAGGCTTGCGTGCCGGTCGTCGGCGGGAGGTTGGGTCTCGCGACGTTCGTGTGCGTGCGCGTGCGCGTGCGCGGTACTCGCGAGCTCGCGCACGCCTCTCCTTGCTCCACGGGGCTGTGGTGGCCTCTTCCTGCTCGGTCCGGTGCTTCGCCGTGAGCGGTGGCTGAGGTCGGAGCTGGGAACCAGCGTCCGCTTCGCCGCTGCCGCCGCCCTGTCTGCTTTTCCCTCTGTCTTGGGCTCTCCGCGCAGTGTAGAGGCGCCGGGCTGGAAAGAGAGCGGCGCCAGCGTGAGGTTCCCAGCCGATGGGCAGCCCCTGGGCGCGCTGAGGGGCCGGGCTACTGGCGGCTGAGGTAGGTGGGCGCGCGGGGGTTTGTTAGACTGGCCGGGAGCAGAGTCGGGGCGGCGGGTGCTCGTGGAGAAGGCAAGGAGGGGGCCAGAATGAGGGCCTAGCCAGCTGGTGAGAACAGGTCTCCGACCCGCGCCTGAGAAGGGGCTCTGGCCTAGCTCGGAGCGAGAGGAGGGACCCCGGTCGTAGCCTGCTCTTCTCCGGGCTTGAAGCCATTATTTGGGGGAAATTCCTCCTGCGGCGGGGGGGAGGGGTCACCCTTTCTTTTCTTTGCGAGGTCAGAATCCTCATTCCTCCCCGCCATCACTTTAAATTAATGCTTGCTGGCTTCGAGATGGACGTCTAGATGGAGTGGCCTGTGGACTTGACCAGCTTGCAGAACTCCGGTGTACGACAGCGGGCTATCAGTTATGATTATCGGAGAGGGTTCACAACCCTCTCTCTACTGTGGGCGTGTATTTGCTGCAAAGTTCTTATTGCTGATACATTAATAACCGCTTTCGGGCACAACAGGTAATGCATTTTTAAACGCCTCTTGTCAAATAAGGATTCCGGCACTGGGGAAACTGCGCCGTGGAGGCACAATTAACGAGTAGAAAGAAGACAAAGAAGACCGTTATTTATGTTCTCTCCTAGTATCAGAACTTTCCGTGGTGGGGCAGGATGCGTCGCTACTGGCATTTGTTTTAGCCTTTGCTGAATAGACTTTCTGAGTGATTGAGGTCGATCACCAATGGACTTTCATTTAGAATTATAAAATCGCATATGATTTTAGCTAGTTGTTACAAGTCAAGTGACCTGAAATAACCTCTGAGAATTATGTGGTGTTCGCTCCTCGGAAGAGAGCAGAACTTGGTTTTCTTGAAAGGAAGATTTTCTCCATGTTTAAAAATGAATGCGTTGTGAAGTTACTAAAAATAGTTATAGTTCTTTATGTTGACAGTGATGACTGCCACATTCAGGAGAAGGAAAAGGAATTATTTCGTAAAGAACAGCTCACGGAAAGACTTTAGGGGTTAAACACACAGTAAAACAGCTTCAGGGATGGCAAGTTTTAGCATATGCTTTTAAGAATTCTAATTTAGTCATAGTTAAAATATATCGAAGCTCTTAGTTGATTCCCTTATATTTAGTGAACTATTTTAAAAGATTATTAACCTTTGCTAGTTCTGTAATCTTGGATTTCGTTCAGCCCAAACTTTCTAGAAATGTAGTATTCATTCTGACTCTTATTAAGAAATGGGGCCTGCATGCTTTCATGAACTCTGTACTATAGTATGGGAAGAGTCTTTAAAGAAAGAACAGCTGGCGAGCCCTGAGGTGGAACCAGGGAGGCGTTATTAAATGTAGAATTAATGCTTGTATATGCACATACTGCATACAAACATACAAATTCTGGGGCTTCCCTGGTGGCGCAGTGGTGGAGAGTCCGCCTGCCGATGCAGGGGACACGGGTTCATGCCCCGGTGCGGGAGGATCCCACATGCCGCAGAGCGCGTGAGCCATGGCCGTTGGGCCTGCGTGTCCGGAGCCTGCGCTCCACAGCGGGAGAGACCACGGCGGTGAGAGGCCCGCGTACCCCAAACAAAACAAAACAAAACAAAACAACATACAAATTCTGCATGCGCCCTCGTGTGTGTGCACGTGTGTTTATGTATGATGGTTATGCACACAAAGATCTAATGGTGCTGACTCCCATCTTAAAAAGTTGACACCTGAAAGTAGAAAGGGATTGGTTTTAGCTCTGTTTCTTGTTTCAGTTAATTTTTTTAAAAAATAATAAATTTACTTATTTATTTGTTTTTGGCTGTGTTGGGTCTTTGTTGCTGCGTGTGGGCTTTCTCTAGTTGCGGCGAGCGGGGTCTACTCTTCGTTGCAGTGCACGGGCTTCTCATTGCGGTGGCTTCTCTTGTTGTGGAGCATGGGCTCTAGGCGCGTGGGCTTCAGTATTTGTGGCACGCCGGATCTAGAGCACGGGTTCAGTAGTTGCGGCGCACGGGCTTGGTTGCTCCATGGCATGTGGGATCTTCCTGGACCAGGGCTCGAACCCATGTCCCCTGCATTGGCAGGCAGATTCTTAACCACTGAGCCACCAGGGAAGCCCCTTAATTTACCTATTTACATGAGTAAAAGTCATAGTAAATGTATTGTCCAGCTTCTTAATCAGTAATTGAGTAAGTAGAATACTGTACTGATTTCTTGGTGGTAGCAGGGAAGGAAAATATAGAACGTACAGAAGACTTGCCCTTTAGAAATGTTCTTTAAATCAGTATCTTACTATCTTCCCTGGGATAAACAGCTTTACCCCTGTCTATTTTGTGTCCTGATGCTTAGAATAGTGTTTTGCATGGAGTTGGCCCTCAATAAACGTGAGCAGTGTCAGAAGTAAATTAACATAATACAAACCAAATTCATAAATTCCTGGAGAAGATTAAAGTAGTTGAAGATGGGTGGATTTTTTTTTTTAATTGCAGGTCTACTGTTTAAATGGTGTGTTTTTCTTCATTGTTGGTTGTCTGAGTAAAGGATATATGGCAGAATCAAGCTTCTGAAAGCCTAACATAATGTAAGCTGAGACTGTATATCCTGAGTGATAATAGATGATGAATGTTCTGATATATTAAGAGAAAATAAAGTTAAAGGAAGTAAGGTCCAGAGGGAAGATTTTGGTAAGTTAGTGATAGGAACTTAAAAGGCATGAGCTATAAACCACTGAAACAGATTATAGGAGAAAACATTTTCTCCCTTTACTGGCAGTGCTACTTGTGGAAGAGAACTGGTACCTTTCTATCTGTTTATACTAGAGCTTTCCAGCAGGGTGATTTCTGAATAATAAAATTGAAAAAGGTATCACTTTGGGAATTCCCTGACAGTCCAGTGGTTAAGACTCTCAGCACTTTCACTGTGTGGCCCAAGCCTCAGGGCACGGCCAAAAGAAAGAAAAAGTGATCACTTTTTCTCTTATAATCTGCTCAAAGGTCTGAGTGTGTTTCTCTTTGTATTTGCATGTGGTCTCTAGTCTAGTTTTATTGGCAATAAACTAGTATTTTGATTCCTATCTAATTCCTGTGTATATTTCTGTTAGTTTATAACTTGTAGGGGAGAGGAATGTGGTTGGTCCCTTCACAAATCCCAACATTGGCTTTTCTTCAATTTGGAAAACAAATCTATTTGATTTAGATGTTGTAGATGTTACCAATAGAAAGGTTCTGTGGATATTTGGAGAGGTTATCAACAGAATGGTTTTATGATTATTTGGAGAAGTTAGCAACAGATTTTATGGATATTTGTAGAGGTAGAGCTTAAGAGGTGAATAAAAACTTCAACAGGAGTGTTTTATTTTATTTTTTAATAAATTTATTTATTTATTTATTTTTGGCTGAGTTAGGTCTTCGTTGCTGTGCGCGGGCTTTCTCTAGTTGCGGCGAGCGGGGGCTACTCTTCGTTGCAGTGCACAGACTTCTCATTGTGGTGGCTTCTCTTGTTGCGGAGCACAGGCTCTAGGCACGCGGGCTTCAGTAGTTGTGGCTCATGGGCTCTAGAACGCAGGCTCAGTAGTTGTGGCGCCTGGGCTTAGTTGCTCCGCGGCATGTGGGATCTCCCCGGGCCAGGGCTCGAACCTGTGTCCCCTGCGTTGGCAGGTGGATTCTTAACCACTGTGCCACCAGGGAAGACCAACAGGAGTATTTGAAATTGAGTTTTCTGTTTTCATTTTAGTATAGCTGAGTGATTCTCATGATAGGTGGCAGATTCCCCGCCCCCCCAAGGAATATTTGGCAATGTCTGGAGAATATTTTGGTTGTCACAGATTGGGAGGGTAAAGAGGAGGGTGTAGCTACTGACATCAAGAGGGTGGAGTGGGTAGATGCCAGGGATGCTGCTAAGCATCTTAGAATGCACGGGACAACCCCATCCTCCACCCGCCCCCACCCAAAAGAATTATCTGACTCAAATGATAGTGGTGCTGTTGAGAACCCCGGTTGGTTCTGAAGTCAGATTATCTGAATTTGTATTTGGCTTTACCATTTCCTAATGTGTGACCCTGGCAAGTTGCTTAAAGTTCCTGCCTCAGTTTCTGTAAAACAGAGCTAACAGTATGTTCCCTATAGAGTTGAATTGTAGTGATGATTAAGTCAGATAATGTGCAAAGGGCCAAACTTATTACCTGGCACGCAAACAAATCTCAAAAAACTTTCAGCTAATATCATTACATTTGGAACACATCTTGATCTCTTCTTATTTCTCATCTGAAATTAGAATTTGAGCAAATGAAGTGATAATAAAGTCATTCTCTATCCTTGGGGAATAAGTGAAGAATCACTCCATTTAATATTTGTGTTTAGCTCACTCTTGTTTTATGTTTTCAAGTCTATAAGGCTTCTGCCATAAACAAGTCGCTTCTCATTGTAAATGTTTTTCCTTCATAGTTAAGACTTTAAGCTAGCTGGCCAGTGGCTCTATATCTGTTGATTCTCAGCAAATATTTAGTAATGTAACTGAATTCAGTTCTTTGACTTCATTTCCATTTCCTTTTACCTTTATAACTGAAATAAATTTGCAGTGGTTTTGGCTCACATTGATTATCTATTCTTAGCCTCTGGGAGTAACTATTTTCATAACTGAGGTTTTGGTACAATTTTACATTTATGAAAGGTGCAGGCTAACATCTAACAGCTTGGGGCTGGACCTTCGTATACATTTGTGACTCTTTCGAAATATGAATTGGAACCCATGTGGTTTTTCTTTTGGTTTTTTTGTTTTTTACCTTATTGAAATATAATACTGTAGTCTCTCATTTTCTGTGTGTCTAAACGATATGGCTAAATAGAGAAACAATTCACAGGGATGTATGTCTTCACAGAGAGTTTGGACTGTTTGTTAATAAGCCACAGAGCTCTTGTAAGGGAAGAAGATCCACATCATTATTTATGGTCAAGGGAGAAAGCAGTGTTGCACATTCAACTTTTGTCTTGATAACCACACTTTAAAAATAGAAAGTATTTTATTATGATTGTTACACATATTTTTGTAGTATAAGTCTCTGTAGTTTGTATAAATGTTCACTTATTTCAGCTAATGGAAACCTTTGTTTACCCTTTACGTTGTTATTGCCTCCTGTTTGGATAGAATAGTTTAAAGGGAGTCAGTACCTTTGGCCAACAGATTGTGTTCTTTCCTTAGTACATTCTATCTTTTGTAAAGTGTAACATACACTCAGGATTCTGTATAAATAATAAATGATGATAATGATAAGGAAGTGTCCACCTTGTGAAAACTGGCCAGATCAGAAGTATACATGTGGGAAATATAATGAAAGGCCAAAGGAAGACATTCTAAGAATGCTAGGGAAACTTAAGAAAAAAAGAATCATGTTAATAACAATTCTTGTGTTTATTATTATCTTTTTAGGATTTAGTAGTCTAGAAGAAAAGAGCCTACAAAATGTAACAGATTTCATGTACACACTTTGCTAAGCAGAGAACATTATAACTACAAAATCAGTACTAGAGTTATCTTGCATGGCATTTGTGCCTGCCAGTGATTAAATTGAGAAAAAAAAAAAGTATCTGAATCTGCTGATGTGTGTTTGTTTATAAGTGGTCTGGAGTCCTGCCTGTCAGCTAATTTTAGAAAGCCTGCATAGTTGTTGGAAGACAGACTGTTTTCCCACTAAATGCTGTCATACAGATATATATTTGTATATGTGTATTTATGCATATTTGTCTTATTTTTGGTAGAAAATGATGCATCCCGTTGCCAGCAGTAATCCAGCTTTTTGTGGGCCTGGCAAACCTTCCTGCCTCAGTGAAGATGCCATGAGAGCTGCTGATCAGTTTGACATATATTCCTCCCAGCAAAACAAATACAGCCACACAGTCAGCCACAAACCAATGGCTTGTCAGAGGCAAGACCCATTAAATGAAACACACTTGCAGACTACAAGTGGCAGAAGCATAGAGATAAAAGATGAACTAAAGAAAAAGAAAAATCTCAACCGATCTGGTAAGCGTGGCCGGCCTTCAGGAACCACCAAATCAGCAGGATACCGGACCAGCACAGGCAGACCCCTGGGAACCACCAAAGCAGCTGGATTTAAGACAAGTCCAGGCAGACCTTTGGGTACAACTAAAGCTGCGGGATACAAAGTCAGCCCAGGGAGACCTCCAGGTAGCATTAAAGCTCTATCCCGTCTTGCCGATCTTGGTTATGGCTGTGGGACTGCTGCTTTTCCTTACCCTATGATGCATGGTAGAGCAGTTCATGGCGTAGAGGAAACCAGCAGCGAAATCAAGCCACCCAATGAGTGAATGAGGCAGGAAAGGTGGGCCAGGTTTAGAAGGAAGATTGTGAATAATCCCAAAGCTTCTTGGTTTTATTTTGACATACATGATTTTATGTCCTGGGCTTTCCAAATTTGTTTTCCCATTTGATTTTTTTTTTTTCCTGCTTTTGCTCAGAAACTGTCATATGCTGACAGATGCACTCAGGGCATAGCAGTGGCATTGTATTTGTACATAGGTTCAAATGTAACACCTATCTAAATCATTTTTGCTTTTCCTTTAGAGTTATGGTTGTCTCTCATTTCATTACTACTTTTGGGTCATTCTAAATAGATGCTTCATGTGCTAAACAACTGAAACCATTATACCTATTAGTTTGTGAAGTAAGCTTACAATATAATAAAGATAATATCTAAGGTATTTTTAACTGATGGAACAAAGCAAACTAATGATTCAGGATTACTTGAGATAGTGGCTGTGAGGTTTTTTGTAATATGTTCATGAGACAAGACACAGATATTTGTATGCTTTGGCATTTACTTAGATTTCATATGTTAAAAGTCTTATTTTTAATGTTCTAGGTTTAAGCAGCGTCCTATTTATTGATCTACATGGCATTAATTGATTTAACTATTATTCCTTTAAAAATTCTTTAGTGTTTGCCTTTCAGCCATGTTAGGTTGTGTATTTTTTAATTGCCTAAGAGCATGTATACCAAACACTACAAACAATTCATATTTACAAAAAAAATAAACTTTTTAATAAAAACTGCACATTACATTTTTGGTGAAATATTGAATACAGTGCATTCTGAGAATAGCATATTTAATATAATAGGAAAAAAACATTCTTAAGGTCTGCATGTTGCTATAGTTACTACATTTTGTCTTTCATATACTTAGTTTTAAAGCATTATGCTTAAAACATTTATTAATGTTCATTTATTAAGAATATTTTTTAGTTTTTTCTGATAAATTGTCCCATTGCATTAGCAGTCACTGTGGTTTCAGGTCTGTATCTACCAAAGGACAAAAATTGAATGGTAGACCGTAAAACTGGTATAAACAAAATGTAGTTTTCTGACTGTCAGAACCCAAATATTAAGAAGTATATAGGAATACATCTATGCATGAAACATGTAAGAAATACGTTGGTTAGTTTAATTAAAAATCTCATGGTGGCTCTAGTGAGACCACTTCATTCAAAATAAATTTTTTTTTCTGACAGTGTTTGCTTTAGAAGCAAAATAGATAGGAAAGAAAAAAACGTATTGGGTAGATACATATAGAAGGGACAGGGGGATATCTCTCTTCCCTCTTTCTGAAAGTAATATTCTTTGTTAATATACATTTTATTTATTCTGAGTTCTAAATAAAATAAACTATTATAAACTTTGGATTTGGAAAAAAAATTCCACTGAACTTTAAAGTTAGTGTATATGTATTTGTGAGCTTAAATGCCTTTGAGATTATAATGTAGATTTGCAGGACGCCAAAACTTTTAAAATAATTAAAAATTTAAAAGGGCACATACTGTGTTGTTTGGGCTTGCTCTCAGTTACTGCAAACTCTGACTGCAAATGGATGTCATGTTTCATACCTTTTTTATCAGGAAAAAAGCAGCAAGCCTTCAGGTGTTCCAGTGATGCCTGACACAATGAGCTGGACTTTATGCTGCTCTTTACAGTAAGAGGTGTTGCATTGTATGTGGGGACTGTGTGTGCACTGGCATCTAAGACAGTAACCTCAACAATTTTAGCTTTGCACAAACCATAGAGAACAATGTTGGATGACTACATAATCAGTTGCAACATTCTGGCAGCTAAATTGCTACAAGAGTTTCTTCTTGCAGAAGCTTAAAATATAAAACTTTTTAAATAATTTACTTAGAACAGTATAACTTCTGACACACACAGATGCTTATGTCTTTATTCATATGTTCATCCATCCACTTTTATTATGTATCTGTCATTTAGTTGTTTCTCAAGATGATGTTCAGCAGTTGGCTGCTTAGAAATCCTCTTTTGAATTCCTGAAAACAGTTGTTTAATGAAATGTTCTTCCATGGAATTATATATATCACTGTCAAGGGTTTGGTTGCAGGTTGTGTTTTATAGTACACCCATTTGACATTTCCCTTCCAGTTTATTTGCTTTCCTGATTTTGTTATACATGCTCTTTCTCCCTGCCTTTTTCTACATTCATTCCCCTCCCCCTTTCTCCATCCTCCAGCACATCTACTCAGTGGTGCTGTGCTGTGTGTCAGAAGATAAAGCAGGTGTGTTAATGTATAATGAATCTTATATACAAGTTAATGAAATGGTGAGATCAACTAAAGGAAGTATGTTCATAACAGTATTTATTAACATCAGGAGCTATGTCCCAGGGAAAAAAGTGGCGAATGGCTACTTTTGTGAATGGATAACATCATTTAAAAAGCTGAATTTTCTGTGTTCATGTGAGTCGTTACCTGGAGTATTAGATCTGTATGCTGATGAGCATCTCCTGATTCCACTTCCTTTTCTCCTTGTGAACAGTTTGTTGGTGCCATGATGAAGAGAAAGACATCTAAATGATAACATGAATGAAGTCTTAAAATACAAAATATTTTTACTTCTCTATAAAGACTACATTGTGCATCTTTTGTAACACTGTCTCTTGTCATGATAAACACTGAAATAGCATGTTAAACAATTACCTATACTTTAATATAATCAGTTGGGGAAAACTGGCCTTTTCCTCCCACTGTATGATTGTTCCTTGAAAGGTAAATTAGTAATTTTATATTGTGTAATTCTGTTCTTCACAAAATAGGTTTCACTATTCTATATTAAAACTTTGGTCAGAAAATGATCTGCTCTTCAAGTAAGTTTGCTTTACTTTTTTCTTTAAAAAATATTTTAACATGCCTTATTTATTCTTATATTAACAAATTAGGAGCTAATACAGATGAAACTTTCATTTTTTGACAGCTATAACCTTGCATAACTAATCTTTAGCGTGGGATGATTTTGATACTATCTTTGGAGTTTTGCACTGGATATTTAAAAATTGCTAGCACAGTGTATGGAAGAAAATAAGTGATTAATTTTTAATATTGGGGGATGTTTTAAAAATCAGTATTTCAGTTAGACTAAAAAATTCTTTATATTTTTTATTTACTTTTTAAAAGAAACATCTGTTAAAGTAGTAAAAATAATATTCATTCCAAATTAATGTTTGTGTGAATTTACATGTATATTTTCATGAAATAAGAATAGCGTTTCTTTGAATTAAGGAGGAAAAAAAATTATCTGGATCCATTTATTAGGTTAAAGGTGATTCATCCAGTGTAAGAAAAACCAGTGTATGAGCTAAAGAAAAAAAAAAAGTTTCTCTTTTATATTCTAAGAAGCTTTAAAAGAACAATTCAGGGGATATTGACAATAACTGCTACTCTGCCAGTCATTGTCTATATATGCAGTAAAATTTTATGATCCCTTTATAGTAAAATATCAATATAAGAATTCACAACAGTTGTTCAAAACGTTTTTTCCCTTGAACATAAGATATTTTGATGCTATTATGTTTTTGTTTTTATTATAGCTTAACTATATGCTATTAAACTCTAGGATGTATCTAAATCTTTCCTTTGCTTTCCCCCCCCCACTCCCAAGTAGATAAATATGTGCTCTCACAAATAATGTATTTAATTTTTGGAAAATTTAATGCTATAGTAAATCAAGCGTGTGATTTATAGTAATCAGACCACTTTGATTCTTTGAGTTTCACAGTTTCCTTTTTCCACAGGTAATTATGGAGAAAATAATTACCAGTTAACTGATATAAGCACGCTGTTCTCTGCTGTAAAAAGTCTGAATAGATACTGTGTATGTTTTTATGTCCATGAACTTGAGCTACTCGTGTGCAATTATGTGTATGGGAATGGAGTAGTGTTCATGATTTGTATCTACATCATCATATGGATGTATATTTATTAATAAAGTCATTACTTTAAAACCAACTATGTTTACTACTTTATTTCTGAGCAAAGTATTTTCCAAGTAGGGTAATTGTAAATGGTAAAACCTCTTTCATGATTGGTGGTCTTGTATTTTCCTTGGGTTGTGCTTTCTGAAATCTGCCTCTCTCTACTTGTTTTTCTCAAAATAGTAATTATTTATATATTTGTACTTTAAACTTCTAACTTATAAATGAATTTCATTTTCTTCCAATTATTAAGATACTTCAGGCTAATGGTTCTGCTAAAGGCTTAAATTATTAATTTTTTTAAATAAATTTATTTATTTTTGGCTGCCATTGGGTCTTTGTTGCTACGCACGGGCTTTCTCTAGTTGCAGCAAGTGGGGGCTACTCTTCGTTGCGGTGCGCTGGCTTCTCATTGTGGTGGCTTCTCTTGTTGTGGAGTATGGGCTCTAGGCACACGGGCTTCAGTAGTTGTGGCATGTGGGCTCAGTAGTTGTGGCTCATGGGCTTAGTTGCTCCACCGCATGTGGGATCTTCCTGGACCAGAGCTTGAATCTGTGTCGCCTGCATTGGTAGGCGGATTCTTAACCACTGTGACACCAGGTAAGCCCTAAAGGCTTAAATTTAAGTGTGATTGATCCTTTTAGTTTGAAAAGTTTAGATATTAAACGTGGCTAACTTTTTTAGTGTTAATCTTAGGGATAGCAGCATGTGCATATTTTGTAACACTCAAATATTGGAGATATAAAAAGAAAAACACTTTCTCCTAATTATTCGAATATCTAATTACCTTTTCCATTTTCTCTGAATCCTGCATATCATCTGGAACAGAGGCTGGCAAACTAAGACCCACTGCCTGTTTTTGTAGTTTTATTAGATTAGCCATTCCCATTTGTTTACATATTGTCTCTGGCTGCTTTTGCACTACAATGGCAGACTTGAGTAGTTGTGACATAAGTCCTGCAAAGCCTACAATATTTACTGATTATTCCTTTCCTTACAGAAAAGTTTGCTGACCCCCCTTATCTAGAAGGATAAATTGGAGTAGGAAACAACAAATACAATTTAAAATTGAATTTCAAAACCTGAGCAAGTGATGGTTTTTGGTTGTTTTTTTTTTTTTTTTCTGGCCACACCATACGGCATGTGGAACTTCACTGACCAGGGATCGAATCCATACTCCCTGCAGTGGAAGTGCAGAATCTTAACCACTGGACCACCAGGGAAGCCTAGTGATGGCTTTTTTTTTTTTTTTTTTTTTTAGTAATTTTATTATTTATTTATTGGCTGCATTGGGTCTTCGTTGCTGCGCATGGGCTTTCTGTCTAGTTGCAGTGAGCAGGGGCTACTCTTCATTGCAGCACGCGGGCCTCATTGCGGTGGCCTCTTGTGGAGCACAGGCTCTAGGCGCATAGGCTTCAGTAGTTGTGGCATGCGGGCTCAGTAGTTGTGACTCGCGGGCTCTAGAGTGCAGGCTCAGTAGTTGAGTCTTTAACTCAGGTTTAAGTTAGGTTCCTAACTTAAAGGAAACTTGTAGCTGCTTCAAAATCAGTGTCAACTATAAATGTTATCTAAAAAACAAAGTACAAAACCCCATTGGAGTGCAAGTATAAACAGGTACAGTAATAATGGCTTCTTAGTACAGTGCTTGCCATAAATAATAAATACATGATTTATTTTGTTAAACCATTGCAGTTTTATTGAATGGTGTCAAAGGAGTTGGAATATCCCTTTACTGGTAAGAAAACTTGAACACCAGAGAGGTTAAATAATTTACCCAGAGTCATGACACCCAGTAAGTGGTAAGAGTCAGCATCTGAACCCATGCAAAACTGGGGCTCTTAAGCTTCTACTCACCATTGGAAAAATTTTAAAAAGAGGTTCTGCTTTTAGTAGGTATTTTTGTGCTGGCCCTGAAATAGATAAATGTGGCCATGGAATTCTAATAATTTGTTTTGTCTCCTTGCCAGTGGCCATTCTTTTCTGAGAACCTAAGGGATCTTGAAGTAGCTTCTTCATAAGGAGGGTGACGGAGCCTCTTTTTTTTAGTTTTCTCGGTCATTTTTCTCATTACTCTTTTAAAATCTTTGAATTTTTTTTTTTTTTAATTTATTTCACTGCATTGGGTCTTAGTTGCGGCACCCAGGATCTTCGTTGCGGCCTACTGGATCTTTCAATGCAGCGCGCAGGCTCTTCGCTGCAGCGTGTGGACTTCTCTCTAGTTGTAGCACCACAGGCTCGGTAGCTGCGGTGCACGGGCTTAGTTGCTCCACAGCATGTGGGATCTTAGTTCCCCCACCAGGGATTGAACCCGCTTCCCCTGCCTTGGAAGGTGGATTCTTAACCACTGGACCACTAGGGAAGTCCCCCATAAAATCTTTAAAGTTTTTAAATCTTCAGAAATCTTTCAAAATCTTCATTCTGTTAGGCATTTATTTCCATATGACTGGGGCATGTTTTTAAGTACAGAATCTGCCCATTTTGTCTTTGAGCTGCCTGGTGCTGGTCTGTGACCTCTGAAGTTGGTTTGTGATCTGTTGTCTATCATTTGTCCCATTGTCCTTGGGCTAGCTTTTCTTGGGATAAGAAGTTGCATGTAGAATGGCAGTCACCCTAGTTGCTGACTTATAGCTGCACATGACCTATGGGCACCACAGACACATAAGTTCTTTTTCCTTGTCTCTTTCGTATTGTTTTTACTTTCTGATTTTGTTAATTTGCCTCAGATAACATATCAATTCTTTATATATATATGTGTGTGTGTGTGTGTACACACACACACACACACACGCTTATTTATTTATTTTTGGCTGCGTTGGGTCTTTGTTGCCGCGCCTGGGCTTCCTCTAGTTGCAGTGAGTGGGGGCCACTCTTTGTGGCGGTGCACGGGCTTCTCATTGCGGTGGCTTCTCTTTTTTTTTTTTCCGGTATGCGGGCCTCTCACTGTTGTGGCCTCTCCCATTGTGGGGCACAGGCTCTGGACGCACAGGCCCAGCGGCCATGGCTCACGGGCCCAGCCGCTCTGCCGCATGTGGGATCTTCCCGGACCAGGGCACGAACCCGTGTCCGCTGCATCGGCAGGTGGACTCTCAACCACTGCACCACCAGGGAAGCCCCAGTGCAGTGGCTTCTCTTGTTGTAGAGCATGGGCTCTAAGCACATGAGCTTCAGTAGTTGTGGCACGTGGGCTCAGTAGTTGTGGCTTGCGGGCTCTAGAGTGCAGGCTCAGTAGTTGTGGTGCACGGGCTTAGTTGCTCGGCGGCATGTGGGATCTTCCTGGACCAGGGCTTGAAACTGTGTCCCCCGCATTGACAAGCAGATGCTTAACCACTGCGCCACCAGGGAAGTCTCAACATATCAATTCTTTCTCATTAAGGAAGATATTTTTAACTAGTTTCAAAAATTACTAGTTTCTATGTTTATATGACTCTTGGTTCATAATCTTTTTGATATTGGAAATTTTAATCTTTATTTTATTAGGTCTATGTAGTTTTTCTGAAAATCTGAAGTCTCCCATTTCATCTGCCTTTCTGTATCCTGTGTATTGGGCCTTATAGTAGTTACAGTTGTAACAAAGAGACCCCAAAATGTGATGGCTCTGATAAGGCTAGCACATTTCTCACCACTTAAGTGTCCTGTGCTGTCCTCCATGCAGTCTTTCAAGGACCTGGGCTCTAACTGACTTTGCCGTTTTCAAAATACGGCTTCTGAGATTACTCAGTTTTCATTTTAGCCCCTGAATTGGAGGACTTTGGAAGTCCAAGCCGTTTTAAGTAAATAAGTTATATAACTTCTCACATTCTTTTGACAGTATGTTGGTCACATGAATACATATAGCTGCAAGAGACACTAGGAAGTGTAATCTCTACTTGGGCAGCCAGGTCTAGTTACGCAAGGAGAGAATGGATTTTAGTGGCAATCTCTACCACATCTCTATAGGTAAGTAAGGGTTGTGGGCTGAAGTTGGGGTAGAATGAAGAAGCAAAATCCTACAGATTACGTGAAACCAAATTGAGTGTTTTGAAGCGAATTTAAGTCATTGTTAGGTGTCGTTTAAAAAAAATTGTTAATTTACTGAAGATTTGCATACCATGATTGAGCCAAACACTCTTCTGGGTGCACTAGACTACTGGTTTGTAGTCTAATGAAAGATTTGGATAAGTAATCAGAAAATTATACAATATGATGAATACTGTTTCTGGGGTAAATGGGGGGTCTATGAGAGTGCTCCAAATGACATTTAAGCTGGGAGCTGAAAGATGAGTATGGATTGGTGTGTGGAGGAGGGGGAGAGTATTAGGGACAGGAAAAACAACATACACATATACACAAACCTGGAATAATTGTGTATATGAAATTCTTTAAACAAATTACTGTGTATGGTTGTTGGTGGTGAACAAGGGTTGAGAAGTGGAGATGAAATGGACCAGATCATAGAAGAGCCCTGAAAATCAATTTAAAGAGTTTCTGTTTCCTTTTGAGGACAATGGCAAGCCATTGGAAGGTTTTAAATAAGGGAATGACACTCGCAGTTGTAGTTTAGGTTGGCTTGGAGGAGGAAAGTCAGAGGCAGGCACAGTGGTGAAGTCTCATTTGAGTGAGATATTCAGATTAAGATCAGGCAGTGGGGAAGAGAGAAGTGGACAGACTGTGATCTGAAATAGGTAGTTAATAAAACTTGGCGTCAGTAATGGAAAGAGAGGAGTCAATGAGTGGTGACATAGTATTAAGTAGGCTAGGGAGCATGTGAGTGTGTGCATGCACATGCACACATGGTAAGGGGAGTTGGTTAGATAGAGTATATCCAAGCCAAATACATACGACAGATTAAGATGCCCCTGCCTATATCGAGGGGTTACATTTCTCCTGGTATAGCTCAAGATCTATCCCTTTGTAAATGAAAGTAAATACTGTTTTTATTGCTGGTGGAGGGTGTGGGGCCAAAAGGAGCTACTCTTTTTTTTTTAACATTAGTTTCAGGTGTACAACATAATGATTTGCTATTTGTATATATTGTGAAATGATCACAGTAAGTCTAGTTAGTTAACATCCATCACCATCCATAGTTGCAGAATTCTTTTTTCTTGTGATGAGAACTTTTAAGATCTAGCAACTTTCAAATATGAAACATAATATTATTAACTGTGGTCACCATGCTGCACATTACATCCCCATGACTTATTTATTTTATAACTGGAAGTTGGTACCTTTTGACTCCACTCACCCCTTTAGCCCACACCCCACCCCCTACCAACCTGTCGCACACCAGTCTGTTCTCTGTAAGCTTGGTTTTGATTTTTGTTTCTTAGGTTCCACATAAAAGTGAGATCTTACAGTATTTGTCTTTGTCTGATTTATTTCACTAAGCTTAATACCCTAAGGGTCCATCCATGTTGTCTCAAATGGCAAGATTTATTCTATTTTATGACTGAATAATATTTCGGTGTATAGATAAACATATATAGATTTCTATTTCTATATGTCACATTTTCTTTATCCATTCTTCTGTCAATGGACTCTCAGGTTGTTTCCATATCTTGGCCATTGTAAATAATGCTGCAGTGAACATGGGAGTGCATATATCTTTCCGTGTTAATGTTTTCATTTTCTTTGGATAAATAGCCAGAGTGGAATCACGAGATCACGTGGTAGTTCTATTTTTAATTTTTTGAGGAACTTCCATACTGTTTTCCACAGTGGCTGCAGCAGTTTACGTTCCCACTGACAGTGCACAAGTGTTCCCTTTTCTCCACATCCTCTCCAATGCTTGTTATTTCTTGTCTTTTTGATAATAGCCATTCTAACATGTGGGGACCACTTCTGAAAATAAAGAATTCGTTATATTTTAGGTAAAAAACCCCCACTTTAATTGGTAATTTTCCCAAGCTTTCAACTGACCTAATAAATTCAACAACCTTAGTAACTGTTGAGCATCTCCTGTACAATGTAGCAGCTCACATACTGAACAAGACCCAAGTCCCTAACCTCTAGGAACGCATACTAGAAAACATGCCTTAATATGTAGAACGTAAACCATGTAATGCAATTTTTATTTGTTCTGAATTGATATTTTAACATGCTTTATCTCTCAAACTAGCTAATTAATTTTAGCACAGAGCCAGTGAAACTCCAGCCCATCTGCTTAGTCCTAAGCTTTAGGCTTGTTTTTAGATGAATTTCCACAGAAAAACTGGTTATTGTGCTCACTCTCTTATAAGCTCAGAAGTATCAGATAATCCTGTAACAAACCATAATGGAAAAGAATATGAAAAAGTATATGTGTATAACTGAATCACTTTGCTATACACTAGAAACTAACACAACATTGTGCATCAACTATACTTCAATAAAAAGTAAATTAAGAAAAGAAGTATCAGATAAGAGATCATTCATAAATCATGATGATGCTGGCTTTTAGATCATGTTGGGAGCTACTTCTATGGCTGTTGTGCTCCCTCTGTCACATAAAGAAACAATAACTGCAAAGTGTTACGCACCCTCAATATGCCAGGTGCAGAATGGCTGATGACTGAAACTGATCATGATTTTTTTTGAGTAACTGTAGGACTGTAACAAAAACAGCACATACAGAAGAAGTCTTTGTAAAAATTCTGTTTAATTTTGGAAATTACAAACTTTCACAAAACTTAGTAAAAATAAGAGTATAATGACCCTCCATGTGGCCATCACCAAGCTTTAGAAATTAAAAATTCAAGACCTTTCTTTTGTTTTTTAATCTATATCCCTACCCACTCTCTTTCCCCCTCAATTATTTTGAAGTGAATTCTCCAAATCATATCATGTCATCCTAAAATATTTCAATACATAAATCTAAAACTAAAGACTTTCTAAAACACATAAGCATGATACCATTATTACACTTTTAAAAATAATAATTCCTAGATATCACCAAGTATCCAGACAGCGTTAAAATTGTCCTAATTTGGGAATTCCCTAGCGGCCCAGTGGTTAGGACTCAGCACTTCCACTGCCAGAGACCCCGGTTCAATCCCTGGTGAAGGAACTAAGATCCCACAAGCTATACGGTGTGGACAAAAAAAAATTGTCCTAATTTTCCGATAGTTGTAAGAAAAAATTATTTAATTGCTGTCTCTTTATTGAAGTATAATTTACATATCAAAAAATTCACCCATTGTAAGTATACAGTTCATTGTATTTTGTATGTCTAACCAATTATTCCAGCACCATAAGACTATCCTTTCCCCCACTGAATTACTTTGGCATGTTTATTGAGAATCAATTGACCATAAATGTATAAGTTTATATCTGGCCTTTCTTGTCTATCCCATTGATTTATATGCTAGTACTTATGCCAATACTACACTTCCTTGATTTATATAGTTTTATAATAAGTTTTGAAATCAGGTAGTGTAAGTCTTCGTACTTTGTTTTTCTTCCTTAAAATTGTGTTGGCTATTTTGGTCTTTATGTTTCCTTATAGATTTTAGGATACATTTGTCAGTTTCTACAAATCCCCATTATTTTGTTAGGGATTATATTGTATCTATAGATTAATTTGGAAAGATGTGCCATCATAACAATATTCCAATTTAAGAACATGGTATATCTCTCCATTGGCTTAGGTATTCCTTGATTTCTCTCAGCAGTGTTTTATAGATTTCAGTGTATAAAACTTCCACTTATTTTGTTAAATTTATTCCTAGATATTTTATTATTTTTAAATATATATATATATATTAATCTATTTATTTGGCTGCGCTGGGTCTTTCTTAGTTGCAGCACACAGGATCCTTAGTGGCGGCATGCGGGATCCTTTTTTTTTCAGTTGCGGCACGCGGGCTCTTAGTTGCAGCACGCGGGATCTAGTTCCCTGACCAGGGATCAAATCCCGGACCCCCTGCATTGGGAGTGCGGAGTCTTAACCGCTGGACCACCAGGGAAGTCCCGATATTTTATTATTTTTGATGATATTATAAATGGAATTGTTTTCTTTATTTCACTTTAAGTATTGTTTGTTGCTCGTATGCAGAAATACAGTCCATTTTGTGTATTGATCTTGTATCTGGTAACCTTGCTAAACTAACATAGTATTTCTGGTAGTTTTCTGGGGAGTTTCCATAGGATTTTCTACATTCAAAATCATGCCATCTCTGAATAAGGACAGTTCTTTCTTTCCAAACTCTACACCTTTAATTTCTTTTCATTGCTTACTGCACTGGCTAGAACCTTCAATACGATGTTGAATAGAAATAGAGTGGACATCATTGCCTTATTCCTGTTGTTAGCAGGAAAACATTCAGTCTTTCGTCATTAAGTGTAATGTTAGCTGTATGTTTATGGTAGATATCCTTTAAAAGGAAGTTCCCTTTGTTCCTAGTTTTTTGAAAGTTTGGTTTTTTTAAATCATGATTGGGTGTGGAATTTTGTAAATGTTTTTTCTGCATCAATTGATCATGTGGTTTCTACATTATTCTACAAATAGTTCTATTTTATTCAATATGGTATATTACATTAATAGATTTTTTTGGATGTTAAACCATTTTTGTATTCCTGGGACCCATGGTTTATAATTCATTTTATATATTGCTGGATTTTGTTTGCTAATATTTTCTTAATAATTTTTGTCACATAAGTGTTAGAACTACCATCCAAACAAGGTGCACAGCTGCATTCAATCTCTGTCTCTTAAGCCTCTCTTATGGATTCCATTTCTCTTTTTCCCCTCTTGTAATTTATTTGTTGAAGAAACTAGGTCATTTCCCCCCAAATTCTGAATTTTGTTGATTGCATTTTCATGGTGTTATTTATTTATTTTAAATTTATTTATTTATTTTTTGGCTGTATTGGGTCTTCGTTGCTGTGCGCGGGCTTTCTCTAATTGCAGCGAGCGGGGACTACTCTTTGTTGCAGTGCGCAGGCTTCTCATTGCGGTGGCTTCTCTTGTTGCAGAGCATGGGCCCTAGGCATGTGGGTTTCAGTAGTTGCAGCATGTGGGCTCAGTAGTTGTGGCTCACAGGCTCTAGAGCGCAGGCTAAGTAGTTGTGGTGCATGGGCTTAGTTGCTTCACGGCATGTGGGATCTTCCTGAACCAGGGATCAAACCCGTGTCCCCTGCATTGGCAGGCAGATTCCTAACCACTGTGCCACCCAGGAAGTCCCTCCCATGGTGTTATTTGAAGTTCTCTAACTCCTGTATTTTCTGTAAATTGGTAGTGAGCTGTAGAGGTGTTATGAGATTCCATGTTGATTTTTTGTCCATCTTAGGTAGTGTTTTGCACTTCCTATTTCATCATATTAGTTTGTCCATAATAACTGATTGTCTTTTATGGTGATATTAAAGTGTTCTTAGCCTGATTCATCCATTTAAAAATTCCTCTTCAGCTTTTCACTTAATGGTTTTAATAGCTATAGATAGATAGATAGAAAGATAGATAAAGATATATTACAGGAATTGGCTCATGAGATTAAGGAGGCCAAGAAGTTCCATGATCTGCCACCTGCAAGCTAGAGAACCAGGAAGCTGGTGGTGTAATTCACTCTGATTCTAAAGGCCTGAAAACCAGGGAGCCAGTGGTTTTAGTCCCAGTCCAAAGGCTCAAGAATCAGGGGGCCAATGATGCAAGTCCCGCGCCAAGTCCAAAGACCTGAAAACCAGGAGCGCCAATGTCTGAGGACAAGAAAAAATGGATGTTCCAGCTCAAGTTAAAAAGAAAATTTGCCCTATTTCTACCACTTTCTTCTATTCAGATCCTCAACAGACTGGACGATGCTTACTTGTAATGGTGAGGGTGATCTTTTCTCAGTCTACCTAGTCAAATGCTAATCTCTTCCAGAGACACCCTTGCAGCACACCCAGAAATAATGTTTTACCTGCTATCTGGGCATCCCTTAGCCCAGGCAAGTTGACACGTAAAATTAACCATCATAGTAGCCTTTGATGATGGCCTAGCTTCATTATTTCATTAGGAGCTGCTAAATGGCAATTTAAAATTCTATTGTTTCTTTAATTGGCTCAAATATTTCTATACAAATAAGCTTCCCCTTGTCAAATATTTGGTTACCCTGAAATAAACTTTGTGTGGGAAGGACACATAAACACCTAATTCTTTCCTTTTACCTATCAGTTTTCAGAATAATGAGTTCTCTAGCATCTTCCAAAGGTGATTAGTTAGTTAAAATTTCTTATTTACCAGTGGGGAGAGGGAAGGCAGGAGAGGCAAATAAGGGTATGGGGTTAAGAGATACAAACTACTATGTATAAAATAAATAAACAAGGTTATATTGTATAGCACATGGAAATATAGCCATTATTTTGTAATAACTTTAAAAAATTTTTATTGGAGTATAGTTCATTTACAATGTTGTGTTAGTTTCAGGTGTACAGCAAAGTGAATCAGTTATACATATATATATATCCACTCTTTTTTTTTTTTTTAGATTCTTTTCCCATATAGGCCATTACAGAGTACTGAATAGAGTTCCCTGTGCTATACAGCAGGTTCTTATTAGTTATCTGTTTTATATATAGTAGTGTGTATGTGTCAATCCCAGTCTCCCAATTTATCCTCCCTGCCATCCCTCCCCTTATCTGCTGGTAGCCATAAGTTTGTTTTCTACATCCATGACTCTACTTCTGTTTTGTAAATAAGTTCAGTTGTACCCTTTTTTTTTAGATTCCACATATAAGCGATATCATATGATATTTGTCTTTCTGTGGCTGACTTCACTCAGTATGACAATCTCTAAGTCCATCCACGTTGCTGCAAATGGCATTATTTTGTTCTTTTTATGACTGAGTAATATTCCACTGTATATACATACCACATCTTTATCCATTCCTCAATTGATGGACATTTAGGTTGTTTCCATATCCTGGCTATAGTAAATAGTTCTGCAATGAACATTGGTGTGCATGTATTTTTTTGAATTATGGTTTTCTCCAGGTATATGCCCAAGAGTGGGATTGCTGGGTCTTATGGTAGTTCTATTTTTAGTTTTTTAAGGAACCTCCATACTGTTCTCTATAGTGGCTCTACCAATTTACATTCCCACCAACAGTGTAGAAGGGTTCCCTTTTCTCCACACCCTCTCCAGCATTTATTGTTTGTAGATTTTTTGATGATGGCCATTTTGCCCAGTGTGAGGTGATATCTCATTGTAGTTTTGATTTGCATTTCTCTAATGATTAATGATGTTGAGCATTCTTTCATGTGTTTGTTGGCAATCTGTATATCTTCTTTGGAGAAATTTCTATTTAGGTCTTCTGCCCATTTTTGGATTGGTTTGTTTGCTTTTTGTTACTGAGCTGCATGAGCTGCTTGTAAATTTTGGAGATTAATCCTTTGTCAGTTGCTTCATTTGCAAGTATTTTCTCCCATTCTGAGGGTTGTCTTTTGGTCTTGTTTATGGTTTCCTTTGCTGTGCAAAAGCTTTGAAGTTTCATTAGGTCCCATTTGTTTATTTTTGTTTTTATTTCCATTTCTCTAAATGGAGTATAATCTATAAAATGTTGAATCCCTATGTTGTACACCTGAAACTAACATAATATTGCAAATCAACTACACTTCAATTAAAAACAAAAAAAACAACAAACCAAAAAACCATA
Organism: Mesoplodon bidens; assembly: GCF_964165515.1. Classification (NCBI taxonomy): domain Eukaryota; kingdom Metazoa; phylum Chordata; class Mammalia; order Artiodactyla; family Ziphiidae; genus Mesoplodon; species Mesoplodon bidens. The sequence continues at coordinate 114,640,858 of NC_138160.1, forward strand.
CTCATTTGCAGATCAGTATTGAAGTGTGAGCTCTGTTCCAGGCATGGATACAGGTGTTTCTCTTTAAAGGAGTTATTAAGTCCTAAAAGTTCCTTCATTTCATTTTCAGCAACAGAGAGTGAGCATGCTGTCTTCACTGGTCACTATCTGAGGGTGCTGGAGACTTCTGAGCCCCACATTCTCAGCATAGGTTGGCTGCTTTGACCTAAATGGGCCTCACTCAAGAGACAGCAGGACCTAACCTGGCTGATAGTGTAGGTGAGAACACCTAGTTCATGAAATGATAGGGAAACCAGTCAAATAATCATTATTTCTCTACTTTTAAACAGAAACTGAGAATCCCTGACATAATTTTGGTTCATTAAAGGTTTAAAAAATATTTTTCAATATGAACTCATGGATTCTAACATATATGATATATCTCCTTCTATTGAAATTATTCATTTTTATGCTCAAATTGTTCCATCTTTGGCTTGTAGGAGCCAGTTTGGCTCCTCACTCATTTTGGCATAGCCCTAGTATTCTTTGTCTGCTTCCTTGCATTTTGGTATGACAAGATGTCCCAGACTCACAAAAAAGGGTCTTTTGACTTAGCAAGGCAATTTAGGGAAGCAATGTGGTCTACTTTGAATTTTAAGGTGTATGGGTTTTAGAAGAATTTTCTTTATTTTCTAGAATTGCTATTTTACAAAATATTTAAACTGTTTGAAAGAATCCTTACAATGACACTATTATCTTTAAAAAGATTTTTATAAACAAAGGATATTTAAAGAAAGGTGGGATGAGGAAGGAAAGCAAAGAGAATAAAAAGGCACTAGTTTGAAGTACAACATCTGGCCTGAGATCTGTTCCAAGTAAACTTCAGATTCTTGGGTATCCCTTTGAGCAGACTTTAGAAGTGTGAATGAAATATGGCTAAACATTACTTTTGTTTTCAAAAATTATAGTCCTTCTCTGCACACTGATGTCTTACCAATGGCCAGTTTCCTGCTCTTCTAAAGCATCCTCTAAACCTTTTTCTCTCTCCCCTTCACCCCTGCCATAGCACCCCACACAGCAGCTTCCCATTGAGAGCAGAGGTATTTGAATAAAGATTTGTTCTCTTCATGGCATTTGACAAAGTAATACTTTTGTTGCAGTTAGCTTATATGAAGTTAGATATTATTGATCTGGCATTTGTGAAAAGTTTGAACCCTGATTTGGAATAGATATATTGACTACGGTAAAGTGTTGTTCTAGGGTACTCACTGCCTATTTCAGTAAATTATTTGTTTCATATTCCTAATTTGATATTTATAATATGTGTTACATTTAATTTCTATGTTTATAGCAAAACACATTGGATTTAGAGATGGACCTGAATTTGAGTCCCTGCACAGCCACTCAGTAGTTTATGACCTTTCTCAAGTTGTTGCTTAATCTTTCTAAGCCTCAGAGATGGGTTTGTAGTGAGAATTAAATGAGAATACAGTAAGTCCCCTACATACGAACCTTCAAGTTGTGAACTTTCAGCGATGCAAACGTGTGTTCGCATGTTGAATCACTGAAGTTAGTTCATGTCTGGTGTACATTGTCACATGCATGCATCCTCTACAAGTGGTTGTGTTTTCATATACTGTACAGTACTGTATAGAGTACAGTAGTACAGTATCTTTATTTCAATCCCGGGATGTCCAGAAGCAAGCGTAAAAGCAGCAGTGATGTAGCTGGTACAGTACTAAACAGACATCACTGGATCGGTTTTTCAAGAGGGTAGATAGAATTGAATCTAGCAAGGAACCAGAACCTGTGCCATCAGCCTGTGCCTGTGTGTCAGGCGTGAGTGAAATTGCAGCTTGCCCTCTGTCTCGCATTGCTGACGATCCTTCAGCTCTACCATCTCCCACCTCCTCTCCCTCTTCCAGTCAGTAACTCTCCTTGCCTGTTCACTCGATGCCAGGCCCTGTATGCCAGCTGTTGTACTGTACTACTGTACTTGTCAAGGTACTGTACTGTAAAATTAAAAATGTTTTCTGTATTTTTTGTGTTTGTTTTTTGTGTATTATTTGTGTGAAAATTATTATAAACCTATTACAGTACAGTACTACATAGCCGATTGTGTTAGTTGAGTACCTAGGCTAATTTGTTGGACTTAGGAACAAATTGGACTTACGAACGTGCTCTCAGAATGGAGCTCCTTCATATGTAGGGGACTTACTAATGCATTTGGGCAATTTGGCATACTGACAGTTTAGTTTCAGGTTCAAATTCAAGCTCTGCCATTTAACGTGGGGACCTTAGGCAAATGACATACGCTTTTATTTTCTTCATTAAAAAAAATGTATATAATGTCTATGCCAGAGATATTGCAAGAATTATATGGGATATATAACCAAACTAAAATACTTAACCCATCACCTGACATATTTTAGTATGATAATTTTAACTTTTGTTATACATTCTAAAAGGTCTTTTAACATGAAAGAATCTTAATAAAATGAAAGCAGATGCTGAATTTTCAAATTTGTAAAACATGCCCATTGATTTGGGCATTTTGTTATCTGTATTAGCAGAACATCAGGCAATATCACAAGATATTCCTTTAACCTTCACATTATCTGAAGGTTATCTGGAGTGGGGAATGGACAAGAGAAAGAAGAGGAACATCAGTTGATGCACAGTTGTTCTTTTTTTTTTCCTTTGGCTGTGACTTGCGGCTTGTGGGATCTTAGTTCCCCAAGCAGTGATAGAACCCGCGCCCTCAGCAGTGAAAGAGCAGAGTCCCAACCACTGGACCGCCAGGGAATTCTCTGCACAGTTATTATCATATTTTTTAATATTTATTTATTTGGCAGTGCCGGGTCTTAGTTGCGGCATGAGGGATCTGTTTTAGTTGCGGCACCTGGGATCTTTTTTTTTTAAATAAATTTATTTATTTTATTTTATTATTATTATTTTTATTTATTTATTTTTTTGCGGTACGCGGGCCTCTCACTGCTGTGGCCTCTCCCGTTGCGGAGCACAGGCTCTGGACGCACAGGCTCAGCGGCCATGGCTCACGGGTCCAGCCACTCCGCGGCATGTGGGATCTTCCCGGACCGGGGCACGAACCTGTGTCCCCTGCATCGGCAGGCGGACTCTCATCCACTGCGCCACCAGGGAAGCCCTATTTATTTTATTTTATTTATTTCTTTTTGGCTGCGTTGGGTCTTCATTGCTGCATGCGGTCTTTCTCTAGTTGTAGTGAGTGGGGGCTACTTTTCGTTGTGGTGCGCAGACTTCTTATTGCAGTGGCTTCTCTTGTTGCAGAGCACGGGCTTGAGGCACGCAGGCTCAGTAGTTGTGGCTTGCGGGCTCTAGAGTGCAGGCTCAGTAGTTGTGGCACATGGGCTTAGTTGCACTGCAGCATGTGAGATCTTCCCAGACCAGGGCTCGAAACCGTGTCCCCTGCATTGGCAGGCGGATTCTTAACCACTGTGCCACCAGGGAAGTCTCTGGGATCTTTTTTAGTTGCGGTGTGCAGGATCTTTAGTTGTGGCATGCTGGATCTTAGTTGTGGCATGCTGGATCTTAGTCGTGGCATGTGGAATCTAATTCCCTGACCAGGGATTGAACCTGGGCCCCCTGCATTGGGAGCTCGGAGTCCTGGCCACGGGACCACCAGGGTAGTCCCTGCCCAGTTATTCTTGCTTGGAAGACTTGACTGTAAGGATACTTCCAAGACTTGAATGATTTTATTTTCCTTCTTAAGAATTGCATGTACTGTTTTTTTGTTTACTTGTTAAAAGATTGAGATATAGTTGATGTACAGTATTATATAAGTTACAGGTGTACAGCACAGTAATTCACTTTTTTTTTTTTTTTTTGCTGTACACAGGCCTCTCACTGCTGTGGCCTCTCCCGTTGCGGAGCACAGGCTCCGGGTGTGCAGGCCAAGCGGCTATGGCTCACGGGCCCAGCCGCTCCACGGCATGTGGGATCTTCCCAGACCGGGGCACGAACCCGTGTCCCCTGCATTGGCAGGCGGACTGTCAACCACTGCGCCACCAGGGAAGCCCTTCTGCTCATTTTTTAATTGGGTTGTTTGTTTCTTGATGTTGAGTTCTATTAGCTGTTTATATATTTTGGATATTAATCCTTTATCAGTCATATCATATGCAAATATTTTCTCCCATTCAGTAGGTTGTTGATGATTTCCTTTGCTCTGCAAAAGCTTTTAAGTCTGATTGGCCCCACTTGTTTATTTTGCTTTTATTTCCTTTGCTTTAAGAAATAGACCCAAAAATATTGCTATAATTTATGTCAAAGAGTATTCTAGCATGTGCTAGAAAGCATGTTTTAGTTTTTAAAACAAAAGATATATAGCCTATTGTCCTTTTGGGTTTTTTTGGCCATGCCGTGGGGCTTGTGGAATCTTAGTTCCCCGACCAGGGATGGAACCCCAGGCCATGGTAGTGAAAGCCCTGACTCCTAACCCCTGGACCACCAGGGAACTCCCTGTCCTTTTTTATAGTCACCATTTTGATGTCAGTTTTAATATTTTGAAGGTGGCATTAGTGAATCAGTATCTCCAAATGCTATGTTGGGTATACTATCAAACACAGTAAGTTGAATCATAATTTATGGATTTCTTTATTGCTTGAGGATTTGGCATTTCCTAAACAGAACTTCTCAAATCTGTTGTAAGCTCAAGTACATCTCAAAAAAATCAGATTCAATGAATTGAAAGGGGGAGGAAGAACATATTAGGTAAGTAGGTAATTGACCATTAGGTAATGGCTTGGATAAGTAATTTTTACGTTATTTTCTTATTATTATAACGTCATCAAGTATTAATACTATAGGTATTCACATCTTATTACTCAGTTGTGGTAAGCCAGCCTCCCATATGGCTCCTAGTGATCCTCACCTCCCGGTATTATGTCCTTATGTTGTCCCCTCCTACATTGTACATGGTAAAATGTGTAGCCAATAGGATATTGCAGAAATGATGATGTGTGATTTATTTTTTAAAATTTATTTAATTAATTAATTTCTTTATTTTTGGCTGCGTTGGGTCTTTGTTGCTGTGTGCAGGCTTTCTCTAGTTGTGGCGCACGGGCTTCTCATTGCGGTGGCTTCTCTCGTTGCGGAGCACAGGCTCTAGGCACATGGGCTTCAGTAGTTGTGGCATGTGGGCTCAGTAGTTGTGGCTCGTGGGCTCAGTAGTTGTGGCACATGGGATGAGTTGCTCTCTGGCATGTGGGATCTTCCTGGACCAGGGATCGAACCCATGTTCCCTGCATTGGCAGGCAGATTCTTAACCACTGCACCACCAGGGATGTCCCGATGTGTGATTTTTGAGTCTAGGACATAATGGACTGCATTTAGCATTGCTCCCTTGGATCACTTGGTCTGGGGGAAGCCATCTGTCATATCATTAGAACATAGAAACTCTCCTATGGAGAGATCCACATGGTTAAGAATTGAGCCATCCTACCAACAGTCAGTGTCAACTTGCCATCTTGGAAGCAGATCTTCCAGCCCCAGTCAAGCCTACAAATAACTGCAGCCCAAGCCAATATCTTGATTGCAATTGCATGAGAGATCCTGAGCTAGAACCACCCAGCTAAGCCATTTCTGAATTCCTTACCCACATAAATGGTGTGAGATAATAAATGATTATTACTATTTTAAGACAAAGTTTTGGGTAATTTGTTATGCAACACTAGATAATCAATACACTGATTGTACATGATTGTTAGGTTATACTAAGTACTCATGTACCTAAGGAATAACCAACTCCTGAGATTTCCCTTTCAAAATGATGTTAAGACACAACTATACCGATAAGGACATTGGCAACTATCATTATCTTCAACTAACTCCCCCCTATCCCCGCCGCAGACTTTCCATCATGCAAGCCTGGCAAAACACTAATTCTGGGCTAATTTTGGCTCTCTTTTACTCCAGGGCTGCTAAATGCTATTGGAGAAAAATGCTTAACTGTGCCATTTGCCACTATAAATTCCTGCTTTGCAACCACAGCTGGATCCCCAACACTATCTTAGTAGTATCCTTAGTCAGCTCTCATGCCATTCTTTATTTAGGTTAGTTCAGATTTCCACTCTCCACTCTCCTTAGATACTTAGATGACCACATGCTCTCTCTCAGCAGACCACCTTTCTTCTTGACAGAGAAAATAGCTTATCTGCATTCATCCTTTCCTCCTATTACAATGGAGGAAATATTCCTCTTACTTGTCTCTAGTTTATCCCTCTTTGGATCCCACCGTACTTTTTCCTCAGAAATTATCCTCTCTCCTGTATCTGAAACCTCTCTCAGTAGGATCCTTCTCACTAGCTTTTAAACACAATCAATTTAGTTAAATCTAATATTTATTACACAAGCTATTATGAAGTATTGGTTAACAGTGTGATAACATTTGAAATGGGTTACTGGTTGTATATCAGTGTAAAAAGTTTTGATTCAGATTGATATTCTAGCTTCAGCTCTGTCAGAAACTCCCTATGTGACACTAAGCCATGTTCTCTGGCTTTACTTTCCTAATGAGTCAAATAAGAATGATATCTCTGGGAGAAAGCCATCTGAGTGAAATCATAAATGCCAAGGGCTTAATACCTAGATCAGAAATGCAGAGGTCGGGGCTTCCCTGGTGGAGCAGTGGTTAAGAATCTGCCTGCCAGTGCAGGGGACAGGGGTTCGAGCTCTGGTCCGGGAAGATCCCACACGCCGTGGAGCAACTAAGCCCGTGCGCCACAACTACTGAGCCTGCGCTCTAGAGCCCATGCTCTGCAACACGAGAAGCCACCGCAATGAGAAGCCCCCACACTGCAACGAAGACCCAATGCAGCCAAAAATAAATAAAATAAATTAATTAAAAAAAAGAAAACGTTAAACAAAAAGAAAAGAAATGCAGAGGTCTCCTCGTTTTACAGTTGAGGTTTATACTTGTGATTATGCCAGGTAGCATCTCATGAACATCAAAGTAAAGCATGGTTTTGATTAGGAATGAAACTTAGGGTATGGCCTGTGATTTTTTTTTTAGAGTTTTCTTAACTACTATACATTGCCTGATCTACCTTGTGCTTCAGGACACAAGTCTCTTAAATATCTTGGGAGGCTACTTAATTATTGAAGGAGCTTAGTTTAATCTCCTTTTGTTATAACTGCAAAGCATATCCAGTATTGATGAAATAATAATGAGTACATTGGGTCATCTTAAATCCATCAAAATACAAAATTAAAATGATAAAGACAGGAAAGGAGCTTGGAAGAATAACTATGTGAATACATGCCCAAAGTATTGATTTATTAAATTAATTAAATATCCTCTTCAGATTAAAGGTATTACATTACAAAATAACACAATCCAGTTATCTATTTAAAAAATCACCAAAACCTTAGTGACTTAAAATAACAATGTTTTTTCAACATCTTTATTGGAGTATAATTTCTCTACAATGGTGCTTTAGCTTCTGCTTTATAACAAAGTGAATCAGCCATATGTATACACATATCCCCATATCCCCTTCTCTCTTGCGGCTCCCTCCCCCCCTCCCTATCCCACCCCTCTAGGTGGACACAGAGCACTGAGCTGATCTCCCTGTGCTATGCGGCTGCTTCCCACTAGCTATCTATTTTACATTTGGTAGTATATATAAGTCCATGCCACTCTCTCACTTCGTCCCAGCTTACCCTTCCCCCTCCCTTTGTCCTCAAGTCCATTCTCTACGTCTGCATCTTTATTCCTGTCCTGCCCCTGTGTTCTTCAGAACCATTTTTAAAATTTCTGTTTCTGTGGGTCAGGAATTTGGAAAGAGCTCAAGCTGTGCATCTCTGGCTATGGTCTCTCAGGCAGTAGTAGTCCAATGGTTGCCGAAGCTGCAACAGAATGGGGCCAGGCTCAGCTGGTGATGGTGGGCATCTCTCTTCTTGAAGTGTCATGGCTTCCCTGGTTTGGACTTCCTCAGAGCATACAGCCTCAGGACAGTCCATCTACTTACTTCGTGGCTCAGAAAGCCTGTGCAAACCTTCCAGCAAAAGAAGATAAAGCTGTGTCACCTCAGAAGTCATACAGGATCATTTCATACACTGACACATTCTCTTGGTTATATGTGAATCACAGGACCACCCAGATTCAAGGGGAGGGGAATTAGATTCTACCTATTGATGGGGCAGTGGCAAAATTACGTTGCACAGCAGCATGTGGGATGGGGAATATTTTTCTGGCAAGCTGTGGAAAATACACTTTGCCACAGTGATCTAAATGAAAGTAAATACTTGTCTGTTGATGAGAGAGAGGGAGGGAGAGAGACAAAGAGGTCCTCATGACTCAATAGATTAAAATTTTAGGCAAACCTATCAAGGGGGACAAAACACCAGGAGTGCAGGTGTGTAGCTGTGAAGAACAATTGCAGTTATTACCAGATGTATGAACAATCCCCAGGCTGTACGGTGTTGGTGCATAGAGTTCATCTCAGCCAAAGGAAGAGGATGATGTCAACTTTTTTACCCCCTAGAAACGAAAGTAAAATCAAAGTTTCAAACCTGAATGCAATTTTCTCACTGCAAATAAGTGCATGTGCCACCTGGTGGCGAGACAGTCAAATTCGCATTCTATTCTGTTGGCTGTATTTATTGAGTTTCCATCAGAGAGTGTATATATAGTATTTATCGAAAGGCAACAAGTCTAACATCTCTAAGTGCATCTGCCCAAACAAACAACCAAAACACAGACACAGAGAGGGAAAAGGACATAACAAAAAGGAAGGAGTTGTAACCACAGAGCATCCATGTTGGAGTGTCCAGATGAGTCAGATCAGCCTCCTTTTCATTAAGCCTAAATCCCCTTAATCCTCTGTCCCATTGGCTTTATCATGACCTTCAAAACCAGTATGGAGGGTATGGGAGAGAATAAAGAAGAAAATATTTGCTACTACACTGTTGGGGGAGAGGGAGGTTGTTGGCCAAAAGATGAACGTATTGATCAAGAACGTGGGCTCTTCCACCCATGTTGTCCACTGTGTCAGATCCTCCTGGAACCACTAGAAAATTTACTATAGCAAAACTACCGCAGCCTAGCCTCGGTCGGTCTCTTATAGTAAAAATTATTCGTTGTTTATGTGAAATTCAAGTTTAACTGGGCATCCTGTATTTTATCTGGCAACCTGGGAAGGATAATATGGGTGAGGAAAGGGATCTGACCCTGGATGGGGCATTCCAGGAGGACGCTTCCGGGCCTTTCTGGCCCGGGAACGAAGCGCCGGGCGGGCGCAGGGTGTGCTGCCGGCCGCCCGGCCCCGATTGCTTCTGCCGGAACCCCGCCCAGGACCTGAGGGTCAGGAAACTTCGAAAAGACCTGAGATTGCGGGCGCTTGGCTCCTAAACAGCCCCGAGCCCCACGGCACAGGCCAGAGACGAGAGGCGGCCGCCCGGCTCCAAGATGGCGCCCACGGCAGCTGCCAGATGCCAAGATGGCGGCGCGGGGCCGCGCCCGCGCTCCCGAACTCTCCTTCCCAAGCCTTCCTCCGGCAAGGAGCGCGACTCGCGTCGCTGTGCGACGGTTGTCTTTCGGCCTGGGTGGTGCGGCCGCTGCCCGCCGCGCACCATGCGGCTCCTTGGCTGGTGGCAGGTACTGCTGTGGGTGCTGGGGCCTCCCGCCCGCGGCCAGGAGGGTGAGTGCGGGCTGGGGCCGTGGGCGGCGGCGCGGGCGGCTGTGCATGAACTTACCGGTGAGGTGGCTGTCTACCCGGGCGACGCTCTTTTACGTGCGCGAAGGCCCGCGCTGCGCGCCTCGCCTCTTCCTGGCGCCCCCTAGAGCGCCTCTCCCCGGGTTATCCCGACCTCCTTCCCCCGGTGGTCCCCGCTCGCGGTCCGGGGTAGGGGGCGGCGGGGCGGGATGCCCGGGCCATGTTCAGGCCCCTGAGCAGGTGACTCAGTCGGGAGGAACCGTGTATTAGCGCTTACTGAGGCGTACCCCCATGTGCTGAGCACTTTATTATTAATGATAATCATCATAACGAATAGCCGACCTCTATGGTGCTCTTATTAGGAGCCATAGTGCTATCATTATCTTATTTAGCCCTCCCACCGATCCTATGAGATAGATTCCGTGAGTAGCCGTGTTTTACAGATGAAGATGCTGAGCTCAGAGAGGCTAAGTAATCTGCCTACGTTTGCGATTCTGGTAATTGGCAGAGCCTGTATCTCTGACTGCAAAGCCCACGCTTTACTTTGCACCCTGCTGGACCACTTTCGTAAGGACGTCACTCTTGCTCAGGTGCCTGTGAAGGACAGATGAGAAGAACACAGCAGACTCCCAGGGTAACTTGCTGCTTGCCAGAGTATGCTCTCAGGGTCCCTCCGTGGGGCAGGCAGCCACCTGGAGGCATGGCTGGGCCCAGGAGTGGAGGCCTTATTCCCATTGCTTCTTCGCCCCACTCCGCAGAGCCCTATTAAAGTCCAGACCCTTTGGCCTTTCTTGTCATTCAAAACTTAACAGGAATACACAGGTCTTTCCTTTCCCTGCCGTGTCCTGGAAAGAGGCAGGGCAGCCGGCTCTGCTGAGTAATGAAAACACTCATTATCTGCTAGGCAGTGTGCTTAGTGCTTTTTGAGCATCATCTTATTAAGTCTTTAAATGCTTATGAAATGTATGTTGATATTGTCCCCATTTGATAGATGAGTAAACTGAGACTCAGCATCCCCTAAGTCTTTTACCAAGGTCCAACAGCAGAAGTTGAGAAGCTACAATTCAAAACTCTGTCTGCCTGACCTTACAGTCAAAGCTCTGTACTACACTTCTCTGTCGCTGCACTTAACCACCAGCCTCAGAGAGGGGACAGCATGTGCTGGGTATCTTCTGTTTGTCTCTCAGATCATTCTCCAGCCTTCTCCACCCTGCTCTGTGCCCTGAGTAGCTGTCCTGTATGGAATAAACAGCTGGCTCTTCTGTCTTCTGGCTTCTGTTGTGTTGACATGAAGGGAGAGTGAGGTCAGGGTATTGATTCTCTCAGCTCCCTCCCTTGGGGATATCGCAGGTTGGCTGTGTCCCTCCACTGAAAGTTAGGGCTTCTAGAAGGCTGTCCTCTCTGTTTCAAGGCTTCTGCCTCTGGACTCTTTTTTTTTTTTTTTTTTTTTGCCTCTGGACTCTTAAGGTCTATGAGTGGTAACTGGCTCCCCCTCTGCTGTTATTGACCCTGGGATTCCTTACCATTGCTTTTGGTTTCTCTACACCCAGCTCACATGTTGGAGGTACCTTTATTAAGTTCTCCTCCAATTGTCCAAGTTGCATGTGCTGTTTCCTGGCAGAACCCTGGCTGATTCGGCAGTCACTGTGAGCCTACCTGGCAGGGAGGGTCACTTCATACAGACCTGAGGATAACACCAGCCATGGGGTGGGTCACTGGTCATCATGGCCAGGCCATGAATGGGGTGAGGACTGAGGAAGCTTCACCAGCTGGTTCCTTTTGGGGGTGGCTGAAAATCCAAGGCTTTTTTTCTGCAGAAGATACCACTGGCAAATTAGCAACTGGAGATGGCAGTACTGTCCAGGTGTCAAGGAACGGGTGCCAACCCCGGACTTCAACACCCCACACCTGTCTTCACTAGACAGTCAACTAGCAGATTCTGACTGAGCACCTGTCATATGCCATATGCTCTGTTAGGCACTCTGGGTGCAGTGGAGAGCAAGTAGAGAAATACGCCCACCCTCCTGTCTGATGGGGAAGGCAGGCATTAAATGACCACAAATAATTAAGTAAATTTTCCACAAGAGTGGAAAATGCTTCAAGGAGAGCCCCAAGGCATTATGGAATGCTGTAATGGGAGACCCTTCTGGTATGAGGGTCTAGGAGGGTGAAGTTCACCTTACAGAGGTGAAGTTTAGGGTGAGATCTGAAGGATATGTCAGATTAGCCAGAAGAAGAGAGGGAGTGGAGGGAGGGCTCCTGGCAGAGAAACAGCCCTCAGGACAGTTCTGAGGTAGGGGGAGGAGGGTGTGAGTGATCAGGGACCAGAAATGTCTAGTGGCACCTGTTGGGAGTATGGACAGAGGTCTTATCATCTGGGGCCTGGTAGTCATGCTACAGAGCATGGATTCATTCACAGGGTAGGGGGAAGCCATTGAAAGGGTTTTAGCAGGGGAGTGACATGATCACATCTGCCTTTGACTTTCAGTTTCACTTGGATGCTGTGAGGAGAAGGATTTGGAGAGGGGGTAGGGGGCCAACCAGGAAGACCATTTTGGTGATTGCAGCAGTTGTCCAAGTGAGAGATGACTGTGGCCTGGGCTGAGGGGTGTGAGTGGGTTGGGAGAAGTGAATGGATCCAGAGTGTATTTAGCAGAGGAATTAATAGGACCTAGTTGTGGTTCCCATCCATCTCTTTGACTTGTAAACATCAGTCATAACCATTATCATCATCATCATCATCACCATCACTGTAGCCATTTACGGAGTGCTTACCATGTGCCAGGGACCATATACGTCTTTTCTCATTTAATCTGCATAGTAGCCTTATGAATGTCTGCATTTCAGTGGTATTTTCTCCATTTGTTAGATGCACACACTGAAAATTTCCTATGGAAAGTACGGGTTGCTGCCCCTCTAACCCCCAGCTGTTTTTGGTCCTCCCCAGTTGGCTCCCCTGACACAGAAGCCATTATGAAAAAAAACCTGTGGCTGGTAGAGAGTCTTTTGAGAACAACTGGAAGGGTATGAAGGAGCTGACCCAGGCTAGGGCTCCTTGGCAGAGTTGGAGTGGTGCCCTCGCCCCTGTTCTCCAAACATATTCCTTGCTACCAACAGTGCAGTAATTTCCACTTTATGCATGGCTCAAACTATAATCAGATTATTGACATTGAGAAGCAATCTTTTTTATTTATTTTTATTTTTTATTTTTTTTGCGGTACGCGGGCCTCTCACTGTTGTGGCCTCTCCCATTGCGGAGCACAGGCTCCGGACGCGCAGGCTCAGTGGCCATGGCTCACAGACCCAACCGCTCCGCAGCATGTGGGATCTTCCCGGACCGGGGCACGAACCCATGTCCCCTGCATCGGCAGGCGGACTCTCAACCACTGCGCCACCAGGGAAGCCCAGCAATCTTTTTTAAAAGGCGCATTACCATGGGAGGGTTCAGTGGCTCTCACATGGTAGGTCATTTCTTAGAGTGGAATAATTCAATGTTTCCTTTCTTGCCAATGCTTAAATGAAAAAAAATGGTACCTGAGGGTGTGAGAATTTTTGTTTTGTTCCTAATTTGTCCTCTCTACTTAAATATCTTCACAGGAGGGAAAAACAACACTCCTGACTCAAAATTCTAGCTCTCTGCATCACTCAGACTTCCTTTTGATTTTCTATAAGGGACATCTATCCAGTTTTACATGAAGGTGATCAGAAGAACCAGATTCTATTTTGTGCCCTGATTTTTTTCTCTTGAGATTCTTTTAGGATATTGGCATTCTCCATTTACTTTAGAGGACCTAGAATGTTGATTAGGTTCAGAGAGAGAAGATCTCTGCAGGGCTGGTGCATTTGGGAGTAGAGTTGGTTCCGAAATCTGACACCCTTTGTTCTTCTCCAGACTTTTAGCCTCTCTGGCTTCATTTTCTGCTCTGTCTTAAGGACAATCTAGTAAACATGTTTGTTTGTTTTTACTTATGATTATACAAGCAGTACATGTTTATCAACCAAAGGCTACAGAAAGACTGCCATCCGCACCCCATTGACAGAGCTCTTTGCCCAGGCACCCAGCCCCTTCTCTAGGTCATAGGTCCTATTCTGTCAAGGACCTATCTTGCTTCTCAAGCCCTGTACTCTGCCCTCTCTAACCTGTATTGTCACCTCTCCCTGCTTACTCACTTTCCCATGAGCTGTATATATCCTTAAATTTCTCCTGTGTCCTAAAAACCAAAACGAAAATTTCCCTTAGCCCCCTGCCTGCCCATAACAACTACTAGGTCTTTCTTTTCCCCTTCAGAGCTAGACTTTCAGAAAGAATTGTATATATTTATTTATGTAGTTACCATTTCTGGTGCTGTTCATTCTTTTGTGTGGATCCACATTTCCATCTGGTATCATTTTTCTGTTGCCTGAAGAAGTTCATTTCAGATTCTTGTCATGTAGGTCTGCTGGTTATGAATTGTTTCAGCTTTTGTATGTCTGAAAACGTATTTATTTTGCCTTTGTTTTTGAAAGATACTTTTGCTGGGTATAGAATTCTAGGTTTATAGTTTTCTTCCTTTCAGTCCCTTAAAGATGCTGCTCTGCTTGCTTGCATTGTTTCCAATGAGAAATCTGCTGTCATCCTTATCTTTGTTCCTCTATACATAGCGTGTCTTTTTTCTCTGTCTGCTTTTAAGAGTTTTTCTTTGTCACTGGTTTTGATCAGTTTGATTATGATGTATCTTGGTGTAGTTTGTTGAGCTTCTTGGATCTATGGATTTATAGTTTTCATCAGGTTTGTAAAGTTTTCGGTTATTGTTTCTTCAATTACTTTTTCTGTTTTCCCCCATTTACTTCTCTCTTTTGGGTACTCCAATTATCTGTACATGAGACCACTTGAAATTGTCCCACAGCTCACTGTCACTCTTAATTTGGGGGGGGATTCATTTTTTCATTGTGTTTTTCCTTTTGTATGGGTTCTATTGCTATGCCTTAAGTTAACTACTCTTTTCTTCTGTAATGTCTAATCTGCTATGAATCCCATCCAGTGCAGTTTTCATCTCAGACCTTGTAATTTTCATTACTAGAAGTATAATTTGGGTCTTTTAAAAAACTATTATTGAGATATAATTGATATATAACATTATAATAGTTTCAGTTGTACAACATAATCATCTGATATATATATATTGTAAAATGATCACCACAATAAGTCTGGTTAAAATCCACCATCACACAGTTATAAAATTTTTTTCTTTGGATGAGACCTTTTAAGGTTTACTACTCTCTTAGCAGCTTTCAAATATACAATATAGTATAATTAACTATAGTTACCATGCTGTGCATTATATCCCCATGACTTACTTATTTTATAACTGGAAGTTTGTACTTTTTGACCATCTTCGCCCATTTTGCCCACCCTCTACCCACCACCTCTGTCAACCACCAAACTGTTTTCTGTATGAGCTTGTGGTTTTTGTTTTTGTTTTTGTTTTTTGCGGTACGTGGGCCTCTCACTGTCATGGCCTCTCCCGTTGCGGAGCACAGGCTCTGGATGCACAGGCTCAGTGGCCATGGCTCATGGGCCTAGCCGCTCTGTGGCATATGGGATCTTCCCGGACCGGGGCACGAACCCGTGTCCCCTGCATCGGCAGGCGGACTCTCAACCACTGTGCCACCAGGGAAGCCCTGTTTGTTTGTTTTTAGATTCCACATTTAAGTGAGATAATACAGTATTTGTCTTTCTCTGATTTATTTCACTTAGCATAATGCCCTCAAGGTCTGTCCATGTTGTTGTAAATGGCAAGATTTCCTGTTTTTAAATGGCTAAATAATACTTTATATATATATATATATATACATATATACACACATATACATATATATACATATACATATATATATACACACACATATACAAATATGTGTATATATATCTCACATTTTCTTTATGCATCCATCAATTGCTTCCATGTCTTGGCTTTTGTAAATAATGCTGCAGTGAACATGGGGGTGCATGTACCTTTTCAAGTGAGTGTTTTAATTTTCTTTGGATAAATGCCCAGAAGTGGAATTGTTGGACCATATGGTAGTTCTAATTTTTATTTTTTGAGGAACTTCCATACTGTTTTCCTTAGTGGCTGCACCAATTTACATTTTCACTGATAGTGCACAAGGGTTCCCCTTTGTCTGCATGCATACCAACATTTGTCATTTCTTGTCTTTTTGACAATAGCCATTCTAACGTGTGAAGTGATATCTCATTGTGGTTTGTGTTTTTTTTTTTTGCGGTACGCGGGCCTCTCACTGTTGTGGGCTCTCCCGTTGCAGAGCACAGGCTCCGGACGTGCAGGCTCAGTGGCCATGGCTTACAGGCCCAGCTGCGGCATGTGGGATCTTCCCGGACCGGGGCACAAACCCGTGTCTCCTGCATCGGCAGGCAGACTCTCAACCACTGCGCCATCAGGGAAGCCCCTCATTGTGGTTTTGATTTGCATTTTGATTTGGGTCTTTTTTTATATCTTATGTTCTCTATATCTACTTAACTTTTTAAACATATGTACTTCAGTTATTGCTGTTTTTTTTTTTGGCGGTACGCGGGCCTCTCACTGTTGTGGCCTCTCCTGTTGCGGAGCACAGGCTCCGGACGCGCAGGCTCAGCGGCCATGGCTCACGGGCCCAGCCGCTCCGCGGTATGTGGGATCTTCCCAGACCGGGGCACGAACCCGTGTCCCCTGCATCGGCAGGCGGACTCTCAACCACTGCGCCACCAGGGAAGCCCGTTATTGCTGTTTTGATAGCCTCATCTAATAATTCTGACATCTGGGCAAGTTCTGGGTCAGGTTTGGTTGATTATTCTCATTATGGAAAATGAGGAGAATTTCCCTGCTTCTTTGCATGCCTGGTAATCTTTGATTGGATGCCAGAAGTAAATTTTACCTGGTTGAGTGCTAGATATTTTAGTATTCCTATAAATATTCTTGAGGTTTGTTCTGGGATACAGTTAAGTTACTTGAACACAGTTTGATTCTCACTTTTAAGGTTTGCTAGATGGAAGCAGAGCTGTATTTACTTTAGGGTTAATTGGGCCCCACTGCTGAGGCAAGTCCTTTTCGCATACTCTCCCCAGTGCCCTGTGACTTAGGAGGTTTCCCAGGCTACTGGGTGGGGACAGGTACTATTCCCAGCTTTCTGTGGCTGCTGGGTACTGTTACCTCTAATCCCTTTGAGTGGTTCTTTCCCTGGCTTGGGGTAGTTCACTTACAGGCATATGCTGAGCAGTATACTCAAGGCGGGGCCCCCTCCACAGATCTCCAGAGTCCTCTTTCTGCAGCTCTCCCATCTCCAGTATTCTGTCCTGCAAACTCTAGCTTCTTGGTCTTTCTGAACCTTCAGTTCCATCTCAACTGGAGAAGTCAGCTGGGCCCTCCCTGAGACAGGGGAGGAGCTAGAGCATTTGTAGGGCTCTTCTCATTTGCTGCCTGTTCACTGTCCTTCGTTGTCTCATTGCTAGTCTCCTGAAACTGTTGTTTCACATATTTGGCTGTTTTTTGGGTTGTTTCAGGAGGGAGAGTAAATCTGGTTCCTGTTATTCCACTTAGCCTGAAGCAAATTCCCAGAGAGTGTTTTTGAATTGCTGAATGAATGTACAATCATCTGTGGAGATATTCTTTGAGACGTTATACAAATGTGCATACCTTAGGAAGTTCCCAGATCCCTCCCCGGCTTTGAAGCCAGTTGGTCATTCACACTCTGCTAGACACGCTGTTTGCCTGCAGAGCTCATTATACAGCTGGTGGCACCCCAGCCGTATGGTGGGTTTGTCTGAGTGCAGCTGGGCTCATTTGTTTCCCCTGGTCAGTGCCTGGCCCGGAGTCTGGCGGCTGTCGTTGAGGTCATGAGAGGTGGAGGGCAGGAGTCATTGTACAGAGGTGAGTGGACCTCTCTGGATGGATGGATGAGACTGCCCAGGACTCTCCCCTTACCTGAACCTTTGGTCCAAGCCACATCTAGTGGCTCCAAAGTGAGAGGAAAATCCTCCTCCTCTTCTCCCTGCTGCTGCCCCTGCTCTGCTTGGTGCACCTTTAGCACTCCTGAGGGCAGTAGCCCAAGGGCAGCAGGCAGGAGAGCAGAGGCCAGCTGTAGAGGCCACCCTGGGAAGGAGCTGGCTCTAGTAGCATTCTTCGGGCAGTGTTGCCCAGCAGCCCTCCGAGGTATCATGTGGGGAGGGTAAGGCCCGCTCTGGAGTAGCAGTCAGAAGACTTCGCTCTTAGACCTGGCTCTGCTGCTTACTGGCTGTTTGCCATTGGGCATTACACTGAACCTCTCTGTACCTCATCTATTAAGTCGGGATGATAACCCTTGTGCTGCCCATCTCACAGAGCTGTTATAATGGGTGCAAAGATGCTTTGCCATGGTAGAATCTTCCATAAAGCCATCATTATTTTCTTGGATAGTCTCATCAAAGAAACTAAATTGTTAGTGTTTGTATTATATTTTCCTAATTGGGTGTCTGCAGTGGAATGTTTTTGCTTGTAATCCGCATGGCAAGCAGCAGGTTTTGCATGAAGCTATGTGTTTTTCCGCTTCCTGACATTCATTAATCTAGTATCTCCTTGTGATCTTCTTCATGACCTAGAGAATGATGGGTGGCTCTGTGATAGTTTAATGGGAAGGTAACTTTTTACTCTGGAGGGGAGAATTTCATATTTGAGAACTGTAATTCTTTGGGATTCATTTATTTTGAAGTTAGATGTGACTGTGAACATAATGGCATGTTTTAGTTGCAGAGAAAAGAGGTCACTTATGGTCAGAGGAGCAGCCTGCTTACCCATTCCAGGTGGAGGCTGGGTACATGAATGAGGAGGTGCCTTCCCGTGACCCAGTGGGCCAGGACCTGTCTGCAGAAGAGGCTGAGGCAGTGCTGGGGCTGGACGCTGATGGTGAACACATGGTAATGTTATCTGTGATTCCTGGGGAAGCCGAGGACAAACTGAGCCCAGAGCCCAGCGGCGGCACCTGCAGGGCTGGAGGGGAGGAGGACTCGAGGTGCAACCCCCGGGAGAGCCTCTTCTCTCTGGACAGCGCTGGAGCCAGCTTCCCGGAGAGAGAAGAGGAGTACTACGCAGAGCCCGAAGTGGTGGAATCTGACCCCCCACCGACAGAGGACGCCAACACCACCGAAAGTCTGAAATCCCCGAAGGTGAACTGCGAGGAGAGAAATGTGACAGGATTAGAAAATTTCACTCTGAAAATTTTAAATATGTCACAGGTAAGACAAAAGTATTTAGTGCTTTTCTCCTTTTCCGCACATTGATTTTACGATTTAATACTCTATCAACTTTCAAATGAGGAGCCATAATCTTTATCATATTGTAAGTGGAATAGCATTTAATGGCTGCATCAGTGAAAATTCACCTGGCTTTCTGTGATGTTTGTAGGAAAAGGAGGAGATATAACTAGTGTCAAATATGCTTTTTAGGAGGCCTAAACCTAGTCAGCCTTGGGTTAATCTCACCACCAAGTCTCATGATAAAAATCCCAGTGGACAGATAGGTGCTTGGTATCAGAATGATAGCATTCTTCTTCTAAATGAGGTGTTTGTTATGGAGGCATAAAAATAAAATATCTGAATTACTAAACGTGTAATTTAGCATTGTTTAGACTAGTCATGTCCCTGAGAAGTATGTTTTATACATATATATATATATATATATATATATATACATATATATATATATTTTAACATCTTTACTGGAGTATAATTGCTTTACAATGTTGTGTTAGTTTCTGCTGTATAACAAAGTGAATCAGCTATACATATATATATATATATCCCCATATCCCCTCCCTCTTGCGTATCCCTCCCACACTCCCTATCCCACCCCTCTAGGTGGTCACAAAGCACCGAGCTGATCTCCCTGTGCTATGCGGCTGCTTCCCACTAGCTATCTATTATACATTTGGTAGTGTATATATGTCAGTGCTGTTCTTACTTTGTCCCAGCTTACCCTTCCCCCTCCCGTGTCCTCAAGTCCATTCTCTATGTCTGTGTCTTTATTCCTGTCCTGCCCCTAGGTTCTTCAGAACCTTTTTTTTTTTTTTTTTTTAGATTCCATATATATGAGTTAGCATATGGTATTTGTTTTTCTCTTTCTGACTTACTTCACTCTGTATGACAGACTCTAGGTCCATCCACCTCACTACAAATAACTCAATTTCGTTTCTTTTTATGGCTGAGTAATATTGCATTGTATATATGTGCCACATCTTATTTATCCATTCATCTGTCAATGGACACTTACGTTGCGAAGTATGTTTTATTTTTTTAAATTTTTTTTATACAGCAGGTTCTTATTAGTCATCAGTTTTATACACATCAGTGTATACATGTCAATCCCAATCGCCCAATTCATCACACCACCACCACCACCCCCGCCGCCGCTTTGCCCCCTTGTTGTCCATGCGTTTGTTCTCTACATCTGTGTCTCAATTTCTGCCCTGCAAACCAGTTCATCTGTATCATTTTTCTAGGTTCCACATATATGCGTTAATATACGATATTTGTTTTTCTCTTTGTGACTCACTTCACTCTGTATGACAGTCTCTAGATCCGTTCACATCTCAACAAATGACCCAATTTCATTCCTTTTTATGGCTGAGTAATAGTCCATTGTATATATGTACCACATCTTCTTTATCCATTCGTCTGTCGATGGGCATTTAGGTTGCTTCCATGACCTGGCTGTTGTGAATAGTGCTACAATGAACATTAGGGTGCATGTGTCTTTTTTTTTTTTTTTAATTAGTTTCTGCATTATAACAAAGTGAATCAGTCATACATATACATCTGTTCCCACATCCCTTCCCTCATGCATCTCCCTCCCACCCTCCCCATCCCACCCCTCCAGGCGGTCACAAAGCACCGAGCTGATCTCCCTGTGCTCTGCGGCTGCTTCCCACTATCTATCTACCTTACGTTTGGCAGTGTATATATGTCCATGCCTCTCTTTCGCTTTGTCACAGCTTACCCTTCCCCCTCCCCATATCCTCAAGTCCATTCTCAAGTAGGTCTGTGTCTTTATTCCCGTTTTACCCCTAGGTTCTTCATGACTTTTTTTTTTTAAATTCCGTATATATGTGTTAGCATACGGTATTTGTCTTTCTCTTTCTGACTTACTTCACTCTGTATGACAGACTCTAGGTCTATCCACCTCATTACAAATAGCTCAGTTTCGTTTCTTTTTATGGCTGAGTAATATTCCATTGTATATATGTGCCACATCTTCTTTATCCATTCATCCGATGATGGACACTTAGGTTGTTTCCAGCTCCGGGCTATTGTGAATAGAGCTGCAATGAACATTTTGGTACATGTCTCTTTTTGAATTATGGTTTTCTCAGGGTATATGCCTAGTAGTGGGATTGCTGGGTCATATGGTAGTTCTATTTTTAGTTTTTTAAGGAACCTCCATACCGTTCTCCATAGTGGCTGTACCAATTCACATTCCCACCAGCAGTGCAAGAGTGTTCCCTTTTCTCCACACCCTCTCCAGCATTTATTGTTTCTAGATTTCTTGATGATGGCCATTCTGACTGGTGTGAGATGATATCTCATTGTAGTTTTGATTTGCATTTCTCTAATGATTAATGATGTTGAGCATTCTTTCATGTG
The DNA here is from genome assembly GCF_964165515.1 of Mesoplodon bidens. Lineage (NCBI taxonomy): Eukaryota > Metazoa > Chordata > Mammalia > Artiodactyla > Ziphiidae > Mesoplodon > Mesoplodon bidens. The sequence goes on from NC_138160.1 coordinate 114,662,176, forward strand.
TTTGTTGGCAGTCTGTATATCTTCTTTGGAGAAATGCCTATTTAAGTCTTCTGCCCATTTTTGGATTGGGTTGTTTGTTTTTTTGCTATTGAGCTGCATGAGCTGTTTATAAATTTTGGAGATTAATCCTTTGTCAGTTGCTTCATTTGCAAATATTTTCTCCCATTCTGCGGGTTGTCTTTTGGTCTTGTTTATGGTTTCCTTTGCTGTGCAAAAGCTTTTCAGTTTCATTAGGTCCTATTTGTTTATCTTTGTTTTTATTTCCATTTCTCTAGGAGGTGGGTCCAAAAGGATCTTGCTGTGATTTATGTCATAGAGTGTTCTACCTACATGTGTCTTTTTGAATTATAGTTTTCTCTGGTATATGCCCAGTAGTGGGATTGCTGGATCATATGGTAATTCTATTTTTAGTTTTTTAAGGAACCTCCATACTGTTCTCCATAGTGGCTGTATCAATTTACATTCCCACCAACAGTGCAAGAGTGTTCCCTTTTCTCCACACCCTCTCCAGCATTTATTGTTTCTAGATTTTCTGATGATGCCCATTCTAACTGGTGTGAAGTGATACCTCACTGTAGTTTTGATTTACATTTCTCTAATAATTAGTGATGTTGAGCAGCTTTTCATGTGCTTCTTGGCCATCTGTATGTCTTCTTTGGGGAAATGTCTATTTAGGTCTGCTGCCCATTTTTGGATTCGGTTGTTTGTTTTTTTAATATTGAGCTGCCTGACCTGTTTATATATTTTGGAGATTAATCCTTTGTCTGTTGATTAGTTTGCAAATATTTTCTCCCATTCTGTAGGTTGTCTTTTCATCTTGTTTATGGTTTCCTTTGCTGTGCAAAAGCTTTTAAGTTTCATTAGGTCCCATTTGTTTATTTTTGTTTTTATTTCCATTACTCTAGGAGGTGGATCAAAAAAGATCTTGCTGTGATTTATGTCAAAGAGTGTTCTTCCTATGTTTTCCTCTAAGAGTTTTATAGTGTCTGGTCTTACATTTAGGTCTCTAATCCATTTTGAGTTTATTTTTGTGTATGGTGTTAGGGAGTGTTCTAATTTCATTCTTTTACATGTAGCTGTCCAGTTTTCCCAGCACCACTTATTGAAGAGACCGTCTTTTCTCCATTGTATATCCTTGCCTCCTTTGTCATAGATTAGTTGACCATAGGTGTATGGGTTTATCTCTGTGCTTTCTGTCTTGTTCCATTGATCTTTGTTTCTGTTTTTGTGCCAGTACCATATTGTCGTGATTACTGTAGCTTTGTAGTATAGTCTGAAGTCAGGGAGTCTGATTCCTCCAGCTCGGTTTTTTTCCCTCAAGGCTGCTTTGGCTATTCGGGGTCTTTTGTGTCTCCATACAAATTTTAAGATTTTTTGTTCTAGTTCTGTAAAAAATGCCGTTGGTAATTTGATAAGGATTGCATTGAATCTGTAGATTGCTTTGGGTAGTATAGTCATTTTCACAATATTGATTCTTCCAATCCAAGAACATGGTGTATCTCTCCATCTGTTGGTATCATTAATTTCTTTCATCAGTGTCTTACAGTTTTCTGCATACAGGTCTTTTGTCTCCCTAGGTAGGTTTATTCCTAGGTATTTTATTCTTTTTGTTGCAGTGGTAAATGAGAGTGTTTCCTTAATTTCTCTTTCAGATTTTTCATCATTAGTGTATAGGAATGCAAGAGATTTCTGTGCATTAATTTTGTATCCTGCAACTTTACCAAATTCACTGATTAGCCCTAGTAGTTTTCTGGTGGCATCTTTAGGATTCTCTGTGTATAGTATCATGTCATCTGCAAACAGTGACAGTTTTACTTCTTCTTTTCCAATTTGTATTCCTTTTACTTCTTTTTCTTCTCTGATTGCGGTGGCTAGGACTTCCAAAACTACGTTGAATAATAGTGGTAAGAGTGGACATCCTTCTGTTTTCCTGATCTTAGAGGAAATGCTTTCAGTTTTTCACCACTGAGAATGATGTTTGCTGTGGGTTTGTCATATGTGGCCTTTATTATGTTGAGGTAGGTTCCCTCTATGCCCATCTTCTGGAGAGTTTTTATCATACATGGGTGTTGAATTTTGTTGAAAGCTTCTTCTGCATCTATTGAGATGATCCTATGGTTTTTCTCCTTCAGTTTGTTAAAATGGTGTATCACATTGATTGATTTGTGTATATTGAAGAATCCTGCATCCCTGGGATAAATCCCACTTGATCATGGTGTATGATCCTTTTAATGTGTGGTTGGATTCTGTTTGCTAGTATTTTGTTGTGGATTTTTGCATGTATATTCATCAGTGATATTAGCCTGTAGTTTTATTTTTTTGTAGTGTCTTTGGTTTTGGTATCAGGGTGATGGTGGCCTCATAGAATGAGTTTGGGAGTGTTCCTTCCTCTGCAATTGTTTGGAAGAGTTTGAGAAGGATGGGTGTTAGTTCTTCTCTAAATGTTTGATAAAATTCACCTGTGAAGTCCTGGACTTTTGTTTGTTGGAAGATTTTTAATCAGTTTCAATTTCATTACTTGTGATTGGTCTGTTCATATTTTCTGTTTCTTCCTGGTTCAGTCTTGGAGGGCTATACCTGTCTAAGAATTTGTCCATTTCTTCCAGGTTGTCCATTTTATTGGCATAGAGTTGCTTGTAGTAGTCTCTTAGGATGCTTTGTATTTCTGCGGTGTCTGTTGTAACTTCTCCGTTTTCATTTCTAATTTTATTGATTTGAGTCCTCTCCCTGTTTTTCTTGATGAGTCTGGCTAATGGTTTATCAATTTTTTTTCTGTTCTCAAAGAAACAGCTTTTAGTTTTATTGATCTTTGCTATTGTTTTCTTTGTTTCTATTTCATTTATTTTTGCTCTGATCTTTATGATTTCTTTCCTTTTGCTAACTTTGGGTTTTGTCTGTTCTTCTTTCTCTAGTTCCTTTAGGTGTAAGGTTAGATTGCTTATGTGAGATTTTTCTTGTTTCTTAAGGTAGGCTTGTATAGCTATAAACTTCCCTCTTAGAACTGCTTTTGCTGCATCCCATAGGTTTTGGATCATCATGTCTTCATTGTCATTTGTCTCTAGGTATTTTTTGATTTCCTCTTTGATTTCTTCAGTGATCTCTTGGTTATTTAGTAATGTATTGTTTAGCCTCCATGTGTTTGTGTTTTTTACGTTTTTTCCCCTGTAATTCATTTCTAATCTCGTAGCGTTGTGGTCAGAAAAGATGCTTGATATGATTTCAATTTTCTTAAATTACTGAGGCTTGATTTGTGACGCAAGATGTGATCTATCCTGGAGAATGTTCCATGCGCACTTGAGAAGAAAGTGTAATCTGCTGTTTTTGGATGGAATGTCCTATAAATATCAATTAAATCCATCTGGTCTATTGTGTCATTTAAAGCTTCTGTTTCCTTATTTATTTTCATTTTGTATGATCTGTCCATTGGTGTAAGTGAGGTGTTAAAGTCTCCCACTATTATTGTGTTACTGTCGATTTTCTCTTTTATAGCTGTTAGCAGTTGCCTTGTGTATTGAGGTGCTGCTATGTTGGGTGCATATATATTTATAATTGTTATATCTTCTTCTTGGATTGATCCCTTGACCATTATGTAGTGTCCCTCCTTGTCTCTTGTAGCATTCTTTATTTTAAAGTCTATTTTATCTGATATGAGTATTGCTACTCCAGCTTTCTTTTGATTTCCATTTGCATGGAATATCTTTTTCCATCCCCTCACTTTTGGTCTGTATGTGTCCCTAGGTCTGAAGTGGGTCTCTTGTAGACAGCATATATATGGGTCTTGTTTTTGTATCCATTCAGCAAGCCTTTGTCTTTTGGTTGGAGCGTTTAATCCATTCACGTTTAAGGTAATTATCGATATGTATGTTCCTATTACCATTTTCTTAATTGTTTAGGTTTTTTTTTTTTTTGCGGTACGCGGGCCTCTCACTGCTGTGGCCTCTCCCATTGCGGAGCACAGGCTCCGGACGCACAGGCTCAGTGGCCATGGCTCACGGGCCCAGCTGCTCCATGGCATGTGGGATCTTCCCGGACCGGTGTATGAACCTGTGTCCCCTGCATCGGCAGGCGGACTCTCAACCACTGTGCCACCAGGGAAGCCCTTGGGTTTGTTTTTGTAGGTCCTTTTCTTCTCTTGTGTTTCCCACTTAGAGAAGTTCCTTTAGCATTTGCTGTAGAGCTGGTTTGGTAGTGCTGAATTCTCTTAGCTTTTGCTTGTCTGTAAAGCTTTTGATTTCTCCATGGAGTCTGAATGAGATCCTTGCTGGGTAGAGTAATCTTGACTGTAGGTTCTTCCCTTTCATCACTTTAAGTATATCATGCCACTCCCTTCTGGCTTGTAGAGTTTCTGCTGAGAAATCAGTTGTTAACCTTATAAGAGTTCCCTTGTATGTTATTTGTCATTTTTCCCTTGCTGCTTTCAATAATTTTTCTTTGTCTTTAATTTTTGTCAATTTGATTACTATGTGTCTCAGCATGTTTCTCCTTGGGTTTATCCTGTTTGGGAGTCTCTGTGCTTCCTGGACTTGGGTGGCTATTTCCTTTCCCATGTTAGGGAAGTTTTCGACTATAATCTCTTAAAATATATTCTCGGTCCTTTCTCTCTCCCTTCTCCTTCTAGGACCCGTATAATGCGAATGTTGTTGCATTTAATGTTGTCCCAGAGGTCTCTTAGGCTGTCTTCATTTCTTTTCATTCTTTTTTCTTTATTCTCTTCCACAGCAGTGAATTCCACCATTCTGTCTTCCAGGTCACTTATCCGTTCTTCTGTCTCAGTTATTCTGCTATTGATTCCTTCTAGTGTAGTTTTCATTTCAGTTATTGTATTGTTTATCTGTTCGTTTGTTCTTTAATTCTTCTAGGTCTTTGCTAAACATTTCTTGCATCTTCTCGATCTTTGCCTCCATTCTTTTTCTGAAGTCCTGGATCATCTTCACTATCATTATTCTGAATTCTTTTTCTGGAAGGTTGCCTATCTCCACTTCACTTAGTTGTTTTTCTGGGGTTTTATCTTGTTCCTTCATCTGGTACATAGCCCTCTGCCTTTTCATCTTGTCTGTCTTTCTGTGAATGTGGTTTTTGTTCCACAGGCTGCGGGATTGTAGTTCTTCTTGCTTCTGCTGTCTGCCCTCTGGTGGATGAGGCTATCTAAGAGGCTTGAGCAAATTTCCTGATGGGAGGGACTGGTGGTAGGTAGAGCTGGGTGTTGCTCTGGTGGGCGGAGCTCAGTAAAACTTTAATCTGCTTGTCTGCTTATGCGTGGGGCTTGGTTCCCTCCCTGTTGCTTGTTTGGCCTGAGGCGACCCAACACTGGAGCCTACCCTGCTCTTTGGTGGGGCTAATGGCAGATTCTGGGAAGGCTCACGCCAAGGAGTACTTCCCAGAACTTCTGCTGCCAGTGTCCTTGTCCCCATGGTGAGCCACAGCCACACACCGCCCCCCCCCCCCCCGCCTCTGCCCGAGACCCTCCAACACTAGCAGGTAGGTCTGGTTCAGTCTCCCCTGGGGTCACTGCTCCTTCCCCTGGGGCCCAATGTGCACACTACTTTGTGTGTGCCCTCCAAGAGTGGAGTCTCTGTTTCCCCCAGTCCTGTCAGAGTCCTGCAGTCAAATCCCTCCAGCCTTCGAAGCCTGATTCTCTAGGAATTCCTCCTCCCATTGCCGGACCCCCAGGTTGGGAAGCCTGATGTGGGGCTCAGAACCTTCACTCCAGTGGGTGGACTTCTGTGGTACAAGTGTTCTCCAGTCTGTGAGTCACCCACCCAGCAGTTATGGGATTTGATTTTATTGTGATTGCGCCCCTCCTACCATCTCATTGTGGCTTCTCCTTTGTCTTTGGATGTGGGGTATCTTTTTTGGTGAGTTCCAGTGTCTTCCTGTTGATGATTGTTCAGCAGTTAGTTGTGATTCTGGTGTCCTCACAAGAGGGAGTGAGATCACATCCTTGTACTCCACCATCTTGGTTCTATAGCTCCGTGAAGTATGTTATATTGATGAAAAGTTTTTTTTCCTCCAAAGAGTGTGAATCTAGTACTTACTCTGGACTGAGAGCTGATCAATTTGTCCAGCCCAGCCATGCTTTTCCAGCTAGTTGGCTAAATGGTGATTCTAAAGAGAATACTGGGATAGTGACTGACATTTTCTGTAAGATTGTTAAAGCCAGAGAGCAGAATGAATTCAGGCTGCTTATGCAAGAGAATAATCCTAGCTCTGAGAGGTGTGATTGCTTATTTTAAGTGAGGGTACATATGGTATGTTGAGCGCCCCTCCGAGGCAGGTGTCAGCACTGGCCTTGCACCCTCCCCTCAGTGCCTGGTGAATGCTGTGCCTCAGCTCTGTGGCCTTTTAATGGGTGTCACACACAAGACCAGGAGAAAGCAGTTTGAGCAGTCTGAGTTTTGGTGGTGGCAGGGATGGTGCACCCTCAAACTGAACTCACCTTTGGTCAAATACATGGATCTGACTGCTTAGTACAGACTTGGAGCTGCTGAGATGATAGTTTGGGCCTGAGACCACAGTGCTTTAATAATGTTGTTAGATTGTATGAGATGCAGAATTCCAAAGTTGGGACCGTGGCCTGTACCCTGTGAGTACTTAGTATATGAATCGATGAATTATGAAAAATATTAAAATTGCTCTATAGTAATAGTAAGAAATCTTAGAGGAGGACCCCTCCTACACTCTTGGTGGAAATGTAAATTGGTGCAGCCACTATGGAGAACAGTATGGAGGTTCCTCAAAAAACTACAAATAGAACTACCATATAACCCAGCAATCCCACTACTGGGCATATACCCAGAGAAAACTATAATTCAAAAAAATACATGCTGGGACTTCCCTGGCAGTCCAGTGGTTAAGACTCCACACTTCCATTGCAGGGGGCGCAGGTTCAATTCATGGTCGGGGAACTAAGATCCTGCATGCCGCACAGTGCAGCCAAAAAAAAAAAAAAAAGAACATACATGCACCCCTATGTTCATAGCAGCATTATTTACAATAGCCAAGACATGGAAACAGCCTAAATGTCCACTGACAGAGGAATGGATAAAGAAGATGTGGTACATATCTACAATGGAATATTACTCAGCCATAAAAAGAATGAAATAATGCCATTTGCAGCAATATAGATGGACCTAGAGATTATTATACTAAGTGAAGTAAGTCAGAAAGAGAAAGACAAATAGCATATGATATCACTTATGTGTTGAGTCTGAAATACGACACAAATGAACCTATCCAGGAAACAGAAACAGACTCACAGACATAGAGGACAGACTTGTGGTTGCCAAGGAGGAAGGGGGTGGGGAAGGGATAGACTGGGAGTTTGTGATTAGTAGACGCAAGCTATCACATAGAGAGTGGATAAACAACAACGTCCTGCTGTGTAGCACAGGAAACTGTATTTAATGTCCTCTGATAAACCATAATGGAAAAGAAATGAACACAACATTGTCAGTCAACTATATACTTCAGTTAAAAAAAAAAGAAACCTTGGAGGAAGGTTTATAACATGTCATTTGATAGTAGTTTTCTGCTGACCCATGGATCCCTGTGGTTCCAATCCAGAAGGCTCTTTGGGAGCTGCCCTACTGTCTCCCTCCCGTCCCTGCCCCTACCTCCTCTCCCTTGATGGCAGCAGTGGTTCCTGTGTCTTGTGTATCCTTCCAGAAAAAGTGCACATCCTGTACCGCTGACTTTAACACTTTGTTTCTTTTGCCACAGGACCTTATGGATTTTCTCAACCCAAACGGTAGTGACTGCACTCTAGTCCTGTTTTACACCCCTTGGTGCCGATTTTCTGCCAGTTTGGCCCCTCATTTTAACTCTCTGCCCCGGGCGTTTCCAGCTCTTCACTTTTTGGCACTGGATGCATCTCAGCACAGCAGGTATCTTCCCTTAGTATCTTCCCTTAGTGGGGTTTCTGCCTCATCCTGTTGGATGCTGGTTGCAGTTACTTGGAGGTCGTAATCAGTTAAGTTAGGAGCAGAGGAGGTAGGTATGACTTGAGCTTTGAAATGGAACTGAGGGAGTGTGACTCCCTCAGTGTGACTAGTGAGGACTGTCACATTCCCGGGGGAGACTTTCTGGAGGGCCCTTGAGAAGTAAGACTGTTCTCTGCGTGGTGGAATTCAGTGATGGCTCTGCCTGATGGCAGGGGTGGGGGCAGAGGACGTTTTAGGGTCCGGGCCAGACTGAATTAGCAAAATTAGCATCCTAAGTAGGGTCTTCCTTTGTGACTTTCATCTGTAGCTTAGGTTCCCACCCTGGCAGCCTAACTCTCGGCACCCGTTTTATGTCTACTAAGGATTTCTTTCTTCCCTTTTTGTTTTTTTCTTTCATTCTTTCCCTCCTTCCTTTTCTTTCTTCATGCTTACATTTATTCTTGCATGCGTGTTCTTAGTAGACATTCAATAAATTTGACGAATTATTTTAGGCCTTTGAACTACATCTACCCTTGCTTCATATTCTTTCATATTGTTCAGTGGGGTTTTGTCTTTTCTGAATGTTCAGTAAGGTAAGTTACAAAGAACTTTGTGCAGATGTTGTATATTTCCCCTGTGACTGTGCCTGGGGTTATAAACTGTGTAGTCCCCTCCTCCTCTAAGTCAGATGCTGCTTATTAGCAGGTCACAAGGAGGTTGTGTGTGAATAAATTTGGAAAGTCTGGAAGATAGTCAAGTTGGTGGTGAAAATGAGGCACTGATTTTCAGGGTGGCTAATGGAACTGCCAGTGTTTACCTGAAATTGTTTATGAATAAAGAAATTGCCCAACAAATTAGTAATTCCCACAAAGCCTTCAGGGAAAGATCTCAGTGGCCAGGCTCAAGGTTACAGACTGATTGGAAGGACATTCAAGGTCATTGTCCAGCTTTGACTGGGCTCTCCACTGCCCCCAAGCCAGCAGGGCTGGCTGGCTCCAAGCACCTGCTTAGTGCTGTTTGGTTATGGGTCTGATACCAACCCCCATGCTGGCCCCCAGTCCCTGCAGGCTTTTATCATCTCCTCTGTTCCTTCTTCATCTCCATGCATCCTTCTCAGTGCCTGGTATGGTGCCTCAATTATGGAGACTAGAGGATACTTGCTCTTACTGTATGGCGTGGGACATGTGTTTGCCTCATATGTTAATATTTATGTTACAGCATGTTTACAGAAGAAAAAATCCTGATCATACAATATTACCATTTTACTTCTGGGGGTAACTGAGGCTTAAAAAGGTTAAATAATCTGCCCAAAGGTCACACAGCTGGTTCAGTGGCAGAACTGAGGCTTGAACCCTGAGCGTTTTGACTCTGGAGCTTATACCACTACTCTGTATTCTGTAAAAGTGAAACAGTACTGCTCAGGTCCTATTACTTCTGAATTGTCCTGCCTTAATTGTGAACTTCCTGGTGTGTTTGTTAGGTTGTAGATTCCTTTGTATCGACTCACTAACCTAAATGGTTAAGTTGAATCTTTTATGAGGGTTGGAGATGGGCATTCTTCAGAGTCTGAAATTTCTTCTGTTAGGTAAGTTGACATAGTGTGCTTTGTTCATAAATTAGAATTTTCTGGTCTGATCTGTTTTGGCTGTTAAAAACAGAACTAGTGGAATAATTGTGTCATGGGCAGCTCCATGCTGTAACAGAAAGCAACTCAGAGAACAGAACACGAATGCCCCCAACCATGACCCACGAGGAAGGCTGACAGGAGCAACTACAAGCCTGTTGTTTCAGTATCAGGAGCCTCCATAGGTCACAGGAAACTGAGCCTTCCTCATTTATTTCCATTCATTCTGATATGGTAATTGTGTGAGGAAGCCCACTGTTAATTCAGATTTTCTGACTGACTTCTCTCTCTTGTAGCCTTTCTACGAGGTTTGGCACTGTAGCTGTTCCTAACATCTTGTTATTTCAAGGGGCTAAACCAATGGCTAGATTTAATCATACAGACCGAACATTGGAAACGCTGAAGATCTTCATTTTTAACCAGACAGGTATGTAGAACACTGTAGAAGAAGACATTTTATTGCTGGAGGAATGTGCCTTCTGTGGGTCAGATCTGCTACAGTATTATCCTTAAGTGAAGGATTCAAGATTGGCTTTAGGATATAAAACTTCTTTTCTAATGAAATGTTAAGATCCTGTTAAATGTCTCCCAGTTAGTGGCAAGCTTAACATGAAGAGGTAATACTAATATAATTATAGATGCCTTTAGAAAAATATAACAGCTTTATTGAGATAAAATTCACATACTATATACCTCTAGATACTGTTTTACATACATTATTCATTTAAGTATAGTATTTACACAAAAATATGCATCAACCACTAGTGTACGTGGCATTGAATTTTCACAGAGTGAACACCCTGAGTAACCAGTACTCAGAAAGAGAACATCACCAGTCCCCTTTCAGCACTATCACTCCTGTCCTCCCCAAGGATAACCACCATCTTCACTCCTAACACCACAGTGTAGCGTTCCTTGTTTTTGACTTTTATATTAATGGAGACGTACAGTATGGATCCTTCCATGTCTGGCTGATTTCACTGACCATTATGTTTATGGGATTCATGTGCATTGTTGTGTATGGTTGTGTTTTATTCATGTTTGTTGCTGTATAGAGTTCTATTTATTAATTCATTTGTAGATGCTATTTTAATTCCTTAATATTTGCCAAAACGTAGGGCCTTATTTTTATCCTGTAAAAATTTGAGCACTGTACATTGATGAAATTTCCTTTGATGGAAAATTCATTCCTCAAAAGCTTTAATGCCTCAGTTATGAGCACCCCTCTTCTTCCTGAAGTATACTCACTGGAAGTAAATAAAAATTATACATACCTTCCATATATTCTTAGCTGCATGTAATGACTTATATCTAACACAGAAGAACAAAGAACTGAGTTACCTCATAGGAGTAAAAGGCTTCTTACCAGGTAGTTAGTTATTCCAAGTCTCGTCCTGGACCCCTGGTTGTCGTTTAGATTGATATGGACAGGGGGAGCCATTTTGCTCAGTGCTCTCAGAAAACTTAGAACCAAATGAAATCTATGAGTCACAGCATCTTTGGTAATCACTGATCCCAGTGGTGGTTAGTTGTTCTAACAATTCCTTTTTTTTTTTTTAAATGAGCTCAGCTTAACTCTTTTTTTTTTTTTTTTTCCCCCGGTACGCGGGCCTCTCACTGTTGTGGCCTCTCCCTTTGCGGAGCACAGGCTCTGGATGCGCAGGCTCAGCGGCCATGGCTCACAGGCCTAGCTGCTCCGCGGCATGTGGGATCCTCCCGGACCGGGGCACGAACCCGTGTCCCCTGCATCGGCAGGTGGACTCTCAACCACTGCACCACCAGGGAAGCCCCCCCTCTTTTTTTTTTTTTTTTGGCCGTGCCACATGGCATGCGGGATCTTAGTTCCCTGACCAGAGAATGAACCCGCACCCTGCAGTGGAAGTGTGGAGTCTTAACCACTGGACTGCCAGGGAAGTCCCCTAACAATTCTTTCAGTAAATTATTTAAAAGCATTTTGAATTTAGCATTACTTACCCTGTGAAAACATTCTGTAGACTCCTGAGAATAGCTTTACTAGTTGTTGAACATTGGTCTTGAAAGAGAACAAAAGACAACTCATAGAGTGCACTGACTAAGACCTTTCTGGTGAGTTCACGGAAATTCTAGTGTTTTAGCTTTGAACAGCTGAATGGATTCCTGCTCCTTTGATGTGGTGGGGAGAAGGGCAAGTTACAGATTACACTGACAGGCAAGTGAAACCCACCCCAGATATACTAGCTGTGGTGTTTATTTTAAGACTGCATATCATTTTGCATACCATGCAGAATACTTAAGAAAATTCTGTAGCGGGTATGTTTTCTATCTCATTTGAAACAACTGATTTCTCTTTCAGGTATAGAAGCCAAGAAAAATGTGGTGGTAACTCAAGCTGACCAAATAGGTCCTCTTCCCAGCACTTTGATAAAAAATGTAGACTGGTTGCTTGTATTTTCCTTATTCTTTTTAATTAGTTTTATTATGTATGCTACCGTTCGAACTGAGAGTATTCGATGGCTAATTCCAGGACAAGAGCAGGAACATGCGGAGTAGTGATAGACTCAAAGGAGAGTTGGAAAGAAGAATTTCAATCCTTCATTTCAGAAATTAATGCTGCAATTTCATACATTTTCTCCAGTGAAGCGCTGACTTACAACTTCAGTCAGATTGAAAGAATCATGTGTTTGTTGAACTATTGAATGTGTAAAAAAATTATAAACTGGTGTTTCTAACTAGTATTGTAATAAGCAAATGCAAAAATATTCCATAACATTCAGTAAAAATTCTTGTTTTTACTACTTGAACATTACCCAGTACTTAAGGGAGTAATCCAGTTTGACATGTGAAGATGTATTCTGGTGGAATAGTGAGTAGAATGACAGTATGCTTACTTTATAGAGGCAGAAATAGGACTTTCAGATTATAGTTTTAGAAAACTCTTGATTTCTTGTATATGTCTAAGAAAGTTGGTTTTCTGTTCATTTGCCATTTCTCTCCCAGAGTCAGTAAGCAAGAAAGTGTTCTTTTATGGGAAGAATAATTAGGATCAATAAGTGTGCCCTTTCAAGTAGCAACCAATGGGAAAATAGAGTCAAATACCTTGGTGTTCATGATCTCTGATTTCACTGAAAGCATTTGAAGTGGTTTAAGAAGTTGTTTCTGGGTAAGGCAGATATTAATCAGCATGTACTAATTAAACCTTAAAATGTTCTTGGAATTGTGCTACGTTTAGTGAGAGTCAAAAGAAATATAAAGTACTGTTGTTGCCCACAAGTTGATTCTAGTCTAGTTTAGGATACATGTAGAAAAGAGATAACATGTAATTTACATAAACTTTTTGAAAAGCTGTTTCTAAAAGATCCCTTAAATTCAGATATGACAGCTGACTACATAATGATAAACTACTTTTATACTGATCATTTCCAGAGCTTTAGATAGAATAGTTCATAAGGCATCCTAAATTCTATGAAAATAGAACGTTAGATGAGTCTCCTTCTCAGAGTGTAACATTGGTTGAGAGTTTACAATGTTATGTGTCATGCTGTGGACAGCTCTGGCTGGGGTAGTCACTGGCAGGAGGGGACCATAGCTCAGAACAGTACCATTATTATTTCCATTTTACAAATGAGCAAACAGGCATACTGAGGTTAAATAACTTACCTAGGTTACATACACAGTACATTGATGAAGCTGGGATTTGAACCTTCACGTGTATGTTTATCTGTACGTATAAGAAACCTCTAGTTATTCCATCTCTTATAATAATAACCAACATTTGAATATGACTTTGTGTGCCAGCTACTGTTTGAGGTGCTTGACATACATCATTTCATTTATCTGTACAATAGCCCTCTGAGATTGACACCACTCTGAGTAAATGAGGCCCTAAATAACTTGCTTTTGGTTATACAGCTTCCAGGGGTGGAAGCCAGCTTCAGACCTAAGCATTCTGACTCCGGAGCCTCTATGTGGCTTGGTACCCAGTCCTGCCTCTCTGCCATGGCTCAGGCAACCATCGTATGCCTATCACTCCAGTCTTTCTCTTATGTGTGTTTCCCATACTTGTAGTCATGATATAGCGTCTTTTTCTTCTTTTGCTTAACAAATGATAAATATTTCACTGTTGGTAATAGTTTTCCTAACCATGGCTACATAATAGGCCTTTGAATAGATTCAGCATTACTTATCTAACCTGTCCTCTTTTGCTGGATTTATGGTTGTGTATATAGTCTTATTTCCTTGGGGGCAGATTCCAAGAGTGGGCGTTATCCTATCAAGGATACAGGAATTTTCATATTGTTTGATATGTAGTGGGGCCCTATTCTAGTCTGGAGGGTGAGGAAAGGCTCCCAGGATGACCAACAGATCCATGGCTTTGCTTCTGACACTTAGCTCAGATAAGCTGCAGAGTTTCCCCTGGAGGGAAATGTGGAGCAGGGCTGCTCCCTGGAGGGGAGGTGCAAGTGTGGAGGGTCAGCCGGAAGCACTGGTGTTGAGGGACAGGGAAGCAGATGGGGGAAGGAAGTGGTCCAAGACCAGCTAAACCACCCCAAGCCAAACATGTCTGTCGAGAACACCGTGTACCAGGAACCAATGCCTGGGGACTGCAACTCCATGGAGGATAGCAAGGATCATCACAATGCCAGCCACCAGGGATATAAGTCCAAACACTTCTGTCCATGACTTCTTGGTATCAGAGTTGCCAAGGAAAACAACATGGTCAAGCACTGGATGGAAGTGTTTTTATTCACTTAGAGACAGCAAGATCAGTCACAGTAGTGTGCAGAGTGGCTCATGGGTGTCCCTCACCCCCAGCCTATGGCTAAAGAGCACCCCTCTAGTGCCACAGCATTGTGTGCCCCAAGGTCATTGACATCCATGTTTAAGCAGAACAAAAGAGCACACATTCAGTCTGAAACAGAGAAGGATACCTTCACAGGCTGATAAGCCTGGCACAGTGTGTGTGGGCTCTTTTTTGGTAAGGAAGTGTCCAAGGTCCAAGGCCTATTCTTATGTGAAAGACTGTGAGCAGGAGACTGCTTTTCTCAACAGTGTCCATTACAGACGATGTGCCCAGTAAATCTTTGCTGAGGGACTTAAATCCTGCTAAGAGACCTACATGTGAGGGCCGGGCATTCACAGCCCCTACTGGTGGACATCACTTCCCCTGGGCCCTAACTAGCACTAGCATCCTGCTGCTGCTTTCATGACTAGAGCTGACATGCCACAGTCTTGTACAGTGGTGTTAGGGAAGGAAAATGATGAAAGCAAACTACTGAAAATGATGAGGGGGTCTCCAACTTGTTACCTCACAACTACCAGTACATTTCTCAGTTCTCACTTTAATGAGCAAGTTTCTATAGCATTTTTCATGATCCTAAAAACCCAAAGTAAATATTGGAAATACAATTTTTAATTCCAACCCTTGCCTCTGTCCACCTAAGGCATCAGGCAAAGGAAACTAGAATGTCTTAGATAAATGCCTTGAGACCAGTGACATCTGATGAAGGTCTACAGCAAGATTGCTGAGTTTTCATCAAGTGGGCAAAAGCAAAGAAGATGGGTTGGGCCATAAGTCTGAATTTTAGACTATTTTGGGTAAAAAGGCTTTATATTTTCCAAGTCCACATGAGAAATAAAACCAAATGCTAGCAACTGCTAAGTTGAACTTAAATGGACTCATTGTTTTAAAGAAATATTCGAGTGTATTGCTATGTCCTCTGCAAAACTGCTTATATTATTAATTTGCTTAAACTATTTAGTAAAAAAAGATATAAGTGAATATACTAAACACCACTGAATTGTACACTTTAAAGGGTGAATTTTATGGTATATGAATTACACCTCAAAAAAGAAAAAAAGGCAAAAGAATGATAAGAGAATAAAATAATAATACAAATATAAAAAAGAATAGTCCTTTTATCGAAAAATAAATATATTTTAAAAATTTAGCTAAATCTGTCCACATGTATCTCCGAGGTGCCTAACTGTGTACCGTGCGTGTGCTACCTTCTAGAGAGCACTATGAGCTAGGTTTTCCAAACTATTTTATCTAGGCAAAGAGAGATGAGCCAGTTTGCCCAGGGCATTGGCAGCTAAGTAATAACAGAGCAGAGCTTACTTTCCAACCGGCGGCTCCCTGCCTTATAAGGCCCTGATGCGGATCACTATGGTTCACTCAACCGCGAGCAGAGGGGAGTGGTCCCCAATCACCCCCCGCCCCTCTGCAGCTCATCTGTTCCTGCCCCTGCCCGCGACGTCCTCCCGCCCGCGCGCACTGTTTGCCCCACCGCCCAGAAGGGAGCCCAGTGCGGTCAGACGGCCGGCGACAACCCGAGGCCCGGACACCGAAGAGCGAAGCGGAGGCCCATCCTCATCGCCTCGCCAGCACGCCTACCGCTCTCGCACAGGCGGGAAACCCGGCACCGGGCGGGGATGACGGGGACGGGCCGCAGAGCCGGGGTTGACAGCATCTGGGCCTGCGGAGGCCTCCCGGGGGCCTGCCGCGCGTCCGCCTAGATGCCGGCAGCGTCGCCGGCCATTGAAGCATCTGGGGGCCTTCCGGGGCAGGTCCGCGTCTGGGCCTGCGCGGCGCGGGGCCGGGTTGTGCGGGAAGTCCTGGGCCGTGGCTGGGAGCTGCCCGCTCGGCTCCTGACTCCGGGCAGGGGCGGGCAGGCATTGCGCCGGGCAGCCCTCGGCCAGAGATTATGGCTGCGGCGCTGGGGGCACGAGGGGCGACGCGGCGTTGGTTCGCGGCGCTGCGGGGCAGGAGCCAGAGCCTCGCGGCCATGGTAAGTGACGAGGGCTCGCGGTGCGGGAGGAGGGCGAGGCCCCGCCGTGCCGGCCGAGAGGCGGAGGGACCGGCGCAGGCCCCGAAGTGGGCCGGGCCTTCGGGCTGGGACTTTGGGTAGGCATGTTTGGGCACCTGCCCCCTGCCCGACGCGCTGGTCTGAGACAAGGGTGGCCGCAGCATCTGACAGTTTTTCCTTGGCCTAGAATTCCGTCTTAGCCTACGAAATTGCCAACCGGAAAACAAACCAGGACGACTTTCGTTAAAAAAAAAAAAAAGTGAATACGAAAAGTAGTTGTGAAAATATTTCACGGTTAGGGACTCTATGTGATTAAGGTGGCGTTGGGTCCTCTAGATTGTGCGCTCGGTGAGAGCAGGCACCGTCTCCGTCTCGGCTCGCTTGCTGTGAACGGGGCACTGAATGTTGAATTAACTCATTTACCTTGGTGTTAATTTTTTTGAGGAATTACCAATAAATTATTTTTTTGGTTGCACATTGATTCTTTCCTCTTCCGACGGGCGTCCCGTCCGTTTCCCCGCTTTAGAAGTTAACATTGGGGGGTAAGTTAACTTGAGGGAAAGTTTTAACTTGCAGCACCACCTAGTGGGAAAATACTGCATTAAACTCACCATTTCATTTTCTTAGATTGTTTGCCAGAGCCCATTTGGCAGTTTGAAATTCTTTAATAGAAGAAATATAAAGTAACTCGATGATGGAGAAGATGAGCACTCTGTTTTGTGGCCATTAAGGTGAGAACTTAAGATGAGTGCTTACTGTCACCTAGGCGTGTCCCAGGGCATATCTGTGTCTAGGGTGCTGGCGATCAAGTAAAATTGTGGGGTTTGGGGAGGGATGAATAAACAGCCGCTGTTGGAGTGGCTGCCACATGCCAGGCTCTCTGCTGGGTGCCTTCACACTTAAGATCTCTTTAAGCCTTAAAAAAATCTGGGCAGGTGGATATTGTAACGTCCCCACTGTAGAACGCTGCTACTCAGTGAGAGGCTAAGTGATTTATTCAGCACCCACACCTGAAAGTAACAAAACTAGGCTTCGAATCAAGGTTGCTCTCCAGATCCTATGCTTTCCCCTGTCGCTCCCCACACCTCCCACAGGAAAAAAAAAAAAGGAAGTCCACCACAAAGGGTTCTGCAGAGGGTATGTCTCCAAGGGGACCATTTGTGTTATGTAGGTGAAGTGACTCCATTTCACAGTCCTGAACACGGTCCCTGTTCCTAGGCAGACATCTGTGGTGAGCACACATTGACCTCACTGGGGATGTGGATGGTGGAGAGGGCGGAGGAAAACAGCTCAGAATGTGCTCCACAGACTCCGGGTGACTGCTGCATTGCCCACAACATGGTTAATAGTTTTCTTTGCAGCTACTCAGTGATTCCAAAATAGTTTGAGTTGAGTTAAAATATTTATTTAATAAAAATTTTGGCTTGTTTCCTATAGCAGGTCTTTATGTGAAATTTTTCAGAGCTGTCATTGTAAAGCTAATCGATACATTGGTTCTTAATAGTAAATGGTTTTTGATAACAAGCCTTTAAATGTTTTTATTTAATTAAGAGGTATTCTCACTTTCTCTTTTGTTAGTTGTAGGGAAGGGTAGCTGGCCTAGCAAGGAAGAGAAACTAGAAAATTGACTCATTAGCATCCTTTCGTCCTTGTAGAATAAGTTGTCTTTAGGGTTACTTACTTTGCCTTCTTAATTACATTGATGTCAATGATAAAGGGTTGTAGGATTTCTGAAGTGGGAATGTGTTGAAGTTTCATGGCAGAGGATACAGCTCAGCCCCCGGTTGCCCTTTGATAAGGAGCCCTCACATTAGTCCAGTCTTTCTGGGTGCCAGTCCCTCCCTCATCTGAGACGATAGTAACCCTGCATATAGGGAAGACAGGAGGTACTGGTGGGCACTTATGCCAGAGCGAGAGCATAGCTCTTCTGACTTCTCCTAGAGTGTCCTTATCTTCTGTCTGACATGCTGCTTAGAGTTCTTACAGTTAAAAAACAAATAGCATGGAAAGTGTGGGCCTGTTAACCAATAGAATTCGGATTTGGGAATGTCTTCACCAGGATGAGTAGGAACAAGGTGGACAGTTGCGCACAAGTGCTTCTGACTGGGCAGCGCTCTGGCCAGACAGTTGAGGGAGTTTGTCTTACTGGTGTTTCTGAGAAAACTCATTCCGCTAAAGCAGGGGCTTTTTACCTGTAGTCCAGAGGGTCTGTGGACACCCAGAAGTTATTATACAAAATCCCCTGTAAATGTGCATTTGTTTTTTCCTCTTTGAGGATTGGTTTTCATTACAATTGAAAGGGGATGGTGAACCCGGATAGTTGAGACTCACGTGAGTAAGGACTGAAGGCTACTAAGGTGCTTTGGGACCACCCAAAGAGCAGTAGACCAGGAGTTTAGAGCCCTGGGTTCCAATCCTGGTTCTGCCGATGGACTTGCAGGGTTTCCTTGGGTGTGTGTGTTTGCCGCCGTTTCCCAAGTCCTGGAGTGCTGGCCATTGGTGATGATCTTTGGTAAGATGGACAAATGGTTGATCTCAGCTGTGTCTGTAATAAACCAGAGAAGCTGAATTGTAAAGTTTGAGGCATATGTAAGGGGTGATAAACCCACATACAATGGAGACAGCTTATTCTGTACAGAGCTAGCCTTGTTTTTTGAGAATTTTGTATTTTGAGAACAAAGTAATCAAAGATGGTTAGAAGTTGTTGCCCTTAAGACTTTTTCCCACCTCTCTACATAAGGTAAAGAGCAGTAAATTTATTTGAATTTAACCAAACCTCTACATTTCAGGTATTAAATGTGTTCTTTTCATAGTCAGCAGATGCTCACTGGTTGACAGCAGAGGAGAGGAACCAAGTTATACTTGACCTTAAAGCAGCAGGATGGTCGGAATTAAGTGAGAGAGATGCCATCTACAAAGAGTTCTCTTTCAAAAATTTTAATCAGGTAATTATTATATATTCCTGCTTGTGCCATGGTCTATTTTTGTCACCTTAGGCTGTAACTCTTTCTAGTACTACTGGTTGTCTGGTGCCCTGTGGATCCAAGATCCAATTCCTTTCTTCCTTAAGAATTCAGTGATAGTTACTCCTTCCTTGTTGACAGTTGCTACCACCCAACTGGGTGATTCTCAGCTCTAGGGGAAGAGGGTGATTTGTGTGATTTGGAAAATCAGATTCTGAAACCACTATTGCTCTGATTTGGTGTTGGTTAGGATATTTAATTTCCTTTCAAATTTTGAATAACATTAACAGAGAGTGTGAGCTTTTTATACTGATCAGAAGGGGACATGAGTAAAAATGGTTGAGAAACATACACCTGCTTGACTTATTTCCCCTACTTTTCTTGGATGGTTGTCAAGTTTTCTCTCTCCTTATAGTTGCATTTCTGTCTCTAAATCATCTCCCAAGCTGCACCCTCTTCTCAGATTGGCTTATTTTCTCCAAGCCCAATAGCCAGCCCTTGAAGCTTTTCTTTCTTTCTTTTTAATAAATTTATTTATTTATTTATTTATTTATGACTGCATTGGGTCTTAGTTGCTGCATGTGGGCTTTCTCTAGTTGTGGTGAGTGGGAGCTACTCTTCGTTGCGGTGCACGGGCTTCTCATTGCATGGCTTCTCTTGTTGCGGAGCATGGGCTCTAGGCGCGTGGGCTTCAGTAGTTGTGGCTCACAGGCTCTAGAGCGCAGGCTCAGTAGTTGTGGTGCACGGGCTTAGTTACTCCACGGCCTATAGGATCTTTCTGGACCAGGGCTCGAACCTATGTCCCCTGCATTGGCAGGCGGATTCTTAACCACTGTGCCACCAGGGAAGTCCTGAAGCTTTTCTTAAAAGCTGGTCCCTGCCTTGGAGAATTAGCCTTAACAGGGGAACTGTTCCATTAGGGCCCCACCCTGTTTAGAGAGTCATCTCCCATCAGTTCTTACTCCATTGCATTTATATAAGGTCAGTGCTTTAGACTATTTCATGTTTGTTCAGTTAGTTTGATAATCCTCTGGACAGATTTATTGTTTTTATTTATATTAGGTGTCAGCATCTAGAAGGCAGAGATCCTGTTGGCTTAAATAATTGTCTATTGTACATAACACAGTTCTGGGTACAAACAA
Organism: Mesoplodon bidens; assembly: GCF_964165515.1. Taxonomy (NCBI): domain Eukaryota; kingdom Metazoa; phylum Chordata; class Mammalia; order Artiodactyla; family Ziphiidae; genus Mesoplodon; species Mesoplodon bidens. The sequence continues at coordinate 114,682,609 of NC_138160.1, forward strand.
GCATTTGATAAATGCAGACATTGATTACAGTGTTTGCTTGTTTCTGGAAGGGTGTCTGAGGACCAGATTTCCACCAAAGGAACCTTGACATGTTTTCCTAGTAAATGCCGTTGGCTCCACTGTGCTGCATGCCCTATTCTGGTCTCCATCCATCTGGCTACCAGCCTTCTGCTGTGTCTCCAACTCCTGAGGAAACCTGGACTAAGCCGACTCCTTGTCCCTGCTGCCCCACATGCTCAATGGCTCTTGTCAGGGGCTTAGCACTCTGTGGCTGGTGGCAGGGAATCCCATTGGTACAGTAAGCTTGTGCGTAAGCTCTAGGTAGCATTTTCCAAGCTTATTAAAATTCTTACATGTGTACAGCCTGACTTCTTTAAGCCTGGGCTAATTTATTGGGCTTGAACATGTGGCTTAAAGTACTTGAGTAGTGTTGCCTCAGACTCTGCCCATGAGTCAGTCATCCAGCCCCACTCTAACCGTGTGCTCAGGGTACTTTCGGAAATGGTAGGGGGAAGGGAAGCTGTGCAGGGTATCCTTGATTAATTGTAACGTTATTCACCAGGACATTTAATTTTCTTGGCTTTTCCCCCCACCACCCCCTTCACTCACCTTTTAGGAGAAAGAGGCAGATGACAAGAAAGTCAGCTGATGTCAGGGAATGTGTGCAGAGAACCAGCACTGATATTATATCCTGGGGTTGGTTTTCTAGCCAGGCTCCTATGACTTCTGCATGTAATGGCCTGTAGTGGCAACTGATGTCATGACAAGTGTCAGTGCCCACCAGCCAAAGACCACCAGGAACATACCAATAGCTGAACAAGTTAGGCTTTTTGCTTGTTGCGGTGAGGAAGAGTGCACACCATAGGGAACTGTGGGGCATCTCAGGAAGATGGTGTTGGAAAGACTTACTACCGGATTTGGGCTGGTGTTGGTGATCTTTAAGGATCAGAGCTTTGCTCTGGGTTGGATGCTGTCTGCAAATGGGCTCTTCTATGATTCACTATTTTAATAAATCTTACCTGGAGGGAGAATGGACTGAAGTGGGGCCAAAGCTGAAACTGGTAAAGAAGCAGCAGTCACTTATTAGCCAGGAGAGGCGGGTGCTTGGTGTTTTGTGATTTGGACAATGTTCTCGTTTTGTTTGTGTTGAGATAACATTGCAGAGTGATATCTGTGATACTCTGCATTACATTATTGTCATGATTACAATAATCATTACAAGAGTGGTTTTATTTTTGTCCTAATCCTTCATGGTCACAGAGTGGCCTTGTCTGATGTTGCTGTTGCTGTTCAGCACCAAGGCCTAGGTTTGGGTACCCGGCTGGCTCCTAGCAACTTGGAGGCCTAGGTGGTAGTCCAAGCCAGCTCCCAGGTGTCAGGGCTACTTCTCCCTTTTTTGCAACTAATGTTTAGAGTGATGACCCTCTGGCACTGATGAATCCTCACTTATCTTTCATTTATTTTTCAATACAGAAAAGGTATTTTTTAAAATTATAAAACAATGATATAAAACATTAAAATAGGATGGTGTAAATAAAAATTTTCCCATTGCAACTACTTCCATCTTTTTACCTATTCTTTTACCTAGTCTTTCTCCATATGTATAGTTTATTCACAATGTGGCAATTGTACAAGCAGTTAAATTTTTTTAAAGTAGTTTAATTTTTATTGTAAAAGTAATATTCATTAACAGATATTTACTAAGCACCTTCTCTGTGCCAGGCACTATTCTAAGCTCATGTAGCTCCCTTTCTAGCAGAGAAGATAGACAATAAACAAATGAGCAAATAATATAATTTCACGTAGTGATTAAGTCATGAGGGAGAATAAGGTAGGATATTGCGATGGGGAGTGACGGAGGGGTGAGCACACTATTTAAGATGGAGGGGGCTGGAAAGGCCTCTCTGGGGAAGGGACATCTGAGGCCTGAGTAATGTGAGGGAGCTGAGCATGTGAAGACCGAAGGAAGAGCATTTCTGGTGGAGAGACAACAAGTACCAAATTCCTGGAGCAGGAGTGATCTTGGTGTGATTGAGGAAGAGCCAGGGGGCCAGTGTCTGGAGCGGACAGAAAGGAGAAGAGGCCGAAGAGAGGGAGGGGCCAGAGCACTGGAGCCTTGTTGCCGTGCAAGGAGCTTGGATTTTATTCTGTGAAGGAGAGCTCTTGGAGGATTTCAGGCAGAGAAGTGCCATTATTCAGTTTATGTTCTAAAAAGATCACCCTGGCTGTTCTGCTGTGAACAGGTGGTAGAAGGGCAAGAGTGGCAGCAGGCAGAATGTGTAAGTTGCCGTGTGACAGGCTAGGCAAGAGATGGTGAGAGACGATGGGGGAAGCAGTGGAATGTGGAGAGAAACGCAGGATTTCTCATTTATTTTATAGATGGAACAGTCCAGACTTGCTGTTAGATTGGATGTGGGGGAAGGAGAGGGTCAAGGATGATCCCAAGGTTTTGGTTCAAGCTGTAGGGTAAAGGGTGGTGCCACTGGTACCATTTACTTGGCTGGGGAAAGTGGAGTGGAGAGCAGGGTAGGGAATTAAGAATTCCGTTTTGGACATGTCAGGTTTGAGATACTTACTAGTCACCCAACTGGCAATATTGGATCAGCAGTTGGTGATATGAGGTCAGAGTTCAGGCTGGGGATAACAGTTTGAGAGCCGTCAGAGGGGATCATTGTCCTGGATCGGCAAAAGTGGGCAGGTGGAGTTGCAGGCATGGTACCTCCATTGTGATAGGAAAGAGGGCTGAGTGTATGTGTACAGATGCAGGTAGGTTGCCACGTTTGTCTTGGGAAGAAGAGGTAGTTTTCTCTTCTGATGGCTTCTATTTTTTTAGTGAAGTCATCAGTTGAGAATGAGTCGGGGTGGGAGGGAGGAGTGTTGGAGATCTGGAAAAATAGGAAAAGGCATGAAATAGTCCTCTTAGAGACTAAGACAGTGAAGGAACTGTGAAATGTGGTCGGTTGCTGGGCAGTTCTCAGTGTCACTGGAGATTTATGGGCGAACATTTAAGGTGAAGATCTTGTGTGTTTTGTCCAGCCATGTTCAGCTGCTTGGGCACAGGCTTGGAGTAGGTGCAGGGTTGGGCTTAACAAGGGCTGAACTTTTTTTTTTTTTAATTTATTTTATTGAAGTATAGTTGATTTACAGTGTTGTGTTAATTTCTACTGTATGGTGATTCAGCTATATACATGCATGCACGTGCACACACACATATTCTTTTTCATATCCTTTTCTATTATGGTTTATCACAGGATATCCCTGTTCTCTACAGTAGGACCTTGTTGTTTATCCACTCTCTATATAATAGTTTGCGTCTACTAAACACAACTCCCAGTCTATCCCTCCCCCACCCCCTTCTTCCTTGCCAACCAGAAGTCTGTCCTCTATGTCTGTGAGTCTGTTTCTGTTTCCTGGATAGGTTCATTTATGTTGTATTTTAGATTCCACATATAAGTGATAGCATATGATATTTGTCTTTCTCTTTCTGACTTACTTCACTTAGTATAATAATCTCTAGGTCCATCCATGTTGTTGCAAATGTATAATAATCTCTAGGTCCATCCATGTTGTTGCAAATGGCATTATTTCATTCTTTTTTATGGCTGAGTAATATTCCATTGTAGATATGTACCACATCTTCTTTACCATTCATCTGTCAGTGGACATTTACGTTGTTTCCATGCCTTGGCTATTGTAAATAGTGCTGCAGTGAACATCGGGGGATGCATGTATCTTTTTGAATTATAGTTTTGTCCTGATACATGCTCAGGAGTGGGATTGCTGGATCATATGGCAACTCTATTTTTAGTTTTTTTGAGGAACCTCCAAACTGTTTTCCATAGTGGCTGCACCAATTTACATTCCCACTAACAGTGTAGGAAGGTTTCGTTTTCTCCACACCCTCTCCAGCATTTGTTATTTGTAGGCTTTTTCATGGTGGCCATTCTTACTGGTGTGAGGTGGTACCTCACTGTAGTTTTGATTTGCATTTCTCTAATAATTAGTGATGTTGAGCATCTTTTCATGTGCCTGTTGGCCATCTGTATGCCTACTTTGGAGAAATGTCTATTTAGGTCTTCAGCCCAATTTTTGAATGGGTTGTCTGTTTTTTTTGTTATTGAGTTGTATGAGCTGTTAACAAGGGCTGAACTTTTGCCAGATGAGTGCAGTGGAGGAACAGGGGGCAAGGAAACTAAGGATGTGTGCAAGGGAGGGTCAAAACATTGGACTTTGGAGTCTAAGCTTGTGAGGAGGGAAGTGCAGTTGTGATGTGGGCGATGGAAAGTGAAGAGGTCAGAGTGTCAAGTAATATAACCTTTTTGGAGAGCAATTGGGTGATGTCTATCGACTTTTAAAATACCCATTGTCCAACAATACCCATTGTACGAATCTAGAAATTTATCTTCTAGGTACAGTCCCCCGTGTATGCCAGATGGCTATGAGAGGATGTCCAGTCTAGCCTGTGGACCTGTCACTTTTTATTGTGAGCAGGCATTTCCACATGCGTCTGTATGCCTTGCTAAGACTATGTCTCCCTCACTGCAGCCCCGCCCTTAGCAGGAGTTAGGGGAGGCCCACTGTGCTGCATGTGACAGCACCTCTCCTGGCCTCAGCTTTACACGCTGGAGGGAGCCGTGGTCAGAGCTGATGACCCCCATCTCCCCTAAGAGACTTCACACTGGGTATTAGCATGTGTTTTTTTTTTTAGTCTTTGCTGAATATATAGGTAAAAAATGTTCTGTCTTTTTGCTCAATAGGATATGAACATTTTCCAGTTCTTTACATAGCCTTGTCTTTTTTTTTTTTTTTTTTTTTTTTTGCGGTACGCAGGCCTCTCACTGCTGTGGCCTCTCCCTTTGCGGAGCATAGGGTTCGGATGCGCAGGCTCAGCGGCCATGGCTCACGGGCCCAGCCGCTCCGCGGCATGTGGGATCTTCCCGGACCGGGGCACGAACCCGTGTCCCCTGCATTGGCAGGCGGACTCTCAACCACTGCACCACCAGGGAAGCCCCATAGTCTTGTCTTTTTACTTACAGTAAATCTCCAGGAGTAAGATTACACTTGTTGGGTGTTACTTTTTTTTTTTTTTGGCCGTGCCTCACAGTGTGGGGGATGTTAGTTCCCCCACCAGGGATGGAACCCACGCCCCCTGCAGTGGAAGCACGGAATCTCAAGAACTGGACCACCAGGGAAGTCCCGGGTGTTACAGTTTTTAAGTGGTTTGCTTATGTAGCGTGTGTGAAATGGTATTATAAGTTTGCTTTAGAATCCATTTCTTTTATTACTATAGAAATTGAACCATACATTTTAGAAACCTTTTCATTGACCCTGGATGGAAAAGCTACGTCTCAAAGCTTTGGGTTATTCTAGGTTTTACCATAAGAAGTAGCTAGTAAAATATATTTGGACGTTTTTCCTCTTAGAGGTTTTATTCCAAGATATGGTTAGTTCCAAAGAGTCCACATGCATTTGATAGCTCAGATCGGCGCAAATACTTAGCGAATATAAATGTGAAAATTCCCGAGGGATCCTAATGGCGTAGGTGGATGAAGTGGCCGTGGGTTTTGGTCACTGTTAGCCCACTGTCTTTCCTTGGTGGCGGTGCAAAGGTAATGATGAGACTCCATGGGTATTCCGAGCATGGCAGTGCCAGGGCCGAGGCAGGAAGTTTCGACACTTGGAGTACTTGGACTTAGGGTGGGGTTGGCATTTGTAAAGGAGTTTTGCTTTTTTTCTGTTCATGTAGACATAAGGAGGGAGAGGTCTCTGAGTGACATGTAAACGTATTCTAAGGTGTTTGGCAACTGCAGGGTGATAGTGTTGAAAGAACAAAATGTCAGTTAGAAATGTGGGTGTGAGCCTTCCATAAAGATACATTTTGTTAGGCATTGTCATGTGGGGACATGTGGGAAGCTTACAAAATCAGAGGAAATGGGTTTCCATGGTGGCACAGTGGTTAAGAATCTGCCTGCCAATGCAGGGGACACGGGTTCGATCCCTGGTCTGGGAAGATCCCACATGCTGCAGAGCAACTAAGCCCGTGTGCCACAACTACTGAGCCTGCGCTCTAGAGCCCGCGAGCCACAACTACTGAAGCCCGTGAGCCACAACTACTGAGCCTGCGAGCCACAACTACTGAAGCCCACGCGCCTAAAGCCCGTGCTCCGCAACAAGAGAAGCCACTGCAATGAGAAGCCCGCTCACTGCAATAGAGTAACCCCTGCTCGCCGCAACTAGAGAAAGCCCGCGCACGGCAACGAAGACCCAACGCAGCCAAAAATTTAAGAAAAAAAAAAATCAGAGGAAATTTTATGCTTTGGAAGCAGGTTTAGAAGATGAGGCTTTGAACCCAGGCAACAGCTACTCCGGATGCCAGCAGGTGGAGCCCTCCAGGGCAGGAGTCCAGGTGGGCCAGGCGGCATCACAGCCCCCTGGGAAGGCTGTCCCCAGTCTCTCCTTCTTGGATACTGGACCACCCCTGTTCAGCGCAGAAACAAACTTAGTATCAGGAATAGGTAAGAGTGGGGGTAGGTCAGCTGACCTAGTTTGGTACCTTTTGGGTGAATGAAGAGTTCTGGCTGGAGGAGATAAGGATTTTCCACTTGGTAATGGAGAGCAGGTTTGATTCATGAGAGAGGGACCGAGCTTTGTGAAAAAGAACTGTAATTCTCTGCATTCCAGGAGGAGCTCCTGTACCTTGTCTGTACTTTATTAGGTGGGCCTGCCTGCAGGGTATTCAATTTTGTTAGATGGCATCTTATGAACTGGCTGATATTCAGCCAGATTTGACCTACAAAAATGGCTCTTTTACATGGTTCAGTCTAATAGCTTGTCCAAGTTGAGTATCTCTCACCGGGCAGGGTCCAAGCTCTATTTGTGCTTTGTCTTGTTCATCACATTTTGGTAAATGTAACTGCTGCTGTTAAAAGATTTCTGGCACTGGAGTAGGGAGGGGGCTCCTGAATGGCCTCGGCAGTGGTGGCGATGGTGGAGGAGTGGGGTTCTGTGCGTCTAGCAGCAGTAACACCCACCATATGTGAGTTTGGGGTTTGTAAAATGGTTTCTATTCCTGTCCTGGAGCTCCTGCTGTAGAGCAGTTGAAAGTTACTGTTGCTGACTTACTTTGTAAAGATGTTTTATTGAGGAATTTGATAATAGGCTTATGGTTAACATTCTGAAACACTTAGTGAAGTCAAAGGCTTGTTGATACCAGAAGACAGACAACTGTTAATGAAAATCTTAACGATCCTGGCAGGACATGGGTGGAGGTCTCAGGCACTCTCCTTGTGAACGAATTAGTTCAGTTTTTATTGTTCATTAAGTTATGAGTCAGTAATTCAGTAATATAAATGTCACATCTGAGTACTCTTGAAAATGGATATTCACTGCCTGGTGAGGGTAAAGAAACACTCTCAGTGAGGATGTTCTTAAGGCTTCGGCATCATATAGGTTAGAAAGTGTCATTTTGCTTTTAAAGTTTAGGCTATTATCTGTGTGTCTGGGAGCCAGGGAAAGTGAAAACTTGTCTGATTATCACACCAGTTGCTTGCTGTTAACATGTGCCCACTGATGGGCATTTTTAGCCAACTAGAAACGTGAGAAAGTGGTCACAGTTGTCATTGGAGTAGAGAGTAGAGGCGCTAACTTTTAGTAAACTTTACCTAAAATTTGGGAAGCCAGTAAGAATACCTGCGTGGTGTGTTCATGTTGGTTTTCACTTTGAAGTTATTCCTGGAGTCCCGGGCAGGACCCGCTGATGTTGTCAGGTGGTGGCTGGGACGTTGGTTTGGTGTCCACCAGGGTAGGGAAATTAGAGCCTAAAATGTTATCATTTGGAGTCTTGCTTCTGCTGTTTATGTCATAGAAGAGGTTTAGAGCTGATGTATATTTGTAAAAACACATGTGATAGATAGACGAGGGGAAATGTAAAACAGGTGTAAAAAATGCAAATATGACACCACACTGCAATGTGAAAATGTTGTGGTCATTACACCGTCCTTTAATAAAAATGGACTTTTAACTGCATCATTTTTTCTTATAGTATAGTAAACCTTCTGTTTACACAACTTCGCCTGAGTATTTTGTAAAAGTCAAACGGCCAAGAAATATAATTTCCTCAAAAGTCTTTGTCTTGCCCTTTTACAGATGGCGTAAAATCAGGTGTGTAAAAAATAAAAAGCAGTTTGAGCTGACGTGAAAGGTATTTCAGATTTATGCTTTGCAGATGATATTGGTATGATTAATGCATTCATTACTTTTTTTTATTGCTTTTCACAGATAATGTACATGATGCATGGAAAATGTTGTGGGTTTAAATCTTTGCCAGGTTTAGACTGTGACTATCAACAGATGTTATCATATAAGTACTATAATTATTATAAAATAAAAAATTTGTCATGAAATGCATTGACATAAATTTCATTTATGTAAATTGCTTTCATTAGTATAAAACCTTAGTGTAGCTGTTAGGGTTTGTGAAGCACTTTAGATGAGATTAACTTGGTATAATGTGGTCACAAATGGGCTGCTTTAAATTTAACTGACAAGAAAATAACACTCAAAAGTTAGGAAATTACTGAGGCATTTGTTTTCAGCCTGTGTTGCTGGTACCGCTTAAATAGGCTGAATATGAATTAATAACAATGGGCTGCTGGCTCGATAATGACGGAAAATAATTTAAAGGAGGCCTTAAGTAATCACTTAAAAGTATTTTGGTCTTGTTTTCTGTTCTGTTTCTGTTTTTCTTTGGTATGCCACTCCATTGTTTCAGTACAGCCATTATCAATAGTGTTTAGGTTTGCACAGCAAGAGTTTTGTCAACAGAGTTTTGGTGCATTAGGGCCATGACATAGAAACTTGCATTCAGCTGTTTTGAAATACGGACCTTGGGTGCCTGATGAAGAGGCTTTATCAACTCTTTATCAGCTCTTCCGAGCAGTAACTACAACGCTGCACTCACGTTTCTGTGGCCAGGTGGTGACCAGTGGCTTTCTCACCTCAGGAGGCATGTGGCCTACCAGAGCTCACCCTGGCTCTGAGCTCTCTGTGTGTTGCTCTTTTCTCTACATCCTTTTAAACAAAACAAAGCAATGCATCCTCTTCCCTGTTTTGCAGATAATTTACCATCATATTGCCCTTCTGATCCAGGCTGGAATGGGCCATTCTAACTAATTCACTAAAATTAGTCCTCTGAATTTTACAGAAGGTCACTGAACCAGACTGTGATCATGGACTTGCTGTGGTCACACGGGGTCATGTCACAGTTAGTAGGCGCCAGACTCATCTCTGGTTCCCACAGCAACATTTTTAGATCCTACTGTGATATAGAAAGGTGTTTTGTGTTTATTTTTTGATTTCTTCTGGGAGATATCTTGTTTTCCAAGGACTGCTTGTTGGATTACTTTTCTGCCTTTGATGGGTTTGACAATACTTCCCTGAGAAAGGGGCTGTTCACCAGCTAGGACAAACAAAGCTGTGCTTGTGTGGGAGCAACCCAGGTATCACTGTTGAGCAATCAGACATCATTTAATTGTATCGTTAAAATCAGTCTTATCAAAACAGCAAACGCCACTAATGAATCAGTTTGCTCCTGTGCTCTCAGCCAGTAAGGCAGGATTGTGGCCTTCTACCATATCATTCATCAAACTGACTTCAAATGCCCTGTCCTCGCCACTGCAGCACTGGCCATGGACATGCACCAGGTGCCTGGAGCAGACCCAGTTGGGGCTGGGAGCCACGTGGTCTCCCCACTGAGAGCCAGAGGGCCTGGCTCTGTCAGGATCAGAGAGCGTAGCGAGGTCCTTGAGCCAGCAACCACTGAGGGGCTGGCACTGCTCTGGGCCCAAGGCGTGGAAGGAGGAAGATGCAAAAGAAGCAACTGATTCCATTCCCGCCCAGAAGAATTCCTAGTTTTGTTGGGGAGGTGGAACATCTGCCTTGTATAAGATATTGATAGTTGATTTTTTAAAATATTTATTTATTTATTTATTTATTTCGGTTGTGCCAGGTCTTAGTTGCGGCATGCAAGATCTTTACTTGTGGCACACGGACTTCTTAGTTGTGGCATGCATGCGGGATCTAGTTCCCTGACCAGGGATCAAACCCGGGCCCCCTGAATTGGGAGCACGGAGTCTTACCCACTGGACCACCAGGGAAGTCCTGATAGTTGATTTTTTAAATTGTCATGCTAACTGGGCACTAAAATCTGAAATACTAAGAAGCTGAAAGGTGTAATCCAGGAAGTCCGCCTGGAGAGGGGGAGTTTTGATAGGTCTGATAGGTTTTTTTGAAGGAAGGAGCTATGGGGGAGGGGTCAGCAGGTGGCACAGGTCAGGGACAGGGAGAAAGAGGGCACATCTTATTTGTAATGTGTGGGGGAAGTGAGGGCCCTAAGATTGGTTCAGTGAGCTGCGCTAAAGATTGGCATGGAGGGTCCTTGTGGTGCTCTCTCCCTTGTTCAGCGTTGCCTCAGGTTTAAGGTATCTGAAGGCAAACTCTTATTGTCTTTCTGTCTTTCCTACAAGAAAGTTTCCTAAAAGAAACTTGTTTGTTTGTCTCAGGACCACCATTCCCTCAAGCGCCCAGACATGAAACTGAAGAATTATCATGGTGATCAGTCACCAGGAACTGGTCAGTGACCGTGCTTAGTCTGGGTGCACCTCTCCTCCCCCTAGCGCTCCGGTAGGAGCTTCCTCATGGCTTTTTACCTCTAGGCCCTCTCTGCCTTCATTGGCCTGCATACTGTTTTATTGTGACCAAGCTGGTATCTGCTCAGAAAATCCCAGTTCCTTTCTATTACATCTTACAAGACATCATCTTCTCAGAGGTTTTCAAAGCTGCCCACAGTCTCTAACCTTACCTCTCATTACTTCTCTGTAAGAGGCCTCTTTAGTCTGTTAGAGATTAGAACTGTAAGGTACCTGAGAGGTCACCTGGTCATCCCTTTCACTGAAGAAGTGGGGAAGCCAAGGACAGGGGGGCAAAAAACATTAGTGGCCATACTGGAACTGGAGCTAACATTTATAGTATAGTAGGGGAGGGAGAGCATAAACAAAGAAAATAATGCATATATAATTGCCAGTTATGGTAAGTGCCATGAAGAAACATCCTAATAGCTAATGCTTAGTGAACACTCCAGCTTTGGGCCAGGCACTATGTTGTAAGGACTTTACATGTATTTATTCATTTAATCCTCACAAAACCCTGTCTTCAAGAGAATATTTACCTCATTTTACAGATAAGGGTACCAGAGTTTAGATTAAGTGATTTACCCAGGGCCCCACAGTGGAGTTGGGATTTGACCCAGGCAATCCCTTCCATCTGCCAGTGTGGATACTGCCTCTCCAGCAGAAGAGACGGTTGAGAGAGAGAAAATGGGAAAACCGAATTCAGTTGGAGGAGAGCTGTCAGGGAAGACCTCTCTGAGGAACTGATAAGCTGATGCATTTTCTTTTTCTTTTATTTCCTTTGTCCGTTGAGGCATTTCATTTGCACGTGTGTACTACATCCCTAGGAAAAGAATCCCAGGATTTTCTTTTCTGTGTTTTGTTTTGCTGCTTCTTTGTCCATGATGCCAGCTGAGGTTGTCAGTATAATGAAACCAAATGGGCAATCTGCCATTTATTTAGACCTTTGAGTTGCACATCAAAATCTGGGACTGATCACTACACACTTGTTTAACCTGCCCATGAGGTTCACAATTTTCCCAGCTCTGTGGTCATCAGTGATTTCAAATTCGCCAATGTAACCATTCTTCGTTATTACTGTTAGAAACTGGATGATGACTTTGGAGCACAGTCTAGTAAGAACCTGGTGTTTGCATCTCTTTGGCATCATTGATGTTCTTGAGAGCATCAGCCAGGACATTCACATGCACCAATATGGCGGCCCAGAAAGGTGACAGGAAGAGGACAGGAGGAGTGAGGACATGGTGTTATGGGAAGTGAGCAGGCTGTCTGAGGACTTAGAGGATGAAGTGGAGGCGGGAGGGGGCAAAAAATTACATGAGGAGAATAGTAAGGAGGCTGTTGCATTCATCCAGGTGAGACATCATCACTAGGTGGACACAGCAGGAGATTCTGGACTGGATAGTGACAAAGGGGAAGCAGAGAGGTATAGAGGTTGGAGCTGCTTTTAGTAGTTTACATGAGCAGGAACCAATGATGCCACACATAACACAGGGAATAAAAATATCAAGAGAAAACCCAAGTTTTTCTATAAGGGAGGAGTGGTGATGGGTGGTGAGGATGAAGAGCAGGGAGTGTTAAGTATGACTTTCCGGTTTAGGACCTGAGGAACTGGGTGGTTGGAAGTGACATTTACTGAGCTGGGGAAGTGTGGGAAAGGAACAGGATTGGTGTGCAGGGATCAAGGTTTCTGGTATGGATATTGTTAAGTGTGCGTTGCTATGAGACATCCCAGTGTCAACCCTAAGAAGGTAGTTTTGTGTCTGGGTTGTAGATAATTGGGGAGACATAAATGTGTATGGAACCAAGCCAATGTAATAGATGAGGTTACCCAGGCAGAAATTATAGTGTGAGAAGAGAAGAGGGCTCAGAACTCAGTCCATTTAGGGGTAGGATAGAAGAGGAGGTGTTGGCAGAAGACTGAGAAAGACTTTATAGTGAAATAGGAAGAAAATCAGGCCAGTGTTGTACACAGAATCCAGAAGAAGATGATGTTTTAAAAGGGAGAGAGGGGGCTTTCCTGGTGGCGCAGTGGTTAAGAATCCGCCTACCAATGCAGGGAACATGGGTTCGAGCCTTGGTCTGGGAAGATCCCACATGTCGTGGAGCAACTAAGCCCATGCACCACAACTACTGAGCCTGTGCTCTAGAGCCCATGAGCCACAACTACTGAGCCCATGAGCCACAACTACTGAGCCCGTGTGCCACGACTGCTGAAGCCCGTGAGCCTAGAGCCCGTGCTCTGCAACAAGAGAAGCCACTGCCATGAGAAGCCCGCACACTGCGCAGCAATGAAAATCCAATGCAGCCAAAAATAACTAAATTAAATAAATAATTTTTTTTTTTTTTTTTTTTTTTTTTTTTTTTTTTTTGCGGTATGCGGGCCTCTCACTGCTGCGGCCTCTCCCGTTGCAGAGCACAGGCTCCGGACGCGCAGGCCCAGCGGCCATGGCTCACGGGCCCAGCCGCTCCGCGGCATGCGGGATCTTCCCGGACCGGGGCACGAACCCATGTCCCCTGCATCGGCAGGTGGACTCTCAACCACTGTGCCACCAGGGAAGTCCCAAATAAATTTTTTAATAAAGGGAGAGAGGAATCAGTTCTGCTGACACTCCAAGTAAGATGAGTACCAAAAGATGATCACGCATTAAGCAACATGGAGGTCATCAGTGGCCGTAGGAAGGATGGTTTGTGTGGGATGGGGGTGCAGGGCAGACTGGAGAGGAGGTGGAGCTCATGTGCCTCACATAGATCTTTGTAGCCCCAGACATTAGCCTCTTGTCTGTTCTTTCTGTTTGTAATTCAGCCCTTGCATTATCCTATTTGTTAGTGGTTTTCTTTCAGCCTTGTTTTGATATTAAACCTGTGAACATTAGCACTAGGATGGATGAGGCTATTGAGGCCCTGTGGTGAAGTTGACAGTGAACCAGTAGTGGAATTAGGATGTGAGTAAGTGCAGCTTAAATCATGCAACAGAGGAATGTGACCACTTTTGTCTCTCTGCATCTAACATATAAGTACCTTGAGGGTGAAGACTTGGGTTGTGCTTGTGTACCTCTCCCACAGTGCCCTCCCAGTGTTACCTAGGTATTTTGAATACACGAAGCCCCTTGATTGGGCTCACATAGGTGATCCTAGTCAGTGCCCTTAGCCCCAGGGGAACATAGTGCTTTTGTCTCCTACAGGTTACTACCTAAAACCCTTTCTCACCAGGGACTTCTCTCTCTCGTTTCCTTACTCCTAAACACAGATGTTTCCTAACAGTGACCAACTTACTTGGCTGCTAAGTTGTTATGTATGATGGGTTGGTCTTTAGGGCCGTGGCACCCTTCCCAGAAGAACAGCATTGATCATGCCTCTGTTCTGCAGGCAGTTTTGGAGTGTCGGAGAAAGAAATGGGCCACTTGTGGCATCTCTAGTAAATCACCTCCAACAAGGAGAGGCTGAGGTTGGCACTTACTCGATATTGTGGCTCCACGGCTTCAGCCACCCACACCCAGTCTTTTGTAAATCTTGGTGTCCTGAGGGACCACGGCAGGTTCTGCCAGGACTCTGCACAGGCTTTCTACCTGTTATCCATTAGGCACTCATTTTCGTTTCACGACAGTTCTTTTAATGTCAGATTCCTTTCCTTTTCTGTGACCACTGGTCCAGCCCTCTTGGCTGATTTTCTTTTCTTTTCTTTCTTTTTTTAAAAAAATCATAACTTGGTTGCATTCCAGATAGAAAAGTTTTAAAAGTTTATTTGATACATTTTTTTAGGAATTATTTTAAAAGTTTTTGTTGTAAAAATGTTGCCTTGGGCTTCCCTGGTGGCGCAGTGGTTGGGAGTCCGCCTGCCGATGCAGGGGACACAGGTTCATGCCCCGGTCTGGGAAGATCCCACATGCCGCGGAGTGGCTGGGCCCATGAGCCATGGCCGCTGAGCCTGTGCGTCCGGAGCCTGTGCTCTGCAGTGGGAGAGGCCACAACAGTGAGAGGCCCGCGTACCACAAAAAAAAAAAAAAAAAAAAAAATGTTGCTTTAAGGTCACTCTGTAATACAGGTTTTTAAGGTCATACCTGTAATACAGGTAACTCTTTAATGTTGCATTATTTACCAGAAATGCAGCCAAGTCAGTTTTCTTTCTGACAGTTTGGAGAGTCACGAAGTATTTTATGAACTATTGAGTGTTTTCCAGGCGTTCGTAGCTCATGGTTCGGTGACCTGGGAAATAATGTAGGTGGTTTCATTGAAGCTTTCCCTCAGCCTTGCAGGGTTGGGTATTAGGAAGCCCAGGTTACTAATGGTAAGAAGGAACCTGCTCAAACGTACAGATGAAGCAGTGAGGTGCCGTCCTTCCAAGGCCAGGCTTCCCACTTATTCTGAGGCCACAGCTCTTCTCTGACCCAAGTCTATATTTTGAAGGGTTGTGGGGTAATTCGGGATATGGATTGCTGTTCTATTTAGGAATGTCCTAGACCTTTGAATGAACAACTCTGCTGTTCAAAATTGAGTCTGTTTCTTTGTTCTATTTAGGAAACAGTGTTTATTTTGGAGGGCTTAAAAGAGGCAATGTGTTCTTTGCATATTTTGAAGAAAAGGATAGCCAGCTACTGATAGGAATTTGACCTGTAAATTGCTACATGGTTCCCATGCCCTGCGCTGAAAGCATTAGTTTATAATACTTGATTGGTCAGTTATTTGTCCTAAGTCAGTTACAGATTGGAGGTCAACTTCTACCTGGAGGGGGAAGTCTCTTCCAGATAGAAGGTCTGCAAAGAGCAGCTAAAAACTTAACTTGGCAAATTAGAACTCAGTGTAGAGAAGACAAACTTCTGCACTGAGAGACCCCAGCTTTCTGAGCCACTGACCATACAGTTGCGGATACAGGTGTGTAGATGAGAGAGAGGGCCATTGTAATTCTAAATGTCTTAAACTGTGATTCTGTTATGTAAGCTTGAGAATGAGTCTCTTCCATCTTCCTATTTGTTTAAAACTGCAAGCTTTAAATAGAAGGGCTTAAAGTTTATGGATTACTCAGACCCCACAGAGATCAGCCTGGCCTCTCTCTCTTACGGGAATGATAGCACCCTGTTTCATTTGTGTGGTCTGTTTAGCTTGTTAATAGATACATTTTTTTTCCTGACTGCATAGTGTGTTTTATAATTAGGAAGACACAGAAAAGTACAAAGAAGAAAAATATACCTTCTGCCCACTTAAAAAGCAGTATGTGTGAATGTGTATTTTGTGAGTATGTATGTATGTACGTATGTTTGTATATATATTTGGAGTCATATTGTAGATGCTTTTTTGCTCAGTTGCTTTTTCTCACTTATGTATGGTGACCATTTTTCCCAGTCAGTAAAGTATTTTACTTCATGATTTTTAATGGTGGGATATATAGAGTATTCTGCTGAAAGGAAAGGCCATATTTAATTTAACCAGTGCCTTTCTATCATAACTAACCACAGATGAGACTTTGTGAGCCTACCTTTTCTAAATCCTCCATATAAATGCTGTCCATTGATCACAAAAGTATCAGGGAATCATACCAGGTTCTTCTTGCTAAAGACACTCAGGATCTTGATGCCCATTGAGCTCAGGCATAGATCCAGTTACTTGTTAAAGTAAATAGAAATCATCATCTAGATTGAATTGATCTGTGGAAGCTAAAAAATCAAGCCCTTCAAGTTACTTGAGAAGGTCAGAAGGAAAATGTTATGTTTAGGGCTTTGTAGCTAACGTTCTCATAGCTTAGGGCAATGGTGTAGGGAATATTTTCATAGAAATATTTCTCTTTTAGAGATTTTTTTCAGATAACGAAGGCTTTTTTAATTTGGGAAGAGTTATTTCATAGGAAATTCAACCTTTGTAAATCCTCTATCACATTTCCACACTTGCCAGTTCTCTAGCAAATGATGGGTTTTGAGTTGTTCCGAAAGGGTTTCTTAAAAGGAAACAATTGTATATTTTATACATATTCTTCTTTTTATTTTTGAATTGGGTAGGTAAGAGAAACTTGTGTTTTCTCTTTGTATTTGTCTGTGGTGATATTGCTGGTTCTCAGACTTAGAATGGTGATTACTTGTAATGATTTTTTAAAAATTTCACCTGATGAGAATGTTTTCTTGGGCTTGATGAATGGCTCCAAAGAACTTTAAAAACCCAACCAGTGATGTTGGCCTGGTGCTGGAGAGTTGCTGCTTAGAGATCAGTAATTGTTACATCTTAGTTTGGTATGCTTGGTGGTACCTAATCATGTTTTGTGCTTGGGAACCATGAAAGAATTTTCTTTTCAAGTCTTAGTGCATCATTTTTCCCGACATTGATCAAAGGATGGAAAACTAGTATTATATATGTAGCCAGGGTATTCATAACTGACTTACATTCTTAATCTTTTGGCTGTTTGGTTGGAGTATATCTACGCCTCTTAAATATTGAAAGCATAATATCCTTAAACCTACAACTGCAGAGTTAAAATGAATTTTATGTGAAATATTTAGTTGTGGACCACATCTTCAGCTTTTTATATGCCACAGTGGTCTTGATTTTTCCCTTCCATTGTCTGATAGTGAGGTCATTTTCAGTCCTCTGAGAAATTCTATTCCCAGCCAGATGCGGCTCATATATTAAAAGTAGCACCTGTGGCTAATATCACAGCAGCTTACCATAAATTTACATGGTAACTAGGATTATATCTGTCAAGACTGTTAAAAAACATCTAGATTTAATTTGATTTCCAGTATTGTAGAAGCTATCCAACATTTTGCTTCATAACTATATTTTAAAACTTAAAAATCACTCCATTGTTAAGTTTTATAGCACTCCTAGTGCCCATTAAGTTGATTTGTTCAATAGAGGTCAGAGTAAAGCAACTTGGCTACATTAAGATCGGAAACCAACCCATTTGTGACAAATTTAGTCCTTTTGTGTGAATCTTCTCAACGTCTCGGCACTGATTGGACTCAGGTGTAGCTTATGTCAGTAGCATTTAACCTCAAAAGAATGAGCAGTGTGATTGGGTTGTTGTAAATTATGGAGCATTTTGCCTTTGCTTGTTTAAATGTAACTGTTGACTCTGCTGCCCATGCCTGACTGCTCCACTGCCTCTGCCTCTAAACGAGTAGTTTGGTTTTAAAGACATCTTGGAAAGTTGCGGTACGTGCCCTTGCTCCTTTCCCTTCTTTATGTGACCCTTCCTAAACTGTTTTATTCCCCATTATCCTTTGAGTCATCTCCCACATGTTATGATTTGCACACCTGCAGTTATAAAATTATTTTGGGGTGTCATTATATCATGTTGTTCACCAACTCTTCAGCATTTATGAATACAATAATGATTCACCGTAAATCAAAATAATTTACAGGTTACAGAGAATCTGCTCCTACAAATAAGAATTCAATGATGAATTTCTTCACTGTCTTCCCATTTGAACATGGGTCCTTAAAAAGAAACCGGTAACAACATATTTCTTTGTATTTGTGAAAACTTAGCTCACAGTCCAGAACTGAATTAAAGTATAAGTTCAACCTTCTGGACATCTGTTTTTAAGACATGTAAACAAATATAAACCAATTAAGAAATAGCAGCATCTCTTTAGTGATCAGTAGTTGTAATTGCCTTAGCGATAATCTTGCTCCTGAGTGAGAGAATCCTAAGTGTTGGCACTGAGGGTGGGGCACATGCACCTCAGCACAGGGTCCCTAACCCTGAGTGGGCATGCCCATTTTAAGTTGGAACTCAGTGTGGGGCACTTCCCACTCTGTCGGTAATCTTTCTGGAGGGAAGTTCGTAAGCTTCTTTGAGCCTGAGCCTCACGAAGGAAGTGGAATGGTGGCCAAGAATTATTATGCTGAAAAGGTTGTGGTGATGGAAAAAACGATTAGGAGTGAAGCTAAAATTATATACACTTAGTGTTACCAGTTGTAATCAATCACTTAACAGTATAAGAAAATACCTTACTGACCAATTTGGTACCTTCTAAAATATTTTTTTGGTGAATTACACATCTCTTCTTTTTTCGTGTACCTAGGAAAAATTTAGCTCCTATGGGAAATTAGGTGCTCTACTAGTGAATCTGGATTGCTACTGCATCTGTGGAGAAGAGGGGTGAAAATATAAAATGGATATGCCCAGCACCACTTGCTCACACAGCCTCTCTTGCTTGCTTCCTCTCTACCTCCTTTACTTCTTGCCAGGTCTTCATGGCTGATTATCTGCCCTCTCCTACTGCGCTGTAAGCTCCTTGAAGGTCAGGGGCTGTGTCCTAGGGCTTAGAGACCAGGAAGGTGGTTGATAAATGTGTACATTCCATACTTTCAGAAGCAGACTGTTAGGGAGATTCTGAATCTTCCAAATATGCTGAAAGTTTTGTTTTCAGATCTGTATGGAAAGCAGAAACATAAGAAATTGGTAACTTGTTTTGCCGACCTTGATTTTTTTTTTCTCCTCAGCCTTCCATTGCAGTTAGTAGCACATGTGTGATTTTGTTTCTAAAGGTGTCAGTGGACATTCTGAAGGGGATAGAATCATGAGATTGCTGGCAATGAGGCTACCCTTGCCATGTAGCCACCTTCAAGATTTCTGTATTTAGTCTACAAAGGGCCCAGGAGTTACATCTGTCCAGTGGCCAGAGGTACAACCTTAGAAGGCTGATTTTGAGAATAGAAGTAAAACTTATTGTAGAAGATCTGCTTATTTTCAGAGAGAAGTATTACTTCCCCTCAACTCAGAAATGAGTTAAATCCTGAAATAATCATGGAAGTGCACAGTGCCAGCTTTTATCACTCGTTAATGCCATATTACCTCAAGGGGTTTAGATATGGGAGAAATGACTTATTTAAAGCCAAATGAACCAATTTTATAGCACTAAATTTGTATAAAGCACTTTTGCATGCATTTGCATATAAGGCAGTATTTAGCTTGGTTCTTTCATAAGTTTCATTGAAAAATGAAAGCTGGTATTAACTGCATTTTTATTTAGAATTTTGTTTTAAGCCATGCAAAATAGTATTGTGTAATTAGTTTTTCCTATTATAATACGTGAGTAAATTATACATTTCTTGTAATGAAATTCTCATTTGGCACATTTTGGCTTTTATAATACAGTTGCTATTGGTGAACAAATGTATTCATTTTACATGAAAAAATTTTTCATTCATTATATCAACAAACATTTTTAAAATACATGTAACTTTTCCTGCACTAAATTATTAAAGTTCCATTTCAAAAACAAGGACTTTCTTATAATGAGGCCGTGTTATAAATCTAACATTGTAATATTCTGGAACTCTAATTAAGAATGGGTTCTGCTGGTAAATGTTGGGAAGAGGCAAGGAAGAAAGTTACAATACATTGCCTATTTACAAATTAACCATTACCTGCCAAAAGCACATCAGACCCACACAGCGGACATCCGCTAATCCAGTGGTTAGTCGTTCCGGGCTCTAATGCACACTGTTTTACACGTTAACGGTTTTGAAGTTCCAGGCCAAAGCTGACCTTTCACATGTGCTTCGTTCACAGTAGGAATCTCCACTCACTGCTTCCTGTCAAAATGGATTATGGTGACACAGCCCAGGGCTCACTTTGGCTGCAATTAAGTTTTTGATCAGAATTATTTCGTTCACAAACAATCACATTTGTTAAAATGTTACATCTGCCCTGAAAACCACTGGCAGCCTCTCAGTTTATCAGTGTGATGTGAGTGTAATTCTTCATTTGTTTTTCATAAAATGGCAAGCCATCTTATATATGTTATTTAATTTTTTTTTTTTTTTTAGTTTGCTGGTTTCTGCCTTTCATTTCATTGGGTTTGGAAGGAAACTATGTCTTGAAATTAGTACGAATCTGCTCATAGGCTTTGGGAATTTGAATGGAATTGGTTTTGGTGCAGAACAAAATTATCCAGTTGTGCCAAGATTCAAATATTATTTCCAAAAATTGTTAGTGGTAGTTCTCTTCCTCACATGAGGAAACGTTTTAGCTCTGTGAGTGTGGGGTTCGAGGTTTTGATTCTGGTCTGCAGTTCCTGGAGTCTTCATGCCTACAATGTTGTTACCTTTCAGTGTTGATTGTCATGCATGTTTCGGGATCCATCACTGCTGCCATAGACTCTGGGTGCCAGAAGTGAAACCAGCAGTGGCTCTGTTAGCCTTACCTCTCATGGTTCTTTGACTGGCTTTTAAAAGTCATTTTCTCACTAAGAAATGGCAGTAGAGATATACTGAAGTAGTTTTTTCGCTGACTAACCATTTTCTGTCTATAGTATGGTGTGGGTATCAGTGGAATTTTTGAGTTTTATAGCTGATTTTCACTATTTGTCGAGTGTTGTCACCCTTTTACGAACTTCCCACTTTGGAGAAGACTGCATGGTAGTTTTGTGTGTTGGGTGGGGTACTTTGGGAGCACAGGATTAGAGTTTGGATTAGAGTTTGACTTAGAATGGAAATTAACCTTTGACTTACTTCTGTGTGAGAGTGGAGACTGGGAAGTGGTGCTGAGCTGAGGCAGTGTGGGGCGGAGGGGGGGAAGAAATAGAGTTAGGAGGTTGTCAAGTTAGGAATGCTTGAATTCTGTCTGAAATTCAAACATTATGTTTGGAAATTTTAATTACTTTAAAAAATATATATTTAGAGTGCTGTAAAGGAACTTATTACGAGCTTTTAAAAAATTACATCACAACCCAAAGCATTTCCCATTTGTTTTGATGTAACCAAAGTCATTTATTACTAACTCATAAAATTATAAGTGGCAAAAGAAAGGTGTTGCACCAAAAAAAAAAATCTCTTTATTTAGCATTAATTTTTGAAATTTTTAAAATAAAATAGATCCTACCTCTACTTCTAAAATCAAAAAACTTTATTTAAATGGAATGATATAAATGCTGGCTATAATAATTTAACCTTCATTTTCTCTATTGTCGGATTTGTGAGCAGATTTTTCTTAAATCCATTATTATAAGTATGCTTTTAATCTTTAAAAAAATCTTATTTGGAAAATACCTGACCATATTTGATGTTTAAAGGAAATATATTGGAAGAAAATACTGAATAGTATTGAATTTTGAGAGAAAACACCAACCTTGAACCTTCTTAAAAAGGCATATGTGTGTCTTTTAGTTGTCATTATTCAGTATGGCCCTGCCTTCTTAGAAAGTGGTACACAATAAGAAGGTGGCCAGATAGAATTTCTAACTTTATTACATGCTTATATTAATGTAGTCATGATTTTCTTATATTCAGGTTTTGGATTTTGTTTCTGTTTGTTTTTAGAGATTCTGGAATTTTTAGAACCTTGTATCCCCAACCTGTTAATGCCTGTGTGTAATATGTAAGGGGTATCTTCTGGGTCATAGGAACCTTCATCATTTTTGACGGGGGTTTTTCCAAAATCTGAGGTAGTCAGGAGAAAGGGTGATGCAGAGTGCCCCAGTCTATGCCAAAACGCAGAGACCACTTAAATCCTGTGCAGCATCTATCATGTGAAGACACAATCTCTAGGCCTAAAACCTCTGTTGCATCTAAAGAAGGAAACAAACACATAAGAAAAACACATAAGGTGGTTCAAAAGTGCTCTCTGTGAAAGGCTGAGGCAGACATTTGTGACTTGGGGTCTGCTCTCACAATATATGAAACTGAAAGATAAATTGGACACTTAACTACCTTAAAGTTCTACTGGAGCTTGTAAAAACACTTCTGAGGTCCCAAATAAGTCATTTACGCCAGACAGAGAACTCTAGGTTCTTTCCTAACTACCATGAAGAAACAAACTCTCACTTCCTAAACAATATGGTTGCCGGCTTAGGAAAACCCCAGTCCGTGCAATGAGAAGAATCTTTTTTGTTTTTTTTTAATCACCAGAGAACACAGCACTTATCTCCTTATGCTGGTCATCAGGTCACACAGTGGGAGGAGCCCTGCCATCACTGGTCTACCCCCTGAGGCCAGGGCTGAGAGGGAGGAGTAACTATCCAAGGTGGGAGTTCTCACTTTCCCTTCTGGGTCTTTCTGTATCACAGGACTTTTCAGGCACTTTTCCATATCATACTGAATGAGTCCAGAGAGATTTAAAGTTAAAGCAGCACACCTTTTTTTTTGTAAAGAAAACAAATTCAAACTAAAAATTGTAAGGCATGCTTTTCTGAGCCTTGGGGATTTGGGCTACAGTCCCTGCCAGTTCCGACCCTGTTGGTCTCGAGAAACATGGCTCTCTGGATTGTGCATTTCTTTCAGAACCACCCCCAATTTATTTCTGACCTCATGCCCACTCCCCATATTTACAGATCAGCATATTTTTTGTTTTATTATAACCCGGGATTTGCAACTGGCCGTAACTCTCAAGGTTTCCATGAAGAATACATCTCAGAAACCAGGGTAGGCATGGCCCCAAGTTTTCACTGGGTGCTTGAGGGAGATTAGGCAAACCAAGAGGGTAATGGAGACTATGACTTCATTATGAAACTCTACCAATATCAAAATTTTGAAAACTTAAGATGCAGATCATTTCAGAGCAGTACTCTGTTCTCTAAGCACTAAAGATGAAAACAGAGCTCTTTTGTATCCTGACTCCTGGGCCTTCTCTCTGCCCCTCAGTGAGTAGTCCTCTCCTGGGCAAATTGGGGAGCTCAGTGTGAAAGTTGGGTGGTGGGAATTTCCCACCAGCAGGTAGTCCAGCAGGTAGTGCTCCGCGCTCTCACTGCCGAGGGCCTGGATTCGATCCCTGGTTGGGGAACTAGGATCTTATAAGCCGCGTGGCGTAGCCAAAAAAAGGAAAAAAAGGAAGTTGGGTGGTGTGCCCACAGTCACATGTGGCTGGGAGAAATATTTGAGGATAAGAACTCAGGTCCCAGAGAAGACTACTCTGGGGATCTTTCCACAGGGCACACTGCCTGCACACTGGAGGATTTGATGACCCTGCCGTTTCCAGTTTGGTGGGTGGAATATTTGTTCTAACAGTTTCAGCTGTCATGGTTTTGGCACAGCAGACAGTTAATACCTGAACTAATCGGTTGCTTTAATAAGCGCTCAGTTAAAGAAGACTTTATTATGCAGTCTAATGTTCTCACTGGACTTTGAAAAAAAGGATTTAAAAAAAGGCTTCTCATTGGTTCCATAAACCCCCAGCTATACAGTTGTTCCTCAGTTTTACCTCTGAAATTCCACAATGTGCATTGGTAGAGAATTCAAAGAATCTTTTCAGTATCTTGTAATAACCTATAATGGAAAAGAATCTGAAAAAGAATATATATATACACACAACTGAGTCTGCTGTACACGTGAAACATAAATAAACTACTTCAGTTAAAAAAAAGAATCTGGGGCTTCCCTGGTGGCGCAGTGGTTGGGAGTCTGCCTGCCGATGCGGGGGACACGGGTTCGTGCCCCGGTCCGGGAGGATCCCACGTGCCGCGGAGCGGCTGGGCCCGTGAGCCATGGCCGCTGGGCCTGCGCGTCCGGAGCCTGTGCTCCGCGGCGGGAGGGGCCGCGGCAGTGAGAGGCCCGCGTACCGCAGGAAAAAAAAAAAAGAATCTGTGTTCAGAAGGCTTGGCTTAAAAAGACATATTTGTATACATGTCTCTCTTCTACATGATTGAACTATTTACGTGAAATAGTTTCTATAAGAGAAAGTTATCCATTCTATGCAGCTTCGAAAAATAAGTAAAGAAGACCATGGAGCCACATGGAAAATGGGTAGGATGTTTTAATGTAATAAGACGGTTAAGGATCCACAGTAAAAGAATATTATCATGACAGTTGTAGGGAAAAGGGCACAGGGAAAAAATTAAAACAAAATATATAATAGTTTTTTACTTCTTTCTCTAAACCTTCTATAATGCTTTATTTTTCTCTTGTAATTAAGTTTTTAGAATAAAAATTACAGGAAACTTAGTTTTGCTATAATTAGCTTTTAGGTAAAAGGAAGAAATGGAAAAAGTATAATCTGATTTGTCCTGAACCCACACGGAGGCTTTGGAGTTGGGCATACTTGAATTCGAATCCCAGCCTCACTTTTTGTTAGGTGGTTGACTCCTCTTGGAGCCTCAGTTCTCTCCTCTGCAAAACAGGAAGGGTCAGCCTGTTTGCGGGATTGTGTGAATGCCTGGCTGGGAGTGGTTGTTTTTTTAAATGCCCTTTGGGTTTTCCCCTTTCCTTCTTTATCCAGAATGGAACAGTGAGAATCAGTGTTATTTCAGCACCTGAGATAGACTATGATCCATACATAGTCAGCCAGAATTAATTATGTTCAGAGGGTGCTACTTAATCAGAAAGGAGTCTACTCAGGTGTATCCAAGTAAATGATAAAACAATTTATGGTTAATGCTGAAATAATCAGGAAGTAATCAGAGGTAAATTGTTTCTTGTGTCTATTAGGTGATGCTATTATTATTGTTATCATTTAAAAATTTATTGAAGTATAGTTGTTTACATTGTTGTGTTAATTTTGTCTATACAGCAAAGTGATTCAGTTATACATATATGTGTACTCTTTTTCATATTTTTTTCCATTATGGTTTATCACAGGATATTGAATATAGTTCCCTGTGCTATACAGTAGGACCTTGTTGTGTATCTATTCTCTATATAATAGTTTGCATCTGCTCACTCCAAACTCCCATTCCATCCTTCCGCCACCCCTCTTCCTCCTTGGCGAGCACAAGTCTGTTCTTTATGTCTGTGACTCCGTTTCTATTTCGTAGATAAGTTCCTTTGTGACATATTTTATTTTATTATTATTTGTGTCATATTTTAGATTCCACATATAAGTGATAGCATATGGTATTTGTTTTTCTCTTTCTGACTTACTTCACTTAGTATGATAATCTCTAGGTCCATCCGTGTTGTTGCTGCACATGGCATTATTTCATTATTTTTATGGCTGTGTAGTTATTCCATTGTATGCTGCTGCTATTCTTATTAGCTAATATTCTTTTTCATTGAACTTTACTGTGTGTGTGAGGGCACTGTGCTATGCATTTGGTACACATCATCTCCCTATGTCCAGATGGGAATCTCAACCTAGCCAAGACATGTAGCTTGCTCAAGGTCTGGGTCTAGAACCCAGGTTTTGGATTCTTGGACTGATAGTCTTTCTTCTTCTTTTTTTTTTTTTTGCGGTACACGGGCCTCTCACTGTTGTGGCCTCACCCGTCGCGGAGCACAGGCTCCGGACGCGCAGGCTCAGCAGCCATGGCTCACGGGCCCAGCCGCTCCACGGCATGTGGGATCTTCCCGGACCGGGGCACGAACCCGTGTCCCCTGCATCGGCAGGTGGACTCTCAACCACTGCGCCACCAGGGAAGCCCTTAAAGTTTTTAATTTATTTTTTTTAGATGTGTTTTTAAAATGTTCTTTTCCTCTGCAAATCAATTTAAAAATTAAATAAGTTACCCACAGTTGATCTATTTCCCTATTGATGGATATTTGTTCTTTCTGATGTTCATTACTACAGTAAGTTTTGTAACATGCGTCCTTATATTTCCTTGTGGACAGGTGTGAGAGTGTCCTTAAGGTATAGATCTAAAAATGGAATTGCTGGGATAACCTTCTGGTATACAGATGAATAAAAAATTAAGGTTCAGGGTTGTGCAAAGGTCAGGGCTTGGGGACAGTCACATAGTAGCCCAGTGACAAGGCTCTTTGTCCTTAGAGAACCCCTGTCCATGCATGAAGCCAGTGAAACCCATGGTGACCTAAGCCCTTGTGACTTCAGAGCAGCATGAGCTGATATTGAAGTGGTTCTGGAAATCTGCGAGGGCGTACATAAGGTGCAAAGATGGAGTACAAGTGGGGCCTCAGTCCAGGTAGTGAGTACTTTAGGGCAGAAAACATCTACTTTTTACCACAATTCACTGTTGATAGCACTTACTTGGAATGTCACCCATGATACTGCAGATTTGTAATTTATTACCTTAAATTTTTATAAATGTGCAATAGTGTTCAGACCTAAGTTATTTTACGTCTATTGCCTGAAAAAGGATATTCCAAAATGGTATTTTCCCTTTAATTTCCCAAATCAAAAAAGCTCCAGATTGTGATAGAAATGTAACTACTTGCTGTCTCCTTTCCTCTGCAGATACGGGTGAGACTGAAAAATGGTGCTAGTCAAGTTGGCTTAGCTTCTGTGCATTCAGGGACTGGTGGACTTGAGTTAGGATGTTGTAGTGTGGACTTCAGTGGAGCTGGGGTTGGGATGCAGTTGCCTAGTATCTGCTAGTTCTGTCTCATCCACTTGTGTTTAAGTAATCTCATTGCTTTCAGTGGAGGAATCCTATTTTACACTGGTCTTCATGGGCAAAGATAATTAAATATATTTGCCTGGGTAAGCAAATCGATAAACTTGTAATAAAGTGTATCAGACCGTTTCTTTGGCTGGACCAACCAGAACAGCTTGTGAAGCAGAGCTGTTTCCAATGGAGCGTGAAAAGCTTTGAAAATTCTCAGTAATAGCAGAAAGCAATATTTGAAACCACCCTATACAATTGTTTGTTTTCCTCTTCCCCAACCAAGTTTATAAAAATTTGGTCAGACAGGCATTTTGTTTTGATTTAAAATATTTTCAGTGAATTGTTATCTGCTGAATGCACATGTGTTCCTGCACTTTTTCTTTCACGATTGAAACTTTAAACCTTCCCTTAAGTCCCCCTGAAAACCTCCCTCTGCCCAGTAAGGTTTGCATATGGGAGTAGGGCGAAGGGATTTGGACCCTGGAGAAACCTCACAATTTGAAATCTGCCTGTGCAGTTGTGTACCAGAAATGGCCATGGTTAGTGCCGTATGGGTTCTTTGTCTTTCCCTTCTAACAAGATTCCTCACCCCCAAAATACGTTGGTTAACTTGGGCATTTCAGTTTGGTTAATCAGATCATGAGTGCCTGTGAGCACGGCAAGAGGCATGATTGAAGCATTTATAAAAATTTGGCTCATAGTAAGCCCCATAATTTGTTTTAAAGAATTACCTCTTCAGTGACATTATAAAAAAAAAAAAGCCCAAAGATTGTGGTTTATAACACCACACCTGGTCCAGATTGTACTGGATGAATCCATATTTGCTTCACTGTAAATGATTTTGAGGGTGGAATTCTTGGATTGTTTTCTGTCTTGTAAGCCCTTGACATTGTACTGGTACCTGTGTGCGCACAAACCTCCTGACATGGGAAAGGCCAGCTCAGCCTCCCACTGAAATGCAGGTTGGCTGCATTTATTCTGCATGTTCCTAGAATGAGGAAATGATATGACAATAAACAGAAATGCCCTTGCTGAAGAGAGAAGGGAAGCTGGTGTTTATCTGGTCAGGTGGTTTAGATTAGCCATGATGCGGCTCTGTATTATGTTACTTTAAATCATTGTGTCCCAACAGGACATAAATTATGAAGATTGTTACAGTATGTTTCATCCTATGTAAGATCAACAAATTGGAATAATTTTTTTATAGGAAAATCACAGTGCTTTTGGCAAGGCTATTGAAGCCTTTAATTTGACTTGAGTATTTCTCAAATATTATTGCCTAATATATAAAGTATGATTTGCATAGGTATGAAATAATAAACTTATAAAAACAAAAGGGAAGAATTTCTCTTTAGCAGTTGCATCAAATGGCAAAGCACTCTCACTCCATCAGGATCTGTATGCTTTCTTTGTCCTAGTGTTTTAGAGCTAGTTGTGTTCTTTTCCTCTGATGAGATTGTGAGCTGTGCAGGTCTTGGTGCGGAGATGGAGCTTTGCTGTGTGCTGCCTGCCCGTCAGCCCTCACCTGCACAGAGAAGGCAACTGCTCTGTGGTGGAACCATATGGGAGCCTGCTCTAAGGAGGAGAAAAACTTTCCCATTTACATACGCCCAGGAAAACAAACCGTTTTTTTTTCTTTCAGGATTTTCTGAGTTATTTTAAAAAAAGCAAAAAAACAACCCAAACCCCAAAACCCTACTTGATCAACAGCTGAAGTTAAGGTAATTTATGTAAGAATATTACAAAAAGAATTGATTTAAGTAACCATTTATTCTTTTAAATGTTTCCTCTATTCATTACTGTCTTCTGAGTTATTAGAGTTATTTGTGAATTTTAAACAGAGAGTTTTTCATTTGTATTCAGGATGCATCTAAATTTATTTGGCTACACAGAGCAAATTTTCTAGATTAAAAAAATGGAGTAAAATTACTTTGTGTAGGATTCAAGCAAATTGGAACCTTTTCAGTGTTCCACAGTAGCACATTTTTTGTGCAAAGCACTCTGCGTGTTCTTAAGAGACCTCCGTACACTTACAGTGAACTTAAGAAGTAGTAGAGCCTCCGATTTACAAAGGCTGGGAGCAGTGAGACAGATTTAAGATTTGCTTAAGGCCATAGAATGAGGCAGAGCTGGGATTAGACCTTTTCAGCACACGATGACACCCCCCACCAGACCTTGTGATCTTTTGATACCAAAAATAGGGTAAGTGCTAAGCTTTTTTTACTCTCTTTGTGCCTCAAGCCCTGATATTTTTCTTTTAATTCTTTAGTAATACTGTTTAGAACACAAGACCAAAAAGTACCTAGTTTCAATCAGTAAGGGTAGGAAGAGAGCTCTCCTTAAGCCTCATCATAACAGACTGAGGATAAATTCGGAATCTATTTGTGGTTTGCTTCAGCTCAGTGTCTGAAGACTGACAGGTTCAGGGACCTTTCCAAGTTCATAGCCTGTGTGTGCACTTTGAAACAAATAAATACAGACGACTTATGGGATGGTGTGTTTCCACACCGGGCTTCTTCTGGATTGGCATCGTTTTCTGAGAAGCGGGTCTGGCAGGCTGTTTTCTTCCAGTGATGCATTGCAGCCGTCTATCACTGGATGTCCTCTGTGGAATGATCAGGATGTCTGATGGGGCTTGAATATTTGGGTGATGTATTTTTCCTACAGAAAATATTGGCAAATGTTGCTAAAACTGTACCTAAAAACTCGTACAAGGAGACTTGATTCTTGTTTAAAAATAAGTAAAAGAAAGGATAAGTATGAATTCACCAATGTGCAGACCTTTTTATACCATCGGATATTTTGTGAAGTGGAATGAGACTGTTTTACAAAATGTGTACCGCTTGTAGAAAATGTATTTACTGTACCATTAAGCCAGATCAGATACTGCTTTGTTTCTTTAAAATGCTTTTTGAGTGTCCCCACACCTAGATGGTAGGGGAGTGGGTGTTCGTTTTGCCCTGAGCCCTTGTTTTCTTCCTCCACCCTTTTGGTTATTGTTACCGGATCTTGACTTTCAGTTTAATATAACACATCCCAGTTTGGGCAGAAAGAAACCATTTTGTCTTTTCTCTCTTTCTCTTTTTAAAATTAGGTGCATATACAACCTTATATATATAATAAGACAAGGCAGTTTCCTGTCAGATATAAACTGGAATTATATAGTGTACGTACTAGTTGCATCTCTTTAAAGGAACCAGTTGATTATAAAGAAGAAAAGATAGGGAGTAGACTGCCATTTTGCATATTATTCCATTTTTTTTATTCCATTTTAAAAAATGTATTTGGCCATATACTCCATATATCGTAGTGGTTTGGATGCATGAAGTTGAAGCCTAGGGATATTTTTCTATATAAATATGAATTTTTATAAATCTTATAATGATCACAGTATGAAGGAGTGTAAATTGTAATTCTTACAGGGTTGCTAAAGCAAAACAAACAAAAAATCTTGGTAGTCTTTGCCATACCTCTCCCCCGTAAGACTCCTGAAAGCTAATAAATATGGATTATCAGCAGATTAGGAAAGAAAACCTCCAACAGGACTTTTCTGAGGCAACTGATTGGCAATAATGAATAGCAGCAGTGAACAGTGAGGCATCAGAAGTTATTTTGACATTAGGGAAATCGGTGTTAATGGCTTCTCTGGTGGATTCCTCTCGGGTGATTTTGAAACCATTGTTTTGGTCTGCTGTAGGGGGAAAGGATGGATAGAAAGCTGGTGAAATGTGCTGATTCCAAGAGAGCAAAACTAAAGGATTGTGAGAAATTCTAGAAAGAGCTAATCAGATTTAGCTGTTGGTCTGCCCAGTAGTAGCTGATGATATAAGGAAATGTAATTTAAATATATGTGCAGAGGAATTCGGAAATGAGTGGTGTCTTTTCAGGGAAAAGGTATTCTCAGCTTGTGGTCATCTTGGTCAGAACGTCTTTTTGGCACAGAAAGCTGTGTGAAACTTATCTAGTTAGAGAACTTTCACTGAAAATGGAACAAAAACGAAGGACTCTTAGGTAAAATTGTGTACAGGTGTTTATGTTGCTTAACTCTGCTGCCTTGAGAAGAGTGGATTCATAGTAGTAGACCTTTATCAAACAGTAGTCTCCTTAGGAATTCAGGAGGAGTTTACTAATGTAATTATAAATCCTGATTCTGCAAAGAAAACTGTTATGCACCTTGCTTTTTCATTTAACAGTATACATTGAGGGTAGTACCAGGTAATTAGCTAAGAGAGCTGCCTTATTTTTCGAAATGGCCTAATTAGGATATTATGATTATTGCCAAAAAAAAAATGGTGACTTAGGAACTTATTTTAACGGCTCTAAAATATTATGGTTCTGTGAGTACAGCTTTTGAAAGTAATGTTTAGAAGTGAGTGTGCTTATTGCCACAACTGAGGGAGCACTAATTCAGCCTAAGGCCCAGCAGAGCGGGCTGCTCTTTCAGTAGCTTGTGGACATTGTCTCAAGTGCCTGGGGAAGCCAGTTTTAGCTTCAGAGTTGGGTATTCTTGGCCTGAGTTGTTGGAAATGTTGGGCTCTGCAGTAGAGCACATAGAAGGCAGGTAGCCTAGGGCCCCTGGATCGGCGGGGGTTGTCTGCCCAGACACACACACACACACCGGACTGCCTAGGGGATGGAGTGCAGGGAAGGCCTTCAGTTTGGCTTCTCAGGGAGATGTGAGTCACCTGTTTGGCTAAGAAGCTCACTGACAGATTGCCAGTTCCACTGGAAATCTTCTTCTGAGGTTACATCGAGAAACCACTCTAAATATGTTTCTGGTTTTCTCAGCCTTGCAAAGGTGGATTTCTTTGGCCTTCCTATTGTTCTTGTACTAGGTTTGGAAAGGAATTCTTCCTTTCCAGGCCATAGACACTATAATGTTAAAGTGTTGATGATGATAATAAACACTAGCATTAACTGAGTGCCTAATAGAATGCCTGTCATACTGTAAAGTTTGTTACATGAATTATCCCCTTTAAACATATGAGGAAACTGAGACTCATTTCAAATGTTAAGTAATTTCTCTGAGGTCACATAGCTTGTGAATAGCAGAGCCAGGACTTGAACCTAGGTCTCTGACCCTAAAGTCTCTGCAATTGACCACTGTGTCAAAATACCAGTGACAGTTTGGAGAAAAAAAAGCATGATCAATACATCTTTGGTTGGATTTGCTCCTCACATTTCTCGTGTTGTAAGTTGAGAATATTCGTCTGTTGCCTGCAGATTAAGATCTGATGTTCCCTTTGCAGTGGCTAGAACAGTTGAGTGTTTTTCAGAGAAAGTCATCATGAGACATGTAATCATATTCTGGGGGCAAAGAATGCCTTTCCTTGGTGCACCAAGCAATGTTTATGCGATGGATCAGTCACCAACA
The DNA here is from genome assembly GCF_964165515.1 of Mesoplodon bidens. Taxonomy (NCBI): domain Eukaryota; kingdom Metazoa; phylum Chordata; class Mammalia; order Artiodactyla; family Ziphiidae; genus Mesoplodon; species Mesoplodon bidens. The sequence continues at coordinate 114,714,876 of NC_138160.1, forward strand.
CCAAGGGAAGGTCCTGTCCTGTGACATGTGCGTGCTTGGCAATGATCTTGCTGTGCATTTTGCTTAATAATTTTCATTATTTTTAATTAAAGTTGAAGAAGTGCAGACTCTAGCTGAAATTAAGGTAGGTTGTGTTGCCGGAATTTGGTAATTACTTTAATTGATCACAAGATAGTTTCCTTGATCACCAATTAGACTAAATTGCCGATCATGTTTCAAGACGTGAAGAAATGCCCAAACTGATTTATGTAATAGTGTTTTCATTTCTAATCAGACATAAATATCGTTTCCTTCCATAGCAATTGTATTTTATAAAAGAAGGGTTATAGGCCTACAAACATAAAGGTGATTCATAAACAATAGAGTTCTAATTCATTGAATTAGTAAAGGAAGTATTTAGAGGCTTAATGGAGATTGTACTGGGGAAATTACTTTGGAGTTGCTGGTGCTCATTTTCTTAGTGGGAGATATGTTCTTTTTTAGTGCATAATTAAAATAGTCTATAATCAAAATATAAAAGGCAGCTGATTTAAAGAACATATCAAAGAGAATTGCTCTGAGTAATGACAGATTCATATTGTAAATATGTGCTAGAAGTTAAGTCTTAGAACTTTAATAAATCATGTTATTTGGACTGAAGCTGCATTTTAAATTCAGGGTGCTGTTAAACATTTCACAGATCAATACAGGATTCTTGTTTCAGTTTTGTGCATCTGATAGTCTTTCATATTTTCATGGAATAAACTGAAACAAAAGGAACTCTAAGAAAAATTAAAGTTCCCAAAGAATACTTGATTTGGGGTTCATGGAAAAATCTTTTAATTGCTGATGGTTTGGAGATTTCCAAATGACAAACTTCATTGGCCCAATTTACTGTGATTGTAATGCTAACATTCCATAAAATGGCAGAGTGACTTAAAAAGTCATACTTCATCATGCATTCATGGACTTGTTCATAAAACGTTTGTAATTTGCAATAGAGGAAAGACTGAAACCATTATCAGCCATTATATGCTATTTGTTGGACATATGTTTGTTTGAAATGGCCGTGGCTCAACAGAACATGGCTCATAGACAAACTATGCTATAAATTGGCACTAAAAACCCACCTAAACAGGTAGGCATATGTTAAGAAGTTAATGTGAGCCAAAATATTTTAATATGAACCAGGTTACATACATCGCAGGATCCCAGCTCCCTTTACAGTGAGACCTTCATTTGCATGGCTTCTTCATTTTGTCCCAAGCTAACTAACTTTTAAAGTAGATCATATATATATTGGTTCAAAAGTCAAAAGGTACCAAGGAGTAAAGTAAGCCTCCTCCTGTTCCTGATTCTCAACCACCCAGTTCTCCCTTTCCACCTTCCATCATTCACTATTCCCAGATCCTTATATATCATTCCAGAAATATTAATGCACATACTTTCTTTTCTTTTCTTTTTATACAATTTATAGACTATTGTTATGCATTTTTTCCCATTTAGTAATATATCTTGGAGGTATTTCTAGTCAGAGGATAAAGAGTTTTCTCCTTCTTCTTAATGGCTACATAGTATTCCAGTGAATAAATGTACCATAATACATTTTAATCAGCTCTCTATTGATGGACATTTGGCTCTTTCAAGCCTGTCGCTGTTACAGGCTGTGCTGCAGTGACCATTCTTGTAATTTATGTGTGAGTATGTCTGCAGGACAAATTCCTAGAAGTGGAATTGCTTGGCCAAAAGACATAATCATATTTTTTCTAAGGGCATAGGCATTTTTAATTTTGATAAATGTTGTTGTATTCTCTTACATAGTGATTATTATATCAATTTATTTTCACCAAAAATATGAGAGTACCTTTTCTCCTGTATCTTCACTCACAGAATATTATCAAACTTTTTGATCTTTGCCAAACTGATAGGTTTAACTTAGTTCCCCCCACCCCAATTTATTGAGATAAAATTGACATATAACTTAGTTTTAATTTGTACTCCTCTTATGTATGAGATGGAGCAGTTTTTATGTTTAAGAACCATTTGATTTCTTTTCTCTGTTATCTATTATGTCCTTTGCCCACTTAAAAAAATTAGGTGTTTGGTCTTTTTCTTATTAATTTATTATAAGATCTCCTGATATGCTAAGGAAATGTGTACTGCAAATACAGTTTGTTGTCTTTTAATTTCTTGACTTTTATTGTCATACAGAAAAAAATTAAATGTAGTGAGATTTATCTATTTTTAAAAATTTATTTATTTATCTTTATTTATTTTTGGCTGCATTAGGTCTTCATTGCTGCACATGGGCTTTCTCTAGTTGTGGTGAGTGGGGGCTACCCTTCGTTGCGGTGTGTGGGCTTCTCATTGTGGTGGCTTCTCTTGTTGTGGAGCATGGGCTCCAGGCGCACGGGCTTTAGTAGTTGTGGCACGTGGGCTCAGTAGTTGTGGCTCATGGGCTCTAGAGCGCAGGCTCAGTAGTTGTGGCGCACAGGCTTAGTTGCTCCGTGACATGTGGGATCTTCCCGGACCAGGGCTCAAACCCATGTCCCCTGCAATGGCAGGCAGATTCTTAACCACCGCTTCACCATCTGTTTTTTAGTAGTGGTTTAAAGTTTTTTTTGCATGTAGAATTTATGCATTTCTTATTAAGGTTACTCCTAGATAATTTTTGGTGCCATTTTAGATGGGAACTTTTCTTCCAGTGTATTTTCTAATTCATTGTGTTTATAAGAAGGCTATTGACATTTTTTTGGCTTCTTTTATTCTTGACTTCAATGGGAATTCTTCCAGTCTTTCCCCATTAAGAAAGGTGTTGCCTTTTGAACTGCGAATATAGTCTGTCATGTAAGGAGGGGCCCATATATTCTTATTTCATTACGAACTTTAATACATAATAAATACTGAATTTATCAAAATATCTTCTCAGAATTTATGGAAGTCATATACAATTTTTCTCTTTTGATTTATTAATATGGTAAATTATATTAATAATTCCCTAATATTGAACCATCCTTGCATCCTTTGAATATATCCTATTTGCTCATGGTGTTTGTTCTTTCAGTGTACTGCAAAGTTTTATTAGGATTTCAGTTAATATGGGATCAGTCTATAGTTTCATTACTATATGCCATCGCTGTGAGAATTTGGAGACAATGTTATGATAGTTTATAAAAACAATTTGGAAATATCCTTCGTTTTCTTTGCTCTGGAACAGTTTAATCAGTATTAGAGTTAACTGTTCCATATAGGTTTGGTAGAATTCCTCTGAGAAATGATTGGGAACTGTTACTTTTTGGTGTCACTCTTAGACACATTTCTCTTTTACAGTTATTTAATTATTTAGATTTATTTCTCTTCTATGGTCAGTTTTGATAATTTTTATTTCTCAGAGAACTATCTTACCTGTGTTTTAAAATTTATTTGTATGCACTTTGTATTTGTTGAAAATTCATTTATTATCTGTTTTAAAATTTCTCTTGTAACTGTAGTTTCTTCCCCATTCTCATTTCCTGTTTTGTTTATCTGTACTTTCTCTCCCTATCTTTCTGTTTGTTTGTTTTTACAGGAAGCAACCAATTTTCTATTATATAATTCTTCCAGATACAGCTTCTGGATTCAGTAGTTATATCATTTTTTTCTCTTTCCTAATTAATTTACATTTGCTTTTCCCTTTATTTATATTCATTCCTGCTCTCCTCCTTAAATTTATTTTCTTGTTATTTATCTATTTTCTTGATTGGATATTTAATTAATTTATTTTAATTCTTTAAAGTTCATTAATTTAAGATAATTTAAGTATTTAAAGATGTTTACTCTGATTATTGCTTTAGATGTATCCATATGTAATGCTTACATTATTATTTTCTATTAATTAATAGAAATAATAATTAATGATTATTTTCTCTTTAGTATTGATTTCTTTTTTGATCTGAGTTTTTCTATTTTTGTTTTTTTTGTTTTGTTTTTCTCATTTTTTTAGCTACTTTAATTAAAAAAATTTTTTAATAGATCTTTATTGGAGTATAATTGCTTCACAGTACCGTGTTAGTTTCTGTTGCACAACAAAGCGAATCAGCCATATGCATACACATGCCCCATATCCCCTCCCTCTTGAGCTTCCCTCCGATCCTCCCTATCCCACCCTTCTAGGTCATCACAAAGCACCAAGCCAATCTCCCTGTGCTATGCTGCTGCTTCCCACCATCCAACTATTTTACATTCAGTAGTGTATATATGTCAATGATACTCTCACTTTGCCCCAGCTTCGCCCTCCCACCCCATGTCCTCAAGTCCATTCTCTATGTCTGCCTCTTTATTTCTGCCCTGCAACTAGGTTCATCAGTACCATTTTTTTTTAAAGATTCCATATATATGCGTTAGCATACGGTATATGTTTTTCTCTTTCTGACTTACTTCACTCTGTATGACAGACTCTAGGTCCATCCACCTCACTACAAATAACTCAGTTTTGCTTCTTTTTATGGCTGAGTAATATTCCATTGTATATATGTGCCACATCTTCTTTATCCATTCATCTGTCAATGGACATTTAGGTTGTTTCCATGTCCTGGCTATTGTAAATAGTGCTGCAATGAACATTGACCCAAGAGTTTTAAAAGAAGGATTTAAAAATTTTTCAGGTAGTACTTTTTGCTACATTAGTGTCCTAATTTTGTTTTTAATTTTATTGGAGAATGTTACCAGTACTATTTCTACTTTTTGATTATTGAGATTTTCTTTGTGGGGTAGTATATATTTGGTTTCTGTGCATGTTCCAAATATATTTTAAAAGCTATATTCTCACGTTTTAGAGTTTAAAATACATCGATTACATCTACCTTTTAAATTATGTTTTTAAGTAGTCTTAATCTGCCATGGCTTAAGAGATGTGAATTAAAGTCTCCAACTACCAATATTTCTCTTTGGCCCATGAGCCCTATCATTTCTGTCTCATTGATTTTGATGCTATGTTATTGCAATATAGATATTCACAGTTATTCAGTCTTCATCCTCATTGTGGATATACTTTATAATTTAAATTACCCTTATGATTTCTTAAAAGAAATTACATTTGCCTATGTCCTTTTATTTCTAGTGGTTGAGTTTTGCTTTGTGATCCATTGTAATGTTCTCTCTTCTTTTAACTGGTTGGATTTAGGCTCTTTACATTTATTGATTGGAAAGATGTTTGGTCTTATAAAACATGACAGAACCAATATACTCTTTTCTCCCTTATTTTAAATCATTATATGGATTGTGGGGTTTTTTGTTGCATTTTAATTGTGTTTTCCTTTACTTAATTGTGAATTAAGTTGTTTTGTTTTCTTCTAAATTTCGTTCTTCTTGTGGATACTATTAAACCTATAGTTTTACATAGCAAATGTAATCCTCCATTTCTTTAGATAGCATTTAGCTAGCATTTCTTTAGATAGTGGTCTCCCCACTAAGCAACATCAAAATTACACTTCTACTTTTTCCTACTTTCCTTTTAGGAACTAAAATTTTAGTTCATATTGTTTTTTGGTTCTAGTGCTTATGTTTTATACTTTTAAATATATCTTACCACTTGATCTTTCAGCTTTTAAAGATTTTTTTTTAACTTTCATCTACCTTCCCTATTTTTATTATCTTCAACCCTTTTAATAGTTTATAACATTTACATTTTATTCTGTAACTATAATCCCCACAGTTGTTTAAAATGTATTTCTAGAGCTGAATGAATTTATTACTCACTGTCAATACCTTTGGTATAGTTTCCGCATTCATCTCTTAGTTACTTATATTTCATCCTTTAATAAAAATTTCCTCAAAAAGGGTGAATGGACATTATTCCCTGAGTTACTGCATTTAAAAAACATATGTCTCTTGCATTAATTTTGAACAACAGTTTAGCTGGGTATAAAATTCTTTTTTTTTAATTCTTTATTTATTTTTGGCTGTGTTGGGTCTTCGTTGCTATGCGTGGGCTTTCTCTAGTTGCGGCAAGCAGGGGCTACTCTTCGTTGCGGTGCGCAGGCTTCTCACTGCAGTGGCTTCTCTTGTTGCAGAGCACTGGCTCTAGGCATGCGGACTTCAGTAGTTGTGGCTCGTGGGCTCTAGAGCGCAGGCTCAGTAGTTTTGGCGCATGGGCCTAGTTGCTCCACTGCATGTGGGATCTTCCCGGACCAGGGCTTGAACCTGTGTCCCCTACACTGGCAGGCGGATTCTTAACCACTGAACCACCAGGGAAGCCTATGGGTATAAAATTCTTCACATTTTCATTTCCTAAAGGCTTTATAGGCATTGCTCCTCTAACTTGTATGTTGAATGTTGATATTTGGAAGTTTGAAGTCAGCCAGATTCTTTTCAACATTATAGGTGAATTGATTTTATTTGACTAGATGCCAAAAGAATTTTTTTATCTTCATGGTTCACTGACTTCACTAGAATGTGTAGACATGGCTGAATTCTTACAATCTATAGACTTAAATCTTTTGTTTCTGGAAATTTTTCTTGAATTCCATGTCCAGTTTTTTTCTTTCTTCTGTTTTGTTTTTTTTTTAAAGTTGTTCTCTTATTGGCAACAATTATCTATATGTTAGATGTATATCATTTTCTGTATTTATTATTTCCTAATTATTTTAAACTCGTGTTGATTTCTACTTCATTTGTCCATTTTCTCAGTCCTGTTCTCTAAGCTTCTTACTGGGTTGCTGGTATCTATTTTGCCTTGGGCTGTTAGCAGATTTCTTTGATGGAATGGTTTAGAAAGCCAGTACTTTTAGCTAGCTCAAGGCTTTTAGATTCCAACTGGCATTGTGGTAACAAGTAGCTAGGGCTATAAAAATAAATCTTTGATAGAAGGGACAGATGCTTTTCACTGTCTGCCAAGTTTGCTGTTTAGTCATATTCCTTCTTTATTGTATTCCATATAATCAAAATTCCCCTTTGAGGTTTTGCTTTTTCCCTCTCCTACCTACTCATCTAACTTCCTTGCAGAAATTCTTTTACTTTAATTTGAATGTGTATTGTTATGGATGTTGTTAATTTGTGGATTTAGAAATAAATGTTTGGGGCTTCCCTGGTGGTGCAGTGGTTAAGAATTCGCCTGCCAATGCAGGGGACACAGGTTCGAGCCCTGGTCTGGGAAGATCCCACATGCCATGGAGCAACTAAGCCCATGCGCCACAACTACTGAGCCTGTGTTCTAGAGCATGCGAGACACAATTACCGAGCCTGTATGCCACAACTACTGAAGCCCGCGCACCTAGCCAACTACTGAGTGTGCGTGCCACAACTACTGAAGCCTGCACACCTACAGCCTGTGCTCCGCAACAAGAGAAGCCACCTCAATGAGAAGCCGGCGCACAGCAACAAAGGGTAGCCCCCTCTCGCCGCCAACTAGAGAAAGCCTGCACTCAGCAACGAAGAAACAACACAACCAAAAAAAAATAATAATAAATAAATTAAATAAATTTATTTAAAAAATTAAATGTTTGGAGGATTAATTTGTTCTGTTATATGGAAGAAGGATTTGGAATTATCTTTTTGCTCCCGTAACAGATAGAGTATTCTTTCCCTAAGGAAGAATTAGGATCCTGTGTAAATGGTTTATCAGGCTTTTCGATTTTTTATTAAATGTAAATATTAGGTGACAGTTGAAGGGAAATATGCAAAACTGAGGAAAATACAAATTTGGAGGGTGTTTGGGTGTACTTTTTTTTAACATTGTATGTAGATAGGGTAGATGCTTTTTCTTTGATCAATGTACCTCTTAGGATATGGATGTTCTCTTTTAAGTCATACTTGTGATGGAATAGATTTTACTACTACGCTGATAGCATGCTGGTGGTCAGAGATTTGAGGAGCACTTCTGATCATGTTCAGATCATCCACTTAGTAGATCCATTTGGCTCTTGGGCAATGTTAAAGGAGTCTAAGCATCACTTTGGACCTTTTAGGATAGCTTGGTTCAAAGAAGTTGTGGCTACAGGGCTTAAGAACTTAGACAGTGACTGTGCCCACCTGATTTCTTGTTATTCAGCTGTTTTTCCCAGTCAGTGTGCATCAAGGTGATATTCCACCGTATATTATCTCTTTGTCTAGTATATGTATGTCAGTCTCTGTTTATGGCACATGGGAAAAGGAGAGAGCCATTCTTCTGAGAGGAAGCAACTGGAATCTTAGATTCTCAAGTCTGTGGGAGGGCTTTTCATTTACCATTATGTTTTGTGAGGTTTACGGTATGTAGTTTGGCCAGAAGCAGTAGTGGTAGCAGTATGTGCATTCTGTGCCAGGTGCTGTGCTAAGTGTTCTTATATCCCCATCTCTCTCTTTTTTTAAAATAAAAATAATTACATGACCTTTTTATTATTATCACCATTTTACTGATAAGAAAATTGAGGCTCAGAGTTAAATCACATGACAGTTGAATAGTAGAATTGGGATTTGAATCCCTGGCTCAGAAATCCATGTCCTTGGGACTTCCCTGGTGGTCCAGTGGTTAAAACTCCACACTCCCAATGCAGGGAGCCTGGGCTCAATCTGTGGTCAGGGAACTAGATCCTGCATGCTGCAACTAAGAGCCCGCATGCCGCAACTAAAGATTCCACATGCTGCAACTAAAAGATCCCACGTGCTGCAACTAAAGATACTGCATGCCACAACTAAAAGATCCTGCGTGCCACAACTAAAGATCCTGCATGCCACAACTAAAAGATCCTGCTTGCCACAACTAAAGACCCTGTGCAGCCAAATAAATAAATATTTTTTTAAAAAAGAAAGAAATCCATGTCTTTAATGTCTCTTGGGGTGGTGATGAAATTGTAAATCTTCTAAAGCTAAACGAAAATAAAGCATTATAGGCAAACAGGGTAAAAATTCTCATAATAATTTAATACAGGTTAACTCTGTGTTTGAATAATTAAAACAAACTTTCTCATTTGACTTGTTCCTTCCCCTCACATAGAGAATCAAATTATGAAATGAGAAGGGGTGGGAGAGTGAATATTGTTTTCCTACTGATAATTCCATACATAGTTAAATGGATTTTTCTTGAACTTCCTTCCTTTTCCTAATAGGGAAGACTCTTCTTCAGGCATTAAGTGTCAAAATGGAAATCTTTATCCTGAATAAAATCAATTCTGAGGTAGGAACCATTATGAATGACAGAATTGTTTGAAAATGGCATCTTCCGTATTTCTGTTAACTTGGAAATGCACTCTTATGTCATTTGGTGATCCAAAAAACATAACCCAACTAACATCAGATTGGTTTTTCTGGATAGGGGTAAAGAAGTTAAATATTTATTTATGTGCTGTAATGGGTAATGCCTGTGAATTCCACTGTAACTTTGTAATTAATGTACCACTTCCTTAGAATCTTACCAAGTATTTCTGCCTTATGGACACGAAAGAGACAAACTCTTCTACTGTTTGCAATTACCCTCATAAAAATTTGAAAGCAAGCAAAAAAATGGTTTTTTTCCTCTTAGGACAAGTTTGCCTTCTGCTTAACAAAATTAGGTTTGCACTTTCCCTGTGGTATGAAGACAGTGCCCTACTGGCCCCCACTTATGCCTGTGGCTGGCTCTGCAGCCCTCTGCCCCGAGGCGGAGTGCTTTCTCCTTGAAATGGCAGTGCTAGGCAGTAGCAAGAAGACCCTGAGTGGGCAAGCCCATTTCTGTTCCACTCTGGATATCAATGAAAACAGTCTCTCATCCCCTTCTGTCCTGCCTGGCAGATGGGATGGTTGTTCATTTCTCCCGGAGCTTTGGCTTAAGACACACTCACAAGACATTTTCCCATAGTCTTTGTGGTCGATGCCTTAGTTAGCAACCCAGTCACTAAAAACAAAAGGAGCAGTGCTGCAAGAAAAGTGACTTCTAAGATTTGGGGCCAGGTAGTGAGATCCAGGACATTGAATTAAAGGGAAATTAGTCCTTCTTTTGGAGAGTCTCGTCCTGAGGAAAATAAAACAGCCCAGTCAGGTCACTGGGTGAGACCAATTTCCCAGTTTGTTTATTTGAGCCTGATTGTTTTTCACCATCCAGCAGCAGGTCACAGTCCTGCTACACTGCTTCCCCAGCTCTATGGAGAGCATTTGCTTTCATATTTGATTCTCCAGGCTTCCCTAAGGATTCTAGCCATGTCTTTTCTGGTCGGGTTGCTCTGGTATCTCTCTCAGGTCCAGGGCAGGGGGCACTGTCAGTCATCACTTTCAACTTTATCTTATGCAGGCATTTGGCTTTATGTCCCGAGTTGCCCTACAAGCAGAGAAGATGAATCATCACCCGGAGTGGTTCAATGTGTACAACAAGGTAACTGAATTGCCTGATTTTGGAATCACCATAATTATGGAGTTTAAGAAACTTCTTTCTTCCTTTCTTGCTTGTCATCCTGTGCAGCTAAGTGTCATTGTGCTTAGGAAAATATTCTCTTATCCTTTCTCTCAGAATCCCTGTGTATTACTGCAAATTAGTAAAAAAAAAAAGGTTCAGATCTACTCAAGACAACAGTGACTAAGTTCTTTATTTTCATGCTTATCTTCTACAGACAGTAGTACGGAAAAGTTGGGCCAAATTAGACTCCTGAATTAAACTTGGATATCTGTCATGTAGATAAATTTTTAAACCCTCTTAAGGTAAAGTATTGAAAGAGATTGTAGCAAATAAGAAAGATATGGCCTTATTTAATAAATTTGCTCAAGAACTATTTATTAAATTCTCTATTCTCAGTGGGAACTGACCTTCTTAAGAGAAAGAGCAGACTGAAAAGACTTCATCAAGTAGTTTTAAGGGGGCACAGTGAGAAGAATCACACTTGCCCAAAAAGCGTCCTTGCCTTGGTGATCATGCCATGTGGAATTTCTTATCATCTAGATTTCTGTGAGGTTTCTATTATCTCTTTGAAAAAAGAAAATTTCACATTTTTGTGATTTAATTGGAATAATTCAGAGCATACAGGTACCAGCATAAACTTTTATTTCCTAGTTGCCTCTCTTTGCCCATAATTTTGTTTTTGCTTTTTAATTGATTTGTCAAGAGGCAACAGTCTGTTCCTCCACCCCACCCCACCCCTTCCCTAATTTGGAAATGGACTTTTTTTTTAACATGGTTGCTGAGATATTACATTTGATAGCTTAGTTTTTCTCAGTGGCCTGAAAATAGTTGGTGTAATTAAAGTAATGGGAGTTAAAGTGGTACCTCAGTCTCTCTCTCTCTCTCTTTTTTTTTTTTCCCCAAGAGTCAAGATTTGAGATTCTGGTAGCTCATTTGCCCTTCTTATGAGAGAACCTTTTTATCCCTAGGAGGCTGCTGGGCCTAGCCTGGAGTTTACTGGGTTTTGGAAATGCATTGCTTATTCATAATGTAGTATTTTCTAAATCATTTAATCTCCTCAATTCTCAAAGATAAATATTGAGTAATAGATTGATTTCTGAACTACCAAAGGAGAGCATCATGAATTGCACCTCAGGGTTTTCAAAGCTGCTTCTCTCTTTCTTAGGTTCAGATAACTCTCACATCACATGACTGTGGAGGACTGACCAAAAGAGATGTGAAACTGGCCAAGTTTATTGAAAAAGCAGCTGCTTCTGTGTGATTTCTTCCAAAACGCATGTAAAATCTTATATACACACCTAGCTCCAATGTATTTTGAAAGCAATTTATCAACACGTGAACAAATTAAGCCGTAAATTTAGTTCACCTTTTGAACGATCACATTTTGTAAAATCAGTGCTTAAATAAAAATGATTTAAACTTGAGCCTGAGGTATTTTTCATTATATCTAATCACATATATAAGGTAAATCAATCCGGGTAATTCTATTAATAATATTAAAAAAGAGAAATAACATTTTTAAAGACCAGAAATGGGTATGGGGGAGCATTCACACATTTTTATAACCCAGAAATTCAAGTGATTATGGTGACTTTACAAATGCATTGTGTTGGAGAGCAATTGTAAGGTAGAAAAAGAATGATGAACTCTATAGGTAAAGGGTTTAACTGTATGTAACAATCCTTATGATGCTAAAGTTGATTTGGATTTTAGCTGTTGTTACTACTTAAGTAGTTACTTAATTTACAGAGATCTCAAAAATTGGGTGAGCTGTCTAGTGTTTTATCCTTCCTTTTCAGACAGGGAGAAAGAAGAAGACAAGTGTCTTGTCCAAGGCTTCCAGCAAGGTGAGCAATAAAAGGATTCACTGTCACAGTGACCAACTTGCCAGGTCATTATTTGACATACTGAGGGAAGGAGGAACCAAGGGTCATTTGTTCCCATCATTTGCATGTTGTGACCCCTGAACTGAGGGTATGTAGCCACTGAGCTAGAAGCTACTTGGGTATTATCCAGTAATGAGCTCTGTTTACTCCATGTGTCACTGACATGAGTAAAATGGAATATAAAGTAAGCTATTATTTTAAAATTGCAGTAACTGTTCTTTGAGGGAACTCAGGAATGTAGTTATTAATGAGATTAAAAGGTAGATTAAAAGAATGTGTATGTATCTATCCAAGGAACATGCCTTATAGTAATAGGACTTAACAAGGATCATCTTTATACCCTGCCTTACATCAGAGGCCAGAAAAATCACTCTATGTTACAACAAGCAAAGCTTCTCATGCCCCCCACTCCCCACCAACCCTGGCCCCTAGTCTGAGAAGCCATATGGGAATATGATAAGGAGGCTGAGCTCTCTGAAGCCAGTTTTCGGCTGGTTCTGTTGGCCTGGCAGGTATAGTCATTTTGCCCTGCGGGTGTGGAGTATACACGGGGGGGGTGGGGGAAAGAGAGAGAAGAGTCACCCCAGACTCTGTGGCTTCTGGGAGATCCAGAGCCTGGACACTAGAACTTGTACTTCTTTGAAATTTTTAAGAGGAAAAAGGCAGGGACTTCCCTGGTGGCATAGTGGTTAAGAATCTACCTGCCAGGCTTCCCTGGTGGCGCAGTGGTTGAGAGTCTGCCTGCCGATGCAGGGGGACACGGGTTCGTGCCCTGGTCCGGGAAGATCCCACATGCCGTGGAGCGGCTAGGCCTGTGAGCCATGGCTGCTGAGCCTGCGCGTCCGGAGCCTGTGCTCCGCAACGGGAGAGGCCACAACAGTGAGAGGCCCGCGTACCGCAAAAAAAAACAAAAAAACAGGAATCTATCTGCCAATGCAGGGGACATGGGTTCGATCCCTGGTCCGGGAAGATCCCACATGCTGCGGAGCAACTAAGCCCGTGCACCACAACTACTGAGCCTGTGCTCTAGAGCCCGCATGCTGCAACTACTGAGCCCACGCGCTGCAACTACTGAAGCCCACGCGACTAGAGCCTGTGCTCTGCAATGGGAAGGCCACCGCAATGAGAAGCCCGTGCACTGCAACGAAGAGTCGCCCCTGCTCACTGCAACTAGAGAAAACCCATGCATAGCAATGAAGACCCGACACAGCCAAAAGTAAATAAGTTAATTAATTAATTAATTAATTAATTAATTAAATTTTTTTTTAAAAAGAGGAAAAAGCAAAGCCATGTGTTTTTATAAACTTTTCCCCATATTATAGATTTGGGAGCTTTTATACATTTTATTACCAAAGATTTCTAGCTCAGTGCTTCAAATTTTTCTGCATGAATTTTTAAACATGAAAAAGTGTAGGCATTTTAAAATAGAGTAAAATAGGGCATTCAACCCTTATGTACTGATCACCCAGATTTAACAGTTACCAAGATCTTGCCAGTTACATCATATAATCTCCCATTTCCTTTTTCTTTGCTAAAGTATTTAAAAGCAAATCCCAGATAGCATGTCATTTTGCCCCTACATCCTCCAGTAAACATCTCTAGAAAATATGGTCATTTTCTTGTAGAAACCAGAATGCCATTATCACACCAAACAAAATAAACTATGATTTCTTGGTATCACCTAATACCGAATCAAATTGTTCTGAAGGTCAAGAATGTCTTTGGACAGTAATTTTGTTCTAATCAGTGATCCACATGAAGTCCACCCATCACATCCGGTTGTTGTGTCTCTTTAAGCTTTCAGTCTAGAGTGAGCAAGCCTCCTGCCCTCAATTCCCTCTTTCTCTCCATATCATCTACCGAGTCCTGTAGAATATTCCACCTTCTGGATTTGTTTGTTTGCTCCCTTGTGGTGTCACTTAAATTGTTTCACTGTATCTTGAATGGAAACCTTTCCCCCTATTTTGAATGTAAGTCTGAGAGGCTTAGAAACTATTAACCTGTACTGTGTATGGCACAGTGGAGAGAGCAGGGTACAGCTAATAATTGCAGTTGTCAGGGCCTGAGAATGTAGCTACTAATTAGCATCTATGTGAGGATTTGACATAAGGTCCATGTTAAGGGGTGTCGCATCTGCTGGAACTCATGAACTTTAGATAATCAAAGATCCCATATCAGAAGTCTGTGGTAATACTCCTTGTGGTAAATTCCAACAGAATGAATCCCCAGACTTGCTCTAAGTAACTGACATTTCAACTTAAAAGAGACATTGCCAAAGTTGGAGGCCCCAACTTTTCTTCTGTTCCAAATCTTTGTGATGACAGTGGTTTCTCTGATGTGGCAAGCTTTGGTTTCCCTCCATTTTCCTTTTAAATGATCACTGAAGTAGAGGGGGTTTAAATAGATATGACCTATGACCCTTTGCATGACCTCCATAGATAATAAATCAGGGCAGTGTCCTTTGTGTCGTTTGACAGTGTCCTTTTCTAAAATGAAGTTAGTGAAAGCCCTGAAAATTGTGGTTACTCTCTGACGTTGATAGAATTTAGGAAGTCTTTAGATAAACAGAATAAGCATGATTCTTTATGTTTTTGCTTGAGACCAAAAGCAGCAGCATGTATGTTGCATATGGACACACACCTGGCCTTCGGCAGTGTGCCGAGGTATTGGACTACTAGTGTTAATGTGGAGCAGTCTGTATACGTTCTAATCCAGAGTTTAGAAATATACTAGTTGAACTCTGTAACTTTCAGTTTTGTAAAATTTCTGCAAAACAGCAAGAGGTGTAATAGGGTTTGGATATAATATGTGAACTTTGTGTTTCAATTCTAGTTACATGTAACTAGGAATGACTCTTTGTCAGAAGACTTGAGTCACCACCAAGCTGCCATGCCTACTGACTGTGTGCGGCAGCTAAGGTGGTGCTGCCCAAGTCAGGGGGAGTGTGAGTTGCTGCTAAAAGGGCAGAAGAGGTGGCCCTTTAGCTTCTCATCCAGGGTGCCTGTCCCGCCCACCTATCCACGAGAAGATACGGGTGATATCAGTAGGCCTGGAGAAGCTGGTTACCTCTGAGTCCACTCATCAGCTGGAGTTCCAGTCCCAGACTAGATTTCTTCATCAGTGACTTCAGAAAACACATTCAGGGGCTTCCCTGGTGGCGCAGTGGTTAAGAATCTGCCTGCCAATGCAGGGCACACGGGTTCGAGCCCTGGTCTGGGAAGATCCCACATGCTGCAGAGCAGCTAAGCCCGTGCACCACAACTACTGAGCCTGTGCTCTAGAGCTTGCGAGCCACAACTACTGAGCCCATGAGCTACAACTACTGAGCCCTGTGCCACAACTACTGAAGCCCACACACCTAGAGCCCGTGCTCCACAACAAGAGAAGCCACCGCAGTGAGAAGCCGCATTGCAACGAAGAGTAGCCCCCGCTCGCTACAACTAGAGAAAGCCCACCTGCATCAATGAAGACCCAACGCAGCCATAAATAAATAAATAGATAGATAGATAGATAGAAAACACATTCAGCTGTGGTTGGCTGTGCTGATATTGTACACCAAGAACAGCTGGTTTCTTCTTTTTTTTTTGCGGTACGCGGGCCTCTCACTGTTGTGGCCTCTCCCGTTGCGGAGCACAGGCTCCGGACGCACAGGCTCAGCGGTCATGGCTCACGGGCCCAGCTGCTCCGCGGCATGTGGGATCTTCCCGACCGGGGCACGAACCCATATCCCCTGCATCGGCAGGCGGACTCTCAACCACTGTGCCACCAGGGAAGCCCCAGCTGGTCTCTTCTTGACTGCTTCCAGCTAGCCATCTTTCCTCACCCCTCCAAGCATCGTGAAAGAATTTTTTACATTCTTAATCTCTTCTTCGTTTCTCCCCAGAAGTATGCTTTGGAGCTTAAGGAGCGGAAGCATAGTAGTGTATCCTTGGGATTCCTGGAAATAGAAACCCACTAGGCTCAGCTACTTGAGTGAGCGTAAGAATCCTTGAGGTACATTCACAAAGCACAGGTTTATCGAGGGCCTCCTACATGGCCCGGCGGGATTAGGCACACTGATGAATTGGGGCGGGTGGAAACAGAGTTGGAGAACTGATTCAGGCTCTCTCTTAGCAGCTGCTCCAGGAGGCCACTGTCAGGGTGTGGGCAGGAGCCCAGAAGGCATCAGGGGGCATATGACCAAAGGAGGCAGTAGGAGGAGCTTGATCCCTGAGGGAGAGAATATAGAATAAGACAGTGAGGCCAAGGTTTGAAGCCTGGGGACGTTAATCAAAGTATTTCTTAAAGCTTTGCTGTTGATGATTTTAAGTGGAGAGATTGGTAAGATGTTATTTCCCGGTTCAGTATACCGCTTGCCTACAAGAGTATTTTTCTATGTGAGATGGTTGTGTACACTTGTTTCAGAACGCCTGGGGCAGTGGAGGTGGTGACATGGTCACCTTCTTTTATTATGGCCCAAGGAATTAAGGTTCCAGGAATTTGACCAATTTGGCCAACTAAACATTTAATTCAACACAGAGCTACCCAGAAGCCTCTGTCTTGATTTGCCTTGGAAGCCAAAGGGGCTAGGAGAAGGAGAACGAGAGAATATATTAATTCCAAGAATTGAACAGAGCAAAAGTCCCTATTGCTCTTGTACCTAAAACATCTCTACCCCAAGGCTCGTCCCTTACACTCTCTTTAGGTGGTTCATATGTGCACATTCTGTGTCCCCAATTAGCCAGTGCTGGGCATGGATAACTTCTGCTCCTCCTGTTTCTTGGGTTCTAGCCCCAAAGCCATCAAAATCTTTCCTAGTCCTTCCAGGTGTCTCCAGTGCTGTGCCCTGGCTGTGTGCTCTTGCACTTAGAAGCCCAGAGAATTTTGCTTTCCCTTCTTCTATGACCCTTAACCTATTCTAACACATTATTAAGGGCCTCTGTCTGTCAGTTGGGGGCACTTCCTGAAGGAGGGGCTTTTGTCTGGCCTGTCTCTCAGCTTTAGCCCGGAGCATCACAATTGCAGGGTGCTCGTGACTCTTTTGCTGAACAGAGGTGCTCAGTCTCCTTGGGAAGAGAGCATCTGTGGGTAGACCAATGGGGAGCTCTCCCCTCCAGGGGGCCTACCGGCTAGTAACATACCGGCTAGTAACATACCGGAATGTCCAAGAGTGACTTCATAAAGCAGCAATGCCCTCTGTGGACACTCCTCTGAGGCCTCTTGGAATCTAGATGCTGAGGAGATTCCTAAGCAGAGATTTTCTGTTGGATGGTAAAAGCAAGGAATAAAAATTGAAAATTTGGAAAATGTCTCAACACTTTTATCAGCAGAACCACACAAGAGTCATTTCTAGCTCACTGTTAGAGAATGTGTCGCTGCTGTTCTCTGAGACGTTATGGAAATTTCAGTAAATACTCTTTATTTCTCTTGCTTGTTAAGAAGTGTGCAACTGGCAGTGTTGGGTCTCGTAGCCTCTTCCCACAGGCACTCATCCACTTCCCAGACTGAGGAGCTCATCCTGGATAATCTGATTTCTCCAACTGGTGAGGCTGGTGAAGTCTCAGCCAAACAGTTGTTTCCTCAGCTTTCATATCACAATTGGCTGTTAATCAAACATTCAGTCACACTCTTATTTGACCTGTAGACTGAATGACTAGTTTGACTCCATTTTGTCCTTTTTTATTCGCTACTGTGTTAGATAATTTGAAGCCTTTTTTTGGGTAATAGACCTGATTTCAAATCAGATAATGAAAATTATATATCTTGTTTTTAATAGGTTATAAAAGTATATAAATCTATATTTTTTACTGTGTGAGACTGGGTTCATTTGTTACATATAATGGGGAAAAAGTAATACATACTCTCTGAGAAAAATTGGAAAGCACAGATAAATATAAATAAACAGGAAAAAGAATTACCTATAACCTCACTATCCATAGGCAGACACTATCAACATTTTGGCATACTTCATGCCGAATTTTTTTCTACCTATTTTGCACAGTTGAGATAATTTTGAGTAGAGAATTTTTATCTTGCTTTGTTTCTGTTTTGCTATCCAGTGGCTCATAAACATTTTTCTAAATCATGAAAAATGCATAGACATGTTGTAGCATCTGTATAATATTCCATGAAATGGATATGCCATGATTTACTTAACCTGTCTTTTTTTGGTTAGACTTTTAAATTGTTTCCAAATTCTCACAGCAAATATTGCTGGGATAAACATGTTTGGCTAAAGTCACTGTTTGTATTTCAGATTGTATTCTCTTGGGGTAGATTCCTTGGGTCTGAGGATACAAACAGAACTAAGGCTTTTCAGAAAAGTTGGTCAATTTACATTCCCCTGGCAGTTTATGAGACTGCTCCGTTGCACTACACTCTTGCCAGCACTAAATGTTATCACATTTAAGCCTTTGCTAATTTTATAAGCAAAATTACTGGTTTTACTTAATTTGTACCTCCCCAATTAGTAGTGCTACTGAACATTTTGGAGGGAACTTCATGCCATTGTATTTAATGAGTTGACTGTGTGTTTGCCCATTTTTTCTTAGGGTGGTCAGTTTTTTATAATTGATTTGTAAGCACTTGTATGGCTGATTATTTGATTAGCAGTTTTCCCTACTAGACTGACAATATTTAGTTTTGCTTACCTGTATCCCAAGTGCCTACTGTATTGCCTGGCATGTAGTAGTCATTCAATAAAAACTTGTTGAATGAATAAATGAGTGAGTTGAACAGTAGTTAATAAAAATTTGTTGAACGAGTAAATGAAGATGGTGCTTTGTTTTGCTTGAGGCGGAGTGGTAACCATTCTTTTTCACAGGTCTAGAGAGGAGGAACTGAGTAACTGAGTGGGGACAGACCCACCCAGTAATCGTCATACATATTTCAGTGGTCATTTAGTCAGCATTGCATTGCAATTTTAAAGTATATGTAGATTTATATTCACAGAAGGGGGAAAGCAGACCCTAGTCCCTAAAAAAAGTGTGCATTGTGCATTACCTTACAACAGAGCTATAAGATAATCATACCTCTTATTCAAATTTTTGACAGGAGGAAAGATACTCAGTGTCAGGCATTTGTGAAGAGAGTTATAATGAGTCGTCTCTTTAAGATAATTATGATTAGCACCGTGTCAACGAATGCCTTTTTTATGGTCTTGTGGACTGATTATAAAACAAGATACAACTTGTTCAGGCTTTTTGAGGTAAGCAGACAAAATGGGTCAATTTTCTTCTGTTTTACCTGCTTTATTTCTGAAAATGTTAAAGATTTTTAAGGCATTTTGTTCAAAAATTTTTTCTGTAGAAAGATTCTAAGGACTATTAAAATATACTCTAATATCTGGGAAGATGGTGGCAGCAGTCGTAGCAGTGACATGGTGGTTTAATCTCCCTGGATCCCCTCTTAAAAACACAGAGCAACTAGATAGCAAAACCAAAAACCCATGGACAGGATCTGTATCAAAACTAGTTAACAAGAGATCCTTACCAAGAGCCACACTGCATAATATTAGCATCTGTAGGAGAGGAAGCAGAGGGAAGTCAGTAAGTATTCATTGGAAGGTATGATGGGCTGATGTGAGAACAGCAGTTGAAATTAGGAAAGGTGTTACCTAATCAAATACTGGGATAGCACAAGAGGTTCCCAAAATTTATGAAGGGGCTAGAACAGTCCAGACCCTATAAACTTTTAAAACTGACTCTCCACAGCTCCTTTCAAGGACAGTGCTCCACACTTAGGAGAAGTATTGGGAGTGGGATGAAAATTGAACAGGTTAGAGATCCAAAGATGAAGGAAGAGAGGTTCAGATAAAATTGGAAGAGGGGAACAGCACCAGGAAACCTTAAAAATCAAGCTACCATATTTTAAATCAAGAGGGAATATTTGAAGTTAGAATCACATTTTCTCAAAGTCCAAGAAAATTAATTTCACATAAAATGCAATAGGAAAAGATTGAGGTAAAATCCCATACAAAATTATTATAAGAAAAAAGAGAGTAAAGTGGAAAATAATATCATTGTAGATAATGAAAGCCCACCACAAAGACATGTTCACAAAACAGATAAAAACTGTACCATATTATTTCAGAAGTAGGTAAATGTTTAAGAAAATGATGTTAGATAGGAAAGAAAAGAGTGAGGTGACAAAACTCAGGAAAGAATTAGAAATAAAAGAAACTCACTTCAAAAATGAAGACTGAATTAGACTAAGAACAATTAGATATAGCAGATAATAGCTTAAGAGAAATATAAGATTAAGTGGGGGAAATTCTTAAAAATCAGTAAGAAATGAAGAGAGAAGGATTCAAGAGAAAATGATGAAAATTGAAGATTGGGGAAAAATGATCCAACTTAAGGGTAATAGCAGTCCCTGAATTTGAAACAGAAACAGAAACAAAGTAAAGGAACAGAATAAATACTAAAATCTAGGGACTTCCCTGGTGGTCCAGTGGTAAAGAATCCACCTTCCAATGCAGGGGACGTGGGTTTGATCCCTGGTCAGGGAACTAAGATCCCACATGCCACAGCACAACTAAGCCTGCGCACCACAACTACTGAGCTTGTGCACCTCAACGGGAGAGCCTGCATGCCACAAACTACAGAACCCATGCGCCCTGGAGCCTGCATGCTACAACTAGAGAGAAGCCCGCATGCTGCAACTAAGACCAACATAGCCAAAAAAAAAAAAAAAAAAAAAAAATCTAAAATCTAAGAAAAGTTACCTGAAATAAAAGAATTGAAACTATATTTTGAAAGTTGCATATTGAGAATATGGACTTATACAACAAACACCAGAACATATTCTAATAAAATTATTGGACTTTAAAGGAAAGAGGTGTGGGGGAAATTGTGAGCATCTAGGCAAAGTGGCTTATAAGGAAAAGAAAATTAATTATTATCAAACTTTGCTATAGTAATGCTTTATGCCAAAAGAAAACGGAGTAAAACATTTAAGATACTTCAGGAAAGAAAATGTGAACCAAGAATTCTAGATCCAGCAAAACTGACTTTCAGGTATAAAGGACATAGACAAACTGTCATCAACGTTAAAAAGCTTTGCTAATATTGTTCCCATGAGCCCTTCCTTACGAATCTAGTAAAGAATAAGTTTCAGCCAACCAAAATGACTAAAGAAGTATCAACATTAGGACTGGCAATGGACATTAAAAATATTATTTATAGAACTAATCATAATTATGGGTGAACAAGGAGATAATGTAGCACCTAATGAATATATCCTCTGACAGTGAAGATATAGTATTGATTAAAAATGGGTAAGAATGGGGAGAGTCAATGCAAAAAAAATTTTTAACCATTTTCGGAAATCAGCTTTGTGGTGATGCTATTAGTAGTATTATTCTGAGACTGTTGTGTGTGTAACACAAGGATAAAGCAGATGGGTAGTTATGGGACAGTTTAATTCTGTTATCCTCTGTGTTCTTGAGAACCAGGTTACTCATGGAAGAAAGGAGATATGGATGTAATATAGACAAAGTTAAGTGAAAGCCCTGTAGTTCTGCATTTAAATTGGAAGCATCAATATAAACTACTAAAGTATTTTAACTTTATCCATTGAAAAACCTAGAACAATGACCAACTTAACAATTATGCATCCTTAGTGCCCATAATGTGATTGATTGTTTTTTAAATTAATTAATTAATTGATTAATTTTTGGCTGCGTTGCGTCTTCATTGCTGCATGCGGGCTTTCTGTAGTTGTGTCGAGCAGGGGCTATTCTTCTTTGAGGTACACGGGCTTCTCATTGCAGTGGTTTCTCTTACTGCAGAGCATGGGCTCTAGGCACGTGGGCTTCAGTAGTTGCGGAGCATGGGCTCAGTAGTGGCACATGGGCTTAGGTGCTCCGTGACATGTGGGATCTTTCTGGACCAGGGATTGAACCTGTGTCCCCTGCATTGGCAGGCGGATTCTCAACCACCGCACCACCATGGAAGTCCCATAATATGATGTTGAAATACCATTTCTCACTAAAAGAAACAAGGAATTCTTAGAGAAATGGCTGATTGCAGGTCTAGGGTAGAAAATATACCAGATGAGCTAGGAATATCTTATTGTACACATAGCAAGGAAGCTATCAAAGATTACCGGGGTCATGTCAAAAGGGCTCAGGGGACAACTCGAAGAGGCTCCTACTGGCCAAAGATGGGACACTTTGAGTTCAATAAGGATAATAACAACAGTGGATTTTGAAATTCATCAAATAATCTGTAAGCTTATAATTATACTAAAAAAGCTAACAGGTCACTTTTGGATGTGAGAAGGACCTAATACTCTATCTCAAAAACTGTTAACTTAAGGGAAAAAAATCAAGTATTACTGACCTTTCTTATATGAACTGTATTAATGAGTAACCACATAGTAGGTAAGGGGAAACATGTCTTTATAGAAATATCCTAGCCAATAAATGAAAAAGAAATGATAGAATATCACAATTTTTCAACCCCCAATGAATTATAGGACTTAGGCATTTTGACCATTAGTGACTGCTTCCCTCATAAAAAGAGACAATCAGACATTATATGCCTCCTATGAAAGAACAGAACCTATAATCTTTTTTTTAAAATTTATTTTATTTTTGGCTGTGTTGGGTCTTCATTGGTGCACATGGGCTTTCTCTAGTTGCGGCGAGCAGAGGCTACTCTTCGTTGTGGTGCATGGGCTTCTCTTTGCGGTGGCTTCTCTTGTTGCGGAGCACAGGCTCTACTCATGCAGCCTTCAATTGTTGCAGCACATGGGCTCAGTAGTGTGGCCTGTGGGCTCTAGAGTGCAGGCTCAGTAGTTGTGGCGCATGGGCTTAGTTACTCTGCAGCATGTGGGATCTTCCCAGACCAGGGCTCAAACCCATGTCCCCTGCATTGGCAGGCAGATTCTTAACCACTGTGCCACCAGGGAAGTCCCAGAACCTATAATCTTGTCAAAAAGATCAAACCTGAATCTGATCAAGGGTTTTCATCCAGCTGCCTATTTTCAGGAAGTAGAGGACAGAGGAACATGAGTGTGCAGTCAACACGATCCAGACTGGGAAATTCTGCAAGTCAAAAAAAGTTTCTATTGATAGCTTTTTTTCTTGTGTGAAGACCATACATTCTTGTTTCTCTGCATGACTCATGATTTCTTTTTTGGGGGGGTTGAAAATTGGACACTTTAAATCATATAAGATTGGAAACTCTGGAAACCAGATACTCCCCCCTCCCTAGGGTTTTATTGTTGTTGCCATTCCTTTTTTTAAGTGACTTTCCTGAACTATTTCGATAAAGTGTATATTCTTTGTCATGTGTGGCCACCAAAGTCTCTGCTCAGTTAGCTTAATGGTCTGCTAATGATTGAACAGAGTATTCCTTAAATGCCTGGAACAAATAAGTCTCCCAGCCTTTGCCAAGGCATGTATTTAATGCCTCAGCAGTTTACAAGTCTGCCTTAGCCTTCATTCGCTGCTTGCAAAGAATCTTAAGATTAGTTAGAGGTGACAGATCAGGAACTTCTCAGTACTTTCCTGGTACCTTGATCGGGATCCCTAAGAGTCTTAATAACTTCTCAGTTTTATAGTTAGCCAGGGGCTTTCATACATGTTTTTTTCAATGATCTCAACAGCCACCCTGGAAGGTGTGTATTAATAACACTATTTTACAAATGTTGTAAGGAAGCCCATCTGTTGGACTTAGGATTTCAAAACAAACAAACAAACAAACAAACAACAACCCCAAATCTAAAGAACTAAAGGAAAGCACGAGAGCAGTGTCTCACCAAATAGAGAATATGAGTAAAGAGAAATTATTAAAAAGAGCCAAACAGAAATCCTGTAGTTGAAAAGTACAATAATTGAAATGAAGAATTCACGAGAGGACTTCAACAGCAGATTTAAGCTAGTGGAAGAAAGAAAGAACAGAAAGATAGGTCAACTGAGATTTCCAGTGTGAGGAACAGAAAGTAAAATGAATAAATAAAAATGAGCAGAGACCCATGACACCATCAAACATACAAACATGCATGCAATAGGTGTCACAGAAGGAGAGGAGCGAAAGGGTAGAAAGAATATGTGAAGAAATAATGGCCAAAAACTCCCCAAGTTTTATGAAAAACATTAATCTGCACATGCAAGAAGATCAACAAACTCCTAGTAGGATAAACTCAGAGATCCACCTAGACATACTATAAACAATTTGTTGAAAGACAAAGACAAAAGGAGAATTTGAGACCATCAATAGAGAAGTGATTCATTACATAAAAAGGATCATCAATAAAATGAATAGCTGATTTCTCATCCGAAACCACGGGGGCCAGAAGGCAAGGGATGTCATATTCAAAGTGCTGAAAGAAGGACTGTCAAACAAGAATTCAATACCTAGAAAAAACTTTCCTTCAAAAATGGAGAGGAAAAAAAGAAAAATGGAGAGGAGTGATGTCAGTGAAAATGCAGAGTAGGTAGTTCCAAGAGGCCATCTGTCCACAAAAACACCTAAAAAGGGGGCAAAACTGTCAGAACTCTGGAAAATAGCCAAAGGTTTATAGTAACTGAGTGAACACTGAATCAAGAAAGGGGCAACTTAAAAGAGGTAGGAAAACTTTGTAGCATTTTTACTTGTCTTTGGCCCACACCCCTCCTCAGCATGGTGATGATTCTGAAGATGGCAGCCTGTGTTCCCCATGTGGGACCCTAGTCCCTGGGTCCAGAAACAACAGAGCCGATTTTGTTCTTAAAGAATTGTTTGTCTGTTTTGACCTATCTGAGGGCTGCCTGAAGGACTGATCCAAAGCTATTCTCTTTGTTTTGGATAATCTGGAACTTTCTCAGGACAGAAAGGTGGCTATGCAGAGGGCATTTCTCAAAACCACTGAAAGGCAAATGAATGACCCACTGCCACCTGGAGCAAGAAAATAACACTCGAGGCAAACAATAGATATGCTGAAAGCCTGAGAGGAAAATCCAGGGAGAGAGATTCTTTGGAAAAACAAGACATTGAAAAACTCCCATGTATGCCATACAGTCACAGGGCAAGACACATGCTTAGAAAATAACTGAGAACATCCCAAGCTTTCACTGTGACTGATCTTTAGGCTCAGCACAAGCCCAAAGTGAATGCTAACATACAGTTATAAGTGGCCTGGCTCAGCATTGAAGGAGTTCCTCAACACAGCCCATCTGCAAAGACTAGGAGAGTTTTCCTTCTCCCTCACTTCCTCTCTCCTTTTCTCTTCCTTCCTTCTTTCCTTCCTTACTTTCTTTCTGTCTTTCTTCTTTCTCCTTCCCTCCCTTCCCTCTTTTTGCCTGAGGCATTTAAGAAAATCCCTGTTTACTAGCTGACCAGAAACTACAGAGGAAGAGACTTCAGAGACCATGCATTACAAAGAATACAGTCTTTACAAAAATTGTTTAGACAAGTCACTAAACAAACAGCTACTACCCACAAAAAGCAACAAAAACAAACCCTGAGGAGAGCGAAGAATTTGATTTCCAGAGTTACCACATTGTACAATTTAAAATGTCCAGTTCTAAAAAAAATATTATGAAGCATGCAAAGCAACAAGAAAGGATGGCTTTTACACAGGAGAAATGAACAGAAACTGTCCCTGAGGAACCACAGACATTGGAATTACTAGACAGAAACTTAAAGTCAACTATGTAAAATATGCTCAGAGACCTAAAGGAAACCACAGGCAAAGAGCTAAAGGTAACCAGGAGAACAGTGTTTCAGGAAATAGAATATGTCAGTAAATAGAAATTATAAAAAGGAATGAAACAAATTCTGGAGCTGAAAATATAATAATTTAAAAATTCACTAGAGGGTTCAAGAGCAGATTTGAGCAGCCAGAAGAAATAATCAGTGAAATAATCAGTGAACTTGAAGACAAATCACTTGGACTTATTCAGCCTGAGGAGCAGAAAGAAAAAAGAATGATGAAAATGAACAGAGTCTAAGAAACTTGAGGGGCGCCATCAAGCATATCAACATACACATGCATTCCAGAAGGAGAGGAGAGAGAGAAAGAGGAAGAGCGGATATTTGATGAAATAATGGCCCAAAACCTTGCAAATTTGATAAAGAATATATACATCCAAGAAGCTCGGTGAATTCCAAGAAGGAGAAACAAAGAGATCCACACTGAGACACATTATAATCAAGCTGTCAAATGTCAAAGACAGAATCCTGAAAGCAGCAAGAGAGAAGCAACTTGTTACATACAAGGAATCCTCCATAAGATTAACAGCTGACTTCTCAGAAACAATGAGGACAGTGGCAGTGAAATGACATGTTTAAAGTACTGAAAGAAAAATATTGTCAACCAAGAATTCTGTATCTAGCAAAACTATCCTTCAAAAAATGATGAAGAAATTAAGATATTTCCAGATAAACAAAAGCTGAGGGAGTTTGCTTCTGGTAGAACTGTGCTACAAGAAATGCTAAAGATAGTCCTTTAGGTGGAAATGAAACTAGATAGTAACTTAAGCCCTATGACAAAATAAAGAACACTGATAAATGTAACTACGTAGGTGAATATAAAAGCCAGTATTGTATTTTAGGTTCGTAACTCCTTTCTTTGTATGGTTTAAAATATGAATGCATAAAACAATAATTATATAGTTAATGGGCACTCAGTGTATTCAGATGTATTTTGTGACAACAGAAACATGAAGAGGGGGATGGAGCTGTGTAGGAACAGAATTGTTAATATACTATTGAAGCTAAGGTTGTATTAGTTAAAAATGGATTGTTGTACATTTAAGAGGTTGATTGTAATCTCAAGAATAACCATCAAGAAAATGACTTAAAAATGCAGAAAAAGAAATGAGAAAAGAATCAAAATGGTACACTACCAAAAAAAACCCCAAAACACCAAAGAAAGCAATAATGGAGGAACTGAGGAACAAAAAAGATGTGACATATATTAAACAAATAGCAAAATGGCAGAAGTAGTTTCTTCCTTATCAGTAATTACTTTAAATGTAAATGAATTAAACTGTCCAATTAAGACAGAATTGATTCTTAAAAAAATCCAAATATATGCTGTCTACAAGAGATTCACTTGAGATCCAGATACAAATAGGTTGAAAGTAAAAAATGCAAGAAGGTACTCCATGCAAATAGAAGCCAAAAGAGAGCTGGGTTGGGTATACTCATATCAGACAAAATAGACATTAAAGTAAAATGTTACAAGAGACAAAGAAGGACATTATGTATTGACAATAGGGTCAGTTCATCAATAAGATATAATAGTTTTTCTCAAGTACCTATGGAGCATTCTACAGGATAGACCATATGTTAGGCAACAAAACAAGTCTCAGTAAATTAAAAAATATTGAAATCATACAGAGTATTTTTTCTGACAACTATGGAGTAAAACTAAAAATCAGCAATAGCAGGAAAACTGGAAAATTTCCAAATATATGGAAATCAAACAACATATTCTTAAATAACCAGTAGGTCAAAGAAGAAATCACAAAGGAATTTAGAAAATACTTTAAAACAAATGAACATGAAAATACAACATAATGAAACTTATAGGTTGCAACAGAAGCAGTGCTCAGAGTGATATTTATACCTGTAAGTGCCTGCATTAGAAAAGAAGAAAGATCTCAAATTAATAACCTAATTTTACACCTTAAGGAACTAGAAAAAGAGGAACAAACTATACCCAAAACTAGCAGAAGAAAGGAAATGAAAAAGATTAGAGTGAGAAACAAAATAGAGAAATAATAGAGAAAAGTCAATAAAATAAAAATTCAGTTCTTTGAAAAGATCAACAAAATTCACAATCCTTTAGCTAGATTGACTAAGAAAAAGAAGACTTAAATTACTAATAACAGAAATGAAAGTTGGGACATTACAAATGACCTTATAGAAAAGAAAAGTTTTATAACAGAATACTATGAACACTTTGTATACCAACAAATTAGATAACCTAGATGAAATGGACAAAATCCTGGAAAAATACCAACTACCAAACTGACTCAAGAAGAAATTGAAAACAGACATACTGAAACAGACCTATAAATAAAGAGATAGAATCACTAATCAAAAAACCTCCCAACAAAACAATGGACAGGACCAGATGTCTTCACTAGTTAATTTTACCCTGCAGTTAAAAAAGATTGAATGCCAATCCTTCTCAAACTCTTCCAAAAATAGAAAAGGAGGGAATATTTCTGAATTCATTCCGTGAGGCCAGCATTACCCTGAGACCAAAGCCAAAGACATCACAAGAAAACTAGAGACCAACGTCCCTTATGAATATAGGTGCAATAATACTTGAGATACTTATGTCTGAACCCAGCAGCATGCTTAAAAAGATTATACACCATGACCAAGTGGAATTTATCCCAGGAATGCAAGGGTGGTTCAACATAGAAAAAATCAACGAATGTAATACATCAATAGAATGAAGGAAACAATTGATTTAATTATCTCAGTAGATGCTGAAAAAGCATTTGGCAAAATCCAATACCTTTTCATTATTAAAAAACCAAACAACCAAACAATTTTAACTAGAAATAGAAGGGAAATTTCTTCACTTGATAATGGGTAATTATGAAGAAATCCACAACTAACATCATACCCAGTGGTGAAAGACTGAAAATCTTTCCCCTAAGGTAAAGAATAAGACAGAGGCCTGCTTTCACCATTATTCAACATTGTACTGGAAGTTCTAGCCAGAGCATTTAGGCAACAAGAAGAGCTAAAATTTATCCAAATTGGAAAGGAAGAACCGAAATTATCTTTATTTGTAGATGACTTGATCTTATATATAGAAAATCCTAAAGAATACACACATATACAAACTCAACTATTAGAGCTATTAAATGAATTCAGCACAGTTGCAGGATACAAGATTAACAACAAAAATTAGTTGTATTTCTATACACTAATATGAACAATCTGAAAAGGAAATTAAGAAAATTCCATTTATAATAGCATTCAAAATAATAAAATACCTAGAAATAAATTTAGCCAAGGAGATGAGAGATGTGTATACTGAAAATTATACAACTTTGCTGAAAGAAATTAAATAAGACCTAAATAAATGGAAAGACATCCTATATTCATGGATTACAAAACTTGTTAAGAGGACTATCCAAAGTGATCTACAAATTCAATTCAATCCCTATCAAAATTTCAACAGCCTTTACAAAAAAGAAATTGAAAAGCACATCCTTAAATTCATATGAATGTGAATAGCCAAGACAACATTGAAAATGAAGAACAAAGTTGGAGGACTTGCACTTTCTGACTTCAAAACTTACTACAAAGCTACAATAATGAAAAGAGTGTGGTACTCACATAAGGACAGACATAGACCTATGGAATAGAATTGAGATTCTAGAAATAAATCCAAATATCTATGGCCAATTGACTTTTGACAAGGGTGCCAAGACTTTTCAGGGGGAGAAAAATAATCTTTTCATCAAATGGTGGTAGGACAACTTGATATCCACATGCAAAAGAGTAAAGTTAGACCCCTGCCTCACACCATATATAAAAATTAACTTGGGACTTCCCTGGTGGTGCAGTGGTTAAGAATCTGCCTGCCAATGCAGGGGACACAGGTTCAATCCCTGGTCCAGGAAGATCCCACATGCCGTGGAGCAAGTAAGCCCGTGCACCACAACTACAGAGCCTGCTCTCTAGAGCCCACAAGCCACAACTACTGAGCCCACCTGCCACATCTACTGAAGCCTACGGGCCTGGAGCCCATGCTCCACAACAAGAGAAGCCACTGCAATGAGAAGCCCTCACACTGCAATGAAGAGTAGCCCCCGTTTGCCACAACTAGAGAAAGCCCACGTGCAGCAACGAAGACCCAACGCAGCCACACCCACACAAAAATTAACTGAAAATGGATCAAAATCCAAAATATATAAGCTAGAAGAAACTCTTAGAAGAAAACATAGGGGTAAATCTTTATGACCTTGGATTTGGCAATGGATTCTTAGATATGACATTAAAAGCACAGGAAACAAAAGAAAAAATAGATAAATTGGACTTCATCAAAATTAAAAACATTTGTGAATCTAAGGATACAATCAAGAGAGTGAACATATGACCCACAGAATAGGAGAAAATATTTGCAAATTATATATCTGGTAAGGGATTAATATCTAGAACATATAAAGAATTTCCACAACTCAACAGCAACAACAAGAAAAAGCCAATTCAAAAACAGGCAAAGGGGGCTTCCCTGGTGGCGCAGTGGTTGAGAGTCCGCCTGCCGATGCAGGGGACACGGGTTCGTGCCCCGGTCCGGGAAGATCCCACATGCCGCGGAGCGGCTGGGCCCGTGAGCCATGGCTGCTGAGCCTGCGCGTCCGGAGCCTGTGCTTCGCAACGGGAGAGACCACAACAATGAGAGGCCCACATACCGCAAAAAAAAAAAAAAAAAAAAAAAAAAACAGGCAAAGGGCTTCCCTGGTGGCGCAGTGGTTGAGAATCCGCCTGCCAATGCAGGGGACACGGGTTCAAGCCCTGGTCTGGGAAGATCCCACATGCTGCAGAGCAACTAAGCCCGTGCGCCACAACTACTGAGCCTGCGCGTCTGGAGCCTGTGAGCCACAACTATTGAGCCTGCACATCTGGAACCTGTGCTCCGCAACAAGAGAGGCCGCGATAGTGAGAGGCCTGTGCACCGCGATGAAGAGCGGCCCCCACTTGCCGCAACTAGAGAAAGCCCTCGCACAGAAACGAAGACCCAACGCAGCCAAAAATAAATAAATAAATTAATTAATTAAAAAAAAAAAACCAGGCAAAGGACTTGAATAGACATTTCTCCAAAGCAGATATACAAATGACCAGTAAGCGCATGAAAAGATGTTCAACATCACTAGTCATCAGAATGCAAAATGCAAATCAAAACCACAATGAGATACAACTTCACACCCATTAGGACAGCTAGTATAAAAACAAACAAAACCCCTCCCCCTATAAAATGGAAAATAGGGCTTCCCTGGTGGTGCAGTGGTCGAGAGTCCGCCTGCCGATGCAGGGGATGCGGGTTCGTGCCCCCGGTCTGGGAAGATCCCACATGTTGCGGAGCGGCTGGGCCCGTGAGCCATGGCCGCTGAGCCTGCGCGTCCGGAGCCTGTGCTCTGCAACAGGAGAGGCCACAACAGTGAGATGCCCACGTACTGCAAAAAAAAAAAAAGAAAAAGGAAAATAACAGGTGTTGATGAGGATGTGGAGAAATTAGAACCCTTGTGCATTGCTGATTGGAATGTGAAATCATGCAGCCACTATAGAAAATATTTTGGTATTTCCTCAAAAAGTTAATCATAGAATTACCATATGATCCAGCAATTCCACTTCCAGGTGTATACCCCCCAAAATCGAAAACAGGGACTCATACAGATAGTTGCACACCAATGTTCATAGCAGCATTATTCTCAATAGCCAAAAGGTGGGAGCAACCCACGTATCCATCAACCAGTGAATGGATAAAGAAGATTTGGTATATTCATAAAATAGGATATTATTCAGCCCTAAAAAGGAATGAAATTGTGATACATGCTACAATGGGGGTGAAGCTTGAAAGCACCATGCTGAGTGATATATAAACCAGACACACAAAGGGCAAAAATTATATGGTTGCACTTATATGAAGTACCTAGAATAGTCAAATTCATACAGAAAGTAGAATAGAGTTTACTATGAGATGGCTAGAGAGGAGAATGGGAATTATTGTTTATTAGATACAGAGTTTTTGTTTAGGATAGTGAAATCATTCTTGGAGTGGATAGTGGGGATAATTGTGTAATAATGTGAATGTACTTAATACTACTGAATTAATTATACACCTAAAAATGCTTTAAAATGATCAATTTCATGGTATGTATATTTTACCACAATCAAAACCAAAAGATAATAAATACTCAAAATGAACCCCCTCCCTACTGAATTCTACACTTTAAAATGATGAATTTTGGGCTTCCCTGGTGGCGCAGTGGTTGAGAGTCCGCCTGCCGATTCAGGGGACACGGGTTCATGCCTCGGTCCGGGAAGATCCCACATGCCGCGGAGCGGCTGGGCCCGTGAGCCATGGCCGCTGAGCTTGCGCATCCGGAGCCTGTGCTCCGCAACGAGAGAGGCCACAACAGTGAGAGGCCCGCGTACCGCAAAAAAAAAAAAAAAAAAAAAAAAATGATGAATTTTATGGTACATGAATTATATCTCAATTTTAAAAATTATTGAGCTGACCTGTTGGAAAAGAGCAGCAGAATAAAATCCAAAGGGAGAAAAAGGAAAGAAAAGTAAAGGAAAAAAAAAAGGAAAGTAGAAAAAAGGAAATAGGTAAGAGAAAAAATTAATGAAATGGAAAACAAAGATTCAACACAAAGGGATCAACAAAGCCAAAAGTTAGATCGTAGGGCTTCCCTGGTGGCGCAGTGGTTGAGAGTCCGCCTGCCGATGCAGGGGACGCGAGTTCGTGCCCCGGTCTGGGAAGATCCCACATGCCACGGAGCTGCTGGGCCCGTGAGCCATGACCGCTGAGCCTGCGCGTCCGGAGCCTGTGCTCCGCAACAGGAGAGGCCACAACAGTGAGAGGCCCGCGTACCACAAAAAAAAAAAAAAAAAAAAAAAAAGTTAGATCGTAGAAAATAATTATAAAATAACTTTCTTGATGAGACAATCATGATAAGTTGTCAGTCAAGCCCTGAATCATGTTAGGGATTAAAAAGAGAAATTGCATTTACCACTATATATATATATTTTTTTGCGGTACGCGGGCCTCTCACTGTTGTGGCCTCTCCCGTTGCGGAGCACAGGCTCCAGACGGGCAGGCTCAGCGGCCATGGCTCACGGGCCCAGCCGCTCTGCGGCATGTGGGATCTTCCCGGACCGGGGCACGAACCCGCGTCCCCTGCATCGGCAGGTGGACTGTCAACCACTGCGCCACCAGGGAAGCCCTTGTGTGATTTTTAAGGAGGAAAAAAATCTATAAAGGTCATTAAAGAAGACAAAGAAATGGAAGGGTATATCAGATCATGCATAGAAAGACTTAGTTTCTTCAAGGTGCAATTTTCCCTAATTAAGCTATTATATCAATGAAATTCCAATAAGAAGTCTGGCAGATTTTTTTTATGGGTTGCCAAAAGCTGATGCTAAAATTTAGATAAAAGAATGAAATATAAAAAACCAAGATGGTTTTGAAAGTGAAAAGGGGAGAAGTCTTGACTTACCAGGTAATAAGACTTCCTATAATGCCAGTAATTAAAGCAGGGTGATGATGCATGGATAGACAGACCAATGGAACAGGATATAGTGCTCAGAAACAGACCTGGCTTGTATGAAAACGTGGCCCCTGTCAGATGGCACTGCAAATGAGTGGTGGAAGATAAATTCTTCATTAAACAGTACATGTGGAGAGAAAAAACACAATTGGATCTCTACCTTCCAGCATACACAGCTAAAGACCTAACTTGAAAAGTGAAACTTAAAAATTTTTAGAAGAAAATATAGATTTATATGATCTCAGAAGGGAAAGGTATCTTAAGGTATGAAATACATAAGCCATGGAGAAAAAGTTTGGTTAATTTGATTCCATTAAAACTTTAAATTTCTATTCATCAAAAGATCATTAAAGAGGTGAAAAGATAAGTCACTGTAGGAGATGCTATTTGAAACACATATAACAGGTAAAGGATTAGGAATCAAAGTATATGATATATTGTCTTCCAAATCAAAAAAAGACAAAACAGTCTAGCAGAAAACTTGGCAACAGATTAGGAACAGGCAATTTACAATTTAAACATATAAAACGATACCCAACTTCATTAATAATTAGAGAAATGACAAAATGAAAAATAAGATACCATTTCATATTCATCAGATTGACAAAAATTAAGAAGTCCAACAGTAGGAAGTTTTGGTAAGAATGTTAAAAAAACAAAAAAAGCATTGTTCAGAAGTAAGTCAGAAAGAGAAAAACAAATATTGTATAATATCGCTTACATATGGAATCTAGAAAAATGGTACAAATGAACTTATTTGCAAAGCAGAAATAGAGACACAGATGTAGAGAACAAACTTATGGATACCAAGGCGGGGGGTGGGTTGGATGAACTGGGAGATTGGGATAGACATATATATATACTACTATGTATAAAATAGATAACTAATGAGAATCTACTGTATAGCACAGGGAACTCTACTCAGTGTTCTGTGGTGACCTAAATGGGAAGGAAATCTAAAAAAGAGGGGATATATGTATACGTATAACTGATTCACTTTGCTGTACAGCAGAAACTAACATAACATTGTGAAACAACTATACTCCAATAGAAATTAAAAAAAAAGGAGCATCATTGATATTAAAGTAAGTTAGTACAATAGCTTCAGAAAACAATTTGGCAATATCCAGTGAAGCTGAAGATGCTCATATTCTACAACCAGGTAATTCCACTCCTAGGTATGTAACAGAGAAAAACTACACATGTGTACAGTAAAACATGGAGCTACTAGTTGGTTGGGAGTGTTGTAAGGGCAGGGGGTTATTTCGATGGAGGTGTTATTTGCAGGTTTCAGAGAGAAATGAAGGGAGTTCAACTACAGCTGGCAATCTGCAGGGTTAGTGGGGCAGTTGTGTCTGCTGCCGCAAGGGGAAGGTAACGTGGGCATCATGGCCATGTAGGCACCCAGCGATTAGACCCAGTACTCTTGTGATGATTTTGGAGTGGTTTCTTCTCTCAACAAGGACAACGGTTGAGGTGATCAGGTAGAGGATGACCACTATGTGGGTTTGGAAGAAATCACTCCAAGGCCAGTTGATAGCCTACATCTCAGTGTGCAGGTAACACACATAGATGATAAAGAATATAGCAGCAAAGATCATCTCAATCAGCAATCAAGGCAGATCAGAATCACCAGGCACAATAGAATCTTAGCAAACAGGAGAATTCCCGTTTGGGTGCTCCAGAAGTTGGTGCTGGCGGCCCAGCACCTGGGAGCCCAAGGGGTGCTCAGAATCTGCTGTGGCAGGGGCTGGGGTCCCTAGGGGCACGGAGGATCTGCTAATGGGTTCGAGGATGCTGCACACCCAGCCATCTTGCCCACGATCTGGCTGGGGAGAGGGCCCAGGGGCAAAGGACCTTAAGTCCGCTTTTTAAATGGCCCTTCAACCTGACTCAAACTTTTTGTACTTTTATACTCTTTGCAGTAGTAAAAAATTACAAAGAAGCTAAATATCACTCAATGGGTAACTGGATAAATAAATTATAGTATTTTCATAAGTGGAATTGCTAAATAGTGGTGAAACACTAAACTAGGTTTACATATATCAACATGGATGAATCTTATAATTTTAAATGAAAAAAAAATCGCCCAAAGAATACTGTAATATATATGCAATTTATGTAGTGTATAAAAAAATGCAAAACCACACTATGTACTTATAGGGATACATATGTGGTAAAAGTATAGAATACACGAGCAAGACATACTCCAGATTTAAAATAGGATTACCTTTGTGGGAAGGGAAGGGGATCTGATCAATGTGAGGCTCTGCCTGTAATGGTAATATTTTATTTCTTAAGCTGGGTGGTAGTATATGGTTGTTCATTATATTATTCTTTATACCTTTTTGTGTATATTAAATGTTTCATTGTAGTTAACGAACATAAAAGTGTATGTAAATGGTTGCCATGTGGAGACCACAAATATAAGTATACAGGACAAGTAACACCACCAGCTGCCCTAATGTTTTCCAAATGGACAGTTGTGTCTTGAGTTACAATTTCCAGTGACAGCATCTGACATATTTAAAAGGTGGTGTATCTCAAAACCTTTTCTATTTCCCTCTAGAAATGGAAATAGAAACTCTCTCTAGCCCCCCTTCACCCCACCCCAAACTCATCTCATTTAAAGGTAGGCGTTTACCCAGTTGCTCTGTGTGAAGCACTAGAGTCTTCCTTGCCTTCTCTCTACCCTGTGCATCCCTGAGTCCATCAGCAAGTCCTGCCATCACTGCCCACAAAATACTTCCGGAATCTGTCCTCTTCTCTTCAGCTCCACACTGTCCCCCACTCCAGTACAATCTAACCTCGTCTCTTGCCTGGACGATGATTCTTCTACTATCTAGCACCTCCTCCCTAACTTGCCTCCCAGTTGCTATTCCTGCCAGTTCCCCCACGGTCTCTTTTCCATGGAGATCTCTTAAAAATGTAAATCAGTTCACATCACTCCCTTGCTCAAACTCCTCCAAGGCTGAGGTTAAAGTTCACAGCCCTCACCAGGCCTACAAGGCCCTCCCTACCTGGCCCGCCCCTCCAACTGCATCTCCTGCTCTGCTCACCCCTTTCTGTTCTGCCACG
Source organism: Mesoplodon bidens (assembly GCF_964165515.1). Taxonomy (NCBI): domain Eukaryota; kingdom Metazoa; phylum Chordata; class Mammalia; order Artiodactyla; family Ziphiidae; genus Mesoplodon; species Mesoplodon bidens. The sequence continues at coordinate 114,751,357 of NC_138160.1, forward strand.
CTGGCTTTGCTGTTCCTTTCTCCCCTTAGGGCCCTTGTACTCACCATTGGGGAGTAGTATCCCAGTTCTATTATGGTTCCATCCCTGGCTTTAGCAAGGCCTCCACTCAGCACCTTTTCTAAAGTAGCTGCCATGCCTGCCCCTCCCCACCCTGGCCAGCCCCTCTCTCCCCTTTGGCTGTTTCACTTTCCTTCCTGTCTGATGTTATGTATGTATTTGTCTAAACATTCATTTCCGTCTCCCCTACTAGACTGTCAGCTTCCTGGGCATGCTGTGGTGATCTATCCTGCAGACCCTCATTCTCGTAGCCATCGGCGTTGGGCAGATGCTACACCCCAAGAGCTTCTTGGAAGCCAAGAAGCTGGTGTAGCCATCCCAGGCTTCCCAGGCCATCCTTCCTCCCTGGCTGGGGAAGCAAGGGCCTCCTGGACTCATTTCTCTCTGGCCGGAGGCCTGGTCCCTAGCTGTGGGTGTCTGCAGGGGAGAGGGGTCACAGCACAAGCTGAGGGCAGCAGCTTGACTGGCTAATACTGAACAGGTGGCAGGGTAAATGCCTGCCCCCTCCCCTGGGCCCTTTGCAGTAATCTGGTGAAGCCACTGGGAGCCCTACTGACACCTCAGAATCACAGTGTTACTGATCAGGGGTGTGAGCCTGTTGTCTGGGGGGACTGGCGGGAGGGGAGTGGGTGGGCAAGCCAGTCTCCCTTCTGTCTTCCTTTCCTAACTTGGGATTTTGACCAGGTTGGGGCGTGATTCCCTGCCACCCAGGAAACCTCACTATTCCCTCCTTGGGCCTAGACCCAGCCTGCTGATCTGGCGGGGGGGGGGGGTGTCCATTGAGGGTGGGGTAGAGGGAGTTGCAGTGTGTGCCCTGAGGTTGACCCCGGGTTCTTCACATGGTTGTTCTTTTGGGGACTAGAGAAACTGGGGTTAGGCCAAACAGAGGCCTTGGTGCTGGTTGGGGTTGGGGCCTGCAGAGTCTTAGTTACTGATTTCATTTTCAATAAGTTTAGGTTTGTTACCTTGGTTTCCTAATAAAAAAAAATTAACTTCTTAAAAAAAAAAAAAAAACGAGACTGTCTCATTGTTTCATTTCCCTGTGCCTGAAACAGTGCTTGCTTGGCATGTGGTAGATGCTTAATCAAAGCTTCCTCAATGAATGAATTCATTGATGATAAGGAAAAACTTAGATGACTCAAAAAAGTACCTTTTGGTAAAATCAAAGCCACTGGAGTTGTAGATGAATGAGAATAATTTGAATAAGATTGTTTCATAAAGTATAAAAGTGGAAAAAAAAGCAGAATGTTCTTCGGAAGCAGATTAACTGATTTTAAGTATGTGTGATAATGGAGTAAATAAAGTAGAAGTGTGAGTAGTTCATCTCCTTTCCCAAAAGTCTGGGTATTCAGGTTGGCCAGAAGGCTCCCAGGACCTTCTCTTTGGAAATCCGGGTTGCCTGACATGCACCTCCCACCGGGCCTCAATAGTCATTCTGTCCATCGGTCAGTCAGTCATTCCCAAGCTATCTGGGTCAAACCCAGCCCTAAGCTCGGGGCCACAGGGTAGGCAAGACACAGAAAGAGAATGGAATCAGGCACATTGTGTCCACCGTATGCCAGGGACTCTGCCTGGGTTTCTCTGTCTTGTGGCTGACTCAGGAGCACCCGCTCCCACCCTCGCCCCGCCAACACACACACCCGATTGGGTGGCCCAGGCAGGGGGAAGGTCTGCAGCTTGGTCTGACCCTCCTACTCTTACCACCCCTGTAGGTCTCAGAGCTCATCTTTGTGTCCATCTATAGCTCCGAGTTCTGCATGAAGCTCTATGTGGGCCCCATCAACTACTGGAAGGATGGCTACAACCTGCTAGATGTGTTCATTATCATCATCATCTTCATCCCCTACAGTCTCCGCAAGATCAAGGGCAAGCACTACCCCTACCTCAACATCGCCGATGGCGTACAGTCCCTGCGCATTCTCAAGCTTATCACCTATAGCCGCAACATTCGGGTGAGTGACATGGGATGCCGTGGTTCTGGGAGTGCAGGTGATAGGGCCCGTCTGCCCATCGGCCCCTGATGAAATGATAATTCTGCTACTCTCATGCAGTGACCGAGTCCTCTTGTGTGACAGGTTAATGTTAACCTGTGTCATCTCATTTAATCTTAAAACGATTCTAGGAAAGGTATTAGCTCCATTTTACAGATGAAGAAATTGAGGCCCAAGGTCACTCAGTAGTTAGATGCTGGAGCTGAACTTCGAAAGGTGTGTCTGACTCAAGACCATCTGATCTTTTCCTCTCTCCCATGTTGCAAAGTGACTGATTTTCTTATGGTCCAGACCCTTTGGACTACGTGCCCAGGAGTCTCCAGCTTTTTGGTGGCTTCGGCCACTCACTGCTTTCCCCGAACGATTGAAAAATCTGCTGCTTCTCTTGATGGGTATGGTCTCATGACTTGTTCAGGCAGCTCTGGAAGTGCTGCTCCTGCTGAGAGGGCAGAGGGTGGCCAGTCTTTACTTGACTCAGAGGTTTCAGAACAAACCTCAGAGGTGCCCCAAACATGCCCTCAGGTATTCATCCTGGACATGGTATGTTTGCCCTGGCTCTGGTCAGTACCCATGCTTCTCCAGGGAGGGGCTGGTTTGGACCTATTCGACAAGTTAGGGTGTGTCAGCCTGTTCTGCTGAGAGGTTGCCCCTCGGCCAGCCTGGTCGGCCAGTCTGTCTAGGGCTTAGGTCCGACACTCAGGGAGCCCAAGGGAGCCCCAGGCCTGAGTGGAGAATAGACGCATGTTAAAGAGCTCCCCCTCCTGCAGACCCCATGCATTCAGGTCTTGCTCTCACGTGGTCACATACCCGTGTGTGTCCCCTCCCAGGATGGGAGCATGGTCCCATCCTCCTGCTCCTCTTCACGGCAAGGCTCCTGGAAGGGGTGTCTGTTCTCCCAGTCCCTCTTCCTTACCTGTCATTTGTGTCCGGGCTTCCTCCCTCCTCTCCCCAGTAACTAGCCCCTCTGAGGTTGCCAGCAACCTCCTGTCACCGCTTTCTCCTGGTTTCCCTCCAGCCTCTTAGGCATAACTTCTCAGGTGCGCGTTTTCTTTGCCTTGCCCATGAGTGTGGTTTTCTCAGGACCGTGTCCTGAGTTCTCTACTCTTCTCACTCTATATTCTCTTTGGGTGACCTTTTGCACTTGTCAGGGGTCTTCACCTGCCCACGCCACTTTCTTTGAACTTCAGACCTAACTGCTTCCTGGATAGCTCACATAGTCCTCAAACTCAACGTGTCTAAACTGGAAGTCTTCACTCTCCTCCTACCCCCACCCTCCAATCCCAAGACCTGGCTCCTCCTCCTGTATTTTGTCTGTTGGTGATGGGTGCCTCCTGTCAAGTCAACTGCCAAGTCATAAATTTGAGTGTCGGCTTTGAGCTCTCTCTCTCAAAGTCCTATAGCCTGGCCTCCTAGATGGTTCTTGGCTTGTTCACATCTTTTCACTCCAACAGCCATCATTTTTTCTCCATCACCATTCACCTTTCCATGGGTTCCTGCAATGGCTTCCCACACTACTGAGAGCCCTGGAGCAGAAATGCCTCAGCAGCTGAAGGAATCTCTAAAGTGCACCTCGAATCATGGCACCACTCCTTTTACACTTGAGAGTGACTCCCTTTGTTTGTGGGCTAGAGGCAGACCCTATAATGTGTCCTAGAAGTGGGGAAGGGAGTGTCTGAGGTGCTGGGCTATGGAGTCTATGTCAGGGAGGGATGAAAGTAAGGCAGGTGGACAGGAAAGAAGACTGGAGCTCTCTGGGAGGTGAGTGCCAGGTGGTGGGCACCTCGGAGTGAGGGAGTAATCAGACAGTGGGGGCTGTAGCCATTTTTTCGGGTATGGGGCACCAAGGGAGCAGGGGCCTAAAGTGATTCAAGGGTCACTGGAGATGAGGAAGTCAAGGGACGAAGAGGCCTGGGGGTTGGTGGGTGTCCACAGCGATGCTGAAGGCCCCCAGGATGACAGCAGGGTGGGGTGGAGCCATTCCGAGATGCAACAGGGCGTGGGAAGGTGGAAGGTTGGCCCTGCCCAGAGGCAGGGGCTTTGCCCATGGCGGCTGGGGCTCCTAGGATAAAGTAGGGGATGGCCTCCTGAATCAGTTGAGTGGGGGATGAGCAGCCTCCCTCTAGAGGGCTGCTGGGGAGCGATGTCCTCAGGCAAGAGAGGGTTTACAGGGAAGGCCAGGAGAGAGATCACTGTGGAATGAAGATGCCAGAGACCTGCGGGAGTCATGAGAGGAAGGTGGTGATGGTGGTGGGCTGAGGGAAAGGAGTCCAGGGCTGTGCAGGGAGGAGGAAGCAGAAAGGAGCTCCTCAGGGAGCCTTCCTCAGGGAAGGAGCTACCAGCCTATGGGGATCTGGGTAAACATGCATGGGACTAGGTTTCTTTCTTTTTTATATACATCTTTATTAGAGTATAACTGCTTTACAATGTTGTGTTAGTTTCTGCTGTACAGCAAAGCGAATCAGCTATATGAATACATATACCCCCATATCCCCTCCCTCTTGAGCCTCCCTCCCACCCTCCCTATCCCACCCCTCTAGGTGGTCACAAAGCACTGAGCTAATTTCCATGTGCTATGCAGCTGCTTCCCACTAGCCATCTATTATACATTTGGTAGTGTATATATGTCCATGCCACTCTCTCACTACATCCCAGCCTCCCTTTCCCCCACTGTGTCCTCAAGTCCGTTCTATACATCTGCGTCTTTATTCCTGCCCTGCCACTAGGTTCATCAGTATGATTTTTCTAGATTCCAAATATATGCTTTAGCATATGGTATTTGTTTTACTCTTTTTGAGTTACTTCACTCTGTATGACAGTCTCTAGGTCCATCCACCTCACTACAAATAACTCAATTTCATTCCTTTTTGTGGCTGAGTAATATTCTATTGTATATATGTGCCACATCTTCTTTATCCACTCATCTGTCGATGGACATTTAGGTTGCTTCTATGTCCTGGCTATTGTAAATAGTGCTGCAATGAACATTGGGGTGCATGTGTCTTTTTGAATTATGGTTTTCTCAGGGTATATTCCCAGTAGTGGGATTGCTGGGTCATATGGTAATTCTATTTTTAGTTTTTAAAGGAGCATCCATACTGTTCTCCATAGTGGCTGCATCAATTTACATTCCCACCAACAGTGCAGGAGGGTTCCCTTTTCTCCACACCCTCTCCAGCATTTATTGTTCCTAGATTTTTTGATGATGCCATTCTGACCGGTGTGAGGTGATACCTCATTGTGGTTTTGATTTGCATTTCTCTAATGATTAGTGATGTTGAGCATCTTTTCATGTGTTTGTTGGCCACCTGTATGTCTTCTTTGGAGAAATGTCTATTTAGGTCTTCCACCCATTTTTGCATTGGGTTGTTTGTTTTTTTGATATTGAGCTGCATGAGCTGCTTGTATATTTTGGAGATTAATCCTTTGTCAGTTGCTTCATTTCCAAATATTTTCTCCCATTCTGAGGGTTGTCTTTTTGTCTTATTTATGGTTTCCTTTGATGTGCAAAAACTTTTAAGTTTCATTAGGTCCCATTTGTTTATTTTTGTTTTTATTTCCATTACTCTAGGAGGTGGGTCACAAAGGATCTTGCTGTGATTTATGTAATAGAGTGTTCTGCCTATGTTTTCCCCTAAGAGTCTTATAGTGTCTGGCCTTACATTTAGGTCCTTAATTCATTTTGACTTTACTTTTGTGTATGGTGTTAGGGAGTGTTCTAATTTCATTCTTTTACATGTAGCTGTCCAGTTTTCCTGCACCACTTATTGAAGAGGCTGTCTTTTCTTCACTGTATATTCTTGCCTCCTTTGTCAAAGATAAGGTGACCATATGTGCGTGGGTTTATCTCTGGGCTTTCTTTTTTTTAATACTAACTTTATTTGTTTATTTATTTATGTATTTTTATATCTTTAATGGGGTATAATTACTTTACACTGTTGTGTTAGTTTCTGCTGCACAACAAAGTGAATCACGTATATGTATACATATACCCCCATATCCCCTCCTTCTTGAGCCTCCCTCCCACCCTCCCTATCCCACCCCTCTAGGTCATCACAAAGCACTGAGCTTATCTCCCTGAGCTATGCAACATCTTCCCACTAACCATCCATTTTACATTTGGTAGTGTATATATGTCAATGCTACTTTCTCACTTCATCCCAGCTTCCCTTTCCCCCGCTCTGTCCTCAAGTCCATTCTCTACATCTGCGTTTTTATTCCTGCCCAGCCACTAGGTTCATCAGTACCATTTTTTAGTTCCATATATGTGCGTTAGCTTACGGTATTTGTTTTTCTCTTTCTGACTTACTTCACTGTGTATGACAGACTCTAGGTCCACCCACCTCAATACAAATAACTCAGTTTCATTCCTTTTTATGGCTGAGTAATATTCCATTATATATATGTGCCACATCTTCTTTATCCATTCATCTGTCGATGGACCTTTAGGTTGCTTCCATGTCCTGGCTATTGTAAATAGTGCTGCAATGAACATTGTGGTACATGTATCTTTCATTTTTATTTATTTTTTTAACATCTTTATTGGAGTATAATTGCTTTACAGTGGTGTGTTAGTTTCTGCTGTATAACAAAGTGAATCAGCTATACATATACATATGTCCCCATATCTCCTCCCTCTTATGTCTCCCTCCCACCCTCCCTATCCCACCCCTCTAGGTGGTCACAAAGCACCGAGCTGATGTCCCTGTGTTATGTGGCTGCTTCCCACTAGCTATCTATTTTACATTTGGTAGCGTATATATGTCCATGCCACTCCCTCACTTGGTCCCAGCTTACCCTTCCCCGCCCCCCATGTCCTCAAGTCCATTCTCTACGTCTGCGTCTTTATTCCTGTCTTGCCCCTAGGTTCATCAGAACCTTTTTTTTTTTTAGATTCCATATATATGTGTTAGCATATGGTATTTGTTTTTCTCTTTCTGACTTACTTCACTCTGTATGACAGACTCTAGGTCCATCCACCTCACTACAAATAACTCAATTTCGTTTCTTTTTATGGCTGAGTAATATTCCATTGTATATATGTGCCACATCTTCTTTATCCATTCGTCTCTCGATGGACACTTAGGTTGCTTCCATGTCCTGATTATTGTAAATAGAGCTGCAATGAACATTGTAGTACATGACTCTTTTTGAATTATGGTTTTCTCAGGGTATATACCCCGTGGTGGGATTGCTGGGTTATATGGTAGTTCTATTTTTAGTTTAAAAAATTCTTTTAACTTTATTTATTTATTTTTTATACAGCAGGTTCTTATTAGTTATCTATTTTTTTACATATTTGACTATATATGTCAATCCCAATCTCCCAATTCATCCCAACACCACTGCCCCCCCATTTTCCCCCCTTGATGTCCATACACTTGTTCTCTACATCTGTGTCTCTATCTGCCTTGCAAACCGGTTCATCTATACCATTTTTCTAGATTCCACATATATGCATTAATATACAATATTTTTTTTCTCTTTCTGACTTGCTTCACTCTGTATGACAGTCTCTAGGTCCATCCACATCTCTACAAATGACCCAGTTTCGTTCCCTTTTATGGCTGAGTAATATTCCATTGTATATACGTACCACACCTTCTTTATCCATTCATCTGTCGATAGGCATTTAGGTTGCTTCCATGACCTGGCTATTGTAAATAGTGCTGCAGTGAACATTGGGGTGCATGTGACTTTTTGAATTATGGTTTTCTCAGGGTATATGCCCAGTAGTGGGATTGCTGGGTCATATGGTAGTTCTATTTTTATTTTTTTAAGGAACCTCCATACTGTTCTCCATAGTGGTTGTACCAATTTACGTTCCCACCAACAGTGCAATAGCGCTCCCTTTTCTCCACACCCTCTCTAGCATTTGTTGTTTGTAGATCTTCTGATGATGTTTGTTCTGACTGGTGTGAGGTGATACCTCATTGTAGTTTTGATTTGCATTTCTCTAATAATTAGTGATGTTGAGCAGCTTTTCATGTGCCTCTTGGCCATCTGTATGTCTTCTTTGGAGAGATGTCTATTTAGGTCTTCTGCCCACTTTTTGATTGGGTTGTTTGTTTTTTTAATATTGAGCTGCATGAGCTGTTTATATATTTTGGAGATTAATCTTTTGTCTGTTGATTCATTTGCAAATATTTTCTCCCATTCTGAGGGTTGTCTTTTCATCTTGTTTATAGTTTCCTTTGCTGTGCAAAAGCTTTTAAGTTTCATTAGGTCCCATTTGTTTACTTTTGTTTTTATTTCCATTACTCTAGAGGTGGGTCAAAAAAAATCTTGCTGTGATTTATGTCAAAGAGTGTTCTTCCTATGTTTTCCTCTAAGAGTTTTATAACGTCTAGTCTTACATTTAGGTCTTTAATCCATTTTGAGTTTATTTTTGTGCATGGTGTTAGGGAGTGTTCTAACTTCATTCTTTTACATGTAGCTGTCCAGTTTTCCCATCACCACTTATTGAAGAGACTGTCTTTTCTCCATTGTATATCCTTTCCTCCTTGTCATAGTTTAGTTGACCATAGGTATGTGAGTTTATCTCTTTGCCTTCTATCCTGTTCCATTGATCTATATTTCTGTTTTTGTGCCTTGTTGCCTTGATTACTGTAGCTTTGTAGTATAGTCTGAAATCAGGGAGTCTGATTTTGCATCGTTATGTTTTCATTTTCATTTGTTTCTAGGTAGTTTTTGATTTCCTGTTTGATTTCCTGTTTGATCTCTTGGTTATTTAGTAGCATGCTGTTTAACCTCCATGTGTTTGTATTTTTTACAGTTTTTTTCCCTGTAATTGATATCTAGTCTCATAGCGTTGTGGTTGGAAAAGATGCTTGATACAATTTCAATTTTCTTAAATTTACCAAGGCTTGATTTGTGACCCATGGTGTGATCTATCCTGGAGAACATTCCATGTGCACTTGAGAAGAAAGTGTATTCTATTGTTTCTGGATGGAATGTCCTATAAATATCAATTAAGTCCATCTGATCTAATGTATCATTTAAAGCTTGTGTTTCCTTATTTATTTTCTGTTTAGATGATCTGTCTATTGGTATAAGTGAGGTATTAAAGTCCCCTGCTATTATTGTGTTAGTATTGATTTCCACTTTTATGCCTCTTAGCATTTGCCTTATGTATTGAGGTGCTCCTATGTTGGGTGCATAAAGATTTACAATTGTTATATCTTCTTCTTGGATTGATCCCTCGATCATTATATAGCATCCTTCCTTGTCTCTTGGAATAATGTTTATTTTAAAGTCTATTTTGTCTGATATGAGTATTGCTACTCCAGCTTTCTTTTGATTTCCATTTGCATGGAATATCTTTTTCCATCCCCTCAATTTCAGTCTATATGTGTCCTTTGGTCTGAAGTGGGTCTTTTGTAGACAGCGTATAAACGAGTCTTGTTTTTGTATCCATTCAGCCAGTCTGTGTCTTTTGGTTGGAGCATTTAATCCATTCACATTTAAGGTAATTATCGATATGTATGTTCCTATTACCATTTTCTTAACTGTTTCAAGTTTGTTTTTGTAGGTCCTTTTCTTCTCTTGTGTTTCCTGCTTAGAGAAGTTCCTTTAGCATTTGTTGTAGAGCTGGTTTGGTGCTGCTGCATTCTCTTAGCTTTTGCTTGTCTGTAAAGGTTTTAATTTCTCCGTTGAATCTGAATGAAGTCCTTGCTGGGTAGAGTAATCTTGGTTGTAGTTTTCTCCCCTTCATCATTTTAAATATATCCTGCCACTCCCTTCTGTCCTGCAGAGTTTCTGCTGAAAAATCAGCTGGTAACCTTATGGGGATTCCCTTGTATATTATCTGTTGCTTTTCCCTTGCTGCTTTTAATATTTTTTCTTTGTATTTAATTTTTGACAGTTTGATTAATATGTGTCTAGGCATGTTTCTCCTTGGGTTTATCCTGTAAGGGACTCTCTGCGCTTCCTGGATTTGATTGACTACTTCCTTTCCCATGTTGCAGAAGTTTTCGACTGTAATCCCTTCAAATATTTTCTTAGACCCTTTCTTTTTCTCTTCTTCTTCTTGGACCCCTATACTTCGAATGTTGGTACATTTAATGTTGTCCCAGAGGTCTCTGAGACTGTCCTCAATTTTTAAAATTCTTTCTTCTTTATTCTGCTCCGTGGCAGTTATTTCCACTATTTTATCTTCCAGCTCACTTATCCGTTCTTCTGTCTCAGTTATTCTGCTATTGATTCCTTCTAGAATATTTTTAATTTCAATTACTATGTTGTTCATCACTGTTTGTTTGCTCTTTAGTTCTTCTAGCTCCTTGTTAAATGTTTCTTGTGTTTTCTCCATTCTATTTCCAAGACTTTGGATCATCTTTACTATCATTACTCTGAGTTCTTTTTCAGGTAGACTGCCTGTCTCCTCTTCATTTGTTTGGTTTTATGGGTTTTTACCTTGCTCTTTGTCTGCTGCATATTTCTCTGTCTTCTCATTTTGTTTAACTTACTGTGTTCGGGGTCTCCTTTATGCAGGCTGCAGGATCGTAGTTCCTCTTACTTCTGTTGTCTGCCCCCAGTGGGTGAGGTTGGTCCAGTGGCTTGTGTAGGCTTCCTGGTGGGGGCAACTGGTGCTTGTGTTCTGGTGGGTGGGGCTGTATCTTGCCCCTCTGATGGGCAGTGCTGCATCTGGTGGTGTGTTTTGGGGTGTCTGTGAGCTTAGTATGACCTTAGGCAGCCTGAGTGCTAATGGGTGGGGTTGTGTTCCTGTCTTGCCAGTTGTTTGGCATGAGGCGTCCAGCACTGGAGCTTGCTGGCCCTTGGGTGGAGTCAGGTCTTAGTGTTGGGGTGGAGACCTCTGGGAGAGCTCTCACCAATTAATATTCCATGGGGCTGGGAGTTCTCTGGTGGCCCAACATCCTGGACTCAGCTCTCCCACCTTGGAGGCTTATTTCCCTGGACTAGATTTCTGAACCTTCTAGACTGCAGAATAACGGGGCCTGTCTGGATAGTGCTTGAAGAACGTGGCCAAGACCAGCGGTCAGGAGTCATTCCCACACAGGCTTCTGGAGAGCATGACTTTTTCTGCACGGCTGTTCTCGAAGCTGCTTGGCTTTGACCTTGGGTGGCACTGGGCCTGTGCACTAGCCTGGAAGTGGGAGACCCAACCGGGGCCTGTCCCTCATCCTTCCAAGGTATCTCAGGTTCTTCCACGTGCCCTGCCCCTCCCCACCCTGAAGACGTCACCTGCAGACTGTGTCCCATTGCAGCATTTTTCATGAGTTCTTACCTCTTCAGTCTTAGCAATCTTGGGAAAGAAGTTCTATCTCTCTTGCAGTATTGGAGGCAATTTTTTACAGTTCAGTTCTTTTGGAATTAATCCCTAAACACTGATTTTTCTTCCCCCAAGGAGGGAGGGGTGCATTGGGTGTGCATTCACCCCTGCAGGCAGCTGCCAAAGTGGTCCACATACAGGGCAGCCCCAGTGCTCCCGGGTTGTCTCTCTGTTTTTCACTTTACCCCAGACTGTCAAAACTTCACTGTCCTGTGTCCCAGCTCCAGCAGTACCTCCTTTCCTACTGCTAAGTCAATAAATAGTATCTTGGCTTAGAAAGAGGGGCTTTTGTGGTTGACTGTGGTGGCACAAGGCAAGGGGCTGGAGAATGTGTCCCCGCTCTGCCGTTCTATCAGACTGTGACTGTGACCAAGGCATTTTGCTTCTTTGAGCCTGTGATCCTGCATCTTGAAATGGGAACATCTTCCTACCTTGACATGGTATCTGTGACAGTATCAAGGTCGCTGAACATGTATATGCGAGACTCCAGGGCATGGAGAAGGAATGATGAGTCATGGGAGATAAGACAAACACCCGTCTCACGGGGGAAGACTGAGCTCACAAGATGGAGGCCTGCCTGTGAAATGGGGCCCAGAAAAATTGAGGAGTCCTATTCCTCTCAGCCTTCTTCATTCCCACTCCCAGGGTAGTTCCCATAGTCCTCCTCGGCCTGGAAGAGCATTCAGGGCTGGCGCCCAGCTGAGGAGAGGGAGCAGGACACCTTAGGATGACCACAAAGGCAGGCTGGGGTTCAAGTGGAGTGCTTAGTGGTGCTGATGGGGAGACTGCACGAGACCTGGGGCATCATGGGCGATCCACGCATGGGCAACTGAGCATGGAGGCCAGGCACTGATGAACCACTCTTAGGTTGGTCCAGCCCTCAGTCTGGGCACAGTTCCCATTCATTCACTCATTCATTCATCTAACCATTTCTGGAGCATCTGCCATGTGCCAGGCAAGGCACTGGATTCTGGGGCAGCTGGTGTTGGGACAGGCTGGACCCCTGTCCTCTGAGTCCAACCCAACCTGGCAGCCTGGCCTAGCCCCAGTGCCTGTGCCTTGCAGACACTCCTCACCGCCGTGGGGCAGACAGCCTGCACCGTGGCCTCCCTGCTCGTCCTGCTCTTCGTCCTGATGTACATCTTCGCTGTCCTGGGCTTCTGCCTATTTGGAGTTGCAGAGACGGCTGACCTGAATAACTGGGGGAACCTGGCTCTGGCCTTCTTTACCCTCTTCAGCTTGGCCACGGTACCGTGTTTGGGAGCAGTGGTGGGGCAGGGGACTTGAGAAGGGACTGGCAGCTGGTGTGGGCGTGTGGACATGCTGGGCCTCACTTGGGGCCTTTCCCATGTTCGGGCACTTAGCTGGGCTGGGGAAGCTGGGGGCTGGCCTCCTAGGACTAAGGATAGGCCAGTGCCCTGGCCAGGAGTTCATCACTATCTCTAATCTTGTGACTCCCTAGAGCATTCTTATTTGTCCCACAGGGGTGTAAAACTTTCAAAAAGTTTTCAAAAGACAATTCATTCATATTAAGTTTAATTTAGAAGGGAAACCCATGTCACATAGCCTTTTGGGGAACAGGCTGTCACAAAGCCACCCAGAAGAAGCCTGCAAAGCCCAAGTCTCAAAGTCTAGATTCTGCTGGACTCTGGAAAGATTGGGGTCTTTCCAAAGGAGGGCCTGGCAAAGAGGCATTGCCTTTTGGGGAAGGATGGAAGGCCTTTTGGAGGAGAGCCCTTAGGGCACCTTGATCAGAAGTGCCCCCACCCAGTGGTGCCATGCAGCTCCAGGCCAGCATGTATGCCCTGGAGTCAGAGGATTAGGGGCTGTCGCAGGGCTGATGTAGAAGGAAGCCGGCCTGCTCCTCGGTGGGGCTGGGGCTCCCCACGGTGGGTGAGAGGAGGCCTGCCGCTCTGGGCCTAGGCACTCAGCATACCCTGCTTTGCCTGAGCAGGTTGATGGCTGGACAGACCTGCAACAGCAGCTGGATGCCCAGAATTTTATTCTGAGCCGTTCATTCACCATCATCTTCATCTTGCTTGCCTCCTTCATCTTCCTTAGCATGTTCGTGGGTGTGATGATCATTCACACAGAGGTGAGGTGGTGCTTGTAAGGATGGGGGAGTGGTAAGTGTGGCAGGTGGATGGGCCAAGTCTCAAGGGAGGACACTGAACTGTCTCCCTCCCAAAGTGGAGGTGGGGGGGATGACCAGGTGGGTGCCTCTCTACCCCAGCCTGACTCTTTTCCCTGAACCCTGTATTTTCCCTCCCTCATGATGGTGGCCTGCAGGATAGGTGCTTGGAAAGTCACTGCAGCTACAGTTGGCAGCTTGAGCTGGGGGCTGGCCTGTGAGGGGATCCTCCTGCTGAGGGGCCTGAGCAGCAGTGGGAGACTAGGGAAGAAGGAAGACGGGAGTGGTGCACACTGAGAGACCACATCTTACCTCCATCCTCCCACCCTCTAGGACTCTGTCAAAAAGTTTGAGCGGGAGCTGATGCTAGAGAGACGCATGACACTCATGGAAGAGAAGCATGTGATTTTGAAGCGGCAGCAGGAGGAGGTCAGCAAGCTGATGCAGACACAGGTAGGTGGTCTCCACGGGCCGGCGGACAAGCAGAGGGACAGTCAGGGCTGAGGGAACGGTCAGGAAGATGGGCCTTGGGGCCTGCGTGGAGGGCAGGTGGCCTTAGGCATCTGTGGCATTTGGTAAGTCAGCTGCTCACCCCCCCTGTACTTTTCAGAGTCAGATGTTATTCTCTGCATTTTTGTATTTCTCTGGACCCCTTCAAGTGTTGAGTGTTGTGATTATAATATTTCCCTTCTTCATGGGCAAAACTCCATTGCTGGGCCCTTTGCCTGGAGCACTCTTGTTCCTGAGGGCTCGCTGGGTGCCAGGCAGGCTTGGTCCCCGTCTGCTGAGTGGGCGAGGCCACAGAGGCCCTGACAGGCATTACTAACCTCAGTTTTTCTAAACTGGAACAAGAATGAGCACAGTGGGCTGGAGATTTTCTGTCAAGCATGATACAGCTGTGAGGGGCTGGAGGAGAGTCCTCTCTTTTCGGCCGAAGTGCTCTGAGCTGCCGGGGTGCTCGGCCGGGTCGTGAACAGCATGCTGCCCCTTTCCCCGCCAAGTGGCCGGTGCCTCCCTCCTCAGCCTCCTCTCTGAGGTGGAGACGCCCGCCTGTCTCGGTGTGCCCAAGGTTTGTCCAGAACAGGGTGAAATGCTGAGCCACGCTCAGGCTCCCACCGATTCCTTCCCATGTCACCTGTCCTCACGTCAGGGATGGTGGCTCACCAGGTGACCTCAGTCAGGGGGGTCCAGGCCCAGAAGGGGTTGGGGTGAACTGTGATTGGACTCAGGACTCATCCTGGGGCCAGGGTCAGGCCTCTGCCTGGGCCCCACATGGAGGGTCCCCAGGTCTCTGTGCAGCCCGGTCACTACCTCCTCATCCTTGCTTTCTGTGCTTCCCTCTCTAGAAGAACGTTGACCACAAAAGTTTCACTGAGCTGGTGGAGAAGTTTAAGAAGACCCTGCGGCACACTGACCCCATGGTCTTGGATGATTTTGGCACTAGCCTACCCTTCATTGATGTCTACTTGTCCACTCTGGACAACCAGGATGCTACCATCTACAAGTCAGTCTCAGCCCCACTGACCCGGTCCCAGGCCCAGGGGGGCAATGGCTGATGTGCAGGGCGGGGGGGCGAGGCCCTTCCTGGCAGCGCGCAGGGGCTGGGCTGCTGTGCGGACGGGCCTGTGGCTGGGGGAGACTCTGCCCACTGGCGTCCGCAGCCCACCCTGACCTGTTTTTAAATACTGGCTCCTCTGACTCTCCAAGACCCTCCTCACCAAGCACTTTTCAGAGGGCCGAGAGAACGCCGCTGGCTGGCAAGTCAGAAGCTGAAGCCCCTGGCTTGGTGCTGTGTGACTCTGGCAAAGTCTTTGTCCCTTTCCTACCCGGCACAGGAGGGGCTGACTATGGAAGCAATGTGTGTGAAGCTCTGAGCTTGGCCTGGCCCAGGGCTGTGCTCAGTGTGAGTTAGCTGGGTTCCTTCTGGCCGTTACTTGCAGGAAGGGGAGGTGCACAATTAGCCTGGTTTCTCAACAAAAGCTGCCTTGAGGGCTTCGCAGACAGGAGGAACTAAAAGGAGGGGATCTAGGAATGCCCAGTGTTGGCCCAGGCATGGACCAGGCAGCGTCTGGGCACCTCCACGGGCTCACCTCGCTCCGAGCCCAGGAGTCTGTTGTCTCCCACCTGACACATGTGGTGAAATGGCTTTACTCCTGGGGCCCCAGGTAGAGTGGCACAGCCAGGCTCCCAGCCCAGCCCTACGTGGCTCTGAAGTCCTTGCTCTTCCCTGAACCCACACCTACCAGGAGTGGCAAACGTGCGGGTGCGAGAGTGCCGTGGGCAGGGCCAGCGTGGCATGGAGCCCGCTCGTGAGCTCAGGCCTCCTCTCCTCCTCCATTTCCAGGCTTCAGGAGCTGTACTACGAGATCGTGCACGTGCTGAGCCTGATGCTTGAAGACTTGCCCCAGAAGAAGCAGTCCCAGTCCTTGGAGAAGGTCGAGGAGAAGTAGTGGATGTGGGCACCCAGGCACCGAGGGCCTCGCAGGCTGTGACACCCTGTCCCGCCAACTAAACACAGGTTTTCTGAGTTGGCCTCTTCACGGTTGCTGTGATCATGGCATTTCTCCACCTTTGGGAACTGGGTCTGAGTAGATGCCCGTGAATTCTGATTCCTCCCTCACATGACACAGCCAGACCTTGGGAGTAGGGAGTGGGGAGAGGGAGGCTCAAGGCCCACCCTGACCAGAAGACACACCTAGGGTCCACACTGGCTCCCTCCTCCTTTGACCCCAGCATCAAGGGCCCACCGGGTTCCTGGGAAAGCCACCTGGGGACCCCGGACCGAGAAGGGCTTCCAGCCACCCCATAAGAGTGCGTGGCCCCTTTGAGCTGGTGTGGCCCTACTGATCCCGGAAGCTCTGCTGCGCTCACCTTTGTGTGTGTGCCCACGCCTGGCAGAGCTACAGCTCTCTCTGTGCACCCAGAGCCCTGGAGGCCCCTCTTTGGAGTTCTACTCTGCTTCTCCCAGGCTCACAGTGATGGTGGTGCCCCAGGGGTGCAGCCGTGACTGGAAGGATGCTGTTGTGTGGCATGCAGCTCAGGGGGGCACCTCATGCAGGGGCCAGCCAAGTGGCAGCATCGGGCGCTTTGGGCTGCTCCATCCCCTTAAGTGAGTTAGAACTCTTTACTCGAAAGGTGGCATTTTCTGTGTCATCCCTGGCCAAATGACTGCCACAGTTGGCAAGGTCCTGGCACCACCCCGGTCCAGCCATCATGGAGCCATCTGAAGGCCCAGGTGGGGGCGGGTGGCTGGCACCCCTTGCTCCCGACTTGCCAGACCAGAGGCCCGGCAGTGCCCCCTCTGCTCCCATTTCTGGGGAGTGTTCTCGAGGCCTGTCACCTTGGCGGTGCCCTATTCTTAGAGGAGAAGTGAGTTCTGGGTTGAGCTGGGGTGGGAAGCCAGCATCTGTAGCTGGGTGCCCAGGCCCACCCTGGGGAGTCAGGTCAGTAGAAAACACGTAGAATTGAGAATGGCTGGACAAGGGTCCCATGGGGGGCCCGTGGGCTCCAGGCCTGGATGACGGCACCCCTGAAGCCAGAGGACAAGGGCTGGTGGAAGCCTTTACCCGTAGTTTCATTCACCCGACTACTAGTTTCTGAGCTATGCAGGGCGCTGGGGGTTCTGTGACGGGAAAGCCACAGTCTCGTCCTGGCCCCCTTGGTCCCCACGGTTATCTAGGAGAGACAGTCATCCGGCCAGAACGGATGAGAGAAAATTTCCCTGAGGAAGTGACAATAATTGTTTGAATGCAGAGAGCATGTGTCTTCTAAGATACTCAGATCACTTCTATTTGCAAATGATCACACTCAGGACCAAACAGAACTGTGTGAAATGGTGCCAAGAAGGATCGCTCTGGAGCGTGAGACCCATCACCGTGCAGTGGGGGAGCCCTGTGAGGGCAGGGCATCTGGCCTCGCTCCTTCCTCAGGTGGAGAGAACTTGGTACCAGTGCCCTGGGAGGTGGCCCTGAAGTAAGCGGGGTGTGCACCCAGCACCTAACTGTGAAGGGGGCGACTCTTGGCTGGGGGCTTCCGGGGGGGCTCTGGTGGGTGCAGCCCAGTCAGCCCAGGATGCAGGCCTCAGGCAGTGGCTCCGATTCAGGGCTGGGATAAAGCAGACGTTGCCAACTGCCCACACTGGACGTGCCAGTGTTGCATGGGGGAATGCGGAAACACCTCTGCCTGCTGTCACTAGGAATCGTGGGAATTGCCCTAGGCCTCTGGGAGTGAACAAAAGATTTAAAAATTTCTGCAGGGAGGCAAGTTAGTGAGTACCATGGTTTTAGAGTCAGGAGACTTGGATTCCTTAATCAGGTGACCTCAGGCAAGGTGTCTGGTCTTTTGAAACCTCAGCTATTTCGTCTGAGAAATGGGCTGATAAAACTGATAAAACTGTTCAGCTATAAAGATCAAATAAAATACATATGACAGTGTAAAAAAAAAAAAAGAGAGTCAACTATGGTTCGTGCTTCCTGGCTGTCAGCTCTGCCTCTGCTGTGAGGCCAGCTGCCGTGGGCGGTCCTGATCAGGGGCTGAGAGGGGCTGGGCCAATGATGAGGTGGCCGGGGCAGGGGGGTGGGAGTGGTGAAAGCATGGAGCTGAGAGTAGGAAGCAGAGATCAGGAACCTGGGGGTGGGGTGGGGGAATGCGTGTCCAGGTGGAGCTGGTATGGGATGGCCGCTTGCACCTGCAGGGCCTGGTCCCAGCAGGGAAGCCCAGGCACGGGCTGTAGGGCTGTGGTGTGGGAGGGCAAGCTTCCTTTAAGGGCACAAGCAGAAGGCTTTCACAGAGCAGGGAGCTGGGAGAGGGTGATGTGCAGAGGGCTGGCTCAGCACTGCTGGCAGAACAAGCCACTGGGTATTTGGTGTAAAGTCCCAGAGCAGCATTTCTGTTTGGCTCTCTTTGCCTGCAGAGCAAACACTGGCAGATTGGAATTCCCACTTGGGCTCTCACCAACTCAAACAGGCTTGGCCAAGGCTTTCAATTGATTTGCTTGGGGCAGAAGTGGCTCTGCTTGCCCAGGCCTGGCTGTGGAAAGCAGGACCCTCCTCCTCCTTCCCCCAGCGCCGGGATCCAGCAGAGCTGTCCCCAAATGGCTCGCCCATCTCCACCCTGCCAGCTGGGTGGTTTGAGGCTGCAGTGGGATACCCGGGACCTGGGTCTGAGTCTTCTGGTCACACCCAGGCCCTCCCCCAGCTCTTGTAAGAAGGATGTGGAATCCAAGGCTAGAGGTGTTTGGAAGGTGGCTGGATTTTGGTTTTTGTTCTAAACTGCTTGTTGATTCCACCAGCAGGAAGCAGTCTCTATAATATGGAAATCCAGGCAGGACTGAGACTATAAAGTGCTCCTCGTCAATCCAACAGTCCCTAAAAATCCAATACTGAGATGCTGGAAACCGCACATCTTGATGTTTTCCCCAAATGCCGGTGAGACAGGACACCTTGTAAAACGAACCGCCCTTCACCGGGTCAAGAGAAGACGGCTCTGAATTCCTAACTAGGCTACTCAGAAAGGAGAGGTAATTGTTGCTGATTCTAGTCACAGGGGTTGGGAAATTAGGAGAAGGGAGCTCAGTGTGATGGGGTGAGAGTTACCAACGCACGAGCACCCCACTCTTCCCCACACTCTGCACCAAGAATTTCATCTGTGTTTGGTCAGCCACATGCCGCACCTTCCCCGAGTTCTAGCTCTGATTTCACTTGAGGCTTGGTGTGATGCAGCCATGGGGGGATGAGGGAGGCAGGGCTGGAGAGCTGGAAGGAAAGGGGAGCATCTGTGCTTTCTCGGTTGGCTCCTGGCTTCTCCTTCACTGTGGAGAAAGAAGCAGGGTAATGGGCAAGGCTCATCGGACCTACACGATAGGAGCCGGGGCATGGAGGAGGAAGGAAGTAAAGGCCAAGGCTGGGAGTCAGAGACTTTGGACAGAGGCTCCGACCCAGCTGGAGGGTGAGAATGGAAAGGGGACAAATGGAGACAGCAAGTATCCTTGTAGGGTGACAGCTGGATCCCCACTGATATTCCTTGAGAGAGGCAAATAATGATGGAAATTGTTTAGGGATGATTTTCGGTTGCTGAGCTGTGTCCTTTATTTATTTATATTTTTGTTTTTATTTTTAAAAATTAATTAATTTATTTATTTTTGGCTGCGTTGGGTCTTTGTTGCTGCGCAAGGGCTCTCTCTGGTTGCGGTGAGCGGGGGCTAATCTTCATTGTGGTGCGTGGGCTTCTCATTGCGGTGGCTTCTCTTGTTGCGGAGCACGGGCTCTAGGCACGCGGGCTTCAGTTGTTGTGGCACATGGGTTCAGTAATTGTGGCGTACGGGCTTAGTTGCTCCACGGCATGTGGGATCTTCCTGGACCAGGGCTCGAACCCGTATCCCCTGCATTGGCAGATGGATTCTTAACCACTGCACCACGAGGGAAGCCCTGAACTGTGTCTTTTAAAAATGGAGCCCTATGAAGAGATTCAGCCACGTGGGGTCTGCATCATGTTTGGGTGATGTAAAGATGGTTGTGTGTAATAAGGACCTCTTAGGCTAAAATTGGGATATGTTTAGAGGGCTTTACGAACCACTGACTGAGCTCCCAGCTGTGACCTGAGGCCTCTAGGTGAAGTACCCCTGAGGGTGGTGGCACCAAACGTGACTGGCATTTTGCAAAATGAAACTGAGGTCTCAAAAGGAAGTGTGGAAGAGGCCAGAGGGGGATGAAGAGTCTGCTCTAAAACTCTGAGGAAACTGGAGGTTGACCCCAACTTTTGTAAACTGGTGATGGGGCAATGACCTTTCACAGCAGAGGCACCCCACTGCCCAGAGCTCAGTGTCCTGAGAGCACAGCTGCCCCTTGACTCCCTCCTTCCCCACTGGGGCCTTGATGCCTGGGATTGGGGCATGAGATAAAAAGACTCTTCAAAACATGCTGCTGGGCCAGCGAAGGAGGAGTCCAAGCAGAGGTCAGGCCGAGGCTCCAAAGGTATGGCCTTTTCTCTTTGGCTGTGGAAAATACCACCTTGTGTTTTATCAGTAGTTCTGTTTAAGACACTTTGACATACACGATTTGAATCTCATAACAACAGTTAGGTACTTTCATTATCCCCATTAAACAGGTGGCAAAACTGAGGTTCGAAGAGGCAATGTAACCTACCCAAGGCTGTATAACTAAGGGGGAAGAACCAAACGTGTCTGGCTCTAACTGCTCTGCTATAATATGGTGCAACATCCTCTAGGGAATTGTTATCCTCATCTTATAGGTGGGCAGGCGGCGCTCAGAGAGACTGTTACTTGGCAAGATCATCACTGAAGGGCAGAGTTAGTATTTGAATGCAGACCAGACATGTCCCCCTCTGCTCTATTGTCTCACAGCAACCTTGTTCTTTCTTATCAAAGCTATTTTTTGAACCTTAAAAATGAAGCCCTAATTCCCTCCTGAGCAGGGCCTGCCTCTGGGAGGAGGGAAGGTGGTCTCTCAAACGGGTCTCATTTAACCAGTTTCCTGGCACCTTCTTGCTGCCTGGTAGAAGCTCTGAAGTCTGCTGGTCCAGCAGCTCCTGGCTCAGGAGCCCTGGGAACTCCAGAGAAGGCAAGGGCAGCAGGAAGCAATCAGTGTGTGGCACCTAATCAGGAAATTATAGCTTGGGCAAAAGAGGGGTTTGGCTTAGAAGTCACCCTTCCCTGGGTTTCAGTCAAGCAGGCCCACAGGGAGGCTTGGCCGGCCGATGGGATGTGCTAAGCAGGCGTGAGCTCAGCAGGCAGGATAAGCCAGCCTCGTCATTGCTGCCCAGGAGGCTGGCTTCCTAGGTGGGGATGATGTATTCCATCCTTTCTGGCGCCCTGCCTGCTCCTGTACCCACTGATACCTCATCAGCAAGGGGAGAAGCTGTGGGCATCAGAGGGGGTACTTTGGGAGGTTCTTGACCTGAGTCGGTGACTTTTTACCTGATTCTTGAATAAGCAAGTGGAAAAGGTGTGAAAGAAGTGTCAGGTGGAAAAAGCCAGGTGCAGAACTGTACATATGTGACACCATTTGTATTTTAAAAAAAAGAAAGTGAGAGATAAATAAAACCACACACACAGTGGCAGTGAGATATTCTTTCAGGTGGCAAGGATGATAGATGGAACCTAGTATTGGCCAGGGTATGGAGAGGGCACCCCCGTTCACTTTGGCAGTGCACATAGGTGTGGCTTTTTCATAAGACAATGTGGATTAGATTTTATGCATGTGTTCCTATGGCCCAACAGTTCTGCTTATGAAATTATCCTGAAGAGCCAAATGACAAATGCACAGAGATGCAGGGATAAGGATGTTTACTGTGGCCTGTTGTGATAGAAACACAGCAAAAGAAATCAAGGAATTACTTAATGCCCATTGGTGAGCCGACTGGTTGAATTAGTATGAGTCCATACATGTGGCCCCTAAAATAGTGATTTGTTGATAAGAATAGATGTTCTTGATATTATATGATTGAAAAAGTGGCTTCTAAAGCAGCATGTGATCTGACGTCCTTTATGTAACACTGAGTGAGTGAGTGTATGTAGCATATGTGTACATGCACGTGTGTGTGCTGAGTGATGTCTGGAAGGATAATCATATTAGTAGTGGTTTGGTGATCTTGACTTTGTCCTCACACTTTTCTGAACTTTTTGAATTTTAAGAATCAGTATGTATTTTACAATCAGGAGAAACAATATAATTTTCATCTTGAAAAAAATGCTGAGAATTCCCTGGCGGGTCAGTGGTTAGGACTCCATGCTTTCACTGTCGGGGCTCGCATTCGATCCCTGGTCGGGAACTAAGATCCTGCATGCTGCACAGTGTGGCCAAAAAAAAAAAAAGTTAAGCAGTGTGTGTGGGTGTGTGCGTGTCTGCGTGTGTGTGCATGCACAGCTGTGCCTGTGGTAGGTGGAAGGGCATTCCAGGCAGAAGGAACCACAGGCACAAAAGAAAGGGTGGGAGCTGCGAAGGTGGTGTGGCCACAGCCTGCAGTATGGGCGAGGTGGGGGGGAGATTGGGGAAGTACATTGAGTATGATCCTGAGTACCGCAGCTTGGCAATTTGGAAGCAGGGCAGTGACCTGGCCAGATTTGATTCTTGCTTCCTCTCTGAGAATGGCCTGCTCCCCCTCACCTGGCATTTAAGGCTTCTCTATTCTGTCTCCCGCTTCCTCTCCCCATATCTTCCAGGGCTCCCCTTTGCCCAGCTCATTCTCACCTCCACTCCTGCATACCCATTCCCATCTGCTTGTCCTTCAAGACTCAGCATTAGGCCCCCTCTAACAGGAAGCCTTCCCAGATTGCTCTGGTTAGCCTTGATATCTCCTTTTTCATACTCTCACCCTTGAACTTTCATAACTGACCTTAAATCAGACCATAATTCCTCTAGAACCAGGACGAGGGCCCTGGACTGAGATTATGCTGTAACACTTGGATGCCAGTGATGGATGGGCTGACATCTGCCAGCATTAGAGTCCTGATGGGGGAGGGAGAAAGCAGGCAGCAGAGACCCAGGAGTTATTTTGAGCCTATCATGTCACAGGCACAGTGCCAAACATTGTACATAGCTTTTCACATTTATCCCCATTGTACAGATGAGGAAACTGAGGCTTAGAGAGGTTATGTGGCAGTAAGTGGTATGGCTCTGAGTAGAACCCAGGCTCTGTCTAACTCCAAAGCCCATACTCTTAACCTCCGTGACCTACTTTTCTCTGGTTCTCATCCCCCCAGAGGTTGGCAGGGCTGGGCCTGTCGTGGGGCCTTCTTGTGCCTTGCTGCCCCAGACCCAGTGGAAATGGATTTCAGGGTGGGAGGGTGATGCCATCTCACTCAAGTGGTAGCTCCTGACCCAATGGAGGATCTGGGGCAGTGCAGCATCCCTGCTGAGGCCTTGGGAGTGCCACTGTCCCCAGTGACATAAGCAAGATATTTCCCTTTGGGCCAGCTGGCAGGGGCACTGTGGGGGAATCTGGAGGGGAGGAGGCTGGGCATGTTGACCAAGGAAGAGCTTTCCCACTCAGAGATTCTCCAGTAGCAGGTCAGTGATAAAGGACAATTTTGTGCCTCTGAAGCAACAGCGCACCTGAAAGCCTTACATACTGTTCGCGTCCATGGTCTCTTCAAATCCTGACAGCAAACCCCAAGAGGCAAGCAGGCAGATCCAGTGTCCACTGACAGAAGAGGAAACTTGGGCTCCGGGAAGGGACAACCAGGCCCCAGGGAGGAGCCCAGCCCAGGGGCTAGAATCCAGAGGGGCCCTGGCCTCTCCCAGGCACCTCCCCCAGCCTAGGCTCAGTGGGTATCCTTGCCTTGATGGGCTGGGCCAGTCTCTGTGAGCCTGGGGGGCTGCCCGGGGGTGGCCTCAGTGGAGACTGAGGAAGAAGCAAGAAGCTTTGGAGGTATGGGCACCAAGCTCAGGAGAAGCCATGAACTGTGTGCCTGTATTCAGGACCAGCTTCTGAGACTCAGCAGGAGTGCTAGTTTGGGAGATGGAGGGAGGGTCCTTGGCCACACTGTCTTGTGTGTGTGTGTGTGTGTTTTGTCCAAATATAGCCTTTATTAGATCATGTCTACTCAGAGGAAGAGAGGTGTGTGCATGAAAAGGCTGGAGTAAGGGTGGGGATCAGCATCCATTCCAGTGTGTCCTGGAAAGTTCCCAGGGAGGCCACAGCAGGAACGGTTTGGGGAAACCCTTGCTGGCCCCACCACCGCCTGGCAAGCGGCAAAGTGGCCAGCTGCTTTGTGGCTGCAGTGTCTTGGAGGGTTTGCCAAGCACTTTGCGTGAAGTCACTGGGGCGTTAAGCCCTTTGTTCAATTAAATGGGTTAATGTGCTTTGTCTGATTTTGATGAATACTAATAATATAATGTGATAATGGCGGTAATGGTGCTCTCAGCCCCGATTATCACACGTGCCGCACTGTCCCAGGCACAGAGGGAGGTGCAGCTCACATTCCCGCACACTCAGGCCTCATTTTCCACTCATAAAACCCCATTCTTCAAAGCTTTTCCAGCCCAACTCCCTATATCCATTTTCGGGACAAATTACCAACACTTAAAAAAATTGGTCCATTTTGCGTAAAAGCCAAGTCCAAATTACTGTTACTTTCCCCTTTATGTTTTGAAATTTCAAAAAGAGAAGGGTGGGAGCTGAGGGGGACACAGGGGATGGAGAGAGAAGGCAGAAGGGGAAAGAGGGAGAAGAGTGTATGAGCAGGGAAGGAAAAATCAAGCTTTCTTGTTTCAGTAAAAACGTATTTCTGGAATGATGTTTCAGTTTACTCAGGCAGAAAAATCAGAAATGGTGTGCTTATTAAACAAGCTAAGTAAGCATGACTATTTTTAGTAGTGCAGTGAAACCTTGGTAATTTGGACCTCTTTAATAAAGATTCCATGATCACGCTGGCTGGCAGGCACACACAGTGTGTGCACGTGTGTGGATGCACGTGTGTGTGTGTGAAAGCAAGGTAAGAGTGTAAATAGGTTGCTGAGTTGGAGGATTAGGAGGGCGGGGCTGGGGGATGCAGCGAGGGGACAAAGGGGACAGGGATGGGGACCCTTATGGCTTACAAGAGCCGTGTTTAAACTGAGTTCTCTCTGCTTTGCAATATACAAGAGCATTACAAATTCTTCTTCTCTCTGAACACTCCTCTTGGCACCTACTAATTTGGCATCTGTTTAAAGAAGAAAGTATTTGAAAACAAAAATTTCACTTCTATAAAAATCTGTAAAGGTTTACTTGACACCACCTGTCACATTGGCCTGCCCCCAGCGTGAGGCTGAATCCTGGGGGTTGACACATCATCCCAGGGAGGTGATGAATGACCCCTCTGGGGTGAGGACAGGGACCTGTAGGCAGAAGGCCACTCCCTGTCCTGCAGATCACAGTTCTTTGCATTTTTAAAATAATATTTGATGTTTCATTCCATCATGACAAAAGTAATACATGCTTAGTGCAAAAAACTTGGAAAGGAAAAATGAAAAAAAAATCCCTTATTTCCCACCACCCAAAGGTAGCTGGTGTTAACACTTTGTTAACACATCCAGAAATTTCTCTGTACCTGTGTAAAAATAAAAATGGTACCGTGCTTATATAATGTTCTGTAGCTTGCCTTGTTTAGTGTTTTGACAAAGAAGCTCAGTTTTTTAAAAAAGGCAATGGCAAACCCATTATTTAATTTTATGCTAAACTTATAGAGAAGTCATTGGCCCCATTTACTTTCTCTTGGCCATATAGTAGACACTCAGTAGGGGACGTGTCCTTAATGGGGTCCCACTGCTATGCTGCACAGAGGGATGGAGGATGGGGTGAGGGCCACAAGGGGGTTCAGCTGTAACTGTAACTGGGGCCTCAAAGGGTACCAGTTGAAGAGGGCGGCAAGGAAAGGTTTTCCAGCAAGCACCACACCAGCCCTGGTAGTGGGTTCAGCCCCCAGGAGTCCTGGGCACCAGTCTCTGAATGCCTCTCTGGATAAGGTAGAGGCACAGACACAGATATACTTTTTTTTTTTAAGTGTGATAAAATGCACATAACATGAAATTTACCATTTTAACCTTTTTTAAAGTGCACAGTTCAGTGACATTAAGCACATTCATATTCATCCCAAATGAAGCTCTATACCCATTAAACACTAGCTCCCCATTCCCCTCTCCTCCCTGCCCCTGGCAACCACCATCCTACTTTCTGTCTGTATGAGTTTGCCTATTCCAGGTACCTCATACAAGTGCAATCATACAATGTTTGTTCTTTTGTGTCTGGCCTATTTCACTTAGCATAATGTCTTCAAGTTTCATCCATGTAGGAGGGTCTGTCAGAATTTCCTTCTGTTTCAAGGCTGAATAGTACTCCATTGTATGTACATACCACATTTTGTTTATTCATCTGTTGATGGGCATGGGTTGCTCCTACCTTTAGGCTATTGTCAATAATGCTGCTGTGAACATGGGTGTACAAATATGTGTTTGAGTCCCTGCTTTTGTTTCTTTTTTTTTTTTTTGCGGTACGCGGGCCTCTCACTGTTGTGGCCTCTCCCGTTGCGGAGCACAGGCTCCGGACGCGCAGGCTCAGCGGCCATGGCTCACGGGCCTAGCCGCTCCGCGGCATGTGGGATCTTCCCAGACCGGGGCACGAACCCGTGTCCCCTGCATCGGCAGGCGGACTCTCAACCACTGCGCCACCAGGGAAGCCCCCTGCTTTTGTTTCTTTTCGGTATGTACCCAGAAGTGGAATTTCTGGATAGTATAGTAATTCTGTTTATTTTTTTTTTTAGGGAATCATCATACTGTTTTCCATAGTGGCACCATTTTACTTTCCTACCAGCAAAGCACAAGGGTTCTAATTTCTCCACATCCTTACCAACACTTATTATTTTCTGCTTTTTTGGTAAGAGCCGTCGTAATGGATGTGTAGTGGTATCTCATTGTGGCTTTGATTTGCATTTCCTTAACGACTAGTGATGTTGAGCATCTTTTCATGTGTTTATTGGCCATTTGTCTTCTTTGGGGAAATGTCTGTTCAAAGTCCTTTGCCCATTTTTGCATTTTTGTTGTTGTTGTTGTTCAGATACACTTTTAAAAGCAGCGCCAGGAGCTGCCTGTGCTGAGAGGGGGGAGGGAGAGAGTGAGAGGAGGAGGGAAAGAAGCAAGAGAAGAGAGAAAGGAGTGGGGAGAGGGAGGAAGGCCAGGATATGTCTTGTGGAGTGACATATAAAGGAAGGCAGCCCTTCACTTCATTTATTCAGCAGATCGTTACTGAGCACCGACTGTGTGCAGACACTCTCCACACATTGCTGTCCACACTTGTTGGCCGCTACATCCTGGCTCTCGGGGGCTGCAGTGACCCTGCCTGCAGGAGGCCGTCCCCACAGAAGTTAAGCCACAGGCTCTGCCTGCAGTCAGACAGGCTGGGATCCAAGGCTCTAAAGCTGCGTGCCTTTGGACAGGTCATATGACACCCCGAGCCTTAGCTTCCTCATCTAGAAAAGGAGGCTCACAAGATAAATAAAACACGTACAGCACAGTGCACAGCAGGGGAAGGCGCATAGTGAGGCATGCGGCCACGTGACCCGATCACCCAGAGAAGCTTTCATCTGCCTCCACCCTGCTCCAAATGCAGCTTCCTGCACCTTGACCTGCTCCTCAGCAGCATCCTGATTCATGGGATCACAGGCTCCCCAACCTGGCTGAGCGCTGGCACTGTGTCTCCGGGGTGCCCTGCAGCCTCTTGATCAGTGGGCACCGGCTCGGGGTTACACAGCCAGTTGGGAGGCAAGGCCCAGGGCCCTGCAAAGGCAACACAGGAGGGTGAAGACTGGGGTTCCTGTGGGGAGAGGGGCAAGGAGGCAGATTGGCAAGGGCTGAGAGAAAGCCTGGGAGGCAGATTGGAAGCGCCCATCTAGGAAACGAGAAGCTCGTAACACTGAACAAGACAGGAGTTTGGATTTCATGGTTGATATTCCAGGGCCCTGCCTTCACCAGGAAGCTTCTCTGTGTCCCCGCCTGCCCACCTCATTCTGCTGCCCACACCGAGGGCTTCCTCAGTCCCAGATGTCACCTGTGTCCTCCGCTCCTCTCCCACCTAGCCGAATGAGGTTGGCAAAGGCAAATCCCGGGGCCTGGGCCCTTTTTCCTCTCTCCCAGAGCACAGCTGAGTCCAGCCTCTGGACACGAATTATAATTATCTCCCCGCCACCCCCACGCCCTAGCCCAACACCAGTGTGATTCCCATCAGGAGAGTTACAGGGGGCCCAAGGCTGGGTTACTGGGGGCCCAAGTCTAGGATGGTTCCAGGGGTGGGATGGAGTGGGGAAGGTAAGGCAGGTGGGGAAATCAGCAGGACTGTCAATCATGACTCACATTCATGGCACCCAGCAAAGCTGGAGGGAAATCCAAGTTGGGCCCCAAATGACATTTTCAGAAATGACCTGTTGAGAATCTTAAGAGATGCCCTATTAATGGGGAAAGTGGGGGACAGGGCCCTCAGGAGAAGAGGCAGTACATCTCACTTTAATAATAATAACATCAACAATAACAATTCCAACATCAATAACAATTTACTGAGCACTTACTATATGCCAGCACTTTATGTGCATTATCTCATTTAATCCTTTAGACAGCTGTGTGAAGTGATTGTCATTATTCCCTTTTACTGAAGAGGAAACAGGCTCAGAGACCTTAATTAAGCCTCTTGTCCAGGGCAACTCAGAGGTAGTGCCAGAACTCAAACTCTCACTCTCAAAGACCACAGCAAAATTTCCTGTGGATGCCAGAGCCAAGTAACTGGCCCAGAAAATGGAGAGGTCCCTGGGCAGAAAACCACCCTCACTCTCATTTCCCAGACTGGCCCTCTTTGTGACTGAGGTCCCACTGCTATTTCCTGGGGCAGCAACAGGCTGAGGCATGTGGAGCTGAAGGGCCACCCAGAGCCACCTCTAGGGCTTGGACTCCCCAGGCAATGCCCCTCTGCAAGGCAGCTTTTCCAGCTGTGATTTCCCCCTCCCCCTCCAGGTGACTCTGGTGGCCCAGAGGGAGGGCCATAAAGCTAGGGGAGGTGACTCAGCTCCTCTCCCTCGATGACCAGGCACTACAGGGGTTGCACACAGTGGCTCACCCCATTCTCCTTTGGTGCCCACAGTGCCTTCAAACCGGTGCTGGGCACCAGCCTCTTGCCCTCTTGTCCCTAATTCATGGCCCCTCTAAATCTGCAGTGGCCCTTTGGGGGTCACTTTGTCAGTACCAAGTAAGAACAAATCTGCTTTTCTATTTCCTGCGGGCTAGTCCTGTGTGGCCAGCAGAAATTATTATCTCTTCAAGGTCAGACACCCTCCCCTGCCATGTTGCCCATGGTGCTTGGCATGGGGCAGCCCAGTACGGAAGGTGGAGAGTGGGGAGTGACTGGGTTTGAATCCATTCCATCACTTCCTGCTGTGTGGCTTCTTTAAGCCTCAGGGGTCTCATCAGGGAAAGGGGATAATGAGGATCATTCTCATAGGGCTGCGGTGCAGGTAAAAGGGGCTCATCTATGAGAAGCGTGCACTTAGCAGAGGGCCCTGGACCCCGAATGGGCTCAGTATATGATACCGCTTGCCACTGAAGATGGAGATGGCGCCACCTCCCCCCCGAACAGCCTTGCCTATCCTGTTTGAAGCAGGACTTTCATTTTTTCTTACTCACAACACCATGTTCTTTTTCTTCAAAAGCACTCAGCCCAGTTTGTAATTATATGTGTTTGTTTACTTGTCCATGAGAGCAGGGACTGTGTCTGTTTCCCACTTCTCCATCCCCAGCACCAAGGGCAGAAGCACAGTAAATGAAGCCTCCCCAGTCTTTTTCAGGCAGAGCAGGACTAGGACTTTCTGCCTTTTCTCAGAGGACTTGGCTTTCAGAACCCCGTGTGTTCCTTATCCCCGCTCCAGAGATGACCCTGCAGTTGGTGTAGCTGGGGAGGGCTGGGTACCATCTGCAGGCACAGAATAGATGGGGGGGGCCCAAGGCTGGGTCCTGCACTCACCTTTTTGGCCGTGGTCCTTGATGGATGATGGGGTCATTCTGGACTGCTTCTGCCTTTCCTCCTGGCTGCAGCTGTTTGCCCTTTGGGCCCACCTCCACACTAAGTCTCTACCAGAGCTCTTCTTCGGTCCTCCTCTCACCTGAGACCGGGCCTGACTTTCAGAGAGGCCTCTCTGCCTCCCACTTCTCTCCAGTCCCAGCTCCTTCTAGGTCTCCCCTGCCTCCTGCTCTCAGCTGAGACCAGGGCCCCCTGGCCTTGGCAGATGTGTGAGGCTGGGGGAGGCACTCTGAGTCCAGATGTGATTGTGTTTATGTTTCCAGAGAGTTAGGGGTCGGAGCTCTGGACTGCAGCCGTTGGGGGAGGGGTGGTCGGGCTCCAGCCCCCTGCCCCAACCTTCCCTCTCCCCTCCTCCAGCCTGTGTATCTGGCCCTGTCCTTCTCAGAACCCTTCACTCCAAGTCCTACAGCATCAGGCTGAGCCATCCTCCACCAAGGACCCCTCCTCACTCCTCATCTGAAGGTGAGAAGACAAGTGGAAAGATGCCTGGCTTTGGAATCCGTGTGACCTTGGCCCAGTGCATAGTGTGATGGAGCCTTGGTTCCATCATCTGTATAAGGGACAACACTCCTGACCTCAGAGGCAGTGTTGACCTGGTTTAGGAATGTGTGCACAGGGCTCTCCAGCTATTAGCTCATGACTAAGCCCATGGCTGTGCCCCACTCCCATCTAGGGCTTGCCTGGGTCCAGCTCCAGGGCAGTGACAATCACAAGGTGACTCTAAAGCAGAATACCAACCCCTCCTTCCTCCCCGGCTACAGCTGCAGACATTTTGTTTTGCCATTAGAAGTGACTTACTTAAGGGAAGCAGAATTTCACAGGCAGTTTACAGGTTGATCTTGTTCAGTAGTTTCCAAAAGTCGGGGGAGGATGGCGGCGGGAGCGACCGATAACTTGGGATGTAAGGTAAGTGAGAAGTGAGTTCTGTGTGATGGACACTTTCACCGGAACAGCCATATGCCCCTGGGTGGGATTTCGATGTGGAGGCCCTGGCTCGACTCTGGCGGATCCAGCACCCTCGGTCCTCCTGGAACAGCCAGAGCAGGGCTCAAGGTGGGGGCACAGGGCCTATAGGAGAACAGGCAACCCCAGGTCTAAAGAGGCTCTCAGCGGCTCCCACCGCCAAGCTCCCAGCAGACAAAGGCCGCGAAGCACCCTAAAAGCCTGGAGGGTCACTGCAGACCCAGTCTGGGAAGAGCCTGCAGAATCCGGCGGTCGGGTAGGGCGGATGGTTCAGGCTAGAGCGGCCCGCGCGCGGCGCCGGGAGGCTGAGCCGCACCGCCGATGAGTATCGGGCGCGCGCCTGCCGCCGCGCGCGCGCGGAAAGGAAGCTCGGAGCGGTGGGCTGCGCCCTCAAGGGAGCTGGGTTGAACTGGTCTGGAATGGTGGTGGGGAAGTGGGGGTAGGGTCCTCTGGCCGGGTCGGATTCGGCTCTTCTCTCCTGCTCGCAGGGCCCACGGGGGTGCAGTTCCCTTTCTACCCGCCTTCCCTCCAAGACCGAATGAAGCAGTCAGGGCTCGGCAGTGGTTAGCACGCTCGTACTATGGTTTTAATAGATGTACATGGACAAGTCGATATAGACAGATTTATAATTCTATACAGTCAGTCCGACATACACAAGGACGCTGTAAACAGGGGCGCGGGCCGGAGAGCGGGTGTGCAAAGTGGGCACGGCGTGGGGCCCCGGCCGCTCCCCGAGCTCTCCCGGCTCGACTCTTGCACGGCGGGCGGTGAGGAGGCGACTCCTCGCCGGACAGACAGGCCACCTTCTAGCCGGGAGCTGAGGGGAGGGCCTGGGCTTGCGGCGAAGCTTGGGGGCTGGGATGCTCTGAGACGAGCACTCCGCATGCTCCCGCCTCGTCCGCACCGCCAGCTGCAGCTCCTTGGCCTTAAAGTAAGCCTGCGGGGCAGGCAAGGGCTCTTCGAGGCGCGCCGGAGCCATTAGTACGGCTCCACGGAGAGATCCCGACCCTGGACTGGGTACCGTCATCCCTGGCCCAACGCCCGCTCCAACTTGGATCCGGATCGAGCTAAGGTATGCTCGGCCGGGCCCAGCTCGGAGGGGGCGTCTTGGTTCGCACCTGGCTGGGGCCCAGGCTTGCCGGGGGTCCGCGCTCCAGTTCGCAGGCGGGAACGCGGGCTACGGGGCGTCTCCTCCCGGCCGCCGGCCTCCGCGCTCGCCTCCCGCGCCGCGTCCCCTCCGCAGAGTGGCCCACCGGGCCCCGAGCGAGCGAGCGAGCGACCACGCACCACCCGCTCCATCCCGAGGAAAATTGCAACTCATCCGTTTTTTTTCGCGGCACTTTTCTCCGACGTCTTTTTGCTTTGTCTCGTTTTGGAGGGCAGAGTGGGGTCCAGGAAAGCAAACACAAAACCAAGCCGGAGGTGGGGAGGTGGGGAGCAGGGGGCCGCGCAGGCACCAGGTCCTCCGCGCCCGCACCCGACCCGGTCCCGGCCCCGGCGCTGTGCCGGCCGCCGGCCCGCGTGGCCCGGCTGGGCGGTCAGCTGTTGTACTGGCACGCATTGAGGCCCGAGGCCGGGCCCTGCAGGCCGCCGTAGCCGAACGACGAGTGCTGCTTGGACTTGAGCCGCAGGCTGGCTAGGCTCGAGTTGCACGTGTCCCGGTAGACGCTGTAGGGCGAGGCGGGTGTGCCGTACGGGCAGCCGCCCGGTGACATGGCCGAGTTAAGCGAGGAGCCGGTGAGGTTGTTGATGTTGTTGAGGCCCGAGTTGGGCATGCCGGGCACAGCGCCCGGGCCCATGCTCGACGGCATGGTCATGGAGGAGATGGAGCTGGGGGCCGAGAACATGGACTGCGACGACAGCGGGCTCATGGAGTTGAAGAAGGTGAAGCTCTTGGTGGAGAGCGGCGCTGGTGCCAGGCTCTTAGCGGCCCAGTTGTTGTAGGAGTAGCCAGCGGCGTACACGTCCTCATAGGGCTGCACCAAGCCGCTGAACTGCGGCACGTAGCCGCCCTTGCACAGGTCCAGCTGCTGGTTACGCTCGCGCTTCCGCCACTTGGCTCGCCGGTTCTTGAACCAGACCTAGGGGAGGGGGACAGGAGAAGGGTCAGGGCTGCGGAGGGCGGGAAGACGCCTCCACCTCCCCCGCCCCACCCCGAGGCCTCCGCCCGCTTCCTTCTCTCCGAATACCGTTTCTTTCTTTCTTCGATATTTCCACCCCTGCCTTCTCTCCATAATGGTTCCCTTTCTGTCTCCAGAAAATATTAG
Source organism: Mesoplodon bidens (assembly GCF_964165515.1). NCBI lineage: Eukaryota > Metazoa > Chordata > Mammalia > Artiodactyla > Ziphiidae > Mesoplodon > Mesoplodon bidens. The sequence continues at coordinate 114,784,603 of NC_138160.1, forward strand.
TCTTTTCCTTTTTCTGATCTTTATCCTCTCCCCCAATTAAATCCGGTTTCTTCTCCTAATACGGATCCTTTTTTTAAAACAAATATTTGTTTTCTTTCTTCCTCTCTCAACCATCATCTTCTGCCTTCTCCCGCAAACGGTTCCCCATCTATCTCCTAAATACTCCATCCATTTTCTTCTTCCTCGAATACAAAAGGTAGTTTTCTTTCCTGAAATATAGGACCTTGCGACTCCTCTCATTCTTCAGTCTGTTTTTCGTTCCTCAGATAGTCTGTTTCCATCTTTATTGGTAATATTTGATATTATCATTTCTGCCTCAAATGTTTATTTTCGTTCTGTCCACCCCACTATCTGAACCACTTTCTTCTCCCTCAAACAGTCCATTTTTCTTCGTTATCCCCCATTTTTGATCCTTTTGATTCTTCTGCAAATATTTAGTGTTTTTTCTTCTTTCCAAATATCTGACCTTCACTGTTTCTCTTAAATGGTTGATTCTTTAGTTTTCTCAAATACTTGATCCTTTTGCTTCTCTCTTAAATACTTAATTTCTTTCCTGCTACCTAAATATACGCCAAATGTTTTTCCTTTCACTTCTTACTATTTTCTCTCGACTCTCCCGTCTCCACTTTTCCGCACAAAATTCAGTTAGAACCTCTTCTTTCCCAACTCCCGGTGCCTGACGACCCTCATCTAGTCCCAGTCCTTTGCCCTCCGCAGCCCTCGACCAGCCCCAGGCTGTATCCCGACCTCTCCTGCCGGACCCCTGCATCTCAGCCTTCTCCATCCCCAGCACTAACATTGCCTGATTCCACCCCCACCCCACCCCACCCCACCCGTACCACCGTAAACCCCAGGCAGGCTTAGTGAGTTCAGGATTACTGAGTGCTGTCTTCACTCTCTATCCCACTGGGCTGGCCAGCCTGACTGGGGAGGGGTGATAGCTGGGGTTATAGCAGGGATTCTGTGGCCCAGGTAGGACTTTGGTTTAGCTTGGAACGTGCTCCCAATATCTGATTAAATATTTGCAGTACCCAGAGAAGAAGTGATTCTCTTGCTGCTCTGGCAGGACAGCCATGTTTTCACTGGGAACCAAGGGGTGAGAAGAGGGAGGGTGCAGTCCTGTCTTGAGTTGGAGACCTTACATCTCCAAAGGGATTCGGCCTGAGGCTCACTCATCCACCAGAGCTACCCCCCTCCTCACCTGAACCCAACCCTACGGGAAAGAGCATTAGGGAAAGGGTTCACCTACAGACTGGCCGAATGGCTGAGAAAGAGTCAGGTGGAGAATATCCTGAGATTTTGGAGAAGCAGTGTGCGGGTGGGACCACTGCCCTAGGAAGTTTTGAGACCCCCCCCCAAGCCTACACTCTTATCAGGCCTCTCTCAGGCTGCCAGAGAGGATCTGCCTTTCCCTTTCGTTTTCGCGGGAAGGCGCCAGCGGCTCCGGAGGTCCCCAGCGGCGGGGAATCCTCTGCTCAGTCTAGGGGGTAACAGCCGAGTGGGTGCTGGGCTCTGCAGGGCAGGGGAATGTCCCTTGGGGACACAGGTCTTTGGGCGGGGGCTGCGGTAGAGCCCGAGGGTCAGGTAGGATGCAGGTCAGAGGGATCCGAGGAGGCAGCAGCCGAGGGGTGCTGCACCAAATGGCTCTGCAGCAGCTGGGTAGACCGGGGCCTAAGGTGGAGTCGCCTCCGGTGGAGGGAGGGAGCAAGTCTGAGTGTGGGAAAGAGTGATAGTCTGAGCGCGGGTCTAAGCTTTCAAGGGCTGCGCTGGGCCGGCTGGCAGCCTTCTGCGCGGGTCCCGTTAGGCGTGCACCCCGCGCTCACCCTCACGCGTGGCTCGGTGAGGTTGGTCCACACGGCGATCTCCTCCCGCATGCTCATGTCCGGGTAGCGGTTCCTCTGGAACGTGGCCTCCAGCTCTTGCAATTGCTGGCTTGTGAAGTGCGTGCGTTGCCGCCGCTGCTTCTTCTTCTTGGCGGGGTCCTCCACACCGCCGCAGCCTGCACCGCCCGCACTGCTGTCCTCGGGCCCCTTGGGCTCCCCGCTGCGCTCCTTCTCTGAAGCAGGCAGGACAGGGCGCCAGTCACCTCGGGCTTATGCCCTTTTGCACCCCATCCCGGCTCCACCGAAGCGCCCGTGGTCAGCCCTGGTGGGGCCCGCCCTCCCGCCAGGGCCCCTGGAATTGTACCCATTGTAAAGAGCCCGCCTGTGCCGGGTAGGGTAGGCAGTAGTCACCTCTGATCAGGCTCGTCTGGGAGAAGAGCCCAGGAGTTGGAGACGTGGGCCTAGGTTCCTAGCTGCGCAGGGCCTGCTCTCACAGCTCGGCTCATGCTGGAGCTCTGCTGTTAATGTCACCCGAAAATGTACATTTTTTAGGGCTCTTGGGGTTCTAAATCAGAGGGGATCTGTGCTTTTCTGAACTAGGATCAAATCTTTCTAGCCTGAAGCTGGGGGGGTGGGTGGAGCAAGAGCCAGGCAGTGGCCTGCAGCCCCTCCAATTTCTTCTCCCCAGGGCCGTGTGGGCGCCCCACCGGGCAGGCACAACACAGCCGGGTTCTCGGCCTTAGCTCCAGGCCTCAAGTCCTAAGGCACAGAAAATCCCTCTGGCAGCAGCCAGGCAGCCCAGACCCACAGACTCTGTCTAGGTGACCTGGGGGCTCTAGCCTCTCTCTCTTTGAAGCTACACAAACAACATGCAGTTATAGAAACACTGAAACACAAAGAAAAAGAATTTAAAAACAAAACACAGAAGCCCAGAAAAGCTCACAGCTCTATGCCTAAAAACATAGAAAGGGTCACAAATTCTTAAAAATAGGCAGGTAGAAACACAGCAAATGCAGATTAAGAAGCCAGAAACCTCCGTGCAAACACACCCCTAACTAAATACAGTGCTGTTAAGTGTATAAACTCCAGGCAGACACAGGCATTTATTTATCTGGGATTTAAAAAAAATCAATGTACTGTTGTAGATAGATTTTTTAACCCCTTCCCGATAATGCCCTTCTAGAAATAATTTTTAAATCCCAGGGAAATACAACACTATAGTTAGATAACTTAAATTCCCCAAATAACATCACTGTAAACGGATTTTGAGAAAATCCCGGAGAAAAGCGCCATTTTGGATTGACTTTTTAAAATCTCCCGAAGAATAATGTTGCATGTAGATATTTTAAATTCCAGAGAAATATATCTAGTATAGCAATTCTTTCTATAACGAAAAATACAGTTAATTTAAAAAATTTATTCTCATAGCCTTGGGTTTTTAAAGCAATCTATGACTATGTATTTCTCTGGGTTTTAAAAATAAAAACCAACCAAAGGCCACGGTTAAAACTTTTGAAAACAGAAGTACCGTCCAGCGTTGATTGTTTTTTTAACCAAGCAAACAGAACCTCTCAGAGAAAGTCACTTTGGGATGCAAAACAGAAATAAATAGAGATTAAAAACTCGTAGAGAAACACTCAGCGGTGGATTAAGAAATGAACGCAGAAGAGGCGCCCACGGCCGGGGGAGTGGGGAGCTCGGCGGCGGCGCCGAACTAGGACCGCGAGCGCGGGAGCCGTTCGGAGACCCTGGAGCCCGGGTAGGGCCGGGTATTGGCTTCATCACTGCCCGCGCCGCCCACCCGCCGGCCCAGTAGCTGGCGCGGGGAAAAAAGCTTGAGCTCGGGCAAAAAGGCAGCGCGGAAGGAGACTTGGCCGAGCAGAGTCGGAGCCCTGGACCCGCGGCCTGGAGGCTCCGGGCTCCGGCGGAGCACGTGGGGCACGGATCCCTCTTTTAGGCGGTCCTGACCGGAGCCGGGTCGCCCCTCTTGGCCCACTCGCCCTCGCTGTCCTCTCTTTTCCCTTTACTTAAGGTTGTTTCCCCCCCCACACCCCCAGTTTGCTTTTCCGACTTTTCCCGCCACCTTCTCTTAGCTCTCTCCCTGTCAGTCAGTCGCCCACAGTCTGTCGGGGTGTCTGTACTCTCTCTGGGCACTTTCTCTCGCCCGCCGCCCATTCTTTTCTGATCTGCTCCTCTCCTTTGGTCCAAGCGGCCCTTCGACAACCATTTGCGCAAGCCTAACTTTTCTCCCCGTTCTATTTGCCCCCGATCAAGAGGGGCTGTCATTCCGACCCTCCGGTTGTAGGTTCGTGCATCTGCAGGTCACTTGGCGCGTGGGCACTGCGTGAAAGTGCCTTCGAAAAGCACTAAATTTCCGCTTCATAAAGCGCCTACTTGTCCGCGTTCACCGTCAGGTGGAGAATGGGAAAAGGAAAGGTCCTGAGGCTTCCTGGGGCGTGGAGCGGGCGCCAGGCCCTGCTCGCGGCTCCCTGCACCCGGGTAGGCTCCGTGCGCGCCTCGCGGGGAGCCGCGCTTACCTGGTAGCTCCGTGTCGGACGACTCGCTGGCGGAGTTCTCGAGCGGCTCGCGGGGGTCGGCGGCGCGGGCTAGGTGGAAGGCGGGCCCCATGTCGTGCGGCGGCGGCGGCGGCGGCCGGAGCCCCTCCGGCAGCCGCTCCAGGCTCATGCCCCCCTTGAAGGCGTCCATGGAGGCGGGGACCGCGGCGGGCGCTCCGGGGGCCGGAGCTGGGCGCGCCCGGCCGCCCTGGCTGCGACCTGCGAGGACAAGAGAGCTGCGCCTAAGCGGCCGCCCCCCAGGGCTGCCCGCGCCCGAAACGACGCCGCGCCCGCCCCATGGACCGCCCGGGGCTGCGGGGCCAGGCGGGCGGCAGCGGCAGCGGTTTCCCGCGACCGGGAGCCCGGCTTCGCGCTCCGCGCTGCCCTCCCGCCGCTCGGGCCTCAGCCGCCCGCCCGGCCCCGGTTCCGGCTCCCGATCCGGGGCCGGTTTCTAAGGCTCCGGACGGCGCCGGCAGAGTCTGTCTTAAAGCGACAGCGCGCACGCCAGGTTCCAGCAGTCCCTGCGCCAGGGGTGGTGGGTGGGGTGGGCCTGGGTGGGAGGGGGCTGGGAGGGAAGGAGGGAGCGAACGAGCGAGCGAGGGAGCGCGGGCGGAATCCAGCCGCGAGCCGCCCGAGCAGCCGCGCCCTCTCTGCCGCCCTCCCTCCTTCCCTCCCTCACTGCCTCGCCCGCGCCCTCCCCCTCCGCAGCCACCTTCCCGACGCCTCCCCCCTCCCGCGGCCTCGCCGCGCCTCACCCTCCTTCCCCGGTGACACACAGAGTTCTCCCGCGGCCGCACAAAAGAAACGCATCTGGCCTGCAAGTCCCGCGCGGCTCGTGCCCACCTCAAGCCCCAAATGACTTGTTTCGCTCAGAATCAACTCCTGTCTGGGCCGCCTCGATGTCCCGAGCCCCCGGCGAGAACAGCCCAGGATGAGTGAATGTTCACTAAGGAGGATCGCACCGACCGGGCGCCTGCGAGCCAGCGCCAGGGTGGGGGCAGAGCCCGGGGCTCGTTCTGGCAGCTCCCTGCGGCGTCCTCGTCGAGGGGCCGCGGCCCCTCCTTACCCGGCCTCTTCTCCTGGGACCTGAGCCAGGCTGAGTGACAGCAGCCTGCGCTCTAATGGGCCCCCGGATGCTGCCTCCTAATTAGCTTGGACCCTCTCCCCCAAGGCTTCTTCTCAGGCCTCCCCCTCTGCACCGCAGTCAATTTTCCGGGATTGGGATAGAACTGATGGCTTCTAATCAGATGAAGCGTTTCTGTTGGCTCCAGGCCGCTGGCGAGTGCAGCAGGAGACCCCAAGAGCCCTGCCAGGCCCCAGAGCCTCTTCAGTAGGGCTGTCTCCCCTTGTTTTGCACCTTCAATGGTCTGACCAAATCCGCCAGGCCCCGGCCTCGGTTGCCACAGGATGGGGCTCTGCCCCCTTCAGGGCACGTTCGCAGGGCCTGGGGCCTCACTTTGGCTTCCCAGAGCTTCAGGCACAGGCCTGGCAGGCCAGGTGACTGCAGTTTTCAAGCCTAGGCCAGCAGCCCAGGAAGCCTAGGACGGTCTTTGAGCTTCTCTCCCACACAGTGGTAGCTAAGCTGCAGCACCAGTGGGCACTCTATGAGCACAGGCAAAGACATTCCCCTTCCCACCCCTAAGAATGAGTCCCTCGTTGAATGCTCCTACTTCAGTAAAGTTTGTTGAAGGATTTTGCTTAACAATTGTTAACTGGTCTTGAGACATCAGAGTCCTGAGCAAATAGGTGACAGCTCGGGTGGTAGGTTGCGACCCTGACCCGTTCCTCTAGCCACAGCTGGTCCCCAGGCTGCCCTCTGCCCCTCATCTGTCTGCTCCTCCAGAAGCGGCACTGGGCAGGACAGCGGCCTCGGGGTTGGGGGGAAGCACTGTGGTAATCTCCAGGCCCAGTACCTCACCCTAGGGCCTAGTGCATCCTCATTTCCTCCTGGGGTCTCTGCTTGGGACTGACTGTGCAGGCTGTCAGGGTCTGGGACCCTCTTCAGTCCCTTCCCTCACCTGGCTCCCTATCAGAGGAAGGGACCCCCGCCCCAGGCTGAGCTCCTTGGTAAGGATTATGAGGGCAGGGGCGTGGGCAAGGTGGAACCAGGCCTGCCTCTTGCTCCCTTGGCCTCAGCCCAAGGCCCCCAGCTCTGGGCCCTGGGGAAAAAGCACAGTTCCTTAGGGCTGGCCCACTCTCACTGGGTGCCTGAGGCCACAGGGGCCTAGGTCTGAGGCTGGGGCCAGAGGGAGGATGCATCCCAGGAGTTTGGGTTGGGGGAGGGCCTCAGTAACTCCAGCCTTTTCCTCCCAAAGGGAAGTTTCTCCAAGATGAGACCCCCAGGGTGAAAACAGACTTGGTGTGTACGGGGATGGTGGGAGGGGTACATGGGGGGTATGGTTTCCTAGCATTTGCCCTCAGCCCCATCTTTTACCACATTTTTTAGCTGAATCTCCTGAAGCAGCAGATACCTCCTTTCAAGGAGGTATTCAGGTGCTGCAGCATGCCAGGGAGTGCCCCTTCACACTCCGTCTTCCGTTTAGCCACCTTACCCCGACTGGACAGTGTGCCACCCAGGCTGCCTGGATCTAGACAGGTCACAAAAGCATGCATGTACTCATACGTACTGCATACCCATACAGGTGTGCTGTGCACATACAGACACACACATACTGCACCCACACAGGGGACTGCCGAGTACAGTCACATATGTGTACACACAGCCAGGCCTCTGGGTCCCAGAACACTGATGCTATTTGGTGCAAAATCTGGCCGACAGGCGTGTGTTCTAAGCCCACCAAGTGTCGGGCCAAGGTGGGAAACACAGTGCCCCTCTGGATGGGGACATGGAATGAATGGTCTGCCTACGGGCATCCAGAGGCTGAGGGTCACAGGCCCCCACTCCCCAAAGGGGCTAAAGAGTCAGGCCTTCCATTGATGGGGACTGTTTTGTGACTCTGCAGCTCTAGCTATTCAGTCTGAGGGGCTTGTATCTCACTGTTGATGCATTTAATGCAGTGATTGAGCACCTGCTGTGTGCCCCTCTGGATCCAAGCCTCTGGCAGTGCTCCAGGCAGTCACAATAATCCCTATGTTTGGAAATCTTAATGCCTGCTGTGTGGATGGAAAGGTGCTCAGACTATTGCCGTTGAAGCTCTATATCCCAGGGGCCCTGAGCCCTAGAGAGGGGCTGAGACTAGTGGGGGCTGCCCAGGGGAGTCTTTTCTGCTAGACCTGGGCAGTGCTGAATGAGCAGGGGTGAGGAAGTGATTGATCTAGAGGAGGCCCTGGCCTGATTCTGGGTGTTGGCTGGAGAAGGGACCTGGACGCTCTCTTTTCTTCCTCAGCCACTCGCTCCGCTGGCTGCTATCCCAGGCAGAGTAGGGGCTTCTTGCACACTCATATCACACACCACACACACACACACACACTCGAGACAGGAGGCAGCTGTCTTTCAGGAGTAAGAGCAGGGGTTCAATGTTCCCCTGGCTTTGCTGTCTGACCTTAGACAAGGCTTGACCTGCACTGTGTGCCAGTTCCCATGTCTGACATGGGACACAGCGATCCCTGACTGCTGCTTCAGCCTCCACCTCACCTGATGATGTGACATGAGGAGAGAAGGGAAGGGGGCTTACTGGAGCTGGAACCATGTGCCCCATCCCTCCAGGCCACACAGAGCTAGCAATGACTCTGTGACTTTCAGGAAATTTGGGGCTTAGAGTCCTGGCTGGGCTCAGCAGAGAAGCCTGGGCTGTTGTCGGGTTGAAATAATCACCACAGGGACTCTTCCCGAGACTGGGCTTACAGAAAACAGACTCTGTGCCCAAGAATGGCTTAGTAATTTTATTTGGGAAGGGTGGTTGGAGGGTCCTCATGGAGGGCATCCTTCCACCCACTCACAGAGGCACCTTGTCCTAATCTTTGCACCAGAATCAAGGGATTTTAGGAGAAGGAAAGGAATGTGCCATGGCTTGCCCCAGGGGCCATCCATGACTCTCTAGGACATTCCAGCCCTAAGCCTCTTAGGCCGTGGAGAAGTTCAAACTAGAAAACCCAGTTTTGGGAGTGCAGCCCGGACCACCTACCTCCTCTGCCAGATCTAACACCCCCTCCCCAATAAAAACTCTTGTTTCTTTGACTGCAAGCAATCTCTGAGTGATGGGAAAAGGGGTGCTCAGGTAGGGGCTGGGAATGATCTCACTGGATCCTTTAGGCTTTTAGGTCCCCAGCCTGTGACTTCCTTTCAGTCGGGGTTCCCCAGCCTGTCCTGGTGGGAAGAGCTGAGATGTATTCAGGCAGTATGGCAGAGTGGGGTGCTGATGGGAGCATGAAACTCAGAACTCTCCCGTAAGCAGCTGGTAGGGCCCATCGCTCTCCAGGCTCATGGCTCACCGGAGCCCACTGGTCGCTGTATAGTTCCTGAGAATGGCTGAGCCAGGGGAAGAGAAGGCTCGGAAAGTGGCAATGGCTGGTCACACAACTGGGAAGCAGAGGGTCAGCTTCTGCTGTACACAGCCTCCTCTTTCCAGCAGCTGCTTTCCTGATAGAAGGGCACCCTGAACCTGGCCTGAAGGTCAACAAAAGCCACCTCTACATCCTAGCATCCAGGCAGCCGGGTCTGTATGCCCCAGTCCACTTCTTTTCCTTTTCTGAGCAAAGGTGAGGAGTTCGAAAGCACTCTGAGGAAAAGGCAGGAGGCCAGCAAGTCCGCCTCCTGTGCTGCCCCTGCTGCCTGTAGCTTTTGTCATTACCCTAGACCTGTAGCCTCTGCCAAGTGGACAGCAACCTGCGGTTGCCTCCCTCTGGCCCTGGTGGCTGTCAGAGGCCACTGGGCTGTCAAGAGAATGCCTGAGCCTGAGCCTTGGTTTCTCAGAAAGTGGATTCAAATATTTTGATTAAGGGAATTCCTAAATCGGAAAACCTTGGAACCAGGATTCCGGCCTGGGGTTCCCATTTCTGCGATTCCGGCCACTGGGCCCTCGCTTAACCACGGTGGAATCGGCTGAGATTTAGGAGGCTGGTCAATTTCAGAATTCCGAGACCCGGTTCTAGAGAAGCGGCTGTGTGCTCCGGAACCCAGAGTCAACAACCAAACCCTGCAGAAGCTGCGGGAATGTCTTTATTGGATTTTGCGAAGAGCATTTGGGGTTTCTCTCAGGGTAAGGAAAAGCCTGACCGGTGGCGGCTCCGGCAGGCCGCTTTGGGCTGGGGGCGCCTCCAAGTACTGCGGCGGGACGTCGGGGTGCGCGGCGAAGAGAGCCGGGGCGACGTCTGTTGCTTTCCTGCGGCACAGCTGCCCGAACAAACGAACGAACGAACGAATGAAGCGGTTTCGTTTAGGAAAAATACCCTGTTGACGCGAAGCTAACGCCGAAGTCCCCGCGCGTGCGGAGGGGCCAGCGCTTCCGCTCGTTCTGGGGCCCCCATTCCTGGGTGCTGCGGGGAGCGGCGGACGGCCCTCTCGCTTGCCCTTTCTCCCAGAGGTCCCCAGCGGTCCGCGCCACCACGAGGGGCTGCGAAGGACGTCCAGGGCTGTGCCCTTCGCAGGGCTGGGGCCCGCACCCCCGAAACCCTTGCCCTATTAGGGTGCCCAGGGCTAAAGCGTGGCGTGGGTTCACCGGTTAGGTGAGGTAGCGCCCGACGATGGCAGTTGTGATTGTGCGCTGGGCGCAGGAACAAACTCCTGGAGCTGCTTGATGGCGCCTGGCCTTCGCTATGTGCTCAGTCCCGCACCACCGGCTGGACCCCACCTACTCCCGGAGCAAACAGCGCGCAACTCGGCCACCACCTCCTTGCGCCCCAACACTGCGGGGACCCAGCGCCCTTAGCCCAAAGACTCTTACCTGACCCGGACTGCGCGGCGCGTGAGGCTCCTCGGCTCCGGGCTCGCTCGCCACGGACTCTGGCTTAGGTTTCGACTCTGGCTAGGGCCCCGGATCCAGCTGCGTCTCCGGCTCTGCGCGCAGCTTCGGCCCCTTCTGGTTCGCTACATCCCAGCGTGCAAGGACGCGGCTGCCGCTGCTCGGCCCGCTCCTCCCGCTGCCCCGCCGCCGCCGCCCGTTGCCCGCGGGGAAGGCGGGGACACTAGCTGGGGAGGCGGGAAGGGGGGAGGGGAAGCGAGGCTCTAGCCGGGACCAGCGCGGAGGGGACGGCGCGCAGTCCCGCCGGCTAGGGGTCCCGGCTTCCCTCGGCGCGCAGGCAGGGGTCTGCGCGGCTCGTGGCCCGGGCCCTAGGCCGTTGAGCGCGCCCCGGGACTGCGCGCGCGGAGGCGGGGCCTGGCCGCATGCGGACGAAGTCTCTGCGAGCCCCGGCCTGGCCCCCGCAGGCTTTCTGTCCCCGGGCTCAGTTTCCCACCTGACACGTGAGGGGCTGAGCCCGATCTCGGTTTAGTCGGGGTCTGGTCGGAGTTTCCCCACGTCCTGCTAGGTGACGGTTGAGCTGGGGTTGTGAGATTCGACCTTTCCTCCTTTCTTCTCAGCCTGTGGGAGGGAGCTGCCCTTGCATATTGACAGGGGGAGTCCGCTGCGCAGAGCTTGGCAGCCAAGGGAGGTTGAGGACAGACTCTAGAGTTTCTCTGTGTATGGGGGGGTGGTTACTAGGGAGGGACAACCGCCCGATCTGCTCTGCTTGGAGAATTCTCCCCCCACCCCTTCCTCCTCAGGGGTTGGGCTGTTGAGGAAAGGAGAGACCGACCCCACGAGGACAGACTTCTGAGGCCCCTTGTCCAGCCCCTTGCCTGCACACCCTCCAGCAGTCATCCTGCTTGGCCTTTCCACGGGGGAGGACTCAACCTATGTGACCTGGTTGGTGGCTATCCCTGGCTGGTGGCTACTGGGAGATGGGCCGGACTGAGGGGAACTGGGTTCCATCCGCAGACGACTGGGTTCTTCACCCATGGCCAGATATCCCGCGTGAAGCCTTGTGCTGGAAACCAGTTGGACAAACAGGCTCCTGCTTCCCCCAAGTGCCTAGTCTGAGCCTGCTGCTGCTGGGGCCATGGGATGGGACACAGAGTCGGGCGGGCAGTCGGTGTGGGACTACCCCCGGGGACAGGAGCACCTGAGCCTGCCCCCGACGGCCAAGGGACTCAGGGCTGCCGCTTTGGCTCAAGGTGCCGGGAGATGGCAGTGCGGCGGCCGGGCATCAATGTTTCATGAGGTGCCGACACCGGCGACGCCTCCCTGCCTGGTTCTCTCTGACAGCTGCTGCGGGAGAGGCCACGGCCCCCTGCGCCCGCCCTGGCGCCCTCTGATCCTCGCTTCCAAGGCTACCCGGCCGGCAACGCGGAGACCCCGGACGCCCTCCTAACACCCAAAGCCGGAAGCCTGCCGGACCAAGGCTTGCAGAGGCCGCGGCACTCGGGCCCTCAAGGCGGCCCCTGCACCCAGTCTTGCTGTTGCGGGAATCCACAGCCTCCCCTCGACCCTCAACAGCGGGAGCACCTCTTTGGTGGGTGTGTGGGGCTCGGTGTACACAGGATCGTAAGGGTGAAGAGCTGAGTCCCTGACACCCCCGATTTCAGACTTGGAACGCAATCTCGCGGCTTGGACCCTGCCCTTTCAGGAATTCTAGCCTCTGCTTCTCCCGCTGCCACTAGTTTGTCTGTTTTATGTGTGAAACTGGTTTGTTGGCCAGTCTGGGCCCGTGGGCTGCTAACCTGAGATGCTACCGACCTTGTCTCAGGCAGCCTCCTTTCACACCCTGGGCGCCTGGGCATCTTTGGGCATAAATGTAACCGCTGGGCCCTTACTACGTACGGAGGGCCAGACATTTGTCTAGCTGTGGTGGCATTCACTCTGGTGCTTGCGCTGGGAAATCAAACCTTTCTCCTCCTGCACAACAGCGATTTTCTGCGTTTTGTTCTCAGTGGTGATTGGGCCCATGAATGTGATTCTCTGTAAGTCCTTGTTCCCAGGCGGAGCCTGTGGTGTCAAAAAGCTGCCTCTGAGACCCGATGGTCAGAGTTGGAGTCTTGTCTGTCTTTTACTAACTGTGTGGCCTTGGGCAAATCACATAATATCTCCCAGCTTCAGCTTCCCTACCTGTGAAATGGGAGAATAATAAGAGTTTTCACTTCATTGATAAATCTAGGAGATGGTGGAGGTGAGGGGTGTGGCCTGGTGTAACAGTGGGCAGCAGGCTCAAAGTGGTGATACCTGCCGGGTAGCTTTGCTCTTTAAAAGAGTTTGCTCTCATTTTTGTTTCCTTCTTTCCCCAGCGTGGTCACGTTGGTTGAATCAGGCAAGGGGAGGCTCATTCTCTGATTTAGTAGACCTGCTACTCATCCCCTGCTTAGCTGCTTGGAAGTTTTGGGTCAGGGAAGCTGAGCAGGCAGGTTGGGTGGGGTGGAGTGGGATCAGGGCCTGAAAGCCTAGAAGTTCTTGGTGAACTGGAGTAGATCAAAAATGCTTTTTATGATCATATTTTCACTTCTTCCAAAAAGAATTTTTCACATTTTCCCTTTAGATTTTGACATCTTGGGGGCATACACATTTCTACTTTAAAGGCAGAGGAATCAGGCATCAGAGAGAGGAAGGTTAGAGTTGGATCCACCAGGAACAGAAGTGACACAGTCCTTGTATCTTAGTATCAGTTTAGCTTTGAGCTTCCAGGTACCTAACCAAAAAAGGTCAGCAGAATTGTCTGATGCATTTGCTTTGTCTTTCCTTCCAAACTGACATGCTTCCTCTGGTCCGAAGTTTTTCTCCGTAGTACAAAACTCTGAGCTGAACTCGTCACATGAATTCACACTAAACATAATGGGCAAATGTCTTCTGCCACAGTTATGCAGAAAGGCATAACGATTCTTCAAGCAGTATTTCTTATTTCAATATCTAGTAAAAGCAGGGAGAATGTCCTTTCCCTTCATAGCTCTTATTTCAATAGTATTGAAATCAGTATTTATGTAATGATTGATTAAAACCTATTGCCCCTACCACCTGTAAGCTCCTTGAGAGCAAGGCTGAGCCTCTCTTGCCAACCACAGGACCCTCCCTGGGGGAGGGCAAAGGAATTTGGCTATGCTGATTGGCTGGGTGCAGCTTGCATGCCCACTGCTGAACCAATCAATTTGTGGGGAAGAGTGGCTCAGGGCTGTGGCTGGCTAGGCTAGGGTCACAGGCTCCACCCCAGAAGGATGGGACAGGGAGCACCACCACGTTAGGGACTACTCATCATACTCTCTCCAAAATACTGGCTGCTGTCCTGCAACGAGTCTTCTGAGGTGCAAGTGGAGGGGAATGGGTTAGTTCCCAAAGAAGTCCCTGCCCTGTGAAGGTTCTCAGAGGGCTGCTGATGGTGTTGATAAGAAGTTCACTCCAGTGTAGTGGGGAGGAACTGGCTTGGTTGAGAGTCTGAAGTCCATCAGGATTGTTCCTGCATCCATCTGTGGGAAGAGGTGGAGGACTACCAGGACGTCTGAGGGCAGGCTCAGAGTCTGCTGACTCACATATAGGGATGGATCATTAGATCAAGGAAGGGCATCTCTTTGTACTCCCTTTTTCATCTGTGAGGAGGGAATTAGAGGCTCTAAAGGTAGAGAGGAACCCCTAGGATCAGGTAAGATATTAATTACTTTGAGCATTATTATATTGCACTTTGAGCTTCCTGGCAGCCAAAGCAAAAATAGAAACCATTTGGGCATCTCAAGTATTTTTTTCATTGCAGACCTATCAGCATTTATATGGAATAATGGAAAGAGCCCTGGTCTGGAACCTTCCTGGACAGGCCTCTGTTAAGTCAGCAAAAGTTTAGAGAGCCCATATTCTGTGCCTGTGATTGCAGACACACAAAGACTGATATCTCCTGCTCATTTGGGTTGAGCCAAGGAGGCAGACACAGCCACCCATAACCATATTTGGAGCACAGTGCTGGAGAGGAAATCTGCCTGGTGTTGAAGGGCCCTGAATGACATACAGGCTTTGAGTTTGCCTCGAACAGTTCTCCCCCTCTCCCCTCCCACCGTGGAGTAGCACTGGGACAGGTGGTAAGGCATAGAATGGGGGAAGAGGAAGTTGGAGAATTAAGTGGGAAGCAGATACCACAGGGCTTCACAATCCTTGTTAGGAGGATGGGATGTTCTCCTGAAGGCAAACAGGAGCAGGTGAAGGGTTTAAACAGTGAGAGGTCTGGTCAGATTTATATTAGAAAGATCACTCCCTCTGGGTAGTGGAAGATGGATCTGAGGAGGTGATATAGGAGCAGAATACTGCAATAGCATTCACTCAGCCACTTCATCCATCTCTTTCTTGGTCCATCAGTCTGTCCATCTGCCTGGAGCATAGGAGGCTACAGCTTGGCTTGGGAAATATGAAGCTGAGAAGTTGAGGCCCCTGCTTTCTGGAGCTGCCCTTTAGAGGGCCTCAGTTTACCCTTCTGTAGGCCTGGTCTGTGTCTCTCATCCTCACAGGCTCTGTGGCTTGTGCTTCAGGAGCCTTCCAGGTGTCTGCTGCTGCTGGGGAGACAGGGCGTTCAGGGCCCGAAGGGGCACAGACACTGCCGCAAACAGACAATCTGGGGAACCAGCGCAGTGAGCAGCCCTGTCGGAAGCTTTTAAAATAATTACCCCTGCCTCCTCTGGCTGACTGGTGGAGGGCAGCCTATTAGCCCTGAGTTGGAAATTCTGAATTGTTTCATGACAATTGAAAACACGATTGGAGGCCAGGAGGGAGCTGCCCATGAAATATTGATGCTCCCTCAGTGTTGGGGGGCTGCCCCCCTCAGATGGGAACCTTGGATGCATAGAGCTGGTGGCTGCAAAGTGACTGCCATTTTCCCTGGGATCCTCAGGCTGACTGCCCTGTGGGGAGATGGGAGTGTGTTTTGGTGCAGAGTCATGATGGTTGTTTGGGGACCTGCACCTCTAATTCTTCTCTCTAAGCTATGCCCCCCAGCACTCCAGCCCCACTTCCAGGGCTGAGTGGGTTAGAACCTGGGGACTTGAGATATCCTGTGTGTTCACTTTTGGCCCAGGTTATCCTCGGCACTCAAGGCTCATCTGGAGGCAGAGTGGGTGGGAATCCCAGTTCTGCCCCCTTATCATTGTGAGCCTCACTTTCTCAGCCGTTCAGTGGGAGATGCCATGAGTTACTGCCTAGCAGGGCTGTGATGCGTAGGGATGGCCACATGTGCGGGGCCTGGCCTCAGCCACAGGCTTGTGAGCTCATCAGGAGCAGCCCTTGGGAGGTCCTGGAGTCAGCTCAGGGCTGGCTACAGGAGCCCGTGCTGGATCCCCAGGGCTTTGTGGTCTCTTCTCCCCTGTGGAGTGTTTTGAAGCATTTTGTGTTTCCCCCCTCTGCAAATCCTATGTAAATACTAGTGCTGAGAAGGTGTGTGCTGGCCTGGCAGGCACCTCTGATGGGTGAGGTGCCCTGTGGTCTTGGTAAGGGACCCCACATGGCCAGCCCAGGCCTCTGCTCATTGAGGTGAACCTCTGCCGTGGCAGAGGAACCTGGTGATAATACCTGGCTGCCTGCCCTCAGAACCACCCAGGGCAGCAGGAGAAAGACTTCTGCTGTTTGAGACCTTGATTTGCCAGTCATTATTCTCACTGTGGGAGGTGGTATTCACCCATTTTACAGATTAGGACAGTGGAGGCTGTACGCCATTCCGTTTGTCAACAGGCAGTTCATCAGGCAATTTCAATAGCACCCACTCCATGTGCTGGCACTGTTTGGGGTGCTGGGGACTCAGGGGTCAGAGACAATCTTGGTGCAATCCTTCATGAGGGATTGGATCTAAAGATGAATGCATCTTTAGAAGTGGGGCAGGTTAGGGGCTCTGGGAGACAGAACAGGGGCAGCAAACCTAACCTAGGGCTCAGGGCAGGCTTCCTGGAGAAAGTGAACTTCCCACTGAGGTGTGGGTGTAGCAGGAGTTTGCCCTGGAGCTGGGGTAGGGGCAGGGACATGACAAAGCTAGCGAAGGGCAGGCTCAACCTGGATGTTCTTATCCACCTGAGGAAGGGGCACAGCCCCCTGTATCCCTCTTGCCCCACCTGCCACAAGGAGCAGCATAAAGAGCTACCAAAAAGGGCCTCCACAGCTCCAAAGTTCTGGGTTCCTGGCCCCTTGGGACTCTCTGGGCTTTATTTTCTTCATGTGAAAAACAAGAGGTTGAATTACTTCTAGCAAAAGGGTACATTTTTCAGATGAAACTTTACCAGGACTCCTAAATAGATGAATGCAGTGCTGCTCTGATTGAGGGTAGGTGTAGAAGTGGGCTCATCTGCCCTCCCCCCACATTCCTTTCTGGCCCTACAGGCACCCTGAGGAGCCCCAGGGCTCCCTGGGCCACAGTTTGCAAGCTGCAGAGTAAGGAGCCTCTCCACGAGGCTGTCCAGCCCGTCTCCGAGGGTCCTGGACCCTGGGGGTGCCGAGGTGTGGCCTTCCATCCTGATGGAAGAACCTCCATGGGTCAGCTGTTCCTCGCTCCTTTAAAATTTCCTGTTAGCTCTTTGTGATTCAAGTCAGCAAGCACCAATTAAATACCTACTGGATCCACGTAGAGGGCCTGCTGCTTTTTTAACACCAGCTGGATGCTAGGACTGTGTGGGGCTCTTTGTATCAGGGCGTTTCCTCATCACAACCAGCTGTCAGCCTGCTTTATAGATGAGGGAGAGGAGAACTTGGAAGAGGCTCAGCGACTTGCCCAAGATGGCGAGTGATAGTAACAATGACACCAGCTCCTGTGGGTTAAGGCCCAGGTGTGTGCCGGGCCTTTGCCAACATCTTTCTGTGCAGGAGCTCCTTTTGTTCTCAGAGCAAATCTGTAAAGCAGGCACTGTTTCCATCCCCAGGAATCAAACAAGTGCAGGCCTAGAGAGGTGAAGGATGTGGGCCTGGGCCCTGGACTCTCTGTCCCCCGGGCCTCCCCCTCTGTCCTGCCCTGTGCTGTGGGGTTTGAGGCAGCTTCCTGTGTGGCTCCAGGCTGATGAGCTCTCTCCCTCGGGGTTCCCACTGTGCGTATAGGGAAACTGAGGCCTAGAGACTCAGTCCGCTCAGAACATCTCTGCCCTCTGGGCCCTCCAGCTGGCACAGGCCTCCATCTATCTGCTCCCTGGCATTGACTATGAAATCTGAGGCTGACATCTCTGCAGAGTACCTGCCTTTTTGGAGGCTGCCTGCCCAGCTGGCGGCTTTGATCAGGGCACACTGACCTCGGCTGGCTGGGTGGCACCGTCCTGAGCTCAGGACACACGGAGGTGGTAAGCCGGTGGCAGCTGCTGCTGCCTCTCCTTTCCTCCCCCTGTGTTGGGTTCTGGCTCACACTCAGCCCCCTCAACACAAACCTTGAGTCCGCACAGGCTCCCCCTCCTGCCCTCTCCCAAACACCTCACACTCACTGTCACTAGGTGTGACTGACTGACTGACAGGGGCCCGCATGGGGTTCCGGCCCTGGGGGGCACGCATGAGACTGAGGATGGGGTGGCATTTCAGGCAGGGTGGCACGAGGCTGGACTTCCGGTGGACGGAGAGACTCCATCCCGGTACGCCTGCAGCTGGGGCCTCGGGGCTGCAGAACGTGGGGACCCCCGCCGAGCCCCAGGGGTGACGCTTGTCTGCGCACAGAGCCCAGATCCCTGCTGCCGAGACAAACACAAAGTCAGGGACGAGTCTTGACAAATGTTTGCCAAGTCCCTGGCTGACTTGGAAGTCAGGAGTGAGCTTGTTTGGCAGAACAAAGGGGAAAGCAGCCTCCAGAGGACCATAAATAGGAAGGAGGAGCAGCGCAGCCTGAAGGCTCCACGGGACCTTGTCCCGGCTGTGTTCTCCGCCGACGGAGACCTCCATTCTCTCACGCTTTGGGCCGGTTGGCCAGGGTCTGGACCATGCTGGTGGCAGCCTTTTTGCCCCCTGAGCTGCGTCTCCCTGGGAACCCCTAGGTGCTGGCTCATCTGAGAGGGCCTGGGTAGGCTGGGAGGTCAGTGTGACGGGCACATCTCAAGGTCCCTCTTCCTCTAGGAATCAGGAAGTTTGGCTGTAGTCAACAGTGGTAGGGCTTCCAAGGAGGCACAGCTGATCTGGCACTAGACTCTGGGAGCTTGTGATACTTGCATATACCCAGGCTGGAGGGGCTCCAGCCCCCTCCCCCACTCCAGGAGCGTGCAAGGTGACCTCCCTCTCTCTGCCCACAGTCTTCAAAGGAGGAGGGCAGAAGCAAAGAGGTACAGGGCGGCCAGGCAAGACACTTCCCCTACTTGGGCCTCAGGTTCCTCAGCTTACTATGGGATCCTTCTACTTGGCCAGCCCCCCTCCCCTGGGTCACTGTGGCCGACAGGTGAAGTAGAACGGGCCTGCGGATCAGAGAAGGCTCTCTAGAGGAGCTAATTTTTGTACTGGCTCTTGAGACATGGGCAAGATTTCCTCCAGAGCAGATGGGGAAGCTGTATGGGCAAGTGGACAGGATAGGTGAACACATGCAGGCAGGGGATGTGCGGAGCGTTTGGGAAGCTGTAAGTTCAGTTTAGTTGAGGGTGGCCGAGCCTGAGTGCTTACGGGGCTGTGATGGGAGCTGGGCTGTGGAGGCCAGCTGGGCTCTGAATGCCAGCACAAGGGATCCCCCAGGGGAAGGGGGAGCCCCTGAGGGTGACTGAGCTGGGAAGAGGCCAGAGCAGGGCTCTGCTCTAGGATGCTGGGCAGGGGGCAAGAGACAGTTGAGGCAGGTCTGGGTGAGGGGTGGGAGATGGACTACAGAGGGCCCTGGCTTTCTCCTCTGGGCTGGGGAAGGAGGTGCTGGAATTGAGGTTGTGGGGGAGGCCAAATCCCTGCCTTCACTCCAGTGATCTGGCTGACTTTGCAGTACTGAGCTCCTTTCTGAGTGGTGGCAGCTCTGGAGCCCTGGGCCCTGGATCCCTGGGCTCTGGATCCCTGGGCCCTCGATCCCTGGGCCCCACGCCAGAGGCCTGGCCTGAGCTCCCAGTGCCTCCCTCTGTCTCTCCATGCCCATTGAGTCTGTAGCCCCTGTACCCAACATTCTCCAAGGAACCCGCTCCAGGGGCCCTCAGGAAGGGGAGAGGTGGCCAGGAGACCTGGTGGATGAAATCTAGATGCTGACCCCCTTCCTGGGCCCTTTCACAGGCCCACCCAGAGTTATCATCCAAACTTCCCTGGCTGTGCTTCTACCGTAGTTTGGGGTTGGGACCGGGGGCCTCAGGGCCTAAGAGGGGAAGGGACTCACCAGAGTCATATATGCTCCTTCATTCAGCAACCTGTGGGGCCCCCACGTGGCCAGGAGTCCCTCTGAGGCAATGGTGAGGCAATGGAGAAGCCCCCTTCAGCCTTCAAGGAGGGGAAGAAGGGACTTGGGTGGTAGCTGGGCTGCAGGTGGTAGGGGAGCTGCGTTGGTTCACTGAAGGCTGGTGGCTCACCCTGTTGGGGGCATGGAGAAATGCAGGGACCTGGCCTTTCTGGAGCGGGGTTCTGGGTCCATGTGTCTGGGTTCCTCGCTGCCCTTTCACGCTTCTGTTTCTCCCTCCACTCTCTGGAGGCCCTGGGGCAGGGCCGTGTGGCAGGAGAGTGGGAAGAGGGAAACAAGGTTCCTTTTACCCCACCTTCCTCTTTGCTCCAGTGTGGACTGTTTGACTAGTGTGTCTGATGCTATATCTCTTGACTTCAGTCTCCATTCCCCACCCTGATTTGGTTTTTTAAAAAAGTTTTATCATATGTACTTTAAATTTAAAAAAAAAAAGGCCGTCTCAAAGATTGGACTGATGGAACTGTTCAGTATCTTGATTTTGGTGGTGATTTCATGAATCTACACATGTGAGAAAACGAGAACTACACATGCTTTATAGCAGTGTTAGTTTCCTAGTGTTGGTGTTGTACTATAGTAATGTAAGATGCAACCATGGGGGAAACGGGGAGGGGCTCACAGGCCTGTCTGTACTATCTGAGCAACTTCCAGTGAATCTGTATTATTCCAAAATATAATGTTTTAAAATAAGAAGCCAGGTTGGGGTTCTGCTTGGGGGTGGATTGAGGGTATGTCCCCGCAGAGCACATAGCTGTTGGGGGACCCTTGGAAAGGATGGAGGGCAAGGGTCCAGGGCGTTGGAAGGAGAGATAAGAGTTGCTGGGCCAGGGAACTAGGAGTGCGCTCTGAACCATGCTGGAGCCCATCCAGGGCTGTGGCTGTTGGACCCACAGGCCTCTGGTGGCTGCAAGCACAGTCTTAGGGAAGCCTGGGGCAGCTGGGCTGAGCTGGGAGCAGGGAGGAAAAAGCATGTAGTTTTGCCTCCAAAGTACCTTGGAAGCAAGGGCCTGGGTGTCGTCTGAGAAGAGGAGAGGCACATATGGGGTGTCTGTGCTGTGAGGTGCCTGGGTTGCCCAGCAGCGGGTGACTGCCTCCAGGCCTGGGGTGGCTGTGGCACCAGCAGGGCTCTGGAGATGCCAGGGCTGCATTCGGGCACCTGGCTCTGATCTCTTGGACGCCTTTGAGAAGCAGGTCTGTGGTGGGTGCAATGGTCTGGCCACATGGATCTACTGGAGGGCAGGCTCTCTGTTTCTATGGGGGCAGCTCTGAGTGAGCCAGATTCTTGGGCCTTCACCCTGCTGTGCCCTCGTCACCTGCTTTCTTGTTCAGTCTCCTCCAAGACCCTATTCTCCCTGTCGTCCTCTGCTGTGATCCAAGAGCAGTTCCCTCAAAGCAGTCTAAACTGATGTTGTTACCTGACCCTCACTCTTTACCTGCCCTGGGCCGCACCTTTGGCACCTTTAGCACTAGGCTGGGGCTGCCCAGCCGCCATTCAAGGCTCTTCTAAGTGGAGGCTGGTCCACTGTTTCCTCTCACCCTCTGCTGCCTGGGCCCGGCTGTCCTTGCCTCCCCTCCATGGGGCTCACCTGCTACGAATTACCAGCCATTAATTGACTAGGGAATGGTTTCCTTCTCCTTCTCTTTCTCTTGGCAAACTCCTACTCACCCCTTCAGGCCCAGCCCAGAGGCCCATCTTCTGAGTAGCTCCTCCAGCCCCCCTCTCCGACCATGCTTGTATCTACTGTTCTGCTCCCTTGGCACCATCTCCGAGTTTTGCACTTCGCATATCCTGAATCTGTAGGCTTAGTTTTGACCACAGACTGTGGACTCCCTGGGCCTCAGGACTGTATCTTTCTCCATTTCTGTAACACTGTCCCCTAGCCCCAAGTACAGTGGCTCATGTTCGGAGCCCTGTAAGGTTTGCCATACGTATGGGGCCGGGGCTTGGGCCACCATCATTCAGGTGAGGCTGACATGAAGGTTTCAGGCTTCCAGAGCATGGCCAGTCTAGGAAAATGAGCCGTGGACACTGGCATCTTGACTACTTTTGCTGCTGGGACGTCCAGACACCCAATTTGAAGACTGTTGCTATCTGCTGCGCTCCTTCTGTGTGTCCCATCCTGCAAGGTTAGGGACTGATTGCACTGGCCATTTAACGGATGAGAAAACCAAGGCCCAGAGGGAGTTACCGCCCCAGGTAGCAAGGGGAGGAGCTGGGATTCAGAACTGGTTGCTTGATGGAAGAGTCTTTCTCTACCCCATATTTTTAACCATTACATAATGCTGGAAAGTTCAGAGGGGTGAGAATGGTAGATCCCCAGCCTCAACCTGGGTGTGAATCTGGGAAGCTGTCCTAGCCCCAGGCCCAGCAGGAAGCACAAGGTTATGCTGGGAGAGGAACCCCAAGATACCCCTCCTGATGTTAGTGGGTTTTGGGATAAGGGATCCAGAGTGTCCTGATGGGGCTACCTAGTGGTCTCAGGAGAACTCCAGTCCCAGCACTTGTCATGTGGCGGCAGCACAGTCAGGGCTGCCCAAGGGCCTGGCTCTTCAAATTTACTGCCGTGCTCAGGGATTCCTTGTCCACCCCAGATCTGGGCGTCTGGGGCACAGCTGCCTGGACTGGGAGGCACACTGGGGTTATCTTGATCTCCAGAGGAGGTGGGATCTGCTCGTGGAGTTGCCAGGGAAGGCTTTCTGTCTTGGATCTTGCTCGCTCTCTCCTTCCGGGCCCCTGATAAAGGGTCCCAAACACAGGGCCGTAAAGGTAGCCATAAAAGCAAAAGAAATGCTGGCGCAGCTGGCTTATCAAAGCTCATCTCAGACACCAGCCAGGTTTCCCTACTTCAAGTTTATTTCTCCTCCTCTGCTTTCTCTCACAAGGTGTCTCGTAAACAGCTAAGAGGGTCATTTATAAATGTCTCCTGCTTTCCCCGCTCGACACAGACGCTGCCACTTTGCTCTTTCTATTCCTCTAGGTGGTAAAGGGATGGTCCCGGCACTCCCTTCTCCCAGGGGCCAGCAGAGATGAGAAGTGGAAGCCTGAGGGATCCCCGCATCCCCGGATAGGGGTTAGGCTCCCAAAGGTGAGTGGTGATGACGTCTTTGACCCTGGTTCTGCCAACACCTCCTCTGCGCCCCCCATCAAATTGGTGGGGGAGGGGTCGAGCTGACCTCTGGGAAGGGGCACCTTGCCATGGGCTGGCCTCGGTAGTCGACCCCCATCACGGAATCCATCCTATGGCATCAGAGCTGAAGGGACTTTAGAGACTGCCTTGTATAAGTCCCTCCCGATTCCAGTGAGGCCCAGGGAGGGGTGGCACTTCCCTGGGGTCTCAGAGCAGTTAGAGGTGGAGCCAGGAGCGGGATGTGGGTCTCTGCCTCCTCGTGGATGTAGGGGAAGCACAGCCTTCTAACCACAGTGGCCATCATCCCTTCTGCTTGTGGACGTGTTTCAAGACGCGGAAGGCTTCGATGGCCCCCACTTTGTCTGATCGTGGCAGTGACTCTTTGGGCGGAGAGCATAATTCCCATTTTACAGATCGGTGCTGGGTGACTGGCTTGCCTGGAGCTCTGTTAACCACCACACAGCTGTATTCTCTCTTTGCCCCTTCCATTTCGCACAGGGGTTTCCTTGTTGAGTTTCTTCTCATTCATTTCCCAGAGAGGTTCATGGTCATTAAAACACAGCCCTTAACACCCCAGTAGGTGTATCATCCTAACCTCCTGTCAAGCCCTCAGCTTCATAGCCCTGAGATGAAGCAGAAGTAGTCTCCTAAGCCTTTTCCCCTTCCTCACTGGGGGTGTTTGGGTTCCTGCCAGCTGGGGGGCTTGTGAGTGGGCTTGGGTGAAGCCCCCCAGATGGCGAAAGGCACTGAAGACCCTGGGTCATGGCTGAGAGGCCCCCAGCTGTTGAAGGTAGGTAGGTGGGTGGGTAGGTAAGTAGGTGGGTGGGTAGGTAGGTAGGTGGGGGTGGTCCGAGGGGGTGTGAGAGGAGCCTTGGCAGTGGGCACACGAATCTCGTCTGAGTTCCTGTCTCCCTGGCGGCAGCGCAGGGCTTAGCATGCAGCAGGCTAATTGCACAAATTAGCCCAGCCTCAGGTGGCCAGGGTAACTGCACCCGTCTTGGCCCGAGCTGGGCTGTCTCTGTGCTGTATCCTTTTCTTTTTTTTTTAAAGGATTTTTTAAGAATGCAGTTTTATTTATTTATTTGTTTGTTTGTTTATTTACTTTTGGCTGCATTGGGTCTTTGTTGCTGCGTGTGGGCTTTCTCTAATTGCGACGAATGGGGGCCACTCTTCGTTGCGGTGTCCGGACTTCTCATTGTGGTGGCCTCTCGTTGCGGAGCATGGGCTCTAGGCACGCAGGCTTCAGTAGTTGTGGCTCGCGGGCTCTAGAGTGCAGGCTCAGCAGTTGTGGCACACAGGCTTAGTTGCTCCACGGCATGTGGGATCTTCCCGGACCAGGGCTCGAACCCGTGCCCCCTGCATCGGCAGGCGGACTCTCAACCACTGCGCCACCAGGGAAGCCCTAAATGCAATTTTATTTATTTGTTTATTTATTTTTGGCTGCATTGGGTCTTTGTTGCTGCACACGGGCTTTCTCTAATTGCGACGAATGGGGGCCACTCTTCATTGCGGTGTCCGGGCTTCTCATTGTGGTGGCCTCTCTTGTTGCGGAGCACAGGCTCTAGGCGTGCGGGCTTCAGTAGTTGTGGCACGTGGGCTCAGTAGTTGTGGCTCGCGGGCTCTAGAGCGCAGGCTCAGTAGTTGTGGCACACAGGCTTAGTTGCTCCGCGGCATGTGGGATCTTCCCGGACCAGGGTTCAAACCCGTGCCCCCTGCATTGGCAGGTGGACTCTCAACCACTGAGCCACCAGGGAAGCCCTAAATGCAATTTTATTTATTTGTTTGTTTATTTATTTTTGGCTGCATTGGGTCTTTGTTGCTGCACGAGGGCTTTCTCTAATTGCTACGAATGGGGGCCCCTCTTGGTTGCGGTGCCCGGTCTTCTCATTGTGGTGGCCTCTCTTGTTGCGGAGCACAGGCTCTAGGTGCACGGGCTTCAGTAGTTGTGGTGCACGGGCTTAGTTGCTCCGTGGCATGTGGGATCTTCCCGGACCAGGGCTCGAACTCGTGCCCCCTGCACTGGCAGGCGGATTCCCAACCACTGCGCCACCAGGGAAGCCCTGTGCTGTATCCCTTTCTGTGAAAAGCTATTATCTCATATCTGTTTGGAACCCACCCCCGCCCCAGTCAGGTCAGGGTGTCTCCACGTTGGTTGCTCCTCAACACAGCAGCACTTGGAGGGTTTTGCTCTCTGCCCGTCCATCTCTTGTACGGCACTGGGAGCTGATTCTGCATTTCTGCTCTTCCTGGGTTATCACTGTCGAGCCGATTCCTTCATGTGGCTTGATTTGATACATGAGCAGTCCTCTGAAAATAGGGACTCCATGTTTCAGGTGACTAGGTACTTCCTTCGTTCAGGAGAAAACAGAGGCTTCCCGTGCTTGGGTGACTTTGCTGGGGTGGCACAGAGGGCTGGCAGCAGTGCCAGGGTTCTAATCCTGGCCTCAGTGTCTCTTCTTTCCCCTTGTTTCTTGTTCTTTCCTGGTAAGACTTGCTGAGTGTTTAGGGGAATGGGCAGCATGCAGGCTGCCGCGGTGGAGACCCTTGGGAGGCCTGGGGGAGGCCCGGGAGCAGGGGTAAGGGCCCTTGTGTCTGCCTGGTGCCTGTAATATATTTGAATTATCTCCGCAGATGAGCCCTGATTTAGCAAACAGTCTAGAGTAAACCTCAGCTGGAAGACAAATACAATTGACACTGGGCTTGAGTGGTTCAAAGGTTATTGACACAAAACTGTCGGCTTTGTTTAGCCAAGGGACTGTATTTATGATGGGTGATACGGCAGTGCCATCCATAACTTGCCAGCAGTGAGGCTGACGTCGGACCAGAGACAGCCTATTTACGCTGAGCCTGGAGTTTAGTTTCTCTGCTGGGAAATGCAAAGGCAATTTGATTCTTGGCCAAGTTGCTTTATGGGTTGCCGTCTTAGGTCTGGTGTCATAATTTGGGCTATCAATTAACCTTGCTGGGGATGGACAACATCACTGAAGAGAATTGTTTCCTGGGTGTGTGCAGCTGGGTGAGCTGGGGTAGGAGAGGTTGCTGGGGCTCTTTGGAAGGACCAGATCAATGGGTTTCACTTTGACCCCTAATTTAAGGCCCACATACACAGGAGTAGCTACTCGGAGTCCCTGGGTCCTTGATTATTTCCTGTGTCTCCTGGATGCTGTGGTTAGTTTAGGAAAAAGAAACTGCCCCTAAGTGTTGCACTGAACAGATGCTTTTGTCTGCAGTGTTAGACAAGCAAGCGTTACAGACACAAACTTCCCTGAAGAGAAATGATCCCAGGAATGAGCAAACTGTGGATGGAAGGAGCCGTGGCCAGAGCTGGCAGAGGAATGTGTGGGGAGGCTTTTTGGAAAGGAGGAGGCAGTCTGTATCAAGAGCCTGAACATATGCTTCTCTTGTGACCCATTCATTCCACTGCTGGCAATCCATCCCGAGGAGATCAGCATAGATGTGGACAAAGATTCATGTGCCTAGGTGGTTACTGCAGTGTTTTTTTTATAACGGCTCAAAAGGGGAAATAACTTCAGCAGTAGGGGATTTCTTTGGCATATTAATAAAATGGAATACTGTACATTGACTCAAATTGATGCATGTAAAGAATTTTTAATGATTTGTCGAAATGATTCTAAGTGGAGGAAGGGAACATTTTATAAGTTGTAAAGTGTGTTTTCTGTGTGTAAACCAGTCTGCAAAGAAGGAGGGAGATATATTAGAATAAGTGGAAGTTAGCTCAGGTGATGGGATTGTGGTTTTCAAATTCTCATCTCTTCATGGAGTATATTTTATTTGTTTTTTGTTTTTTGTTTTTTTTTTGCGGTACGCGGGCCTCCCACTGCTGTGGCCTCTCCTGTTGTGGAGCACAGGCTCCAGACGCGCAGGCCCAGCGGCCATGGCTCACGGGCCCAGCCGCTCCGCGGCATGTGGGATCTTCCCGGACGGGGGCACGAACCCGTGTCCCCTGCATCGGCAGGCGGACTCTCAACCACTGCGCCACCAGGGAAGCCCATGGAGTATATTTTAAATTTCTACTAGGGGTATGTATAACTTTTCATCCTCAAGGACAATTCCTAAAGGAATAAACAAAAGCCCAAGTTCTCAGCCCTTCAGTGGTTCCTGCTCTTCTCCAGGCCTCAGTTTCCCTGGGTGTGAAAGGACACCGGGCTGCTCTTGTTCTGCCCTGCCTCGGGTCCTGGGCTGGGAGGAGTGACCCTCTGGGCAGCTTGGGCAGCCTGCCCGTGATCACCATGTCCTGGGTCTGATGGGTCACCTAATTTTAGTGCCTGCTGGGGCAGCTGCCTAAGTGTGGCCCCAGCCTCCGGGCAGATGGTCAGGATGGTGTTGGCAGTGTTGGCAGCATCTCTGCCAGGCTGGTGAGGTAGGAGCACAGCTTGATCCGTGGAGGGTTCTCAAGTGTCCGTGACGCAGAACATCACAACCTGCATTTAGGAAGAAATGTACTAGCCAGGATAAGCTGGGCTGAGTGGACAGGAAGGGGGCACCTAGGAGCGGGGAGGGAGAAGTAAGAGCCACAGGCCCTAAGTGCTGAAAAGTCAGTTCTCTGGAATTCCAGAAGCCAGCCTGCCATAGGTTTTTCCAATGTATGGCTAAAACTCGTCTCTCAGCCAGTTCCATCTGTCAGCTGGGGACTTGCATGGAGACGTGAACATTTCCCCAAAAGGTCTTGGCTGAGGGCCCCTTCTGATAGCAGGCAGCAGTGGGCACCGTGTCCTTAACCAGAATAGCTGGGAGTGTGGGGTCTCTGGGAGTGTGAACTTGAGAACATCTCTACCAGGAAGAAAGTTCAAGGGCAAATGGAGAGCAGGGCTCAGTTGATGGGTGAAGACAGGGTGGCCACGACCTCCTCCCTGGTCTGCTGTCTTCAGTCTTGTGTCACCTGCTTTGCAAATCAAGCCATTTTTCTAAACCCACCTCTGATTTGTCACTTCTCCTCTGGCATGGCCCTGTAGAGCCTGGAATAAAGCCAAGACCCCTGAGTATGGCATTCAAGACCTTTCCCCAACTTGGCCTCAACTTATTTTTCTGCTTGTAAACTTCCTGCTCTGGCTAAACTATGTCCTGTCACTTCTCTATCCTTGAACACACTGTAAATCCTCAGTTCCCTTGGGCTGGAATGCCCTTCACCTACTCTGCCTCATTTAAGTGCCAGCTATTTATGGAACACCTGCTTCGGACAGGGTAAGATTCAACTGATAAACTCCTATTCAGCCCTCAAAGCCCAAATGTCTTATCGTCTGATATACCCGCACCAGCATGATTTCCCAGGTCACTCTTTCTCCACTGATGATGATGTCTTGTGTTTCATATCCTTAGAGTGTTGTACCTGCTTTTCCCACCGGGCCTTGGTAACTTTCCTTTGTATTCCTGGCACAAGGCTTAATTCTCCATAAATAGCTGTTGAGTATTGTCATACAGAGAAAAGCCATTAGTGAATGCCAACAAAGCAAGTGGGAGGATCTATTCCCTGGAGTTGTAAGAATATGGAATAATGAAAGCAAATAGTGTCAGCTTTTACTTACCAAGCACGTACCATGTACCAGGCACTGTACTGAGTGCTTACCATGTATTAGCCCATTGAATCCTCCCCCAATCTAAGAGATAGGTGTGGTTACCCCTTGATCTTACAGATGAGGAAACTGAGGCACAGGAAAGGTAAATCTCTCGTTCAGGGTCATACAGCCAGTCAGCAGCCAAGCTAGGATTTGAACCTATGCAGACAGGCTCTCAAGCTCTACATGCTTGCTCCCTGCGTGGCCTCACAGCCCTGAGAAGGCCTTGGGAGAGGCAATATGATCAAAGATGACTGAGGGGGTGGGAAGCTTTTCCTCTTAGAATTGTAAATGGCATCTGTGGAGGAATCCTTTTAAGGGATGAAAGCAGTTTTTAAAAAGACATTAATCTCCTCACTCACTTCCTTCTGATGGCTGGAGATGAGTGACAAGCCTAGTAATTGAAGATGGTCGTGCTGATAATTCAGCGGTAGCCTGGGGAGGGATGTCTCCGGCTGTGAATCACTGCACACTACACAGATCCGAGTGTCTTTCTGATGGTATCTCCCAGGACCTTGGAGCCTCTTGCTAGCGCATAAAGACACACATGCATGTGAAGGCTTGAGTTGAACTGGTTGTCAGGATGCCCAGATGCAGCTTTCTTGCCCAGGAAAGTTTTCTGGGGAGCAACTGCTGCAGCAGGCAGGAGAATTGAGTGCCTGCTGTGCATGGGCACTGTGCCAGGGGCTGGAGAGAGAATGCCTGGTGCGTAGTAGGTGTTTGATAGATGTCTGTTGAATGGGAGCATGGAAAGATGAGGGTGGGAGCCTCAGACACTTAGAGCAAACCCACACGAGCCCCCCACCTCTGCCCAGTGCTTCCCCCATTGCCCCTCACAGTGGCTTAGAGGGTGCAAGCAGCTCTGAGCTCGTGTGGGGTCCTGTGCCCAGGATGGTGCTGGGTGGGTGTGGGGACCTAGGGGAGCCCTTTCTGTTGTAAATGCCCGTGGCCCCATGCTTGTGCTACTGTATTTGGATCCCCTACCCTGAGCTGAAACTGGGGGCTGAAAGAGAATGCTTTGACAGCAGTCAGATAGGCAGGCAGCAGAGAACAGAGAGGAAGCTGAGGACGGACTTACAGACACACAGGCACTGGGGTGGCCCTGACCTGCACCCCACCCCATTCATTGGCTTTGGTGCCCAATGCCTGGTAGGCGTTGCTAGCACCTCGGACAGGTCCAGCCCTGAGCTGGGCAGGATCTGAGGAGAGGAGATGAGTGAGAGCCACTTCACTCCACTCCTCCCCGAGCACTTCCAGTGTGGGTGTCGAGGGGCCCTAGAAAGCGTGGACCTCAGAGGTGTGCTACGGGCAGTGTGCTGAGAGGCTAAGGAGGTGATCTGGGGCTACTGTGTGTGTGCGTGTGTGTGTGTAGGTAGGTAGGTAGGAAGTATTCAGTCATTCAATTATCCATTCAAAAGTGCCGGTCACCATGTTTGATTCTGGGGCTCCGAGGTGGGAACAAAACTGACATGGTCCCCACTGTCATGGAGCTCACAGCCTATAGAGGGGGACAGATGTGATTCCCACAATCACACCGATAGATGCAAAAGTACTGATGCTGCTGGGGGAGGTGAGGCATGAGGGGAGGGGACTCTATGCTGAGTTTTGTCACTGGTTTGTGACTTTTTCCTGCATGCCACCGTATTTACACTTCTTCTCTATATGAAGACCCCTTTGTTGAAGTGAACTCTTGCTTGTACACGACTGTAGAACAGCTGGGGACATTTCTGATGCCCATTCACCTGCTCTTCAGGCCGTCCCCACCCCCCTCCCCAGGGGCCTCAGGGTTCTGGGAAACACAGTTTGTATGTCACTGCTCTAGGCCTTGGGGAGCTAGAGAAAGTCTTGCAGCAGGACAGTGAGGTGTTGAAATTGCTGTTTCAGGAAGATGCACGTGGCAGGGCGATCTGAGATTAACTGTGCCCGTGATGAGAGGCTGGGTGGTCCAGACCCCTGTGGAAGGCTGACTGGGCCCGGGCCCATGCCAGATTCGAGGAGACTGAGCTGGCTGATGGGAGAAGGTTCTGCTGTGGAGCGTGGGCCTGTCGGGGCCCCTGGGGAAGGGGTGTGGGAGGCCGGGGCTACCTGTGGGCTTGGACTGCTCTAAGCATAGGCTTAGGTGCTTACTCAGAGAGCAGGCTGCAGCAGCCACAGAGCTGAGCTCTTTCAGTGGCTTCCCATGGGGAGGCCCTTCTGTCGAGAAACATGAGGCGGTGGAAGGGCAGGGCGGCTGAGGGCTCTGGGGCAGTATTAGTTTTCTATTGTTGCTGTAATACATTACAACAGATTCAGGGGCTTAAAGCAACACAAATTTATCATCTTACAGTTCTGTAAATCAGAGGCTGACAAGGTCTCACTGTGTTAAGATCAAGGTGTTGGCAGGGCTGTGCTCCATCTGGAGGCTCTAGAGGACAGTCTGTGTTCCTGCCTTTTCCAGCTTCCAGAGGCTGCTCGCATTTCTTGGCTCGTGGCCCCTTCCTCCACCTTCAAAGCCAGCAACACTGCCTTTCTCTGACAGTCCTTTCATCATCACTCTTCCCTCTCACCACAGCTGGGAGATGCTCCCCACTTTTAAGGACTGGTGTCATTAGATTGGTTCCCACCAGGCAATCCAGGATAATTTCCCCATTTCAAGACCGTTGAACTTAATCACATTTGCAGAAGCCCCCCTTTGCCATGTAATTTACATAATGGAAGGTTCTGGGGATTAGGATATGGGCATCTTTGGGGCAGGTGGCAGGGTTGTGGTGGGGGGGTTCATCACTGTGCCCACCACAGAGTCCCAGGGATCTCCATAGCCAGAAACAAAGGAGTGTGGGTTTCTCTTTGGCTTCCAAGGTGGAGGTCCCCACAAGACTTGCAACCATGGAAACTCTGCTAACCAGAAACGGGTGTAGAGAAGACTCTTCTCAGGTGGCCACCTTACTATGCCTCACCTGCCTCCCCCACGTCCAGACCCTAGTACCTGCTGTTCCCTAAACGTGCCAGGCTCCCTCTTGCTTCTGGAGGCCCCTCTCCTTTCCATCCTACCCTCACCCCAAACTGGTGAAAACCTGCTTGTCCCTGGTTAACCCCCTGGAAGGCCTCCCTGCCCCCTTGCCTGCCCTCCGCTGCTTCTGGCTGGGTTAGGTGGCTCCCATGCCTGTGGCCTCAAGGCCTGAGCTTGTCTTCGCCTCCTGCATCTGACTGTGAGCTTCTGAAGGTGGAGCAGGACTGTTCCATCTCTGAGGCCGGTCTGGGGTCTAGCCCTGAGACTGTGAACATGACCCTTGTGAAAGAAACGAGTAAAAGAATGATTCAGCTGAGGGGAAAGAAAGGCCTGGAATGAGGCCAGGGTGTCCGGAATGATGATGGGGGAATGTGGGTGGGTCCCCCCAGCTGCCCAGGGCAGGGCCAATGGCTGGTTCACGAGTGGTCCTTCCAGATGCATGAGGCTGGTCACCCATATCTGAGTGGGGGAGAAGCATAGGTGCTCCAAGGTACATCTTCTCCTTATCCCACCCCTAGATACCGATAGGCTCCATTGACCTCTGGATACTTCTTTCTCCAGGAAGACCCTCAGGGATGGACGATGACCTTCTCTGTGAGTCCTCACTCGGGGAGACATTGCTAAGGGGTGACGGAGATTCCTCCAGTGCAGAGGATGGGCTGGGGGAGCCACCTCCCCCCACCCCCCGACAACCCCGGTCCAAGTGGCCTTCTTAGCAATGCTGTGTTGAGCCATATTGGAACCTAAGGCAAAGGAAAAATCAGCAGTACTGATCTTGTATTTACTTAGAATATTGGTATTATATTCGTCATGGATTTTGGCCTTAATTTACTTTTTCTTGACCTTAATTTTGATTTTTAAAAATATTGCATGGAGGAGATTGATTCAAGATGGTAGAGTAGAAGGACGTGCGCTCACTCCCTCTTGTGAGAACACCAGAATCACAACTAACTGCTGAACAATCATCGACAGGAAGACATTGGAACTCACCAGAAAAGATACCCCACATCCAAAGACAAAGGAGAAGCCACAATGAGATGGTAGGAGGGGCGCAATCACAATAAAATCAAATCCCATAACTGCTGGATGGGTGACTCACACACTGGAGAACACCTATATCACAGAAGTCCACCCACTGGAGTGAAGGTTCTGAGCCCCATGTCAGGCTTCCAAACCAGGGGGTCCGGCAATGGGAGGGGGAATTCCTAGAGAATCAGACTTTGATGGCTAGCGGGATTTGATTGCAGAACTTTGACAGGACTGGGGGAAACAGAGACTCCACTCTTGGAGGGCACACACAAAGTAGTGTGCACATCAGGACCCAGGGGAAGGAGCAGTGACCCCAGGGGAGACTGAACCAGACCTTCCTACTAGTGTTGGTGTGTCTCCTTCAGAGGCAGGTGGGCAGCTGTGGCTCACCGTGGGGACAAGGACACTGGCAGCAGAAGTTCTGGGAAGTACTCCTTGGTGTGAGCCCTCCCAGAATCCACCGTTAGCCCCACCAAAGACCCAGGTAGGCTCTAGTGCTGGGTTGCCTTAGGCCAAACAACCAACAGGGAGGGAACCCAGCCCCACCCACTAGCAGACAAGTGGGTTAAAGTGTTACTGAGCTCTGCCCACCAGAGCAACACCCAGGTCTACCCACCACCAGTCGCTCCCATCAGGAAGCTTGCACAAGCCTCTTAGATAGCCTCATCCACCAGAGGGCAGACAGCAGAAGCAAGAACTACAGTTCTGCAGCCTGTGGAACGAAGACCACGTTCACAGAAATATAGACAAAATGAAAAGGCAGAAGACTATGTACCAGATGAAGGAACAAGATAAAACCCCAGAAAAACAACTAAATGAAAAATATTGCATGGAAACATTGTTAATCTTGATTGCTGAGTGTTTTGGGGCCCGCTTACATTTTGTGCCCCTAAAAGTTTGGGCCTCACTCACCTCCCCTTAGTCCTGGTCCTGCTTCTAGGACAGGGCCCTGGGGTCTCCCTGTCCCTGGGAGCTCATTCTGGCCTCTAGTCCTCTCTTCTGAGGAAGAAGGTGAGAGTGAGCCAGGTGCTCAGGAGAGAAGGGGCTGGTGCCATGGCCATCTTGGGTTTTTAGGATCTGCCACAGCTACCAGCAGGTGCGGGTACGGGCTAAGCCGAGGCGGCCCTGCTGGCAGAGCTTTCTCCTGGGTCTGCCCCAGCCCAGCTCTGAGCAAATCCTCCCCCAACCTCGTGGGGTTGGAGGCCCAGCCCTTGGAATGTCCAGCTGCCCAGCCTAAAGATGTTGTCCTCCTGGGATGTGTGAGAGGCCCAGGGGCATGGACTGCTGCGGCTGAGGACAGGAGAGGAGGGTCTCAGAGGCTGGGTCCCCAGCAGCCAGCCCCGGCAGCTGGGTGTGTATCTTGGTGGCGGAGGAAGTGTGTCATGCAGGCTGTCTGACTGTAAGCCGTGTTGGCAGGGCCTGGGCTCCCAGACCTGATGCTCAGCACGCTGTCAGCACTCAGCAAATAATAAATAATAATAATATCTCCAGCATGTGGGGAGAGCCCAAGGAGAGAAGGAACACAGGAAACATGTGTTCTCTCTCGTGGCAGGGGCTGGGAAGCCAAAGTCTGTTCAGTGCCTCTCTTTGAGCGGGATTTGGAGGGAGCCATCCTCACGTCCCCCACGGCTTAGCATGGGAGGAGGGTGAGCAAGCAGCTGGGGCCTGCACTGGGACCTGGGAGCTCAGGGAGACTTCTCTGGGGGGGTCTCCCTGAATTGCCCTTTGTAAAGAGCCCAGACTGTCCTCAGATGTCCTCTGGGATTTAGAGATGATCAGACTTGGGTTTAAATCCTGGATCTACCATTTCAGACAAGTCACTTGTCCTCTCAGGGCCTCCTTGGTTTTCTCACTTGTAAAATGGGACGGTTACAGCAACTGTTAGGTGGGGATCACAAGAGCAAGAGTGGCTACAAGGTGCTTACATGGGGACGGCGACGGATCAGTGGGGAGTGTTGTTGGTGTTCTAGCTCAGTTGGCCGTGTCTCTGGTCCTCAGTGTGAGGCCTGAGTTTGGTCCCATGGCGGGAGACCTGGGGACCCTGGGAATTGTGGGGCTGAGTGGGTGGTGGGGAGGATGCTACAGACCCTGTGTCTGCGGCAGGTTGCTCCAGTGCACGAGCACCCGTTACTGTTTGTTGGCAGATTGTGAGCTTTCGTGGGGCAGGGGCTGGTGGTTGAGTGCTTGGTGTTGAAGCCTGCCGGGGACTGGGTGGCAGGGATGAAGTCCCCGCGGCAGCCCCTGCACGTGGGGCTCAGTGCCGACGTCTTGAGTTGCAGCTCCCCGGGGTGTGGGAAAGCTGAGTTGGGCTGAGTCAGTGGGGCTGGAGAAGGCCCTGGGCACAGACCCCCACGACCCCCGTTGTCTCCGTGGCCTGCTTCCTCGGGAGGTGGGGAGCCGCTGGAGGATCGCCGTAGGAGTGGGAGGAAGCGGGCTGCTGCGTTTCTCTACCTGCTCAGGCCTCTCCCAGAGGGTGCCTCGCCGCACCCCGCATCTGCCGTCCAGCTGCTGCACCGGATGAGGGAGTCTCAGGGGAGCAGACACCCGATGGCCCGCCCAGCCTCGCCCTCTCCAGGGCCCTTGTGGGACCTCTTCTCCCAAACAGGACGTCCTCCTTACTGCAGACTCCTGCCTCCTTCCCTGAGTGAGGGCTCCTTCCAGGTGGCCCCGCGAGGCCCAGCCACGTCCCCCTTGGCCTGGCTCAGTGTGGTGCCGCAGGGGACGGGCCACTCGTCAAATGCTCTTGTTTAATTTTTCTCGCTCAGAATCTGCTTGTTCCAACACCCTGCAATGACACGGGTGTTAACCGAACACCGGGGACTATAATTATAGGGGTTGAGAGACAAGAATCTCCTGTTGGTGTAGCCGCTGCAGACGGGATCACCGCCTGACCTGTCCCCGGGGAGGAGCTGCTCCAACCTGACTTGTGTCTGAGGAGCTGCTGTGTTCACGCCCTTCACCCTCCAGCTTGTCTGTCTGTGGCCCCGCGGGGATTCCTCCCCCGTAGGTCCCCACGGCCTCGCAGTGGGGCCGACGCGTGGATGTTCTTGGGTCGAGTGTGGCTGAGAGTGTCTGAGCGGGGCTGGGCAGCTTGTGTGGCCTTGTTGACGGGCCAGTGAGGCTGCTGGGCTGGGAAGGGGCAGCGCTCGACCACATGGGTGCTGAGGAGGCCGGGTGGGCACCCTGGGGCCACAGCTAGTGAGCAGGACTTTACCTGGGATAAGTGCGAAGTGCTGTGTTTAGGTTCAGGAGATCAGTTTTTGAATTCTGTCCGCCGCGGGACAGACCAGACTCAGCAGCAGAGATGCTGGCTACAAAGCTGGTGTCAACTTGTGTCACATTTTATTATGGTTGTTTAATTGACATCTCTGAAGGCCACCTCTAAACACATGAATAGACGTTTAGTGTCCTGATTGGTTGAGGGTACAGGGGGTCCTCCTGGGGGGTGGTGCCTCATTGTAAGAGGCCTGGGCAGCCTGGCACCGTGAGGAGATGGGCACCTCGCTGTATGGGGATGCTCTGGGATTTGGGGAAAGGATGCTTACCTGTGTTCAGGTATGTGAAGGGCACACGTGAGGAGGAAGCAGCAGGTCACAGGGCTTGGCTCTGGCGAGGAAGGTTTGGGCTCAGCCTTCATTGTGGTGACCCAGGATGGAGGGGGTTGGGTTGTCAGGGATGGAGTCCCCATTCATCGGGGTCCCTGGTAGGCCGAGGTAGGGTGGCTGCTGTTGACGTGTGGAGAGAACAGCTCCTGCCTGGGGAGGGCAGAGCCTCAGGCTGAGTCTCATTCCCCGACCATGGGGTCTCTAGCCCTGAGGCTAAGCTTGGCTCTGCCACTAACTGGTACCCACTCTCTGGGTTTGTTTCTTCCCTTCTCTGTGCCTCTGTGCTCCTGCCTGGGACAGAACTAAGGTCCTGCTTCCCCTTGGCTTTGTCCTGTGCATGGTGTCAGGGGGATGTGGGCAGTGGGGTGCTGACGGGGGCACTGGGAGCTTTCGTGGGCACACTGGGCCAGGGTGCCGCAGAGCCATGGAGGTCAGGGTTTGTGGATGGAACACTTTCTCCTAAGACTTGTGGTTCCCCAGTGAGACCTCAGGATGCTGTGGCCTTGGGAACACGATGGTCCATCATGAGTCTGTATCGTCGGGGCTGACGTCAGGACCCAGGACTGGGAGAGCTGTCAGAGGCCGCGGGGTGGGGGAGGAGGAAGCCCTCATCAGGTCTCCTCTTGGCCGAGATCCCATGAGCTCTGGCGTTGGCTGAGCGCATAGTAGGCCCTTTCTCGCTTCGCATGTTCAGTGGGCCCTACCAGTGGCATAGCCCTCTCTGCTGACAGGTGAGCCTAACTTCTGGGAGCCAAAGATGGGCTTGCTGAGCGTCCCCGGGCTTCTGGGCTTGCTCCGGGGCCAGAGGATGGGGTCTGGGGAGGAAGGAGAAACTGGAGCTCCCAGCGAGCATCAAAGGGCTGTTGCGAGGTTTATTGGGGCCTTTACTGTCCTAGTTTTCATTATTTACACCCTGTTGATTCTAGGAGTTCCCATTAAACACGTAATAAATATAAAAATATTTTACAGGCCAGTGAAAATTCCACAGCAAAAATAACTCTATAACGGGGGATTTTGCCCTGCTCTGCCCATTGCCGAATTCGGTGTGGCGTTCCTCTGAGCCTGTTGGCTGGCAGCAGGGCGATGAGGTGGCCGGGTTTCCTGGTCCTGGGGGCTGGGGGTCATGGGCCGGGTGTTTAATTATCCCCTTTACCAGCCTGTGAATGAAGTCGCCCCTCCCTGGGCTGAGCCTGCCAGCTCCCAGGTGGTGGTGGGTGAGAGTGGGCTGGAGTGGAGCCTGCGTCCTAGGTTGGGCCGTGGCAGTCTGGGGAGCCGAGGGGAGGAGGAAGGGAGCCAGTTAAAGCTGTTCTCCTGGCACCTCCCTGCCCTCCTAGACAGTTTGAGATGTAGCCAAGGGGATAGATGGAAAGGGTGGGGCTGAGAAGGCAGTGTAGAGCAGCAATTAGGAGCAAGGGTTCTGGGGTCAGACTGCCTGGGTTCCAATCCCATTTCTACCACCTAGTAGCTGTGTGAGCTTGGGCAGATGACTTGCCCTCTCTGTGCCTCAGTTTTCGCCTTTGTAAAATCCTATCTCATGATTATTGTGAGGCACGTGCCTGGTCATAGGAAGGACCCAATAAAAGACCACAATTAGTATCCTTATGCTCGATAATTATAATTATTTTTAATAAAGAGCAAGGCAGTCACAGTTTTTTTTTTTTTTTTTGCGGTACGCGGGCCTCTCACTGCTGTGGCCTCTCCCATTGCGGAGCACAGGCTCCGGACGCACAGGCTCAGTGGCCATGGCTCATGGGCCCAGCCGCTCCGCGTCACGTGGGATCTTCCCAGACCGGGGCACGAACCCGTGTCCCCTGCATCGGCAGGTGGATTCTCAACCACTGCGCCACCAGAGAAGCCCAGGCATTCACAGTTTTAAACTTGGAAAATTAGGTGTAAGGAGGAGGATGCCTGCTGCTTCTCTCAGACCAGCACTACAGTTCAGTAGCCACTAGCCACCTGATGGCCACTGAGTACTTGAGATGTAGCTGGTCCAGGTTGAGATGTACAGTGAGACATACCCAGACTTCCAAATACTTGGTGTGAAAAAAAGGCTCTAAAATATCTCATTAATAATTTAAAAATATTGATTATATGTTGACTTGGTATGCTCTGTATCTTGGGTTAAATGAGATATATTATTAAATTTAATTTCACATGTTTCTTTTTACTTTTTCTTTTTAAACGTGGCTAGTAGGAAATGTAAAATTACATATGTGGCTTGTATTGGTGGCCTGTGTTGTATTTCAGTTGGACAGCTCTGCCTTTCTCTGGGCTGGACAGGCCTGAAGCCCTTGGACTCTCATGTCCTATCCCAGTACAGCCACCCTTGTTCTAGAAAGGGAGCCCCAAGCTACAGAGGGCAGTGACGTCCCTGAAGTCACCACTGTTTGGGGTCAAAGCTGCTTCACAACTCAAGGCGCTTTGGAAGACAGCTATGCTCGGAGCTATGCTCACCACTGTGCTACCAACACGCACAACTCAAGACACTCTGGATCTCGGAGAGATGGTGATTGTTTGCCTTGCTCCTTCCTTCTTCAGGTTGTTGGGAAAATTAGATCCAGGGAGTTCTGACAAATGTTGCAGCTTTGTTAAATGACGTCTGTGGTGTTTGGTGAATTCCAGGCATGTTTAGGGACACACAGCTGCACGATGGGGACTGAGAGAAAGATGCAGGCGGCTCATTGGCCTGCTGGAGCACAGATGGACTGGTGCTGCCTCTTGGAGGTGCCCCGCCTCCCTGAGAGCCCACTGCTGCTTGGGTACGAGGCAGGGTAGTCGGAGAGAAGTTTCTGAGTAGTGGTGAGACCCCGCATTTAATGCACACTGACACATGCTAGGCCTGTAAGGTTTTCTAAACCTCACAAGAGCTTGGGACGAGAGCATCTCCACTTTAGAGAGGAGGAAACGGAGAGCTAGTAGGTGGCGGACTTAAAATTTAGATCTCAATCTGTTTAGTTTTAAGGCTTGTGCTTGGATCTCAGCTCACGCTAACCTACCGTCTGTCTCGCCCACTCACCTGCTGAGGGCCCCTTGCCCTTCTGGTCCTCATGGCTACAGTGAGGGAAGGGCTGGCCTAGGTGGTCCAGGTGGCCTTGGTGGCCTTGGTATAGACTCTGGAGTCAGGGCGTTGCCACTTCTTGGCTGTGTGACTCAGGGTAATTCACTTCACCTCTCTGAGCCTTGTCTTCTTTCTTTGTAAGATGAGGGTAATATTAACACCTGCCTGCTAGCGCTAGCTAAATGCAATGATGTGCTCCTGGCACATAGCGAGCCCTCAATAAATAGTTGTGGCACAGTGATGATGCCAAGCCTCCCACCATCCCTACTCCTCTGCCCTCTGCTGCTGTGTTGGCGGGTACATCAAAGGCGGCATGATGTCAGCAATTTGGCGAGGACCATACAGCATGGACATCCTCTTAAAAAATGGTCTTCAGAGTGGAAACAGATGAGAATTTTCTTTGAATTCACTTTAGAAGTGTGTCTCATGTTTGCTCTTGTCCCATCAGGTGGAGGGACCACATGGCCCAGAGTCATCCTCAAGAGGCTGGCCAGTGGGGCCTGAGGGTTGTTTCTGAGCATGGCTGTGGCCTCACTGTCATTCCCAGTGCTTGCTGAGCCTTGGCTCTGAATGCTCTGGGTGGCCGGTTACTCTTCTTCTCTCCCCAGTTTCTCTGCCGGGCTCCTGCGTCCATTCTGTGCTGCTTGAAGAGCTGGGGCAGGACTGGAGCCTTCACTCCTGCAGCTCTGCTCAGGGAGCCTGGCCTCAGTTGGTGCCCAGGCCACCAGTGGCTGCAGAGAAATGGAGTCGGGACTACAGCATCCTGTAGTCGGGATGCTGACCGGGTGGGTCTCAAGGTCTTTGCTACTTGTCACCTCCTTTGATATGATCTACTGCCCTGGGGGAGGGGATAAAGAGTGGCTGTTGCCCCATTTTGTAGATGAGGAAACTGAGGCCTGGGGTATGACTGTTTCTGGGGTCTGTTTAGGGTAGAGTCTTCAGCTGGGAAACTCAGGACCTTTCCTTTAGGACAGCTGCTTCCTGGCTGGGCAGAGGGACTCAGGGACATGCTTGGATGCTGCTCTAACTCAGGATAACCCCACCTTGGGACTGTGGGTTCTTTTCCCACCGGCCTTGGCCCCTCCTTTTGAAGTCCCCCAGAACCCTGGACCTGCTGCCATTTGGACAGGGACAATTCTAGGACTCTCACATGTGACTGGGTTTCGTCCCTGTTTTCTCTGACTTCCCTGTCTCTGCCCGTCCTAACCCTCAGAAGAGCCCTGTGCAGGGATTGGTTAGGATTGGGAGTGGGGTAGTGAAGAGTGGAGACAGCACCTTCAACCCCACCTGACAGTGGGGCCACGCCCCTAGGCCCAGGGGTGGGGTGGAAAGAGGACTGCAGAGTGCCAGCCTCCCTGTGGCCACCCCCTGAAGGCTGGCTGTCCCAGCACAGGCTCTTCTGTGGGTAGAGTAGGGATGCTGGGATGGGGAGGCTATGTGACAGCCAGCATGCACTGGGCTGGGTATGAGCTAGGCTCTATGCCACAGCCTTTACACACTCTCCCTTTACACACATACAACTCGGAGAGGCAGGTGCTATTGTGATTCCCATTTTAGAGATGTGAACATTGAGGCAGGGAGGTTTGGTAACTTGTAGCAGGGAAGCTGTGGGACTGAAATTTGAAGCCAGGTGATCTGAGCCTAGACCAGGCTCCTCCTTATCACAGGGCTGCTTGCCTGTCTGCTGGTGAGGTGGAGGCTGCCCCACTCCCGGAAGTGCAGCTTCAGGGCTGTTTTCCCCGGTGCTCCGCCCTTCCCAGGCATGGCCAAGCCTCCCACCATCCCTACTCCTCTGATGTTCTACCTTTTCCTTGCCACCCAGGAAAGCAAATTGGAAAGCCAGTGATGAAAGGGATGTTGTAGGAACTTCCTTAACTCTGCTCTAAAGCTACAGAAACAGTAAGTTGTCCCCCAATTTGGGTACTTACTTAACCTTAGCCACAGGCTGGACACACATCCATGAGAATCAGAGGCTACTACTAAGAAGGTCCCCGGCGGGAGAGCCGCACGTGTATTCTGAGCAGCGTGCTGTCACTCC
Source organism: Mesoplodon bidens (assembly GCF_964165515.1). Taxonomy (NCBI): domain Eukaryota; kingdom Metazoa; phylum Chordata; class Mammalia; order Artiodactyla; family Ziphiidae; genus Mesoplodon; species Mesoplodon bidens. The sequence goes on from NC_138160.1 coordinate 114,825,653, forward strand.
CCTGCACTCTCTTCCTTTCCCTTTGAGGTGAGGCTTACAGCTGTGGCCATTTCACAGGTGAGGAAACTGAGGCCCTGAGGACGTTATTTTATTGCTGCTGTTACAACAGGTGGAATGATGCTTTGCCATGCTCTCCAACGGATGGAGCTAATTTGGTGTTTCTGGTGTTTCCTTGGCTCTCAGCATGGCCTGGACCCCAGGCAACAGGTTGCCAGCCCAGAGCTCCCCTCCCTGCTGTGGTGTCCACCAGCAGGGCTAGCTGTGTGGACACTGGGGCAGTGAGAAGTGCTGGCTGTGTAGCCCTGGCGAGTCTCTGCCCCTTGGGCTTGGTGTGCCCATCACAGCCTGAGGGGGTCTGGCTGGGGGCACCCACCCGGCACTGACTACCGGGACAGATGGTACAGGTGCAGTGCTGGGACCTCAGCAGGGCCAGGAATGCGGAGGGTCTCAGGGCTGCTGTGTTGGCGGGTACATCAAAGGCGGCATGGCGAGGGCCTCAAGTAGGGCTTAGGGGCTGAGGGGTCTTGGCCCCGCTCAACATGGGGGTGCTCCCCTGCCACTGGTCCAGAGGCCCCTTGCTCAAGTCTGCAGTCTAGGCTGTACTGCTGTCCATCCTTGAGGCTGGTGGGTGTGCAGGCCCACCAGGTTTGTAGGGGCTGCAGGACAGGGTGGATGGGATGTGTGTCAGACCCTGCATCTTCCTGGCCTAATCTGCTTCTTCATGGCAGGGCAGGGGCAAAGCTGGGAGACCCTTCCCCTTGGCACACCCTTCCTTGACTCGTCTGTCCTGTTCTGCTCCCTCCCCTCTGCTAGCCCACACCTTTGGAACCACCCATATTCAGTCAGAGAAACTGTGCTTCTAGTGTTGTGAGTCTTGGCCATGAATCTTAACTCCCAAACTAGGCCAGATCCTGGGGAGCTGGGATCCTTGTCTTTCCCTCTACGCACGTGGGCTGGGATTGGGGGGCATTCTAGAGCATTGGGGTGAAATTGCCCAAACAGAATACCTGGTCCATAGTAACAATAGCCTTTGCCAGCTCCCCTTCCCTGGGGCCGGCACACACCTTAGCAGAAGCAGTTCTGGGACTTGCCCTGGGATTCTCTGAGGCTCGCTGCCCTGTATCTTTAGGTGATCGTGGGTTTTTCCAGATGTGGTTTGGGAGGGCCATGACAGGGGCGGGGTGGGGATGATTGGCTTTAGGGTGAGGGGCACCCCCATCAGGTCGTGGTCTCAGGCAGAGGCGCAGATGAGACCCCTTTGGTTCACCACGCCTGGCTGTGCCTCCGCCGTCTCAGCCAGGTGGCTTACTCTGCCCAGGTGCGCGGGCCCTTGCTGCAGAGAAGGTGGTAACGTGAGGTGTGTGACTGCTTCCTGGGACGGTGGCCACCGGGTAAGAAGGCTTGAGCAGGCAAGAGGATGGCAGGTGCTGGGACCGTCTGGAGGTCCGGCTTCTTCTTGGTACTAGATGGGCTTCCTCGTTGCAAGGCGCTGTGCAGTAGACTCAGAATTTCTCGCAGGTCCTGGCTGCCGAGTACCTGGCCACCGCTTCTCGCAGGGCCTCTGGAGGAGCGCTCCTCCCGGCCCTGGGTGTGGCTTGTGGCCGCCTCCGCTTTCAGGACGCAGACTTGGCCTGCTGGCCTGTGTCAGGCAGTCTTTAATCCTTCTTTTGTGTCGTCACAGGCTGACATGAGAGTTCACTAGAGAAGAGAGTACCTGGGCTATGTAATTAAGTCGCACACTTGGCACGGAGACCCAGTTTTAAAGCACGTATCCCATTTGCTGGCTTTTCCAGTCCTTTGTCCCTAGCCCAGGCCCACGGACTAATTACAAGGTGTGGGCTGTGGGACGGTTCAGTGGCCTGGCCGGCTGTGCTGAGTCGTGCTGGATCCTGGGCGCTGCGCTGGCTGTGCTGGGAGGGGCCGTGGCCCACCTGCTGGGCGCGACCTCCGTGATGGACGTGTGGATCTGCCCTGGGGAGGGGGGTGTGGGAGCCCAGGTTGGGGGGTCATCGCTGGGGGAGATGTATGAATTCTCCCACTCACGAGCTGGTCGGGGTGGCCCGTGGGGTGGGCTGCAGCAGTCCAAGGGGAAGACGGAGGGCCGAGCAGGGGCAGAGCTCCTGCCAGGGTGCTGGGATGTGAGGAAGTGCATCCTGGGGAGGCGGGCTCGCTGGTGGCCATGGGGCGGTTCCCAGAAGTGACCCTGCCCTGGCTGAGCCTCTCTGTCTGGGGCTTTATGGAGGGGACTCCTTTCTTCCCAGAGGCAGGCGCAGAGGGGGTAGAGCATTGGACTCACGATCACAGCATATCGCGGGGGAAGAGCCCATCCAGCCCCTGTCACGGTGAATCCCAGGAGTCGATCGAACACAGGGAGCCTGGGTACTGTGAGCACATGGGGCCCCAAGAGCTCTCCCGGCTCCTGGACTTGGTTTTGAATGAATACTAGTTGTCACGTGCATTATACTCCACATTCCCTACTGTCTTACTTGCCTTAGATTTTAGAATAGACTTGAGAGATGATCTACCTGGCTCAAGTCTCAAATAAAGTGTCCATAAAAGTTGAATGAAATGTTTTCCTCCCAGAACTACCCCACCAATAAGCGAGACACGTTCATGGTTGTCTCTATTGTTTCCTGAGTGTGCCTGAAGTGGAGGCAGATAAGCAGTGCTGCTTGGGGGGCCCATGACATTCTCCACTGGCATTTTGCCCCCTGAGAAGTACTGGAGTAATAACAGCTAACACTACTGACAGCCAGACTGTGCCAGGACCTCCTGGGCTCTCGACGTTCCTTATTTTAATCCTCAGACAACATCTTGAGGTAGGGGCTATCAGGCGAGGTGGCTGAGGCACAGAGAGGGTAAGTGACATGCCTCAGATCACATAGTAAGGAAATAGTGGTCCAGGATTGGGAGGTGGGCTGTCAGTTGCCAGATGGTCTCCACAAGGCAGGGCTGAGCAACATCCTTACCTGGCTTATCCTGGTTCCCCGAGCTCCACGGAAGCGAGCTCCAGGATGGCTGTCGGCGGCCCCACTGACAAAGGCCCAAGCAGAGACCCTTGCACGGTCTCTACACCTCTGTGCCTTGAGATCCTCGAGTAACCAGGCCCAGCTCTCCTGTCCTGTCCCCTGGCTGCCTGCCTCTTACAAAACCAGGTGCAGGAGGACAGTTCACCTATCCTGAGAAAGGCTTTAGACTAGAAACTGACTGTGCTTTAAAAGTATGAACGCGAACCTCAGTCCAACAGAGAGCGGCTGGACCCTTACAGGTGCAGCGGGTACTCCTGCTTATGGCACAGCCGGCCCCTGTGCCAGGCGACACAGCCGCAGTAGGCAGCTGTGTGTGTGGCAGGGAAGAGCTGTCCAGGCAGGGGGCCGGCCCCACCAGGGAGCCCCCTGAGCTCTGGGCCCGCAGCCGTGAACACCTTGGCTGAAGCAGGCAGGCTCTGCCCGAGTCCCATGGTCTGGGTGGGGACTCTGGGATTCCTGAGCCAGGCAGAGGATCTAATTCAGTTTGTGTGCCCCACGGGATCCAACCCAGATCTGCCTTGGGCCTCAGTAAGCACTTGTTTCTAGATGTTTATTTTGGGTTTTTTTTTTTTTTTTAAGATTTTTTTGATGTGGACCATTTATTTAAAATTAATTAATTAATTTATATTTATTTTTGGCTGTGTTGGGTCTTCGTTTCTGTGCAAGGGCTTTCTCCGGTTGCGGCGAGTGGGGGCCACTCTTCATCACGGTGCGTGGGCCTCTCACTGTTGTGGCCTCTCCCGTTGCAGAACACAGGCTCCAGATGTGCAGGCTCAGTAGTTGTGGCTCACGGGCTTAGTTGCTCCGTGGCATGTGGGATCTTCCCAGACCAGGGCTCGAACCCGTGTCCCTTGCATTGGCAGGCAGATTCTTAACCACTGCGCCACCAGGGAGGCCCTATTTCGGGGTTTAATGAAAAGCAAACTAGATAATCCCTGCACTTGTATAGGGGCCAAGTTCTCAGTGCCCTTTGGTGGGCAGATCGTCTTCATCCTCACAGGGGTCCAGCGAGAGTGCCTCAACTTACACGCCCCTCGCCAGCTCCTCAGACCTCTGCGCCTTTGCACACGCCATTCCCTCTGCCTGGACTGCCTTCCCATCCCCCCTCCTTGACCTGGGCTGGTTATCACCTACCTGGCCTTCAGGTCTCAACTGGGGTGTGTCTTCCTCCCAGGGCTTTCTCTGATCCCCACGAAGTCTGGATCGGGCCCCTCCCCTGGGCTCTCAAGGACCCAGTGCTCACACCGTGCAAAGCCTAAGTGGGCGGTTCCCCCCTCTAGGTGACAAAGACTGTCTCATCTTCACTGTTGGATCCCGAGTTTGTCGTGTGATTGTAAGAACAAGTGATAGTTGCAACAATAACGCACTCCATAACACTCCATAAACGTCAGCTCTGTGCCAGGCACTTTTCTCAGCGTTTGACAGATGTTTACTTCTCACGTCACCCCCGGGAGGCAGGTACTCTTCTTATCTCCATTTGGCACATAAGGAAACAGGCGTGAAGTCTCTAACTTGCTCACGGTGGTACAGCTAGTAAGGACTGGAGCTGCGATTCAAACCCATGACTACCATCCTCTTAACCACATGCCAGGCTGCCTCCCATGGGTGACATCTGGAGACATTTGATCAATATCTCATCATTCAACAGAATAGTTCTGTCCACCTCTCCAGATAAGGGCTGAGGCTCAGGGTGAAGGGGCTTGGCTAACATCATGTTACTGGCAGTGAGCAGCAGGGTAACTCCAGCCCACCCTAGAGCGCAAGCTCCTGAGGGCAGGACCTCAGACCGCTCTCTCCTTCTATGTGTCACCAGCTCTGGCTTGGAGTCTGGGGCATAGAAGGGGCTCATCTCTAGGGATGACAACCTGTCAGATACATCTGTACTCCCAGCACTGGGAAGTGGGCCTCCCGATCGGGAGCCCCTGCAAAGAGGTGTTTTGGGTCAAAGGCTGTCGGATGAATGGCCTTGGCCTTGGCAGGCAGGCAGGGGCCATGGTGCAAGTGTTTGAGGTGGAGGGAAGACCCACGCTCCTGCTTCCGGCCTTGTGCGGGGCTTTCCTTCTGGCGGGACCTGAGTTCACCTTTGTCTGAGAGCATCGCTATCTGGGAATGCCCGCAGGGATCTGGGGCTGGAGACTTTCTTAGCAGCCCCCAGCAGGAAAGGAGGTGCCTTTGTTTTCCGGGTAGCCTGGAGTGAAGAGACATTTGTGAGCTCCCCATAGGCCTGGAGGCCCCTCCTGCTGGCGGTGAGCAAACACAGGCGCTGCAGGTAGACGCCGCGGTGGTGTGGTCTTTTGTTGGGCACACCTGGCTCAAACATCTCACAGGATGGGAGTGACTCTGTCAGTCCCTCTGCCCTGCATAGCAGCACGGAGTCATTTCAGACATTCTCATCTGGGCTCTGACAGCTGTGTCAGCTTCTGGCCTCACTCAGAGGTGAAAGGCACATTGAAAACGAGGTTTCAACCTGCAGCCTGCAGCCTTCCTGCCTGTCCGAGTCCTGCCGCCCCGGCCCCTGCCGCATGTCTGTCCTCTCTGCTTGCCTTAGCACAGGTGTCCAAGGCCCAGCCCATCACACGTTCCTTGATAGGCCCCAAAGAATAACCTCGTGTGTCATGCACTCTTTTCTCCAGAGAAGTCCAGAGCCCTCTTTAAACAGGAATTGAAAAGTTAGTGTCACCAGGTTAAATCGTTATACCAAATGCCCTGCAAGGGACACTGACCACAGTCAGGTTGGATTTCCTCATCGTGCACGCCGAGGTCAGCAGCAAGCCAGAAAAATGGGCAGATGAAATGTTGTTCTCGGGCTTCCCTGGTGGCGCAGTGGTTGGGAGTCTGCCTGCGAATGCAGGGGATGCAGGTTCGAGCCCTGGTCCGGGAAGATCCCACATGCCGCGGAGCGGCTGGGCCCGTGAGCCATGGCCGCTGAGCCTGCGCGTCTGGAGCCTGTGCTCCGCAACGGGAGAGGCCACAACAGTGAGAGGCCTGCGTACCGCAAAAAAAAAAAAAAAAGTTGTTCTCGCCGGCCCTTGAGCCGAGAATTGAGAAATCTGTAATTAAGCGGTTCAATAAAATCATTTTTGATAATTCTCTTTTGTACTAATAAGTCACGTCACCTGCTGAAAACTCGAGCTTTGCTCACCTTAGGCTTATTATTATAATAATAACTGGAGAGATCTCCTCTTTGTAAACTAGCAGCACAATGGCTGTTAAATCAAACAGAGAGCTGTAATTTACTTTAAGATTCAGGGATTTTGTATGTGCAAGTAGGCTGCAATTATGAAACAAATACTATAATTATAACCACTCTAGAAAAGTGAATGAGGCAATAACTAGCTGAGATGTATTCTTTGGTTAGAAAATACATTATCTCAGTTCTGAGCAAACTCTGCTGGGCCTCCTGTCCCTGGGTTCTTGGGAGCTGAATCCAAGAACGATTAAAAGTCAAAAGCTCCCTCTCCACCTGGTTTTCTGAGCGAGCAAGAGGCTGACACTTTCATAGATGAGCAGGGATGTCCCCCAGAAGTCAGGCAGGTGAGGGGCTGAAAGACTGGGAGCCAAAGCCAGCAGGGAGGCAGTTACCTGCTCTGCCCTCCAATTGCCTCTCCTCCACCTGCGCCCCACAGGAGGGCCAGGCGTGTAGCCTGCCACCATCCCTGCTGAACTGGTTGAGTTTCGTCCTTGAGTGTCAGAGCTGCCCTGCATTTGGAGCCTCCACTGGGCTCTGCCAGGTCAGACCGCCTGCTACTGTCACGTGCCCAGGAGAGCATGGCACTCCTTTCTTGTTTCCCCTTTTGGAATATACTCTAGAACCCACAATTAGAGCCCACAAAATGAGGTATCTTTATCCAGGGATGTGTTTTTCTAAGAGACAGTTTTAAGTCCTGGTACAACTTTTTTGAGGGCATCACCGAAACATCTCGGGACTTGTTAGCTGTTTTGGGACCTCTCTGGATTCTTGGTGGGTGGTCTGACACTCAAAAGTTTTCCGACGGCTGGATGGTAGGAATTCAGAGATGTTGAACATAGACTGACATCTGACCTGCCTGGGGTAACACAGAGACAGAAGGTAGGACCCGGTGTTAGAATTCATGGGTCACTTTTCTCTTTATAGAACCAAATTCAGGATCATGTGGCTTTTTAAATAGATATATTGATTGGAACCAAGGTTTAAGTATTTGAGAAAAATCAGACCCTTGACAAAAGTATGAAGTTAAAAGGACTTTGCCACCTTGCTTAAGAAACAAATCAGCAAAAGCAAAATTCCTTATTAGAATGTGAGCTCTGTGAGGTTAAGGACATGCCTGTTCTGTCTGTTCACTGCTGCTTCTCCAGCCCTTGGAACAGTATCTAGATCGTATAAATGCTTAATAAATAAGAATGAACATCCTTAAGAATAACTGGGCTTACTTTAAGTCTTCCCTGTCAGAATGAGACTTGCAGCATGGATACACATTTGTGGTTAGGGTCCAAGGTCCCGTGGAAAATACTTCCTTTGTAGGGAAAGAGAAAGGACTGAAGTGCCTGTGCTCACCAAGTGGCCCTTCCAGGTCTTGTTGCCCAGGAATCGCAGAAGCAACAGCTGTTGATTTCTAAGGGTGCTGCTTTAGTGAGAACCACGCTGCAGATTTTTGTTTAACACTTCCCAGCCTCTTTGGGTAGTGTTAGTATCAGTTGTCTTATGTTAACCTCAGCCAGAGTTTGTACAGTAGTCATGTATGTCTAAATATGTCCGTATTTATTTATGTACACAGATAGCGAAGGTCAATATAGGCTGAGAATTGTACTGTCTGCTCATCTGAGCTCATGTCAGATATGTAACTGAGTACATATAACTCATTTTCAGGGATGCAAATGGGGCTTGCCTGTTGTTTGTTGCTCTGTAAGGCCAAGGCATCGGATCACACATCTGTAAACCATACCCTTGAATCCAGGCTACGGTGTACGTGTGCAGTTGCACCCTTCTTGCCCCATGGGACTTGTGCTCTGAGGCTGGAAATGAATATGTGTGTATTTTTCTTTTTTAAATGGACTTCTACAGAAGATTTTCTGTTTGAGGGTTCAGTAAATGACTTGGCATTGATCGGGACAGACTAGGTCTTCTGTGGGTGTGGTTGACCCTAGGTGTGGACATGGGAGTCTCTGAGAGGTTTTGAGCCAGCCTCGCCGATCCTCACATTCACCAGGGGGGCAGCTTGAAGCTAACTGGGAGCTGCTGACCCTGGGTTCTTAGGGTCTCACTACCCCATGTACCCACGGAGCAGAGTTAAGGCCCCCAGCCTTCTCCCACTTTGAGGTTCTTGCTCTGGACTGGCATGGGTGCTTCCTGCAAGGATATCTCAAGACCCTTGGCTCTCTTCTCTCCAGGGCAGACATGCTGGCAGAGGACTGGTTTCTGAACCCCCAGGCTTTGGTTGGGCCGATTGATCAGAATAAACACCCAACACATCCTATCAGTCAGTGGGGCCCTTTTCCTCTCCCTCTGAATGCTAAGGATTTCATCTGCATTAATACTGCTATTGTGGGCCTGATAAATGGGAAAGAGGCACCAGCAGGCTGAAAGGTCTCATGGTGACAGAAGCTGCCTGTAGGATGCACAGCTTGGGTGGAGTGTACACAGTGAGGGTTCGGGCCCAGGTGAACCAGCGCCAGCCCGGGAAATGCAGCGGCATTGATGGATGGCCAGGGTTCTCGGATGCACCCCTGACACTTTTTGCGCAAACAGGGAACTCAGATGAATGGGGTTTTCACAAGCTTATATAAGTCAGTTGGCAACGCACAGTGCCCCAGCTGTGTGGCATGACAGGACAGGGCCTTGCGTTCCTGTTTAGAGACAGGTGACTTTAAGAACCAGTTAGCCTGTGTCAGGACTTGAAATGGTTTGCTCTGCCCTTCTGTTGTCATAACCCCCCTTTTCTCTTTGCCTTTCTCTTTGTCAGAACTTTCTTTGCAGAGGGATTCTTAAAACTAGGACAGTAGGGCTACTGTTGCTTCCAGCAGCTACCCAAGAGGTTTGCTTTTCTCTGGGACGCTGACTTCCTTGAAAGACGTGTCAGGGAGGGGACAGCAGGTGTGTGTGGCTGAGTGCTCTGAGAGGTGGTGGGGTGGGGGGGCTGGGTGCAGGGTGGGGCTGGGCTGGAAACCCACCTCGGTGCATTCCTGGGATCATCTCCAGCTGTCTGTCTTGGCTCCGTGAGTCGGGCGTGGAATCCACAGGGAATAAACTCACGCTCACACAACACTCCCCCAGTGCCTGGCACATAGTAGGCCTCTCATATGCTCCTTCCATCAGTATTGTAAGGTAGGCAGGGCAGGAGTTATTGTCACGTGTAAAGATAACAGAGTTGGAGAGGGGATGTGACCCTTGCAAGGTCCCCCGGCCTGCCAGAGCAGGACTGGCCTGGAATCCTGGTCCAGGGCATTTCAGGGCCATGCCCCAGCTGCCACCGTCCTGGCCTGACACGTGGCCCTCTGCCCTACTGGCCTTCTGGAGACCCAGGGGCAGAGAGAGAGGGACTCCTGAGATGTGGAGCCTGTTATTTTGAGAACACATCCATGCGTGGGCAAGCCCCTTTGTCAAAGCTAGGGCATCGTCCCATCCCTTGGTGCTTTGGAACATGCTTATAGTAATTCAAATCTGACTGCATTCCATAACTGAGTCTTCTTTTTTTTTTTTTATAAATCCATGCTATATTATTGCTTTATTTTACCTTGTTCAGGAAATTCCTTAAGCTGTCTTAGTTCAGAAGCAGACGGAGTGATTTATACAGCCTCAGGTTTTTGTTAGATAACAATAAGCATCTTACAGACAGGCAAATTCAGTATTATTTATTTATTTTTATTTTTTTATTTTTGGCTGTGTCAGGTCTTAGTTGCAGCACGGGGGATCTTTCGTTGCAGTGCATGGGCTTCTCTCTAGTTGTGGCGTGCAGGTTTTCTCTTCTCTAGTTGTGGCGCGGGCTCCAGAGCGCGTGCGCTCTGTAGTTTGCGGCACGTGGACTCTAGTTGAGGCGCGAGCTCAGTAGTTGTGGCGCACAGACTTAGTTGCCCCGCAGCATGTGGGATCTTAGTTCCCTGACCAGGGATCGAACCTGCATCCCCTGCATTGGAAGGCTGATTCTTAACCACTGGACCACCAGGGAAGTCCCATGACTGAGTCTTTTTATCACTACTGAGATTACGGAAACCATTAGTTTTATACAGAGGCAAGCATCTCATCCAAGCCTTTGTACTAAATTTATCATTTATGTGTAAGAAAAAATGGATTTTTTGCTTATTAAAAAGCAGTATATGATTATTGTGGCAAGTCAGAAAATTCAGAGAGAGAAAAATTTTTAGTGATCGCACCACCTTGGTCTATAAGATGAGATCATGCTAACTACATGACATTTTGTAACCTGGATTTTCCTCTTATTTAATTGTGAATGTTTGTGACTGCCATTGGATATTCCCGAACATCTTCTCTAGGGCTGCAGACCATCCTCTCATAGGTTGGAACCGTATTTTGTGGATGGATATGTATAGGCTGCTTTTACGTTTGTGTTCTCAACATGAGTGAACATCCTTATGGCTAAGGATGGTTAAATCTCTGCTTACATTTATTACTCAACAAATATTTGTTGAGTGCAAGGCACTTCTTTTTGTTGTTGAGATGAATTCTTAGAAGTGGGTTTTCTGGGTTAAATTATATGAGTGCTTTTATTTTTATTTATTTATTTATTTTTATTTATTTTTTTATGAGTGAAAAGTTTAAAGAGTGCAAGAAGGAATAGAGTGAAAACTTGAAGACCCTCAACCTCTGCTCTCTAAAAATAACCACTGTTAACAGTTTCTAGGTATCTTTGTGGGTGTATGTGATATCCTTTTTAATATAAATTGATTAATTACTTTTATAACAGCATGAACAGTGGTTGTTCTACCTAATAATGTGTCCTGGGCAAATTCACAGCACGACATCAGCACGGCAGCGTCATGGCATAGCTGTATCAGTCTCTTATCAATGGACTTAAAAAAAAAATTATAGAGCATGCCTCAGTGAACATCCTTATGTCTTGGTTTAGTTGTGCAAGTATAACTGTAGGAGAAATGCTAGAAGTAGAATTGCTGCGTTGGAGAGCTATGCCCATTTATAATTTTTACAGCTGTTGCTAAATCAATGCGCATGTTTGAAATTGTCACATGTATTGCTAATCATTTTCCAGAAAGGCTCTATCTGTTTACACTCTTACCAGCAGAGTCTAAGAATGTCTGTTTCCCAACATCTTTCACTAACTGTGGATTATCAATTTAAAAAATGTCTATTTATTAGGTAAAAAAGAAGGGATTTAATATTAGTACATTGATTTGTATTCCTCCGTTATTAGCATGACGTCTTCCTTATAGCTGAGATAGTGCTTCAGGGCAAACTTTTTTTTTTTTTAAAGGCTAAATTCATTTGCTAACTGGGTAGCTTGGGGCAAATTACACTGAACGTCAGTTTCCTTATCTGCAAAATGGGGATAATGATATCTACCTCTCAGGGTTGCAGAGCAAACATCTTGTGAATGCTTTGTCCTGCCTTCCTGCCAGGAAGGGTCACCTTGTGCGGTCCAAGGAATGGTCCCCACTTCTACGTGTAAGCCTGTGGTTTGCCTCTGCCTTTGGAAGGTCATCCTGGTAAGAGCCCTTTGCCTTTCTGGTGAGGTGCCTTCTGGTGTTGTGTTTTTACCCGATGTTGTCGTTCCTTCAAGTTGTCAGCTCCTCCAATCACCTCCACACCCTCCCCGGCCTCACCCCTCCCCTGGGGCCCGAGGCCCCAGGATCACTTTAGCTTTGGCTCGTTTTGAAGGGGGGTGGGGACATGAGCTACCTTGTGGTGGGCAAGTCTTAGGACCCCTTTCTGAAAACAGGATAGGGCTTTGCTGAGCCCCTACCAGGCACCGGGCACTGTGCTGGCTACTTAACGTGGCTTATTCCAATGACTCCTTCTGGAAGGCCTGCCATGAGGACGTTATTATCTTCGTTCACAGAGGTTTAGAGTGGTCACGGACTTTCCCAGAGTCACACAGCTAGTTGTCAGCGGAGCCCAGAGCCTGTGCTCCTTCAGTCACTGCACGCTGCTGAGGAGCGATGGGTCCCCAGCTTATGCCTGTTAGGAGTCTGGAACCCCACCACCAGGGGAGCTCTGTTAGTCAAGACCGGAAGAATGCTTGGGCCTCATGCAGGCTGCAAAGGACAGGTCCCAGGCAAGGGACAGAACTCCCCCACTTAACTGCAATGATGACCATCACCCCAGCCTCACTAGGTCCAGGCCAGCTAGGTCCCTCTCCAGGTCCCAGCCAAGTGTTCCAAAGTGGGCCTCTGGGGTGCAGTCACGTGGCGCCAGGGAGATAGAGTCCTGCTCCCAACGGGACAGACACTTCAGGGCCAGCACAGCCTGCCAGCGACTGTGGCCAAGGCTCCCAGCTCAGGAAGCAGGGAGAGGGATCCACTCACAGGCTCCCAGCTTTCTGGAGTGGTCCCTCCCTAGCCCGTGTTGACTGGGCCACACACTTCTATATTCTCTGGATGATATTTTATTTCTAAAAATGAAAACAAGTTTGAATGAATTATTTTAGTATTTATTTTTTCTTATTTCTAAATCTTTGTTTTTTTCTGCTGATACTCGGTATAAAAAGTCCAAACAATAGAGTACATAACATACTTAGGTGTTCAATAAATACTTGAAGAACAAATGAATGTAATATAGAAAGTGTAAGTTGCCTTGGTCTCTCTCCCAGAAACAACCATTGTCAGTAGCTGGTTGAATAAAGTTCAACATTTTTTCCAGGATATATTATATATACTTGTTATTTACACAGAATGGACTCATATGACACATATTGTTCCGCATTCATTTGGTAACATCTTGGGGCATCTTTCTACATCATCTGCACACAAAGTTCCACCTCCTTGCAGATATCTGCTTTGTGTTTCGCTGTATGGATGGCTTACAATTTATTTAAGTCCTTTATTGATGAACATTGGGATGTTTCCAACTTTTCATTTTTTCAAACTATGTTGCAAATGGTATAATATTTTGAACGGTCTCCGAAATGAATAGAAAAATTCTGGAGCATGTTAACTCTCTACTACAAATGATTGATCACCTGCTTTTCAGAAGCCTTTGCTGATCCAGCCATTCGGAATTCAGTCCCTTTCTCCTGGGTCTCACGGCCCATGACTTGCTTCTTTACTGTCTACTTGTTCCACAGCCTGTCATGGCTAGGCGTCTGAGCTGTCAACAGTGGCAAGCTCGCTGCTTTCTCTATCTTTCTTTTCCTTTCTTGGTGGTGGTGGTGGAATTTGTTTTTGCTTTTTAAATTTAGTTTTCATCTGTTACTGAAGTTCAACATGAATTAAATGCTTACACAACACTTGTTATGAAAAAGAAGCTCCCCTTACCCTACATACTCATCTGTCCTCATTTCTACTTCCTAGGGACGACCAATTTCAACCTTTTATCTGATTTTTTTGGATATTGACTTCTGTAACTCTACCAAACATGTTTGTATTGCTACTTTAACTTTTCTCAGTTTTAAGCTTTGTCTATTGACGTCTCACTGTGGAAGGCGAGCATTTATACTTCTTGTTCACTTGTTACACACGTGTCCTCTCATAGTGCCCCACATGCTCCCAAGAGAGTTACATTGTATGTTTGATAGATCAGCATTCAGTGTTTACACTATTTGGCCTATGTCATGTGAAACTATGAGTATTTTCCTTTGGCTGCACAATGTTTTGTGTTTCACCACAATTAATAATTGTTGTTTTTATTTGTGTAATTTTCTATGCATTCATCACTATTTTGTCTGTACACTATACCCTAGTTATGTAAATTTCCTTAGTATATTCAGACAGGTGAGTATTTTACGAGGTTCATCTCCCTGAGAAAGTCTCCCCTGGAGCCTTCTGACTTGCCGTGGTCTGGACTGGCTCTCCTCTGTGTTTGGTATACATCCTGAGCTTTTCCTTCACCATCAGCAAGGGAATTGGTTGCACTTCTCTTCTAAGTAGGATTTCCTGTCTGTCGTACCCCGTGCCTTTGGCAGAGCACAGTCTCTGTGGCTTCCTGGTAAAGGGTTGGTGGAGGTAAGGTTTTTTAACCCTTGTACATATTACAAGCTCTTTATTTTCCCTTCACACTTAGCTTGATAGTTTGGCTGCGTATAGAACTCTAATTTGGAAATAATTTTCCTTAAGAATTTTGAAGCCTTTGCCCATTGCCTTTTAGCTTCTGAGGTTGCTGTTGAAAATTCTGATGCCATTTTGGTGCTCCACATCTTTCGTGTGAAGCCTGTTGCTATTTCCTCTCTAGATGCTTCTAGGAACTTTTTTTAAAAAATAAATTTATTTATTTATTTATTTATTTATTTATTTATGGCTGCATTGGGTCTTTGTTGCTGTGCATAGGCTTTCTCTAGTTGCAGCGAGTGGGGGCTACTCTTTGTTGCAGTGCGCGGGCTTCTCATTGTGGTGGCTTCTCTTGTTGCAGAGCAAGGGTTCTAGGCATGCAGTCTTCAATAGTTGTGGCATGTGGGTTCAGTAGTTGTGGCTCGCAGACTCTAGAGTGTGGGCTCAGCAGTTGTGGTGCACAGGCTTAGTTGCTCCACAGCACTTGGGATCTTCCCGGACCAGGGCTCGAACCCGTGTCCCCTGCATTGGCAGTTGGATTCTTAACCACTGCGCTACCAGGGAAGTCCCAGAACTTCTTCTTTTTTTTTTTTTTTTTAAGTTATTTATTTACTTATTTATTTGATGTTGGGTCTTTGTTGCGGCACGTGGGATCTTCGTTGCTGCATGTGGGAACTGCATTGTGGCATGCGGAATCTTTAGTTGCAGCATGTGGGATCTTTTCTTTTTAGTTGTGGCATGCGGGATCTTTAGTTGAGGCATGCAGGGTCTTTAGTTGCAGCATGTGGGATCTAGTTCCCTGATCAGCGATCGAACCCGGGCCCCCTGCATTGGGAGTGTGGAGTCTTAGCCATTGAACCACCAGGGGAGTCCCTAGGAGCTTTTGGTTCCCAGTGATTTGAAATTGATATTTGTTGTGATTTTTGGTATGCTTCTATTTCCTTTCATCTGCTGGATGCTCAGTGGGCTATTCAATCTAGAAACTTTTGTCCTTTACTTTTAGGAAATCTATGAGAATTATTTATTTTATAATATCTTCCTATCCTTTCTATTTTCTGATTCTTTTTTTTTTTTTTTTGATCTCTTATGTGGTCAGTTGCAGAAATAGCTTCTTCCTTGTATCCATGTCCCTTGCCATGTAACTTTGTGGTTCTTGCTTCTCTGATTCTGGGCTGAGACATATGGCTTACTTTGGGCCAGCGGGATGATGGTAATCATGATACAGGCAAAGGACTGAAAGCCATCTGTGGGATTGAGATTGCTTGCTTTTGCTTGCTGCCATCACCATGAGAAGAACACACCCAGGTTAGCCACTGGTTCCAGGAGGAGGATGAGAGACATGTGGAGCAGAGCCAGCCCTCAGCCAACATCAGCAACCATCCCAGATGCATGAGCGATAAGTGCTTATTCTTGTGTGCTACTGAGGTATCACAGTTGTTTATTATTGAGTGTTGTTGTGGTAATAACTGGTACATCTGATTATTTAGATGCTGAACCTCTTAGCGTAGCCCTTTACTTTTCTTTTTACTGT
Organism: Mesoplodon bidens; assembly: GCF_964165515.1. Classification (NCBI taxonomy): domain Eukaryota; kingdom Metazoa; phylum Chordata; class Mammalia; order Artiodactyla; family Ziphiidae; genus Mesoplodon; species Mesoplodon bidens. The sequence continues at coordinate 114,841,364 of NC_138160.1, forward strand.
TCTTTCTGGGAGATTCTCTCAACAATATCTCTCATCCCTTCTACTGAGTTTTTCATTTCTGCTGTCATATTTTTAATTTCCAAGAACTCTTTGGTTCTCTTCATGCTGTTGCTTTGTTGCGTCCTATTCTGGTTTCATGGAAGCATCATTTCTTATTGCATTAACTCTTATTCTTTAAAGTTTTACTCTCCTTGCATTGTCTCTTTCCTCCAAGTTGCTTTTTTATTCTGTTTATTTCGTCCTCTATCTTTTCTTTTAAAATAAATCTATTTATTTATGTATTTATTTTTGGCTGCGTTGGGTCTTTGTTGCTGTGCGCGGGCTTTCTCTAGTTGTGGCGAGAGAGAGCTACTCTTTGTTTTGGTGCACGGGCTTCTCAATGCGTTGGTTTCCCTTGTCGTGGAGCACGGGCTCTAGGTGCGTGGACTTCAGTAGTTGTGGTGTGCGGGCTCAATAGTTGTGGCTCGTGCGGTCTAGAGTGCAGGCTCAGTAGTTGTGGCACACGGGCTTAGTTGCTCCACGGCATGTGGGATCTTCCTGGGCCAGGACTCGAACTCGTGTCCCCTGCATTGGCAGGCGGATTCTTAACCACTACGCCACCAGGGAAGTCCCTGTCCTCTATCTTTGATAGCAGAGAATTTCCTCTCATGTCTCATAATCCTTGCCTGTCCACTCATATTCACTAAAAAGCTGGTTGGAAGCTGTGTACATGTGTTGTTCACAGAACAGCAGTCCTTTTGTAGAACTTCTGACTCTTTTCTCTAGAGCTAGAGGGATGACTCAGGGAAGCCACCTCCATTCTGCAGCTTTGCGGATGTCTGCCAGGCTCCCAGCATTCTGGGAATCTGATGGGGGAAGAAGGGAAGGAGTCTCAACATTCAGAGTGTAAACTGTCACTTAATTCCTCTGTTTTTGGTATGGTACTCCTGCTCTCACCCGTGCTTGGTGTCCCTAAGCCGGTGTCCCTAAGCCAGAATCCCTGTGCTAAACCCTTCACAGAAAAGAATCCCCCTGTCTTCTGCCAGCAAGGAGAGTGCAGTCACCTGGCTGCAGGGAGTTGGAGAGGCAATCTGTACACCCAAAAGCGGGTTATAAGGGCTTTCAGCCAGCCATCCCGCTCTCAGCCCTACCTTTCACAGGCCCCTGGTGCCTCTAATTCCTAAGGCTTTGTATAATTCTAGGGTGAACATCAGTTAGCTTTTTGGCTTTCTTCACTGCTGATGTAGGAGTTAGGTTACTTAGGTCTGTGAAGTCAGTTCCCCTCATCCATCGGCTTCTAGTTTCCCAAATTTTGTTGCTGTTGTTTCTTCTCTTGTTCTTCCTGTCCATGGGGATGTAGGCCTGTTTTTTCTTACATAGTGCTTTATTGGAATGGGATATCGTTATTACCTCTTTGATAATACATAATTGTTATAAAAATTTAAAGCAATCCAAAGTCAGCGAAACTCCCTCATAGTCTGCCTTCTCCATCCATAGCTGCTCAAGCATTTATCCTTCTAACAGTTTTGCCTTTGTGAATTATGCGCGTGTGCATGCCAAAATACTCACACGTAGAAACACATGCACACACACACACTTCACATATACGTGAAACCATGCTATACTGTACTATTCTGTGACCTGTCCTTCCCCCCCTTACTAGATCTTGGACATCTTTCACTCATAAATTAGGAGCTACTGCTTTCTCTTTACCAAGCTGCATCGTGTCTGTTATACTATAACTTATAAATTCAGGCCCTTATTAATGGATGGTTAGAATGTTTCCAATTTTTTGTTACTGTAAAGAGAGCTGCTCTTTACAAATCTTTGTGTGCCTGTCTTTTTGTCTCCTTAGGTATTTCCTTGAAATGAATTGCCAAATGGACATGCACTGATAAGATACTGGCAGATAGTGCCAGATTGCCCTCCAGAGGCATGTGCAATTTATACTCCGCTCCTAGATAAGCGAGGGACTTTTTTCCTTGCCTTTTTACCTGCTCCTGTCTTATCACTCTTTAATTGTTGCCAGTAGGTTGGGTGAAAATGGTATCTTATTGCTGCTTTGATTTGCATTTCTTTGAAGAGTAAGGCTGAGCCTTTCTGTGTGTCGTGGCCATTGTGTGAACTGCTTGCTTTCTGTGTGGTGTTTTATTTTCTCTTCTGAAGGAAGTCCTCAGAGCCCAGTTCATCCCCAGTTTTGCTACCTGGACGTCGTGGGTTCCCGGGGTCCAGAGACCAGCAGGCTGTGTGGCGGTGGGAAGAAGCACAGTGCTGGTGGGGCGGTGGTCCAGAGAGCAGTGTGCCCTCAGGTTCTCCCCTCTCCCCCCACAAAAGCACTTAATTGGAGTTGGGCACAGCCTTGTCCCCCATCAGCACAGGCCTGCCGCTGACAGGTCCCAGGGGCAGCATGACCCTCTGGGCTGCTTGACTCATGGGGCTGCTCTGCACAGGGCCTGGTTAGCAGCCAGATCCTGGGTGGTGATTCTGGCACCGGTCTGAGGTTTGGCATTCGCCAGGGTTAACATTCCACAAGGACGGTTACCTTTTCTTTTCTTTTCTTTTTTTAACCTTTAAGAAATTGTGAAATGCAACACATATAGAAAATGTTCAGTTTAACAAATTATTATAAAGCAAACAGCCGTGTACACCTCCCTGGGAGACAGTTGACTTTTAACAACACTGTGGTAACTGGAGCTGGCACCTTGCCCCTCGACTGTTGGGCTGTCCGTTACCCTCCTGCCCACCCCAGGTCTTGGGGCCAGGGCGGGGCTGCCCCTGGTCGTCGGGAGGACCACTCAGGTGTGGCAGCTCTGGAGTAGGGCGCTGGAGTCTGGCTGGTGGGGGGAGGATGGGTCTGTGACTTGTGTTTCCTCTCTCAGCTCCCCATCACTGACCTGTGTCCTGACAGACTCAGGGAACATTCAGACCTCAGGAATTTGGGTGGAACCCACGGAGCAAGGGGAGTCCAGAGATCCGGAGTGTGAAGCCCTGGGCAGGCCTGAAGGCCAGGTCTGGCTGGCTCGGGGTTGGGGGTCTAGCCACGAAGCATTGACCCTCTACGGCGGAGCCTGGCCCTCCTGCCTAGCCTGACAGGGAGAAAGGCCGGGTAGTGTGGGTGTAGCCTCCCTCTCATTGGGAAGGTTTTGGAGGGGATGGCCCTCCATGTGAGAGATTGTCCTCCTGGATTGGACTGGGAGGGAAGATTGGCACTGTGTGCTTGGTACTCTGGGGTGGGCCAACTGAAGAACATTCCTGTCCCTGGTGGCCGCCTTCCCCTTGCTGTACCAGCCCTGTGGTTTTTCTCTAGATGGGATGTCTTCCCCCGATGGCCAGCCCCCAAGTGGAAGGCCCATGTCTATTAAAGCGCAGCCCTTACACACGGGAGATGGGCCTCAGCCCACTTGCCTGCCTCTACTTCTTTCCCTCTCGGCCACCCCCTCAACTGTTCAGTCCACATGGAGCTTCCCACTGTCTTCCAGGCACCGGGTGGCAGTGAAGGGCAGGACAGACTCCGTCCCTGCCCTTGTGGGGCTAATGGTCCAGTGCAGCGCTGTCCAGTAGACTTGTCTGTGATGGACTGTTCCCTCTGGCGCTGGGTGGTGCAGGGAGGAAATGGAGAGGAGGAAATGGGAACCTCAGGGCTGTTGGGGGCCCAGGGCTTGGCATGGAGCAGTGCTGGCCGGGGAAGGCTTCCTGCACAGACTAGTCTTGATGGCAAGCCCAGCAGAGGGGCCAGGAAGCGAGATCAAGGTGGCGGGAACGGCATGTGCAAAGGTGTGGTGAGCAGGGGCGGTCCGCACTGCTGAATGGAAGGAAAGGCAGCACCGCTGGGGGGGAGGGGAGTGCGAGGGAGGGCCCAGGCGAGGGGTGGCGGTGGGCGCTGGGAGAGGTGGGCGGGGGGGGGGGGAGAACCGGTGAGTCACACGGAGGGCTTTACCTGCACGGGGCGTTTGGTTATGTTACGGACCTGACAGGGGCAGATCTGCATTTTAAGAAGAGCGCCCTGGCCGCTGTGGGGAAGGAGAAGGGTCTGGAAGGAGGGAAGCTGCTGTGGTCATCCTGGCGGGAGGCAGTGGCAGCAGTGGGAGGGACAGAACTGGAGGTGGAATCGGCAGGACTTGCTGATGGAGTGGATGCTGGGGGGGTGGTGATGGGGAAGGAGGGGACGTGAGCTTGACTCCCTCAAGCTTCTTGCTTGACCACATGGGTGAGGAGGAACCACCCCTGGAGCTGGGCAGTCCTGCTGGAGGGGCAGGTGTGGAGGGGAAAATGTTGAGTTCCATTTAGGTGAGCCGGGCTTGAGGTTCCTGAGGGCCACCCGGTAGGCCTTTGGATGGAGGAGTCTGGGGCTAGTGGAGACTTCTGGGCTGGGGACAGAACTGAGAGCGTCACCGGCCTGGGTTCCACCATCACGGGTCTGCTCATCTCTGGTTCTGCCCCCTAAGCTGTCCTTCTCAAGGTGCCCTGCACCAGCCCAGCCTGGGGGAAAGTGTGGTCCTGACCAGGGTGTGGCCATAGCTCACTGATGTCTACTTGGGATGCGTCTGTGTGGGCATCTGTGTGTACCTGTGTGTAGTGGGTGCTTTTGCATACAAATTAGGGTGAAAGGGGCTGGGGGTAGAGGAGGGAGGAGCAAGGAGGTGCAACGTGCAACTTGTCCCGGAAAGATGAATTTTGCTGTGTGGGGTTAGGCTCTCCTCATGGATGCCAGCTGATCCTGGAGGCTCTGGGCATTGGCTGATGGGAGAAGAATTGTGTCAGCCCCTACACTCTGCCTCCGGACCGGATTGTGTGACAGACTCATTTTCTTGGGGATTATGCTCTGACCACCAGCCCATGGGTTGCCTAATTATACCAGTGTCCCTGGGGGACCAGAACCTTGGCATACAAACTGAAATTCAGTACATGCCAAACCCAATTTGAGCTATTTAGGTATGGATGGTGTTCTTGGGCCCTATAGGGTGTGTTCCAACTTAGCTATCCCCCACTGCCAGCCCCTCCTCCTTGCCAATCTGTGGGCAGTCTGGACTTGCCTCCTGCTTTTGGTAGGGAATGCATGCATTTGTTATTCAGAGGTACAGAAACTGGCCATGTGACACCAGGCTAGCACGTTCTATCGAGTCTCTTGGATGGGACTCTGGGCTAAGGTTTTAGACTCATTTTGTCCTGATCTTTAGCAGTGACAGCTGGAGAGTCCACATTGATGATGAGGACCCAGCCCACAGGGGAGCTGTAGGGGGATCAATAATCTTGGTCCGTGGCCTTATGCTGGGCAACCAGCCAAGCCAGGGCCCCTGACTTGGCCAGGTACATAGTGGAGTCAGATGCATGAGCACGGCTGTCTCAGGAAATCTAGCCCCAGGGTCAGGTTTGCTTAGGATGCTTGTGGTTTCCTCTCTCTGCATCCATAACCCAGGTCTATAGATTCTGCCTCTATACTTTCTCCGAGATGTGTCTACTTCTCTCCGCCTGAGCCACTGCCACTGCTCTAGTTCAAGCCTTCATCATCTCTCACAAATCTCTACTTTCTCTGATCCGGCTGAAACTCCTTGGCAGCTGGACCTGATCCTGTGACTCTTATCTTTGACCTCTTTGGAGATTCTGTTTCTTTTACCTAGAATGTTCCCATCCCTCTACCTCACTCCTCTCTGCATGGCCAATTTCTGGGCATTCAATGCCTGGCATGTATTGGTTATTCGTATGTTTCTCAAATGAATAAATAAAATTAATGTGAATTGAATTCTTCTGCTCTTGACTGTCATTTCATAAGGAAGTCTTCTCTTACTCCCCTTCTTATTTTATGGTGCACCCACACTCTGTGTTAGTAAGTGTAAATATGTGTTCATTTGGCCAGACTCTGTAACCCGGGGTTGTGGGGAACAGCATCTGTCACATGCTGCATGTCAGCAAATATTGTTGAATTAAGTTGAGTAATGTTATCTTTCCATACTGAGAAAAACCAGTGAACCTCTATTAGAGCCTTCTTATCGGACACTTTTCCCGATATTTGGATTCTTCTGATGGTGAGATATTGTGTTTTGATTTTCAGTCTCTGGTTTCATGGAGAAGGTGGCTTGTGAACCTAGAGGACGGGAAGGTTTGATCCTGAGAAGATAAAGTAGAGAAGGTCACTTCAGGCAGAGAGAAAGTCTTGAGCTAATGTGAGAAGGTGAGATGTATTCTTCTTCAACTCAACCCATAAGTCATCATCGCAGTATCCAATTTGATGGCTCTAAACTGTCAGTAGTCTGACTTCAAACTTCTTTCTTGAGCTTAGGTCCCTCTGAATGTGACCTGGCTCCCCACCTTCATTTTCTGCTACTTCTTGCCCCCGACTTTGCTTGGATTGCCGCCCTTGCCCAGGATGCTGTTTCTCAGGGCACATGTCTTGAAAGCCTGAACCTTTCCGCCTTCCATTGGGATCGTGACTTTTAGCACCTGCACATTTTGCATCTTTCGTACTGCTCCTCAGCTGCATGTATCTTGCAATTCAAGCGACTTCATGCTCCATCTGTCCACACAATGTCCTTTAGTTGTTTGTTTATTTATGAGTCTAACAAACAACTAAAGTCCTTGTTGCTGCCAGGGTCTATGGAGGAGTCGAGTGCATAAGACCTAGTCTCTGACCCCGTAAGGTTCATGGTCTACCTGAGGAGTGGAGACATGGGAGGAATGGCTCCTCATGGTATTATACAGGTCAGAAAGGGAGCAATTGACCATGGCTTCTAGCTGGGAGCATCGGGCAGGGCTTCATGGAGGGGGGAGCCTATGGGTTGAGTCATGGCATATGAGGAAGGGATTTGGTCCTATAAAGTTGGGGTAGAGAAGACTTCCAGGTGGGACAGCCTTGAGCTAATTTAAGAAGACAGGAGAGTAGGGGCGTGTAGAGGGCGTGTGGGTGTTCAGCTGATGCATGGAAGTGAGATAGGAGACCATGTCTGGAAAAGTAGTCAGGGTCTGGGCCTTGAGGGAATGGAAGAACTCCCTCTGGGGATGGAGAACATTTGCTGGTGTTGAGCAGTGAGGTGTGCTGCTAATTGTGATAAGTCAGCATAAAAAAGTTAAAGAAAGGTGATCAGGCACCATAAGGAAGATAGTTTGGGGTGGAGTGACAGTGGGGGGCCAGGCAGAGATGTTTTGGTGTTGAGGAGAGTGGCACTGAGGGCCCCCAGCGCCTGGTGACCCCTGCCTGGGTCTCAGGAATCACAGATGGAATGAAATTGTGGGAGCTGTACCCAGTGACTTCAAAGGAGCCAGCAGAGTATTGCAGACTATGGGGTCTCCCGAGAAGAGGAGAGGGTGTCACACCATCTACCCAGGCTGGGATCAGGCTTCCCTGTTTTACTTTAGACACTTTTGTGTCATTTGAAATTTTTACAAAAAATACATACCTACCAATTAAAATGATGAACACTTTGTTCTAACTCAAAACAAGAAAGGACAGGATGCCTGAAGTAATCTGAGTGGTGACGGGATCCAGGGAGCTGACCTCTATGAAATAGTTTTGAACTGTAGTGGGTCAAGGGTATCTGGTTGCAGGGTGAGATGAGGTGTCTTTAGAAAACCACTGCACCCGGTCAGTGCCTGGCTGGAAAAAGGGTGTCAGGTTATGATACAAGACAAACTGTCATCATGGATTAAAACACTTCTGCAATCCAAGAGTAACGGTCATTTCTTGGAACATTTGCTAATCTTTAAAAAATTTTACCAATGTGAAACAGATCAACTGCTTGAGACTGGCTTCTTAAAGGTTAGGTATTCATTTGTGTATTCACTTAACTGATATTTAATTGATTCATTGAACGGATCTACCGATAGTAACCCCCGCAGAACCAGAAGGCAAGGTAGAGAAGGTGGGTCCCCAAGAAAGTGAGAGCTAAAAAGTTTCACTTTTTAACCCATGTGGATTAAGATGCTGTAGTTCCTGGGAGTTTGAAAAGCATCTTGAAGTGCAGGTTTATTCTTATGTTTATTATTGTCAGATTAATGTGAAAAACACTAAAAAAAATGCCACTTATAAAGGAAAAGTCACAGTTGTGTGGCGTTTTATGGGAACCCCCACATTTTACGGGGGCTGCATGTCTTGGGCTCACATATACAGAGGAGGAAGAGGTGGGAGGTGGGACCAAAGATGTGAGGTGGGAGGGGCAGGGGAGAAACCAGCAAGCATTGTTCTCGGACAGTGATGCCATTGTAAAATCCGGGGTGCTGGTGAAGCATGCGGGTTGGATGCCTACCTCCAGAGATTCACATCCGGAAACCTGGTCTGGAGCCCCGCAGCCCACAGGTTTAACCAGTTGTCCACACAGGAGGTTCTGAGGAGGAGCCGTGACCCAGAGAAGGCAGCCCCAGTCTTGCACTTTCCAAAGATGCCTAGTGGGGCATGAGTCTCTTCTGTTTCAGAGCCACACTGGATTCGTCCACTTGGGAGGATGGAGCTTTCAGACCCCACCATCCAATCCCACAGTCATTCCTTCAGCTTTGTATGTTCTAGGTGTCAAATTCCAGAGGCCTGGGAGTCAAAGGCAGGCTTGTGAGGGCCAGACAGCAGGCCGTGGACATGCTGTGGGCTCTGCAGGGCAGAATGGCTCCTGGAGGGGGAGGCCTTGAAGGGCTGGGAAAATCCTGGGAGCCAAGAGGCACTGAGCAGGGAGGAGTGAGACTGTTCTCAGTTCCAGATGGGCGGCAGAGGTCCCCTGCTGCTCCACACCGCTGCCTCAGGACTCTGAAGGGGGCTGTGGCTCCACGCACCCGTGACCCTTCGTCTATTCCGGACCTTGACCAAAGGGTACGTTGGAAGGTTCTGATACCCTGTAACAGAACAAGTGCTGATGTGAGAGTTGGAGGGGGTTAAGAAATCGTTTTTATCAGCCGTCTCAGGTACAGAGGGGTAAACCAAAGCCTAGAGAGGAGAGATGACCCATGGGGAACTGAAAGGAAAAGGGGCTATGAAATCAGACAGAAATGGGTCCTTCTCCACCTCTGCCATCCCAGCTGGATGACCTTGAACAGATTATGTGGCCTCTCTGTGCCTCACTCCACTCCTCTGTATGATGGAATAATAATACTCACACCTTAGGCTTTGTTATCAGGATTCAGCATGACTTTTTTCAGAGCTTGGCACCCAGTAGGCGTTACTGTTGTTGACGCCCAGAGCCTGGGTCAGTGGTGGCTAGACTGGGACAGGCTCCCCGACCCCCAGTCCAGTGTTCTGGTCTGTGGCCTGCTACTGCTGGGGCCCCCTGATGCTCTCAGCCTGGTCAGGCCCTTGCTCCAGTGATGACAGTTGGGATTGGGATGTGGAGCAGTGAGCGGCCTCTGTTTGCTAACTTTGTATATTGCTTAATAAGGAAAACATGGCTTGTCCTGGCAATCAGTGGATCCGGCCATATATGGGGAAAAGGAGTAACTTGGATGTGGTCAAGGACGCAATTCTGAGTTCTTATTTAAAACAAAATCAAAGACAATATGGAATTGCCACTCTTCTTTTTCCAGTTCGGTTATGGAGTGATTTCTGGTTATAAATAGGCAACATCTTGCAGGGTGAGCTTTAGAAATAGCTGTGAACTGTTTGGGGAGCAAATCCTTTCCCTACTTGAAAGAACTTGGCATAGAGCAAGAGTCCCCATGCATGGAGAGAAAGCACTGTTTTTCAGGCATGCCGAGCAGATTGAGGCCTTCTGTGGCCCAGCCATCCCCAGACTGAACACCAGGCCCTGTGGGCTGGGAAAGGCTGTGGTGACAGCTTCTCATCAATTCTAAATCTGGGGCCCGTCTGGCCTCTCTGCAGTGGGGCACCCACTCTGTTTCCTGCAACTGTCTGCTTCTTGGTGTCTGCATCACCTCCATTCCTTAGCCATCACTTACTCATTTGTTCATTGACTCACAAGCACCTACTGAGCGCTCACCCTGCCAGGCAGTGCTCCTGACTTCCTCCTGCTCCTTTTTCCTCCTCGCCGGTGGCTTTGCTCTTGTGGCTGCTTCTGGTTCATGGCTATTGCCCTGGGCTCTGTCCTTGGTCCTTTTCTTTTCTCCCTCTGTGCACTCTCCTGTCTCCTCTTGGCCTATTTTCACAGCCTTGTGGTTAAGAGGGACCAGTCTGCCTGGGGCCAGTCCTGGCTCTAAAATTTCCAAGCTGTGTGACCTTTAACAAGTCACTCAACTTCTCTGAGACATAGTTTCCTCACCTGTAAACTGGGGATGATAATGGTGCTTTCTTCTAGGGTGGTTATGAGGACTGACTGAGTTAATCACTATAAAGCTCCTTGAACACGGCCCAACAGCAGGTCAGTGCTCAGAAAGCTTAGGCACTGCCACTGTTTGCTGATGGCATCCAGTTCTCTCACTAGATGCCATCTTTGTCCTGGCCACCGTTCCTGACAGGAACGAGTCAGGCTGAACTCCTACTGTGTGCCATCACGTGCTTGGCACTCAGCAGGGGATGTGGCATTGAGGAAGACGTAGTCCAGGACATGACCAGCCACTGCATTGTGTGTCCTGCCAGGTAGCTGGTGCTCCCCAACCCCACACTCAGGCTGATGGTCTTTGTCCACACCCTCTTTCCAGGTCTTCCACGGACAGTACCGTCATGGGGGTTAATTAGGCCAAGGGCATGAGAAAGAGACAAGAAACGTCCAGGTTTCCAGCCTGGGTGGAGCATGCTGCCACCCATTCTGCTTCTGAAGTACCTCTTGATTCTTTTTTTTTTTTTTTTTTTTTTCCTCTTGATTCTTCATCTCCTCTCCACGGCCACGGCCCCTGCCTGGGTCTGGCCTCACCACGGTTCCTCTACCCCTGTGATCTCTCTGTAAAGCCTCTTCCACCTCCTCTAACTCATCCGCTGGCCTCACCTGGTCAAAGTCAGGCCAGGCCTGGGTAAAGCTCTTCAGAGGTTTCCCATCATCTTTGGCCAGGTCTTACTGTGCTCATCCTCCCCTGCCTGGGGATGGCCCCAAGCGCGAGCCCTGTGACTGTTGACCTCCTTTCCTCCTGTTTGCCGAGAGCCCAGCCCAGCCCCACAGGATCCTAGAATACCTGGTGCTGCCTCCTGGGGAGGGAAGGCTGGAGGGTGCAGAGGCTGCCACGGGAGCGTGGGCTGAGTGACCCACCGTGTTCCAGCCCTGGCTTTCACCAGGCAGAGCAAAATTACTAGATGATTATCTCCTTAAGTTCTTGGTGGCTCCCCAGGTCTGTCCCTGCTCCGTTTCACACACTCTCTCCGTCACTGCTCATGTTCTGGCCGGAACAGACTCAGACACCTCTTGGCAGGGACCTCTTCTTGGGCTTGTCCTATGGGTGTTTCTTCCCTGGATTCCAAGGTTGACTTTACCTGTTTCCCAGATCGGACCTTCAGACCTTCCTGAACTGTCTGCAGCCCCTGTCCCAGGCGCCACTCTGACCTTCAGCTGGCCGATGTGAGTGCCTGCCCCTCTGACCTGCCTCTGTGGAGTCCCTTCTCCCCACCTGGCCGTGTGCTTCTGGAGGGCAGGACTCTCTCTCCTCCTCATCTCCTCTCAGAGAGGAGCAAGCACAGAGCTGGCATACCGCCCTCGGCCCCTGAGCCTTCCTGCCCGTGCAGCTGCCTCCTTGGGGGTGGGCACGCGTCTCTTCTACCTGGGGTTCCATTTTAACTTTTGTTTGAGCAGAGATTTCTATGCTAAGACCTTCTTCAGAGAAGACCTGAGAACCTCTGGGATAGTTGATCTAATCTCTCAAATTGTCTTATCAGATTCTCCTATGCCCTGGCTACTTCTTGCCCTGCCTTCTCCCTGACCTGCATGTGGCCCTTAGTTTTTTTTTTGCGGTATGCGGGCCTCTCACTGTTGTGGCCTCTCCCGTTGCGGAGCACAAGCTCCAGACGCGCAGGCTCAGCGGCCATGGCTCACGGGCCCAGCCGCTCCGCAGCATGTGGGATCTTCCCGGACCACGGTACGAACCCACGTCCCCTGCATCGGCAGGCGGACTCTCAACCACTGCGCCACTAGGGAAGCCCTGGCCCTTAGTTTTGATGCCTCGTGACCCATGTCCATGTGCACATCGGGGGTGGATTCTGAACCAAAGCCTGGACCAAGGAGGCCTCTAGATCTTAGGCACGGCCAATCTACCAGGTGGACCCTGCAAGTGTTGGGACCAGGGTGTGGGTCCTGGATGGAAAACTCTGCCCAGGGGTTGGCCTGGCTGCTGAGCTATCATATCTCCACCCAGATGCTGGGGCCTCCGTACCCACCTGTTAACATGGGGGGCCTTCCTGCCCGAGATGTTGGAGGAAATCACAGTATAGCCACCCTCTCCCCTCCCCATCCTGGGGAGGGGAGGTGGCCAGGGTGTGAGTCACAAGCCCCCTGCCCTCCATCCCAGAGCATGAAGGTCATCTCCTCCAGATGTGTGCAGCCTCTTCTCTGGATTGGTCCTCAGGACCCCAGCCATATCACCCCGTCCCTTCCACAGTGGGCAAGGTGGAGCCATTCCATTTTTTTCCAAGGGCCATGCTCAACCGCATCTGCACCTCCCAGATGGCATCTTGCTGCCACTCTTGTGACATTTGCTGATGGAGCCTTGAGCTTTCCAGCTCTCTGGCTGGTTTACATAGTTACAGAGTGTTCTGTGACCATCATAACTTATGTGGCTAGTCTTCCCTTCATGTATATTTAGGTTGCTGTTTCCAATTTTTCTTTATTATAAACAAACTTCAAGGAACATCTTTGTAGGTCTATGTCTTTGTAGGGCCAAAGGGTATGCACATTTATTATGTTGATACATGATGCCAAATTGTCCCTCTCAAAGGACACCCATACTACATGAGAATGTCTTTCCCGACACCCCAGACAACCTCAGTTTTGTTCGTGTTTTCATTTTTTGCCTATATGGAAGTAGAAAAATTATACATGGTGCCTATTTGCATTTATTTGATTCTTAGTGGCTGTTTTGTATTTCTTTCTTTTTTTTTAAATTTAGCTATAGTTCATTTACAATATTGTGTTAGTTCAGGTGTACAGCTTCAGACTCTTTTCCATTATAGGTTATTACAAGATATTGGATATAGTTCCCTGTGCTATATAGTAAATCCTTACTGGTTATCTATTTTATATATAGTAGTGTGTATCTGCGAATCTCATACTCCTAATTTATCCCTCCCCCTCCCCTTTCCCGTTTGGTAACCGTAAGTTTGTTTTCTCTGTCTGTGAGTCTGTTTCTGTTTTGTAAATAAGTTGGTTTGTATTAAATTTTTAGATTCCACATATAAGTGACATCATATAATATTTGTCTGACTTACTTCCCTTCGTATGATAATCTCTAGGTCCATCCATGTTGCTGCAGATGGCAATATTTCATTCTCTTTTATGGCTTCTTTTACAAATTGCTTATTCATGTCCTTTGCTCATATTTCTACTGGAGGCTCATTTTAGAGAACTGAATGGTGAGAGCTCTTTGAATGTTAGAAATGCAGCAACTGGTACTCGGTAGACCAGTTCATAAAAGTTTGTTGACAAGTAACTCTTTGTTGTATATCTTGAAAAGGTCTTATTTAACCATACATTTTTTTAAATTAGAAGTTTTCAGTTTTTATGTGGTTGAACTTTTCTCCTTTATGACTTTTAATTTTTCGCATAACATGCTTAGAAAACATCCCTCCCCCTTGCAAGACTTAAAAACTATTCACCCATGTTTTCTTCTAGAACTTATAAGATTTTATTATTTACTTCTGAATCTATGTTTCATCTAGAATTTGTTACAGTTTAGGGAGAAAGGTATGGATTTCACTATTCCTTCCCTTGCCACCAACAAAAATTAGCAATCAGTTGTCCTGACACCATTTACTGAATAATCCATTTCAACCCCACTAAGTGGGAATGCTACCTGTGTCATATACTAAATTTCCATATGTGCTTGTGTCTGTTTATGGAGTTTTCTCCTGTTCCATTGGTCTGCTTGTATTCCTGGTTTTAAAAGTGCTTTTGATAATAACTACCAATCATTGAGTTCCTGCTATGTTTCAGGTACTTGACATACTTGATCTCCAGTCTTTCCCAACACCCTGCAGAGTGTAGGTACGATGTTCCTAGTGTAGTCAAGGCTTGCAGGATAAATGAGCCACACAAGGTCAAAAAGGTAGTAAGTGGATCAGCCAGGAATCAGACCTGAGGAGTGCTTGCCTCTAAGCCTGGCCCTTCCCACCATCCTGTCCTACCCCAGGTGACCCTACTCCCCACCCTTCGGGGCATGTGGGAGAGGCAGCTTAGAGAATAGCCGCTGGAAGATCACTGCCCTCACTTCATATCACTGAAAATGGAGGCCGTGGGGAGTGGAGGCTTGTCCCAAACCCAGGCCTGGTTAGAGGGAGCCGGGTCTGGGACTCTCAGCTCACTGACCTTGTATCCCCAAACCAGTGTCATAACAGAGCTGACCTGTTGGCATGGTCATGGGATTCTCTGTGCCCGTGCCCCACCCCCCTGCAAGCTGTTAAACACAAGATTCCACTGCAGACACAGCTGGCAGGCGGTCTCCCTTGTAGAAGTAAGTGGGTCAAGTGGTGCCCACGGGAACTCCACCACAATGCTGAACAGATGGGAATTACATGATTCCTTTGCATCTTAGAGCTGTAGACTAGAGGGGTCCTAAGAAGTCACACAGTCCACCCTGCCATGTTTAGATCCAGAAGCTGATGCCCAGAGAAGGGACAGAACTTGCCCAAAGTCCTCATGCATGGGCATCTTGGGCACATTCCGAAATCCACACCCTGTGATGAGGCCTGGTGAGTGAGAACTGCAGCTGGAACAGCTCTTGGCTCTCAGGGACAGTGGTAGGAAGCTGTCAAGTCAAACCCCAGCCTTATCTCCTGGAACCCTGGGATGGCCCTGAAGATAGGTCTTGGTAAACCCTGTAGAAGTGTTGTAGGGTGATGTGCGGGGGCCCCAGTCAGGCCTTCCCTGATCCTATGGTCTTCATGGCTGACGCCAGGGGAGCTGTACAAGAGCAAGGTAAGCATCGCTATTGAGATTGGCACCTCCTGGTAGTGCTTTCCATGTCCTAAGTATTGCCTGCTGGCTGCGTCCCATGGGAGAAGTGGCCCAGCTTCAGATTTGCATAATCACCTTGGCCAGAGATGCAGTGTGTGCATGGGCATACACACACACACACACACACACACATACAAACATGTACACAGAGATGTTAGTCTTTGAAATGATTGTGTCCCCACAGTGCTATCTGGACCAAATCACAGTGTCCCTTGTCCAGGGTCTGTAGGTGCAATTTTCCATCAGAGTCCTGGGCAGTCCTCTCTTTAGTGCTTTTGCCTTGGCCCCTCTGCCCAGCTGTACTGATGTCTCCTTTTCATCCATGTACCAAAACTCCGGTTGGGCTTTAAGGCTCAGCTCAAATCTTTCTCTGGCTCTTCTGTGAAATCTTCCCTCCCAGCCTCATCCAGAGCTCTGGCACTCTCCCTCTTCTGAATGCTGAGAGCGTTCTTCTGTGTCACTCACATGGTACTGGAACACTAACTGCCCTGGGACACCGCTTCTCTAGAACTTTTCCTTACAGCTTGTGTTGTTATAAGTTTTCATGAGATGAAATCTTGTTGATCCAATGAGACAGTAATCTTGTATTTCACACCATTTTGTATTCTCATCAGTGTCTGGCACATATTAGGCCCTCAGGAAATGTTGGTTGCCTGGTGGGTTGGGAATGAGCCACTATGTAAACACAAACGGAGATGCTTTCAGGCCTCAGTGGGTGTTAGGTACTTACCCGCACTTGCTGGCTGCCAGTCGAAGGCTGGTTCAGTCCTGCGGGAGGTTGTCATCCAACAGAGAGCTGTGGTGAGAGACGTGCTGAGATCTACTGGTTAGGGTGATAATACAGATCTGGTGTTAAAAGTCTGGCTGTGCTTTAGTCTTCTGTGAAGTGGGAAAAGGGCATTTGGGCAGCAGGTGAGAGGGGTGTGTGTGGGAATGCACCTCAAACAAAGCATGGTCAGGAGGACCTAACTGTTCTCTACCTGGTAGGTTTCTAGCGGAGGGGGGTGAGGAGTTTGGAATGCGGTGGTGGGATGTAGTTCATTCTCAAACACTCTCTTTGGGCCCAAATCTTCCTCCTAGCCAGTCCTGGGGGCTCTCAGAAGACTGTCCTGAGTACAGGAGAAAGTTTCCCCTTAGCTCCTAAAGCGATACTAACTGCTAATTGAGAGCACGTTTTCTGAGAGAGAAGTATAATGTATTTGCCATTCATTCATTCATTCATTCATGTTTTTTTTTTTTTTTTGCGGTACGTGGGCCTCTAACTGCTGTGGCCTCTCCCGTTGCAGAGCCTAGGCTCCGGACACGCAGGCTCAGCGGCCATGGCTCACAGGCCCAGCCGCTCCATGGCATGTGGGATCTTCCCAGACCGGGGCACGAACCTGTGTCCCCTGCATCGGCAGGCGGACTCTCAACCACTGCGCCACCAGGGAAGCCCCATTCATGTATTATTGAATGAAAGTATTATTCATTCAATAATACATTCATTATTGTATTGTAACAAAAACAATCATGTATTTGTTTATTCATTTTGTGCTGGGCCTGATGATGTGATGCTGACCTGATAAAAGGTCTGAATGGGGCTCCCCTGCTTACAACGCTGAAGCAGCTGGTGACTGTCTCCTGCCTGGGGGAGAAATTAAGGTCATGCTCTCTGTCATCCAGGATAACACCCAGGCTGGCATGTCGTGGCCTCCTTACCCAGCTCTGCAGACTGCTCTGGCTCTCGGCTCTATGTTCTCTAGAACTTCCTTCAGCCCTGCTGCCCTCTCCCAATTCCCAGACACACTGGCTGCCTCACGCCACCATGCTTCTGCTCATGCTGATTCCTCTGCTTGGACCCTCCAGGCCTCCTCCACCATCAGTATGAATGAGCCCTGGGCACCCTAAACAGAGCCCTGAGTAGAAGACTGTAGGGGAAAGAGCATGGGCTTTGGAGTCAGCTAGAGGTGGATTCAAATCCTGCCTTCACCTTCCTGGCTCTGCGTGTTACTTCCCTGGGCCTGTTTACTATACGCTTAATAGTACTGACCTCACGGCATTGCTGGGAGGGCTAAATCAAGGCAGGATGTGCTTGCCCTTTCTTCTCTCCCTGCTTCTCCCACCAGTCTCAGTGCTAGGCCTGTAGATGCCTCGTCCCCCTGGTTGTTGGTCTCAGTAAAGCCCTTTTATTCAACAAATAGCTACTGAACACCACTGTGGGCCAAGTGCGGGGCACTGGGAATAAGTTTTGATTGGTCATCTGCTACCAAGGAGTTGTGAGAGCCCATACTGAGTTCCCCGGGGAAAACGACACTTGATCTGAACGCTGGAGGCTAAGGGAGAGGTAACTTGGAGGAGACAGGAGAGAAGAGAGTTCTAGGCAGAGGGAAGCAACAGGGTGAGTGGGACCCAATTAGTCCTGAGCTGTGTGAGGTATTTATCCTAAGAGTAGTAGGAAGGAGTCTATGCCAAACTGGGACTTGGTCACTTTTGCATCCCCCAAAGCAAAAGATGGACAGAGGAGGACCAGAGAGGAAGCTGGGAGACCAGTGAGGATGGGCAAGGGAGAGACGTGGCTGGTTGGGGTGGAGGCTGTGGCCATGGAGATATTCTGGAGGTCAGGTTAGTAGGTGTGGCGTTGGGTGGGACATGGGTGGCGAGGGAGGGGAGGAAACAGTGACTCCCACGTTTCTGGCTCTTCTGACTGGATGTGTGTATGTATGGAGAGTAGGTTGATGGCCAAGGGAAGATCAGCCCTCAGCTTGTTTCCCCCCAGATGTGTAAGCTCCCTGCAGCAGGGATGGGCCCTCGGACTCTAGGTCTCTCCCACGGCCCCTTAGTGCCCAAGAAGATTTCAGAAGACTTGTTCCTGGTCGGGGTTAGAAAATTAGCCCCTAACCAGCATCGGTCAGCAGACTTGACCATGGACACATCCCCTTGGACTCCAAGGCTCTCTGTGCTGAGGAGTCGGCCCTGGCCTCATCTGCTGGCGGGGGCTCAGATCCTCCTGGGGGCTCCATGCTGGGGCTGGTGTGCCTGGCCTCCTTGCTCTCAGCAGGGCCAGCTGGGGTGGGTCTCCCATCGCCTCACTGAGGCAGGCCTGGGTTTGGCCGCCCTCCTGGTTGTGTTGTATCCAGTGGGAAACATTTAGAATATGTGAATGTAAGTGGCTGCTGGAGAGAAATCTACAATTTCTCCTATTATTGGGAAAGAGCTAGGCTACCAGAGGCTACCAGATGTTCTGTGTCATATAATGTATGTTTTATGGCAAATGAAGATATATATAAAATATGTACCCAGAGAGTTCCCTACTTGCCGAAAGGGGGCTGGATCTTTCTTTTTACTCTTACCCTTTTCAAATTTTAGGCAAGAATTCCCTTCCGGGCAATGAACTTATCTGCCAAGTTGGGGCCCAGAGGGAACCCTTATGGGGGACTCGTAAACCCTGTCTTTTGAGGAAATCTTAGGGCTGAGGCCACATTCAGCCCCACGTGTTTACACAATACTCTCGGCTCTGAGGGGCCATTAGAGTTAATTGGGTGAATAACCTGTGTTTAAAAAGTCCCCAAAGGGCTTCCCTGGTGACGCAGTTGTTGAGAATCTGCCTGCTAATGCAGGGGACACGGGGTCGAGCCCTGGTCTGGGAGGATCCCACATGCCGCGGAGCAACTAAGCCCGTGAGCCACAACTACTGAGCCTGCACGTCCAGAGCCTGTGCTCCGCAACAAGACAGGCTGTGATAGTGAGAGGCCCGTGCGCCACGATGAAGAGTGGCCTCCACTCGCTGCAACTAGAGAAAGCCCTCGCATGGAAACGAAGACCCAACACAGCAAAAATAAATAAATTAATTAATAAAATCCTACCCCCAACATCTTCTTTAAAAAAAAAATTAAAAAAAATAAAAAGTCCCCAAGTTCGTATTTACATAATCCACTTTTTGCCCAAGCCTGATCAAGCCTGTGTGTGGATCTGGAGTGAATCTGGGCTGAGCATCTTCCTCCTGTGCTTCTAGAGCAGCGTCTCCTGTTGGTGACCATCCTTTAGTGAGGACGGGGACAGGAAGGCTTCCCTTCTGCCTGATGTCATGGCGGGGCCCGTTAGCATGGGGTCTTCCTGAGCCTTTGCCAAACACGTGTTGTGGATTGCTGGTCCTGAGAGGTACTATATGGGGAAGAGTTTCCAGGGTCTAATAAGTTTGGGAAGGACTGCCTCTTATCTCTTCTCTTGGAGATGCCCTATGCTCATTATTCCACCCAGACTCCAAGAAGTCCTACAGTAAAGAGACGGTTTTAGCTTTGTCTAATCCAGCTTCCTTCAGATGTATCTGATCTAAGCATCTCCGTCCCTAATCCTGATGAATAGCCCAAAGAACTAGCATTCTGTAGAAGCACTCTGGGAAACAACAATTCCACTCCCCCCCTTTTTTTTTTTCAAGGGGCAGTTCGGGTTTTGGCCACCCATCTAGACATTGTGTGTGCTGCTTTTGGTCAAGGCCCCTGTGTACAGTCATGTTGGCTGTGCACACACAACCCCCAAGAATGCTTTTCCCATGACCACAGCCTTGCTGGTTCTTGGAGCAGGAAAGAGCCCAGGCATTAGAGGCAGGCACGGGGGGACTGCATGGAGACACGACATTCCAGGTCGGGGAGACCTTACAGCCTGCCCAGTCCTGTGCCCCACTTTTTGCTGGAATCGCTTCTGTAACATGGTCTCTGTGGGTCACTCCAGCCACAGGAATTCTCTGGGCCGGGAACTTCCAGCATCAGGAAGGATGCATTCAAATGTGCTCTGAGGCCAAGGCTGCTTAGAACAAAAGCTGAGCACTCACACTTTGTGCTCAGCTGCTACTTTGAGTAGCCTTGCTTATCAGTCTTCACGTGGTTCTCAATCTTGCCTGCACATGAGAATCACCTGGAGAGATTAAAAACAATTCTGATGCTGAGTCAGCACCCTGAATTTGTTAAATCAGAATCTTGTGTGGAGAAGAGACCTGGCTTCAATTGATGGTCAAGCTCCGCAGGTGATTCCAATGTGCCTCCACCACTTAAGTAGAGAGCAGCCACGCTGAAGCCTCGTCAGAAGAGCTGGTGGGGGTAGGAAGAGAGGTAGGAGTTCACGGTTCTACTCTGGGCTCAACCACGACTGCACCAAGAACCAGACGACCACCGAGTCCTGCGCAGGCAGCCCTTAGCAGTGTGGCAAGGCCCTGGGTGAGGAAGAGGAAGCATCCCATTGTGTTTACAGAGACGCCTTTGTCCGGCGGGCAATGAGGAGGAGGATGGCCAACATTACAGAGCATCTGCTGTGGGCCAGGTACTGTACCGCGCGTTGCCTCAGTTAACCGTCACGCTCCCCGTGAGCTACAATTCCTATTTATAGATGTGGAAACGAAGGCACAGAGTGGTTATGAAAGGCACCCGCAGTCACACAGGGGTTCTGAAGCGATGGAGCAGGGATTTGCATCATCCGAGGTGAAGAGTCCTTGGTGCGGCGCTGGTGAAAAGCCTTCTTGTAGTTCACTCAGGCAGGAGCAGTGAGAGGGGTGGTATGACTGGAACTGGGGGAAGAGGCTGTGTGTGTGTGTGCGTTCACTGAATTTCAGGGTTGGAAGTGTTTTCCCTTGGGCTGAGGGGAAAGGGATGAGCCTGTGGAGGAGCTGAATCAGCGGGGTGCTGGAGCCAGGTCGCACAAGCCTCACAGCCGGCTGTGCTGATTTCTGCCCAACTGAGTTCAGTGACATCCCGTTGGAAGCTTAAAATCGGCCAGTGTGAGTATTTACACCATAGAAATTGACAAACACTACAAATCAGGTTTTTATTTACTTATTTTCTGGGAGAGCTGGCTGTTATACATTTGCCAGCTTCTCACTGGATAGAACCCAACTTCTTAAACCCAGCGCCATTGGATTAAAGCTAGGGGGAGAAGCTAGAAGCTTGGATTAAGGCTGAGGGAGAAGCTAGAGGCCAGGGAGGGAGAAGTGGAGGCGAAGCTGTTTGTGCAATGGAGTAAGTAGCTCCATCAAGGGAAATGAAATGAAAGAGGCAAACGTGCTTCCCTGACTTAGGGCAATACAGTGGAGAAACATGCTGAGTGCTGAGTAAATGTTAATTTATCTTAAAACTGGGATTCTTATTATTTTTTTTTTGGCTGCGCCACGGGGCATGTGGGATCTTAGTTCCCCGACCAGGGATTGAACCCACACTCCCTGCAGTGGAAGTGTGGAGTCTTTTTTTTTTTTTGCAGTACGCGGGCCTCTCACTGTTGCGGCCTCTCCCGTTGCGGAGCACAGGCTCCGGACGCGCAGGCTCGGCGGCCATGGCTCACAGGCCCAGCTGCTCCGCGGCATGTGGGATCTTCCCGGACCGGGGCACGAACCCATGTCCCCTGCATCGGCAGGCGGGCTCTCAACCACTGTGTCACCAGGGAAGCCCGGAAGTGCGGAATCTTAACCACTAAACCACCAGGGAAGTCCCCTAAAATTAGGATTATTGGGAAAAAAAATAGCACAGACTGAGATGGAGATGAGGGAAGGGCAGGGACCATTCCTGAAAGATCTGCACACTGATTGGGAAGTTTTGACCCACCATGCTGGTGATGAGCTCAGAGAACCAAGTTGCAGCTTGCAGTCCTGGGCTGGACCGTGTTGTTTCCTGAGTCTGCCTTTGGGAGGGGGCAGACAGGGGCTCCAGCAGTGAGACGGTTAAATCAGAATAACAAGGGGTGATTTCTCTCACAGCCCCAGCATTCCCTTGCTCGCTGCTCCTGCTGGCCCTGCTAATGCTCCTGAGTTGCAAATCTACCTATTTGTCAAGTCCCTCTCCACAGCCTGGCTCTCTTTGGCCGCTTGCGTGCTTTATTAAAGAGGCGTTTGCTACCTGTCATCTCAAACGGCCTCCTTTATCCAAAACAGAATAATAGAGATATCTCCCTCCAGGGACGCGGGATGCAAATGCCTGAGGACAGGTTGCCAATTTGCTGCGTGTATTAGGGGAAGGAAGCTGTCAAGGGAAACGGCTGGGATCCAGGCTCTTCTAACAAGCTCATTTCTGGGTTGAGGGGAGACCTGGGCCGCTTGAGTTTAGATTACTTGGGCACGTGCCTCTGCTTTCCTACGGACAGCTGTCAGCAGCAATCGGTCCTCCCCGGGAAACAAAATTGGCTTTTCTTCCTGCTTCCCCTCCCCCAGCTCGTCTTCGGATAGCGGGGACCCTGCCAATAACTGTCAAGAAGCCGTCCAGCTGCGGAGCTGTGCCCACACTAGTGGAGCTGTGGGCAGCACGCCTGCTCTGTGGCAGGTTGGCCCCACTTTGCAGGCTGGGGAAGTCGGTCCTGGCTGGTGCAGCTGTGTTTGCTGTGACCCCGGGGAGAGGGGTCATTGCCTCCCCAAAGGGAATTTAGTCAAAGTGGGAACCTGTCTTGGGGGCACGGGGTAGAGATGCTTCCCCACCCCACCCCAGCCCTCATCCTAGAGAGAGCCATGGGTCTCCTTCCTGCCCAGGAATCTCCCCACACTTGGCTCCCACCTTTAGGGATCCCATAAGGTTTTTGGTTTGACTCTTGTTTACCCTACAAAGGGGAACTGCCCTCGCTCTGGGACCATTCAGTGTGACACTCGGTGTCCTGGGGCTTTCTGCCCCCGGGAAGACTCTAGGTGGTAAGAGGACTCCAGTGCGGAAGGGACCCCACCAGAAGCTCCCTTCAGGTCCTCATTCCTCTGAGCACCCCTCCCTCCAATTTCACAGGTGAGGAAGCCGTGGCCCAGGGCCTCCCTGACAGCTGGCAAGTGCCGTACTTTGAACTTGAACCTGGGACAGGACTGTGGCATTTCCTGCATGGATCAGCTCGGGACCATGCCGGGTAGAGGATTCACAGGCATGGAGAGATAGCTTTCATCTCCGGGTTGTTCCCCAGTGTCACACCCCTGTGGACCCAGGCTGTCGAGCCACCTCGAGGGGCCTGCCCTGACTCCTGACCGGGGTGTGGGAGTCTTACTTGGGTGTGTATGTGAGGATGCCAGATCCCCAAGAGTTCTCATGATCAGCAGGATCCCTGCTCCCCACCGTGTCCTCACCTCCACTCCACCCCCCATGCTGCCTCAAGACTGTGGGACCCCAGAGCAGGGCCTGGAGTGCACAGAAGTGTCCCACGAGGGTGGCGGCAGGAGTTTGTCCTTGATCTGGGCAGAGGTGACTCCGGTATGTGGAGACACCTGCTGGACCTGTGCTATGACCTGGAGGCCAGAACTGGCCAAGGAGGGTAGAGGTCAAGGGCCTTCCTTGACTGGGAGCCAGATCATGCCTTGGGGTCTTGGAAATAAACCTGAGGGTAGGAGTCAAGGCCCTGCGGGGACAGGTTGGGCAACTGTCTGCGGCAGGGAGGCCCCACTGAGCTGGGGGTGCCACAGGGCTAGACGTTGCTCTTTGCATGTTTGGTGGCCCCCCTGTCCTCTCACATGTTTCGGGTGGGTGCTCAGTTCAAGTTTTCTGGTAGCCTGCCCCATACCTTTCTGTTCCCTGGTGTCATCCTCACCCCTTTGGGACCTCTCTTAGACACCTACCAATGCTGATGGGGCACCGAGTGTGTGCCAGTACCATGCCTCGTTGGCAGGTCCAACCCTCCACGTGCTTAGCCCCTATTTCCTTCCTCGCCTGTTGCAGTCAGCTCCTCTCTGAGTCTGTTTGGCTGACTCAGCCCTACCTGCCCCATTAGTATCCTCAGTTTACAAGTGAGGAAACTGACTCTCAGAGAGGTTAAGGTCAGAGCAGGATTTGCACCCGGGCATTCTGACTCCAAAGTCAGTGTTTTTACTCTTGGAAGGGCTGCGTGTTGGTGGTGGCAGAAGTTTGGGCTTAGAGGCCTTGCTGAACTTGGGAGTCCACATCACTCGGCTGTTCTGGGTGTCGACTCCTCTGTGAAAAGGGTCTAAGATGCCTCATCTGGCCACGGCTCAGAGCTGCCTGGGGATAGGGTGAGAAGATAGACAGGAGGAGGAGGAGGAGGGCCTTCAAAGCAGGGGTGTGGAGGCTCCCATCTTTTGAGGGGGCGGGGCTTGCTGCTCTTGCCTCAGCCTGTAGGGATGCTGGGCTGGGGCTGGGTTTGCCTGCTGACAGGGCCCCAGGCTGTGGCTATGAGCCAGCCTATGGAGCCGCCAGTGCCTAATATGCAATGCCCTGCAGGGGCTGTGCCACCATTTCTGGCCCAGCTGCACATCAGGGAAACCTGCTGCGGATCCCTCTGCGCTGTGTGGCAGGATAGCATCCCCACTGCTGGCCCAGACGCAGCCGGCCATGGAGGCCAGCTGAGGCCAGAGAGCTGGAGTTCCTTGTACGTAATCCATGCTTCCTAGAACACGCCATCAAAAAGGCAGCCTCTACAGTGAGGGATGCCAAGGCCAGAAAGAAAAAATGGAATATTTGTGGGGTTCTTCCCACAAATGCCATTGGTATGTTGGAGGTTGTTCTCCATCTTGAAGTGGGACCTTGGGCACCTCACCGATTCTCTCTGACCCCCAGCTGTCTCATCCAGTGCCCGACACATGGTGAGCAATCATAGTTGTCAAATGGGAATGATAATAGTTCCTATCTCAGAGGCTCGTCGGGAGTGGAATGAGATGAAGCATGGAAAGCACATGGTATGCAGTAGGCGCTAACTAAGTGCTCGAAGCTCTTCTTTTTGTAGGTGGGGTTGGGGGAGCTTGGCACCTGGCCGCTCTCATGGTGCCTCTTGTTTGTTCTAGCTTCCTGTCTCTCATCTGCTTTTCCTCTGCTCTGGAACTCTGAGGCCTTGCTCTAGAACACAAGACATTGTAATCTCTCTAGGGGAGATTCCCCAGGAGCAAACATCACGGAAGTCTTTGAGTAGCTGTCTGAATGCCAGAGCTGGATAGGTCCCTAGAGGCATCATGGAACCACAGAATGGCACAGATGGAGAGCTCTACTGCCTACTAGCTGTGTGGCCTTTGGCAGCCCACCTCCTCCTCTCTCTAGCCTCCACAACAATTCCTGTCTTTGGGGGCTCTTGTGAGGCCAGAATGAAGGGTCTTTGCAGGGTGAGGATCTGTATGTGTATTTATTATTAACATGGGAACGGTGTTAGGAAAAGCTGTGTCATTCACGATCTTGTCCAGTCTTCTTATTCTGCTGAGGGGGCACGTGGGGCTCAGAAAGGGACAGAGCTCACGTGTTGTCCCACAGCGAGGGGGAGAGAGCTGGGCCTTGGGCTGAGAGGCAGGCCCCGGGTGCTCTCTTGCTGCCATGCTCTCGGGAAGCACCACGCGGTAGAAGGCAAAGGTGTGGCCACAGCTGTCAGTCAGCATCCCTGGCTTCCGACATCCTGTCCCTGCCAGTGGTGAGTAGGTCCTCTTGGTCTGCGGGAGCTGGTCTGCCAGAGCCGGGGCCTACATGGAGGTCCTCTCGGGAGCAGACACCCCAGAGGGGAATGAACCCTCCCTGCCAGCCTGCTGCCTTTCTCAGGGCCTGGAAAGCCCAGGCCGGCTGACATCCTCTGTCAGGGCCTAGGGAGCCAGGCCTGGCTTAGGAAGAAGGCATTGTGGCAGGGTTTGTGCATTAGGGGAAAATCAGCCCAAATAACTCCCAGATTCAGGCCCGAGCTGCACAGGTGAAGAAGGCAGGTAGGAAATTACAGCCACTTGAGGCTTTCTCTCCCAGGGACTTGATTAAAGCTGAGGAGTGTTGGAGCCAAAATAGCTGGGAAAAGTGCCCTTTGATATGTTCATTTGGTTTTAATTTGGGGGGACACAGGGCAGCCCCAGCTTGTTTTATTTCTGCTTCCTTTTAGCGGCTTTCACTTGGCTCCTCTCCCCCACTGCCACCCCCTCCTCTGCTGGGGTTTGTGCATTTCAAGGTCAGCTGAAAGTCAAGCTTTACCATGTTGGTGATGAAATGCAAGCAGATGTGGCTGGTTTGGCTGATGGCGGCCACACCCTGAGAGCCGTGCTCAGTCCCGTGGGTGATGCCTGGCAAAATTAACAAAGTCTGATCCCTTACAACCCTGGGTTTCCATCTCGGAGATTCAGATTTCAAAGTGAGGGCCAATCAGGCGTGTGTTTACCTGGGGGAGTTGAGAGAAGTGATGCTGGCCGAGGAGGGTGTGGCTGCCTCATCCCCCATGCCAGTGACTGAGAGCCGGTGGATGGGTGCCCGGGTGTGCGGTTGGCCTTTGTCACGTGGTGCTGGCTTTGCTGGGGACCTTGTCCGCTGGTCCTCCTTGCCTGAGGAAGGGATTGGTGGATTTTCCAATGCTGGTCACATCACGTGCCCATCCAGTTGCCCTTGCCCCCTTTGAAGTGGGTTAAGCCACTGGCAAATCCTTGCCATGTGACCATCACTGTGTAGGCAGTGACCTCAGGGAGAAGGTCAGTTTTCGGCTTGGCTTCCTGGCCTCACCCACACCCCTGTGACTCAGAAAGCGGCCCAGCCGGCTGCCTCCTGCTGCAGATCGGATGGTACAGAGAGGGGCGAGTTTCTGATGTCCCAGCTGCTTCCCAGACACTGCCCCTCAGGCTCCACGGGAGGTCTTGCGTTGCTCCCCGACATGGGTTCTGTTGATGGTCTGTGGCAGCTTCGTCCCTGGCACACTTGGGAATCCACCCTCCCAGTAACATGCCGGGACCGGCTTACCAGGAAAGTGGGGAGACCCAGCAGACTTGGGTTTCTTTCTCTGTGCTCACCAGTTCTTCCCAGCCCTGCTCCCTGCGCCACTGCCTCCCAAAGCCCAGGCGTGGGACAGAGCACATGGACGTACAGCCTGTGAGGCAGGAGGGCAGGAGGATAGGCGTTCGGCAGCCACCACTGTGTTGGAAACCCAGCTCCATCGGGGTCGGCCGTGACACCTCGACTCGCTTTCTAGTCCTTCAAGCCTCCGTTTCTTTGTCTGTAAGAGGGGATAAAGGTGCCCTCCTCAGAGTTGCTGTGAGAATGAAATGGTGCATGTAAAGTGCCTGGCACAGTGCCTGGTGCTCAGTAATGTTTGCTATTATAGCTATTGTCCAAATCCGGCGAGAGCCATTGGAGAAAGCATCGTAGGGAGGAACCTGCCTCTCCTGAGGGCTGCTGTGGGCTCTCCCCTGTGGGCTGCTGGCTTTTCCTAGCCGCAGAGCCCAATTACCCAGCCTTCCCCTCAGCCGAGGAGCACAGCCTCTTCCCCAAGGTCCCCACCCCAGCTCAGCAAGGAGCAGAGGCAGATGTGGATGGGGAGTTAGCCTGAAATCACCCTCTCCACCCTGCCTCTTTGAGTGGCAGCGCACTGCAGAGAAGTGACGCGTAAAGAAATGTCCCTTCGATTCAGGAGTTGTCCAAAATGGGGCTGGTTTTCACGGCACAGTCATTTTTGGTTAAGAAAGCCTGGAATGAGAGAATTCTGAATGCAGAACGAAGCAGAACAGACTGACACAACAGCCCGTGTGAGTCAACCCACAGCGCCTCGCAAACAGCCTGCCTTGTTAAAATCAGTCCCTTGGTGCGGGGCGGATTAGCGCTCTGCAAACTTCCCATCCCAAGCCTGTCTGCATCTTTACTTTCCCTGCTGCACATCTCTTGCTGATCTTCCTCCCTTTGTTCTCCGGGGGGATTTCCCACACATAATGGAGGCCACTTCCATTGCTACAGTGACGGAGACGTTTTTCTTCGCTTTGTGCAGAAAAATAGTAACTTGAAACTATTAAAAAATAGGAACACAGAGAGGCAGAGACACTCTCTGGAACAACTCCCCGTGCCTGGTGCCCCGCCCTGCGTGGCATGGGAAGGTGCCCTGGTGAACGGCCCTCTCGAGGTAATTGTGTGGGAGTCCCATGGGGCATTCCTTTCCTCCTCCTCCTCCTCCTCCTCCAGGAAGTCCTGCCTGGTTTACTTACTCTTCAGAGTTGGGACCTCCACTCTGGGGCTCCCAGTAGCAGACACAACTATTCACACGTGGCACCCCAGGGGTTGTGTCACGTGCGGACCTGCTGACTGCCCACCATCCAGGTCACTACCTGCCAGTGTGGCTTGTGGCCTATGAGAAGCTCGTCCAGGATGGAGCAGCGAGGCCACACCCAGGAGAAGGTTCCGTTCATCCCTGCCCCACGGCTTCCTGCCACTGTGGCTTAGCTGGAGCAAGACTGGCCGGCTGGCCTGGGTTCAGGAGCAAAACCCTTTCCCTCACCCTGTTTGCTGAGCCTCCCCATGCTTTGGCTGCTCGTTATCTCTCCACTGGCGGGCAAGTGGGAGAGGTCGCACCACGGGGAGGGCCAATTACCGGGGCCTCACCGCCACGCACTGCCGTGGATGCGTTTTCTCAGGTGGTGAAGCCCTCTTCGGGGAGAGGCAATTTGTGGGGAGCTCAGGGCAGCATAATTCATGGGCCCCCTCTAGCCCAGGTAAGAGTGGGGTGGCTGTGGCTTAATTTAATTAGCTGGGTGTAAGCCGAGCACATCACCAGAATGGGCCTGGAGTCCTGGTCACCGAGGCTCATTTCTCTTCTGTGTGAAGCACCGCCAAAGAGGAAAAGGTCTAAAGTTACTTCATTCATTGGATCCCTTGGTTAGAGATGTCTTCCAGTTTGAAATGTAAACCCACTTTCTTTTCTTACCAAGAATCCAGCCCACCAGCTACAGTGTTCTGCTCATGCATTTAATAGGAATAACTGAATGGAGTTCAAGTTATCATAACCTAATGCTCTCTGAGGCAGATCCAGCCATATTTTTCCTACCAGGAAGCAAGTATGTGAGGCAGGGCTGGGGGGAGGCTGCCAGCCTCAAGGGCTGCACATTCCCAGCTCTGCTCTTCAGTGCCTCGTTGGTTGAGTTTCTGGGGGTGACGGCTACTGGGCTGGGACCTTGAGGAGCTTTGAGGGGAAGGGCACCAGGGTAGTAGGTGCTCCCTAGGTGAAGCGCAGCTCTCAGCTGGGCATGGCTCTCTGAATAATTTTAAAGGATGATCAGGGTAAGAAAGCTAGAGCTGGAAGAGTCCATGGAGTGCTAATGCTTTTGGTGGTATCAGCAATGCTAATGATGATTGTGGACATAATTAAACATAATGGTGATGATGGATAGATAAGGATGCCCCCTTATTGTACGGTTAAGGGAACTGAGGTCCTGAGGTTATAGGGACCTGGTGCTGATGACAGACCCTCGAACCAGTTTTTCAGAGCTCCTAGAGCACAGAGGAAAGTTCCAGTGATGCGATTCATAGACACAGATCCCTTCAACAGATACAATACACAGAATCTGGAGGGTGCATGAGGAGCTATCCCTTACCAGCTACCTGATCTTGGGTAAACCTCTCTCAGCCTCAGTTTCCACATCTGTAAAACGGGGCTCTTACCACCTGCCATGATTCCCTCATAGCATTGGTGTATGACACCTGTGAGAAATAGTCCAGGGGAGGGGGCTCAGCAAAGTGCTGCCAGGTTCTTTGAATCGTCATCCCCAGAGTGCCCTCACCTGCAGAGGGAGAAGCTTCCTGACCCAGCCCAGGCATCATTTTGAGCTTGAAATGACCAGAATGACTGGAATTGCCAGAACCAGGGGTGGGCTGCTGACTGTGGGTGGCCTGGATTTGAGCCCTGTGGCTTTCCCCAGATATGGCCCTTGTGAAGATCGTGTGTGGCAGAGAGGAGTGTGCTGCATTTCTGAGCTGTCCCCTTGCTTTCGTCAGCCCGCAGAGGCAGACCTTTCAGGTGAACCACCTGTGGAGGAGCAGGGGCATGTGAACAGAGGGCCAGTGCTTTTCCAGCCAACGTGGACCCCTTAGGAATCGGAGTGGGGTCTGATTCCCAGGGGCGTGTGTGAGCCCTCCCCTGCCTCCCTCCCTTTCCTCCTTCCTCTTTCTTGCTTTTTCTTTCTAGGGCTCCATGTAAGGTCATCAGGAAACCTGGGCTGGGTGTGGTGATGGTGCTGGGGCTTCACCTGTACCTCGGTGCTAGTAGTGGCAGGTGCCGGGCACACCACGAGCACGATCATCCTCCCAGGGCCAGGTTCAGAGGCTCGGGATTTGCCCAATGCCAACAGAGAAGCTGTGCCACTCTATTGTCATCAGATAAAAGAGTCACAAAGGCAGTGAGAAGGTTCTAGGAGGCCATTGTGATCCCTTTCCCCCCAGGAGCCTTGCTGTTAGCCTTTTGTTACTTAACAAAGCAAACGGTGCTTCGCTCTTCAATCATGAATTGTGATGTTGACTACTTCAAAAAAGCAGAGCGAATATGATTCCAATATTTATCTTAGCACAAAACTAACATTTCAGGGCCTGTGCCCGTAATTCAAATGTTGATGGGGAACACATTGTGTGAATGTGATGCAAATATATACAAGGGGGAAATTGCTTATATTTAATAGGGAAACATGAAGTAAACATTTTTGAATAAAATGGCAAAGACTTGGGTTCTAGTTGCAGTTTCTCAGTTGAACATATTTAACTGGCATGTCTGAGGGCTCGGCAGGGTTAAGGCCAAGTTGTTGTTACCAGGGATGCCTCTCAGAACCCTAGCCCACGGAGTCCATGTTTCTGGCATTGCTGGGCGCTCCCTGATCTAGATGCTGGTCTGTGGCTCTGGGAAGTTCAGTGCAGCTCCTTTTTCTCTCTCTCCATCTTTGCTTCTACTCCAATGCTCGTTAGTGGCAGGAGCCCTTATAAAGGCACGTGGGAAGGGGAGCGAGGCTCCTTGTTAAGGGCAGTTGCCTTCTGGCTGCTTTACAAGAGTCTCACTCAGTCCAAAGACTCGCCCTCCCCGTGGCATCCCCTGTGTGGAAAAGAGAGGCGCAGGCCCTGTGTTTTCACTCTAGGAATTCTTAGGCAATGGAAACCCCGGGTGCTGCTGGCATCTGACATCAAGCAAGGAGGGCTTGCAGGCCTTATGTAAACACCCAGGTGCCTGTCTGTGCAAATGTGGGGCCTTGACACTGGCAGGCTCCATTTCTGTTACCACTGCAGGGTGTGGACATGTGGGTACTCGCCGTTCCTTCTGGAATTCTCCAGCCTGTGTGTCTGGTTGGGGAAGCAGTTCTGGGGGTGACGCCTGCACAGCCCCAGCCCTAGCTCCATGCCCCTGGGATGATTCGTCAGGTCTGTAGAGGTGGAGGGGCTTTGTGATGCTGTATATGCTGGTTCCTGGGGCTTTAGTTTCCCTTCTATATATGTCTTTCCTGCCATCTATATAGGAGACAGCCATGGGACTTCTACAGGTGAAGAAAGGACACTTTGGACTTGTCCCCCTGGCTCTGTTCATGGTCACCACCCTGTTTCCCAAAGTTTCATTTTCTTACTGGCTGTGCTTTGTACTTGTATGGGCCTCCTGAAAAGGCAGGACCATATAAGCCTTTGTACTCCACTTTCCAGGGGACAGAGATTAGTGACACCCAGAAGAAGTTCATGGGGAGGGGGCTTAGGGGGAGACCTGGAATCTCATTGGTTCAATTCAGCAGACGCTGACCAGGCACCGGCTGTGTGCCCGGAGCTGTGTGATGTGCTGGGCGGGGGTAGTGGGGCAGAGAGGGAGGGAGGCAAAGCTAGGTCATCTGTGATTCCTAAGGTGCCCCATGAGTAGGACAGAAGTTGGGACTTTACTTCGGAAATTCCGAGGCCATTTGTTTCAGCGGCTCTGCTCTGCGAGCTAGTGGTAGTGATAATTAAATTGAAAATTAGAAATGACAGAGCTGATAAAAGTGCTTACACATATGCCAAAAACTGTTTTAGGTGCCTTATGGATGTTAATTCATTTAACCCTCACGACCAGTCTCTGAGATGGATATTATTAACCACGTGTTACAGCTGTGGGTAATAACACCTTGTCCAGGGTGAAACAGCCAGAGTTGGGGTGCTGGGTTCTGGCCCCAGGCCATCCAACTCCGGGGCGTGTGCCTTTAGCCATGTGCAAGTGGAAAGAAGCAGGCACTGGTGCTGAGCGTATTTCTGCTGCAGCCTTTTCCCTGGGGACTTGGTGTTTGGCTGACGACCCTGACCTGGACGTTTTCTCTCTGTGCCCAGAGATGGGCAGGATGGGGCCTGGTGCTGAGAGGAGCGAGCGGGTCAGGATGTGGCTGCCCACTGTCCAAACCCAGGGCTTCACAGCCTTCTCTCTCTCGTAGAGTCCGGGACTCTGAGCTTTGCTGATGTTCAGTTCCGCTTGCCAGCTGAGGAGAGGGTGGCGCCGACTCTGCCTTCTGAAGCTGAGAGCCTCATCCCAAGGTGACTGAGCTCAGGCCACGCCGGGCCTCCTCTCCTGGCTGTTTCCAGGGGCTACTTCCCAGGAAGGAAACACCATAGAACATTCCTCCCCAGCCTGCTGACTCCGCTGTCCAACACGGCAAGGTTTTCACATGTGTCAGGTTCTTACCTAGCACCCCTGCCACTACAATTATTATCTACTCCCGCCTTGACAGCAGACAATAATATGGCTGATTTGGGTCTGAGAAGCAATGGGTTGAAAACCCTTTGGACACGCTGGCTGCATGTGTGGTGCGAGATCCCAGTGAGCAAGACACAGAATGGATCCCCAGGCCCGACCGGGGTAGGGGAGGGGGACGGATGGCTGCAGAGATGTGTGATGGAGGAAGAAGTGGTGGTGGTGCTGTTCAGGCGAGACACCTGTTCGGAACATCTTCTACTTTAAGGCATCGCCCAGGAAACTTGTAGATCTTTAGAAGGTGTGTGGTTTGGGAACCATTTGGCCAAAGTGGACTGATTCCTTCATAGTCTGGGAACATTCGGCCTGGGGGGCTGGGGCTGCAGGAAGAGATGTTGGGGAAACCGAGTCCTTGTGAGAACTGGTGCGTGGAGGACTTCGGTAACAAGGCTTTCCCTGGGCGTGTTGAGTGAGAACAGCGGTTGAAGCTGAAGACTACAGCATCACACAAGGCCCTTGGAGTGTCCAGGGATGGTGAAAACGGTAGAGCTTTATGCAAAATGTGATCCACCTCTGGTACATTCTCCTACTTCTTGATGGGGTTTTGGTCTCTAGGAGCAGCCCAATATGTCTCATGTGTCCGGTAGCTCTCTGCCACCTAAGGAATGACTGGAGGGACCACCCAGTGCCATTTCTGAGCTGGGAAACAGTGGGGGAGGAAGAAAAAGCAGGAGTGTTGGCTGAAGTGTCCCATATCTTGTTTCCCTGAAGTGGACCCATTTGTTGCCATGTTGGAGCTGGGGAAGGACATAGGCGGTGTCTTTCGTGGTGTGAAGTGACACCATGTCTCAGCTACGGGGGTGGAGAGGTCTGCTTGGAAGATGTGGTGACTGGCCTTCAAGGCTTGAACAATACCTGGATAAACGACAGGCAGGGAGTGTCCTGTCTGTAGGTGACTTTTGAGAGAAAGAAAAGTAGTTTTTCGTTTACCAAGACAATCATCTTCTGTTCCTATGGAAAGAGCTAGAAGGAAGGGGTGAATTGGCTGGAGGGGAGGGTGTGTGGAGGGGGTGCGGTGACGGGACTTCCTCTGGGGGAGGTGCCAAGGGAGGAGCTGAAGGGTGGCCCTGTCGTCTCTGATCCCTCTGTACTCTTTCTGGGACTTGGCCTCTGCAGGGCCAGGCCCCCTCGGGCCCCCATGGGGCAGAACACACCGGGTGTGGAGTGTGAGTGCCTTGATGACCTGCTTTCCTTCTGAGCTATTGGTCCAAGCTCCATCATCTCTGCCTCCTCTGGGTGGCCCTGGATCCCCAAGCCTCAGGCTATTGTCCACCCAGAGTCAGAGGGATGGGGGCTCTGGGACAGCTGCAGACCTTTCAGGTCCTTGTTCTCTTACCTGGGCCCTCCCCTCCCCAAGTCAGGGTCTCCTGGAGTGTGGTCTGTACACAACCTGTGGTACTCACAATGGCTCTAGAAGGCCCCTTGGGGTACTTTTTTTTGAAGTTGATAGTTCTGGTTGTGTTTGATGTGTATTAGAAAATGTTCACCAACATATGTGATTTTCAGACACGGGATTCTCAGGTATTAGAACCAAGGATGAGACCAGAAGTCTGTGGGCGGCAGCAGAGTACACTGGTAAGAGCGGGGCTTTGGGGCCAGACCGCCTGGGTCAAATCCTGGCTCTGCCCCATACAGGCTGTGAGACCTTGGGCTTTAGCTCACTCTTCCTGTCTAATTGGGGTATCCTGATAGACCCTCCCTCTAGGGTTGTTATGAGAATTAAGTGAGTTAATGCATGTGAAGCATTTAGAAAGTGCTCAACAGATAATACATACTCTGTTGGTGTTAATATTATTTAAAGAAATAATATTGAACAAATAATAGTGAAGGTGGTATGCAAATAGCCAACCCCAAAGTCAATGTTCTTTCTGTGTAGACAATCCTGGATTCCTATTTCAGCTCTGCACTTGCTCTCTATGTGTCCTGGGGAAGATATTGTAACTCTCCAACTCCTCAGTTGATTCATCAGTACAATGGGGAATGCAATGCTTACCTTGCAGAGTTGTGAGGTTAAAAATAGGAGACCTCTCTGGCATAGTGACTGGTACACAGGAGGCACTCAGGGGCAGCTACTGTGATGCCATTGGCATTGTTTGTGCTGCTACAACTAACTACCCCATGAGCCCCTGAGGGAAGGGACCATACTTGGTCATCGTGGGTGCTAGATGTGCCCAGCATGGGCAAGATGCTAAACAGACTCAACAGGGATCTGTTCTGAGCTGAGGAACAGACACCTAACGGTGAGTGCAAGGTGGTGGGGAGCTGCTGCCTGAGGAGCTCAGTTGCTTCAAGGAGAGACACCCAAGGGCGGACCAGGAGAAGGATGACGTTGGGATTTCAGGCTGCATGGAGCCTGAGGCTGTCTGTTCGGGGGAAAGCATGGAAAGAGACAAGGCAAGGAGGGTGTTTGAACGTGACTGAGGCCCCTCCTTACCCCTACTGGGCCACGAAGTTTGCGGCCTGCCCTCCCGGGGCCTGGTGACATGTGATCTGTGAATCTCCGCAGGGCCTGCCCTCCCACCCTGCCCAGGGCCTCACAGCTGAGTTCTTTGTTCCCAGTGGGACCAGGGTGGCTTCGGTCTGTCCTCCTCCAGCCACTGGAGTCACCTGGGCTGTGATGGCCCTCAGTAGGAGTCTCCAGGAGGCTGGCACCATGGCCAACCAGGCATGAGTTCTAGAAGGCTGACAGGAGAAAGGGGAGACTCCTGAAGGCCCGATGGGGAAAAAACTACCAGGTCTCCTGACCCTTGGCCTGAGGGAATGTGGGCTGTAGGGTTGGGGGCAACTGAGGGGACAGTTACACTCTGGTTTCCTAGAGCTGGTGGCCTTGGGACTCTAGTGACCTGAGCATGTTGAGAGGCTGCTTTTGAGTAGTCCAGAGCCTCCCCCCCACAGACAGAGAAAGTGAGGGTTCTGATCCCTGGCCTTGAGACTGCTGATGGCAGAGGTCCCCGTATGGCTGTGCAGGAAAACCCAAGAAGGGGCCAGACCACACTGTTGTAGCCATCACTCTGGGACTTTGTGGGGTCCATGGGCTGTGCTTGTGAAATTATACTTTTTGCCCTCTCAGTGTGCTTTGTGGGAGGGGATTATTCTAGACCCTGATACTTTCTTGTTTTCATTTAGTGTGTCCCCAGTT
The DNA here is from genome assembly GCF_964165515.1 of Mesoplodon bidens. Classification (NCBI taxonomy): domain Eukaryota; kingdom Metazoa; phylum Chordata; class Mammalia; order Artiodactyla; family Ziphiidae; genus Mesoplodon; species Mesoplodon bidens. Next base: position 114,876,875 of record NC_138160.1, read on the forward strand.
TTATCCCAGTATATTCTCTCAAGTGGATGGAGAGTGGCCATCTCTATGTGGGAATAGCAATAATAATCAAAGGATGGTATTGCTAGTTGTATTACTACTACTACTGTTAATTCAACATTTATTAAACTCCCCTCTGTGCTTTACCTATGCTACCTGTGAGCCATGGCAGGTAGGTGCCAGCTCCATTTTACAGATGAGGAAACTGAGTTGCAGAAGCCCTAACTGACTTTTTTATTAGTTGTTGATATTATTTAAAGGAGCCATAATATACAGCTTAGTAAATGGACTCAAACTCAGGACTTTCTGATTCCAAAGTCCATCTCTTAATCTCTTTTAATAGCTTTTCTTTTGGATTTCATCATATCGTGGTGAAACAAAGGCAGGGAGGGTTAAATTTCATTTTTATTCTGGTCCTGATTGTCCTCAGCACGAGGACTGTGTGTTGGGATGATTCTGGCATTTACCCCTTCCCCTTGGGTCAGTGGCCACAAACCTGTTGCCATCCTCGTAGGCCAGGTCAAATGCAGCGGCTGGTCAGAGCTCTGCTGAAGCTTTCCCTCTGCCGACGGGACCCCCGTGATGATAAAGCCTTGCCCAGAACCTGGCCTGGGTCTGTGATGAGGTGTCTAGAAAGGCTGCTGTCATGGCAGCGGGCACTCAGGGCTGTCTCCCTGGCCAGCAGCGTGGCCTAATGTGATTCCCTGTGGCACCTTCCTGAGAGACCCCAGACAGCCTCTGGGGTTATATGGCTGGTCTTTGTCCCTTTGATACCAACTCTGGAGTCCTGTACAGTCATCAAGTCAGAGAGGATGTTGTGACATATGTGATAGAGTGAGGTTTGGTTCTCCTCTCTGATGAGCCCCAAACTTCCTGTGTGAGGCTGAACCGGTCATTCCTATCCCCCCCCCATTTCTTGGTTGTCTGCCTCTTTCTCTGTAAAGTAGGGATGGCGATCCCTGTCCAGCCACGGACACAGGGTCGCTTTGAGGACTGCTGAGGTTAGTTAGGGAAGGGTTTGTCTGCTCTAAATCTAAGAGGGTATTTGGTTGCCTTTAGATACCCCCTGGGAAGCCTTCCTTGACCCACCCATTGGGTTAGAGGCTATGTGTCCCCAGCCCCCATATGTCCTCTGTTAGAATTGTCATCATACTGCAGCAAAACTGCCAATCTGTGGGGTTGTGTCCCCCCAGTCTGAGAGTTCTTGAGGGCAGGGACTGTGCCTTGATCACCATTGACGGTACAGAGCTGGCACTCAGTAAATATTTGTAGAATCAGTAGATGATTGAATGAATCCATTTCCAACTGGGGGAATTGGCTGGATATGCTTGTGAGTCTGTTCTGTTCTCTCAGTTGGCAAAGAACTTCTTCAAAGAAAGGTGAGGAAAGTGAGGAATCAATCAGATGTGATGTTTCATTAATATTCTCTGAGTAGTCTATGGGTAGATCATGTGTGGCTAGATTCAGCACCCAGACTGTCTCCATGACAGGGGTTCTTCCTCCCCATTCCTTGGTTCCTTTCAGTGAAGCTAGTCCTATTCTCAGGCCCCACATGGTGAAAAGATGACTGCAGCAGCTCTTTCCCCACATCCTCTCTTACTTGGTCCAGTGGGAGAGATGGAGAATCTTTGTCCCAGCATTCCTAGGAGGTCCTGGGGCTCAGAACTCTGATCGGACTGGCTTCGGTCATGTGCCCTCTCCTGAACCAGTTACTGGCCAGGGGAAGGCCATGCACTGATTAGCTTAGGTGGGACTTTTGCTCCACCCTAGGTGGAATGAGAGTGTGGGAAGGATGGATCGTCCAATAAAATTAAGGCTGTTGCTGGAAGAAGGGGAAATGGATACAGGGGAAATAGAAGGTATTTTCATCATAGGTAGCATCTTATGTTTAAAAAAAAAATTTGTGCATTAGTGCATCAATTTTGGGCCCCTTCAAGCTGAAAAGATGTTTTCCTCTTCAGTTATCTGCATCAGCCCCTGCAGTCCCGTGTGTACATGTTTAGCAAGGGCCTAGTTGCCCCATAGACGCCGGCTCCCTGGCTTAGCTGGGGACTGGCTGTCAGCACTGGGCTCTTGTGTGCTTTCTGACTTAAACGTCTCTCAATCTGCATGTCTCACTCATGGGATGTCGACTGGCTGGGACCCTAGAGGTCTTTGTTCCAAACTGCCAGATGAGAAGACCAAAGCCCAGAGAGGTGAAGGCATAGCTTAGCCAGTGTCAAAGCCAGGATCAGAACCAGCTGTCCTGGCCCCATCTGAGCTTTCTTCCTTACACTCTCCTTCCATTCCCCCAGATAGCATTTCTACTTTGAGATGAGATTTTAGAGCCATAGATGCAGGAGAGACTCAGGCAGGAGTCTAGGTGACTCATTATAGGAGATTGAGTGCCAGAACAATGCCCTGTAGAACAGCCCTGTCTCCAGATGCAGCCCTGAGCCTGCCTGCCCTCGGGTCCCCAACCCTGGGTCTGCAGCTGGCCTCCAGTCTCCAGAAAGTCAGCAGTTGTGTTGGCAGCCTTTGCGTTTGTCATCTCTGAGCTGAGTGATTAGGGTCTCTAAGAGTAACCATTATCTGTGTGCCTTGGGAATGCATGTTTTTCACACATGCAGCCCTTCCAGAAAGCTTTAGCCTGGGGAAGAAGCAGACGGGCTCTACACTGAGGCCAGATACCAGTCATTTTTACAATTGTTTGCAACAGGAGAGGAAACATGAGCTTAACAGTTCTGTTGTGGATGGATTTGGGGGAGAAAGACGAATGAATTGTCAACAGGATGGCTTCTGCTTTTATCCTGGGATTTGCTGCTGTTCCCTGTGCTCCGGCTGCCCTGTGCAGAGCCCCAGGATTTACAGACATTCCTCGCAGGTGTGGGCCTCATTGTGCGATGAGGTCCCAGGGGCTGGGCCGGCGGCATCTGTGGAAGAGAATCTGTCAGGTGTGTCAGGGAGGGAGCCCAGTCCTCAGAGGGGAATTTGGAGCAGCTCCCACACTTCCTCATTTGGGGGAGGATCCCCAGCCAGGGGCTCAGACCTGAGCGAGCATCCACCAACCTTCTGAGTTGTTTTGAGCCCCTGTAATGTTTTCAAAAGTCCTAGATAGCAGCAACGAAGAGGAATAGCCTTTTCAGCCTCCCGCCAGGAAAAAAAAAAAAAAAAAGATCTTGCTCAGAAATGCATTTGTGGGAAGTTTGAAGTTTGAAGCCCTCCAGCTGCAGTCTGGCGGCCTGGGTGGTCGAGCGGGTGGGACGGGTGTCCTCGAGTGGAAGGAGAGTGGAGCACGGCCAGGAAGGTAGCAGTTGCATTTAACAGCAGTGGTGGATTTGCCATCTGGCAGACCTGGGTTCAAGTCTTGCCTCTCGTTCTGAGCCAGCTGCAAGAACTTGGGCAAGTTACTTAGCCTCTCTAAACCTCGGTTTACTTATCTGTAAAATGGACATAATACCTAATTGGATATTAAGAGAATTAAGTGAGAAGTTGTATGTAAAGCTCTTGGCACAGTGCTTTGGTAGCATCAACAGAAGTGTTTTTTGTTGTTACTATTAACAACAGTGCTGGTGTCGAGGGTGCCCTGCCCCCCGCCTCCAGCACCTCCCAAGAGACCCCAAATAAACACAAAATCTATGTAAAAATACTATGTTTCTAGACAAGTTCCTAGCCCCCCTCCCCCTTCTAAGCAGATGGCCACCTTTAAGCTCCTGTTTGGTAGAAATTCTGACTAATATTGATACAGGTAATGGTTTAAAAAGACTCGCCACTTTCCAAATATTAGGCAGCTCTGGGTGTGAAAGGACCCCGGACCCAGGGTGCATGATTCCTGGTTCAGAGAGGAGGCGTGCACACCTGTGATGGTAAAATGTGGGACAGGTGGAAAGACGGGTAGAGAGAAGCAGAAACTGGGGCCCAGGCTGGTTTCCCATACCATACCCCAGTAATGATCAGAAAAGGAAGACAGAGTGCTGGAAGTCACCACTGGGCAGCCTCAGGGGTCTGTGTGCCTGTCTTTTCATCTGTGTGACGTGGTGGCAGGGTCTCTGCTGACAGTTTGACTCCATCTTACAGAAAACGTAGTTTCGTCATTCATCCCGCATCTCACAGCCAGGAGAAGCAGAGCTGAGACTCAAATGCAGGCCTGTGCCCCACCCTCCCCAAATATGCTCATTTAGAAACATGCCCTTGTCAGTTTCCAGGAGCACAAGGTAAATGGGCAGGAGGATGCGACATCTTGACATTCAGGCACTGAGAATGGTGGTCTGGGTCTTCTGCGAATGTCACCATGACCTGTCTCTGAAGCAAAGTGCCTGGGGGATTGGGGGTCCCACATGGTCTCAGGGTCCCATGTGTCTGTTCATGCTTGTTACCCCCACTGCAGCAGGCAGTGCCCTGGAGGCACAATTTCTCCAGGAAGTCCTCCCAGCCAACACCCTACCCCACCTGGTGGCCGGTGAGACCACTGAGTGGGTGGTCTTCTGTGGTGGAAGGGTGGTGCCAGTGCCCATGTTGGGGAAGCCCAGGGAGAGTGGGGCTGGCAGAAGTCACCCCGGACCCCTCCTCACTCTTGTGTCTGGGTCCCTGACCTCCCAGTTGGGGACATGTTCCACTATTATCATTCCCTTGCCTCTGCGGGCCTCTTCATGGCACTTACTGTGGTTGCAATATTGCTTCTAATTGTTTATTTGGTTGGCGGGGACCCTGGCACCAGAACCTGCGTTTGTTCAGTACTGTATCCTAAGAACCTAGCACCATACTTAGTATTCAGTATTTCATTTCGTTCTTGTTTTATGCCAGGCACTGTGCTAGGACTGGGGTGCATCAGGGAGTACTACAGATGAGTCCTCACTCCCCCAAAGCCTACAGTCCAGTAAGGAATACTGGGAGCTCAACACATGCTGGCTGGACAAGTGATTGAGTGAATGGTCCAGGAGGCCATTGGCTTCTCTGGACACTGGATGGCAGGACTCCAGGGCTCCCCATCCCGAAGGTGGTCAGGACCAGAGCTCTGATCTCTTTTGATGAAAGGGGCTGGCGGGGAGCCCAGGACTCGCTTGCCCAACCTGTTGGGGTTTCAGATTTGTTCCATCTGAGCAGTCAATTAATTAGTAATTGGAGCTACCCATCACCCCGGGCTCTTGCGAGAGTTGCTGGGTGCCCCTCCTTCCCCCTTTCCATTCGCTCAAATTGAGCAGCCCAGTCCTGTGATATCATTTGAAACCCTGCCAAGAAGCAATTATCATGCTGTTTGCTGACAAGGATTTGCTGCTGCTGCTCCAGGAGCAGGGGCTGGAGATGGGAAGGCCAGCGCAGGGGAGCCGAGATGTGAGAGCAAACAAAAGGTACGGGTGGAGGTGCTGCTACTGGTCTTTGCAAAAGCACCAAGGCCAGGCAGGAGTGCCCTTCCTCTCCTTGGACCTCCTCTTGCCCCTCCCTGCCCAGACCTACAGGCTGCAGGGAAGGCCCTGGGAGGTAGAACAGAATGGATTTCCTGGGAATTCTGATGGCAGTGGCCAGTTACTGAGCTCTTACCATGTGCTAAGTACACTGGGCTTAAGAGCCCATTCAGTCCTCATAACAACCCTGAGAGGGGGGTGTCAGGAGCCCGTTTTACAGGCAAGGAAACTGAGGCACCAGAAACAAAAGGGCTGGCCCCAGATGACCCAGGCAGTAAGTGGTGCGGTAGAATTTGAGTGTCTGGAAAAGCCTGCCTGTTCAGGCGGGTACCCAGTGGGGTAAGAAGGGTCAGCCCCTGGGCCCACTGCCAGGTCACGGTGACTTGCTGTGGGACACGGGCTTGATAAATGGTGGTGTTGCATAATCAGTGGCTTCCTCTGCAGGGTGGTTAGGTGGAATCTGGTGGAGTGGGCTGGCCCAGCCCAGCTGATGGATCAGAGTCCCACTGCAGTGAGGGGCCCGTCTGGGTGCTGCTGAGGGGTAGGGCCCCTTTCCCATCCTGGACAGTCGACCCTGTGGCAGGGCCTGGGGGACCCTCATGGAAGCAAGGTCTGTACCTGCAGGTGGAGGTATCCTGATCTGAGGAGACTGGGGGACCTCTCTCAGTGTCTGGACTCCCCGTGCTCTGCCTTCCCACCTTCTCAACAGGTTTGGGGCCGGCCTGTGGGGACTCCTGTCTGCCCTGTTGTTGACTCATCCTGGGTGGAATTATGTACAGAAATTAGTCAACGGAGGCCACTCCCCGGACCACAGGCAGCTTGCTGCAGGCGCTCTGCAGGCGCCTTGCCTGCCTCAAGGGTCCTTCCAGGATACGGAACACTGGCTTCATGGATGTGTTTTTGGGGGAGAAATACAGTTGGAGGCTGATGGCCCGGTCCACTGCCCAGTGGCATCCCACCATCCTCCTGATGGAGGAGAGCAAGCTCTGGCCTCTGCTGGCTTCCAGGAAGAGATGGAGACCCTGGAACTGGAGGGGCCGGCGCTCAACCCCTTTGCTGAGCACCCTGTGTGCTGGGCATTGTGTCAGGCATTGAGGATTTGCTGAAAACAGCACATGGGTACAGTTGTGTGAGGTCTCCTGGGGTAGGGGCGGGAAATCTAACATAGATGGGTGCAGGCATGAGAAATGCTATCCCATAAGAGGGTTCCTTGTTGATTTCCTTAAGGTAATATGGACACTGGGTGATACTCGTGTAGGGTATATGGTGCAAAAGGGTAGACTGTGATATCTGCATCCCTCTGCCTGTTTCCAGCCATCAGTTCCCTTCCCCAGAGGCAACCAGTGTTTCCAGGGCATCCTTTATGCCCTCCCAGAGGTGTGCTCAGTCAAGCATGCAGGGGTCAGTGCTTGTGCATGTATCTGATACCTCCAAACTTTTTCTTTTTGTGAATAGCAGCGTACTCCATACGCCAAGCTGCCTGATTGCTTTTTTTTCCTTTTAATACTTGGCATATCTCAACACTCATCCTGTATCAGCTCACACAGAGCTGCCTCATTCTTTTTACTGGCTGCATATTATTCCGTTATGTAGCCAGACCATACATTCTCGGATCAATGCCCCGCGGATGGGCTTTGTGGCTGCTTCCTGTCTTTGCTAGAATAAGAGATGCTGCTACAGCCAACGTCTTAGTTAACATGTGCACCTGCAGCAGAAAGCCCTACGGAGGATGTGCTGATCGAAGCAGATATGCATTTGTGTGTGTGTGTGTGTGTGTGGTATGCGGGCCTCTCACTGTTGTGGCCTCTCCCGTTGCGGAGCACAGGCTCCAGACGCGCAGGCTCAGTGGCCATGGCTCACGGGCCTAGCCACTCTGCGGCATGTGGGATCTTCCCGGACTGGGGCACGAACCCGTGTCCCCTGTGTCGGCAGGCAGACTCCCAACCACCGTGCCACCAGGGAAGCCCCAGATATGCATTTTTAAGTTCGCTTGATTCTGCCATGTTGCCCCGTCCCACTTTCCTGTCTTGCCAACGAGGTGTGAGTGGCTTGCTTCCCCATATCTCCACCTATGTGGAGCAGTATCAGTTGTGCTGATCTTTGCCAATCCGATTGATGAAAAGTGGTATCTCATTGCAGTTTTGATCTGCGTTGATATGGTTGTGGATGACTGAGCTCTTCTGCATGTGTCGAAAGCCACGCGTAGCTCACGGGCAGGTTTAAGCAGAGGGCCATGTGAGTGGTGGCATGTCTGTCCCTTCACTGGCAGGTTGGCTCTCTCCAGAGCCCATTAACCAATGCTCGCTCAGTGACACACGCCAGTCGGGAAGGGGCAAAGGGGACCTGGGATGGGGTTGGCAGGGCCACTCTGCCAAGGGTTGGGTGAGGAGGGGGCTGCCTGTCTGGAGTGCTGGGGGGACAGGGCATTGATTTCATTTCTCTCTGGCGATGGAGAAGAGAACTTGGACTCTTTAGACCAAGGGAAGAGTTGGGAGCAGCCCTCTCCCTATCTGGCCTGGTGGCCAGTCCCATCCATCAGGAGGCAGGGAGGCAGATGCTATGTTGTGTCGAGAGCTTTCCCACCCTTGGGATTTAGAGCCGGGGCAGCTGCTGTGGGACACCCTGCTCCTCGCCGAGCTGTCAGGCTCCAGGCCAGGGCATCCTCGCTGCCCGGAACTTTCTGTACTGCAGGGCCTACATGGTGGGTGAGCCCCGCACGTGTCCATCTAGTGCGTGGGCCTGCTCCCGCCCCCTGCCCTTGTGAGCTCTCTGTTTTTAAGGCCTGTTCTCCACGCTCTGCCTTCTCGCCTCTGTGCCTCGGGCCCCAGCACAAGGGCGGCCCCTCCGTACTTCTCGCCTGGCTCCCGCCTGACTCCGGTCTCTCCCCCGCTCTCTGTCTTGACCACTGTGGCTCCTTAGCAAACTCGCTCCCCTTCATGGCAGTTCTGGGTGTGGCACTGCTCGCCTAGAAGCCTCCATGGATAAGAACAAAGTCCCCCTCTGACCAGCCCCGGCCTCCAGCTCTCCTCTCCAAACTCCATCTCCATCCAGATCTGCCAACCCACCCTCCCCAGACACACGCTGTGCCTTTGGCCTCTGTCAGATCTACTCCTCGGGCCTGGGATCGTCTTGTTTCTTTACTCCACACTCACGTCCCCTGAGACTGAGGTCAAAGGTGCCGCCCAGGAGTCATTCTCCGGCCACGGCGACCGGCTGTCTCTGCCCAGGGGCCACTTTGGGGTCAGTCTCCAGGGTCCAAGGGACTAGAGTGGCAGTGGTAGTTGTGGTAATAATCACAGCCCACACGCACAGTGGGTAGCAGGCGTGAGACTTGAGGTTGTGGGTCTGAGCGCAGAGCTCGTGCCCTTGGACGCTGGAGGTCTAGCCTTGCCCTGGAGAGCAAGAGCTGCCTCCTCAGCTAGGACGCAAGTGTTGTCATCTTGCCTGTCGCTGCAGCCCTGGCTCCCGGCACAGTGCCCAGCACGTGGTGGGTGCTCCGTAACTGGCGAGTGAGTGGGTAAGGGGATGAGAACCGCTGAAGGTTCTGAGCAGGAGAGTGACAGTCAGAGCCGCCTGGTCACGTGTCAATGGACTGAAAAGAGGAGACGATTCCAAAGGCATCTCCAAAGGCCGTTTGGGAGTCTGAGGTGATGAGAGCCTGGGTCAGGGAGGACAGGGGCTGGGTAGGGGCCCCCACTCTGTGGGAAGCCTTCTGGAGCTCTCTCTATGAGCCGGGCACAGGTCTGCCCACCAGGCTGGGCCCTCTGGAGAGCAGGGACGGCTGCTTCCTCGTTGCACGTCTCTGGCAGGTCCTCGCACGTGGCTAGCACGCAGTAGGTGCCCACTGGGGTGGCGCTGGCTGAGGTTGGACCTGGGCCCCTGAATCCTGGTGCAGTCTAGGTGGAGAGGCATTCTCAATGGGCTCTCTGTCACCCTTTCTTCTTTACAACCAGGGATGAGGGCCAGACAGAGCAAGACGTAGATGGTGGCTTAGGCTTCCACGGCTTCTTGCATGGTGACCAAGGCAAGCTGTTTAACTGGTCTAATGTGATGAGGAGGAGGGTTGCCAGGAGGCTCACTGTCTGGAAAGAGCCTAGCGCAGGGTCTGGGTATGGCAGGTGCTTAGCCAGGGGAGCCATTGTGATGGTGGTGATGGTGGTGATAGGAGCCAGGCTGAGAGAGGGCTTGGGTCTCGGAACCCTGCAGGAGGCAGATCAGAATGAGGGTGACATGCTGGATCAGCCCCCTGGGGACTGTTGTGTGGCCTGCAACACCCAGCTGTGGTAGCAGAAGGCTGACCCTGCCACCACTGTCTGCGGCCTCTCAGGTGACGGGCTCGGATGATTGTTCCTGTGCCCTCCTGGCCTGTCCAGATAGATGACTGTGTGGTCCTGCCCACAAGACTGTCCTGATCCCCTGCGGCTCTGGCTATTGGTGGACAGGTTGGCTCAAGTCTGGGACGGGGAGTGGAAGGAAACCACTGACAATCTGGGGACCTGGTGCTTGACCAGGACCTGCACTCAACCCCATGCAAGGCTGATGTCACCGAGTGTGAGTCCCGTCACCAGGCACAGGGGTGATGAGGGGGAAGGAAGGTCTTGGGAGTCCAGGCAGCCGTTCTTGGCTGGCTTACCTGGATTAGGCTTTTCATGTGAAGGGAAGAAAGGAATCTGCTTTGTTGCAACTGGGGCATCAGGCTGGAAACACAGTTGGTGTTCCTGGCAACCCCTGGCACTCTCCAAAGCTTATCTGTTGCTTTTCCAAGACAATTCCAGGTGCTCTCTGTTATGATAACAAGTGATGACACAGAGTTAGCTTGAAATGAGATAAACAAACAGACTAAAAATAAATGGATTTGGGGCCGCTTGGCACGGAATCCCCGACCCCCAGAGTCATGGGGGAGCTGGGGTTGGGTGTGGCTGAGTCCCTCTCCCATGCCCACTTCCGCCGCCATGGAGCTGCGGGCTGCCGGAGGGTGGAGGTGCCAGATGGTGCCTGAGGCCCAGAGGAGGGGCGTGGTGGGCCCGGATGTGAGCAAGGAGGTTTATGCCTGTGTGGAGGAAGCTGGGCCAATGTTTGGACATCTTTATGGTTTTGGGAGTTTCTTGGCCTCACCCGGAGGAGACACGGTTGCATCAGTACTGGAGGTCCTCTCCTCAGTGGCCCATGCAGTGGGAGAGAAGAGCAAAGGGAGCGAATCTGGAGTCTGAGGAAGAATGGGGGTAATAAGACCCCTTTCTAATTCCAGGCTGCTGCTTCAGACCACCTCTGCCCCAGGAAGGGATTTCCACGATGTGTCTGGGCACTGCTCTGGGTGAGGAGCGGGAGGGGCAGGAGGACGTGAGTCTCACCTCTGCGGGGCTGCATAGGTGGGTACTCATGATGGGTGTACACCTAGCAGGAGACCTGGTCAGAGGAAAGGCCCACTGCAGGGCACAGAGAGAAGAGATGCCTGGTGTAGGACCCACTTCCTCTGCCATTGCCAAAATGAGTGTTTGCTTTCATGAGCGACATTGCCACCTGTCCATCAGTGATGATGCTCTTAGCGATCACAGGCCTGTTTCAGCGTTGACCCCAGGATTCCAACCAGTGAACAAGCATTTGGCCTGGTAGTCCTAGGCCCTGCCTTCCACGTTTCTGTTTCTCCTCCTGGCCACGGGGTAGGACCGGGCTTCCCTGTCCCCTAATGTTCAGGGTGACCACGTAAAAACCTGGCATGTGATTAGTCTTACTTTCTCTTTCCCTCTGGCACAGAATTCCAGAGAGTAGCTGGTCTGTCTGCTCAGGCCCCAGAGTGAAGACAAGGCAGGGCAGGAACCCCAGCTGACCAGCAGTGGGTGTGTAGTGTAAAGGAAGAAGTTACTGCAGCACAACCTAGCCCATCTCGGTGGTGCTAAAGGGGGAAAGTGAAGGGAAAAACCCCGAGCCTAACCTAGAATCAAAACCTAAGAGCTTATAAAGGTAGTAAATGGCTTTTCAGAGCTCCTCTTTGCTCACTAAGCACCAACAGTGCTGGCCTTTCTGTTACTGGAACAGTAACCTCAGGGCCTTTGCACTTCCTGTTTCCTCTGATGGAAGCACTCTTTCCCCAGATTTTTTGCTTGGAAAAGCTCCTCGTCATTCAGGTCTCAGCTCAGACATCACCTCTCAGAGATTTTTCCTGACGTCCAATCTAAAGCGCTCCCCACCCCCACTCTCACTTTATTACATCACCATATTTATCTTCATAACACTTATCCTGTCTGTTTACTTGTTTATTATCTGTCTCCCCTCTAGGGAGTCAGCTTGGTGAAGGCCAGGACCCCAACCCTCAGGTTTATATCTGTGTAGCTAGTGTGTACAGTGGTGCTGGTCCAGGATGGCAGGTCCATACGTATTCGATGAGTTCATGGATTGGGAGGTCTGAGGGGTGCAGGGATTCATGGTGGTGACCTAATGGTGGAAACTTTTAAATATACTTGTTCCGTGTTGACAGAGCAATAGGAGCTTGATGAATATTTGCTGAGTGAATGAGCTCTGGTAGGGAGTGGGTGGGGGGTTGCCATTTCAGAATCTGGGAGAAGACTCTGAGCTCTCCCCCTTGGGTCACCCCCTGCCACCCATCTCAGTTCACTTGGTAACAGTCCAGTGAGCTGAGGGAGGAGTATGAGTGGCTGGACAAGCCTCCCAGGCTGCAAAGCTGAGCCTTGTGCCGGTTCTAGCAGGTGAGAGAGATTGAGTGTGTATGTGTGTGGGAGAGAGAATGTGAATGTGTGAATGAATGAATGCTGGGCATCACCAGGGCCACCTTTGCGAGCTCTCTACCCCAGAGGATCCTCTGCTGCCCAGGAGGCTGGGAGAAGCCAGGAGCCCTGGAGAAAGGGCCAGGTGCTTGGAGCAGGTGACTTGGTGGGGGTGATAGTAGGGGAGCGGCTCCCAGGCCTGTCCTAGTCTGGCCTCTGGCCTTTGTGTTTCTCAGAACCCATCAGCTCTGGGCCTTGCTGGGCACCTGCTCTTCTCTGTACCTGGGACGTTCTTTCCCACGTGGTGACCGGAGGTCCACTCTGAGCATGGCCTCCTCCGTGAAGCCTTCTTTGACTGCTGAGAGGTGGCGGCACCCCTACGTGCTTGCACAGTTCTTGGCTCACCTCTGTGAGAGCCTCCTCCCCCACCAGATGGCAGGGCAGGGCTCTTATCTTACTTCTCTGTCTCCTCGCTCACCGACGCCTGGCACGTGGCCACCACCCTGTCAGGGATTATTAATGATGAGGGACATGGCATCTTTAGGTAGCTGATGGGCTGTCTGATGGCATGCCCTGGGTGGGCAGGACTGAGGTTGGGCCACAGAAGTAACAGACAGGTGTCAGCTCACTAGGAGGAGGAACTTCCTATCAGAGTCCTCATTTAGGGGCCCAGCCACCTTGAGGCCACATCCCATCTCTGGAGGTGTGTGAGCAGAGGTAGCATGACCCTCACCCCTTTCCATTCCAGAAAAGAAGTGGAAACATTAGATTTTCCAGCTCCCTGTCAGAGATCTTACTGGCCCTGCAGTTTGGGGTCTGGAGCAGATGTGTCATCAGGCAGCTGCCAAGAGGCTGAGTTGAAGTGTTTGGGCCCCAGGTGTTTCCCAGGTGACAAGGGTGTGGTCTAAGGGTCCCAGCCCTGCTGGATGCTCATTCCCTGACCTCACTGAAAGGTGGGGCTGAGCAGCTTTGTCAAACTGCCCGGAGCACTGGAGAGGGAAGAGGAAGGGTGCCCGGCCCACGCTATGTGTGACAACCCTTGTTCCATGGCCTCTGCAGCAGGTCGGGTAATCTGGGTGGGGCTGTGCCATCCCTGACCCCACGCCCTTTGGAGACTTCACTCTCCTGTGTCCTGGTGGGGTTTCCTGAGGGAAGCACCACCCTGTTCTCCTCAAAGAGCTCAGGGTCCCCCCTGGCAGAAGGATGACCCCCTTGGCAGTTGGGTGATCTTATACCTGGCCCTGGGTTTCCGGGTGGTCCCTAGGGCAGGAGGAGGAAGAGGCATCAGCAGGTGGCAGGTTTCTGGCATATAATGGGGAGCCTTTGGCTGAGTGTCTCCATGAGCCACATGCCTCCAGCTTTACGGGAAGGCTGCTCTTCTTGGTCCTGGGGGCTCTCCTGCCTATGGCTTCAGGAAAGGGCACTCCCCTCTCACTGTGTTGTCCCTGACTGTTCGCTCTGGCTACTGCTGGATGCATGTGTCCTGACCCACCATGCCCAGCTCAGCCCTCGTCAGTATCGTTAAGCCTCGGCCCCAGGATCTCTGTCTCCTGCCTCAACCCTTCCTGGCTTCTGTTCCTCCTCCCCCGCAGCCTGGCCACCTCAGCCCCCTAACGATGGACCTCTTTTCACCTGTGAGCTTTTGCTCACTCAGGGTGCTTGCAACAGACCCTTGCTGTGCACGACTGCTCCTTGCAGAGGGGACCCTGTGATAGCGATCTAAGGCGTGTGCGGTGGATGTTTGCAGAAGGCACGTGTCGCCTTCCCCCAAGTGATGACAGGGCCAGTGCCGCTCTGACCCCATGCCAACTGATCGGCTCAGCCTCAGGCCAAGCACGCAGTACGAGGCCCATCACACATCCTGGGCTCGACAGACCTGTCTGGCCCTGCAGGAGGTGAGCCATCGATGGGTCATGGTGTCTCCCGTGGGACAGGATGTACACCAGTGCGACCTCTGGGTGACCTCACTGCCCCTCTGTGGGCTCAGCTGCTGGATGGGGTCAGTGGGTCTGGCCCAGGACCCTGGTGGCTGAGGTGTCTGGGCTGGTTATTGACGTGAGCGCAAATTCCAGCAGAGCAGGAAATGGAGAGGCGCTGGAGGAGTCCCTTGCCCTATCTGAGCGTTACAGTCAATCTGGGCAAATGGGGTTCCTTCCCTCTGGCTCCGGGGCTGGCCGCGTGGGGGAGGTGGGTCTGTTCTGGGGGCTGGGCAGCACTTGCAGCATCTCCTGAGTCCTGCTTAGTTCCTTCGGCCTTTCAGAGCACCTGCTGGGTGCTAGTCGCTGTGAAGGACAGATGAGGTCCCGACCCTCATGGGGGGTCATGCAGACTCGGTCTGAGGAGGGGCAGGAGGACTTGGGTGGCAGGAGTAGGGACGGGAGAGGTATAATTATCTGTGGGGTGAGCCTAGAAGTCATCCCTGATAGTGAAGTGGAAGCAGCAAAGCCCCGGAGATCCTGGCCACTCCCGTGAGGCTGCCTAGGCTTTTGGCTTTGCAGGTACCTCACAGTTCAGGGAGCCCAGCTGGGCTGTGCTGCAGGATAATACTGCATCATAGAAATAATTATACATTATAGCATGTAATTCTTAACGTGTTAATATTGTATACTGTTATAATAGACACATTTTCTAGCTCTGTGGTGCTCCCATGTGTGTGATCTGGCCTCTCCCTAACCCTCAGTCTGAACTAGCCGCCCCCCAGCGCTCCTGTAGCGCCCTGTCTCATGGCACTCTGCATTATCTGAAATTTAAGTTCATTCATTACCTGCTGCTAGAATGGAACCACCATGAGGGTGTGGATGATTCTGGTCAGTGTTGTGTCTCCTGTGCTCAGGGCAGGTCCTGCACAGGGTAGGGGACTTGCTATTTGATCAGTGATTGAATGAATGAATAAAATGCAAATTGGATTTCATACAAGTCAAGTGAATTAGGCGCTGTTGCTCTTCCATGTTCCAGAGGAAGGAGATAAGCCTCGATGAGATGAAGTGATGGGCCCATATTACTCAGCTGGTGGGTGCCAGGGGTTGGGATTTGGACCCCCCATGCCTTCCCAGGTTGGGTGGGTATGGGCGTGCCCTGCTTGCGGCGTGTGTGGGTAGACCCTGACACACGTAAGGGCCGTGTGCGAGCAACAGTCATTTTAGAGCATGTGACATGTCGAGATGGAAAGGCTTTGCAGGAATTTTGCTTTATGGGTAATAAAGGCCTTTATGTGCCTATGATGTGGACATGGGTTCAAAGAAGATTCTACTTTGCTTTCTGCCAAGGGATTTGGCGGAGACCCCTGTGGAGGCTGGAGCTGCTGGCCGTGCTTTGAGCAGGCTGGACCCCAGGGAGGAGGAGATGCTGGCTCTGGGCACGGCCTGGGGCTCGCCTGGCGCAGGGTGGTGTCCATGGGGCAGGATGGAGTGGCAGCATCCCTGGGGTGAAATGCAGGTTTAAGCTGCCTCAGTGGGAAATGTGATGTTGGGTAGCTCATTAAATCCTACAGGAGCACCGAGGAGCGCTGCTTCCAATTATCGGGATGAAAATTAATGGAATAAAACCTCTAGCCAGGCTGCCCAATGGTGGACCAGGGAAAGCTTTTGCTGCATGGACAGGATTGGCCAGGAAGTGTTGGGGCAGTCATACGGCAAGCCAAGTGGGGAAGTACGGGCTGTCTGCAAATGATTGGGCTGGGAGTGGGGGTCCTTGCTAATCCTCACAGCTTGGTCTCCTTAGCCCGGACCAGGAAGGGAAATGGGGCTGAGCAGGAAGCTGGACAAGGCTGCGTTTGCAGAGCCCTGATACAGGAGGAGGCCCCTTGGTGCCCTGGTCAGCCTCCAGGGCTGAAGGGGATGTTGGATTTGGCCTCCTGCAGAGGTGACGTGGAGCTGTGGGCTGCCCCTGAGCTTCAGACCTGGGGCAAAGCTGGGATGGAACTTGGGCTCATTTTTGAGCATTTCCCTGAAAACCTTGTCCTCAGGTGACTTGGCAAAGCTCAGGCACTGTGGCTGTGAAGAGGAGCCCCGAATGGACTTGACTCCTTTCTCCCATGGGTCCCGAGGATAGGTGCAGGCCCTAGTGATGATTACACCAACCATCCCTGCTACTCCGAGGGGGTGGTGTTGGCGCGAGCTGAGAGCCATGGCTGAGTCTGGCCCTCTGGGTGGGTCAGAGCCCATTTGTGCGAGGGAGCAGGTCTGGCTCGTGGCAGCATTCCACCCAGCCATTCTCTGCAGGTCTCTCCTGTTGGGACTCATTTTCACAAATGCTGCCTGAGTACCGTCTGCCACCATCCAGCCAGTGTGCACTCAAGGGAGTGGCCCATTCAGCCAGGTCCACAGTCCACTCTCAGGAGATCTCACCTGGCCGCCCTTTGGCTTAGGCTAGTAAATACTCAATCCGTGTTAATGATCAGTAACAGCCTAGGAGATTGATACTATATCATCTCCATCTTACTGGAAAGGAAGCTGAGGCTCAGAGAGGTGAAGTGACTTCCCCAAGGACACACAGCCAAGAGGCGGTGGACTGAAACTGGACAGTGTGACTCACATCAGAGCCAGTGCTCTGAGGTGCAGCATTATGCTGCCTTCTTGGATAGGTGAAGCAGCCTTCCTTCGAGGACTCTCAAGCCTTCCCCTGCAGCATTTCAGGACTTCTCACATCATTCTTTGCAGGTGGGGAGGGTCAGACATTCTCAGCCTCACTTTGCCAGTGAGGAAACTGCTGGTGGCTGGTAGGGCTTACACTTACTTGATGCCCTTTTATGGAACGCGCCAGGATGATGGCTGTGTTTCGTTGAACTCGTTAAAGTCCTTGGATGCCAGTAGTGTATCATGGGGCCTCTTGCCTGGAGTTCCCTTGGTCTTGGGGAGCTGGTTGTTCTGTGTCTAGAACCTAAAGAGACATTAGTGGTTCCCTAGGCTCATGGCTTTCTTTATGGGGCTTCTCTTTGCTGGGGACTGCCTTTGCTGATGGACCACCCAGAGTGTTGGCTGGCAGGGTCTCATGGGTTAGTGCATGCAGCCCTGGACAGAGCGGGCAGTGGGATGCTTGGGGCTCGGTCGGCCAAACTGGACTGTTTCCTTGGATTGTTGTGTTATATTTATTCCCACTAATCTACTTCTCTTGCCTGTTTATACAATGAAAAGATCTAATAAAATGTATTTGAGGCTACAGCAAATGAAGAACATTTTGGAAAGAAGTATAAAAGGAACACTGTCTTGGAATACCTAGCTAATCTGAGTTGCTCTCTCGGCTCTGAGGTCCTGCCTTTGAAAACTCTGTTTCTCCTCCCATTCCCTGTAAAAGCGAGAGTGAGACTTCTCAACACTAAGCAAACGCTGGTGTACTGCCTTTGGGGTGGGGTTTGCACACGTGCGGATTGAGAGCAGGAAGCTCTTCCCAGTTGGAAGATGCTGGCATTGTAGCTCTTCCATCTAAGGATCCCTGTGGAAAAGCGGGCTGATTTCACCACTTACGAGCCAGGACCCCGGATGCCGAGGCAGGGGAATGCTGCAATCTAAACATTTACATTCTGAAAAATGGGAAATCATCCACTGAGATATAAATTAGCCAGGGCTTGACGGGTTTATTACGTCCTGGAATGCTTTCATGAGGCTTTCAGAGGGGTCCATGTTGCAGGCCCAGGTCTCCAGCTGGGCTTGCCTGTGGCATGCTCCTAGGGGGACCCCACTGGATTACACAGGCTGAGCTGACTTGTCCTTAAATTCCCATGGGCCCTGATTCATATGCGACGTGGGAACAGGGGAACACAGTGCTGCACCCTAACAGTGAGGCGCCCTGAGCCGCGAGCCTCCTAAAGGTGATGGGGCGAGGCTAGTCAGGGAAAAGGAGAGGGAGGGGCCAGATGTGGAGGCCCAATTAGCGGCGCTGCATGATAGGGAGGCAGGAGAAATGTGCTGAAATGTGTACATTTCATAACGTATGTGATATGACTCTTGCTGAGCAGGAAGAGGGCAAGGAAGGAAGCAAGAAATGTGCAGGAAGGAAGGACTCTATGTCCTTAGGAGTTTTCAGACAGGTCCCAGAGGCTGGGCTGGGTGTGAACTCTCAGCCGATGGTGGCTGGCTTAGCTCCCGGCTCGGTCTGAACAACCCTGAGGGCAAAATCCAGGGAAAGCTGAGTCCCATGCTCAGCAAGTTGAGAGGATCTTAGGGAGAAGGTGGGAAAAACACATAAACACACACACACACATAATTGTAGTAAGTTAAATGAGATCATTTATATTTCCCCCTTTTCTTCTATAATTATATACACTTACCTATCTGTGAAGGTATCTTAGATATATGTAGAACAGATGCTGAATAAATGATTTTGGAGGAGTTTGATGTTAATGGTGAGTGATCGATGACATCAGCTATCTTTTTCTCATTCAGAGGAAGAAGCCTGCTTTGTATAGGGATTTTAATTTGGGGGATTTTATCCCAAGCAGTGGTTCTCAAACTAGCTTGTGTCAGAATCACCTGCATAGCTTGATACAAGAGATTTCTGGGTCCCACCGACCTTTAGAGTTTGACTCATTAGGTCTGGGGTGGGTCCTAGAAATTGGCATTTTTAACAAGTGCCCCTGTGCTGCTGCTACTGTTAACTGGGGACCACACTTTGAGGAGCACTGGTCTAGAGGGAGAAGGGTATGGGCTTCAGTGGGAGATGATGGATTCTTTATAGAACCGCATCGGGTCTGAGAACTTAACATGTATGCCTTTTGATGGAATGAAAGAAGACTCGTGGGTATCCATGGAACCATTTCCTTGTTTTTAGAAAGAGGCTGGAAACTTCTATATTGTGGGTGGAGCCAGCTTGCTGCCACACAGAACAGCAACTGGCTTTGTGGGTTTACAGATTCTTTCATCAGGGATACACCAGTGTCCACTCTACGCCCAGCCCTGTGTGTGACCTGTCATCAGTATCAGGAAAGACTCAGGCAGGATGTTGCCAGCACAGTTCAATCTAACAAATGCCGGGGGGAGAATACTTCCTTGTGCCCAGCGGGGCTGCCCTATTGGGAGCTGGAGGAGAGATGATGTAGTAATTGCCGTGGGGATGCTGATCATCCTCTATGCCCTCCCCATGCCCTTGGCTCCATTTTGGTCCCCAGTAACAGCTCTGGACCCCTCTGGGAAGCCCAGTGTTTTCCTTAAAGCCTGTGGGTCACTTTGACATCCAGGTGTGTCTCTATCCTCTCGGGCTTCCCAGCAGACACCCAGACCTGAATGTCTTGGCACCTGGACCTCAGCCCTGTCACCCCCACTCCTCTAGCCAAGCCCCACTGTGTTCTGACCTCTTCTCTTGAGAACACACCAGGTATCATTGTGTCTGTTTTGCATCCACTTGCCACCATTTTCACTGAAGAGTAAACGCAAAGCTGGACTGAGGAAACCCATGAATAGTTCTTCCTGCTTACAAATAGGCCAACTCCAAAGCTTGAATGAGGACAAGGAAGGAGGCTACTGGCAGTATAGCTGAAGGGGTACCAGAAGGTAAGTCAGGCCACCTGGGCTCCTGTTGTGTGACTTCAGGGCGTCCCCTTCTTCCCCCTGGTCTGTTTCCTCCTCTATCAGATGAGGTGTGATAATGCCTGTCCTGCCATCTCTCCTCTCATAGTGATATCCCACTTTCCCCAAACATGTGCAAATTATTGAGCATATCAGGGGTGATAGGCCGACGTGTAAAACTGTCTTGAGGGGAGCAGGTGACCCTCTTGAGGTTTGGGGGGGGCGCGGTGTGGAAGCCTCACCGGCGAGGGGCAAAGGTTAGCTTGGAAGTACAGCGTGGGTTTCAGAGACAAACTGAGCACCTAGATTCACATCCCCCTCGGCAATTTACTAACCCTAGGGAGTAGGCCCTGCCTCTTAGGCTGTTTGAGCTTCAGTGTCACCAGGAAAAAAAAGGAGATAAATAAGAGTGTGTAGCTTACTGGGTGATGTTATGGTCTGTACTAAGGTCCAGTGAATGGTAATGACCATGACAGGGCTTATTGGGGTGGCTTCGGTGTCAGCCACAGGAGAGTGAGGGAACGTCTTTGGATTTCCTGTACCCCCAAATCATGCCATGCTTGCTACTCACAACTGGCTGGCCTGTGGTTATGGGGTAAAGGCAAGTAAAAATTCAAGGAATGTTTATGAATGAGACTATGAAGAGGAGGCTCTTCTGGTGCCTGGGTAATTTTTAAATTTGACGTTTATTTTTATCAAAGGAATACATATTCATAGCCAAGCAGTAATAAGCTTATAATGAAAAGCAGCCCACTGCCCCCTACCTCTGGTTTCTGCTTTCTAGAAGTAACTGTTTTTAATTCTTTTAGTTGTTTCTTTTGGTAGTTACCATATTTCTAGATAATGTGCCTTTGTTACCATTTGCTTGATTTTTTTTTTAGTTATTATTATTATTATTATTATTATTTTTATTTTTTATTTTTTTGCCGTACGCGGGCCTCTCACTGCTGTGGCCTCTCCCGTTGCAGAGCACAGGCTCCAGACGTGCAGGCTCAGCGGCCATGGCTCACGGGCCCAGCCGCTCCGCGGCATGTGGGATCTTCCTGGACCGGGGCACGAACCCGTGTCCCCTGCATCGGCAGGCGGACTCTCAACCACTGCGCCACCAGGGAAGCCCTAGTTATTATTTTTGATTTTCAATTATGGAAGATGGGGGTTAAGATTTCCTACATCAGTTCTCCTCTAATCAAATAGATGCACATTAACTTCCCTTTTCCCAGTCTTTACGAAACATGGCAGCACGCAGGTTATGATGGTGTTAATATCCAGCGTGGTGTAAACATCCATGTAATGTACTGTGATCACTTTTCTCCTGATAGACTTTCTGTTTTCCTTGAAATTAGGTACATAGTAACCAACATGCTTTTTCATTTGCTTGGTTTTCTATTACCATTTATCCTCCAGTTCTCTGATTAAACTCTAAGTATTTTCTGAATATGTTCAAATGCATCAGTTAATCTGTGTTTTGTTTTTTCCTTCAGTCTGGATAGTGGCTCTGTAGGCACCACTGCTAATCTGAGTTCACCCTTTACCCTCATGCAGGGGCTCCTGCTGGATTGCTTGTCTCCTGAGTTCCATGCCTTTCTCTTTCTCCATTTACTCTCTCACTTTCAAGGAGCATACCTTCCAGTATCTTCCTGAGAAAGGGCACATGGGAGGCAAAAACTTGGAGGCTTTGCATGTCTGAAAGTATCTTTGTTTGACTTTTATAGTTGATGAGTAGTTTGGCTGAATATAAAATTCTAGGTTGAAATTGCTTTTCCTTAGAAACTTGGAGGTAGTGTTGCATTGTCTTCTAGCTTCCCATTTCTCCTGAGAAGTCCCATGCTATTCTGTGTCCCCATCCTTAGAAGGTGACCGTTTCTCACCACTCCTTCCTTCTCCTCCCCTTCCCTCCACCCAGAAGATTTGAGACTTGTCCCTTTATCACCAGGGTCCAGAAATGTCACATTTCCATCACTTCATATGAATTTTTAAAAATACATTGTTTGGGGCACTTGCTGGATAGTTTTAAATCTAGAAACTTTAGCTGTAGGGATTTGCCTTATATGATTTATTTGATAAAAATTTCCACCCTCCATTCATTTTCTCCTTTCTGGATTTTTTTTTTTTAAATGTTGAATCTCCTGAACTGATCCACTGATTAACCTTTTCTCCTAATTTCCATTTTTTAATTGTTTTACATTCTACAGCAGTTCTCAAACCTTTTGGCCTCAGATTCCTTTTTTAGTCTCAGTATCTATTTACAGTCGTAAAGATCATTGAGAATCACAAAGACCTTTATTTACATAGATTATACCTATTGATATTCACCATATTAGAACTTAAAACAGAAATAAAAAAATATTAATTCATATAAATAAACCCATTTAATATAAATAACATAATTTATGAAAATATAAATTTTTCAAAGCAAAAAATTTAGTGAAGAGTGACATTGTTTCATATTTTTGCCATTCTTTCAAATATATGGCTTAATAGCGATAGCTATATTCTCACCTGTTTCTTCATTGGATCTGTTGTGATATGTTTTTTGATTGAAGTATATGAAGAAAGTCTGGTTTCATTCAGATGTGTACTGGAAAAGAGAAGAGTATTTCTAATTGCCCTTTCGGATAATTGTGGATATCTTCTTTGATATTACAACAAAACTCTACCATGGTGAGTTCTCAAATGTTAGTGTCAGTGTGGAATCTGAAACCTTATCAGTAAACTTCTTGTTCTCTGTTACATTAAAATCCATTGGTCTATCTCGAACGTGGAGTGGATTTTCCCTATGCCTGATTTTGTAACCTTATTCATTGATCATTTGGCAAATACTGGTGCCCTGAATTATAGATTTTTGAAATGTTGACACATTGCTTTCTACAATATCAAACATTTCGATTTGTAAATGTCACTGATCGCAACAGAAAAGTATGCTCTCGAGCTCATGGTATTAGAGGAGCTTCCTAAAATTCTAATTTTGCTTGAAAGCTCAAATTTTATTGTTAGTAACAAATATTACCAGTTGTTTTCCTTGAATTGAAAGACTTACTTTGTTAATTTTTGAGAAAAGATTTCTCGACATTAAGTTTTTACTTTGAGTGTGTGGCAGTGAAGAATAGAGTGACTACTAGTACAGTTTGCTGCCACCCGCTTGATTTCTGTTAAGGCCCCAGGAGTTTTACCCACAATTGCTCTTGTACCATCAGTGTAAATGTCAACTCAGTGGAAAAGGTGAATAATGGCTGAGTATTATTATAAAAGTAATTTTGGTTTCATGGACCCTTTGAAAGGGTTGCAGGAACCCTTAGGTATCTGAGGACCTCACTTTGAGAGCTGCTGCTCTAAACTGTATGTTTTCAACTTTATCTTACAAACATCTACTGGA
This sequence comes from Mesoplodon bidens, assembly GCF_964165515.1. Classification (NCBI taxonomy): domain Eukaryota; kingdom Metazoa; phylum Chordata; class Mammalia; order Artiodactyla; family Ziphiidae; genus Mesoplodon; species Mesoplodon bidens. The sequence continues at coordinate 114,899,847 of NC_138160.1, forward strand.
TTTTTTACTCTTGCTTTCCTTTTTAAAATTTCTTAGAGCTCTTGCTTTGTATGTCTTTATAGCTTTCAATTCTTACTTTGTATGTGGTTTATGTTCTCTTCTTTCACTGAGGGTATTAATTAATTGTATTTTTCTCTGGAGTTTTCCTTTGCTGTTTATATTGTATTTTTTCTCTGGGTTACTTCTGTTTCCTTTTGGTTGTCCTGTCTTTTTGGTGGATGCTGGTGATTCTTGGCTCATATTTAAGATGAGGCATGAACATGCAGGTTGTAAGTCCTCCGGGCATGGAGACCCTCAAATAGTGGTATCTTTGGGAGTGTTTTTTCATGGGCTGGTTAGTTTCAAGGTGGAATTTTCCAGCCTGATACATGTAACTCTTGGAGCCAAAAGGAGAAAGGGCACTGGAGGATTTTGCTATTTCGTACATTAATTTTCATAGAATCCCCATTTTCAGAATGGCACCTCACCACTTTCCTCAGTTTTGCTTTATGTCCCTGAATTCAGAGGATAGACCTACTGTGTTCTGAAAGTTTGGAAGAGAAATGGTAACGTGGATGATGAGGATCAAGGAGGGCATATCTGTTTGCTGCTTTTAAAGACTTTAACCAGGCTGTTTGCTTTCAGAGGCACCTGTCGCCTCTAAGTCGCTTGCATTTCTGAGGTTCTGTTCGCAGCAGCTTGCTTCCGAAGGCTGGCCGGGACAGCCTTAGCTTAGTGGATTGTGGAGTGCTGCAGCCTTTGTCTGCATCACTCATCCATTTATTTGCTGGCTTCCAAAATAGCGTTGACGTCGCTCTTCTGTTGTTTCCTTTTCTTTTCTCTTGGTCCTCTTGGATTGATGCAATTAAAAAAAATACTTTGCTTTGTGTTAGTGTGTGGGACACTATAAAATGGTTCTATTTATCTCCTCCTCCTGGTACTCATGTCTGATTCCATCCCCCCAGCCTTGAGTGTGGTCGGGACATGTGACTTCCTTCTAACTAATAGAATGAGGCGAAGGTGATAGGATGTCATGTCCGTATCTTATATACGATTGTAACATCAGTCTTGCTTGAAGGCTCTCTCCCTAGCTGGCTTTGATGAAGTGATGTGGGAGGCCCACATGGCAGGGAGCTGAGGGCAGTCTCCAGCCAAGAACCAACTAGGAACTGACGGTGGCCTCTGGCTGCAAGCCAGCAAGAAACCCCTAGTCCAGCAGGCTGCAAGGAACTGAATTACGCCAGCAACCACATAAGACTGGAAGAGCTCAGTCTTTCCCCATTTGAGCCTTGAGATGAAATTGCAGTCCCGGTGGACACCTTTTTTGTAGCTTTGTGATGGTGTTATACACCACAGTAACTCGTGCAGGCAGTCTTCGAGCTGCTATGTTGAACTGGAAGTTTAGCTCCTGTGATTTGGCCTCATGGTCTGGTAGCCGTGAGTAGCTGAGTATTCAGCCTCTGGTGGCTGGAGTTCCAGGTCAGGATGCCATTGCCTAAAGGCTCCCTGTACATTTCCTACTGGTGGTTATAGAATTCAGAAGACTGGACAAGAAGAGGGTCTCATAGATTCAGGGGGGGTCTCCTTCCTCCTCATGTGGGCCTATTCTTCCTGCATTATGGGGTTGCTGAGGCCTTTGCACCCAGCTCATGGACTATGTCAAGCTTGGAAGGGGTCTGCAGCCCAGCTGTCTATGATCTTCTGGGTCAACGGTTGTGGAACGTTTTGCAAAATTTAACTTGAAACACTGGAATTTAAATTCCACCGTTGGATAATAAGCACTGTGAAATCCAGGATGGGCTATTTTTGTGAATGTTGTAGAGTGGGGCTGAGGACAGCAACATGAGCTGTGGCAGGAACTTAGCCGGGAACCTGAGCCTGGCTGCTCATCTTTGCTTGGTCCTTGCCAGCTGGGTCACCTTGTACAGGTGACTTAACCTTTCTGCCCTCGGCTTCTTCACCATTAAGTCACTAACTCCTTTACCCAGCATTTAATGAGCGCTGATTGTATGCCAGGCTCTGTGCTGGCTGCTTGGTCTCCAGAGAATGTGATGTGGTTCTTGCTCTCAAGGAGCTTCATTTGAGGTGGGATAGAGGGACCCCCGAACAGACAAACCCAGGACAGCAGAGCTTGCAAACGAATGTATTTGCTTGGTTCATCCAGTGTTTTAAATTGTTGGCATTAGTTGCTGATATTTAAAAATTGAGGGCTTTGGGCTTCCTTGGTGGCGCAGTGGTTGAGAGTCCGCCTGCCGATGCAGGGGACACGGGTTCGTGCCCTGGTCCGGGAAGATCCCACATGCCGCGGAGCGGCTGGGCCCGTGAGCCATGGCCGCTGAGCCTGTGCGTCCGGAGCCTGTGCTCTGCAATGGGAGAGACCACAACAGTGAGAGGCCCGCATACTGCAAAAAATAAAATAAAATAAAAATTGAGGGCTTTTACCTAAAATTTTGGATTTCAGACTTCTCTAGAGCAACAGGAACATGTGGCAGTAGTTACCAGGAGCTTCGCTTTTTAAGTGAGTAAGGACCCATGTCTCTGTTTAGACAGAAAGAGGGAGGGCTGGGGGGACTGTCTTTTCAGAAAAATAAGAGAGAGCGTAGGTAGGATCTGTCTTCTCCTGTTGAGGTACAGCCTGGGGGCTCCTGAGTTTGTGACCTCGGCCGCTCAGGATGCAAATGCTGAATGGGGCCATGGGATCCAGAGGATTAAGGGCATGCTATATAGATCCAGGGTCCTAGGCGCCCCCTCTACTTCTTAGGGTTGTTATAAAGAGCGGAGGGTCTGGCCGACACCTGTGGAAGCCTCTTAGTCCTTTGTAGCAGACAGGTCATTCATGCATCAGTGTTGAGGGCCAGCCATTCTATTGGTGAGTTGCTTTATACCACAATCTCCATCCTGTGCATGGCTCCTGGAGTGCAGGAATTATGTCTGAACATGACCAGAATATGGTTATGGAAATGGCTGTGGGGTCCATGTGGCATGAATCTCCTCGCTCAAACCTCCTGGCCAAGCACCAGGTCCCTCTAGGACCTGGAATCCTCCACCTCCTCCCCCACTGCCACGCTGCTGCCATCTTGTAGCCCCAGGGACCTCATCGTCCTGTGGGGCCTCGGGGACTACCTCTTCGTGGAGGGTCCTGTCAAAGGAGACTCTTAGGAATGGCATCCTGGTGGGCTTGAGCTGACTGAGTGCCCGCACCCTAGACCCGCCTGAGGCAGCTCTGGGGAGGGCTGGGGAGTCTGGCCACTTATCTCACACCATTAGGCTTACGTCAGTGCTGCTAGCAGACAAAGGCTGGAAGGGGATTAGGGGTAATTACCTGGCCAGCTCTTTATTCCCAAGGTTTAATGGACCCAGCCACTGTAATTGTACCTGCTGGTGTCAGGCTGCTCCCTCCCATCCAAAGGCCAGGCCTTGGGCTGGGGTGTGGATACCAGAGGGCAGGCCCTATTGCTTGCCCACCTGCCCACCTAGTGCTGGGTGGTAATTGGAGTGTCCAGTGGCTATAGGTAAGTTCAGTGTGGTGTGGCAGCCTGGCAGCTCATCATGGAGAAAGCGGGGATCCCGTTGTGTGCCAGGACCTTCTGATGGGGGCCATGAGGGCCTCCTTACCTTATCGGTACCTGAGTAGCCCCAGGAATGTCTATCCTTCTTGTGGAGGTTCTCTGTGGCCTGTGGGTACTGTGAGTGTCTCCAGAAGGTATGGGCATTACGGAAGACAGGGCAGTTGAGGATCTTAGTCTTGTAAGGTAGGACCTGCCTTAGGGATGAGGGAGGGATGGGGCTTTTTTTCTTTTTTGCGGTACGTGGGCCTCTCACTGTTGTGGCCTCTCCCATTGCGGAGCACAGGCTCCAGATGCACAGGCTCAGCGGCCATGGCTCACGGGCCCAGCCGCTCCGCGGCATGTGGGATCTTCCCAGACCGGGGCACGAACCCGTGTCCCCTGCATCGGCAGGCGGACTCTCAACCACTGCGCCACCAGGGAAGCCCCCCTGGGTGGCTTTTTAATGAATGGGGGAGCCTTTGCACCCTGGGTGCTCTAGGGGATGGGGGCACTCAGTCCTGGCTGTGGCTGAGGGCACAGGGTGGAGGGCCCTAGGATTCTAGCTGATAGAGCTCACACCAAAGCCACAGGGGAACCACTCACTTGTCCAGGGAATCCCTGCACGGTCCCTCTCCACCTAGGGAGCCTTTGCAAGGAGAGCTCAGCAGAGGGCATTTGAAAATTCAAACTATGCATCCTTTTAATCCTTTTAGGGAGCCTGTAAGGTGATATTGATGGCAATGTTTTTATTTCTTAGAATTATTTTTCCAGTCATTCACGTGAACTCAGAGCGTCATATCGGTTTTCCACCTTAAGTAAGAGGATTAAAAGCATTGCATAATGCAGGACCCCAGTTAAGTGCTAAGGTCCCAGCGCCTTGTCACATCGTGTAATTGGGAATAATTGCCAGTGTGGGGTTGGAGAAAGGTACTCATTTGGGAGGTGGGGTGGGGTGGGGCTGGGGGCCTGGTTTGAACCGTTGATACTAGGACGCAGAGCAGGCTGAGCCAGGGGGCTCCTTCATGCGGACAGGAGGGGTGTGTCCTGAGCATCTTTACCTGGGCATCATCTGAGGGGGAACTTGGGGTTGCTTTGAGGGTGCTGCAGGTGTTGAGGGAGATGGGGGCAAAGCTGACTCTCTGGGGACAGCAAGGCTCGGCGTCACAGACCTCTTGGCCCCTTCTACTCCCGGGCTGCCGCTGCTTCACTTTCGGGGCAGGGTGTCCGACCACGCCCCTCAGTCCCTCTGAGCTGCCTGCTACGATAGCTTTGGTCAGGTGAGACTGAAGTTCTCTGCTGGGCAGGCTGGAGAGTAGTTGGTGTAGGAGGGCTCACCTTCCATGGGGTGTAGCTCTTCCAACCAGCACTCCTTGATTTCAAACCAAACCACGCCCCGGATCTTGTGCATTCCAGCTGCCACTGCACAAACGCCCTTCAGACCACACTCACGATCATCAGTGGGGACCCGGGGTACAGGGAGGGAGACCCTCCTCCCCGCAGGAAGTGAAGGGTCACGTGGCACTGGAGGCATCTTGGGAACACTGTGTTGTGGCCACTGGGCAAGCTGCTCCCACGTCTTCTTCCTGCTCAATCACTGTTTGGCCGCAGATGTTGCCTGCTTTCCTGGGTTTGGATGCCTCTTTCCTGGGGTGGGTGGTTTGAGGTGGGAAAGCAAGAAGGAACTTGGTTCTTCTTCAAGAGGTCGTGGCTGAGTGGTTTGTGGGGGCTCCCTGGGGGAATAGGGAGGGCAGGAGAGAGAACGGGGATGAGGCCCAGTTGGGAACGGTGGAAAGTCTCCCAGGATTTTGTTCGCAGCGCTCCCGGCTTCTCTGTGCTCCCGGCCGTGGGCTGAGAAGGGAGAGGAAGCCTCGACTCCCTCTCCCTAGACTCCTGTCAGTCCTTCCTTGTCTTCATGGTCATCACTATCCCCAGGAAGGGAGAAGAGATTCGGCCCCATCACAGCCATGGCCCTGTGTCTACCCAGACTCATTTTCAGTTGGGGGTCCTGTAGGGAGGCAGAAACAGCTGCCCGCATGGATGGTGAGAAAGCAGAGACTGAGGACGTTGTCCACCTGCTGCGCTTCGCTGCCCCAGCTCACCTGGCGCTAAGCCCTGTGTGGCCCCCTGCTCCCAGGTCAGCTGCTGCAGGCGGCTGTCTGCAGCCCCGCCGCACACATGGGCCCAGTGGATGTTGGCTCGAGGCCTCGTGCTCCTCCCCGGGGGGTCAGAGAGTGGCCCCTGCTCCACAGGAGCTTGCTGGTCAGTGGGGAGAGGGCACACATACCTGAGCCGCTTCCTGAGGCAGAGAGGGCTGGGGCCTGCAGGACGGCTCCAGCCCACTGCAAACACTTCCTTTACAGAGGGGGCCCCTGCAGCACAGAGGACAGCTGGAGAGACACAGGCCACACAGTCAGTGAGTCAGAGCCTGGGCTCACGGCTCCCAGGTGGAGGCCCCAGGATGGACGACGTGAGGGTGTGGCTGACCAGACACCAAAGACCTCTCAGGGATCATCCATCTGGCTCCATTGCTGAGGACAGGCTAAAATGGAGTGTGTGGGAGAGCGAGAGGGGGAGGGAGAAGGGGCAGGGGAGAGAGAGAGTCTGGGGGAGGGGCAGAGAGAGAGGGAGAGAGAGAGAGAGAGAGAATGTGTGTGAGTGTGTGTGGTTGTGTGCCCTGACCCATTTGCTGGTACCATTTACATTTCTGGACCTGTGATCATGTGTTTTCTGGGCCCAAGATGGTTAGGGAGCAAGAAGGGACCCTTGGTTTCTAAGGCCCCAAGTTAGATGGTTCTCGGCCGGATTCTGAAGTTTCCAAGTTCTTCTTGACCTCTTCCCTTGTATCTCCTTCCCTATATCAGAAGGCCCCATGGGAATGAAACTCCTTAAAGTGTAAGCTGGGAATTCCCTAAAGAAGAAAATTTTAGAACTGTTTTTGGTGGTGTGATCCCTTTTACAAGTGAAGCTAGATTGTCTCTTTAAAATTGAGATTCTGCTTAAGGAAGATGCATTGATTAAAATGGGGGAGGGGACAAGCACCTTATCCTTCTACTTGCTTTGGTGGCTCCCCAGGTAACACCATGCAACTCTAGGGCTCTTTGAAAAATGCTTTATAAGCCACTCTCCCAAGCAAGGTCCCCTCTAGGTGGAGTGAAGGTGAATGTAATGGGCTCTAAAATCAGGCTGCCTGGGTTCATTCTTGCATCTGCCACTTGCTAGCTATTGTGACCTTGGGCATGTTTCTTAATCTCTCTAAGTGTCTTTTCCTCATCTGTAAAATGGGCGTACTAAGAATATACTCACAGGTTTGTTGTATGGATTAAATTAGTTAATCCATTTAGAGTGTTTAAAACAATGACAAGCACATGTACTAAAACAATTAACAGTTACTAAATGGGAATTCTTGAGCTCCAGCATCCAAAAAAATTCACCCTAATGGTGAGAACTGGAGCTATGACAAATGTTGGGAGAGAGATTTTTCGGGTGGAGCAAAGGCCTGCCTTCAAACCCTCAGGGTCGCCTCCAGGTCAGACCAGCCCTAGTCTTGTGGATAGTGACCTTGTTTGCAGGTGAGTCACAACAGAGACCTGCCTCTTTGCCCCAACTCTGCTCGCAGAGAAATTGACTAATCGGGGTGTTGAGTTGTGTCATTCTCCTGCCTCCTGCTGGGGTGGGAGGGGTGACTTGCTCTCAGCTTGGGCTGTGGCACAGCTCTGGTGAGAGGAGGCGGTGGTGGCCCAGCTGGGAAACCTCCGTAGAGCAGCTATGCATTGACGTGACGACAGATTTGAGAACCCTTCCTAAGGAAGGGAGCCTTACCCCTTGCTCCCCCTCCTTCCTTTGTAGGACGAACTGAACAATCATAATAAGGGGATTGCTTTTGTTAGGGCCTCCTCTTATTCCCTTCTTGGAGATATCCAGGGCAGCTCCTTGTATCCCCATCCTACACATGGGATGCCTGAAGCCTAGAGAGGTGAAGCTGCCTGCATGGCTGACTCAGGGTCAGAGCCCGTGGCCTCCTGACTGTGCTGAGGTCTCACAGATCTTGGCCTTAGCGGGGGTCATGGCCATGATGGAGAGCAACGCCAGAGGGCTGGAGGCGGCACAGCCTGAGAGTGTCCCATTTCCAGTGGAAAGGCCTCTGCCTGCCCGCACTGAGCTGGGAACTCCTCTGGTTCCATGCTCAGCGAGCACTAAGGAGAAGTTCACTGAACAAGGGGACAGTGCTGGGAGGTATTTCTCAAATGTGGTGGAACTGCTCAATGGACGTGGAACTTGGGTCATGACTGAGCTGCACAACCGGTAGAGCCGTGTGTTCTGCCATAGCGTGAAAATGGTTAAATGTCCATCAGGTTAGAAAATAAAGACATGTACTGTCAACTGAGGCATCTTACGATGGGACCTACCGTGGCTACTCCCAAGTAAATCTATGCCAACCCTGGAGGATCTCACCCTGCCTTGCCTCTGTAGAACGTTATCTTTGAATTTCTTGTCTCTCTGTCCCAGGGAAGAAATCCTGACTTAGAAAATATCTGGCCTTCCAGAATGTTCTTCACTGCAACTGCAGAGCAGACTACTCCCGCTGTCCTCCTCTGGGCACTATTCTTGGTGTCAGCCTTGGTATTCAGAGTACCATGGGCTGGGGGGATGTGCCCTCTGAAGGACCTTCTGGATCAAAGGGTCAGTGGCCACAACTCTGTAGCTTTCTGCATGCTCTTCTGCAATTTGCTGTGGGAGCTGCCGGAGCATCTGCTCCTTGCAGTGAAAAAGAAAGCTGCTTAAGTTTCTCTGGGCCTGTGCCTCTCATAGACTTGTTTTACATGTGTAGATCTGGTCATGGGTCAAAGCTGTGTAGTCTGTGGAGCTCAGAGGTCTTCCTTAGCAATACTTTTGTTCAACTGGTAAAGCTTCTCAGAGGGAGGAAACCATGGGCTGACTTCACTTGAGAGGTAAACTGAGGCACTAGGCACCTGAAGGGCCTTTAGAATTACAGTGTCAGGATGGCAAGAGCATCACATATTCATTCACTGGATACCGCCGTGTGCCAGACACCGTGCCAGACACAGGACTCCGGGACATGAGCAGCCTTGTCTGCTACCCAGTGTGAGATGCCTCCTGCCAGCAGAGTTCTCCCTGGGCAGAGCCCCACACTGTGCCAGCCTGTCCTTCTGATAGGCCATAGGGTAGGGCCCGTGGAGCCAGCCCCCAGGGTCACGAGAACAGGGGAGACTGGTTGGCACATCCTGTGCCCGTGTTCATGGTGCCAACTCATCCAAATCAGATTTGGTTTTATCTTGAGGAAATTTCAAAATTGAATGAGATTTCAAAATACTTCTTTCACTGATGTTTCAAAATTAGAAGACCCAGGGCTTCCCTGGTGGCGCAGTGGTTGAGAGTCCGCCTGCTGATGCAGGGGACACAGGTTCGTGCCCTGGTCCAGGAAGATCCCACATGCTGCAGAGAGGCTGGGCCCGTGAGCCCTGGCCGCTGAGCCTGCACGTCCGGAGCCTGTGCTCCGCAACAGGAGAGGCCCGCGTACCGCAAAAAAAAAAAAAAAATAGAAGACCCAAAACCTATACTGTCAACTTCTCCTGGCCTGGGCTAGGCCAGGCCACTGCTCAGCGCCTCACTCCTGCCCCTCTCCCCAGCCTCTTGCTACAGCTCTGCGGGACTGGGCTCCAGGGGTGAAATCTTGCCTGATCTTGGGAAGGCATCACTGGCTGCACAGAATAGTGTGTCGTGAGAGAGATCCCAGGGTGTATTGGTGCAGTGTCCTTTGGTGGTGGCAGGGACATGCCTTGGAGCCAACCGAGCCTTGGACACTGGTTCCCACTTGGCTGACTGCTCTTGGAGAAGTGCCTTTCCCCACAGGCCTCAGTCTCTGAGCAGTAGTGGTGGCTGGTGGCTTATGTCAGGAGGTCTCCACTGGTCTGTGGGTCCAGGCTGAATGTCCTCACATGGCACTGTGCTCCTCCCATCCAGTTTATTAAGGCGTTATTCTTCCTGGATGGCACCTGGCTAAACTGGAACAAACCTAACTTCCCTGGTGAGCCTGCCTGCCTTGTCCACTTCGGCACCCTGGGCTCTCCCTTCCCCAGGGCCCCTGATGACCCATTCACTGGGGACATACCCTACCTGTGCTACAATCTGTGTGTGTGTCCATCTAGACTAGGAGCTCACTAGGAATGGACCTCAGTTTTTTCCCTTCTTGTATCTTTCCCATGGCCTTGGCCATGGTTTGTGGATTTTTTTTGAGACCACAAACAAGACAAACAACTCAGCAGAATCATGGTGACCTATGGAGTGAAATTTCCCATGTATCATATATTTTCTAACAGCTTTCCTTGGGACCCAACATTAAGTGAGTTTCAGGAATCTTTGTCATGCTCTGGCAATTGTATGGTCTTTTCCATCCATGGATTGTCATGGGGTAGTTGTCCTCTATCCTGAGGTCCACTGGGACTCGTGAAGGACAGGAATGGGGATGGAGGCCCGTGGGGGCTCACTGCATAGTTTCCCATGGTGCCCATTGTTTCTCAGTCTTTCCCAGAAACAGGTTTGGGGTGGGTCTGAAGGGGATGGGGGCAGCTCAGCCAGTGCTATGGTTCCAGGCTGCTGGCTGGGCCCACGGATGCACAGATTATGGAGACGTGGCCCTTTTCTTCCCATGCTGGAAATGGGCCCCAGAAAGCTACCACTGGGCTCTTCTGTTGGGAGGGCAGGAGGAAGCATGCACCGCAGATACTGTGAAGTCTGCAGGTTTCACTCAGTTGGGATTTGTCATCTGGCAAACAGTCAAGTATCTGCCATACCTGTCCGTGTCAGCTGCAGCCTCCACGGCCCATCCGCATGATGAAGTATCCAGTCAAGTTTTGGCAATTTTGAAGGTGTGGCAATCTTGGTTCTTGCAAGGGGCCAGTGGGGAGCATTGCGACAGAGGCCCTTGTATTGGGCCTGCAGGATGCCGCAGGAGGGAGGCGGAGGGCACTCTTGACAGTTGACATCTGTGTCAACAGTGCCTGGTGACACAGAGGGGGGAGGACGAGCCTGCACTTGGCAGGCCAACAATGGCTGATTGATGAAATTAACTTTTCCCTCAAAGGCCCCACCACTACCAGGGCTGCCCGGGCTGACAGGGGTCTGCCTGCTGCACCTTGGAGGCTCCCCTGGCAGGCTCAGAGCAGGGGACAGGAGTGCGTATTGGTCCCTGATGAGGTCACAACTTGTCCCTGAGCCTCTGGGGGCCTGCTGTGGGGGGAGGGGCAGGCTGGTGGCTCCTTGGCATGCAGGAACAAAGGCCTGGTGGCCTGGGGGTGATGAATGCTGTATGGGGGGAGTGGCTGGGCTCTGGGTGTGTGATATATCCACGGTGCCTCCCACCTGGTGTGAGGAGGGAGGAGCTTCATGAGCTGCTGGGGAGATTTGTTTGTCCTCCCAGAAAACGTGGCTCACTTTGTGGGAGTTGCAAATGCTCCCCTGACACCTTAGCCACACTGCACTTCTGAGCCCAGTTCAGCATGGAGGGTGAAAATCTTGGCCCTTCTTCTTCCTCTTGCCCCATCCCCTTCTCTTACACACACACACACACACACACACACTCACTCACTCACTCACTCACTCACTCACTCACTGCCTTACCTGCTGACGATGCATGACTCATGTCATCTGGAGCTCAGGCAGCCCAAGGCCACGGTGCTGGGAGACTCTTCCTACAGATGTGGACGTTGAGGCCTAGGTGATGAGACCCCTGTTGACTTTGCCAACAGGGACTACCCCACCTAGTTTGTGTGTGTGTGTGTGTTGTATCCTCAGATGAAATGAACCCAAACAGACTTAAGTGACTCAGTAGGCCCCTCAAGACAGGCCATTGCCCCCCAAGGGGCCTCAGTGTTACCATGTTCTCACGAGGGCGGTAGTGCTGGCTCAGTGTGGATCTCAGGATTGTTGTGTGCTCTCAGACAGCAAAGGGAGAAAGGATCCTTTCGGAGCTGAGCAGGAAAATAGAAGGATCTTCCAAATCCCAAGTTTGTCCATTTCACTTTCTATTTGAAATGTCTCAAGGCTCCTTCAATGGTAAATTTCAGTCATTCTCAGGATAGAGACCAAAATGCTTATCAGCATCCAGCCTCCACCCATCTTGGTTCTTCAACATCATACTCTGCACTTACTGCTCATTTTCTTCCTCTTCCCACAATATCTAATATACAGAGGCTTTATGGTTGGATAAAGCATGGAGCCCACTGGCCCTTTTGCTGGGAATGCCTTTCCTCTCATATCCCCTCTCTCCTGCCCTTTCCACCTAGTTACTTCCTGTCAGTCCTTCAGTTCTTTGAGCGTTTGTCCTTGTAGATATTTTCCATCCTGTTTTTTATTTCTTTACTATTTACCTTGTGACCATAATTGTTATAGATATAGATTGTGAGAGGATTCTACTATCTGAAGTGTTTTTGTGGATCTGTTTCAGTTGTCTGGTTCATGGTGTCTTATTTCCTTATGTGCCTGATTATTTTTGACTGTGTGCTGATCATTAACTTTGAAAATATATTTTAGGGACAATTCTTTCAGGATTTTCATTTGCTTCTGCTGGCCTTTGAGGGTACTACCAGTTAATTCAAACTTGAGATTCCTTGAACTCTCAGGTTATTTGAAACATAAGCTTCAGACCCACAAGAGGGCTAGTTTATTTCTGTTTTACCCCCTGAGTGAAGCTCTTTAGAGACTCAGTTTACTGTAAGTGGGGAATTAAATAACCCACCATGGGTGGGAACTAGGCTTTGACTTTTGTTCCTCTCATCCTAGGAGGTCACCACAGCTATAGTTCAACTTTGCATCTGTTTCTTCTAGATCAGAAATTGACTTCAGGGCAAAAGTAGCTTTGAATGTTTGCCTTGTCTTAATATGTCCTTTCCTTTTTGTAGATTTTGACCTGGTGGTTCTTCACTATTCTTTTGAGAAGATTAAAAAATATTTTATTCAGGATTTTTATTTTGTTTTATTAATTTTTACTGAGGTATAGTTGACATACAACATTATATTAGTTTCAGGTGTATAACATATGATTTGATATTTGTATATATTGTGAAATGAGCACTGTAATAAGTCCACTTAACATGCATCACCACGCATAGTTACAAAAACTTTTTTCTTGTGATGGGAACTATTAAGATCTACTCTCTTAGCAACTTTCAAATACACGATATAGTATTGGGTTGGCCAAAATTTTGTTTGGTTTTTCCCATAAGATGGCTCCAGTGGTACTTAGTTGTCTTTAACTTCATTCGAAACAATTTTATCAGATTGTAATGTGACAGCTGTCATGTCAGCGTGCATTTTACAAGAAAAACTTAGCAAAACTGGTAAATTTTTGTGTAGGCATTTTAATACTGAAGGAAGAAAAAAAGCAACATTTTCCGCATATTATGCTTTATTATTTCAAGAAAGGTAAAAACGCAACTGAAGCACAAAAAAGATTTGTTCAGTATATGGAGAAGGTGCTGTGACTGATCAAATATGTCAAAAGTGGTTTGTGAAATTTCGTGCTGGAAATTTCTTGCTGGATAACACTCCACGGTCAGGTAGACCAGTTGAAGTTGACAGAGATCAATTCGAGACATTAATTGAGAGTAATCAACATTATACCACGCAGGAGATAGCTGACATACTCAAAATATCCAAATCAAACGTTGAAAATCATTTGCACTGGCTTGGTTATGTTCATCACTCTGGTGTTCAGGTTCCTCATAAGTTAAGTGAAAAAAACCTTCTTGACCATATTTCCACATGCGATTCTCTACTTAAACTAAGGAAAACGTTCTGTTTTTAAAACAAGTTGTGAAGGGGAATGAAAAGTGGATACTGTACGATAATGTGGAACAGAAGAGATCGTGGGGCAAGCGAAATGAACCACCACCAACCACACCAGAGGCCGGTCTTCATCCAAAGAAGGTGATGTTGTGTATATGGTGGGATTGGAAGGGAATCCTCTATTATAAGCTTTTTCCGGAAAACCAAATGATTAATTCCAACAAGTACTGCTCCCATTTAGACCAACTGAAAGCAGCACTGAAAGAAAATCATCTGGAATTAATCAACAGAAAACGCATAATCTTCCATCCGGGTAATTCAAGACTGCATGTTTCTTTGATGACCAGGCAAAAACTGTTACAGCTTGGCTTGGGAGTTCCGATTCATCCGCCATATTCACCAGACACTGCACCTTAGGATTTCCATTTATTTCAGTCTTTACCAAATTCTCTTAATGGAAAAAAAATTTCAATTCCCTGGAAGACTGTGAAAGGCACCTGGAAGAGTTCTTTGCTCAAAAAAGGTAAAAAGTTTTGGGAACACGGAATTATGAAGCTGCCTGAAAAATGGCAGAAGGTAGGGGAACAAAACGATGGATATATTGTTCAATAAATTTCTTGGTAAAAATGAAAAATATGTCTTTTATTTTTACTTTAAAAACCGAAGGAACCTTTTGGCCAATCCAATATTATTATAGTCACCACACTGTACATTACATCCCCATGACTTATCATTAGGGTTTTTAAGGTGTCCTCTGTGAGAGGTCAGTTAAAATTCAGTAGCTCTGCTTATGAGGACAGAAGTGTCCTGGTATAATTGTCATTTCTCCAAGGCAGCCTTCTCTGACTTTCAGCATGGGCCTGGGTCCCCCATATCGCACCCTCTACTAGTACAATGAGACTCTCTCCTCCCTAGTCCTCAAAATGGTTGTACATAGAAGTTCATTGTGTGTTTATTTGACTAACACCTCTCTCACCTCCAGACTGTAAATCTATTCAGTCAGGAGCAGTCTGTTTTGGTTACCACTGTATCCCCACTACCTAGAACAGTGTCTGATATGTCGCATGTTCTTAAGGACCGTTTATGTTTGTAATGACTTATGACTTCTACTTCCTTCACTTGGTCCATCATGTTTGTTTTTGTGCAACTTTTTGCTGTTACTTTGAATATGCAACTTCATTATGTCCTACCTTACATTTTGGATCCTTCAAAGACGAGGTTGACCCTGACATGCATGTGATGATTAAGAACATAAACTTTAAATTCAGAGAATCCTGGGTTTTATCCATGTTCCTTCCTAGCTGTATGGTCTCATGTGAGTCTGTTAACTTCTCTGAGCTTCAATTTCTTCATTTGTAAATTGAGAATAACATTTGTGTCTATTTTGTTGGGTTGCCTTGATGATTAAATGAAATGATACTTAGCATAATGGTTGACTGTGGTGGGTGAAGTGGATTGGCACTAGGCATCCATCCAACTTCCTTCTAGTGTACCTTCCTATATACAAATGTTGATAAGGCAGAAACTGTATGTCTCAGATTCTCTTACAGCTAAAGTCTGGATGCAAGTAGGTTCATTTGTACGACATTCGGAGGGCAGAGATGAAGTGGAGGTTATCTTCTTGCTGCCTTGGCAGCAAGCCTGGCAACAGCAAGCATGGCCATGTTGCTGTTGATTTTTCCATGTCAGAATTCCAGTGTCTGTTCACCAGTTTTTTGGGGTGTTAAGAGACACTTGTGGCAGTGACAGCACTTTTACATCCCTGGATTGCAGCTACGGAAGCGTGTTCTTGCAGTCACTAGTTCCAGTGGCAGTTTCCTTATACCCTACTAAATCAAATATGAGTGAGGCTCTGGCCATAATCCATCCTGAGGCACAGTTCCATTTCAACTATTAACCTGTGAAATTCAATTAACAAGTTTTCTGCTCCAAATCACAGTGGTGGTACAGGCATAGGTTAAGTTATAGAAATTTCTGTCAAGCAAGGGAGAAAATTAAAAAAAAAAAAAAAAAAAAAGGTCACTGGTCCCAAGCAATTTTGAAATTGAGCTGGGCAAACTCCTTTTGGTTTCAAAGCCTCTTCTGTGATTCTTGGCTCCAACCTCTGGGCTCAAGGCTCTACCCTCTGAGTCATCCTTTCTTTTTCATTAAAGGTAGCATCTGAGGAGCATTTGCCTCTGAGGAGTTTGATCAGCCTGTGTCTTGTGTGGAGAGTTTTGGAGTTCATACAGCCTTCTTTCATTTTGTCTGCTCTCTTTCCCCTTCATTGCCAACTGGCAGTGTTTCTGCTGGTATAACATTCTCAAGAACTTTGTAGGTCTCCTCCTCCACAGGTCTTTGCTAGATAATCTCACCTCTATTTAGGCTTCTGCTGAGATGGCTGAGGGGATCTATGAGTCACACACTTAATCTCTTCAAAGAGCCTTTTGTGTGACTGAATACTCTGACCTTTTGATCTTTCTGAGGTACTAGCAAAAGATTGTCCAGCCACACCCTCAGTTTTTACCCTAGAACCTGCTTTCCTGACATTGAATCTCTTAATTTTAGTGTCTTGGAATCTAGATAGGCCGAGAATTTCTCAAATCATCAAGTCCTGGTTACTTCTCGTTTACCAGTTCTTCCTTCAGTTTACCTCTTTCCTTTTGCATTTTACCACAAGCAGCAAGCAAAAATAAACCTGGTCACACCTTAGACACTTTTCTTGGAATTCTCCTCAGCCAAATATCCAAGTTCGTCACTTGCAAGTTCTGCTTTCCACGTAACTGCAGGGCATAATTCCACTAAGTTTCCTGCCACTCTATAACAAAGGACCCTCTTTCTTCCAGTTTCCATGAACATTTCCTCAATTTCCTTCTGAGCCCTCACTTGCAGCACTTTTAACATCCATATTCTACTAACAGTCTGTTCACAACAATTTAAGTATTCTCTAAGGTGGTTTAGGTTTTCCTACCATGTTTCTCATCCCTTGTGAGTCCTTATTAGTAGAGCTGTTAATGTCCATATTTCTACTAATAAAGTCAAGGCAAGCTAGGCTTTCTGTCATACTCCTCAAAATTATTTCAGTCTCAGCAACTGCCCAATTCCAAAGTCACTTCCACTTTTTAAAGTATTTGTTAGAGACACCCCCCTCCCCACTTCTGGTACCAAAATATGTATTAGTTTCCCATGGCTGCTGTAACAAATTATCACACCACCAATTTATAATTTTGTAGTTCTGGAGGTCAGCAATCTGAAGTGTCCCACTGGGCTAAAATCAAGGTTGTCATCAGGGCTTCATTCCTTTCTGGAGGCTCTAGGTGAGAATCCATTTTCTTGCCTTTTCCAGCTTCTGGAGGCTGCCCCCATGCCTCAGCTCATGGGCCCTTCCATCTTCAAAGCCAGCAATAGCTGGTCATGACTTTCTCATACTGCATCATTCTGACACTGACTATTCTGCCGCCATCTGCCACATTTAAGGGCCCTTGTGATCACATTGGGCCCATCCAGATAATCCAGGATACTCTCCCTATCTTAAAGTCAGCCAATTTGCAACCACAATTTCATCTACTACCTTAATTCCCCTTTGCCATGGAATGTCAAACGTTCACAGGTTCTCAGGGTTTAAGACAGGGATATCCTTGGGAGGCCGTTACTCTGCCAGCCACACCTCCCTTCAGATTGGCAGATAGGCTCAATGGGGTTGGGAAGTCTTCCTGGAGGCCCATCTACAGCTAAGTTTTCTAGCTCTTTCAGTGAGTTTGTTAGCATCCAATTTCCTGACTATAAGTGCATTCCTTACCCTCTGAGGGCTTCCACTGAGGGTGACAACATCACAGTTGTAGAGTGGCAGCGCAGAGCAAAGAGGGTGGTGATCCATCTCTCAGCCCTGAGGGACGTATGCTGTGAGGACTGAGCAGCTGCTACCCAAGAGGGCTTCAAGGAGGCAGCATGAGCAGTGATAAGTCGCAGGAGTGACTGGAGTTTATGGGAAGGGTGAAGGGTATTAAACATCTACTATCTGCTAGGCACTGCACTGGGCTTTTTTCCACAGCAATTACATTATTTAAGTTCATCTGCGATGAAGGAAGTACTCTATTCTGGGCTGTCCAATATGGTAGCCACTAGCCACATGTGACTACTAAGCATCTGAAATGTGGTTAGTATGACTGAAGAACTAAACTTTGATTTTATTTAATTTTAATTAATGTTCATTTACATAGCTACATGTGACTAGCAGCTACCATATCAGACTGCACAGCTCTGATAGGTTAAGTTGTCTGTGGTCTTACTATGGCAGAATTAGGACAGTAATGAGAGAGGGGTTTGGAGTCGGGCAGTCCCGTCTCATCACACTTCCTGTGACTTGCCTTTGTGTGGCTGCTTCTCTCTGACCCTAGCCCCAGCCTTGAACAATTCAGCTCCCTCTGCTGTCTGGCCATTGGCTGACACCAACCCTCTAAGCCTTGACTATAACTCCTCCACGGTTGTCCCCCGGGAGTTGGGAACTTCTATAGTCAGTTCATGGTTTTAAGGGAGCCAGTAAGAGAGGGGGCGGGTATGTCTGGGGTAGCAGAAGCCAGAGTCACCCAGGCTGGTACCCTGTCGGACAGAGCCTCTGGATGATGGCACCTGAGATGTCATCGCCAGCACCGTCACCCCACATGGGCTCGGCATGGTCCTGGAGCCTGCTTCCCCAGGTGCTGCCGTATGTCACTTGTCAGTTGAGAGCGACTGGTGTTTGCCCTCTTGGGGTCTCCTTTTCTGCTGTGCCTGCATACCCGCCTTTCTTGGCACAAGTAAGAGCAGGTGGCGTCACGGGTGGAGGTTGGCAGGGTTGTGCAGTGGGGGCTCGTGGCTCTGGGGACACCAGGGCTTCCTGGAGGCTGCTCCTCTCTGAGCCCCTGCCTGTGGCCCCATGGGTGGCTTGGCAGAGCTACAGAGCCATGGATGATGGGACTGGCCTGTGGTTGGTGAAGGTGGGATCCGGGCAGAGTCCGGCTATAAACATTTGCCCAGGCAGAGGTTTCAAGTATATGGCTTAGGGGATGTGCCTGAACTAAACATGTTATTAACTGGATTATCTCTCCCAACTGAGAACCAGCTTCTGTGGGTCCCCTGTGAAACAGTCAGGAGTCAGGGTGACTGACCCCACCCGGGGTGTGTGCCTGGCGTCAGTGAGCCTGCTGCCTGCATGGCAGCCAGGCGATTTCTGCTCCTGGCTCATCCACTAGTTTATTCACTCATTTATGCATCTATTACACAGTCCCTGGGCACCAGGCCCAGAGCTGGATGCTGGGGACCCGAAGGGGAACTGAACCAGATGGGGTCTCACAGAGACAGTGACCAATGGAAGACTGCAAAATGGTAAAACAAAGGTAGGTACGGAGAGCTGGGGTGTTCAGGATAAAAGGCTGAGATGAGGCTGGAGAGGTGGGCGGGGACCAACACATGTAGAGGCCTTGGGAGTTTTGGTAGGAAGTCGGCCTCTGTTCCAGCTGTGATGGAGGTTCCTGAAGAGTCTTAGGAGAGGAGTGATGGGATCAGATGTGAGAAGGATGGATTAGAGGATACTGGCTAGGGCAGAGTGAGACCACTGAGGAGGCCGTTTGTTCATTCGTTCATTCATTCATTCATTCATTCATTCATATTTTATCCAGCACATATTTGGGTTTCTATTATCTGCCAGGCCCTATTCTAGGAACTAGGGGTGAATCACCGAACAAAATAGACAAAAACCTCTATCCTCAAGGAGCTTACATTTCTAGGAGAGAGAAGAGAGAGGTGGAGAGGGAAGGGGGAGGAAGAGAGAAGGAGAGGAGGGAATAGGATACATAACAGCTATAATAAATGAGTGAACAGTGTAGCATGTTAGAAGGTAATAAATGCTACAGAAAACAGAAAAAAACAGAGCAGGACTCAAGGTTTGGGAAATGTTGAGGGCGGAGAGAGTACCTCTCACGAGAGGGTAAGATTTGAGCAGAGACGTGGAGACGAAGAAGTTATCAGAAGTTATCCGTGTATTGATAGATAGGGGCGAACCTAAAGCAAGACTGTATCTGACGTGTTTAAGGAACAGCTGGAGAACAGGGTGCCTGGAGTGGAATGGCCACAGCAGAGAGGAGCCCTGGGGTAGAGAGAAGGTGAGGTGGTGAAGATCATGTAGAGAGAGGTTTTATCCTAGTATGCTTGGACCCCGGAAGGGCTCATGGATAGAGTTCATAGGGTCTTTGAGCTTAAATGGCAAAAAAATTGGACACCTTTGTTTTCCTTAACCTTTAACTAAAATTTAGCATACCTTTCGATTATGATTGCAGGCAAAAAACCCACCTGTGACTTTCTCAACAATGCAAGTTACAGATATTTTTATTCTACATGAAAACTGTTTCAGATATCTTGAAATATTTCTTCGCACCCCTAGTTCAAACTTACAGTAGCCACAGATCCTATGATTTAATGCATACATATCACAGTATCACAAATCGTAAAAATGAACTATTTCGATGGAATTGGTTTCATTTGTAATGCTCTGTACTTTTTATGCATGCAAAACCTTTCCCAAAGATGAGTCCTCTGGCATCACTGGCCTGCTAGGGGTCATGGCACAGAGACCGCAAAGAAGCTCTGGTGTGTAGTCTGAATGCAACTTAAGAACTTCGAGTGGAATGAGAAGCCATTGCAGGTTGTTGAACACAGAATCATTCTTTTAAAATGTAAACCGAGATTCTGGCTGCTCTGTTGCACCAAGACTGGCGGGAGATGGGCAAAGTGGCTACAGTGATCCTGGCTGGAGACGGTGAAGGCTCAGGCCAGCGGGGAGGCAGTGGAGGTCATGTAAAGGGGGTAAACCTGGATGCACTGTGAAGGGAAGGCCAAGAGGAATTGCAGCTGGATAGGATGTGGGGAGCGTGAGAGAGGCATCAGGGATGCCTGGCTGCAGTGGTCTAGCTGCTCAGGACGGTTTCAGAGGAGGTGACATTTGAGCTGGGTTAGAAGGTGGTGTTGGCTGTGTTGTTGTGAGTCCTGCAGGGCCTGTGTACTGTTGTCTCCCACTCTGGCAGCCCTGGCAGCTTGCCTAGGACCCATTGTAGGTCCTCACGATGTGTATCAGTCCAAAGGTGGGGTGCAGGTGGAGGGAAGATCCATGGGCGTGCTCAGGCTTCTGGCTGGGGTGCTATAGGAGGGATGACTTTGGTGTGACAGAGGTCCTGCCACCCCCAGGAGAACAGTGGGCAGAAGGCATTTGGTGATATTTAAACTCCCAGGCCAGGGAGGCATTAGCCTGTGCTGAGAGGGGGAAGGAAGCTCTCTGTAGCTCCCTCAGTTCTCTGTTTAGCGGGGGTGACTGATTGATGGCCATGGGTTTAATAACTCGGTCAACCAGGGCTACTCCATGCAGGATGAATTTGGTTGAGATGTAAATATTTTATATCAGAGTATTAACTGCTTATTAAAAGTGTATTGAGATTTACATGTTATGTGGCTATAATTATAGACATCACAGAGAGGTCATTTGCTTGCTGGAAACATCTCTAACAGAGCTGTTAATCCGGAAATGTGTGTCCTGCAGTCAGCGAGGTTTCAGGTAGGGCATTTTACTTGTCTTATTAAGCAGAAATTAAACACAGGTATAAATGCTGACGCACACGCAGCTCCATATTCTGGACCCACCACATGCAGGTCACGTGGCGTCGCCAAGCTCTGACTCCACTCCTCTGAGATAAAAGAGGGAGTTCTGTGCTGCTGGGCCTTCTTGGCTTGTGGTGACAGGGGGCACCCGGGGAGAGCTGAGGCTGTTTCTCTCTTCCACCCATGTCCAGAGTCCGCTGGACTGCCCAGGTCTGGGGAACAAAGGGGACCTGCTGCAGACAGGCACACACCTCTGCTCATGACTGCGGCTGGTGCATTTTTGCTGTGTTGACTCCTCCTTCTTGTGGCCTGGAGAGGGAGGTACCACACTCTCTGGGGATAGATTGGAGCCTGTGGTAAGTGATTATAGGTTTTTTTGAACTGAACATCTAAAACTTTCTCTGTATGAAAAAAATGTGATCAGTGCAAAACTTGGGGCAGGTGACCCTTGGGAAAAGAAATATTTCTTTAATGACCAAAGGGTGTTGAGTTTAGGGGGCAGCTTGGAGTCCGTTCTTCCTTCCATCCATCCATCCATCCATCCATCCAGTGTACTGAGTGCCACATGTTGGGAATACAACAGCAAGCAAAATAGAAACTCTTGCCTGCATGGAGCTTATATTTCCCTGGGGAAGTCAAGTATCAGACAAATAAACATATAATGGATCCAAATGGATAAACAACAAGGTCCTACCGTATAGCATAGAGAACTATATTCAGTATCCTATGATAAACCATAATGGAAAGGAACATAAAAAAAGAATACACATATGTATAACTGAATCACTTTGCTGTAGAGCAGAAATTAACACAATATTGTAAATCAACTGTATACCATTTTTTTTCTTTTTTTTTTTAACTTTTGGCTGTGTTTGGTCTTTATTGCTGTGTGTGGGCTTTTTCTAGTTGTGGCAAGCGGGGACTACTCTTCGTTGAGGTGCGCAGGCTTCTCATTGCAGTGGCTTCTCTTGTTGTGGAGCACGGGCTCTAGGCGTGTGGGCTTCAGCAGTTGTGGCATGAGGGTTCAGTACTTGTGGCTCACGGGCTTAGTTGCTCCGCGGCATGTGGGATCTTCCCAGACCAGGGCTTGAACCTGTGTCTCCTGCATTGGCAGGGAGATTCTTAACCACTGTGCCACCAGGGAAGCCCATAAATCAACTATATGCCTTAATTTAAAAAATTGATTTAAAAAAAGGTTTTTTTAATGAGATTAAGAAAAAACATATAATGGATCCAGAGATCAGGCTGCATATAAGGGTAGTTTTATTAACCAAATTTAAATGATTTCTGTAACCATTTTTTCTGTGGTTTGTTTTTATTTCTTTTTTTAAAAATGTATTTATTATGCATTTTTGGCTTCATTGGGTCTTCTTTGCTGCGTGTGGGCTTTCTCTAGTTGCAGTGAGTGGGGGCTATTCTTCGTTGAAGTGCGTGGGCTTCTCATTGCGGTGGCTTCTCTTGTTGCAGAGCACAGGCTCTAGGCGCGCAGGCTTCAGTAGCTGTGGCTCGCGGACTCAGTAGTTGTGGCTCGCAGGTTCTAGAGCACAGGCTCAGTAGTTGTGGCACACGGGCTTAGTTGCTCCATGGCATGTGGGATCTTCCTGGACCAGGGCTTGAACCCGTGTCCCCTGCACTGGCAAAAGGATTCTTAATCACTGCACCACCAGGGAAGTCCCTTTATTTCTTTTAAAAATTGCTACACTTGTAGACACACAACTCAGTGTGTCCAAACAGTCATATCTTGGCTTTCTGGGAAATGGGCAACTCCTGGCTATCTGGGTTTCTCACAGCTTCCTTTTACTATTCTTCATGGAAGTCCTTCCATAATGTTTTCTTGTGTTCCCTATTCCCTGACTCAGAAGGCAAGAGTGTATGAGATACACTGTCGTGGTAACTTGGGGCTGTTGTCATGCCTATTCTGGGCTGTGATCCGGGGATGCCCTCTGAGGGTGGGGCACACTGTTTGCCCTGCACTAAGTGGTTCCAGAGCTCTACTTTTTTAGTCTTAGGGTCTTCTTTTTTGTAGTTTCCCCTCTCCTCCCTGCTGGCAGGCTGCTCCTCCTCTTTCTGTGCTCTATCCTTCTCTCTCCATCTCCAGAGCCTCCTGGCATGCACACAGACACAATACAAAATTGGTTCATGTCTTCCAAGAGAAGGCTCGTTAGCAAATTGATAAGCACGTTCATCATTTTTGCCTTGAGGTTGCAAGAATTGTTTGTGAGCAAAGTCTTAGGCTGTGAAGAGAGGCACATCCATGGGAAGAGTTGAGGGGCCTCTCCTGACCAGAGCAACTGTGAAATGGGCACATTTTCTGAAAGGGAGCTGAGGGAACAGGAGGTCCAGTGAGAGTAGAAGGTCTTCACAGAGCCCTCAGGGCATTACCTGCCTCAGGTGGTACTATAGCCCCAGCCCTGTAGAAGTGGCCCATTTCTGCTGTGATGGGGCCCCTGAGTGAATGGTCCTCCCAATTAGGGGTCTCATTTTCCTGGAGCACCTAAACCTGCACTGTCCAAAGCAGTAGCCATTGGCCATGTGAGGCTTTAGAACACTTCACATGTGATTAGTGGGGCTGAAGAGCTGAATTTTCAATATTTAAACATTTTAATTAATTTAAATTTAAAAACAAGTATAGCCTGCCAGCAGGGAGGAGAGAGAAGACTATAAAAAGCAGACCCAAGGACGCAAAAAGTTATTAGAAAACTTTTAAGTATGTTTGGAATAACTTGGGTATGTGAATTTACATTTATAACTGTAAATTTTATGAGACCTAAGTACTGATTAAGAATTTCTGAGGAAAATCAAGCATCTGAATTAACACCTGCTATACGTGTAAAATACACACTGGAGTTCAAAGACATAGGATAAAAAAAAGTTAAATATCCCATTAGTAATTTTTTATATTCAATTGCACATTGAAATGATAATATTTGGGGTATACTGGGTTTAAGAAAATACATTATTAAAATTAATTTCACCTGCTTCTGTTTACTTTAAAAGTGGCTTCTCTAAAACTAAAAATTGTATTTGTGACTGGCATTATATTTCTGTTGGACAGTGCTGCTCTAGACCCTTCTCTGCGCTTGCTCAGATCTGAGGCTATTACATAATTTGATGGGGTTCCACCTACCATTTATTGGACACTTACATGTGCTAGACTCTGTGCTAAGAACTTAACATGTTTTCAGTCCTCCCAAGCGTCCTATGAGGTATATACTAAGATCCCTATTTAAAATGTAAGGACACTGAGTCTCAGAGTGATGAAGGAACTTGCTTAAGGTCACACAGCTAATATGGAGCAGAGCTGGGTTCCTAGAATCAGACAGGCCTGGGTTAAGGGCGCCCTCATGACCACTGCACCACATTGCCCCACCCCCACCCCCATGAGTTCAATGCCCATCTTGGGGCCGTATATCCTGGAGCAGGGTCCGCGAATGGTCACAAGGATTATAAGAATCCATGAGGGGTCATGCCCTTGGGGGGCTCTCACTGGAGGGGAGGTGAGCCCTGGGTGTACCTGGGGAGCACCACCACCCTGCTTTGAGGGGTGCGAGGTATCTGAAGGAAAAGTGTGCAATTCCAGCAGCTTAACTGAAGCCCACATCTCAGCCACAGCCTTGTCCCATTTTGTGGCAGAGTGTTTTCACCAACATCATGAGCTGGCGGGGCCAACAGAATCGTCATCTCCCTTTTGCAGGTGAGCAAATTGAGCTTCACTTGGGTGAAATGACTTCCCCGAGATCACCATCAGATCTGAGCCTAGAACCAAGGGTTCTGGTTCCAAATGTAGAGTTTTTTCCACGAAGAAAGTAGGTGAGACAGGGCTGCTTAGGGTGGGAGAGGTTGTAGGAGGTGAGTGGGCCACCTGCAGACCCAGGTTTGGCTTTCATTGTGCCATCCCTGAGGCTAGAGACCTCTTTCCTGGAGGTCCCTGATTTTCTCTGGATGCCTGAGAAGAGACGGCCATTGGGTAGGACTTCCTGCGAGAAAGCAAGTCCTAGCCTGGATCTTGTCTCTAGGCTCACTTAATTTTGGAGCCCTGGGCTGTGTCCTCACATTCCTATTTACTACCTATGTGGTCCGGGGCACATTGCATCATCCCGCTGAACTTCTGCTTCCTTATCTGTAAACTGGGACTTTACCTTGCAGCGGAACGATTAGCACAGCATGGGAAATGCCCAGCACCTGGAGGTGCAGAAAGTAGTGGGGCTCAGTCACTTGTTGTTCTCTGGGGCCCTCCCTCTCTCTCCAGTGGAAGGTAGAAAACAGGACTGTGTAATTCTCTCCGGCTACGAATTGCATGTCTGGTCTAAGTGCTTTAGTTTTCTCACCATAAAATCTGTAGCACTGCCAGTAAGCTTTGAAGGGATTGGCAGAGCTCAAAAATCCAAAGGATTCAGAGATTGCTGCTGATGAGTTGGAGGGAAGAGGACCCCCAAGGGAAGAATATGTGTGGTGTCGCCTTCACACAAAATTAGTTTCTCAAGGACCTGGCTTGCTGTACCAGACAATTTTCTTGAAAGTATTGGTCAAGCAGGGACCATAGGGGGATTGCTTCCCGCCCCCGCTCCCCCCTTAAGGCAACCTAGTTTCCCAGAAGAGATTACAAATTCTGGATTGTATAACACTCTTTGCCCCGGAGGCATCTATGGAGAGCTTCATTACTACAGCCAACCTGCCTTCAAGGTAGAGAAGCTGGACAGCCCTGCCAGAGAAGGCCCAAGCCTGCCTTCTTGAACTCGCAGCCAGCCTGTGGGGAGAGGCAGGGATGCCGAGCCTTGCCTGCGCCTGGCTTGTGTGGAGCATAGCTTTGTTGAGCCCATGCCTCCCTCCTCCCCACCTTCTCCATGGTCAGTGGGTGTCTGAAGACCCTGGCAGAAACCAGCAGTCTGCTTAGGCAGAAGGTGTATCTGGACCCATTTGTGTTCTCCCTTCCCCCACCCCAGACTATTGCTGCTGCAGTGTCAAGTTAAGACCCATCTTGAGAGGGAAGCTGCACCCGGCAACCAAGCAGAAAGGCCCCTTCTCCTCCTGTCCCAGGGCCCAGTTAAGGAGGAGGGTGGGCCGACTGAGAGCTGGTGGTGCTGGGACCCTGGGCCCTTTAAGAAGCTGGCCTCCCTGGCTGGCCAGGAGCTGGGGTAAGCCTGGGTAGCCCCTCAACTCTGCTGATGGTCACTGGGTGATAAGCGGCAAAGACTGGCTCCTTTCGACTTTGAACTGAGCGCTCAGTCTTTCTCCCGCCTGGGAGCCGTTTTGAACTGCCAGTTCCTGGGGATTAGATGCATGTTTAGGCTGGATGAACTCATGAATGAAAATATTTTGCTTCGTGGTTTCAGCAACACAGAACTGCATGGTGAGCCCCCCTTTTCTCTCTCCCTTGCCTAGCACCACCCACCCAGGCCTACCCTAATAGCCGGGGCCAAGGCTCTTCCAGCAGCATCCAAGCTGCCCCGTGATAGTTTGGACAGGGCCACTGTGCTGTGTGATGCAACCAGGCGACAGGCAGCCTCTGGGTGATGTGAGCGCTTTCTTGGTAATTTTTTGCATATCCATGATATCAGGATGGCGGAGAGGCAGCCCCAGGCCCTTCCACTTGTGAGCAAGGGCAGGGCTAGGAGAGAGGAACTGGCCCCTAGGTTTGTGTGCTTCACCTAGCTCCGATTCCAGTGCCATGGGCTCCTTGAGCTTTGTGGGGTGTGGGTCATGTGGTTGGGGATCTGAGTCCTGTCATCTTGGAAGTGTTAGTGTCATGGAAGAAGCAGGCAGATCAGAGCTCAAATCTCTGCTCAGGCTCTTCTTAGTTGTGTGACCCTGAGAAAGTCATGCAATTGCCTCATGTCCCCAATGTATGGATGAAGATGCTGGGGTTCCCACATCTCCTTGCCGATCTGCTCTGAGGATTGTTAGCGTGTGAGATGCCAACCACTGTGCCGGGCATGGACTCAGAATTGCATCACTGTCCATTTCCTGCCTGACATTGGGCTTGGCTGGACCAGCTGCCTGGGACAACACCCACTCCATGTCTCCTGTGCCCTACTTTCAGAGAATGAGGAAGACCCAAGGGAGGTGCTTACAGGGCCTCAGTGTGATGGATGAAGTCATCAGCTCCTAAGTGAATTAATGCCGCAATTAATAGATTGATGCTGTTGCTGGCTGGATTACACTCATGGCTGGTTCCACTATATATAGCATCTTTATTGTCACATAGCTCTAGGGAGAGCCTGAGGTCAGCAGCCACTGTCCAGAAGGCAGCTGCAAGGGGTTGCTGGGCACTTCCTGTAAGGGGCATTAGGCATCTTTACTGGGGAGTAATGCCTTCTATTACTTAGTGAGTAGATTCAGTTGAAGATCAAAAGGAGCCTTGGGCTGGTGACCTGGCTTGTCTGGGTTGGGGAGTGTGAGTGCACGCACAGACCTCGTTATATGCCTGGTGCCATCTGTTGTGTGCGTGTATTGTGGGACAGGGGTAGGCAGGGAACATTATTGGACTTTTCCCATCTTAACTCCTGATCAGTGGTCTATCAATGAACAGTTGACAGTGTTATATGCAAATACTATATGCTACATTTTAGAAAAATGGGAACAAATAGAATAGAGTTAACCACTGTTAACATTTTGGAGTCTTCTAGTCTTTTTTTTTTTCTCCATACATTTTTTTCTTATAAAACAGTATGATCCATTTTTGTAACTTGTTCTCACTTAACCAGTATATCATGGTACGTATTGCTGCGTATACTTCAATATATCATTATAGCCTTTTACGTTCTACACCATCGTTTGTGAGGGCTCCATGGTGGCCCGTGGTATGAATGTGCTCTAGCATTCAAAACTACTCTCTCATATGTGTTTATATAGGTTATTTCTGAGTGTCAGTCATCACCAACCACACTGTGGTGAAGATCCTTGTATAAGCATCCCTCAGACAACTGTTGCCCTATGATAAATGCTTAGAAGTTAAATTTCTGAAAAAGGTATCTGTGTATTTTAGGCTTTGGACAGCTTTTGCTAAGTTGCCTTCCAAAAAGTTTGTACTAATTTACTTTCTTACCAGTAGTGTTTGAGAGTGTTTCCCTTTATTCTTTCCCACACCAAGTATCAAATGTCTAAAGTTTAAATGTCTCTGCTCTACTAGAGAAAAAATGAATATCTTATTGTTGTTCTGATTTGCATTTTTTGATTACCTGGGAGGCTAAACACATTTTTGTATCATTACTGGGCACTTATATTGACTATTGTCTGAATTTGCTGTCTACATAATTTTCTCATTTTTCATTAAGTGTTTTTTCCTATTAGTGATTTGTAAGAGCTCTTTATGTATTAAGGATGTTTCATATGTTTTTACCCAGTTTGTGATTTGAAGGTTTAAATATTTACCAAACACTTGTGCATTCACTCATTCATCTATTCAGTCATTTAGAACTGCTTAAAAAATTCTGGACTCTACTGGGAGGAGTGGGTACTGGAGAATTAGGTCTGTGTGTCCCCTATCTCAGAGGAGATCAGAGGAACTTGTGGGATAATCAAGTTTGGTCCTAACCAGGTGGGCTAGGACGCTAGTCCTTAGTACTGTGATTGGATATTGGAGAAGGAAAGGTAGGTGTGGGCAGGCAGAGCATAAGTGCATCCTGGAGGTGGCACTGGGAATTGGGTTGGAAAGAGGTGTAGGTTCAGGTGTGGGGTGAGGAGGACATTCTAGGTAAGAGAGCACAACTGAAACATGAGGTGGTGCTGAGCATAACCTATTAATAGGACTAGGATTTTAAATGACACAAACACAGATTGATTCAGGGCTGGCTGTAGAGGGAACTAGCACCCCTGGCGAGGGGGCGTGGTGATGAGGTGGGGACGGGACTCTCCCCTTTCCCTCTGGGTCCTTGTAGGACTAAGCCGAGTAGAAGGAGAAAACAGTCCTTTCCTCTTTTGGCATATGTTCCTTGGGCCTGGCTAGAAGATTCTAGAAGAACTCTCCTGCAGTGGAGGGGACCAGTGTGAGGGGTATTGTCCTGCGTCAAAAGCCGGTTCAGGTCCCCGTGGGCTGTGAGGGTGCTGAACCCATTTCACAGATGAGGAATTGGGGTTTGAGAAGGCAAAGGGACCAAATGTGTCAGCCTGAGGAGGGCCTCAGAACCGAGGCCTGGGAGAGCCAGAGGCATCTCGGGTGAGAGGCAGTGGCTGCCTGACTGCGGGGTTGGGGTGGGAGTGACCTAGGAGGCAAGAGTGAGCCTCTGGGCTGGCTGCCAGAAGAGCTGGGTGACAACTCGCCGCACAACCAGCGTCTGGCTCTGCGAAGGCAGGACAGGAGCAGCCCTGGAACTTCAGCCCAGCACCTTCAGTGCTGGGATCCCTCCCAGGGAGACCGGTCAGATGCAAGTGAGCAGGGGCTGTCCGGGGTGGGGTGCACATGCAGTGGGGGAGGCCCGTGCTGAGTCTTTAGTGAGCAGCTGCCGTGTGCAGTACTGTGCGAAGCCCAGGCAGGCGCTGGAGAAGCAGGGGATGGTGGGCCTTTTGCTCCAGGGGCTGATGGTCACATCCAGAGGTGGGGAAATGGTGTCTGGGGAAGTAGTGCTGTGGGATTGCTCCTTCAGCTGGTGTTTATCGAGCGCAGACTGTGGGCAGAAGCACTGAGTGCCGTGGGAACACGGAGGAGGAAGGTTGCATTAGAGAAGGAGGCTGCATTCAGGTTGAGGCCTGAGGACTCTGCAGGGGAGGAGGGGGAGAGGGTGTAAGCGCCTGGAATGCGGAGGGGGGGTGCGGAGGTCAGTCGGGGTCACTGATGGGTGACCTCCAGCAGTGCTGGTAGGCTTCCCGGACCTTGGGAAGATGCGCGGGGGGTGGGGTGGATCTGCATTAAGGAAGGGAGGTGTTGCGCCACCTGTGCTGCTGGTGTCCTAGAGCTACCCTGTGGCATGTTGCTGCGAGGGGCACCTCATGGCCCCCTCTCCCTACTCTGAAATATCCCATCTGGTCAGCTCTGGGATGAGTCTCTCGAAAGGCTGAAAAGACCATTTCTCTGGATTCAGAAGCTGTGCTCTGCACCGTCCCTTCTAGGAGGGCCCGAGAGCTCCAGGTGAGAGGGAGTCAAGGGGGGCCCTTGATACACAGACTTCAGCTCAGGGAGGGGGCAGGCCTCTGCCCTGCTCTGCTCACCTCACTCCCACCGGCCTGAAGGCCAGCTCCCACCATGCCCCTCCCGGCTGCCTCTGGAAGGATGGCCTGACTTCTCACCAGGGCACTCGGGCGCACCCTGCATCTCAGCCTGCATGTGCTCTACATGTACGGGTCCAGTGTCCTGTCTCCTCTCCAGGGGAAACCTGTGCTTTCTCACTTCACACCTTTGCCTGTCTTGCTTCCTCTACCAGATCCCCATCTTAAGTCCTACTCATCCTTGCAGGTGGACAAAGATCATCTCCCCCCAGAAGCCCACCTAGCTCTCCTAGCCCTCTTGGGCAGAGCACAGCTCTCCTTGCTCAGGACACCACCCTTGGTCTTGGTGGCTGTCACCACTCTATCGTCACCTTTGTGTCTGAGCTGGTTCTGCCAGATCAGGACTCCTAGCCAGCCTATCCCTCCTCCACGTGTCCCCAGAGGGCCCAGCCTCCTTGCACTCTGGCAGGGGCGGTGGGTGGTGGTGTCAGAGGGGATGGGTTTGTAAGGCAGCATTTCCTTAAGGGCCCACAGAAGTTGCTCAGTACGCACCTCCCCACCCCCACTGTCTTAGAGTACAGTGACAATGCAGTAGCAGTGTGACATGGATTGGAGGTCAGGCTCAGAAAACAGCAGATCTTGCGGGAAGACATGGCTTGGCCTCTTAGTTGCTGTGTAACCTCAGGCAAGTTATTTAACCTTTATGAACCTTGGTTTCCTCATCTGTTTAATGGGAATATGCCTCAGGAATGTTGTAAGCATTAAAGAGGTAATGGGTGTGTAACCCTCATAGCCCCAGAGCCCCATGTGGCCAGGTCTCTGCACAATCCAACACCCAGAGTTAGAAAGCTGTCTCTTTATTGTCCTTTGAAGGAAAGCTGAACATTGGGAGTCCTTCTCCTGTGCCCCAGTGGCACACTTGAGCCCATGTGCCCAGCTGCAGTTTCCTCCGTCATCAGTTTCCCTTTCCTCTGTGCTCCCCACACCCCGACTCTTTGTGATATAGATGGGCCCACTCTCCAGCTAAGCCTTTCTCCAGTTTCGTCCCTCGTCTGTTCTGCCTACCATCTCCTGATTCTGCCTCACAGAAGAGGCAGGAACAGCTGGCAGACATAGAAGTCTCTTAGACTGGGTACGGGGAGGAAGGGATACTTACATGTGGATGGATGAAATGTCTTAGATGCACAAGCCCCTGGCCCATTGTTAATGCTCAGTAGGTGTAAGGCTCACAATTCAATTCAGTAAATGTTCATGGGGGACCTCTTGTATGCCCGGCACCAAGTTAGATTTCAATCTCCAAAAAGCTCTGTGAAGTAGTTGGCGTTAGCGCCACATGACAGATGAGAAAACTGAAGCTCAGAGCACCCGCATTACTGTGAGTTGTACAATTTGTCACCTCCACAGATGGTTAAGTGTTAGCTGGGTGCCAGGCTGTGTGGGGAGCTCTGCAGGGTGGGAGAGCCCTTCAGAGTCCTACCCTGACTCCTGGGTGTGGCAGGGAGACCATTTGGATGAGGAGAGAACGGGCTAGAGGCAGGTGATGGGCAGATCCTAAATGTACAGGATTAAATATTTACATTAGGCAAAGATGAGGGTTAAGTGCCTCGGCGGCAGGCAAGGGAAAGTGGAGGGAATGGCTGCCGGGGCAGCCCCAAATTGCTGCTAGAGAGGGGACCATCTTGGGGGCTCAGCAAAACCATGAGGGGCTAGGGCCAGAACAGGAGTTAGGGGCTGCATCTCCTGCGAGATGTGTGAGACTGTGTGGTGGCCCAGGAATGTGGGAGCTACATACTTTTGTGTAATTAGGTCGGCTCCTCTGCAGCAGCTGCAATTAGCTGCAGGCAGGAGACAGGACTTCCTGCAGCCAAGGTCACTTCTGCACCTGGGGCGGCTTACCTGGGCTCCTGCTGTCTGGGCCCTGTGGAGTTTCCGGCAGGGGCAGCCGAGAGGCAGGTGGGGCTGTTGGGACTCCAGGGTCCCAGCTCCTACCTCACAGCAGGAGGACGGAATTGTCCTGGCCCTCCTCCTGCCACTCAGCCCTATTTATATCTTCTCTGAGGCTCATTTGAAGAGGGGCCTGTTGCCCCCCTCTCCTCACCTTTTAGGGGGCTGTTTCTGAGCTTTTCTCACTGCTGTTGCTTGTGAGTAGCACTGTCAGTATCTGGAGGTAATCAGCACCCATGACTGGTCAGTGAATGCCTTGTATGCCTCCTTCCACGGGGAGCTCAGTGGCAGGAATATTCTGAGACTTTGGCTTTTCCTTTTGAGGGGCCCAATCTATCCTGCTTTAGTGAAAAATGTAAAAAATGAGATGATTAATGCTGCCACTTTGTTTCTTTTTGGAATCCAGGGAGTATTACTTTATTCATTTAATTGTATCTGCGGCAGTAACAGTCACTGTCTTTGTGCTCTTTACCAGCCATGCCTGTGTGTCTCCTAGAAGTGTGAGACAGTAGATATGAAAACTTGGAAGCAGGAGAGTAATTATTCCCTTTTCTTTACAGATGGGAAAAAATAGAGGTTGGAGAAATGAGTTGTTTGCTCAGGGTCACATGGGGAGGCTGACAGTGGCCTAGGGCCACCTGGGTGCCAAGTGGCACCATCCTCAGGCTTTCGCATCTCAGCTGGGGTGGTGTTGTGGCCGAGATCAGGCACTCGGGTTGGCATCTGGGCTCTTCCACCACACCAGGCTGGGCTGGAGAGGGCGAGCTGCCTGGTCCATCACACAAGGTTGTGGACGTCAGCATGGTGCCCGATGCATGTGAGCAGAGAGGAAGTGCTGCCCTGCAGTGGCCCAGGGCTGGGTGGTGGCAGGCTTGGGGCACAGCTTGGGGACAGGCTGGCTGCCCTCTCAGGCCACTCTCTCAAGGCTGGGCTGAGTCCCTGCTTCCTCCGTTCGCCATTGTGTACTCCAGAGCTGGAAAATGGTCTCAAAATCCTTGGAGCATGGCTTTTCCAGCTGTCCCCTTGAGGAGTTCAGGACACTGACTGCGCTGACCACTTGCTACATAGCACAGGTTCCCTCGGACAGGGGCCCTGAAGCCACCTACATTCACAGGGCACAAGAGGGTGAGATGAGGTACAGTGTGACAAATGTGAAGTCGTTAGTATGTGCCTGCCTCCCAGTTCAGTTGGTGTTAGTGGCCATTATTACAATTTTAAACACTATTATTAAAGACAAAGACAAAGACAAGGTTCCATGAGATAATGGGCCTGCCCTGGTCTGGGAAGGCAGTGCTGCGTGAATAGTAGCTGACATCAGCTGTTGGCCCTGTGTCTCCTTACATCTCACCCCCCCGATAGGCCCAGGCACCTTCAGTGGGAAGGAAACTCCAGTTATTCTCATTATTTCTTGGTGGTTGTGTTTTAGAAAGTCACTACAACACTGAAAGAACAAACGCTGAAGTTGTTTCTAAGGGAAATACAGGGTTTGGTTCCTGTGGACCTCGGTCCCAACATACTCATCAACTGATCAATACCTAACCTTGTCTTATGTGGGTTTCTGTTTAAAGACACCTTCTGTAATATATGCATATTTAATTAATTAACACTAAACTCACGGTCAGTAGCACACTCATGCCTGAACAAAGCTTATCTAGCACAGGGGTGGTCTCCGTAAGGTGCACCATGGTATTCTTGCACTTAGGAATACTGGGTGACACTTCCACACTATACCTGGGGGCCATTTTCAACAGCAAAATCACCAAGAAAAAGCTCAAAGATGTGGCAGACATGGCACTGTGCAGACCCTGGAAAGGGCGCTTGTTTGCAGTGTAAGAGCTGAAACAAGGCAGGGCGTCACCACATTCCACCTGGGACTGTGCACATCAGGGAACGCAGAAATTTCACTGTTCTCTGCGTGTCTACGTCTGCCATGCCAGTCCTGCAGGTATTGATTTTGGGGGGTTACTAATCAGTTTTAGCAAGTAGGTGAATGGCATATGTGGAGTCTGCAAATAGTGAGTATCAGCTGTGTATGGTAGAGAGCCCAAACTTCTGGCCCAGCCCAGCTGACGGGGATTGCTCAAGGTTGGGAGGTGGCAGCGGAGCCCTTGAGCCACAGGCGACTCGGAGAGAGGGAGATCCTCAGATGACCCCAGGGCCAGCTGCCGGCCTGGCCCTGAGCATAGGGAGGCCGCAGAGCTCTGAGGCCTGGGCTGGGCTGTGGCGGAGCTGGAGGGCTTCATCCGAGGGGCCCTGATGGATTCTCCATGCACAGCACTTCAGCTGTTTACGGCAGTGGATGGGAGGGATGTGCTTATCTGTACTCTGTCCATATTTTGAACATACAATTGAGAAGAAACTAATCTTTGCAGGATTTTCACTTTGTACCCGCTTCTGCCTCCTGCAGAGAACTGGCAGAGATGAAAACATCGTTGGAGGTGTTTGTATGTTAGGAGCCCAAGCATCTGTGCGGAGAGGAGGGAGGAATGGGTGATTATGGATTCCCCAGTAGAGATTCCCCCCAGGCTTGGCTCAAGGCGGGGTGGGGGGAGGAGGACTGGGAAGAAGCAGAGCAGTGCCCCCTCCCCAACTCCCTGGTCTCCTAGACTTACCTGTACCCTGTTAGTCCTCTAGAGGCTGAGATTGAGACCGTGGAGGGCCCCTGGGCTCCAGTCACCTTAAGTTCCATGTGGTAAGTGAGGCCTAAGAGGGGCGGTGCTTCACCAGTCACCACAAAGCAGAGATGGGGCTGGAGCCCAGGCCTCTAGTCTCTCAGACTAGTTCTCTCTCCACGTCAGCACAGCGCCACTGCGGTTCCTTCTCACCAAGGCACTTTGCTTACGGCAGAAGGGCATGTTTTCTTCTTTTGTTAAAGACTGCCTTCAGTGTTTTGGAAAGGTTAGGAAGCTGGGCTTTAGAATCTTGGCTTAGTCACTTATTGGCTCTGTGACCTGGGGCAAGTAACTTAACTTCTCTGTGCCTCAGTTCTTTTTAAAATGGGGATGACAATAATAATACCTATTCCTTAAGGCTGCATTGAAGATTTAATCAGTTAATATTTATAAAATGTTTAAAACAGCAGCTGGCACAAAGTGAGAGCTCTGTGTTTGTTAAATAATCAAAATTTATAGAATTGCTGTGTGATCTTGGGCAAATCACCCTTCCTGTGCCGCATATTTTTTGTCATTTAAAAAATGGGGGTCGATAATAATACCTACCACGAAGGGCTGTTGTGATCACTCGGTGTGATGAATAGTGAGTTTATGATGCTTAGTGCAGAGTAAGCTTTTAAAAACTCTGGCTAGTTTTTATTATTGGTATTCTTATGCCTTGGTAGCCTTCTCCCTGCTCAACCGGCAGTCCCCTGCTCTGGAGGAGATTCAGATGAGGGGGCGGGAGGAGAACAAACACAAAAGATGGGCCGGGGGAAGGGAGATGACAGGCTGCTGAGGTCTGCACACAGATGCGGCCAGAGGTGTCTTTGGGCTTCCTCTGACAAAGACCCCGTGACTAACTGGGTGGAAGGTCCCCGGAGATGAGTGGGGAGCTGTCCTTTGAGCCACACCCTGCAGGGGCCTGCCTGACCCACCCTCAGGAACTCTGAGGACCTGCCCTGGTCGGCAGCGGTTCCTTCACCGAGTCTCCTGCCCAGGGCTTGTTTCTTGAGGGCGGCCCCTCCACCTGCCTGGGCGTCGGGGCACATGTGTAGCCAGGGGCACTGCCAGCAGTGGGAATGCCATACAGGGGAGGCTGGTGCATGCAGAAAACTCCCTTCTGAAGTTCCTCTGGAGGGCTCGGGATACACTTCACAGGAAGCGTCAGCACAATTTTCTAATCAAGTTGAAGTCCGTGGCCCGTAGTTAGAAACAATAAATGGAACGCAATTTGAGCCGGCACTTTGCCTGAGTCTCTGTTTCTGGAAGTGGGTGTGAGTGAGAAGCTGGTCTTTCTGAGGGAAGAACTTGACCCCCGACCCCGACCATTTAGCCCCCAGCCCTGCCATCAGCTTGCAGGGGCGGGACCCTAGGACTTTATTTTAGGTAATCATTCCGAATCCTGATTTTGATCTGTCAGGTCAAAGTCCACACTTCTCTGTAAATCGGTGCACACGATTGAGCAGACTCTTTGTTTTTCCTCCTCCCAGCTCCTCCTACCTACCATGCTAGAGTTTGGTCTCAGAGATCATTGTTTAATCAATATTAAACCATTCATGTAGTTTAAGTGTTTACTTATGTGCTTTGAATCATAGTTTGCAGTAAGAACAAGTGATGCCCCCCTAATCTGCCTTCACTACGCTCCCCAATACCCTAATTATGTAATTTAGAAAAGAACATTTCCTGACAGCAGTTTCTCAGTGCACGGCAACAAATGCCGACTGGGGACAGGACCAAACAACCTGGTAATAGCTAGCACATGGGGACCACTGCCTCAGTCCAGGCAGCCTTGGCTTGGGGCGGACGCCCGTCCGTTTGGGTTAAGGCTTTCAAATGATGGCGTATTAGTGCCAGTAGAAGTAATTCCACATGAAAAGAGCTATAGCTAATAGCCCATCTCCAGTCTCTCTTAGTTTGTGGAATAGGTCCTCACTGCAAATTGTTACTGACTCAGACAGTCAGGAACAGATATCTCACCCAGCCAATGAGATTGACGCGGCCAAAGACGTGTCCAAGAGGCCAAAGTTTAGACCAAGCTGCTCTTCATGAACTTGCCAGTCCCCCTCATCTATGGTCCAGAGGCTGGGCCTAAATGTCCCTCATTGCTTTTGAGTGGAGTTTAGAGACTAGCCTACTCAATCAAGCTAAGTAGGTGTTTGAGGGGCTGTAGGTGTCGGGTTGCGTGGTTGGCAGGATCCACGCTTTCAGGTATGCCTGCACTTCGGCATCATCTAGTCACTGTGGGGTTTTTCGGCAGGAGGGGCCCTTATAATGCCTTTCTCCCCGCCAGTCTGCCAGTGTCAACAACTAAGCGCCTCAAGCCCACTGCCCCTTGTAAGCAGAACCCAGCTTACCCTTCTCTGGCCACGTGAGGCCTAAATGCTTACTGATTCAGCTGCTTCCATAACAGGAATGGAAGAGTACCCTTTCTGCTTCCCCATCCCCCATGGAGACCTCGGTCCAACAAATATTCCGTTGCTATAGAAACCCAGCAGACACCTTTGGGGGCTCACCTGTCTCAGCATTTGGGGCATTGGTGTGCAGCCACTCCTTGGGCAGAATCCAGCAGCTGTGGGCCTGCGTTGTTATGTAGTCATCCAGCCACTCGGGGCCGAGCTCTTGAAGGTCCCAGAGGAGGGGTAAGGGATGAGTGAGGAACAAACTGAGCTGTGGAAATTTTAATTTGGCTGTGAGTCCCAAACCAATGTGTTAGCCTTTCTAGAAGTGCTGGTTGCTATGGTGATAGAAGCGGTGCCAATTGCAAGAGTTGTTTTTGTGGTTAGGGTGCCTGTCTTAGACAAAGAGATTGAGGCCAAGCCGACAGCCTCAGTCCTCCCACCCTTCCAAGAGTTGGATATTGTCAAGTCCTGGCCTCGGGAGGAGGGGGTGACAGCCTCCCACAGTGGCCATTTTGCCCTTACGTTTTTCTGGGAGTCCAATGGCTTCTGCCAGAAAGGAGTGCAATTACCTAGCCCTCCAAGACAGACCCCACAGGTGGGCTCACCAGTGAAGAAGGGGCTACTCAGTTATGGCAGAAACCAGAGTTTAGCAATTTCTCTCTCAGAGCAAACTCACCATAGAGTGTTCTTTATGGAATCGTCTACCACCCAGAGCACGGCCATGGGCCTGTGTATAGGGGTCTGCTTCTTCAGGCCACATTTTGTGTTGGGCCTCAAATATTAGCTCCCCTGAAAAATTTCCTAAGTGACGGAGTGGAGGCCTTTTCTGTAGCCGGGGTGCTTGTGTAGCTCATTAATTCTCAAAGTGTTTTACAAATATTTATCTACCGTAGGTCATTTGCAAACCTAACCCCTGTCATCCCACCTCAAGGTTGTCCCCTCCAGCCTGGTTGCCCAAAATGAAGTCAGAAGCCTTGGACTGGGAATTCCACGTTGGTGGATTTTGAAAAGCTGGCCTGAATGGTTTGTTTATTTCTCTAGTCTGCCCTTCTTAGAGTCCCAGAATGTGTCAGGACTTCCCAGGCCAGACATGCAAAGCCCTTTGCCCTCCCTGCCAGAGGTGAGAGTATTTTATTTATGAATTCATCTTAAATCACTTTTTAAAATCACTTTTAATCAAATTAATAGTCTTTCTCTAAGATTATGTCAAATCATCAAAAATAAAGAGGGCTTTAGCTCAGAGTGAGGTATTTTAGGACAGGTAACCAATTCCCTTCAACTTGCTTTCCCCGCTGGCCTGGACAAGTAGAGAAAGCCTATTTCGTTTTGCTCTCGGAGAGCCCTGAAGTCTGTCTATTTCCTTGTAAAGAGGAAGGCCCCTTGGATCTGGAGGCCTGGGTCCTTCCCAGGGGCAGATGCATGCTGAATGTCAGTGATAATTCCCCCAAGACCCACCCAGATGATTCCTGGGTTCCTCCCCCTCCCCGTCTTCCCAGCAACCCACTGCCCTGAGTTTCATCAGGGTTGCTGGCCTCAAAGTGACCAAACCTGAATTTGCCTCGGCCTCTGGTCTCAGAAGTTGTGACTAATGAAGGCTGACCCCTGGTGAATTTTCAGAAGCCACGACTTGTCTGCACCAAGCCGGTTCTGCCGATAAGACAGGCTTTTGTGTCGAGTGGGCAGTAGGGGTAGCAGCTTCAATACGGTCCATATCATGGTGTTACTAATCCTTGGCTGGCTAATGTTTGCCAAATAAATAGACTCATTAGGAAGGGCTATAAAAGTCCGATAAGATTCTTCTAATTACCCCGCAAAGCACAAATACTTGGGGTTTCAGATTAGTATAATAGGAGACATCGAGAATAGAGGGGAGAATGTATGAGTGTGAATATTTTTTAACAATGGCTTTCCCTCCTTCCCAGTCCTAACACTGGCACATCTAGCATTTCATATTTTGCTTTTGCAAAAGCAAGAAATTGCTGAACAGAAGAAAAAAAAAAAAGACAATGACATATTTTAGGTTACTATTTCACCTTTGCAAATCAATATACAAGCCATTAAAACTACATTTTTCCATGAATGATAAGTGTAATTACCTCTCTTACCATAAAAACTTGTCCTTATTAAATGTAAATATTTAAAAATTATTGAAATATATTTGAAGGGCACTTTATAGCTTGATTTTATAGGCTGACATCTGGGTTGCCTTTCCTAAAACACTCTATTTCTTGGAGAGTTATTAAATTAGTATTTTGAGAGGACTAACACTAGACTTGTTCCTTATTTCAATTTTAATTTCGTACATATTCAGATTTACCGGGAACTCAGAGAGGGCTTACATTTAACTAATACATCGTTATGTTTGCCGGGCTTGTACATGTAGAAAGTGTGATATTATTTGCAGAGGGAATCTTTAAACAGTGGGAAACTCCCTCTCCACCCCTGCAAAGTATATAAGAGTAAAGAAATCAAGATTCCAAGATTGCTGACTATAAGTGTTTAATTTTCCAATTCTTTTGAGCAGGAAGATTGTTTTAAATATTTACTTTACTTTTAATTGTGCATCATTTGAGATAGCAAATTGCCCGATCCATTTTTTTTTTTTGTAGATCTGTCGGAGGTTATTTAGTTGAACTCCAAGAAAGATACGCAGTGTGATCATTTTTTGTTATTATTATTTTTTAGCTCCACTCTTTGAAAGAGATTTTCTTTTTCTTTAAAAATTCTCATTTTTAGTTGTCTCATTCTGCCTCTATTTTTGGAAAGGTGAGATTGATTATTCAGTTCTGTGCTTGAGAGAGTTTCAGAGAACGATAGAAAATCTAATATTTGAAAACACAAGCTTTACTAACATACTTAATTCCAGACGGCAAAAAGACCTTGCCCCAAAATGTGAAAGAATTCAATATTTGGTGGCTCAAATATTTTTTCATGATAAACAAATATTTCTGGGATAGATGTATTCCTGAGCTCTGCATAGGAAAGCAACCAACCATGCAAGCTGTGCTGGGCTGCCCTTCAAACCCTCTTTACTCTTTTCCTTTCACTGTGTTAAATCCTAGAGATGTGTAAAGATGTTATGATAGGCAGTGGGTCAAGTAATCTGCACATGTAGCTTTTTATAAATTTTTCTTTGCAAAGGAAAATTTTTCTTCAAATAAATCCCCCCAAATAAATGGTTTGTAAAAACAAAAGTCTATTTGTTTTGAAATTGCACACAAGAAACCATGTTACAACAATATCTCTTTTTGAGTTCCGCCTGAGAAAAGAAATTTACCTACAGTCAGCGATTTCCCTCATGATAAGCCTTTAAAAAATAAATTTGTCTCTTGGGAGAAAATAAACATGAGCAAAGTGTAGGTATTTGTAACGAGGTGGCCTTTATTCACTTGCCCAGTGGATCTGTCGAACCTTTGTTTTTCTATCCCCCCCACTCTATGTCTTTTTCTTTCTTTATAGTTCTATTCATGCGAATTCCTGAACCATAAGCATTTTAGAAATTTGTTGCTCTTAATTACATAGATGCTTCTTGAATGAACAAATGTGCTATTTTCTCCCCACGCAGAGTAGAAATTTTAGATAAGTTTTGAAATTCTTTTTATTATTTTTTGCTGAAGCATTTGGCAAATGTCTGGGGCTTGCGGGTATTTTCCTGGTGTCCCTGAAGGTGAGCAAACGAATGGGGAACACGCGGCGTTCACCAGGCAGTGACTTGGGAATTTTTCAGGAGGCATTATTTTCTTACGTTAATGCCTTTGTAGGT
This sequence comes from Mesoplodon bidens, assembly GCF_964165515.1. Lineage (NCBI taxonomy): Eukaryota > Metazoa > Chordata > Mammalia > Artiodactyla > Ziphiidae > Mesoplodon > Mesoplodon bidens. Next base: position 114,940,684 of record NC_138160.1, read on the forward strand.
TCTATCGACGATGTTCAGACATCAAAGAGCATGCAATTAATAATGGGCATCTGGAGGGCCGATCTCATGCTTCCGATGTTAAAGTGGTGAACGACAGGAAAATCAGCCGTGGTCAGGTATTAGCTGTAATCATTTCTAAACAACAGCAACGAAGCCTTGTCTTTTGTGCCTCTGCTTTCAGAAACGCAAACGTTCACATACAAAAGGTTCCCATAGACGTTTTCCTTCTGGTGGATGAGTGCGTAATAGATGATTTGTAGACCTACATCGTCAGTGTTGAGTCAAATCACTTTAATTTCTTCAGTAAATGCAAACCCAATTTTGTGTGAACTTTTCCCCTTGAAGCCCAACATGGATGTGGGGGCGACAGACAGCTGGTTGTATTATTTGAGTCTTTAGTTAATCCTCACAGGTTGCCCCTTTATTTGTTTGCATTTTCCAAAACATACGAATATTTTTCTAGCACTAGGATAATAGTCCCTCTCTGCCTGCTGCCACTGAAAGCATCCTTACTAGTTATCCCATTTCTTTGATGGTAGCCTGTTTATCTTTTCCAAAGTGATCTATGTTACCCAACCCCAAGTAATATAGGATAGGCAGACTTAAGACTATTTAAGCTCAACAAAAATGTTCCAGAGAAATATGGTGCTTTGGGCTCTAAATGCTCCAGCAGGTATGAAAATCTGCAACTGTTTAACAATAATTCTTATTTGAGTAGGTCACAGATAATAAAGGAATGCTTGTTTCTAGGAAATTTAAAAAAATGACATGGGGGGAGAATATTTATTTGCTCTCTACATTGGTCAAATGACTGGTGGATATTAAAAACTTGTAAACAGACAGATGCAACCAATTCTCTTTCATTAACAAATTGCAATTTCACAATAAAGTAAATGCATTAAAAAAAGTCAACTTCCAAGACGCTGAAATTGTCAGAGCTTGAGCATGCTTTAATTGTTAAAAAAAATTTTTTTTATATTCTAATCAGTTTAGGGAAAAGTTTTCTTGTAAATCTTTAAAGAACCAACTTAAATGTTAAAGTCTCCTTTGGCCGTTCAGGTAGCAAAAGTGCCGATCAACTTTGTGTACATTTCTGTACATTTGGCCCTAGACTAAATCTACCAAGTCGCCAGTTTTGTTTTCCTTCTAAGTGCAAGCCGTATCAGCAGCACATTTTAAAGTTAATTTGAAGCAGGGTCTATATTGCCATCAGCAAATATGTTATAAGCTTATTATTTAATAGTGATTCCTGGGTAAGGCCATCATCCCCTTCCTAAATCCAAATATAAAAGCTGAAATCGTATTTGTTAAAACTGTCATTTTGAGTTTGTGGCCCAGATTGTTTTCCTGAGCGTGCTGGGCCAGAGGCTCGAATGCTCCCAGCTGCAGGCACCCCCGAGCCCAGCAAAGCTGCTGAGGCCGGTGGCTGAGACGCTCCAAGCCGCGCAAACCGCCTGCTTCCCCCAAACAGAGCTCCAGCCCAGCCTGCTCACGGCTTTTCCACATTGTAAAATCATTTGATTTATTTGTTTGGTTTGGTTTGGTTTTTAGAAGCACTGCAGAAATTATTTCCTACTGGCAGAGAGGGCACTTTGTGTTACACTACATTAGTTTCACATCATTAGTTTAGGGTTCTCAAACTTAAAATTGTAAAGTATATGGGAGGCTTCTACAGACCTCAGTTCTGACCAGAGCAGAACCAATTAAACCTGATGGATTCCTTTCACTGTCTGTAACGTGTGAGGCCATACAGAACAAAGTGCTGTGGCATTGCTGAAGGGGTTCCCTCTGTTAGCTTTGGAATTTGGTGGTAGGAAATGTTGCCGTTATTTATAAAGAGGCAAAATTCCTCTGTTACCGTTCCCGTTCTCAAAAAACGTAATTTTATCGTCAATGCTTGTAGCAAGAAGGGGTGGCGATGACAGCCACGACCCCATCTCTCTGTGCTGTCTCTCTCACCTCCGCCAGCCCCTTCCCACTCCGGACTCTTGTTCTTTACAACGAATTCTAAGCGCGCCTGAGTATAGAGGACTAGCCGGATCGGACCGGCCGGCGGGGTGCCAGGCTGCGGGAACCTGCACCCCGGGGCGGGGACTCTCCTAGCCCGGGTCCCCACAGGGGTCTGCACCAAGCAGAGTTTCCCACCGCCTGGTCCCCGGAGGTGGGGTTGGGCGGGAGATGCCAGGCTGGAGCCTGGAGCACCTTATAGGAGGCGGGGCGGAAGGAGAGCCCCGGCGGGCTGGCTCCCACGCGCCCACTCTGCTCTTTCTGGCTCTTCCTTCCCCGGGATCCCTTCCTTCCCGGAGTGTTTGAGCGCGACCTTGGCCTTTGCCGGCTGTGGCGGTGGGAGAGCCGCGGCCTCAGGTAAGCGCTCCCCGAAGCTCTTCTGCCACCTGTTGGCCGCCCGCGGTGGCGACGCCGGGAGAAGCCGAGCTGGTGGGATTCGCCAGGCCTGGCTTCCAAACGCCGGCTAGAATTGTTGATGACTTCTCTGCGGCCGTCTCTGTGTTCTGCCAAGGCCCACAGCCTGGCAGACCTGCAGCTGTCTCCTGAAGCCCCCCTCAGCTGGTCCTCCTACATTTCCTGGGCCCCCTCTGTGGCCCCTGAGCTCCCCCGCCCAGGAATATGATGTACAGGATGCCTCCTATCCTGGCGTCCTGCCTCTGAGGCCGTCATGGGGCCAGTGGAGGGTTCATGGTGTCTCTGGGTCCTCGTATGGCAGTGGTGTCTGGGAAAGGCTTGGAGTGTGCCGTGTAAGAGCCACAGTGGGAGGTGTGGGCTGAGTCCCCCTGACATGGTGGCCCTGCTCTACCGTGAGACAGTGGAACAAAGGGAGGACAGGCCAGCCTGTCCAACTTGGGCTTTCTTGACACTGGGCAGAGGGGTCTGCCCAGTCCCCTCTCGTTCCGTCTTTCCTGGGGGAGTCCCCAGGGTGTGGATAGACTGATAGCACCAGGAACTTCAGCCAAAGGTTAGAAAGAAGTGTAGGAGCTTCAGCGTGCAGGAGACTGCAGAGCTTTCTCACTGGAAGCCGGGGACCTTTCACTGCACAATAAACCATCCCAGTTTCACAGATGAGCAGTTGTGTTCTGGGGAAGTCGGGAACCCACCACAAACAGGCTGGAGTTCACTCATGTGAATAGCTTTGTAGGGTACTTTTAACAAAGTGGGGCTCTAGTTTGGTGGCTGTTTGGGGCATTTTGATACAAAGCAGTGCAGCAGTCACATTTCTGAACCATCTGGGGGCAGAACTAAACATCTTTCCAGGTCCTGATGGGCCAAGTCTTAGGAATGGATTTGGCCTGGCTTTGAGAATGTAACTCGTGCTTTAGTGGCACTGAAGGGCAGAGGACAAATGTGGTGATGATGCTCTCATCCGTATTTTGGGGCGGGGGTCCAGAGCCATGTCTCCCCGCTAGGCCCCGCTGGAGGGGGCTGAGAGTCACAGCTGCTGTTGGCCCACAGACCGGCGGTCAGCCCGGTTTGAGACGCAATGTTTTTTCATTCCATGGTAGTTTTATACACAGACTGCGTCACTCTCAACTCCGCCCGCCTGCAGCATGCATGAGTCTTAAACACAGCATCTGAGGTCCAGCGGGCCATCCGTGCTTAGTCTCGCTCAGTAGCATGGCTAGACCACTGACACCCTAATTTTACCAACAGGGGTCAAGCCATTTCCATTGGCCCAACTTATGTCTAACCCCGACACCTTTTCTCCAGCCTTTTAGAGGGGGGTTGTCCCGGAAAGCCAAGGGTGCCTGTTCTTAGGTGATTGTCGCCTGGCTTATCTAAGGCCAAAATATTCTTCCCTCCTGGTCTCTGAACTCATGAGGAAGGGACTCTGGTATTTGGCCAAATGGCTGCTGAGAAGCCAGCCCTGAAAAGTTATTTTCTTAGTCCAGGGGCCCATGTGAGCCCTGGGCTAGGGGGTGATTTAGTTTTGTTTTTTCAGCTCACCTCATAATTTAATGTAGAAGAAATTCTTTGGCATGTTTCCTCCTGGGTGCCGACTGCCTTTGGAGCAGTTCTGTATGGAACAATGCCCCGTGGTCAGAAATCTTCTCGTTATGCCAGGTCTGGGCTTTCGGTATCTGCTGAGTGGCTCGCTGTAATCTCTCAGGTTGGCCAACAGAGGAGGGAGAGAAATCCTCCTTAGCTGGGACTCGAATTTTTATGGAGAAGAAGGAATGTGAGAGAAGTTGGTAAACTTCCAGTCCTCCCGACCCTGTGCACATGAGGAGTAGAAAAAACCCCAGCCTGCTGGTTATTTACCCCCAGCACAAAAGCGGCCTCCCTCCCGTCCCTCCCTTTTATTTCCAGCCACTCTGACAGAAACACATTACTGGCTGAATACGCCTTCCCACAATACTGTCCATCACACAGGTATGGGGGGACCAAAGGTAAGGCGAACTTTAAACACACCTGGCACTGCTGGCTCCCGCCTTTGTGCTTGGAATGGCCACCAGCCAGGTGGCCGCCCTGTTCCCCATTCACATGCTCTCCAGGGGAATTCTGACAGATGGACTTCTTTCTGAGGCCACACAGTATTCTCAAATCAGGCCATTCAGCTGCCTTGGGAGAGTTGGGACAACCTCTCTGGTGAGCAGCCTTATCAGGCACTTAAAGCTTGAAGCTGCTCAGCCTAGAGAATTATCTGGGGGAGAGCAGACTCCAAGACTCTTGACTCCCTACTGGCCTTCAGCAGCAAACAGGACAGGGTTTCCAAGGCACCCAGGTGAGCCCACCCAGTGGTTGCTAACTGTGCTGATGCTCTTCCTCTAGCCACTTGTGGGCACCTTGGGAGAGGGGGCAGATGGCTGAGCTGTGGGCCGTCTCTCCAGTTTTATGCATCTGGAATCGTGAGCTTTTCTCCAGAGTTGTGATAGAGTACTTTATTGGTGGTAACTGGGACGGTGGCTGTTCTTCCTCACCCCAGCCTGCTTGAAGGTACAACTCAGCTTATGACCTTTCCCATAACTGGGTAGGAAATGACCCTTTCTGGAATGAGGAAGAAAGACTCCTGAGTCATTCTCAGTGTTCTCTCCAGCTGCTCCAAGTTCACGTGTTATAACTTTCCCGAGATAACATATTCCAGAGGCCAGTGAAAAGAAACTGTGGAAAAGTCTTTTAAGTGGGAACATTCTTGGTTGGAAGATGGAGCAGTTTGGGAGGACCTTGGTGCTTTCCCGGGTCACAAAGCCGAGAGGTGAGGAGGCCATAGTGGTACTTGGATTTGGGGCAGATAAGACTGGTTTTTGTAAAACGCTGGAATCCTCTGTGATTATCAGTTGGGAAATTCATCAGAGTGTTTATCTGTCAAAGAAGACAAAATGGACTTTGAGAGTGTCAACCCATCACTTAGTGAGCGTTTGCTCTGGCTGTTGGGTGTCATTGCTATTAGCCACTTTATCCCTGGGAAAGGCCAGGCTCTGGGTCACCCCCATCTTAGAGATAAAATCCAGCCCTGCTTTTCTTCTCCGTGGGATCTCGGCCTAGGCAGCTGAGTGTTGCTCTGATCCAACAAGCAGACCTCTGCAATCAAAGCCCTTGTTATTAGCTTGAACCCAAATTGTATCTTGACCTCAAATGAGATTTAAGAGCATAGAAACAAAGGCTTTGGGAAGAACTAAAGGAGGTGACAAAGCTGTCGTCACAGACGTCAGGCCCTCTCCCTGAATTTCCAGGCCCCTCTCCTTCCCATCTCCCTCACCCCTGCTTGCCCCACTGGAATCATTCAGTGTTCACCTGGCTGTGGGAGTGAACATTGTGAAATTCTGGAGTTGCTGCAGTGACTTGAAGACATGGAAAATGCAGACTCCTTGCTTGATCTGTCCTGTCTTCAGCCAATACAATTTCACGGAACCGTGGGCGTACTGATGCCAGATATGATCCAACTAAATAAATCTCTTAAGAACATGAAACAAAAGCGCTCTCCCATTTTCCTTTTGTTTTCGGCACAAAAGCCATTCTCAGTATATGAGTGGTGTCAGATGCAATAATCCAGAATAAATCTCCGGGAAGAAAAATGCATCTAAACATGAGTGCTCACTCATTTCCCATTTTCCCTCACTCTCCCCATTTTTATATCGGATGAGTGACTGTGGTGTCTGCTGACAGCTCCTGTTGGCCAGCCAGACTGGGGGGATGATCACAGGGACTTCTTACAAGGGCTGGGGTTGCAGCCAGATCGATACCGGTTGTTGAATTCCAGCTGGGGAGAGTTTTGGGCTTTTACCCTTTGGGCCATGTCCATTCTGGCTGAGGGTCAGAAGAAGGCCACACCCTTTGGTTCCAGGCCTCCACCATGGCCAAACCTTCTCCAGGAGGTCCTCTGGGGTTCTTGCCAAGTGTATTCACTGTTGAAGCCTGGGAGCACTTAAGTCATACATACTCTTTGGCAGGCTCAAGTCCAGGCGTCTGGGGCTGCCCTCTCCGGGCCCTGGACGGCTGCCCTCCTTAGAATACCTGCCTATCATTAGTGAAGGTGACTTGACCATGGGGAAGAATACGTGGGGACATTTGCCAAATTAAGATTTCATAAGCTTCCTTCAGAATTGGAAGACTTTTGCCATTGAATAGTTAATTCTCTCCCTGCATCTACAGTCCTTGTTCCCCGTTTTTCCTTTCACTACAGGATCCAGTCCATGAGCGCATATTGCATTTAGTTGTCAGGTCTCTTTCAAACAACCTTCAATCTGGAACCATTCTTCAGCCTTTCTTTGTCTATCATGACAATGATGTTTTGTTGAAGAACAGGTCAAAATGCAGAACATTCCTCAGTTTGGGTTCGTCATATGTTTTCTCATGATTAGATTCAGATTAGCGAGCTCTGGCTGGGCTGCAGCATCCTTTCAGGGTGTCATAGCTGGAGGCACCTGCTGCCTTCCTGCCCCATGTGGGTGATGTTCACTTAGATTTCCTGGTCAAGGTGTTGTCTAGTTACTACATTATATACAGTTGACCCTTGAACAACATGGGAGTTAGGGGTGCCCACCCTCCATGCAGCAAAAATCTGCATATAACTTATAGGCGGCCCTCTGTATAGGTGGCAGTTCCACTGTATCTGCTGTGTCCCATCCTTGAATTCAACACACCATGGATCGTGGAGTACCGCAGTGTTTACTATCAAAAAAAATCTGCGTGTAAATGGGCCTGTGCAATTCAGACTCCTGTTGCTCAAGGGTCAACTGTAGTTACTTTTCTCCCTTGTAACTAATAAGTGGTCTGTGAGGAGACACTCTGACATGCAAATACCCTGCTCGTCATCAAATCCCCTCCACCCCGAATTTAGCATCCATCAATGATCCCTTCTCCAACTAGTCTTTACTATGTTGGTCATAAAATGGTGATTTTCCAGTCCCAATACTTTCTCCACATTTATCAGTTCGCGTTCTCCTCTGATGAAGAGCCTCCCATCCTTTTCCCCAAGCCTCTCTCCTTCCTTTTTCCTTTCCCTCCTCCTCCCCTCCCTTCTGCTTCTCCTTCTCCTGCTGCTGCCTCCTCAGTATAGGCTCATAGATGCCTATTTTATTCTATGGGTTAGAAGCTATACTATCAATATTTATTTGGATGCTGTAATTGTCCCAAGATGTAGACAGTGAGATTGCCTTTCAGCTTGGCTCCTGTGTCTTTTTGACATGCTACCATCAATATTTGGAGTTTGCTTTCTGGCACTAACAAGATGTTCCAGGCTTACCTTGTACCTTCCTTGTCATAGTCTTGGAATCAGGCATTTTGCTAAGGAAGCCGGGCTCCTTTTAGTGGGGAATGATATTTAAATAGCAAGATCTAGGCAGTAGGTATGCCCAATGCTACGAAGTGTCATTGCTTCTAGACACCTTCAAATATAGGAAACCCACACACACTTATATATCCTAGCTTTAAAATATAGACATAAGTACATATACATATTTGAAGTTATATATACATATATGTATACATATTTGGAATTTTATGTGCATACATGTATATAAAATACATACTTTCCCATGATTCCATGATGTTGCCCTCAAATCCATTCCATCCCTACATGTTCTTCATTGCCTCCCCTCATCCCATATTTGAATCTCCCTTCTTCTGCAGTGAGAACCCTGGCTCCCAACAACATCACAATTTATCTTCAGTCCTACAATATACATAAAATAGTTTCACAATGGCTACACCCATACCACTATGAAAAACAAGCCTAATTAAAAGAGTTCACAATTAGTTTGCAGGTCTTTTTTCCTTTAGACTGAGGGTATGTAGTCAACATACTTTGTTAAAAAAAATTACTTGGATTACTTCTTATTTCCTTCCCTCTTCAGTGTGGTTTGCATTTAGGGTTTGTCAGATGATTTCTCATGATTAGATTGATCAGAAATACAGTTTGGTTCATTTGCTTTCAATTTTAGTTTTTTGTTCCCCTCATCCGTGTTGATTTAATTTTATTTTTGATTATGTAGAATATTAATATACTTCCAAAAGTCCCAACTATAATAAAAGTATGCTCAGAGAAGTGTCACACCTCTCCATATCCCTTTCATTCCGTTTCCTCCCCTATCCCTCAGATGTAACCAATTTTATTTTTTCTGTTTTTTTCCTTACTGTGCTTGTTTTTTGCAAAAATCAGCAAACATATGTTTTCCTATTTCTCCTTTTTTCTTACACAAAAGGTAGCATACTATAAGTATTCTTTTGCATCTTGCTTTTTTCTTTTAACAATATATTCTAGAAATCACTCCATATCAATTCATAAAGATCTTTCCCATTCTTTTTTACAGCAGTGTATTTTACTCCATTGTATGTATGTAACATAAGTTTATTTTCAACCAGTTTTCTGTGTTTAAGAACTTAGGTAGTTTCCAACATTATGCTGCAATGAATAAACTTTATGTGTGTATATGCTTATTGTGGGAGATGTATCTTTAGGGTAATTTCTTAGAAGTAGGATTGCTGGATCAAGGTAAATAAAGACATAGTTTTGTTGGTGTTCCAAGTTCCTCTTCATAGGAATTCTGCAAAATGCATTCCCACCAGCAGTGTATGAGAATACCTGTTTCCTTACAGCTTTGCCAACAGACTGTATGTCAAGATTTTGAATTTTTGCCAATCTGATGGATGAAAAACAGTATCTCAGTGAAGTCTTGATTTGCATTTCTCTGATTATGCTTGGAGTTGAACATCTTTCATAGGTTTCAGAAGCATTCTTAAGTCTTTTTGGTGAACTGTCTGTTTATGTCTTTGCTCATTTTCCTATATGATTTGGGGGAGTCTTTTTAAGGTATATTAGCCCTTTATCTGTGATGTACGTTGCAAATATTTTCTTGCAGTTTGGCGTTTGTCTTTTGATTTTGCTTGTGGTGTTTTGTTGCCATGGGAAACTTAAAAATACTTAGTAGTCAAAATTATCATTTTTAAAATTTGGTTTCATCTGTATTTTGATTCATAATTCTTATAGAAGAATTCACTCATTTTCTTTTAGTTGTAGTGTAATTTAGTTCTTCACACTTAGATCTCTAGTCAGTTTAGAATTTATTTTTGCATGTAATGTAAGGAATGGATCAAATTTTAATTTTTTTTCCAAATGTCTATCCAGTGTATCAGTACCCTTTATTACAAAATCTATCTCTGGCTGAGTGATTTGAGATATCACCTTTATCATGTTCTAGATTTCCACAGGTGGTTTGGTTTATTTCTGAACTTTGTAGTCTCTTCCATTCGTCTGTCTCTTTATGTGCCATTATCACACTGTTTTAATTCTAGAGGCTTTGTAATATTTAAAACTATCTGGTAGGGCTACTTCCCTTTTCACTGTTTTCCTACCTATTCTTACACATTAATTTTAAAATATGAACCTTACTATCACTTTATCCAGCTACAGAAAAAAAATCTGTTTAGAATTTTTATTGGGATCCTATTAAGTTTATAAATTAATTTAGGAAGAACTGACATCTTAATGATGTTGGAATATCCTGACCATGAACAAAGGGTATATTTTCCATTAGTTCAAGTCAACTTTTGTGTTTTTTAGGAGTGTGCTATAGTTTTCTTCATAAGGGTTTTGTATATTTCTTGTTACATTTATTCTTAAGTACTTTATCTTTTCTACTGCTATTGTAAATGGGAGGTTGCTCTTCTGTTACATCATATGATTGTTTTTTATTTGTGCTTATGAAGCCTATTGACTCTTGCTATTTATTTTATATCATACTACCTTGATGAATTATTTTATTGTTTGAGTTAATTTAGTGGCTCTCACTATGTGGTCTCAGTACATTTGAGGTTCCTGAAACACATTTAGTGGATTCACAAGGCCCAAATAATTTTCATAATAATAAGACATAATTTGCCCTTTAACTTCATTCTCTCTTGAGTGTATAGTGGAGTTTTCCAGAGGCTACATAATGTGTGATATAATTACAGACTGAATGCAGAAGCAGATATGAATATCCAGCTGTTTTGTATTAAGCTCAACAAGAAAGAGATGTGCAAAAATGTAAAACAATGTCATTCTCACTGGAAGTCTTTGTTTATGCTTATTTTTCAAAAAATGCTCTTTATGTTAACATGTTTATTAGTGTTTACTTTTTTTAAATCATCTTTATTGGGGTATACTTGCTTTACAATGTTGTTAGTTGCTGCTGTATAACAAAGTGAATCAGCTATATGTATACATATATCCCCATATCTCCTCCCTCTTGCATCTCCCTAGTGCTTACTTATTTATTTATTTATTTATTTTATTAGTTTCTGCTTTATAACAAAGTGAATCAGTTATACATATACATCTCTTCCCATATCCCTTCCATCTTGTGTCTCCCTCCCTCCCACCCTCCCTATCCCTCCCCTCTAGGTGGTCACAAAGCACCGAGCTGATCTCCCTGTGCTATGTAGCTGCTTCCCACTAGCTATCTACCTTACGTTTGGTAGTGTATATATGTCCATGCCTCTCTCTCTTGCTTTGTCACAGCTTACCCTTCCCCCTCCCCATATCCTCAAGTCCATTCTCAAGTAGGTCTGTGTCTTTATTCCTGTTTTACCCCTAGGTTCTTCATGACATTTTTTTCCCTTAAATTCCATATATATGTGTTAGCATACGGTATTTGTATTTCTCCTTCTGACTTACTTCACTCTGTATGACAGACTCTAGGTCTATCCACCTCATTACAAATAGCTCAATTTCGTTTCTTTTTATGGCTGAGTAATGTTCCATTGTATGTATGTGCCACATCTTCTTTATCCATTCATTGGATGATGGACACTTAGGTTGTTTCCATCTCCGGGCTATTGTAAATAGAGCTGCAATGAACATTTTGGCACATGACTCTTTCTGAATTATGGTTTTCTCAGGGTATATGCCCAGTAGTGGGATTGCTGGGTCATATGGTAGCTCTATTTGTAGTTTTTAAAGGAACCTCCATACTGTTCTCCATAGTGGCTGTACCAATTCACATTCCCACCAGCAGTGCAAGAGTTCCCTTTTCTCCACACCCTCTCCAGCATCTATTGTTTCTAGATTTTTTGATGATGGCCATCCTGACTGGTGTGAGATGATATCTCATTGTAGTTTTGATTTGCATTTCTCTAATGATTAATGATGTTGAGCATTCTTTCATGTGTTTGTTGGCAGTCTGTATATCTTCTTTGGAGAAATGTCTATTTAGGTCTTCTGCCCATTTTTGGATTGGGTTGTTTGTTTTTTTGCTATTGAGCTGCATGAGATGCTTATAAATTTTGGAGATTAATCCTGTGTCAGTTGCTTCATTTGCAAATATTTTCTCCCATTCTGAGAGTTGTCTTTTGGTCTTGTTTATGGTTTCCTTTGCTGTGCAAAAGCTTTGAAGTTTATTAGGTCCCATTTGTTTATTTTTGTTTTTATTTCCACTTCTCTAGGACGTGGGTCAAAAAGGATCTTGCTGTGATTTATGTCATAGAGTGTTCTGCCTATGTTTTCCTCTAAGAGTTTGATAGTTTCTGGCCTTACATTTAGGTCTTTAATCCATTTTGAGCTTATTTTTGTGTATGGTGTTAGGGAGTGACCTAATCTCATACTTTTACATGCACCTGTCCAGTTTTCCCAGCACCACTTATTGAAGAGGCTGTCCTTTCTCCACTGTACATTCCTGCCTCCTTTATCAAAGATAAGGTGACCATATGTGTGTGGGTTTATCTCTGGGCTTTCTATCCTGTTCCATTGATCTATCTTTCTGTTTTTGTGCCTGTACCATACTGTCTTGATGACAGTAGCTTTGTAGTATAGTCTGAAGTCAGGGAGCCTGATTCCTCCAGCTCCGTTTTTCGTTCTCAAGATTGCTTTGACTATTCAGGGTCTTTTGTGTTTCCATACAAATTGTGAAATTTTTTGTTCTAGTTCTGTGAAAAATGCCAGTGGTAGTTTGATAGGGATTGCATTGAATCTGTAGATTGCTTTGGGTAGTATTGTCATTTTCACAATGTTGGTTCTTCCAATCCAGGAACATGGTACCTCTCTCCATCTATTTGTATCATCTTTAATTTCTTTCATCAGTGTCTTATAATTTTCTGCATACAGGTCTTTTGTCTCCTTAGGTAGGTTTATTCCTAGATATTTTATTCTTTTTGTTGCAGTGGTAAATGGGAGTGTTTTCTTGAATTCACTTTCAGATTTTTCATCATTAGTGTACAGGAATGCCAGAGATTTCTGTGCATTAATTTTGTATCCTGCTACTTTACCAAATTCATTGATTAGCTCTAGTAGTTTTCTGGTAGCATCTTTAGGATTCTCTATGTATAGTATCATGTCATCTGCAAACAGTGACAGCTTTACTTCTTCTTTTCCGATTTGGATTCCTTTTATTTCCTTTTCTTCTCTGATTGCTGTGGCTAAAACTTCCAAAACTATGTTGAATAAGAGTGGTGAGAGTGGGCAACCTTGTGTTGTTCCTGATCTTAGTGGAAATGGTTTCAGTTTTTCACCATTGAGGACGATGTTGGCTGTGGATTTGTCATATATGGCCTTTATTATGTTGAGGAAAGTTCCCTCTATGCCTACTTTCTGCAGGGTTTTTATCATAAATGGGTGTTGAATTTTGTCGAAAGCTTTCTCTGCATCTATTGAGATGATCATATGGTTTTTCTCCTTCAATTTGTTAATATGGTGTATCACGTTGATTGATTTGCGTATACTGAAGAATCCTTGCATTCCTGGAATAAACCCCACTTGATCATGGTGTATGATCCTTTTAATGTGCTGTTGGATTCTGCTTGCTAGTATTTTGTTGAGGATTTTTGCATCTATGTTCATCAGTGATATTGTCCTGTAGTTTTCTTTCTTTGTGACATCCTTGCCTGGTTTTGGTATCAAGGTGATGGTGGCCTCGTAGAATGAGTTTGGGAGTGTTCCTCCCTCTGCTATATTCTGGAAGAGTTTGAGAAGGATAGGTGTTAGCTCTTCTCTAAATGTTTGGTAGAATTCGCCTGTGAAGCCATCTGGTCCTGGGTTTTTGTTTGTTGGAAGATTTTTTATCACAGTTTCAATTTCAGTGCTTGTGATTGGTCTGTTCATATTTTCTATTTCTTCCTGATTCAGTCTTGGCAGGTTGTGCATTTCTAAGAATTTGTCCATTTCTTCCAGGTTGTCCATTTTATTGGCATAGAATTGCTTGTAGTAATCTCTCATGATCTTTTGTATTTCTGCAGTGTCAGTTGTTACTTCTCCTTTTTCATTTCTAACTCTATTGATTTGAGTCTTCTCCCTTTTTTTCTTGATGAGTCTGGCTAATGGTTTATCAATTTTGTTTATCTTCTCAAAAACCAGCTTTTAGTTTTATTGATCTTTGCTATCGTTTCCTTCATTTCTTTTTCATTTATTTCTGATCTGATTTTTATGATTTCTTTCCTTCTGCTAACTTTGGGGGTTTTTTGTTCTTATTTCTCTAATTGCTTTCGGTGCAAGGTCAGGTTGTTTACTCGAGATGTTTCCTGTTTCTTAAGGTGGGATTGTATTGCTATAAACTTCCCCCTTAGAACTGCTTTTGCTGCATCCCATAGGTTTTGGGTCGTCATGTCTCCATTGTCATTTGTTTCTAGGTATTTTTTATGTCCTCTTTGACTTCTTCAATGATCACTTCGTTATTATGTAGTGTATTGTTTAGCCTCCACGTGTTTGTATTTTTTACAGATCTTTTCCTGTAATTGATATCTAGTCTCATAGCGTTGTGGTCAGAAAAGATACTTGATACAATTTCAGTTTTCTTAAATTTACCAAGGCTTGATTTGTGACCCAAGATATGGTCTATCCTGGAGAATGTTCCATGAGCACTTGAGAAAAATGTGTATTCTGTTGTGTTTGGATGGAATGTCCTATAAATATCAACTAAGTCCATCTTGTTTAATGTATCATTTAAAGCTTGTGTTTCCTTATTTATTTTCATTTTGGATGATCTGTCCATTGGTGAAAGTGGGGTGTTAAAGTCCCCTACTATGAATGTGCTACTGTCGATTTCCCCTTTTATGGCTGTTAGTATTTGCCTTATGTATTGAGGTGCTCCTATGTTGGGTGCATAAATATTTACAATTGTTATATCTTCTTCTTGGATCGATCCCTTGATCATTATGTAGTGTCCTTCTTTGTCTCTTCTAATAGTCTTTATTTTAAAGTCTATTTTGTCTGATATGAGAATTGCTACTCCAGCTTTCTTTTGATTTCCATTTGCATGGAATATCTTTTTCCATCCCCTTACTTTCAGTCTGTATGTGTCTCTAGGTCTGAAGTGGGTCTCTTGTAGACAGCATATATATGGGTCTTGTTTTTGTATCCATTCAGCCAATCTGTGTCTTTTGGTGGGAGCATTTAGTCCATTTACATTTAAGGTAATTATCGATATGTATGTTCCTATTCCCATTTTCTTAATTGTTTTGGGTTCGTTATTGTAGGTCTTTTCCTTCTGTTGTGTTTCTTGCCTAGAGAAGTTCTTTTAGCATTTGTTGTAAAGCTGATTTGGTGGTGCTGAACTCTCTCAGCTTTTGCTTGTCTGTAAACGTTTTAATTTCTCCATCAAATCTGAATGAGATCCTTGCTGGGTAGAGTAATCTTAGTTGCAGGTTTCTCTCCTTCATCACTTTAAATATGTCCTTCCAGTCCCTTCTGGCTTGCAGAGTTTCTGCTGAAAGGTCAGCTGTTAACCTTATGGAGATTCCCGTGTGTGTTATTTGTTGTTTTTCCTTTGCTGATTTTAATATGTTTTCTTTGTGTTTAATTTTTGACAGTTTGATTAATTTGTGTCTTGGTGTATTTCTCATTGGATTTATTCTGTATGGGACTCTCTGTGCCTCCTGGACTTGATTAACTATTTCCTTTCCCATATTAGGGAAGTTTTCAACTATAATCTCTTCAAATATTTTCTCAGTCCCTTTCTTTTTCTCTTCTTCTTCTGGGACCCCTATAATTCGAATGTTGGTGCGTTTAATGTCCCAGAGGTCTCTGAGACTGTCCTCAGTTCTTTTCATTCTTTTTTCTTTATTCTGCTCTGCAGCAGTTATTTCCACTATTTTATCTTCCACGTCACTTATCTGTTCTTCTGCCTCAGTTATTCTGCTATTGATCCCATCTACAGTATTTTTAATTTCATTTATTGTGTTGCTCATCATTGCTTGATTCATCTTTAGTTCTTCTAGGTCCTTGTTAAATATTTCTTGCATTTTGTCTATTCTATTTCCAAGATTTTGGATCTTTACTATTGTTATTCTGAATTCTTTTTCAGGTAGACTGCCTATTTCCTCTTCATTTGTTAGGTCTGGTGGGTTTTTATCTTGCTCCTTCACCTGCTGTGTGTTTTTCTGTCTTCTCATTTTGCTTACCTTACTGTGTTTGGGGTCTCCTTTTTGCAGGCTGCAGGTTCGTAGATCCCGTTGTTTTTGGTGTCTGTCCCCAGTGGCTAAGCTTGGTTCAGTGGGTTGTGTAGGCTTCCTGGTGGAGGGGACTAGTGCCTGTGTTCTGGTGGATGAGGCTGGATCTTGTCTTTCTGGTGGGCAGGTCCACATCTGGTGGTGTGTTTGGGGGTGTCTGTGGACTTATTATGATTTTAGGCAGCCTCTCTGCTAATGGGTGGGGTTGTGTTCCTGTCTTGCTAGTTGTTTGGCATAGGGTGTCCAGCACTGTAGCTTGCTGGTCGTTGAGTGAAGCTGGGTGCTGGTGTTTAGATGGAGATCTCTGGGAGATTTTCGCCGTTTGATATTATGTGGAGCTGGGAGGTCTCTTGTGGACCAGTGTCCTGAAGTTGGCTCTCCCCGCTCAGAGGCACAGCACTGACTCCTGGCTGCAGCACCAAGAGCCTTTCATCCACATGGCTCAGAATAAAAGGGAGAAAAAGTGGAAAGAAAGAATTAGTAGAAGTAGAAAGAAAGAAAGAAAGAAAGAAAGAAGGAAAGAAAGGAAGAAAGGAGGGAGGGAGGAAGGAGGGAAGGTAGGAAAAAAAAGAAGATAAAGTAAAATAGAATAAAGCATGATAAAATATAATAAAGTAATTAAAATAAAAAATATTTTAAAAAATAATTATTAAGAAAAACAAACAAACAAACAAACAAAAAACGGACGTATAGAACCCTGGGACAAATGGTGGAAGCAAAGCTATACAGACAAAATCTCACACAGAAGCATACACATACACACTCACAAAAAGAGGAAAAGGGGGAAAAAATAATAAATCTTGCTCTCAAAGTCCACCTCCTCAATTTGGGATGATTCGTTGTCTAAAGTAGGGAAGGAAGGAAAGAAAGAAAGAAAGAAGAGAAAGTAAAATAAAATAAACTAAGCTAAAATAAAATAAAGTTATTAAAATAAAAAATAATTATTAAGAAAAAAAATTTAAAAAAAAACGGACAGATAGAACCCTAGGACAAATGGTGGAAGCAAAGCTGTACAAACAGAATCTCACACAGAAGCATACACATACAGACTCACAAAAAGAGGAGAAGGGGAAAAAATCATGAATCTTGTTCCCAAAGTCCACCTCCTCAATTTGGGATGATTCATTGTCTGTTCATGTATTCCACAGATGCAGGGTACATCAAGTTGATTGTGGAGCTTTAATCCACTGCTTCTGAGACTGCTGGGAGAGATTTCCCTTTCTCTTCTTTATTCTCACAGGTCCCGGGTCTCAGCTTTGGATTTGGCCCCGCCTCTGCGTGTAGATCGCCACAGGGCGTCTGTTCTTTGCTCAGACAGGACGGGGTTAAAGGAGCAGCCGCTTTGGGGACTCTGACTCACTCAGGCCGGGGGAAGGGATGGGTACGGAGTTTGGGGCGAGCCTGCGGCGGCAGAGGCCAGCGTGACGTTGCACCAGCCCGAGGCACGCCGTGCGCTCTCCCGGGGAAGCCGTCCCTGGATCCCGGGACCCCAGCAGTGGCAGGCTGCACAGGCTCCCCAGAAAGGGGGTGTGGACAGTGACCTGCGCTCGCACACAGGCCTCTTGGCGTCGGCAGCAGCAGCCCCAGCGTTCGACGCCCGTCTCTGGAGTCCGCGCTTTTAGCCGCGGCTCGCGCCCGTCTCTGGAGCTCCTTTAAGCAGCACTCTTAATCCCCTCTCCTCGCGCACCAGAAAGCAAAGAGGGAAGAAAAAGTCTCTTGCCTCTTCGGCAGGTCCAGACTTTTTCCCGGACTCCCTCCCGGCCAGCCGTGGCGCACTAACCCCTTCAGGCTGTGTTCACACCACCAACCCCAGTCCTCTCCCTGCGCTCCGACCGAAGCCCGAGCCTTAGCTCTCAGCCCCGCCTGACCCGGCGGCCGAGCAGACAAGCCTCTCGGGCTGGTGAGTGCCGGTCGGCACCGATCCTCTGTGCGGGAATCTCTCCGCTTGGCCCTGCGCACCCCTGTTGCTGTGCTCTCCTCCGCTACTCTGAAGCTTTCCCCCTCCGCCACCCGCAGTCTCTGCCCACGAAGGGGCTTCCTAGTGTGTGGAAACCTTTCCTCCTTCACAGCTCCTTCCCACTGGTGCAGGTCCCATCCCTATCTTTTTGTCTCTCTTTATTCTTTTTTCTTTTGCCCTACCCAGGTACGTGGGGAGTTTCTTGCCTTTTGGGAGGTCTGAGGTATTCTCCCAGCGTTCCGTAGGTGTTCTGTAGGAGTTGTTCCACGTGTAGATGTATTTCTGGTGTATCTGTGGGGAGGAACGTGATCTCTGCGTCTTACTCTTCCGCCATCTTCCTACAACCTCTCCCTGGTGTTTACTTTTAAGTTAATAAATATTTAAATTTGTCTCAGTTTTAATTTCTAATCTAGTATATGTAAATAGATATAACGCAAATAAATAAAAACTCTATGAGGTCCTTAACAATTTTTAAGGGTGTAAAGGGGTTCTGAGATCAAAGATTTTGAGCAATTCTGAGTTAGTTTTGTTATTTATTCTCTAGGTTTTCTGGGTATACTATCATGTCCTCTGCAGTACAGTTTGCTTTCCTTATTCTTTTCCACTTTTCAAGACTCTTATTATTTTCTCTTGCCTAATTGCATTAGCTAATACTTCCAGTACAATGTTAGCAGTGGAAAAGTGGGCATCTGTGTCTTGTTCTAACTTCAGTGGGAATGCCTCTGGTGTTTCCCCATTAAGTAATAGGCTGAGATGCTGCCTTAGGACTGTGTGTATTATGTTATGTTTATTGAGTTTCTTTCTCTGAGTGTAATGTATTTCCATTATTGTCTAAAAATTTCTTTGGTGTTTAGAAAGGTTTGTATTTTTGATCTGGTGGTTGCCTTTGCATTTATACCTTCTATACTGCCCTTAATCCATCCTTTTCTTAAGCTTTTCTATGTGGTCTGTCAGTTTTAAATGATATACTTTGACTCCCACCTATTACCTAAACAGCAATCAGTGGTCATATTTTACTTTCCCCTTTGTTCCCATTTTTAAGGTTGCATTATTTCTGCTTGGTCAGAACACATAAGGTTTATATATCCTTCTGTTACCATGACCCCACCTTTTGTTATTCTTAACTCTATAATTAAATATATCAAGTGATCACCATCAGTCCCTTTGCTGAAGCTCCCTATTATCTTTTGGTTGGGTAAAGCTTGGTTGGAGGAAGGCTAGATATAAAATCCTTGGCTTGTACTCTCTTTCCTTGTGTGTTGAAAATGCTGCTTCACTCTGGCCCTGTTGTTTATGTTGCTCTCCGGAAGTCTTATGCCAGCCTAAATTTCTCACCTGCATAAGAATTAGATGCTTTTGCATAGAGGATCCTGAGGACTTTTTCTTTGTCATTAAAATCTAATAGTTTTACTAGGAAACATCTCAGAGTTGATCATTTGAGATCAATTTTCCAAGCACACAAGGGCCTCTTCAATATGTTGATTTAAGATCTTATTTCTGGACAGTTTTCTTGGATTATATTTCTAAATACTATTTCTGTTCCATTGTTTTGTTTTTCTTGTTCACAGACTCCAATCATACATATGTTGGACCTTCTTTGCCTGCCTTCCATTTCAACTACTTTCTCTTTGATCTTTTTTACTTCTTTTTAAACTCATTTCCATTCTGTTTTTTGTTTTACTACCTTTCTTCATTGTCCCTTATTAACTTTTTATTTGGACATATTCTCTTGTGGGTACCTTGTAATTTATTCTTTACTTCTAAGATAGTTTTGACTTTTTCTTCAGTTTTTCTTCCTAAATTTGATCAACTTTCACTGCATTTCTTCCTGATTTTGGGGATCCTCTTGTATTCTTAGTTTTTATATGTGAATCTAGTTTTTTTAAATCTTCAAATTGATAATATTTAATTCAGCTTGAAATGTTTCTTTATAGTTTTCTTCTGCTTCATGGTTGATTTTTTTGGAGGAGGAGAATTTTCTTTAGCTAAAATGTTTTTATTCATATTTTATCTTTTCTTCTTATAGTAGCTAAGTATGGCATTAGTCTGATTTTTTCCCCTCCCACTTCGAGGCATTTTTAGAGGAGAGTTCCTGTTTCAAGAGTGCCCTCTTCTGTCAGTAGAGTGAAGTGCAATTTATTGAATGGATAGTGCTGGGGTGGGGGGGAGGAGGAATGATTGGTTGCTTGCTCTCTTTTTTTCTGCAAGAGTCTTAGTCCCCTCCCCCATTTTTTCTTTTACTGTCACACCTCTAAGGGGCAGCACCTCTTCTTTATTTATTTCCTTCTTCTTCTAGAAGCCATAATTCTCTATCATTGCCACCTCTAACCCTACTCACTTTCAAGTACCTTTCCTGTAGCCAGTATTGTGAACTACTAAGTTTCAGACTTGTGTTCATTGTTCTGCATTTAGTGGGGTTTTTTTTTTTTTTCAGCTTTATTGAGGTATAATAGACTTTAGTGTTGGACTTTTCCTTTCTGGGATGATTCTGTCTATAATTTATCTATGTCCTCCACTCGTCTCTCCTTTTTCCTCATGGAATTTCTTAAGACTCCCCTTTTTAGCTGTCTATACTCACAAACTTGCAGCAGTAGTAGGTGCTCTGTTGGAATTTGGTGCTTATTTCTCTACTTAACTGTAATTTGAGGTTCATAGTATTATCTGGTACCTTGTAACATTGAAGGCGTGGGTCATGTGTAGATAATTTTTCTTGTTGGTTTTCTTTTTTTCCTTGTCAATCTTAGCTTTTTGTTTGTGTGTTTCTTGTTTTTGGTTTTAGATGTGAGGAGAGGTTTGGATTTAGGAGGCCATAATTACCTTCCATACTTATTGCTGAATAAACAGTGAAAATACTGATTTTAAAGGAACTTTTGTCATTTGAACAAATACTTTTAAAATTACTTGGATTAACGTATTTGGTGACAATAAGACCACTAACTGTGTTAATCATGTTTTCATTTATTATTTTCACTGGGAGAAATGCCCCATAGTGGAAGTTTTTAGAAATCTTTTCATACAGCATAGGATGTGAACCTCTTGTGGGAGAGGGGGGGTCCCTATAGAAATATAATTGCTCTTCCTAAAAACACTTATTCTCTGAAAGCCATTTCAATTTTAATGCTGGCATTTTTCTACTATTCCTTATGGTTCAAGAACCCCTGCTCTCATTTTCTTTGCTAGTCATTGGCATATTGCTAAGTATCCAGTAATTTTTTTTATGCATCAAAAGAAATACTCTTAAGCTCTACATTTTTCTCTTGATGGAGATGAGTTCAGTCCAAGGTAAGTCTTTATAGGTGAGAAGAGCCTTGGTTCTGACAAGTGGCTGCTAACAAGAGAATTGTCTTTCTAATGAGGCAACTGCACACCTTTTGCTTCTTGGAGCTGCTGTTTTGGTGTCTCCACTAGTCTCTTAGGGCTTTTCTTACTCAATTTTCAGTAGGTGTTTTGTTTTGTTTTTTCTCCTAAAAGAATCTTTGTAAAAACTGAGAGCAGTGCAAGGCAAGTATTTCTTGAACAAGACACAAAACTGCTAACCATACAGGAAGATAAATTGATAAATTAGATGACATTAAACATACAAACTTCTCTTCATCAAAAGACACCATTAGGAAAGAGAAAAGGTAGTCTATAGAATGGAAGAAGACATTTGTAAAACCTACGTCTGACAGATGACTTGCATCCAGAATATATAAATAACTTTTGCAAATTGATAAGAAAAAGAAGATAGCTCACTAGGAAAATGTACAAAAGACCTGAAAAGATACTTCATAAAAGAGGATATCCAAATGGCCAAAAAGCACATGAAATAGTGTTTAGCTTCATTAGTCATCAAATAAATACAAATTAAAACCACAGTGAGATACCACCACATATACCAGAATGACTGAAGTGGAACAAACAAACAAACCCAGAAAATACCCAACTGTTGGCAAGGATATTGAATACCAGAAATCATATATACTTTGTATAACTGTGTCTATCAAGGTTAAACATATGCCTTCTTATGACCCAGGCTTTCCCTAGTAGGTGTATACCTAACAGAAATACAAGCATACGAACATTGAAAGACAGGTATTAGGATGTCTATAACAACACCATTTGTAACAGCTACAAACTGGAAATGACCACATTCCCATCAAGAGTAGGATGGATAAATGAATTATGGTATAAATTCACACAGTAGAATACTATATATTGCAATGAAAATGAGAAACCTACTACTATTTGCAACAATATGGAATGGAGCTCGTGAACATAAAGGTGTACTTCAATACAAAGTTAAAACAGGAATAAAAACAAAAAACTAGGCCAAACAACCTAAAAACTGATGCTCAGATGGGAGGTATTCCTGTGGTCTTGTAATAATGAGATCCTCCACATTTAGAACAGGTTGGCAAGGACATCCAGAGCTAGTTGGGCCCCCAGCCCACTGAAGGGGCCAGCATGGCCACCTGGCCAGCCTCTGAGCCATGGCTCTAGGACACATGGCAGGGAAAAAGCCGTGATAGGGTCACAAACTCAAAGCAAGGACAGAGTCTTCTCACCCACAAAAGTTATAGCTTTGAGAATTCCTTTGTTTTCAATCAATTTTTAGTTACTCAGGCAATATAGAAATATAATTTCCTTACAAAGTTAAAACATTACTGGTGATGCGATGTCTTAGATTTCCTTTAAAACAATATGGGGTGGGGAGTGGCTGGGGGCCCATAGTTGAAACAAGATTGGTCATGGGCTGATGGTCATTGAGGCTGGGCAGTGGACACCTGGGACCTTGTGGTGGTGTTCTCTCCATTTTTGTATATACTTAAAATTTTTACTATAAAAAGCAAACACGCAGCACATCATTACTGAAAAGGCTAAAGTCACTATAGATCTCTAAGCTTCAGATACTGGTGTTCATCCCTCTCTTCCCCCATTCCCCACCGCAGTTAACCACTGTTACCAGTTTGGGTTTTGTTTTAGGAGGAAACAGATGGCACATTCTAACTAGGATAATTTGAGGAGTTTTTTTAATAGAGAGGCAATACATAAAGTCATGTGAGGGGAAGCCACAAAGCATCATGCAGCACCCCAGGGAAGTCTTTCTCACCTTTAGGCCCAAGATACCAAACCTGGGGAGAAGAGAGTGGGGCACCTTGAAAGGAGCTGGGACCTTTGGTTGAGGGCTGTGGCCAGTTTTGGAGACTCCATAGGTGGAAACTGGGAGAATAAATACTCCAGTCTCATTCTCCTCCATTCCTTTGATCTCGTGCTGGTGCTCAGCATTGGCTGGAAGGCAAGGCCACCCACTGATGGCATGCATTCAGGTCAGTCTCCCAAGGCACGGAGCAGGCTGGAGCACGGCGGAGAGGGGATCTGCAGGGGCACATGGAAGATATCTCATTGAGTGTGGGTCTTGCCAGATGTTTTTTTGTGAATTTGCATATATATTTATCAATCCAGTGGTTTTGTTTTCATTGTTTTTTAATATCCTTGGGGTCATGTCCTGTCCAGGTGTTCTTTCCATGCCAGTACTTCAAGGTCAACCTCATTCTTCTTTGCGGCTGATAGTATTCCACGATGTGGACACAGTATAGTTTATCTAGCCCTTACCCCTTGACAACAATTTAAGTTGCTTCCTTCTTGAGAACTTGTCTTAACCCTGGAGACCCTCTTGCCATCTTGGGAACATCTGGGAAATGGCCATATGTAATACGTTGTTTGTTCCCATGGAGTCTCATGGTTGGTTGAAGGTTTTTTGTGTTGTATTATATACTTGAACTGTCCAAACAATTCTGATTTTTTGGCAGCTGGGACTGCTGGGGAGAAAGTCAGGTAAGGAGAGTCATGAGGACTGTATCAGGCATTGGAAGACGGGTTTGAGTTCCAGGTTTGCCACAGCCTTGCTATGTGACCTTGAGCAAGTTGCTTAACCTCTCTGGCCCTCAGTTTTACCTCTATAAACTGCAGATGATACTTATACCTGCTCCACCTGCCCCCCCCCCCATGGTAGTTGTAAAGGTGTTCGGAGACAAAGGATGGGAAAGAGCTTGAAGTGGACGCCAATGACAGTTCCCTGTCAGGGGACAGGGCTGGTGCCCCTCTCCTCCAAGCTTCCCTCTGCAGTCAGGACAATGGGAGTGTTGCCAAGAGGTGTGCTGTTTCCCTGCACACAACACGCCCGTGTCCTGACCCATAGGCATGGCTCAGTCTACCCCAGACCAAGAATTGTCTGACATTGTGCTTTTTGGTTGTTTATTTCTAAGGGGCTAAGTTGCTGTGGGATTTGTACTTCTTCTTCGTGGAAGACTGAGTGTCTCTTGGTATTGGAGTTTTCTTTCCATGGTTGGAGGACCAGTATCTGATCCTTCCCTCTTCCTCTGACTTCAGATCAGAGAGACAGCATGAGCCAATATCACCACCCGACAAGGGCAGGATGGCAAGCTAGGGAATGGGTCTCTGTCTCGTACTTCTGCCAAAGCCTCAAAACTTGCCTTCTGCAGAAAACTTCTCTTACAATAAACCACAGCTGATGCTCCGTGAGTGCTTACTCTCTGCCTGGCACCATGCTAAGTGCTTTCCATATATTATTTCATTTAGTCCTCACAAGAACCCTATGATCACTAGGCTTACTTACATTTTACAGAAGAGGAAACATAGGCTCAAAAAGTTTAAGACACTTGCCCCAGGTAGTGCAGTTAGAAAGAGGCAGAGTTAGAATCCACACCCCGGTCTAGTGTCTCTGACGGCAGGGCCATGTCCTTGGCCACTGGGCTCTATAGCCTCCTGGTTCACCCTGCCACCCATGAACTCTGTCGTGCGTTTCTTAGGGTTTCTGTGTAATTTGACCCACAATATTTCCGGCCCGTGTGTGCCTGGCTCCCTAAAAAAATAGTGAATGTGTTTTCTGCTCTTTTTTCCCTCCCAGGGTAACTGGGACAGAGTTGTGTATGTAGTAGGAGCTCAGCGAATGCCAATTTCTTATGACAGTCCCACTGGGGGTGCTGTTGGCAGGCTCGGCATAGCAAAAAGCTATGTTGGCCCTTTATGGAAGTTATCAGGAAGATGAATAAGGCTTGAAATGCGAGACCCTGGCAGGGCTGACTCAGACCTCACAGAATGGCTTGCCTTGGCCTTTGAAGAGCTGAGAGCTATTTACATCCAGCTAATGGACCTTACTGGCTGTGAGCAGTCAAAGCCGCTGTATAAATACTCTGGCCTAAGGCCACAGAGTGAGTGAGGACAGGAACAGGAAGAGACCCCTCTTTATCCTCATCCTCATCCCATCCAGGAGAAGCCCACGGGGAAGCAATGGCTCTGGTTTGGTGGGAAGCCACTGGCAGCAGGCTGTGTGGGGTAGCAGAATCGTCTTTAGTTGGCAATGTGGTATGCAGAAGTCTTCCCGGCACCAGCTGCTTTGCATAAATAAATGGCGGCCAGCTGTTTGTCTTCCTATCAGCGTGAACATCCATCACGGCTTGTTTCAAATATAAGGCTGGGAAGGAGAAGCTCAGACTCCCATGAAAGGCAAACGTTAGGATGATCACCCAGCCTGGTCTGGCACACATCGGCTTCGAGAAACTCACAAAGTGGAAACACTGGCTGGGGTCTATCCCGGGGGCTGGGCACAGGGTCTCATGTTCTCTCTAGGTGTCCCCCACCCCACCCAGGCGCTGACTTTTTTTTCCAACGGGGGACACACAGTGAGACCAGTCTCCTATTGGGGACCTATTTGGTGGAGCCAACGCAGTGCTGATGGCTGTTTCCATCTTCTGGGTGTCCTTCCCCATCTCCTGCCACCAGCCTTGACTCACAACAGACCTTGAGAACAGGTAGGCTGGGAAGGGAAAAGTCTCCTCCCGTTGGGCCCAGCCCCCAGCCTGCACATAGCGGTCATGGCCCAGTGGCTGTTTGAGGTGCCCTTGTGTGGGGCTAGCTGGTAACAGGGCAGAATGTCACCATGAGTCTATGATGAGCTCTCCAGTGCCACTCTCTGTCCACCTGCTGCAGGCCCAGAACCCACCGTGGCAGTCTTGTCTGCCCCCAGCCGGGCTGTGTGAAGGAGGCAGGTGCCTGCCCTGCCTGTACCCCTCACCTCCTGCAACCAAGGATGCTGTCTCTCTCCTCATTCATTTTAGATCATTAGTATTGCTTTTTTGTCTTTCTCTCTGGGAACTCATTCATTCACCTACCTGTTCTAAAAATATTTATTTTGCATCTACAGTGCGCCAGGCACTGGGAAGACAGGGGTGAGCAAGAGACGGTCCCGACTTACTGGAACTGACATTTCATTGGAGGGGGAGCATAGTCAGACAAAACACAAGAGACTAAAAAATAACAGCCTGTTGTAAAGAGTGCTATTAAAGAAACAAAGGGTACGTAGGGTAACAGGAGAGCCCTAGTCTAGATGAAGTGGCTTTTCTGAAGAGGTGACTTTTAGGCTGAGGCCTAAAGACTGAGAGGGAATCTGCCAAGTGAAGAATAGGGGAAAGAGCATTCCAGAAGAGAGACTAGCATATGCAAAGGGCCTGAGGTTGGGCAGAGCTTGGTTTCCTTGTGGAATTAAAAGACACCAAGGTGTCTGGAGTGTAGAGAGTTGAAGGCGAGCTAAGAACAACTCAGGGTGGCATCGCAGGCCCTGTGACAGTCTGGAGAGCAGCGGAGCTTAGCGGGCTCTGCTGAGGCAGGAGGTTTAATGGGGGTAGGGGATGCAGTACACTGAGAATGTTGCTTTAGGTGTTTTTGGTACATTTGTTACATTTATTGGGAGCCTAGTGCTTGCCAGGCCTTGTGCTGAGTGCTGGGGCAGGTGAAATTTAGTTTGGAGCGTCTCCTGGAAGCAAAGAGGACCCCACGTGGGTCTTTGATTTGGGGTGACATGGTGAGATGGGAAACAGGGCAGCCACAGGGGTAGTGGCTTCAGTGAGTTCTCTGCAAAACGGCTTCCCAGAAACCAGCCGTCCACTTTCCACCTGCAGCCTGGGGGTCTCTCGCTGCAGATGTGTCTAGTGCCCCCCTCACAGTGGGTGCATGCCACACCCAGACTCTGTGGGGTGTGAGCTGAGGAGGTCTGGTCCTTGGGAGGAGGAGGAGGTCTGCTCTAAGGCACAGAAAGCACAGAGGTTGCAGCCCATGTTGCAGATGTAAAGGGGAAACGGCACTTGTTGCCCATCCTCTTTGCAGGCGGAGAGACTGAGTCCTGGGGAGAAAGTAAAGTTTCTTGACTAGCTGATAATTGTACTTTCCATTTAATGTTTGAAAAGTACTTAAAGAGATAGGTGCCTTGACTTGCACAGCTCAAATATCTACCGCTAGTGCTGTGAAGGCGCTCGGGTGTTCCTGAGAGCATCCAGCAGCGGTATCCTGGAGAACACTCGGCTTGTGTATCCCAGCTCCTTTCTTCCTGAGGACAAATGGAGTCACCTCTGGCCACAGAGGCTCTGCACCCTCATGTTTTTTTGGGGGTCCTTCCTGTTCTTAGGCTCTTTGCTTTCCTTGCAGGTTTACATAAAGTGTTTATAGCTGTTACCCATACTAGCCTCTTCTTACCACCATGGAAAACATGGGCAGGACTTATTTTGCTTTAGGATTTGGGCTTTAAATGGAAGACACTACTGTGTGCTGGGAAGGCTGTGGCCTCCAGAGTCATGTTGCACGGGTTCTAGCTGTTTGATTTTGGAGAATTGACTTAACTTCCCTGAGCCTCGGGTCCAGCAGGGGAGAGAGTCAGATGGCAATTCCTGCAGTGGGGACTACAGCTTGCTTGCCAGGGGCTTGTCATTAAGCACCTTCCACCCATAGCTCAGTGATGCTCCACCTTGAATGCATCACAGTCACTGGAGGGTTTGTGCAAGCAGGTTGCTGGGTCCCACCTCCAGAGGATCCCATCCAGGAGGACTAAGGTGGACCCGAGAATCTGCATTTCTAACCAGTTCCAGGCTGCTGGTCCCAGGACCACACTTTGAGAAGGACTGCATGAGTTCATTTAATTCAGTCATCACGACAATCCCCTCAACTTGGTATTATTGTTATTGTGACTTTGCTGATGACGAAATTAAGGATTAGAGACTGAAATAACTTACCCAGGGTCACACAGCCATTGGGTGGAGAAGCTGGGATTCACGGCCAGGTCTGGACTACGCAAAGCCATTGTTCTTAGACTCTGCAGGAAGGAGTGTGTGAGACCCAGCAAGGTGCCGGCCTGTCAGGGGTGAGGCCCTCAGTAAGTGCTGGCTGCAGTCCCTTTACCCCTTTATTATTTTTATTTTTATTTTTTGCGGTATGCGGGCCTCTCACTGCCGTGGCCTCTCCCGTTGCGGAGCACAGGCTCCGGACGCGCAGGCTCCGCGGCCATGGCTCACGGGCCCAGCCTCTCCGCGGCATGTGGGATCTTCCTGGACCGGGGCACAAACCCGTGTCCCCTGCATCGGCAGGCGGACTCTCAACCACTGCGCCACCAGGGAAGCCCCCTTTACCCCTTTAGACACCAATGGGCCTTTATCCAAGATGATAGTTGACACCAAATGGTTTTCATTATTGTTTTGTGATACAGCAGAACCAAATTATACTCAGAAAACTTGGATGAAAAAATCCAAACTTGAAAGGATGAGTAGCTGGAGAGGTGTTGATTCACCAGACGGTTATAGGCCTCCAGGGCCAACAGGGACTGGGGAATCACCTGGTGTCCCTCACCTTCCCCAGCAAGGGGTTCCCAGCCCCGTGGGAGGGCTTCCGGGGGTGGGGAGCTTACTCTCTCCCCTGACACGGGGACAGGGAGAAAGGGCTTCATTTTCAGAGGGCGGGAATTGGCCTGATGGAGCCAGCC
Organism: Mesoplodon bidens; assembly: GCF_964165515.1. Lineage (NCBI taxonomy): Eukaryota > Metazoa > Chordata > Mammalia > Artiodactyla > Ziphiidae > Mesoplodon > Mesoplodon bidens. Next base: position 114,969,315 of record NC_138160.1, read on the forward strand.
CAGGCCAGCAGAGGGAAGTCACAGCCTCTGTCTTTCTGGGCCTCTTACCCAACTGGGGTAGGGGATCCCGTCCCCAGAGGATAAACTGTCTGCACCGTGAGCCCCTCAAGCCTGTGCACACAGCGTGGGCATGAACATGGAAGACTGAGTCCAGGGAAGCAGTGGGGATCTTAAAGCTGGACTTTATAGGAAGGGAGGGATTCCTGGCAGGGGAACCGGCAGGAGCGAAGGTTCAGGGCGTGGAAATGCACATGGCACCCTCACGGCTCATCATCTGGTTCTTCCAACACATCCCCTCCTCTCTCCCCAGTGATGTTTCCCCTATGGAAACTTTTTTCTACTCTGGTCGGACAGTGGGCAGCCTTGAATACCAAGCTGAGGCATTTGGGTTGTCTCTGTTGAGATAAGAGAGCCAGGGGCTACAAGGTTCTAGAAGGAGGGAGACCCCACAGCCCATCTCAGCCTGAGCTTCAGCTGCCCTGGGGCCGTGTTGCCTTTCTTTTTGAATTCTCAGCTCAAACATTTCTGCATACTTTCCATGTGAATCCTCTGGAAGCTGAATTATCATGGAGACTTCAGCCAGGCAGTCCCTTCTTTGCCCCCACCTTCCTTTTTTTTTTTTTTTTTTTTTTGCTGGCAAGAAGGAATGAATCTGGCAGAGCCCTTGTCCTCTTCCAGCTCCCCCAGCCTGGAGCAGGCACTGCTTAAGCTGGTACCTTCATCTCGGTGAGCTCAACCCTAAACTCTCTGGGTCTTAGCTGGATTAAGGGCCTAGATTGTTGCTGAGGAGGAAGGAGGTACCTCCGTAATTGCTGTTTAACTCTACCTAACAATAGCCACATGTGGAGCCAGATTTGAGGGTTATTAAATATGAGCACCATTCTTCCCCCAAACATGTCTGTGTTTGCATAGCTGGGCAGCATGGGGAAGGGGGAGGGAAAAGGTTGCAGGGTCAAAAGGGGGCTTCAGAGGCCCCGATTCTGAGAGAGAACGGCCCTTGGTTCAGCCAAGAAGACTGGTGACCAGAGTCCCCCAGCCCCGACCTGGGGAAGCTTCTTTCTGGGGCACTGGAACCCATCACCCACAGAGCTTCTCTGACTGTAAGCTCTGAAGTCCCAGCAGGAGCAGCTGCTTCAGCAAAGCTTGGTGGGGGCAGTGGGGAGGGACTCACCCCAGGGCACTGCTCCTTCCCTAGAGGGTCTTGTCCCTCTGCAGCAACTGCCTGCTGTCCTGGGGTGACACAAAGGGAAGTGTGGGGTGCTGTGGAAGGGCTGGCCCGTCTGCAGCCATTTGGGGACAGGTGGGCATGTGCATCTCAGCTTTTCCCTAGTGCCCCTTGCCCACAGTATAGGGTGATGGGAAAGAAAAGTGTGTTTTTCAGGTGTGCCATGCCGTTGGCTCCTGCTCTTTCCACTTGGGGGTGGAGGGCAAGTGGGGGGCTCAGTTTCCCTGCTCTGCATTGTCAGGCCTGTGAGCAGACTGAGTCACATGGTCTCACTCAGATCAGCAGCTGTTTTGGAGACATGTGCCGTGCATGTGTGTGTGTGTATCTTCATGACAGGGAACCGGGTCAGGGAAAGGCCTGGAGTGAGCATGGGGATGCCTATCGAGGGAGTGTGGTCCCCGGAAGGGTGCAGCTAGGTTCCTGTGCGACCCTCTGGTTTGGGTGCTGTGCTACCACCTGAGGCTATGGGGACTCCCAAGCAAAGGTCCAGCAGCGCCAGGTGGCTCTAGGGCCCTGGAGGCAGGACAGAAGGTGCTGGCCGAGGCAGAGGCCAGTAAACGCTGGTGCACTGGGAGGGCGACCATTCTGACTGAGCCCCAGGGGCGGGGCAGACCTGGCTTCCCTTTGGAGTGTTCCTGTCCTTTCCCTCATCAGACACGGTGGCTTGCCAACCACAGAGAACAGAATTAAAATGCTGCAAAGACATGTCTTTCCAGGTGACGGATCCTTTGATTTTTGCTTTAAATTATAGATTTAAGCAACTTTGTCAACTATGTTACTAAAGTTGAATTTCTAGAAAGGAATCTAAAGCGTCAAAGACAAAGCACAAACAGGGAAATACATTTGTATCATATGATCGATATATGATCATATATCATGCAGATATAACATACAAATTCTTACAAATCAGTAGAAACTTCTTTCTTATGAGGTTGGGGAAGTAGGAACCCTTGTATAATGCTGGTGCACGTGGCCAGAGTGTTTCTGAAAGGCCCTTTGTCAAAATGTATTAAATACCTTTAAAATATGCACAGAGCTTTATCTTTTGCCTCTTTCTACATGGTTCTGTTTCTTACAGATTTTTCTCCCTGTTTTTTTTTCTGGTCGCGAACAGCAAATTTTCCTTCTGCGGGTCCAGTAGTATAATATATTTGTTATAACTTTTGTTATATTTATAATGCAGTTTGTATTGAAATGCTGTTACAGATCATTTCTATCCTGTCCGTAGTCCATGTTAGTAATGTTTCTAAGAGTGCTTTAATAAAAGCGGGGATGGGGTTGAGGAGAAGGGAGAAGTATGGGCTTCGGTGATGGTCAAGGGTGCCAATCCCAGCAGAGTACCTTATTTCCTGTGTGGTTTCAGTTGGGTTGCCTAACCTCTCTGAGCCTCAGTGTCTGCATCTTTCACATGGGGTCCTGCTCACCAAGGGGCACTGTTGTGAGGATCAAATGCAGGAATAAGGGTAAAGCCCCTAGGCACTGTTTCTGCATGTGGGGAATGCTTGATGAATGGAGCGATCATTACCAGGTGGACAGGGTTCATGTGACTAGCACTTAATCACTTGGTCCCAGGGAGCTTCGGTTGTTCCTCAGGTCCAGTCCCCTGCATCTTGGCAGGACTGTATTCCAGGCATCCTCAAGAGACTGCAATCCACTCCCATCTCAGAGAGCTCAGGGGAAGGGGAGCCCAGACTCCTGCCTACTAAGGCATTCCAGTGTCGCGCGCTCAGGGCCAGGAAGTCCTCCTGAGTGTCTACACTTAATCCCCATGGCCAGATTTGAAGCTTCTCTTTTTTCTTGCTGTTCCCTTAGGGAAAAAAGACTGAATTTTGCTTATGTAAGGTGTCTGACTTCCGTGGCAAGCAGCTCTGTCTTGCAATCTCTGTATGAAATCCCCTTGTAGGAAGGTTCAGGAGGAGGAAGTGGGAGGGGCCGTGGAGAGAGCTGTAATATCCTGGGACTTGTCCCTGAACAGCCCTTGGAAAGGAACCACATTGCTGTACATGCCCATGTCCTCCCTTGGGACTCGTGTAATCTCCTGCATGCACCGTATTTCCACATGGCTGTCTCAAAGGAATATAAGACTCACTCTGGGGCTTCCCTGGTGGCGCAGTGGTTGAGAGTCCGCCTGCCGATGCAGGGGACATGGGTTCATGCCCCGGTCTGGGAAGATCCCACATGCTGCGGAGCGGCTGGGCCTGTGAGCCATGGCCGCTGAGCCTGCGCGTCCGGAGCCTGTGCTCCGCAACGGGAGAGGCCGCAACAGTGAGAGGCCTGCGTACCGCAAAAAAAAAAAAAAAAAAAGACTCACTCTGACCCTTCTACAGCAGCACACCCACTCCTCCAGGCTCCCTCATCTCAGGGGATGTGTCTGCCCATCCACTCACACAGCTGGACACCTAGGAGGCACTCCTGACAGGTCCTCTCTCTAACCCCCCGGGGGGGATCCAGCCCTACGTCTTGTTAGTTTTATGTTCTGTAGCTCTTGAATCCCTCTTTTTCTGTCCACCCTCGCTGTTGCCACTCTAGTCCATCTGCCTTTGTCTCTCACCTGGACAGCTGCAGCAGCACCCTAGCTGCCCTCCCACTCGTACCTGGCCCTCCTGAGTCCTTTCTCCACTCAGCACCCAGAGCCATCTCTGAAAAACACCCTTGCCCTCACCTGCTTAAGCCCTCCAATGGTGTCCCATTGTCCTCTGTATAAAGACAAGATTCCTTTGGGTGCCCTGTGAACCCTTGTCTGTTGTCGTGCACCCCTTGCTCTCTGCCCCTCATCTACTTTGGCCACCTCTCCCAGTTCCTCAAACATACCACGTTCCCTCCTACCCCAGGACCCTGACACATGTTCTGGCCTCTTCCCGGACCACTTTCTGCCCTACCCATGTTTGCCTGGTTAACTGTCACTTATCCCTTAGATGTCCACTTAACAGTTACTTCCAGCAAAGCCTTCCCTGACCCTCAGCCCAGCTCAGGTGCCTTTATTAAAAGCTCTCCTAGACCAGAGTTCCTTTCCTATAGAGTCCCTAGCTGAGTTTACAGTTAGGCCTTCATGAGCATGGCTATTTGGCATCTATCTTGACATGCCACTGCATTATAAGCTCCAGGAGTGCAGGATTCTTGTTGGTTTAGTTCCCTGTTTCATCCTGTGCCCATAGCATCATGCCTGGCTCTCGGTAGGGACTCCATCCACCCCTGTGGGATGAGTGTTTATCTCTGAGGGTCAGCAAGGACCAGAGCTTTCCCAGCCTGCCATTTCGGGATTGTCTTAGAGCCCAGGCCTACTTTCCTTGGCATCCTTTCCGTGGTCGTGCTCCCTTTACTACCCAGATCATTTCTGTGGACAGGTTCGGTGTTTAGACCAGACAGGAGTTGTTCATCAGGTGCTTTACGCAGGATTGTTGTCAAGTCCTGACCTATGAGGACCTTTGTGCTTCTGAATTGGCTGGTGTACTCAGAGTCTTTGTGGATGGGATTATACCCAAATGCTAGTAGAAGGGCTCTCGCTGTTTATAAGAATCCTGGGGTGGAAAAAACCCAATCCTTCGGTAAAGCAAATAATTACCAGCTAATTGGTCCCTTTCGTGACTGCAGCTTGCTGTATGTACCGAGAGCTTTATTAGCTACCTACTAGAGAAATGAGTGGCGTTAGCTGGCCAAAAGGTCTTTGTGGGAGTAGGGCCCAAGGACCCTGGTGGTAATGGTGTCTTCTCAGTTAGCTGGCTCTACCTCCAAGTCTCAGAAGTGATGTCAAAGGTATTCAGTGATTCCCACAAATAAATTGTCACTGTGTACAAACTCCCCAGTGAGTTGAAGAGCTAATTCTCTTTCTGCATCCGCCCCAGTCTCCCATCTCAGATGCATAACACCCTCTGGCAGCTCCAGTGTCTCAGTATTGGTGGGTAAAAAATGCCAACCTGACAGGCAGGTGGTCTGGTGGGCAGGTTGGCCTGGGTTTTGTCCTGGTTTGTCACTGGCTGTCTGTGTAAGCTGCAGCGTCCCTTCATCTGTTTGACCTCAGTCTCTACCTGCCTGATGCATTACTTACGTGTGTTGTGCTCACTCTAAGAAAATGGGTTAGAGGTGCTTCAAAAAGTCTACTTTATTCAAATCCAGGGAACTCTGAGGATTGAAATAGACCAGCTGGCAAATTCTAGTTTTCTAGTATGAAGGTTTTTTAATGCTTGATCTTCTATTCTCATGCATGACCTTCTTGCATGAGTTCGTCTACTTCCCTGTGCCTCAATATCCCCATCTGTGAAACAAGATGGGTTGATTCTGGGTTGGCAGACAAGAGAACTAAATGCTGTCCACCTCTGTCCTCCCACAGTTAAGGCAGACATCACTAATGAAGTCCGAGAACGCAGTGCATCTGAGCAGAGTGCCACAGCCAGCCAGCCAGGGCTACTGTATCCAGGCTGACATCGCCAGCGAAGCTGTTTGCCAGTCGTGGAGAGCAAATCCTTAAAAATCAACCGTGAGGTGCCTAAGGGAGAATCAAGACCCAGGGAGGTTGACTTGCCCAAGACTTGGGAGGTAAGTGCATCTGTGAACTTACAGCCAGCTTTGGGATGGTGTTTTCGGTGGGTTCTTATGTTTGGAACATACTGAACAGGTCTGACTCAGGGCCAAAATGGGCCCTTTGTGTGTTTCAAAGGCATCACTTTTTTCTTCTGCCCGCCTCGCAGGAGGCCCTTGACTTTGTCCTCTCTCAGAGGTCTCTGTGTGTGTGTTCCTTTGTCTGGCTGCCTCCCCTCTCGGGTGACCATGGCAGACCCCAACAAGGATTCTGCTAGTCCCTGTGGAAGCAGATCCATGGCCATGTCCCTTCCTGAGGCCTGGGGCTGAGCACGCTGCTTGGGACAGGTATTTGGGGCCAGGAGCCCCAGGAGGTGCCATCCTTTCTTTAGAAGCAAGTTCATTTCCCATCTCGTTGCCCAGAGGTGCCCCAGGCAGAGGAGTGAGGACAGAGAGTTATTCTGTGGGGAGGGGAGGGGCCTGGGGAGTCTGTGCTGCACCGGGAAGCTTAGGTGAGTGGCTCAGAGCTCTCCCGCCCTCTCTCCCGGCTCCTTCCAGTGTTGGGTCCCGTGCAGGCATGTGGCCCGGGAAGGAAGGGGTGCCAAATGGAGCCTGAGCTGAATTCAGGCGTGGGGTGGTGAGTGGGCAGTGCAATGTTTGGCATGGGCTCCCGAGGGCAGCAGGCCCGGTTGAGACACCATCTCTGTATCGTGGGTGGGGTGGGGACTGGGCTTAGGGGCAGAGGCCTGCTTGCTGGGGGCCCGCCTCCCCATTCAGAACAGGGCTGGGGGAGGTACCAGGGGAGAGGCGAAGGTCCTCTCTGGTCTCTGGACCTCTCTCACCCCCTTCTCTAATTTTATTCTTTCCATTTTGCTTAAGAAATTGATGTAATGAAGACGTGATGTGGCCCAGTAGGCCAGACCCCAAGTGTGACCTCCAAACCCCAGATCCAGATAACCCTCCCCCACTGCTCAGGCATGTCCCAAGGGCCAGGTACCCCTGCTTGTGAATTCTGGGCGTCTCACACAGGCACTTTCCTCTGACCTGGTTATGCCGTTTAACAAATTCATTTGGGGGCGAGCTCGGAGATGAGGTTCAGAGGAGAGAAAGAATTGTCTTTCATTCTTAACTGTCCCTGGGACGCCTTGAGCAGGCTTGGAGGATTCTCACTAATCTAATCCCTGTCAGAAAAGGAACGATAAAACAATTCAGGCTTTAGAAGCCAAATCCCCTTCTTTCACTCACACTACGTCTCTCTCTCTCCAGTACCATTTCCCCTCCTCTGTGATGAAGCCGAGGTTCAGCTTCTCTGTAAGGGTTTCAGTGGATAAGGATTTCATATTTCACTCTTCCATTTTTCATATTTAAATTTGCTTTACTCTCCGGTTTGACTTTCCACTGACCCTTGAAGAATTGGCGTATTTTAAGGAGGGGGAAGAGATCTCATTATAGGAAATGAGAAAAATGGGGCAGAGTTTTAAAACTTTTAATGACTAAAACACAGTGTTCCAAGTCGGTATTGCACTGGGGTTGAAGTCACCATTTGGTTACAAGTCTTTAGGTCTAAACGGGGTTGATGACATCTGTTTAATTTTAGATGTCTGGAATACATTCTGAAAATAATGAAATCCAAATGTATGACCAAATTAGAGAACAATTTTATCTGCGACAAAGAAGTTTTTAAAACAAGAGCAAACATTTCGACCAAACAAGACTTTAAAAGACCTATCAAACCTTTGGTCATCTTGCCTCGACTTTTCCCAGTGGGTCTCCATGGTTGAGAGAACTTTGTGTGTGAACCAGACGTTATTATGTAATTTTATACCCATTTTCCTGTCCTTTCTCTGGGTGTGCGCTCTGCTCTGTGCTGTCAGCCATGGAGAGACCATATTTAGGGAAGAGAGGACCCTTTACAGCTAAGCTTCATTGATGAAGCAAAGGGCACTTGTCGCAAATACTTGGGGGGCCACTTGTCAGCTGATACGTAATAAACTGAATAGCTTGGGCAGGGCCCCAGGGAAAAACTACAAAGTGCAAAGGCCTTGCTGATGTGGCAGGGGGCTACCCCAGGCATCGGGAGAGAGAAGGAGTATTTCTGACTCTCACATGCCTGGTGTGACCGGGGCAAGTCCCTGGTCCTTTCTGGACCTGGCTTTTTCCATTTGTATGAGGAGCTCAGGGATTCTGGGAGGCTTGTCGGGGTTGGCCTCTCTCCAGGAAGGTTGTGTTGTGGTGAGGGTCCCCTACGACTGGGATGCGCACTGAACAATTCCTCCCACCCTCCCTAAAAGCCCAGCATCTAGTATGATGTGGAGATTCTACCTGTGTGGGTTTCTTTATTGTCCTCTTCCCCGGGAGTCCTATGAGGGTGGTGTTGGCTGACCAACATTCTATGTGCACTCCATGCTGCCAGGGGATCCAACGTCTGGCCATCTCCTCCATCCTTGGTGAGGCTTTCAGTTAAAGACAGGAAGTAAATTATGGTCAGAGTTTTGCCTGATATCTTAAAACATTTGGTTACTTGGCAAGGTAATCCTGCCCTTCCTGGGTGTTTGCACCTTCCAAATATTTGTAGACTCTTACCTCCATGCCTTGTCCCACCCCTCCAATGTCAGCTCAGGTCTCTCCCTGAGAACCAGCCCCTTCTCTGTTGAGTTCCCTCCAGTCCCCTTGCCCAAGACCGTCTGGCCAGGTCAGCTTCCTGAACCATGGGCCATGTACCATGGTCTGTGCATTTCCCACATGGGTTAGGCTTGTCTACTGGACATCTCAGAGATGGAAGAAGGTTTCCCAAGGGCTTGCCCTTGATCAGTGACCACAGGCATACCTGGAAATGGGGGTTATCTGCCTGTGCTGCCCAGGCTAAAGTGCCTGACGTAAAGGTTGGGCTTGGTGAGGCTTCCGAGCTAGACTGGCCTCTGCAGAAATGAACAGGTTGAGGTGCTGGCTGCTGTGGATAGGTGATAGATGGATGGATAATGCTGAGGTGAGCCCAGGCCCGCCCAGAACTCTGGGGTCTGTACATTTTGTCCATTGGCCACTTCCTTGCACTATCTGGCCCATTCTCAGGACTTCGTTTTGCGGTTGATGCCCCAACTATTTCGGAGGCATCATTAGCTGTGCTCTTGGCGGAGGTGGAGGATGATCTGATGGTGGTGATATTTGGCAGGTATATTTGGGTACATTGGTGGGGATTCCAGAGGCTCCATTGTTCAGGAACATGGACTCTGTTACCTCAAAGACGATGGGCTGAGGTCAACAAGATGAGAGGCATAGGAGTGGGGGACAGAGTGACACCTCCAACAGCAGGTAGTTGGTGAGGAGCTGTGGGTCTCTAGGGACCTGGAGTGGGAGTTTGGTTTAGGTGTGGGAGGTGGTGGGTGGAGAGCACAGAGCACTGGCGTGGGAGGCGACATGGCCCCCACCTCTGATGCTCCATGTGACCTTGGGACAGCCAGAAACCTTGCTGGGCCTCGGTTCAAAATCTGTGAGATGTGAAGGCTGGTACCAACCTGACTGGCTTATGGTGAAGCCCACATCATAAAATGGAATTGAAAACAATTGTAAAGATGGCACTTTTTAGAGTCTAGACAAGAATGAGGAATTGGAATTTTTGTTGGTACTAGTAGAGATACAAAAGGAGTATTGATGATAATAAGTCCATCCCCCCCCCTTTTTTTTTAAGCCACTCAGGACAGAGGGGTTGAAAGAACAAGGAAACAGGAGTCAGGCTATTGGATTTCCAGGTTTCTTGTCCCTCACTCTCTGTATGGCCCCGGGGCCGAGTTCTACATGTCTTTTGGTATTAGTGTCCCTATGTGCATAGAGGGGCCAGTAGTCCTCACTCTCTTTTCCTCCCTGGGCTGCTTAGAGGCTGGGGTGTGGGCAGGGTGCTGGCGATGTGAGCAAGTGCTTTTGCGGCCTGGAGACACCATGGGTTGGGCTGGTGTTGATGGCGTAGGTTGCTGGGAAGGGCATTCAGGCCAGGATGTCTTGGTGCAACTCCGAGGACCAACGCATACCCTATGGATTAGCCTGAGCTGGACGTTTCCCTGTGGCCCAGGTAACGAGGCTGCAGAGCTCGGTCCCTACATTTTTGTCTGGCAGTGAGGGGCTGAGTGGACCATAAGTTTGTCAGTGTGGCCATCATTAGAACTCAGACTTTGCAGGTGTTAAGTGTGGCTTAATGTTTTAACAATGGCACAATACATTTGCAGCATCAGGGCTGTGTCTAGCTACATGGTAGACTGAAGGTATAAGGAGGCATAGTCACATTCTGCCAGATACATATCAGAAGGGAACTCTGGGCACCAGGCTTGGTGCTGGGGTTTTACAACTTTTTAATTTTGTAATAGCTTTCGTTTTAATAGAGCAGTTTTAGGTTCACAGCAAAATTGAGGGGGAGGTAAAGAGAGTTTCCATTTACTCCCCCGACCAGAGTAGCACATTTGTTATCGTTGATTAACCTATGTTGACACATCATGATCACCCAGAGTCTGTAGTTTACGTCAGGGTCCACTCTTATTGCTGTACATTGTATGGGTTTGGATAAATGTTTAATGATATGTATCTACCATTATAGTATCAGACAGAGTTGTTTCACTGCCTTAGAGATCCTCTGTGCTCCACCTATTCATCCCTCCCTTCCCCCACCCCCTGGCAACCATTGATCTTTTCACTGTCTTCAGAGAGGTGAAGAGACCTGCTCAGGTCCCTTGACCATAAGTGGGGAGCCAGGATTTGAGCCCTGGCTGTCTTCCTGCAGAGCTGGTGCTCCAGAGCACAGGGCTGCCTCCTCGGCATTTCATCCTAAGGCCAGGGCAGGCGTGGCCCAGGGCAGCCTGGGCAGTGGGGAGGTGGGAGTGGTGGCTGAGGCTCAGGGGGCTAAAGACAGCCACTGTGATTCCCACTCCCCTTCACCCCCACCCCTAACCTCTGACATAATCAGGACACTGATCTTCAACATGTGGACAGTGGGCCTTGTGGGAAAGGCCAGGGTGTTGGGGGAACTTGGGTGGGCAATAGGAGGAGGGCTGAAGAGATGGGAGGACACAGTCACTCACGTCATGGTGACTGAGCATCAGGGCTGAGCCAGGTGCTGTGCTGGATGCTGGGGGCACAGCAGAAAGCATGACAGATGAGGTCCCTGCCTCCTGGGGCTCCCACTCTGGTGAGAGACACAGGTAGCACACATATATTAATGAACAAGGAAATTGTCGGGGGTGACAAGTATACTGTAAAGCATTAAAAATGGGTGATGTGATGGACAACTCTTTTAAACTGGGTGGTCAGGGACGGCTTCCCCACGGAGGTGACAGTTTGGCTGAGATCTGCCTGACAAGGGATCAACTGTGAGAAAATCAGGGGAAAGCATTACAGGCAGATGAAACTGCAAGTGCAAAGGCCCTGGGGTTGAACAAGACTGGTGTGTTGAAGATGCAGAATGGACAGTACAGCTCGATGTAGGAATCCAGAAGGGAGTGCTAAAGGATGATATGGGTGAGATAGAGTTCAGATCCTATGCAGCTGTATGGGGCAATGTCTAGGAGTTTGGATACGATTCCAAGTACAGTGGGAACCTGGAGTGGTGGTGGTCGTGATGACTTGATTGGATTTGTGTTTTAAAAAGATCCCTTTGACCACTGAATGGACAGTGGATTGTAGGGAGCAAAGGTGAAGACGGGAGGTCAGTTAGGCTAGTGCAGGAGTCCAGGTGCAAAATGGTGATGGTGTAGGCTGGCGGGGCACGGTGAGGGTGGAGAGACGTGGGTGGCTCCAGGTATGTGCTGGGGGTATAGTCAAGAGGATTTTCTGATGGATTGGCACTCCATCCACAGTGTTGCTCAAGCCGAAAGTTACGCCTAACTTCCCTCTTTGCCTCAGCCCCACAGCCGTTTGCTGAGGTGGGGGAGGAGCCGAGGAAGAACAGGTTTGGGGGAGTGGGAATCAGGAGTGCAGTTGGAGACCCGTTAAGTATGAGAGGCCTCTTAGACATACAAGTGGTGACATCGAGTTTGCCGTCAGGCGTGTGGTGCTGAGAGGAGGGGCGGGGCTGGACATAGACACTTTTGCATCATGGGTGTGGAATTTAGTGCCACAGGACTGGATGAGCTGGTGGGTGGAGAGAGAGAAGAGAAGAGGGCTCAGAGACTACGGACAGGGCAGTCGTAGATGCGGGAGGCACCAGCTAGGGCGATGGGGAAGGTACAGCCAGACGGGTGGGAGGGAAAGGCTGCTGAGGGTGGCCTTTGACCACCCAAGCTGTTGGTGACCTGGTGAGAGCCAGTCCACTGGGGAGCTGTGGGAGGAGACAGCTCTATCCGATTCCCCCACAGCTCTCGAGGTGTTTTGCCAAAATGGGCAGCAGTGAAACGGGGTGGCACCTTGAGAGGGATGTGGGGGTCAAGGCAGGGTTTTCTGAGACATAGGAAAAAATAGAGCACATTTGTATGCTGATGTGAATGATGCAGGAGGAAGCAGAAGTTTAATGATCCCAAGAGAGGGGCCATTGGCAGGAGCAATGTCTTTTTTTTTTTTTTCTTTTTTACATCTTTATTGGAGTATAATTGCTTTACAATGGTGTGTTAGTTTCTGCTTTATAACAAAGTGAATCAGTTATACATATACATATGTTCCCATATCTCTTCCCTCTTGCATCTCCCTCCCTCCCACCCTCCCTATCCCACCCCTCTAGGTGGTCACAAAGCACGGAGCTCATCTCCCTGTGCTATGCGGCTGCTTCCCACTAGCTCTCTATTTTACGTTTGGTAGTGTATATATGTCCATGCCACTCTCTCTCTTTGTCACAGCTTCCCCTTCCCCATATCCTCAAGCAATGTCTTTGGGAGGGTTCAGGAGGTGCGACTTGGTGTTGAAGGCAGGAGCTGGCCTTGAATAGGAGCAGGGATGCTTTCTTCGTGCCCGGTCACTGGAGGGAAGGCAAGGAGTGTGGATTTGGTGGAAGGATCCCTATGGTTCTGTGACCCCTAGATGTCTGTCCCCAGACCAGACCTCTCTCCCGATCCTTCTGCCTTATCTGACTCCTAAGGTCTCCAACCACGTGCCTCTGAGTATACTCGTCCTTTCTTACCTTTACACCCCATTTTATCCACTTCCACTGTCTTCTGTGCTTCAGCCCATTCTTCCCCAGCCTACCTCTTAGCCCCTTCCTCCAGGGAGTCTTCCCAGATTACCTCAGCTGCTGGGGCCCTGATGATCCAGAACCTAGACAGACCCCTGGTTACTAGGCCTCCAGGACCAGTGGGAGGGATGCTGCCCTGTCACATCTCTTGGGCCATTGTCCTTAAGTCCTCTGTGGCTAGGGAGCACGCCGTTACTTTGTGGAGTGAGAGAGGAGAAATTGAGGGCTTGGGTCCTGAGGTCTCACTGACCTGGGTTCAATTCAGAGGTCCTTATTGGTTCCGTGACCTTTGGCAACTTTTTTTTTAGCCTCTCTGAGCCTTGGTTTCCTCATCTGTAAAGTAAGGTTAATAACAGGACTTATCTCACTGGCATTTGGTGAGGGTTAAATGAGATAATGCACATAAAACTGTGCCTGGCATGTTACCGGCACTCAATTAATATCAGCATGATCATCGTCATTAATATATTCTTTTTTCCCTACCATTTCTTCAGTGGGACCTTAGGGAAGTCACCTGACCTTTCCATGCTTCAGTTTCCTTATCTGAAAACCAGGGATCATAGCGGCACCCTCCTGAGAGGGCTGCTGTGTTTAATGAGGTGAAGTGTACAAAGAGTTGAAATGAATACAAGAGTTGGCACGTAGTAGGTGTTTAAGAAGAGGGACTTGCTGCTGGTGATGATGCTGGCAATGATGATGATGATGATCACTGTGCCTTCCTGTTTCCCGGGACTGTGCAGCTGGTTGCCTGGGGAGGGGGGTGGGTCCCTCCAGCTCTGCCAGGCATTGATTGGCAAAGGTGCCCCCCACCTCACCCTGCTCCTCCCAGGCTCAGCTCTTCACGTGTTCCTTCTTACACTTTCCCACGAACCCATTCATCTCTGGCTGTAAGGTTACAAGGCTTTGAAAATGGATTTTAAAAACGATACTCTTCTGTCCCTTTACATTTCATGTTAAATCCCCCTCGTGCCTTAATGAAGCTCAGGCTATTTTGGGCCTCTTGGAGAAGTGAGGCTGACAGTGCCTTTTGAGTTTGTATAAAAACATAGGAATGCACATGGACCCAAATATATATCTATATAATTAAGAATAAAAATCATAATCCCCTAAGCGGACTGTGCTAGTGAGCATCAGGTTTAATAGGGGATTAGGAGGAGGAATTAAAGTTGCCCAAGGGGTACACGGAGAGATTTCAAACACCTTTCAGAAAACAAATTAATGTGGTATTCAGAAATCATTTTCCAAGGGCGGCGGAGGGTTTCCTCGGGCTTCCCTGCTTTCTTTTTTTTTTATATATTAGTTTCTGCTTTATAACAAAGTGAATCAGTTATACATATACATATGTTCCCATATCCCGTCCCTCTTGCGTCTCCCTCCCTCCCACCCTCCCTATCCCACCCCTCCAGGCGGTCACAAAGCACCGAGCTGATCTCCCTATACTATGCGGCTGCTTCCCTGCTTTCTTTTGAAATGTATTTTTAACACTTGTATAAATAGTTTGCGCCTGTGGCTCGGGGCTTCCTGTGCTCCCTTCATTAGCTGGTGTCTCTGGAAGAAGAATTCGGCTCATTATCTGGGCATTTGGATCTTCCTGGCAGCGGCTATTGCTGCTGGGCCTGGCCTGGGACCACTCTCTTCTCTTTCCTGTTGCCTGGTGGGGTGGAACCCACTGGTGTGTGCCTCGGCCTGTTTCCACATCTACCCACTCAAGCCTGGCTCCTGGGAGGTGCCCTCAATTCCTAGAGAACAGGACTCCTCAGGCAGAGGGCAGTGGCCTGGAGGTTGGAGGCTGGACATACCTCAGGCTCATCTGAGAAGTTGGCAGAATTGGCCTTCAGCGCCCAGTCTCCTGTCCCCTTTGTTTGTTTCCCATTCCCCTCTCCTCACGTGCATCTGCAGTGGAATGCCTGGCCTCTGCAGGTACAGAGTTTCCCATCACTGGAGGTATTCAAGCAGTGTCCGGGCCTAGGTTTTGAGGGGATCTGTGCCCACCTGTGGAGTGGACCTGAATGGGAATTAAAGTCCCTCGTCAACCTGAGATTCTGTGATTTATGCTTTACGAGTGGAGTCTGAGTTGGGCCATGCTGAACCTTTACAGTCACGAGGATCCCTGTGATAGAAGATGCAACACCTGGCTCCAGTCACCATCAGTGACTACTCTTCTGCTGTCCTTGCCTGGGGCAAAGGAGAGGGCTTCCTGTTCTCTCCAAAGGTTCCAGGCTTACGTGCAATCATAGGGCTACCTCTACAGATTTGATCCTGCAGGGACTCGGGACAAGTTGTGTCTATCTGGGGACCCTTTTAAAGCTCCCTTTCTTCCTGTGTAAAATGGGGGTAATAAATTATCATAGATCCAACTTATTAAGTTCTTATTATGTGCCTGAAGCACGTGGTTGCTTATAACCACTCAGGAAGCAGTACTATTATCGCTCCCACTTTGCAGACGAGGAAACCGAGGCCCACGGAGTTGAACTCACTCGCCCAAGGCCACAGCTAGTAAGTGATGAGTAATAACATCTGATAACCATCTGCTGGGGAGCTGCCGTGCTCTTCACGGGGAAGTGGAGGTGACCCCTCGACCTACCCTGAGTTCTGCCAGGAAACCAGGAGGGCACAGCCCAGCCCGGCTCTTGACCTCCTGGGAAGGCTCCTTGAGAGGAGCGCCTCACAACTTGGTCAGTGCCCTGTCCAAGGCTGGCAGGGCATAAGCGGTGAGTGTGGCATTGCCTTTCCCACAGAGAGAAGAGCTGGCCAACCACTGGCATCCAGGCTGGGTGGTGGGTGTGCCGTCTTCTAGTTTTCCTCACCTTTGCAAATGGGCTGGCAGCTGGAGGTGAGCCCCGAGGCTGATTCACCCTGGGTTCACATGAGGCCACTTGCCCACTTCCTACCTCTGCTTCCTGCCACTGTTGGGCAGGTGCCTATTAGGAAGAAGGAGGGAACTTCCTTGTCTCGAGGAAGGGGGTCATAGAAAGGGAGGGAGCGCTTATTTCCCTGATCTGTGGGTAAGGACACGGAGGGGACCTGGCAGCTTCCGCGCTCATGTAATACTGCTTCTCACTGGACCTGTGCGTAAACCTCCCCGACGCCCCCAGGCTGCCTGCCCTGCTCTCAAAGGGGGCTTTGGTCTTATGTCCCAGAGCCATGGCCACCAGCAGTGGGCTGCTGGTAGGGAACAGGAGCATTCAGCTGAGCTCACTGGTCTGGCTGCACCAAGGAGGTTGAACCTTGAAGCACGGGAGAATTTCTATTGGCAGAGCAGGGGGTGAGAGTGGTTTTGAGCAAACCCCTGGACCATGAGTGATGCTGAGCTTGCAGCACACACGCTCTTGTTTCTTGCTTATCACTGTGCTGCTACCTGCCTTTTCTCAGTCAGGGGACAGAGGAGGGCAAATGACTTGCCCAAGGTCATACAACTGGATCTGAAGTTAGGACAGAAGCATGCCCTTGAGCTCTCCCCTTGTGCAGCTGGGGGAAAGCGTGACCTATGGAAGGACCTGGTGGGTTTGGTGAACAGCTGAAAGGAGAGGGTGGAAGAGAGGAGGTAGCAGAACATGAGGCTGGGGTTGATGGTGGTGATGGAGAATGCCCAGAATGTCAAAGGCCTCGTTTGGTAGTTTGCTCATAAGCATTTAACAACCAGCTCTCCAGGAAGAAGAAGAAGAAGAAAAGCCCCGATTTGAAGTGTTTGCCCATTTCCATGGTGTAAGTATTTCCACCATGGCCCACTTCAAGTTACCCATGTGATGGCACTAAGTTCTTGTGAGCCAGCTTGAGCTGTCTTCAGCATTCTCACGGCTCATCTCTGTGGCTCTGGTGTTTGGGGTTTATTCGGGAGAGGGAGATCGTAGGACGAGAGGTGACCTCTCGGGGTTGGCTCATGTTGGGAAAAGAGGCTGGAGAACATGGCCAATTAGGAAGCCACTGCTGACCCTTGCAGGCTGCAGGCGGCAGGGCTCGGGGCAGGCAGGGGTGGGTGGGGTCCTTGAAAGGGAAGGGCCAGATGCCGTCATATTCAGTGAAGCAAACGTCTTTCCCTCTGTTGGAAGCCGCATGGGTCTCTTGCTCTAAAAATTCATGTGTCAGTGGGAGGCTTCTGGAGGCAGTGAGACCTCAACGCTCCCATCTCCGTGTCCCCCTCCCGGGTCAGGCTGGGCCTTGAGCAGTTTCACATGGGAATGCTCAGCTTCCTTCTGTGCGTTCACTTTGTACGGCAACGACATATATTCTCCCAAGAAATGACCTGGGAATTTTCATTTGGGAAAAAAAAGATTTCCTTGGAAATAAACCCAGTTGGGGAGTTCAGGGCAGAAGGGCACATCAGAGTTTTGCTCAGCTGTGACAGAGGCCTGCTGAGCTGCTGGGATATCTTTGGGACTGGGGAGAGTTCAGAGAGGGCCTCCTGCCCTGACCCCATGTGGGCAAGGGGACCAAGGCCAGAGGAGTGTGGCCGGACAGACTGAGAGCAAGGCTGGTGCAGAATCAGCCCCCAGAGCTTCCCGAGGGGAGATGGTTGGGCTGAACTTTGAAGTGTGGGCAGGATCTGGAAGCATCAGGGTCTCTAGGTGGGAGGCTGAGGGTGTCTACGCGGCCCTCATTTGCTCAGGGCTGTTCCCAGCCCTTCCCCTGCTGGCTCCACCGGCAGGAGGCTGGAGGGCTGGAGGAAGGGAGAGAAGAGCGCACTCCTTCCCGTCTCTCTCCCGCAGCACCCGCCTCCCCCGTGGCTCCAGCTCTCACTCGTTGGCCTGTCTCCCCGTGGTCTTGGCTTCCTCAGCCAGAGAAGGCCCTTATGTGAATGTAGCTTCTACTGGATGGCCTGGCTTCTGGGCTCTCGAAGCACCTCCTCTAGCTTTTCCTCCAGTCCTAGGGTGGATATTGCCCTCCTCTTGCTAAGGCTGATGACCTCGGCATCACCTCTCTTTCCCCTCCTTGTCTTTGCAGCTTCTCCAACTGTGTAACCGCATCATTGTGATGCCCTCCTGGGCGTGAGCTCTGGGCTCTGTTTTCCTGACCGGATCCTGACTGATCCAGCCTGCCTCTTGGGGTGGGAAGGGGTGAGGGGCAGGAGAGGCCTCCTGGGAGTGGGGGGACTGGGGTCTTGAGCCAGACCTGATGCCTCTGCCCCCCTGGACCCCAGACCCCTGAGGCTTTGGGGACTTCTGAAGCTGACTCCTGCCATCGCAGCAGGGCTGTCTTTAGAGGCCAGGAACTTGGCGGAGGCAGTGACCCATTATCTTGCGGTTCCTTCATTCATGTGGTTGGAACTGGCCCCTTGAGTCTCTGCCAGCACCCACATGCTGACTGGCTGCCTTTCCCTCTGCCAGGCCCTTCTCCCTCACCCTGCCCTGACCTGCCCAGGGTGGAGGGCCCACTGACCTCTGGCCCAGGCCTCCCACTCCGTAGCTTCTTGGAAGCCTGTATCTGAGTGGGTAAAAAGGGTGAGGCCAGGATTCTGTCTTGTGAAGAGGAAGCACTTACCCAGGGTGACACACCAGAGATAGGAGGTCTCAGCCCTGAGACACTTCCCGACCATGAGTGTGACACCAGGCTTCTAGGAACAAAGCTGGGAAGTCATCAGTCTAGTCCCAACTTCTGTTTTATGTGTGAAGAAACAGCAGCCAGAGAGGAACAAGGACTCTTCCAGAGTCTCTCTGAGCCAGTGGTGGAGCCGGCGCTCAGGCTGTGGTCCCCACCCGGCACCCGGTGGGCCCTACCCGGCACCCGGTGGGCCCTGTCTCCAGGCCCTCAGTGGCTTTGGGAAGCACAGTGGGACGGGACGGAAGAAGGTGTGTGGTGAAAGCAGTGGCCCATCTGCAGGCAGAAGAGGCCTCAGGAAGGCCAGGGCCGTGGCGGTGCTCATTGCCCAGGAGCCCTTGCACCCAGCAGCCCACACAGAGGTCAGCAGAGGCCTCTCCAGGGCCGAGGTGTGCCTGGCCACCGTTCTCCAGGTGCAGGGTGTGCGTGTGTGGCTCCCTGCCCTGGGAGCGGGTGCAGCTGCAGAGAAATCCCCAAGTACCTGCCAGCAGGACGGTGCCAGATTGCACAAGAGCTGTGTGGCAGTGGTTGTGCTTGTGTGACTTTGTACAGAACCGGGGGGGGGTGCTGCGCTTTTTGTGGGTGAGGGATGACTCAGCAGTGCCCGGCCCCTCAGGGGAGTTGCCAGGGGAAACCAGGATGGCAGGACCACCCTGAGGGTGGAGACAGTGTGTGCGGAGCCCTGCGGGAACCCGGCGGTCAGCCCTCTGCCCAGGCTGCTGACCGGCTTGTGCACCTGTGTGCTGAAAAAACGCACCACCTAAAAGGTGAGAGCTATGTTTTATTCGGCAGACTGTCTGAGGACTTAAGCCCAGGACACGGCATCTCAGATAACGCTGAGAAAACTGAGGCAAGGGGGGAAGCTAGGATATATAGAAGTTTTTGCAACAAGAGACCAGGTGGTCGGAACATCAAAGGATTACTGTCAATGAAAGAAAACCAGGCATCTCAAGTTAAGGAAGTTAGCGCTTTTCTCTGTGTGGGAAGAGGCAGGAGTCTGGGCTCACTGCATTCATTCCTTTGATCTGCACCTCAGCTATCTGGGGCCTGTATCCCCTGTCTTCTCTTCCTCAGTGCCCTCCAAGCTCATCGTCTGGCTGGAAGGTAATGGCTCGATGGCTGCAACATCCTTTGATTACTGATAACGGCGGGCAGTACTTTAGTTCTCACACCCACCAAGTCCCCTCCCACACCCAGCCCTCGCTCTGCAGCTGCCTGACCAGCACGTGGGCCTCCCTGGCTGATGAGCTCCCCTCACGCTTGGGCAGACCCCCAGCTCTGGGCAGCAGCCGCAGGTCTGCACGCATTTAAAGTCGGGGACCTTAGAGGCAGGCCAAGCCAGGAGTTCAGTGGGTAGTCCCATTTGGGTGGGAGATAGTATATGTGTGTGTGAGAGCCCCAAAAAAGATGTCTAGAGAGGAGAAGTCACTGGCTCGTCACACGAGGCCCTCAGTGACTGGTCTGCTTGGACTTCAGTGTGTGAAAACAGAGAACCATGGAAGGCTTTGGGGCAGGTGGGTGCTGATGCCAGAGAAATGCTTCAGGAAGGTAGGGAGGGAACGTGTGGGTGGAGCTAGAGCAGGGTGGGCAGCCAGGGTTGAGACCACACAGTTTGTAGCACAAGCACTGAAGCAGTGGGTTCAGGGCAGTGGCCACAGAGGGGGAGCCAGGCTCAGTCAGCCTCGCTCAGCTGGTCCCCAAGGTCTGAGGAGGCGCTGCTTTCCCTACGGCAGAAGGGTTGGGGGTCAGGAATATGAGGTGGCAGTGGAGAACACCCTGCCACACCCTGACTGGCACCATGGACAAGTTACTTGATGAGCCATGAATTTACTAAGTTATTCACTTATTAAGCAAACTGAGACTCCCAACGTGCTAGCTGGAAACGATCCATACCTCCTAGCACTGTTGAGAGGACTGAATGTATGCAGAAGGCCTGGCGTGCCACCTGGTGCTTACCTGGAAAGTGCTGGGTCCCTGGAGGCAGAGGGAGGGTGACTGATCCCCACGCTAGTTGATGATTTCTCCCAAAGGTCAGATCCAACACCCCAACATATGGCCTTCCAAGGCCCCTTCCTTCACCACCTCTGTGAGGCACCCTCGGGTCAAGGTAGGGTCACTGCCAAGGCCCCTCTCCACTCAAGGCACCTTCACCTCTCACTGCGCCCATGACTTGGACGAGGCAGGAACCAGCCTGCCCTTTTTACCCACTGAGGTCACTGGGGGGTCATGGCCCGAGATGCCCCATCTCCAACCACGGGGCTGGGCCCAGGATCGGTTTCCCTTGGCCTCCTGGCTTGGGGAGCCGGTGAGGAAATGTGCCATGGGGTGGGTGGCCTGACCAGGCTGCTTCCACCTGTCACTTCTAAATCCCCCTTCCTTTAATGACGCCTATTGTAAGAAGTGTCTCAGAGAAAGCCTTTTGAAGTTAAGAGATGGGAAAGGAACGTTGCCATTAACTGAAACGTGTTTCTGGGAGGGCCCTGGTTTCTCTCCCATCAAGCGTGGGCCTGGGTTGGTGGGGGGCCTGGACAAGCCCCTCTTCCTCTTGGGACCCCAGTCTCCTTTCTCGGGTCCTTGAGCCCAAAGTGTGGGCACGCTGGGGGCCACTAGAACATGGAAGAGCACAAAAGCCTCACTGCAGTCAGGTGAGGGGAAGGTGGGCTCGGAGCCAAGTCTTGGGGGCCCCTGGAAGGGGCGCTCCCTCCCTGGGAGGTGGGCAATGCTGCCACCGGCTAAGGAACTAGTCCCAGGCCTCTTCCTCCCCATGGATGCCACACCCTGGGCTGACCTGCCTCTGGCTTGGTGGGGCTGCCGGGCCTTTGTCTCTGTAGGTTCCTGGCTTCATCCTCACGCCCGAGCAGTGAGTGGAGATGACTGACACAGAGCAGTGCTTTCTTGGCAAACAGGGCACTCCCTCCTGTTGGAGACTGGGTAGGAGGCTGCATTTGCCCGGGTCGAGGCTGTGTGTGTGTGCATGTGTGTGAGAGAGAGAGAGACCACCAGGAGGGTGAGGGGCTGGTCCTCAGGTCACTGGGACAAGCAGCCTGAGGCCTTGGAGAGCATCTGCAAGAACTGCTTCCTCCAGCACGGGAAGGAACAGGCTGAGGAGAGGTTTTCCTCCCTGGATGTTTGCTGCACTGAAGGCCATCCTCAGCGTCTGAAGAGACTGAGGGGCCATGTAAGGCATGAATGAATAAGGAGAGTTGTTTTTGCTCTAGGCTGATGCCCTGGGGAGCTGAGTCTTAAGAGAAGCTGTCAAGTCCCACGGTTGTGCCTGGGGCTTGTGTGCTGGCAGGAGATTGGATAAGGTGACCTCTTGCTCAGCTGCACCTGCTGTCTGACCCACCCTGAGGACAGGTGCCAGGCCACAGTGAGCATTTGGGCAGGGTGCCAGGGCCCAGTCCCATTGCAGAAGGGCTCCCCCTGCAGGCAGCCCCCCACCGTGCAGTCCAGGACTTAGAGGTCCCCCATAAAAGAGAATCATGGTGCTCTTGTCCATACTGACATGGGAAACAAAACCCAGACTGGAGAGAACTTATGTTCTCAAGTATAAGTTTTTCTGCCATAAAATTTTAATTAAACCTTTGGCACCCATTATGTCTTCATCCCTGGAAAGCCCTTGCAGATGCCAATATTACAGAACCATTTCAAAACATGTGTGGATCCAGTGAGCTGATTTGCAATTCCACATGGACCCTGCCAGGACGGGAACTTTAATAGTTTTCTGGTGGCCTGATGGTTGCATTTCTGACTGGTAAGATTGTGCTTAGTCCCTGGGCTGGAATTCAGTGCAGCAGTGCTCCGCTGTGTCTCCTGGGGGGCCTTGGTGACAAGTGCCAAGGTCCTTGAATAGGTGAAGAGATCAGTGGCTCGGGGCTCTGCTTTGCAATTCTCAAAGGTCTGCATTTCCATTTTGATGACAATTCTTGGAATTCATATGATCTTATCTATTTTATCTTGGTACCCACCTTGTAACCTGGTATTGCTGGATGATTTAAGAAACATTTGCATGTCTTCATGATGGGGTTGGTGTATTTGATCGCTCATGTTTGCTCCAAGGGAAAGTGAAATATAGCCTCAGTCCACTGTCCGGAGGAAGCTTAGTTTGGTTGCGTTAGTTCAGCCAGAGAAAAGTGAGGGCAGAACAAGGCATGTGCCCGTAGGCCAGCCAGTGGCCAAGATACCTGTTTGCTGGTGGCCAGGGTCACATGCATATGACAAACAGATCCCAGTTTGACGTGCGGCAACCGGTTAGAGTGTGTTGGCAGCAACTGTGCTGGGAAAAAATACGCGAGGAAGAGATAGCTAGAATTAGGATGAGAAGATTAAGAGTTTATTTAAGGCAGATTTTAGTACGACCATAAGGCTGATGTGGCTTCAAGTGAACAGGATACCTCTACAGAGTTATCAAGTAATCCCTTGTTAAATTGGCGCTGCAGGCCTATGTGTAGGGCTTTGGTTTTGTATGAAAGCTGCTTATCCTTGCAAACAAAGCCTTCAAGTTATTAATGCCCCTTTGTTTGCATACATCTGTTTGCAAGCATTTACTCTCTGTGTTGGTATTAATTACATCAAAATACAGAAACAGAACTGGCTCGAGGCCCTATCTTTCTACTATTAAAACCCATTCTTGGCAGTTTAACTTGAGCAGAACATATCATCTAATTTTGTTGGGTTTGTTTGGATTTAATTTCCAAGTTCGCCTTGGCTTTTTATGCGTTCAAGATTGCTAAATATGAGGAGTGGATAGCTATAATTTTGCTTCTCTGTGTGCATGCATTCATTTACTAGTACATTGATTGAGCCCCTACTGTGCAAGAGGCATGTCCTAGGCACTGAGGGTGCAGCAGTGAACACATGAGATCCCTGTCCTCATGGAGTTTACAGCCTAGAGAGGGAAATAGACCAAAAAGAAAACAAAACAAAAACCCCACAAACAAATGAGTAAATATGTAAGATGAGTAAATGACATTAGTAGGTGGAGATACAGAAAAAGTTGTCTGGGTAAGGGGACAGAACTGATGAAGGGTGGCCTTAGATAGGATGGTTGGGACAGGCATCTCTGAAGCGGTGACGTTACTCAGAGCCCTGAGAGAAGCGTGCTGGTCAGGAGAAGAGAGATCTAACTCAGGGAGCAGCAAAGACCCCTGAAATGGGGACATGGTCAGTGTGTGTTGTATAATATTATTTTAATCGTGATGTGAATAGAACTTTGATATTCCTCCACACATGAAGAGACTGGGTGCCTGGGGTTTGGGGGTCTGCAGTGAGAAGTCGGGTAGCCTCTCAGCCTCCTGGGGGTGAGGGGACCCACAAGGACCCCTGACTCACAGAGGAGCAGCCCTTGGGAGCAAAAGGGCTCCCTCAGGCTTGCTAGCTTGGGAAGTGGGTACACACCGCCTGGAGCTGAAGGAGAGCGGAGGAGCTGCTGGTACCCCGGCCCCGTGCCCTGTCCACCCCTCCCGCCCCCAACCCGACGACTCGGTGATCCAGAGCTGTGTCACAGTCACCTAGGGGGCTTGTTAAAACACACACTGCCGAGCTCCACCCCCCAGATTTTTGATTGAAGAGGCCTGGGGTGGGGCCTGAGAATGCATTTCATCCAAGTTCCCAGGTGACGCTGCTGCTTCTGCCGGTCCAGGGACCACACCTTGAGAACCACTGGGAGCAAACCGAAAACTGCGCTGGGATCTGTCCAGAGCGACTAGAGAGGGAACGAGGACTGAGCCTTCAGGAACTGACCTGCCTGGGCTGCACACAGATGGTCCTCTGGCTCAGTGGGCCCTGCTGCAGAGTTACAACCGTGATTCTGGGGCCCCCAGGGACACGACCAGGTCAGATGTGTCCCTTGCTGAGCGCTGGTGCACGTGTGGGACGGACATTGCCCATGCATCAGCACATCCACACCGGCTGCTGTGGCCATGACAGTCAGGAGCTTCCCGGGTCAGGTCCTGCAGCTGAGGGGCGGGCGGCAGGGGCACAGCCCTGGCCCAGGGCCCTGGGCAGCCAGCGCTCAGAAAATGCCAGCTGATGCTGAGTAACGCCGGCACTGATGTCACCGCCTAGAGATTCTCATCTCTGCCCTGTGGTTCCAGGATCCGGCAGCTCGTCTGCCCTCTTCTCCCCTTCCTGAGTTTAGTCTTGTCTCCCAGCGCAGCTGTATGTGAGGGTCCTCTCCCAAAGGTTTGGTGCTTTGGGAATGGAAGGTGGTGTTACTGAGGGTCCCCCGTCCCTGGCTCTGTTCTCCTCTCTGGTACAGCCATGGGCAGGGGTTTGAGCGTCGAGGGAGAATGGAGGCTGCAGGCTGTGCTCAGCGGCCTGGAAGCGTGGCAGGAGCTGATGGGAAACAGTGGAGCCAATGGCTCTGTGCACACAGAGAATAAATCCCGGCTTCCGAAGAAGCTGCAGAAAATTGATTATTCGCAGCTTCAATGATCATCCTGATGGATTTGGCGGGACAGAAACCGGGCCCATTTTCTCATCTCTGTGCACCCCGTGCTGCTGGGTCAGGGGTTGACAGGCTTGTCCCAGAGGCAGAGAGGCCTGGGTTGGCCCCCGTCGCCCCTTGTTGCCCCTCCCACCACCCTGTGCACCGGGAAGGGATGTAGGGCCCTTCTTCCTCGGCTGCCCTCTGTGGCCAGCTGCTGCTTGGCTGTTGCTTGCCTTTTGGGCCTGCTGCCGCGGATATGAAAGGTGCGTGTGCGCGTGCAGCCGAGCTGGGATTGGGGCGTGTGACCAGGGATGCAGCCGTGGCCCTTTCGTGTCTGGGGTGCGGCGGGACAGGGCTGGTATGGGCGCCTTGAGGAGCTCAACCTTTCCATGTCTGTTCAGTCCTTCAGAGAGCGCTGCTGAGGGTTCTGGGGAGATAGCAGCCAGCTAGATGGGGTCTGGTGTAGCTGGGCCCCTGGCACTGGGCGGCCTTGCCAGCGGTGGGCCTTGTCTGGGAACAAGGGCCGGCCTTCAGCATGTTTCCCCTGTGTGTGTGGAGACTGGACTTAGCCCAAGCCCTAGGGAGCTGAAGATTCCCACAGCCAGGGAGGAAGCTGCAGCTACAGACTGACGGTTCCCGGAGCTCCTGTCGGCTTTGGGTGATTTCATGGAACAGTTGGCCAGAGTGCTGCGAGCCAGAGCTATGACCTCTTGGCCCAGCAGCCAGCAGGAGGAGTGGCTTAGCCTTCCAGAGATGTGCAGTGTGGGTGGCCATACCCTCCCCTGGCCAAGAGTCCAGGGGGCAGAGGACCTGGCTCTGTCCCAACTCTGCCCTGCGGACGTCTCTGCATCTCTCTTAGCCTGCTCCCCGGCTGTCAGCAGAGACTAGTCCCCACCTTGCCCGGCTGCAGTGAAAACCCAGTGAGACTGGACCTAAAGTACCCCACCTCTGCCCACATGCAGAGGTGGAGAATTAGACATGGAAGGAGCCTGAGCTTTTGCGGTCCCTTTTGTTGAGGTTTGGATTCTGGAAATGGATCGTCTTTGCTGGTGGTCCTCACTGCTGTGGACCGTCAGGGCCTCCCCCTGTGAGCAGCGTGGCCTTGCATCGCTTGGATGTTTCCATCTCGCTGGACTTATTGGAAGGAGCTATAAGCGAAACACTCTGCCCAAAAATGTCAAGTTCATCAGGGGGTTTCATGCTAAAGCCCCTGAAAAGTGGCAGACGTTTCTTGTTCCTTGTCTTGTTTGTAGTGGCAGTGTCTGTTGCCCATGCCCAGTGGCCCTGGTTTTTGAGCTTAGGGATGTGGTGGGGACATGGGGGTAGGGGAGGAGGAGGGAAGAAAAGGGGAGCGTTGGACAGCTTATCAGGATAGCAAGAAAAGATACTTCCGTTAGGTAAACCATGAAATGGGAGCCCAGTTGGAAATAATAATAATGGTATGGATATAGTGTTATGACTATCGTTTTTTTCCCCCCAGCTTTGGCCTGATCAGGGCTTACATGCACTGGGATTTTATATATATATATCACATATTAATATCAAATGTTCTTAATAATCTTAATTACTAAAGAGTAGCTAACTTTTACCAGACTTTTATTTGCAGATACTGCAAAGTGCTAAGCCCTGTAATATTCATTATTTCATGAAACTTTCTCAAGAACCTTACGGGTGATTATCATGCCCATTTTAGAGCGGGGGAAACGGAAGCTGAGAGGTTGAACATCTTGTCCGAGGTGCGCTGAGGCAGGGCAGGGGAGCCAGCAGCTCGAGCCCCCGCCTCAGACCCTGGGTTTCCCCTGAGGGTACCACTTCCTGGGTGCTAGGTTGTGCCGTGACAGATCGGCTGGCAGGGCAGTGCTTTCATTATACTAATGAGGAGGACAGTGATCCAATGGCGGTCAAGGGCAAAGGTTGTGGAGCTGGACTGCCTGACTCCACATGCCCATACAACCGCTTACCAGCTGGGTGGCCTCGGGCAAATGACTGATCTGCTCCTCAGTTTACTCATCTGTGCCTTTCTCAAGGGTTGTTGTGAGGATTAACACCTGCGAAGGGCCTAGAAGGGGCTGTTAATATGTGTGCATCATTGTTCTGCGCTGTCCCCTGTGCGCGCACCCGGGTCTGCACTTGGGGGATGTCTCTGGGTCAGGATGGAGACTGGTATGAAACAGGTGCCCAATAAATATTCTCTGCATGAGGCAATGGAGTTTACCAGGTGGTCTGCAGGGCTCCTCTAGTAATCAGTCTTCTCTTCCAAGGATCTTCCCCACTGTTTCCTGCCTGAGACTGACCCATAAGTAGGGCTGACCCTGCCTTTCATCCACGCTGGCCAGCACGAGCTCGCTGGGTCTGCCTGGTGGGAGGGTCCTAGTGGACCCCAGTGCCGGCTGGAGACACAGGCTTCTTGGAGAGGCAATTGATGGCAGATGCCAGCTCTCCAGCCTGCAGGGTGGGGCGTGTGGGAAGCCGACTGTTCTCTGAATAGTGGGGGCCGCTCCGTGTGAGTGTGTGAGCTGCAGAGCTGGAGTCCCTGCCCGAGCCTCGTGGGAGGGGCTCAGAGGGCTGGGCGGGCCAGTGCAGGAGGCTGCAGAGCCTGTCAAGGTTAACAGATAGGCCTTGGCTCTCCCCTAGGAAGTCATTCAGTTTCTCCCCTGACTCAGGCCACATTGTTTCAAAGCATGTGGTATAAACTACTAACCACTGGGGAATTGCTTGAATTAACAAACTCATTTTTCCCGAGACCTGAGGTTGAACTTGAGTGAGGAGTTCAGGGCTCTTTCGCAGAAATCCAATAGATCAGGAGAACTCATGTTACACCATGTTTTCAACCTTGATCAAATGCACATTTTGCACGGTGGGGCCTTCTCCACGCCTGCACACTTCCAGCTGCACCAATAGCTCAGGACCGTGGCAGACCGGGGCAGTAGCTGGCACTGGGGTTGGGCTTTGGGGGAGCTGGCCTCCTGCCTGGGTTGGAAGGCACTTCAGAAAGGTTCCTCTCTTCCTCTCTCCCTCTTCTCCTCCCAACTCCTGCCTCCCCCACGCCTGCCCTTCTGAGTGCCATTACTTAAGAAGAGGCAGGAAGGTTTTGCTGGAACGGTCCTGGGTTCTGGGCTGAGTCAAGGGCCCCAGCTCAGCTCTCCGGTGTGTCTTGTCTCTGCCTGTGAAGACCTGCTGGGCCTGCTTCCTCTTCAGCAGGGTGCCCGGCACAGTGGCCACTATAGATCTGAAGGGTCAGGAAGGAATCAGTCCCTCTTCCACGGCCATCCCCCACCACACAGCCCATGGCCAGGCCAGATCGAAGAGCGGAAGCTCAGGGGAGGCCTGGAGATGGCTCTACAGCCTACAGGACAGAGGCCAGTCCCAGTAGGCCAGGAACTCCCCAGGGACGAAGTTTCTATATGTGGTATAGGCCTGAAACCACAGGGGACATGGATGGCAGAGGATGGGGAAGGTGGGGCTCAGGGAGGAGTTCACGTAAGGAGGGTAGGCTTCCTGGAGGAGGCCGGGTGGCATGTGGAGCCCCAAGAAAGAAGAGAACAGGTTTTGCCAGACTGATGAGTAACTTCCCAGAAAACAACATTGCTCCCCAGACCCTGTCCTTTGCCATCCAAATGCTGGGGATTCTGGTTTTTGTGAGGCAAGGTGTATATGGCCCAAACTGGTGGTTCTTAAACCAGGCTCAGCATCCTGGTCACCTGGGGAACTTTGTAACACTCTAGACGTACAGCCCCACCCCAGACCTATCCAATCAGTTGCCCTTGGATGGGGTCTGGACATCTGCAGTTCTGAAGCTCCCTAGAGTGTTACGGTGCTGGGCCAGGGTCCAGAGACCCTTCCCCCTGCATGGGTTGGTTTTGCTCAGCCCTCTTCTTTCCTTGCTGGTGGCTATCTGGGGCTCAAGGACATTAAGCCATGGGGACACATTTGATGGAATCTCCATGGATTTCAGTGTCCCTGTGGCCCAACAGCAAACTCCCAACTCAGCTCAGGCTGTAGGAGGGCAACTTCTGGATCACGAAGACTTCTGGGCCCCAGGGGTAGGAGAGGATGGCTCAGGTATTCCCCTATGCTGGCCTCTCTCCACCTGATGGTGGAGGGCTCTCACCCTCTCCTCTGCCCCCTGGCCTCTGTCTCGCAGCTTAGGGAGAAGCCGGCTTTGGGAAATGTCATGCTTTTTCAGCTACAACTGCTGCTGCACTGCAGTTCTCTTGGGATTTTATCATTCCAAGTTCCAGGGCAGGGAATCAGTTTGGCCCAACTCCGAGGTCAATGGTAGCCCATTGATTACTGCTCCAGGGGCAGAGGGGAGAGCAGATAATATAAAACACTGTTGCCAGTGCATCAGGGGTGGGGCAGGCAGGTCATGGCCATGTCCAGTACAGTCTCTTGGTTTTGAGGCAGAATCTTCTGGGAAACTGAAGCCTGGTAGAGGCATCTCCACCAGGATAGCTGGCTGGATAGTCTTTTTTTTTTTGGCTGTGTTGGGTCTTCGTTTCTGTGCGAGGGCTTTCTCCAGTTGCGGCAAGCGGGGGTCACTCTTCATTGCGGTGCACGGGCCTCTCACTATCGCGGCCTCTCTTGTTGTGAGCACAAGCTCCAGATGCGCAGGCTCAGTAGTTGTGGCTCACGGGGCCAGTTGCTCTGTGGCATGTGGGATCCTCCCAGACAAGGGCTCGAACCCACGTCCCCTGCATTGGCAGGCAGACTCTCAACCACTGCGCCACCAGGGAAGCCCTGGCTGGATAGTCTTGGCCTCCACGTGTGGACAGGAAAAGTGAAGGTTAGAGAGGGCACCCCACTAGAACATTGACAAGCTGGGGTCTTCATTTTCATTTAGGCTGAGAAGAGGTCAGCGACCCCAGAGGCGGGTCCTGGACCATCTTCTGGCCACAGGCGTGGCTCCTACCTTGTGCATTCTAGAGCTTAGGGGGCTGGGAGAGTAATAGCTGCATGGGGATTGCTTGTCTGCCTTGGTCTTCTTGTGATGGGGAGCTTTTATCACAGACTGTCTTCATCTGACCTCCCCATGACACTGGATGAAAAGTGTTATGTGAGCTTTTCTGGGCAGAGTGTCCATACCTCTATGAGATTCTCCCAGGGGCCCTGGACTCAGTCATGTGAAGACCCACTGCTTCTTGGAACTTGTTAGTTAAAACAATTTCTTGTGTCCACAACTATGGAGCATGTGGCCTGGCTTTTTCTCATCAGAGACATGAGGAAGTGCCTTCAGAGTCTTTGCTGCAGGCCAGGGAGGTTGTCACCCAGGAGAGGGTGCACAGGGGCTGTGTTGTGTTCACCTGCTCCCCGCTGCTGGGTTGGCACCTGGCTCCGGAGAGCACTTGGACTTGGGTCCAGGAGCTTTTTTTGCCTACCTCCCCCTGTTCTTCCAAAAGAGCCTCCCCTGGGGCTGGGGAGCCATGTGAGCTTCTTAGAATGTGTGCCCACAGGGAGAAAGAACCTCCTTCCTTTTGTGCCTCTTTAGGGGTCATATCATGGCTCAAGGTGGTTTAGCCCATGACCAGAGTGTTCCCCTTGTGGCTTCCTGTCCGGGTCAGGGCCAAGTTTCCTAGGCTTTAAGGGGTTCTCTGAAAAGATCAGACCCAGCGGCGAATGCCACCACACATTTCTGAAAGCAGCTGTCACACAAGGTATTAGTTATGTGCCCAGAGGTTCCGACAGAGTCATGCCAGTGCCTGGCCAGAATGCCTGAAAACATTCATCCCGGTGGCAGCGTAGGTGCTGGCAGTGGGTGCTGCCGTCCTCCCGCAGCCTGTGCTTCACATGGACATGTGTGTACTATTTACGTGGCTGATAGGCTTCTTTACTGAGGGTGATGTTCACATGCTATAAAAAGTCCATTAACTGAATTTAAGCTTCTCCAGAGGTCGTGGGGCCTAGTCTGTACTTAGCATGTGATGTGGAGGGAATTGGAAATCCAAGGAGCCCTTCTGTTGGGCCTTTACCGGGACTGGAGATGTGAGCTTTGCTGGGTGAGTAGGTAAGTGAATGAGTGCATGGGCTGTGTGAGACAGTGAGAGGATGATATCTCTGGGGCCAAGCGTTTGTCTTGTAAGGCTCATGAACAAAATGAAGCTATTTTTAGATGAGTATTCAGCAAACAGCCTTTGATTTTGAATGCCAAGTGTCACGGTCAGAATTCTCTATGGTAACAAGACAGCTTTTTTATTTTTGAAGATTAAAGTGTTTGAAAATACTGTTCTCTGTTTCTAAATCAACTGTTCAGAAAGCATTTTTGTTTTTGTTTTTAAGCTAAAGACTTCACAGGTTGAGAACCCACAGGCGTTTACCTTTCCCCGGTGCTACATTTTAAGCCTGAGATGAGGATTGTATGTGCATCCAGGCAGGGCCCTTTGGCCCATCTGCAAAGGGGCCAGATCTGCTGGGTCCCTCTCCTGCCCTTGGAGAGTCACCCAGGTCCCGGAGCCACAGGCGGGAGGCAGATTTGTTTAAAGCAAGGTCTCTGCTGCTCCTCCTGGGCCACGGCAGAGTTTGAGTGACTCATACACCCCTGGTCTGGAAGCTTTCTCCAGTCACCCCCTCCCGTGGACCTCCTAGAGAGTGGCCACCCCACGCCTCTTGGGGCTCATGCCTGAGAACAATCAAACTGAGAGCTCCCAGGGACAAGCGTGGAGCCCTCTTTTTGAAGCCATTTTCTAACCCATTGCTGGACTTTTCTTACTCATTGAGTGTCTGACGGCACTGTCCCAAACAGAACAGTCTGAGGTGGTGGGAAGCCATAAAATGACACTCTGGATCCTGGGAGGCATGTGCCATGGGAAAGATAGAAACTTCAGAACCAGAGCATCCCGAGCTTGAATCCTGGCTCTGCCGCTCACTAACTGTATGAGTTTGGAAAAGTGACATGACTCCTCTGAGCCTCAATTTGCTTACCTGAAACATGGGGATGATGATATCCGTATCTCACAGGTTGTTTCGAGAGCTTTGTGAAAAATGATGACCGTTAAGTGTCACACTCAGCATAGATATTGCACATGAGAGCAAAATCACAACAGTCCAGATTTGAATCCTGGCTCTACTACTTATATGAGCCGGAAGCTCAGAGAGACCAAGTGACTTGCTGGTTTCCTCTGTAACTTGTGTGCCATCTCCTCCCTCCTCGTGAGGACCCACGCCTCCGGTACCAGGCTGAACCTGTCGGTGCTGACAATAGCGCAGTCAGCCCTCTCTGCTCACAGGTCAGGTCAACCAGGACCACCCCATGGGCTGTGGGTACTGCCGGGCTCCTATCTACATGTAGGGGCCGCAGTGATTTCACGACCATCCTCCCAGTCTGGGTTTGGGGAATTTGGAGCAGAAGGGCCTTAGCAAGTACCCCCTTTCCCAGGCAGGCCCCCGAGCCCACTCCACTTCTTGATTGCTAGCAGGCCTCAGAACTGGCCAGGCTGTGGAGCTCAGCCTGGCCTTGACCTCAGGCCCCGAGCCCCCGTGGTGCCCTGCCTGTCATCCGCAGCCCCGTCAGGGCCAGCTCTCTGGGCCCAGGGGCTGCCCCGTGTTCCTCTGAGCCCCTGGCCGAGCGCACAGAGTTATGTAATGCTGCTGAGCCAACATTTCTGAGTCGCAGCCAATTTGCCGGCCTCGAGTTACACTGTGCAGATGCTCTGCGTTATGGTTGGCTTTTGTCTCGGAGGCCGTAAGTAAGCAGATAGCATAACTCCGCTTACCATTAGACATTTCGCAAATCATCTGGGCTCGAGCGTGCCGCAGCCAGACAGTTCATTTATGCTGCGAATGGTATGATTTGTAAAGTAATAAATTTCCCGTCCCTCTGCCAGCAATAAAGTACAGCAAGCAGACGAGGCCAGAGCCCTCCAAAAATACACTGGCTCCCAGTGAGACCTGGATGAGGGTTCTGTCCAGGTTCCGTCTCTGTTCCCGCCTTCACTGGATTCTGGGAAATCAGGTTTGGGCCATAAATCCCCTCTACCATCTAGGTGGCCCAGGGTCCTGGCACGGACTTGTTATTAGCATGTGTAATTGGTCCCCTACCATGACACATTTGTCACTTCCTGGGCCCCTCTCAATCCTGGCCTGAAAGGGCAGGATGACAGGCCTCACTCAGACCGCAGTGATGGAAAGTCGTTGCCTGTCCCTCCCTCTCCCTGGCAGCATATCTGTGCTTGGGGCCGAGTCAGGGCTGTTTGGGAAGTCAACGGCAGACAGACAGCTGGTCGGAGTGTCTTACAGCCTCTGGGGAAGGGGTGCAGGAGCATTGCTCCACCCACAGATCAGGGGTCTCTGTTGTGAAGGTGGCTGCTCAGGGAGAAAGTTGAGGACAGAATTGGAACGAGCCTCGGGCTGTCTGGGTCCCACTTTCCTTCTTGGGGGAGGGTCAGTTGGTGGTGGGTGCCTGTCATCAGCAGATGCTTTCAT
This sequence comes from Mesoplodon bidens, assembly GCF_964165515.1. Lineage (NCBI taxonomy): Eukaryota > Metazoa > Chordata > Mammalia > Artiodactyla > Ziphiidae > Mesoplodon > Mesoplodon bidens. The sequence continues at coordinate 115,002,579 of NC_138160.1, forward strand.
AGCAGCAGGAGTTGCCAGGGAGACCCCAGAGCTGCAGCCCCAAGTGCCAGCTGTGGTCTGGGACCCCAGAGTGCAAGTGCATGGCTTGGAGTCCCCATTTTTGACCAGCTCTGTCTTCTTGTCCTGAGTAGTATCTTCCGTGGAGAGACCTGGCTCTGGCTCTGGCTCTGACCTCTGCCCCGGGTGATTGTGACGCCCGCTCCGTTAGACAGTCTGCTGGTTAGCGATGTCTCTGTCCCGTCTGGGGAAGGAGGGCCTGGGAGTGGTCCACAGGGGGCAAGCACCCTCCTGCTCAGCTCTGGGATGCTCCTCACGCCCTTCACCTTCTTCTTCCTCCTCCTCTACCTCTGCCTCTACTTCCTCCACCACTGAGATTTGCTTTTTAAAAATCCCATTTCAAAATGAAATACCATTTAAGAACTAGATATAGAAAAAGGGAGTTCTCTGTAGTGCATTCGCTGCCTAAACGCAGTCACGGTGATGGTTTTGCTGTGTTTCCTCCAGACTGGCCTTTGGTGGCCCCGCAAGAGACACCTTCCCTCAGTCAGGGCAGCTCTGCCGCCCCACTGAGGACATACTGGGCTTGTACTGAGCTTTTTGTCTCGGGGTGGGGGCAGGTAGATTCACTCCTCCCAGCGGGATGTGAGGAGGGTTTGCTTCCCAAAGGCAGAGCCCCACCTTGGAGGTGGGCCCACGGGAGGGCTGGAAGGAGCTGAGGCCTCCTCAGGGCTGTGCTCCCCTGAGCGTAGCCCCCAGGACCTCCTTGGTTCTTCTGAGTGCACCACAGCCTCCACTGATGGTCCTACCCTGTTGTCTCCTTCCAGCCTCGGTAGGTCTGTCCCTCAGTGACATCGCTCCCTGCATGTTGACCTTGGGCCATTTGCCTTGCCCGTCCTGGCCTCAGTGTGGCCCTGAAGCAGGGTGCTGGTCCCTGCCGGGTGGGGTTGTGTGAGGATGAAAGGAGGTGGTCTGGCATCCAGAGGGCTTCAGCAGTGCTGACCAGCTGTGCAGATCCGCCTGCAGCGGGCACAGGGCTGTGTTGTGGCTCAGTCCCAGGAGGGGCCCAGACACTCTCATGCTCGCAAATATCTCCCTTCCCTGCCCGGACTGGGCAGTGCACAGCCTCTCCCTGGAGGTGGCCACCCTGAAGGTGATGTTTCGGGGCCTGGGACTGAAAACTGAGAGTCCAGAAGAGAAGTTTGCAGGGGAAGGAGGAGAGCCCAGCATGGGCAGTAAAGGGGAAGACTTGAGTCGTTGGACCTTGTTCTGGGGAAGAGTGGGCAAGGGTGGTGGACTGACCTGGGCCATGGGGAGGAAGCTTCTCATTGCCATCTTGGTCTCTTTGGAGAGAGGTGAGGGCTGGAGGCCGAGAGTGTGGTCAGGACCTACTGGCCAAAAGACCAGATGAGAAAGGCTGCAGAGAAAGAAATACTGCTATAGATTGCCAGGAAGGGTGACCTGAAACTAGTGCTGAGGCTCCAGGGGGCAGGAGTCCCAGGATGGAGCTGCTCTCTGCAGCCAGAGCTTCGGGGGGTGCCAGCACACTGCCCCCAGGGGACCGAGCCTGGTGTACAACCAGGAAGGTCGGTAGGGACTGGTAGAGGGCCGCCTGGTTTTCACAGGATGTCACACATCACTCCCTTCTTTCTAGAGACATGGCAGATGTCTACTGAGCAGGTTTGATGGGCCAGGCACCATGGGAGGGACTTCATGTATATGAGCTCTTTTATTTACTCCTCACGGCAGCTCTGTGAGTGGGCATTAGCATGGGGAAACTGAGGTTCAGAGAGGTTAAATGATCTGCCCCACATTTCCCAGCTAGGAAAGAAATAGAAGCAGGGTTTCAATCATTTCAAAAACTTCTACTAGGGACTTCCCTGGTGGCTCAGTGGTTAAGAACCCGCCTGCCAATGCAGGGGACACGGGTTCGAACCATGGTCCGGGAAGATCCCACATGCCACGGAGCAACTAAGCCCGTGCGCCACAGCTATTGAGCCTGCGCTCTAGAGCCCGAGAGCCACAGCTACTGAAGCCTGTGTGCCTAGAGCCCGCGAGCCACAGCTACTGAGCCCGCGTGCCACAATTACTGAAGCCCGTGTGCCTACAGCCCATGCTCCGCAACAAAAGAAGCCACTGCGATGAGAAGCCCGCGCACCGCAATGAAGAGTAGCCTCGGCTTGCTGCAACTAGAGAAAGCCTGCGTGCAGCAATGAAGACCCAATGCAGCCAAAAAGTAAATAAATAAAAATAAATAAATTTATTTTTAAAAAAAACAAGAAAACTTTCTACTAGACCGTAAGCTCTGTGAAGGTAGAGCCTGGGCCAGTCCTGCTCTGGGCTGACTGCCCCGTTGCACAGCTAGCTGCCTGGCACAGGCAGGATGGAGCGAATGAGCCAGTGAGGGCAGAGATGGTCCCCAGTCTGAGTGCTTCCCAGCCCACACCTGCGGTCTGGGTGCTCCACCTGGCCGGTTCTCTCTGCCCTGCCTGGGGGTTCCGCTCGCTGGTGGGGCAGACCTTGGGCTGACAGCACCCTTGTCCTTGCTCCCTAGACACTCTAGGCCCCAAAGAAACTGTTGAGTCATGTGTTTTCCTTGGGTTTTGGTGATTCGCGATTCATGTTTGCGAGGAAGGGAAGGGAGTGACTCATGCTGATTTAATAAGCTTACGAATATTCTCAAGAATCGGCTGATAAATCACAGGCTGGCAGCCCACTCCCCAACGCCTGCCAGCGCCAAGCGCTCAGAAATCACCAAGTTAAACAAGTCTGCAGAAAATTCAATCTCCCTATAGCATTATTTTCCTTATTTGAGCTAATAGCACAAGGCGCCTCTCTTCTGGCAATGCGAGGTGCACCAGGGGGCCCCGCCGCCTGCCCTGGGGTCCGGTGGGAGGAGGAAAGCAAATGCTTCACATTCGGCAAGTTCCTGAGGGTTCGACAGCGATAAGAGTTGCTAAGACCTCCCAGGGTTTACCTTGTGCCCTTGGAACCAGCGGCTGAGCCCCTGGGGAGCCAGCCCTGTGCCCCAGCGCCTGAACGATGGGGTAACGTGAGCAAGGCCCCTTCCCTGCAGAGTAATGAGAGCAAGGCCGACAGCAGCCGTCCTGGCCTCTCTGGCCCGTGTCAGGACTAACACGCCTCGGTCAGGCCTGCTGAGCTCAGGTTACTCGATGTAAACAAGTGAAGGTGCAACGGGGCAGCCCAGAGGAGCAGGCCAAGGTGGCAGGGAATGCGTCATTTCAGACGCTCTCAGGTGACCGAGAGGATCCCTGACATCTAGCAGGTGTTGACATGGGGGTTAATCCTACTGGTTTATGGTTCTGTGCTGAGTCCCCATGTCCCTGTGCTCCAAGGCACTCAGGCCAGTGGGCTGGAGAAAAAATTCAGAGATGCACTAGGCCAGCATCTGTGCAAAGATCCTGTTACTGCCTGTATGCTCTCAATTGGGACTGAATCCTTTCAGAAGTTCCTACAGTCCAAAGACGGGGGTAGAAGGGGTCAGGCCATGAGGAATAAGGGTGCCCTGTTCAGATGCAAGTGATTTCCTAAGTCTGATCTCTTTTCTGTAAGTTCTTTGGTGTTCCCTCCCCATAGTCACTGAGCTCCTAGTGGGAAATTAAACTCCATGCTGGGTCTAGCCAGAGGAACAGCATTCTGCTGCAACAGGTTTGGTGAGTCTGGTACTTGATTAGAGTGCAGTCTCCCCCTCACTGCCCCATTCCTCTGTCTTTCTATTCCTCCAGCCATCCAAAAAATAGTGATTAAATGTGATAATGTATGTAAAGCATTTAGCATCATGTCTGGCTCCAAAAATGTTAGTTTTTATCATCATTAATATCATTGCTATTATTTAATATCTGTTGCATGCCAGGCAAAAAAAGGTGAATAATGGTACAAACTGGTGAATGTGCTACATGAGAGCTGGAAATCATCGAGACAGTCTAACTTTGCCCCTCATGCTTTAGATGGCATAGTGAGGCCCCGAGAGATGGAGAGGCAGACTGACGGGGGTCTCACGGTGAAGGCGCAGCTGTGTCAACCCTAGCACTCGGGGCCCCCTCTGCCGTGGCGTGCGGCTGTCATGCTGGGGTGGGGCAGTCTGAAGGAGCTTCCTGGGGAGGGTGGGTTTTAAGATGAGCTTCGGAATAAGAGTAGGAATGAGACCCGCAGGAGAGAAGGGGCGGAGTGCAGCCTGGCCTGGCACAGTGTGGAGGAGGAGGCTACCGGCGGAGAAGGACAGCGGGGGAGGTACCACAGCCGTCTGTGTGGCATCATTTGAGGAGTCCTGAGGAGGCTGCATTGTCCCCAGATCATTCTGTCATTACCAGCAGGTGCTTCTTTCTGGCATGTGCAAATCAGGACTGTTGGGGTTAGGGCTCGGCTCAGCCTGCTTTTGCTCATGCTCAGTGAGGGCCCGTGGGTCCAGGCTGCACGTCACAGGCCAGAAGTGGGCTCCTCTGGGAGAGGAAACCCATTCAGTCGTAATTTGCCATTCACCCCTTGCATTTGTTTCCTTGGGCTGTTGTAGCAAATCACCAGGAACCTGGTGGCTTAAAAGAACAGAAGTTTATTCTTCCACCGTTCTGGAGGCCAGAAGTTCAAAATCCAGGTGTTGGCAGGGTCGGTTCCTTCTAGAGGTTCTGAGGGAGTATCTGTTCCATGCCTCACTTGTAGCTTCTGGTGGCTGCCGGCAGCCCTGGGCTTTCCTTGGCTTGGAGCTGTGTAACTTGTCTCTGCTTCCATCCTCATGTGGCCTTCTCCTTTTCTGTCTGTATCTTCTCCTCTTCTTATAAAGATACTAGTCATTGGACTTAGGGCCTGTTGATGAATGAATCCAGGATGATCTTTTCTTAATTGCATCCACAAAGACCCTTTTTCCAAATAAGTTCACAGGTTCCAGGAAGACATATATTATGGAGGGTCACCATTCCATCCACTATACCCCTAGAGCAGTGTGGAAGTATCGCTCAAGAGATGAGTCACAAGGTAACTTTTGATGGCATGAGGGGATAAGTCTGGTTGAGACACAGCACTGTGGGTGCTAGGAAAATTCCCAGAAGTGTTTGGACCTTGGATGTAGGGGTTTTTTTGAGACTGAGGGACCATCTTAGAATTGTTGATCGGGGGCATATGGGCATCCAGCAGGGCCTGTTGACAGAGTCTACCATGTTGGGGATGGACCATTGTGACCACCACCTGCTCTTGGGATGGTCCAGAGCAGTGCTATTACACAGAACATTACAGTGATGGAAATGTTCTTTACTATCTGATCCATCTGACACAGTGGTCACTAGCCACGTGTCTACTGAGCTTTTGAAATGTGACCAGTACAATGAAAGGACTAGATTTTACTTCTATTTAATTTTACTTTATTATATTTAAACTTAAGTAGACCTGTATGGCTAGTGGCTACCTATTGGCCAGCACATCCCCAAATGTCTTGATTTGACCCTTTCCCCTCATCTGTTCTTCATTTCACTATCAAAAATACATTTCATCATAAAGAGCTTAAACTGCTCTTTTGCTTTTTTATGTGTATAATGCTTACTGTTTTAACTTTTGGCTGAGGGATAGAGGCCAGACGGAGTTGACTGGTTTTAGATGCAGTACAAGAAAACGTGGTTTGCTCTTTGAGTAAAGGGAAAAGAGTAGTGTTTCCCTATGGACACACTTGTAGCTGCCAGTTGCCTGGTAGTTAATCTGGAGATGCAGCTAGAGAGGCCGTGATGAAATCTATCCTTGCTGGCAATGAGGAGGTTGCCTGGAGAGGTTGCTGAGAGCCCGAGGAAATGGGTGATGGCCCATGTCTACTCCTCTGGCCCATGTTTGGGAGTCTATGAGTTTGGGCTTCTTTGCTCAAAAAGGAACTTCTTTTCATGGCTTCTGGAAAGCCATAGATACAATTTGGGTCTCATAGAGCTATTTCTCCTAAACTCCTCCTTGTATTCCTGCTTTCCCAGATGGGATACTGCACACTGTCTTACTTTAGAGTTAGGATATTTATTTTTGCACACTGTTTAGACATGATCTTAAGCAACACTTCATTTATTTACACACTTGCATGTTTTGGACCCTCTGGATGAAAAATAAAGCATTTTCCTGAGAGCAGAAAATCTCAAAGGAGGCAGTTCTCGGGGTGATGGGGTCTGTATTGGTGGAACACGTGTGGGCTTACAGCTCATCTTTCCTCTTTCTCCTTGCTTCTTTCTTACTTGTGCTAATCAGACCTGGTGGCTTTGGGTCTTGAAGCTCAGTCTGCTTGCCTGCCTTGGTGCTCACGCTCGACGGGAACTCAGGGGTCTCAGCTGGAAGTCATAGGCCAGACACAGAAGAAGGTTCTGGCAATGCAGGAAAAGCAGCCTGTTTTAGGTGGGGAGTTGTGCTCAGGGTCACGCTAACACCGCACTGTGTACATGTAAGACACAAATGAGGGATTTAGAGGTGAGGAGTCTGATGAGTGTTGCTAGGCAACTTTTCAGCTGGGCCTGGAGGTAACATAATCTCTGGGAGCAGCCTGGTAGGAGGGCCTCCTAAGGACAAAGCTGAACTTCAGAACCAGTGCCTTCTGTGTCTGTACCCGCCAGCGCTGCCTCTGGGAGGGAGCGGGAAAGGTCAGTGGAGCTGTGTTACATAAGCCGCTTGGGTGACTGATGCATCCATGGATTCTTTATTGACTATGTCCTCTTTTTCTTATGTATCTACTTGTACCCCACCTTGTACAAAAGAGCATCTGAGGTGGTTTCAGAAATATAGCTGCTGTTACAGGATAAACATTAAATAAGGGAAGAAACTGGGGCAAAGGGAAAAGAAGGGTAAGGAAACGGGTGCGACTGGTCACTTGACAAGTATCTGTTGAGTATTGATTGTGTGTCTGGCTGTGTAGGTAGAGCAGTGAACAAAACAGCCACAGTTCCTGCTCTCCTAGAACTTACGGTCTCATAGGAGAGGTGTGGAAAAAAAAAAAAAAAAAGACCACGGGTCCAGTGCTCTTATTGGAGGTAGGCTACAAATTAGATTCTGAGACTCCTAGTGGCCAAAGCAAGAGGGGACCACAATTATGCAGGGCTGGGTGTATTCTCAGTGTTGTGTCGGTAACAATAGAGCAACAGTAATGAGCTTTGTCCTCCTGTCCTGGACGTGCAGACCATGGCACAGTGCCCTTCTGCCCCTATGCAGAGACCCCCTTAGCCTCCCCTTCACCGCCAGCCTCATTTCTGGTGCCAGCCTCCTGTCTGCGTTCCGAGAGTCAGCCCAGATGTCCCGGGAGGCTGCCCGTAAGGGAAGGACTTGAGCACTTTGGGCCCAGTGAGCTCCAGAACTCTCCCTGCACCTTCCCACACCGTGTCTTAGGCCAGACCATCCCTCCCCCAGGATGCCATTTATCTCTGTTGTTGTCACTGTTTCCTCCCTTACCTATTTAGGGCTCTCCATTGTTTTCAACGTGCCCTTTACTGGCAGCATTTCACTTGATTCTCCCAGCAACACTTGTGAACTAGCCATGATTTTAGCCATTTGACAACAAAAGGAAACAAAGGCACAGAAGGGCAAAGCAGTTCGCCTGAGGTCCCACAGCTGCATGACTCCACTTTGACCCTATCTTTGACTTCCTCCAATTTGGTATTCATTATTATGCTTTCTATAGCCAGAGCCCCACTTGCTTATACATTCTGGAGAAGCCTGATCCTTCAGCCCCTGGCATCTCTTTGGGAGGCAGGTGGAATGTCATTACCCACTTCCATCGGCAGGCCAGGGTCTTCCCGTCATCCCAGGGATGGGTGGGATGGCTTGCTCTTTGAGTAAAGATACTGGCAGGTAGGAATCCATCCTTCCAAGGCAGCCCTTTTGTTTGTCTATTTATTTGTTCATTCATTCATTCATTCAACAAATATTTCTTGAGCATGTCAGGTGTTGTGTGTTAACTACCCATCATCCCTGCTGTCAAGGAGCCCAAGGTTTAGTTGAGGAAGAAGGATCAGTACATGTGAGATTTGAGTACAGAGTGAGAGAGATTTGAGTATGAGGTAGAGTGCTAATCATCAGAGCAGAGATAAAAACATAAGCAGGCTAAATGCATCCTGACTGTTTAACCACTTCTTATGTCCTGGCCACAGAACTCCCCTCATCCTGAGCACCCCTCCACAGGGCTCACTCTATTTGGGCAAAGTCCACCTTAAGGTGCAAGGGTTCAGAATGCAGTACACCTTGTACAAGTTAGCCATACAGAAGCAAGAAGGGCCTCACCTCCTTTGTTCTTGGAAGTGTACTTCTATTCATGCCACCTTAATTTGTAGCAACCTACTGGTATAAGAGAGAGCCTAGAACAGGTACGCCTGCAATACCAGCCTCTTGTATAAGCAGTGCTTCCCAAGTGGGCCATGCTGAGGAATGCTGAGGGTGTCTTTCTCAAGGACATGAAGGCAAGTGCCTTGTGTGTGCTCCAATCCTGAATGCTACCCATTCTCAGGTTACACGAGCAGTGCTCTTGGATGGATTTCAACATTTTGATCCCTCTTTAAAGAAAGCAACCACAGCTATTCCAATTATGAATTCTGTAATACCATTTTGCAGCCATTGGGGTGGGAGATGACTGGGCCATTGTGTTATCATTCCATGCATCTCCCAGAGATAGAGACCTGCATAAGTAAAACCATATTTCTGTTTTCCAAGATCCAAGGTACCAATCCCAGGGACTGCCAGGCAGGCTCAGGAAGCAGCACGTGGGGAACATTCTCAGACTTGGTAAGCGGCTGGCCCACTGATAGAGGAGATTAAGGTGCTTTTGATCTCTTTGCGCCTAATGTCAACGTCTCTAGTTTTTAAAGTGACTCGGGAAAGTCTTCCTTTGAACAGCCAAGAGATTGCTTCAAGAAAAGCAAGCCCTATTCTAGACAGACTGTCAGGGAAGTTATGCTGCTAAATTGTAAATGTAGTTACATGAAGTTTTCCTTCCAGTTCCTTAAGATCATGGGTTTGGCCTTCAGATCCATTAGTTGACGACCCACAGTGCACTGAGGCTCCCCACTCCCTCCTCAAGTCAGGCTGTCTGTGGAGGCCCCCCAGGGCCTCAGGGGCTCTCACCGGCCAGCCCCGTCTTCCCTCTGCATTTGCCCAAGGACTCATCTGCAGGCTCGTCCTACTTAGGACCATTGCTCTGCTGCCACACTCTGCAAACCTCCATCCAGTCTTGGCCTTCTGCCCATTATATTGGGTGGGTGGACTGGAGGGAGTGTTCTCCTGAAGACAGTAGGGCGCTGCGAGGGCATTCTGGTGACATGAAATGTGGGAGTGGCACTTGTGGAGGATTTGTGTGAAAAAATGGTTGTGTGTGTGTGTGTGTGTGTGTGTGTGTGTGTTGCTCTGACCTTGGATGTATGAAGAGCTATATGAATTAGTCAGAACTTAGATGTCAGATCATCGGCATAAGAAAATTTAGTTTAAGTAAATATTTAACCTCTCACTCACTCTTTTATGAAATGGAGGTAAAGAGTAGACTCCAGAATCCAGACTGCTTTGATTCAAGTCTTGGTTTCTCTAGTTATCAGCTATGTGGCCTTGGTCAAGTCATTTTATTTCTCTGAATGTGAATTTCCTCATCTGGAAAACAGTATCTAGTTCATTGAGTTGTGACAAATAAAATCATGCATATATAAGATAGTGCCTGCTTTACCTGCTGTGTGCCCAGATGTTTGTTGTTATAGTTATTCTAATGTTAACCATTCCTTCATTGATTGCACACAAATTCTTTACCCCATTACTGTTCATCAGCTCTATGTGCAAGGAACTATGGGACTAAAGGAAAAGGGTAAGATTTTATTACAATTTCACTAGAAAAGAATAAATGTACAAAAAGTGAATTTGTGTCAAAAATCTTATAAATACATACCAAAAGCAAGAGATTATTCGTTATTCATATTCATATTTAATGAGGGCTTTTGCATGGGCTGTAAACAGTTGCAAGAGAACGTTGCACCCTAACAGTAAGAACAAGCCAGACTGTTTACAAAATCATGTATTTTAAAGTGTGTCGGAGAGCTGAGGACACAGGATAAACTGACGAATTAAAATCCAAAGGGTGACAGCCCCTCCAAGAAGAGATGGGACACGTGATTGTTTCACCTTGTGCTGAGCTTCAGGAAGAAGAGGTAGCCATCATAGAAGCAAGTGAGAAGAAAACAGCTGAAGTTGGAATGAATTTTTAAAAGTCAAGTGTGGGCTGGCATAACAGTTTAGAATTCTTGGAAGCCCCAGACACAAGAGGTGTCTTCCTACTCACTTTTGTCCATGGGCTTCTACTGAGTGCTCACAAGGAAGATTGGGGGCAGGACAGGAGAATAGAGAGAAAACTCTCTGTGGTGCAGGTACACAGGACCTGCCCGAGTCTGTAGTTAAAGCAGGAGAACCAGTAAAAACTCTCCCATTTCCTGACCTTTCAGGAATAAGAGGCAGAAGTTATTTGCCACTGGGGGAGGGTAGGAGTGTTGAGAGACCTTCACCCTTGAGGAATTATCAGACAGAGACTGTAAAATAACTGTCATAAATATGTTAAAGGATCTAGTAGGAATGGTGGGCAACATGGATGAACAGATAGAGAATTTTAGCAGAGGTATGAAAAGTATAAAAAAAGATCTAAATGGAAATACTGGAAATGAAAACAGGATGTCAGGCATGAAAATTCTGTTGGTGAACTTAGGAGATTGGATACAACAGAGGAAAGAATCAGTAAAGACATGTCAATAGAAATCATCCAAACTGAAACAAAAAGAGTGAAAAAATGAAAGAGCATTTGCGATCTAAGGGATAACACCAAAAAGCCGAACACACTTGTAATCCTAGGGAAAAAAAGGTGAGAGAGAAAAGGGCAGAAAAAAATATTTAAGAGATAGGGACCAAACATTTTCCCAAACTAATGGAAAAAAAAAAAATCAAGCCACCAAAGGTCTAAGAAGCTTTGAGAATCTCAGTCGGAATCATAGTCATATTGCTGGAAAAGGGTAAAGATAAAATATTTCTTATAGATTTCTCATAGACATAGAAGAATAATGACAAGAATGGTAATTGACTTTTCATCATAAATAATAGAGGTCAGAGGCAATGGAATGTCGTCTTTAGAGTGCTGCATGGAAAAACAAACAAACAAAACTTGTCAACCTGGAAACCTATATCCAGTGAAAATATACTTCAGAAATGAAATAAAGACATATTCACACAAACAAAAGCTGAAAGAATCAATCTCCAGAAGAGCAGAAAATGCTAAAGGGAGTTCTATAGGCTAAAAGAAAATGATTTCAGAAGAAAACCTCTTCCTACAGAAAGGACTGGTATGAATGAAGAACCCCAGAAAGAGTGAATAGGTCTATAAATTAAAAGTACCTTTAAAACTCTTTAAAGATAATTGGTCAGTTAAAGTAAAAACAATAACAAAGGAATATGGAGGTTTATAGTCTTTTAGAACTAAAACCTGTGGTGACAAGAGCACAAAGGGTGGAAGTGTTGTAATTGGAAATATACTGTTATTAGTTCTTAAATTATGCAGGAAGTAGTAAAATATTTTTTGAAAGTTAATTGATAGATTAAAGGCAAACATGTAATCTCTAGAGAAATCATTAAAATATGATACAAATAAGCATGCCTAGCATGTCAATAGGGGAAGTGAAATGAAATACTAATAATATTTGTTTCATTCCAAAAATTCAGGGTAGGAGTAACAGAAAAACAAAGGGTGTAAAGGACTAGTAAGAATCAAATCCAAATTTGGTACATTTAAAGTCAAAGTATTGAGGCTTCCCTGGTGGCGCAGTGGTTAAGAATCCGCCTGCCAATGCAAGGGACATGGGTTCCAGCCCTGGTCTGGGAAGATCCCACATGCTGCGGAGCAACTAAGCCTGTGTGCCACAACTACTGAGCCTGTGCTCTGGAGCCCGAGAGACACAACTACTGAGCCCATGTGCCTAGATCCTATGCTTCACAACAAGAGAAGCCACTGCAATGAGAAGCCCACACACCGCAACAAGGAGTAGTCCCCGCTCACTGCAACTAGAGAAAGCCCGCGCACAGCAACGAAGACCCAACACAGCCAAAAATAAAAATAAGTAAATAAATAAATTTATTTATTTAAAAAGATCAAAGTATATAAATAATTGAATTATATGTAAATGGATTAACCTTCCCAGTTAAAAAGCAGGGATTGTCAGATTGGATAAGAATGTAAGACCCAACCATATGTGGTTTATAAGAAATACACTTTAAATATAAAGGCACAAATAGAAGGAAGATAAAAGATTGGGAAAAGATACCATGCAAACACTGGGCGTAAGAAAACAGTTGAAGCAATACTAATATCAGAATGAGCAGACTTCAAGATGATACAAAGATAAAAGGTGCATTTTATAGTGGCATTAAGTGTTAATTAATCAAGAAGATATAAAAATCTAAAATTTGTACCTAATAACAAAGATCCAAAATACCTGAAACAAAAATTGACAGAACTAGAGCTGAATCACAGCTGAGGAATTTAAGACCCTTCTCTTTGCAATTGATATATTGAAAGATTGGTGACTATATGGAAAATTTGAACAACAATGCCAATAACCTGATCTAATTTACATTTATCCAACACTCCACCCAACAAAAGCAAAATGCACGTACTTCTCAAGTGTACATGGAGCATTCCTCAACATAGACCATAAACCGAACCATAAAACAAATCTAAATAAATTTATAAGGATTGAATTTCGAAGTATGTTCTCTGAACAAAATGGAATTAAAGTAGAAATCAGTGACAACAAGATACCTACAAAATTCTTCAAATATTTGGAAATTAAACAGTATAGGACTAAATAATCCATGAGTCAAAGAAGGAGTCACAGGGAAATTAGAAAATATTTTTAAATTAATGATAATGAAAAGATGACATCAAAATTTGTGGGGTGCATAATTTTTAAAGGGAAATGTATAGCTTTAAAAGCTTATCTTAGGAAATAAGGGTGCAAGATTAATTACCTTTGTTTGCACCTTAAAAGTTAACAAGAGCTGAGCTAATTAAACCCAAATAAGAGTGGAAATCAATGAAATAGAAAACAAATAATAGAGAAAATCAGCAAAGACTAATGTTGGTTTGTTAAAAAGATTAATGAAATTGATAAACACCTAGGAAAATTTATTATTTAATGCATAAAGAATTTCAGTTTTGCAAGATGAAAAATTCTGGAGATTGGTTATACAGCAATGTGAATATACTTAACACTGTTCAATTATAGACTTAGAAATTGTTCTGAGGGTAAATTTTATGTTATGTATTTTTTAACCACAACAAAAAATTATAAAAAGGAAAAAGTGAGAAGACACAAATTATTAATACCAGGAATAAAAGGGGGCCATTACTAAAGACATTAAAAGGATAAAGAGGTGATATTATGAACAACTCTACAGCAGTAGTTCTACAGAACATCCAATTTCTACAAAATATCCAACATTCAAAAAAATCCAAGTCATCAGTGACTTGGATGAAAGGGACACATTACTTGAAAAACATAGCTTACAAAACTGACACAAGAAGAAACAGCAAATCTAAACCCTATATTCACTAAAGAAATTGATTTGGTAATTAAACAACTTCCCACAAACAAATGTCCAGGCTCAGATAGTTTTTCTGGTGAATTCTTTCCAATATTTAAGGAAGAACTAATATCAATTTTACACAGACTCTTTCAGAAAATAGAATATTAGGGAATACTTCCTAACTTATTTTGAGTACAGCATTACTTTAATGCCAATCCCAGACAAGGACGTTACAAGAAAAGAAAATTACAGAGCAAAGTCCCTCGTTAACATAGGTATAAAAACCTTTAAGAAAATGTTAGCAAATGCAATCAACAATATATAGAAAAGGGTAGAGTCCATCCCAGGAATGTAAAGTTGATATAATATTAAAAATCAATAATTCACCACATTAACTACAGAAGAAAATAATATTTCCATAGATGCAGAAAAAGCTATGGACGAATTTCGACATCTATTCATGATAAAAACTCAGCAAACTAGGCACAAAAGGGAGCCTTCTCAACCTGACAAATAGCATCTACAAAAAACCTACAGCTGACATACTTACTGGTGACTGAATGCTTTCTTTCAGAGGTTGAAGTCAAAGTGAGGATGACTCTTTTACAACTTTTATTCAACACTTTACTGGAAGTCTTAGACAAGGCAATGATATAAACAAAAGAAATAAAGGACATACAGATTGGAAAGGAAGAAGTAAAATTGTCTTTACTTACAGGTGACATGATTTTGTACAAAGAAACTCCTAAGGATTTTTTAAAAAAATAAGTAGAAATAATAATTTATTTTGCAACAGTGAAAGACATAACAAAGTTATGGTTCCACATACTAGAAATGAACAGTCAACATTGAAAATTTTTAAATAACATTTACTATAGCATAAAAACTCAAATATTTAGGGATAAATTTAATGAAAGATGCATAAGACTGAAACTATAGAACATTGCTGACAGAAATTTGAGATCTAAATAAATGAAATATATGAAGTTTATGAATTGGAAGACTCTCTATTATTAAAATGTCAATTCTCCCAAATTGGTCAATCCCAATTGAAAGCCCACAAAGTGGGCATTTTTTCCTTTGACAAAGCGGTTTTAGAATTTATATGGAAAGACAAAAAGGCCTATAATAACCAAACAATATTAAAACGGTAAAACAAATTTGGAAGACTTACTGTACCTTATTACAAGACTGACTACATAGCTATAGTAATCAAGACAGGGTAGTATTGATGAAAAATGGATAAATGGTTAAGTGGAACAGAATGGAGTCTATACATAGACCTACAGATATATGGTCCAAAGATTTTTGACGAGAGTATCAAGGAAATTCAATAGGGAAAGAAAATCTCTGCAACAAATGGTATGGGAACAATTGGTTATCCATTTGGAAAAAAAAAAAAGAACCTTGGCTTCTATCTCTAATCATCTATAAAAATCAATTCAATATAGGTCATTGACCGAAACATAAAAGCTAAAGCAATAAATGCCTAGAAAAAAAATAGGAGAGTTTTTGTGAACTTAGGGTAGACAAAAATTTCTTAGAGATGTCACAGAAAACACAGGCCATAAAAACAAAGCTTGGTAAACTGGATTTCATCAAAATACTAAATTTAGGCTCATCAAAAGACATTGTTAAGGAAATGAATAGGCTGACACATATGTCTGATAGAAGACTTGCATCCAGAGTATAAAAACTCTTATAATTCAACAATATAAAGACAATTCAATTAAAAATGGGCAAAAACAATTTTAGTAGAAACGTCACTAAAGAAGATATTCAAATGTATATCACCTGAAAAAGTATGCACCTGAAAAGCGTTCAACATCATTAGGTTTCAGGGAAATGCAAGTTAAAGTTACAGTGAGTTACTGCTAGTTATCCACTAGAGGTTATCCACCGAAAGGGTTAAAGTGAAAAAAATTGACAATGTGAAATGTGAGAGGATGTGGAGGGACTGGAACTCTGCTGCATTGCTGGTGGGAGTATAAAATGGTATAACCACTTTGGAAAACTGGCACCTTCTTAAAAAGTTAAAAATATATTTATCCTATGACCTAGCAATTCCACTTTTAGATATTTACCTGAGAAAAATGAAAATACATTTTCACAAACATTTTTCATAGGAATGTTCATAGCAACTTTATTCATAAAATTCTGAAACTGGAAGACAGCCCAGGTGTCCACCAGCAAAGAATGAATGGATAAACACACTGTGGTACAGTCATGACAGAATACCAAGTAATATAAAGGAAGGAGTTTCCAATACACACAGTATCATGGGTGAATCTCAAAACCAAGATGAGTGGATGAAGCTGGTTACAAAAGTATGCGTACTATGTGGTCCATTTACAAGAAATTGTAGAGTAGGAAAAACTAACCTGTGGTGATAGGAATCAGATAAGCAGTTGATTCTGGGGGTGGAAAATTGAGAAGAGGTGTGGGGAACTTTCTGGATGAGAATTGTTCCATGTCTTTGTATATATTCTTCAGGATGGATTGAACAAAGCACTTAAAACCTGAGCATTCCACTTTCTGTAAATTATATACTAATAAAAAAATGTGGGATAAAAAATCATTTTCTTTCACTGGACTTCAAATCCCAGTTAGCAGATTTGAAAGTACTATATTTAAAATAACCCAATGATATAACTATTAAATTTTAATGGGGAAATGCTAGGATAAAACTATTGGAAGCTTTGAGTTCACTTTTTTTTTTAATAAATAAATAAATAAATTTATTTATTTTTGCCTGAGTTGGGACTTTGTTGCTGTGCAAAGGCTTTCTCTAGTTGTGGCGAGTGAGGGCTACTCTTCGTTGCGGTGCTCGGGCTTCTCATTGTGGTGGCTTCTCTTGTTGCAGAGCACGGGCTCTAGGCATGCAGGCTTCAGAAGTTGTGGCTCGCAGGCTCTAGAGTGCAGGCTCAGTAGTTGTGGCTCACGGGCTTAGTTGCTCCGCGGCATGTGGGATCTTCCCGGACTAGGGCTCGAACCTGTGTCCCCTGCATTGACAGGCGGATTCTTAACCACTGCGCCACCAAGGAAGCCCTGAGCTCACTTTTGACAAAGGTGGTAAATTCAGACAGCACTATGATCTAATAAATTTTATATTGTGAAAATGACAAAAAAAACCAAACAACTATTGGAAACCTAATTTGAGCTATTTCACAAGAGCTACATCCTTTAAGCCTGTTCTCTAGCAGCAGCTATTCTCAAACCCAGATCTGCTCACTCAGCCTTCACTTGGGGAGAGGCGAGGCTGGGTTGCAGGTGAGAGGCAGCCCCTGCCTGCCTCATGGTGAATGGGCACAGTGTCCACAGAAATGAACTTCAGTGGTATCTGTTAATTATCTGCTGCTGAATCTGGAGTTTATGAAACACTGTTCACCAGAGTTCAGAAGCTGGTGAGTCGTCTTGGTTATCTCTTTGAAGAGCCCAATGTATCCCTCTCACCAATCTGTGACATCAAAGATTCGGTTTCATTGCAAAATTGTCTGGCACGATGGCGTCAGGCTGGCTTCCCTTGGGAAGGGTTTGGAAAACAATGATGACTCAGAGCTCCTCTGAGGAGCATCTAACCCACCTTCCTCCTCCACATGGCTTAGCTTAGAGAAGGAGGGGGCAGGGGGACCTGGCCCCCGTGGGAAGGAGGCTCAGAGGCCTTGCAGAGATTTGGGGCTAAGCCCTCCATCCTGCCTGTGGGAACAAACCTCTCAACCTAGGCTGGGAAGGGTAGGGTTTATTTGCTTGCTCTCCTTGCTTTTTTGGTCTTTGGTGATAGTTTTCATTGACTGTGGAGTAAAACTACACTCCTTTCCTGAACTGGTCAGGGTCAGCTTTGATTCTGGGTTCTCCTTTTCCCATCCTTTTATTAGAGTGAAATGAGGATGGTTCCCTATCAGGTTCTTAGGTGAGAGTATATTTCTGTTTGTTCTGCTTCCCATGTTTTCCTTGCTAGAGTAAATTTTGTTTTCCTAAAATAATATAAATTTTAATTTGTTTACATGTTTTTAAATCTAAGGACGTTAGTTAAATTTTATTTGTAGACAAAAACGGAATGAAAGATTGCTTCCCTACTTGTTTTTCTGCTCCCTGGCATAAATTTTGGAAGTTAAAAATCTGGGTTGTTCCTTCTCGTGCTCACAATTCCCATCTCACTAAATCATGGTACAGATGCAAAGTTTCAGTTTAATTTGGATTCTGGTATTATGCTTACAGAGGTAAATGAAGACCCAGCCTTTGTAAATCTTTCTTGTTTTTCCACTTTCATTTTTACATGTAGCTAGACTCAAAGTTTATGTCCATTTAGCTGACCTTTTCAGTAATAAGAGCTATTTTATAAGGCAGCAGAAGTGAAAGTTATCAGCAAGGCTGGGTAATGTAAAGTATTTATGAATGAACGTGCAAAAACCAACCTGGGGGTGTAAAATATGGGGCTGTGCTCAGTCAGAACTGCTTGTGACTTGAGCCTTCTTTGCAGTAAAGCATAATTCATGGTGCTGTTAGCCCTTAAAACAGGAAATAATATACCCATTTAACTTAATCACAATTTATATTACATGTGCATATTTCTAAACAAATGTTGTAGATGGAGAGTTTGGTAGCAATAATATTTATGAATTACACTTTTAGTTAGCAAAGGAAATGTGTGACCTCTTACATTTGGTTTGACATTTGAATTTGGTGTTCAGTGTATTTGACAGGGGTGATGGATTCTCATTAGCTCAACGTATAAACAGGAAATGCTTCCTCGGTGAACAGTTATTAATGTGGGACATCTCTGAATTTGAATTTTTAGTTGCTTATCCTGGTCCAGACTGTGAAACTTATTTAATCTCTCTCTTTAAAAAAATAAAAGGAAAAAGCAAGGTTTTAATTTTGTGGCTAGCGAACCTGAGCATATGCATGTCAGCCTCTAAAAAACGAAATGGTTGATGGGCAGGTGGCAAGTGAGGCTGCAGAGATCTCAGACGCAGGGAGCAGCCGGGGCAGCGGGTGGCCCCCACGTGGAGTTGGCTTGCCTTAATTTCTAAATAAGATAACCTATAGGAATTAGAACATGACGTGGGGGCAGATTGGAGTAAGCTCATACTTAACCTTTATCCACACCAGGATTAAAGCAGTTGGTGCAAAACAGGAATTGGAGCCCATTTGCAACATGGTTTAAGACAGCAATTTCATTTTGAGTTTTCAGCGCTAACTTGCTATTCTGCGACGATACCGCAAAACAGCAGCTGGAGGAAAAGGTATGGGAAATTTGAGAGTGGCATCCGACTTCTGATGGGAATGAGGAAAAACCAGGCCAGCGAGTGGGCCTGGGCCTGTGCTCGGCCTCTTCTGAGTAACGCTCAGAATCTAATTAGAAGTCAGTTAGAAACCCGGAAAGTGAAGCTGGCAGGCCCTTAATCTGAATTTCAGGTCTGCAGAGGGGGAAAGTAGCATTTTTATTGTTGGAGGTCAAAGTTTAAATTTAGTTTATATCAGATTACCAAAATATGCTTTCGGTAAGGTTAGATTCTCATGCTCGGAGAGAGTGGGACTGTAATGAAAGCAAACAGGGCCGGAGATAATCCCATTACAGATGAACTCTTCACTCGAACTTCAAACATTTGGGAACCATAATAATACCATCTCAGCAAGAAGATAAAGGCTGAGCAGGCAGGAGCTGAGAGGGAACCTCGCTGACCACCCTATTTAACATACCCCCTTCCCCTATCCCAGAAGCACACCCTGCTCCTGCTTCCCTTACGGCATTTGGCAAAATGACTTATTTATTAATTAGTTTTTCTTCTACTTCTGCCCCTAAAATTTAAGCCCCACTGGGGTAGAGGTTTTGGGTTTTTTTTCCCATTTTGTTTCCTACAATATTTTTTTTTCCCATTTTGTTCCCTACAATATGCTCACCCTGTAGATCATAGCTAAAGCATTCACTAAAGAAGCACTCACTAAACATTGTTGGAGTGAATGAAGGAAGCTCACTTCCTCTGAGCAGAAAGGGAAGACTTTTTTTTTTTTTTTTTCCGGCACGGGATCCCCTCACCGTTGCGGCCTCTCCCGCTGCGGAGCACAGGCTCCGGACGCGCAGGCTCAGCGGCCATGGCTCACGGGCCCAGCCACTCCGTGGCATATGGGATCCTCCCGGACTAGGGCACGAACCCGTGTCCCCTGCATCGGCAGGCGGACTCTCAACCACTGCGCCACCAGGGAAACCCAGAAAGGGAAGATTTTTAAAATCAAAGATTTTGAAACCAAGGTATGGAGTCAGCCCCTTTGGGTTCTGAAAGAAGTGACGATTGCCCCAGAAGGAGGAAGGTGTCATCATTCCTGTGGGTTCTGGAAGGGAAGCCGTGAGTCTCAGATTGAAGGTTGCCAGCTCCAAGTCCATGAGAGCAGGAGCCATACCTGTCCTGGTACCCAAGGCCTTGCACCCAGCTATGGTTGTAGCTAGGGATAAAGCTGGACAGAATTAATGAGGAATTGGGTTGGAAGAGCCCTCAGTTGCACATCTGGGAGATCATGTGTGTCCTTGCCCCACACTCTCAGGACAGTGAAGCAGTACAGGCTGAGCAGGACCAAGTGAAACACCGCCGGTCACAGACCGGACATGGATGGGGATGAACCATATGAGGGCTGAGAAAAGGAACTGGCAGGGAGGGATGCTTCTCTCTTCAGAGCTGGCTTTGCTATCCCTGAGTAGACTAGGAGTATAAGCCCTACCAGGACATTCCTGGGCTTGAAACAAAATAAAGTGTCACCCTTTTCAGCTAACCATGTGCCTGTGGGAAAACCACGCTCCTTCCTTATTCCTCCTTTAGAAATAACATAAAATAGCTCAACTGCTTATGCCTGCAATGAAAATATTTTGCAAATTACCCTCTTTCCTCCTTCCCCCATGGAAATAATGCACAGCCTGTCCTCTTCCTTCTTCAAATACTTTCTTAAGAATATTGGTATGGGTCACTATTTTCTTTTGGCCTCTCAAAACAAAACTTTGTTTATCAGTCTTGTAAACTCCAGATCCTAGCTCTCTCCTTCCAGCCCCTGGTAGTGTTATCATTCTGCAAGACAGCAAGGTGGAAAGCCAGATGCTTCTGCAACAAAGACCAACTGTGCAAACCAACATGAGCTTATCATCTACTCATTGAAGCCTCTGACAAAGGAGCGTGATGCCAGGCAGAGCTGGTCGCTCGCTGCCCTCAAGCAGCTTAGAAACCAGCTGGGAAGACAGCAACCGCCATCTGTGTGCTTCCCAGTGAGGCGGGTTGATCTGAGGCGGGGGTGGCGATGGGAACCGACCTGGGCCTGGCATGAATACCACTCTGTGACCCCAGAGGTGAGCCTTTGCTGCCTGGTGGGGCTCCCAGACTTTTGAGAGCCTGCCTTTGGCTCAGCACTTGGGGCAGAGAGCACTCTGGCTGTGAATCATTCCCCACAGAACCGGTCCTTGGAAGGGAAACCAAAACCTGTCCTTTGCAGAGGCAGTGTTCAGACTGATGTGCAGACTCTCGTTGACCAGTGCCACCTTCTGAAGAGAAGGAGGTGCAGCAGGCAGAGCTCAGGAAGCACTTCTGAGCATCTACTGAGTGCCAGGCTCTTTCCTAGACCCCAGCTTCTCATGACCAGGCTCATTCACAGCCAGGGACCTTTTGTTTGTGCTGCTGCTACTCTTGTACTCCCTAATCCTCCATTTATCCAAGACCTTGCATTCTCAAAGCCTTGGAAACCTCCACCATGAAGCCCTCCGTGAACACCCCAGATCCTGTCTGCCCCTGAACCTCTGTGGCTTTTAAAATTGTCTCTAAGGGTTTCATGTATTTTGTCCTCCTGACTTGTCTGTGAGCTCCCTAAGTTCAGGGGCGGTGCTGCTTCTCTGGCCACGCCATGGTATTAATTAGTACACTCCATAGTATTTACTAAGCATGTCTTGAGGTTCAGCTATCACTTCCCCTTTACCAAAGAACTTTGTTTTTGGAGCGATGAAAATGTTTTCTACTCAGCTTCCCTGGTGGCGCAGTGGTTGCGAGTCCGCCTGCCGATGCAGGGGACGCGGGTTCGTGCCCCGGTCCGGGAGGATCCCACATGCCGCGGAGCGGCTAGGCCCGTGGGCCATGGCCGCTGAGCCTGCACGTCCGTAGCCCGTGCTCCGCAACGGGAGAGGCCACAGCAGTGAGAGGCCCGCGTACCGCAAAAAAAAAAAAAAAAAAAAAAAATGTTTTCTACTTAAAAATATTATAAATGTAATATATGTTTGCTCTAAAAAACCCAAACAATTCAGAGTTGTATAAAGAAAAAGTTAATAGTTCTTGGGTCCCGCTTCCAATCCCGTTCCTCTGAGGTTATCAGTCCTAACAGGATAGGGTAATTCCATCTACATCTCTCTCCATGCACAGACAAGCTTAAATTAAAATGTATGAATACACGTATATTGGAATTTTAACTTTTCCTATTTTAAATTATTTATTTATTTTTGTTAAAAAGAAAATCTGGCTCATACTAAACAAAGTACTCTATCTTGACATTGCTTTTTAATTAACACCACATCCTGGTATTGTGTTAGCCAGTAAATTTGCTGAGAAAAGCCTCCTTTATCAGTAAGGGACATAGGCAAATTCAAACCTTCTGACATTCATGGATAACTCTTTTTTTTTTTTTAATTAATTAATTAATTAATTTTTAGCCGTGTTGGGTCTTCGTTGCTGCGCACAGGCTTTCTCTAGCTGTAGTAAGTGGGGGCTACTCTTTGTTGTGGTGCGCGGGCTTCTCATTGTAGTGGCTTCTCTTGTTGCGGAGCACAGGTTCTATGCCCGCGGGCTTCAGTAGTTGTGGCACGTGGGCCGAGTAGTTGTGCCTCGTGGGCTCAGTAGTTGTGGCTCGCGGGCTCTAGAGCACAGGCTCAGTAGTTGTGGCGCACGGGCTTAGTTGCTCCGCGGCATGTGGGATCTTCCCGGACCAGGGCTCGAACCCGTGCCCCCTGCATTGGCAGGCGGATTCTTAACCACTGTGCCACCAGGGAAGTCTCCCATGGATAACTCTTTAAAAAATTAATTAATGTAAAGGAAAAATGAAGAAAAAGAGACTGAGTAATAAAACAATAGATGTTAAAGGACACTGCATTATAATAAGTAATTAAAAAGGAAAAAATTCATCATGGCGTTTTTCTGTTAGTACATGTAAGATGTTATTTATTGTTTTCCCCCCTAATAGCTGCGTAATTTATATTCGAGGGTATAAACATAACACAATTTATTCAATACTTTAACTGATGGACATGCATTTTGATTATACTTTTTGCCCTAAGAAACAATGCTGCTATAAACATTCTTATATATATGCCCTGTAGAACATATTCCTATAAGTGAGATTGCAGGTATTTTAAATGTTAATAGGTGGTGCTAGACATCTTTTAAGGATTGTAGCAGTTCATCAGACCCTAGCAATGAATGAGCACTCCTGTTCCCCTACCCTTTTACCAGCACTGGGTGCTACTATTCTATTTTAATTTTGTCACTCTAATGGGTCAGATTTGTTGTTTTAATTTGTATTTCCCTAACTACCAGTAAAGTTACATATCTTTTCATTGCTTACTGGCAATTCACGTTTCCTCCTCTTTAAATTGCCTTTTCATATCCCTTGCCTCTTTTTCTGTTATTCTTTCTTTTTTTTATTTATTCGTAGGAGTCCTTTATTAAGATAGCATATAAACCCTTTGCCGTAAGTTTTACAAACTTTTCCGCCCATCTATTCTTTTAATTTTGTCTATAATAAATCTGGCTACCTAAAAATTTCAAACTTTTTGTTGTCATGTGTTAAAACCTCTCTTTCTTTGTGGCTTTGGTTTTTATGTCTTCTTTAAGAAGAACTTGCCCCTAAGAATTTACATATTTACAATTTACGATTTACATTTTCTTAAATTTTCTTCTAATTTTTTTATAGTTTTATTTTTTCATTTAGATCTTTAATTCACCAGGAGGCTGTGTATGGTATGATGTGCAGAGCAGTCTAGCTTTATTTAATAGATGATGTTGGACTAACTGCCTATCCATAAGGGAAAAAACCAAACCAAAGTAAAACATCCTTTCCCCACTGTCTACACCTGTGTCATATATGGAGTTATTCTACCCTTATGAGGTATTAGGTTCCCAGACCTTGCTTTTAAAACTTCATTTGGGGTGGAAGACAGCACCCATTGTCCGGACAATGTACAGAGAATCAACATGAGTACTGGTTCCCTGCCTAGGTAAATCTCTCTTTTCTTGACGTTTAGCTGTCAACAGGGAAAGGGGAGGGTTTAGATTACACTTTCTCAAACTTAGGCCTATGTGAAGCTCTCAAAGCAGCAAATATGCCTTCTTTTGGCTTGAAGAAAAAGGACCAAATTTTGAATTATGACAACCCCAAGTGGTGCCCTAAATCACCAGGCTTCTTACATGCTGGTGACAACAGAGCCCCAGTATAAGAGGTCCTGGTCAGAGGCACCCTTGTCCTTGGGAGGCTTGGGGGTGGTGTCTGGCTGGCTTTCTTTTCAGTATCTACTCCTGGGCTGAGATTTTCTTTAGGCCAAGTTTCAGCCTGGAGCAAATTTTTTATGGCTGTGAGCTAATCCCCTAGCAAACCCTGGTTTATATAGAAACGCTGACACAGTGCTAGCTCTGGTGATTCAGCTGGGGCGGCTGGGCTATTTATGGCTCCCTGATGCCAATAGGGGATAATTCTCATTTAATAGATTCCGTTTCTGTTGGGACAGGGATCCCACTTTTTCTTTCCAGTGGGGTGGTGGAACTTCTTGCCCCAAGACCTGAGCAAGTGGGCGGCTGCCTGGGGGGAGGGCTGCCATGGAAGCAGCTCAGGCTGCAGTAAGTTACAATCAAGGTGGGCTTTTCATCCTGGGATTGCAAGAGCCTTAGAAACAAATAAATATTTTCATCTCCTATTTTGTCTCTGGGCCGTGGGCCCAAAAAGCATCTTGATTCTTCTCAGTGAAACTTGGGAGAAAAGCTGAGGATGACTTAATTCCCTTTTCCTCTTCCCCTTTCTGCACTTCATTCTTTGTACTGAGGAGACCTGCAGCAAGGGTCCTAAGCAGCCACTGTCTGTGGGTGTGAGCCAGGCAGGGTTGTACTCGGGGGCCTCTGAGAGGTGAGGCCGTGCGCATGGCAGACCCCTCCTGAGACTGCTCCTGTGCCCCATGTCGGGGCCGATGGGGCCATGGGATGGATTGGGGGCTGGCAGGAGGGGACCAGTTCTTGGTTTGGGCTTCATTTCTGTTATCAGCAGGTATGAATCTTGGGTTTCAGCTTGAGCTCTTAGAAGAGCTAGGGAGTGCTTTCTTTCCATTCCCCTCAACTGTCTCCTTACCTAGGGTCAGACTTTTTAAAAAAATTGTGATAAACTATTCATAACATAAAATTTACCATTTTAACCATTTTGAGGCATATAGTTCAGTGACATTAGGCCAATTTATATTTTGCAACCATTCCCACCATCCATCTCCAGAACTCTTTTCATCTTACCCAGCTGAAACTCTGTGCCCATTAAACAGTAACTCCCGTTCCCTGGGAGATGGACTCTTGCCACTACAGGATAAGGGGGTTTGGAGCTGTGAGCTCTGCTGGCCTGGGGTAGGTGGTGGGGTGTTGGGAATTGAGCCTGCAGGTGCCATGTGGCCTGGTCCTTTCTTCACTCCTTCTTTCCCGGTGCCACCATCACATTCAGTTCTCACTGCTACCCAGGGCCCTGTTAGGATGGCTCTCAGGGCTGCCAAGAAACAGACAACTCCATATAGAAAGGAGCCCTCTTCACCACGTCAAACCTGTCCCAGTGATGTTTGGAGGATTAGACAGGTAAACATCATGATCCCCATTTGTCAGAGAAGACCCAGAGCAGCAAGAGTAAGCAACCCAGTTATCCAGTGGCCGAGCTGGAGCTTGAACTGGGGCTGCTTGGCTCCAGAGCCTGTGCCCTTAACCCATGCTGTATACTTATTGATAAGCTCTGGGGCTCCTGAAATAATCCCCAGACCAACAGGGTCATTGCAGGAGCACCAAGCGTTGCTCTCAGCAAAGCATCCAGACTGGCCCCACCTAATTCGTGGCCTTTGAAGTCAGTAATGTCAAAAGCGGGACAGCCTTGTCTCTTACCAGCTTTTATGGGGCCTGTCAGGGGGATGGAAGCACTTAGAGATGGCAGGCAGATAAAGGATGGGCCGGGCTTGCCCTGATAAGGTGGCTCAGGACGGGGGGAGACACTGAAGCCGCCAGGGCTGTGGTTTCTGCATGGAAGTAAGCGCAATTTCTGGCAGAGCCGGAGAAGCTGTGAAGACAGGCTGGCGGCCACGGGATTTAGTGGTTTAGCTTTGTTGAAATCCTGAACTTCAAGGACTTCCCCTGGTGACTGAGTTTTGTCAGGCTAATTAAGAGCAAGCCCAGCCCCGCGGCCAACCAAGCTCTGGGAAGAGAGGAGGGAGAGAAAGGGTGGGAGAGGGATGCCCAGACGGCTGGGAAGAAGGAGCTGGTGTCACCCCTGATGGATGAGGGCCCACCCGTGACTGGCAAGACAGATGGTGAGGAAGATCCCAGGGTGAGTCCTGTTCTGCCTTTCACAGCTCCTCTTCCGGGCACCCCCTT
This sequence comes from Mesoplodon bidens, assembly GCF_964165515.1. Lineage (NCBI taxonomy): Eukaryota > Metazoa > Chordata > Mammalia > Artiodactyla > Ziphiidae > Mesoplodon > Mesoplodon bidens. The sequence goes on from NC_138160.1 coordinate 115,028,759, forward strand.
CACCTTCCCAAAGGCCCTGCCAGGCCAGGGTACCCACCTGGGGCTGGGAGGAGTTGGGGACTCAAGCCTAGGGGGTGGGGGGCTTAAGCATCCTTGGATTCAGGGTTCATCCATCATTTTGCCCTCACATGTGAGCTTGGCTGGAGACTAGAACGTGATGTGTGTCTCGTGAGGGATTATGGGCTTGGAAGGAAGGGAGGAGCTGTGCGCGGATGGGAGCACACAGGGAGGCTGAGCGTGCTCCCAAATAAAGGCTTCTTCAGGGCCATCTCCATGACGCAGGTGCTGGTGAGCATACCTGCCCAGGGCCTGCCTACAGCACAGGAAATAGGTTCCGGAAATTGGTGGGGTCTTATTGACTAGTTTAATCCTCCCCAAGCCCCTGTGATGTAAAACGGATACTATTGTTATCCCTGTTTTACAGCTGAGGAAATATAAGCTCAGAGATGTTGAATAACTCGTCCAGTGTCACACAGAATGTATTTGAACCCATGTCTGACCCCAGAGCCTAAGCTCTTCAGCACAGGTTATGAAACCGGCAGCAGTGCCTGCCTGGCCGTCTGCCCTCAGACTGATGCAAAGAGACAGACCTGAGATGGGGCCCAGCTCACCTGTGGCCTCACTTCAGTTCCTTCTGCTTAAGAGTCTCTCTGGACTCAAGCTGGGTCCCTCAGCCAGAGGTGTGGTAGGAAGTGTGAAGAGGCCTCAAGAGCCCCATTGGCCGCCGCACGGGGCTGGGAGCAGATCAGGGGAAGCCCTCGAAGGCAGGGACCATGTGGGGAAGCTGTGTTCACACTCCAAGAAGCTGAATCACAAGCCAGGCAGTTCCTGCCACTGCTAACAGAGCAGGGGCACAGGTGGAGCTGGCTGAGGCAAGGGGTGAGGGAGGGGTTCTGGGAGCTGGGAGCCCTTGCCTGGGCTGGAGAGCAGGACGCTGGGTCTGGGAGGGTGAGCAGGAGTTGGAGGGCAGCCCCGAGTAAGGAAGAGCATTGCTGCTGGGCAGAAGAGCCCAGTAGTCTGCTGTTTATGACCTTGAGCAACTTAACCTCTCTGTGCCTTTTCTGCATCCCTGGGGATAATAATAGTACATGTGGCATGTGGTTGAAGACCAGATGAATTAGTACAGACAGAAATCTAGGTCTATCTTCAGTAAACTGTGAAGTGACCATGTGGGCTCTGGGCTGCTGTTATACTCCCAGCTAAGAAACGCTAGCAGGCACTACCTTTGGGCAGAGGTGGAGGAAGGGGGCCAGCTGCTTGGCCTGCAAGTGGGCAGGTTACCCTTGTCTTTCTGGCCTGGCTCCCTGACCTCCTACTCTTTTACATGGGTCTTCCCAGTGTGACATGTCAAGTATCATCCAATAGAACATTTCCCAGGGTTGGTAGTGTTGCTCCAACTCGATGAAGAGTTAAAGCTTGTGGGGAAGACCATCCCAAAGAGTGGAGAGGTGCTTACTTCACTCAACACACAGTCTTTGACTGGTCTCTGTCCTCCCTGTGCAAGGCACCAAGCTAGGCTCTGGGAGAACAAACCAGTCATGGTCCTTGCCCTTAGGGAGCTCACAGTCGAGTGAGAAGACATTATTCATTCATTCATGCATTCACTCAGCCACCATTTACTGAGCACCCACTTGATGCCAGGGACCTCTCTAGACATTGAGAACCCAGCAGAGAACAGGACAGTTGGCAACTGCCTGCAGGCTACACTGGTGGCTTGCTTTTCCAGGATGGCATCAAGATGCATTCAGTCTGGAGTGATCACCGTGACCCTCAGTCCCTAATATGTGCTGGGTACTGGGAATCCACTCGTGGACAGTATGGCAGAGTGGTTAACAGCTGGGTCTTGGGTCACACAGCCTGGGTTTGTATCTTAGCTCTGCTGTTTACTGGCTGTGAGACCCTAGGCAGGTGACTTGACCTCTCTAAGTCTGTTCTTTGTCTGTAAAATGGGGATGCTAGTGATACCTTCCTCATAGGGTCATGGTAAGGACGAAATGAGATGATGTGCAAAACGCACTCAGTGCTCGGCACACTAGCAGTACTTACGCAATGTCCACCTGTTGGGACCACTGTTGTTATTGCTTTCCTCTTGCTTTTAGGTGCTCACCTGAGACCCTGGGACTACTATCCTCTCCTCCCAGTTGATTTTAGGATTTAACATCCAAGTACTGTTAGACAATCAGGTGTGTTATTCTGGTTCAAGGTTAACAAATTTCCTTATTTTATAAGTAACCTTTGACATATATACACTACTATGTATAAAATAGATAACTAATGAGAACCTACTGTATAGCACAGGGAACTCTACTCAATGCTCTGTGGTGACCTAAATGGGAAGGAAATCCAGAAAAGAGGGGATATATGTATACGTATAGCTCATTCACTTTGCTGTACGGTAGAAACTAATGCAGCATTTTAAAGCAACTATACTCCAATAAAAATTAATTAAAAAATCAATTAGACTCTGTAATGATCTATATGGGAATAGAATCTAAGAAAGAGTGGATGTATGTATAACTGATTCACTTTGCTGTACAGAAACGAACAGCAGGAACTATCACAACTTTGTAAATCGACTAAACTCCAATAAAAATTAATTAAAAAATAAAAATAAATAAAAATCAATTAGAAAGGGCTTCCCTGGTGGTGCAGTGGTTGAGAATCTGCCTGCCAATGCAGGGGACATGGGTTCGATCCCTGGTCCGGGAAGATCCCACATGCCACGGAGCAACTAAGCCCGTGCGCCACAACTACTGAGCCCGTGTGCCTAGAGCCCGTGCTCCAAAGAGAGAGAAACCACCGCAATGGAAGCCCACGCACTGCAGCAGAGAGTAGTTGCCGCTTGCCACAACTAGCGAAAGCCCACGCACAGCAACGAATGACCCAACACAGCCAAAAATAAATAAATAAATTTATTTTAAAAAATCAATTAGAAAAAGGCAGACAACCCAATGGAAAGATGGGTAAAGACTTGAGCAAGTAGTTCACAGAAACAGAAATAAAAATAGCTTATAAGCAAATGAAAAGAAGTTCAACCTTATCTATATTTTTAAAAATGTTTATTAACATAACAAGATACAATTTTCATCCTGCAAACAAGTGAAGGTTTAAAAATTTGCTAATACCTTTTGTTGGAAAGGGTATGGGGGAACAGGCACAATCACACATAGTGGGCGGGGAGTGTGAATTGGTGTGAGACTTTTGGGGAAAGTTTGGCAGTTTCTGCAGTATTAAAAACACACCATCCTTTTAACTTAGTAATTCTACATACAGGACTTTATCTTATGGGTATAATAATAAATGAATACAGTGATATGCATCTAAGGACATTTACTACATCCCTATTTATTATAGAGAAAAGAATGGAAAGAACTATAAACATCCACCAATGGAGGACTGATTAAACTAAGGTACATCTATACAATGGAGTACCCTGCAGCTGTTATAAAGAACATGGGGGCCTATATGTATTTTGGAGATCTAACATATTGCCAAGATATGTTAAATAAGTATAGAAAAAGGAAAGTGAAGAGCAATGTGCACAGAGCTCTTCCATCTGGATTAAAATAAATAAAAGGTATAGGCCAATATACATGTTTATATGTACAGAATATACCCCAAGGAATGCCTAAGAAACTATACTCCCAGTGATTTCCTTTAGCCAGAGGTCCTGGGAGCCTGAACAGGCACGGGGGGCTGATGACTGTTCATCCTTCCTTCTTGTATTGTCAGAATTTTTTTAATACCCATGAATTGCTTTTATAATTCTAAAGAAAAAATTAAACCAATTAGAGCTACTCAGTAGTAGTTACAACATTTGTAGTTAAAAGATGAAGTCCTGTTCCAAGTTTTTTTGTCTGTGTTTTGGTGTTTGGACTGACACAGTGTTCTTCCTCTGAAACCCTCCCAAACTAGCTAAGAGGTGGCTTTCAGGCAGGGTTACCCATTTAGGTGTTTCAAACATAAAGCAGCATCCTGCCATGCTTTGATCAAGGTGGAGCAGAAAACCCAGGGGTTGAGTCTGACCTAGCTGGTAGTGGGGGCTACCTCTCCTTCCTGAATGCTTGAACAGTTGGTGGTTTGGTCCTGCATTTTGTTTTGTTTTGTTTTTTGCGGTACGCGGGCCTCTCACTGTTGCAGCCTCTCCCGTTGCGGAGCACAGGCTCCAGATGGGCAGGCTCAGCGGCCATGGCTCACGGGCCCAGCTGCTCCGCGGCACGAACCCGTGTCCCCTGCATCAACAGGCAGACTCTCAATCACTGTGCCACCAGGGAAGCCCGGTCCTGCATTTTGATCTCCCCTGTAGAATCAGAATCCAGAAGCCCCTAGGGCGAGGCCTGAGGTTCTCAATGCATTCTCAGAACCAACTTCACCCCTGTGCTGGTGAGCAGGTGTTCACCAGGAGAGAGACCACAGAGGCAAGTGGTTCTGGAGGAGGTATTGCTAAAACGAGTCCTCCAAGTGGATAAGCAAATGTGTGTATTTCCTGTGAGGACCATTAGGATGGCTTTCATGTGTATGGAACTTGGGGCACAATCTATCCTCTGTCTGTCCCTGAATCCTTGGTAGCTCGAGGGGCCTCCCATCAGGAAGTAGAGAGGTAGGAGCCTTTGGAACAAGAATCATGCACAGCCGACCTGTAGCTTCTAATAATAATTCAGAAGCCAGAACGCCCATATTTTTTTTTCTCTCATTCCTTCACCCCTTCTTATTCCTTTCCTTTTCTTCCTCCTCCTTATTGTTATTCCATTTAGAATTTTTATTAGTTTTTGTTTAAAATTTCATGTAAAAATAAAAGTTATATTTGCAAATAGTTTAGAGAGTCACATATTACCACTTGTGTAGACACACACACACACACACACACACACAAATACACCCACCCCAGTCCTGGATTTCTGCCCCTATTTTCTACTTCTAAGAGGCGACTACTTTTAGTAATTTATCTAATTCTTTTGATATTTACCTCTGGTATATCTAAATAATGTACTTACACTTATGTTGCTTGAATTTTTCATTTTTGGCATTATTGATTGACTTCTCACTGGGGAAGATGAGGATTTAACTCTTTTTCATCATCACCCGCACTTCCCATCTCCCATTGTTCCAAAAGAGTAGCATAATTTTATTAGATCAGTGTTTGGAGATTAAATTATTGTGATCCTGAAAACTCTATTCACAGCTGAACTATGAAGACTTGTACTTTCCTGATCAACATTTCCCCTCTGGAGTCAATTACCTTTTTTCCCCTCTGCCCAGTTTTTTTTTTATTATAGGTTACTAATTCAACACCAAACTCTCCCCCAGTTGAATAAAATTTGTCTTCAAGTTGTTTTCATGAACCTTATTCTATCATGTCCATCTTCTTGAGAAAATCTCTCCTGCAACCTCTGAACTTGGTTGGGTGATTTCTATTGGGTTGGCCAAAAGGTTCATTCTTTTTTTTTCCATAAAATGGCTTTAGTAGCACTTTGTTGCCTTTAACTTCATTCGAAACAATTTTGTTAGATTGTATTGTGACAGCTGTCATATCAGCATTTTAAAAATCTTATCAAAATTTGTGAATTTTTGTGTAGCCATTTTAATATTGAAGATGGAAGAAAAACCCAACAATTTAGGCATATTATGCTTTATTATTTCAAGAAAGGTAAAAATGCAACTGAAATGAAAAAAAGATTTGTGCAATGTATGGAGAAGGTGCTGTGACTGATCGAACGTGTCAAAAGTGGTTTGCGAAGTTTCGTGCTGGAGATTTCTCACTGGACTAGGCTCCACGGTCGGGTAGACCAGTTGAAGTTGATAGCGATCAAATCGAGACATTAATTGAGAACAATCAACGTTATACCACACAGGAGATAGCCGACATACTCAAAATACCCAAATCAAGCCCTGAAAATCATTCTCACCAGCTTGGTTGTGTTCATTGCTTTGGTGCTGGGGTTCCACATAAGTTAAGTGAAAAAAACCTTCTTGACCGTATTTTCACGAGATTCTCTACTTAAAGGGAACGAAAACGTTCCATTTTTAAAACAAATTGTGACAGGCGATGAAAAGCGGATACTATACAATAATGTGGAACAGAAGAGACCATGGGGCAAGAGAAATGAACCACCACCAACCACACCAAAGGCTGGTCTTCATCCAAAGAAGGTGATGTTGTGTATATGGTGGGATTGGAAGGGAGTCCTCTGTTATGAGCTCCTTCTGGAAAACCAAACATTAATTCCAACAAGTACTGCTCCCAGTTAGACCAACTGAAAGCAGCACTCAAAGAAAATCATCTGGAATTAATCAACAGAAAACGCATAATCTTCCATCCGGGTAATTCAAGACTGCATGTTTCTTTGATGACCAGGCAAAAACTGTTACAGCTTGGCTGGGAAGTTCTGATTCATCCGCCATATTCACCAGACACTGCACCCTCAGATTTCCATTTATTTCGGTCTTTACTAAATTCTCTTAATGGAAAAAATTTCAATTCCCTGGAAGACTGTAAAAGGCACCTGGAACAGTTCTTTGCTCAAAAAATATAAAAAGTTTGGGGAAGATGGAATTATGAAGTGCCTGAGAAATGGCAGAAGGTAGCGGAACAAAACGATGAATAAAGTTCATCATTCAAAAAGTTCTTGGTGAAAATGAAAAATGCATCTTTTATTTTTACTTAAAAACCAAAGGAACTTTTTGGCCAACCCAATAAATCTGCTATGCAGCTTTTGTTTGGGGTTTCTTCATTAGCATCTTGGCAATTCCCTTGGTTTTCTTTTTCTGCGGATCTTCTGTTTCCTGGATCCCGTATCCTCCTCTTTCTTGGGTTTCTTCTTTGCTTTGGTGGAGTACCTTTTCTTCCATTAACTTACAAAGAAGTAAGCATTTTTTTTTGTGACCTTGGATGTCTGAAAATATATTTATTCTACCTTCATGCTTACTTGATGGTTTGGCTAGGTATAGTATTCTAGGTTGGAAATAATCTTTCAGAACTGTGATGGCCTTTTGCCATTGTCTTCATGGTTCCAATGTTGCCAAGAAGGCCATTATATGAAATCTGTTTCTCTCTCTCCCTCTCTACTATAGGAGATCTTCTTTGCCCTGTTGTTTTGAAATTTCATGATGCAGTTCCTTGGTGTGGATATATTTTTACTCATTGTGCAGGGCACTTAGTGAGTCTTTTCCATCTTGAAACTCATGTCCTTCAGTTCTGGTTATTACTTGTGAAAATTGTTTCCTTGATTATGTCCACTTTCATTTCCCCTCTTTGTATGTTCTACCTCCCCATGTGCTCCCTGAAGCACCTCTTATTTGGATGTGCATCTACTGAACTGTTTCCCCAATATTCTTATTTTTTCTATTTTCCATCTTTTTGTCTTCTATTTTCTGAGCTGTTTATTTTGAAATTTTTATGCATTTTGTTTCTGCCATCATTTAAAAAAATTTCCAAGAGCTCTTTTTTGTTTTCTAAACATTCCTTTTTATTTATTTATTTATTATTTTTTTTTTGTGGTACACGGGCCTCTCACTGTTGTGGCCTCTCCCGTTGTGGAGCACAGGCTCCGGACGCGCAGGCTCAGCGGCCATTGCTCACGGGCCCAGCCGCTCCACGGCATGTGGGATCTTCCCGGACCGGGTCACGAACCCGTGTCCCCTGCATCAACATGCGGACGCTCAACCACTGCGCCACCAGGGAAGCCCTAAACATTCCTTTTTAAAATAACATCTTGTTCTTGATTCATAGATGTAATCAAGATGTATAGATGTATCTTCTCTGAGAATATTATAGTTTCACTAAAGTTTTCTTCTCCTTCCCTATTTAATTTGGTCTCTATATTTCATATTATATAATTTACACAAAGGCCTAGTTATTCTTGATTGTCTCATCACATTTAAGAGTAGAGGTAATTAAAAAACTGACTTCAGGGCTTCCCTGGTGGCGCAGTGGTTGAGAGTCCGCCTGCCGATGCAGGGGACACGGGTTCGTGCCCCTATCCCGGAAGATCCCACATGCCGCGGAGCGGCTGGGCCCGCGAGCCATGGCCGCGGAGCCTGTGTGTCCGGAGCCTGTGCTCCGCAACGGGAGAGGCCACAGCAGTGAGAGGCCCGCGTACAGCAAAAAAAAAAAAAAAAAAAAAAAAAAAAAAAAAAACTGACTTCAAAGCTCTATGTACTTTAGGTGGAGCTGTTTAAACTCTGAACTTCATGTAGCATAATCTAGCTGAGCTATTTTCGTTGGGAATCCTCAATGCTTGTGTCTTTTGGACTTTTCTCTTGCAATAGTCAGATTGTTCAGAGAAATTGTCTCCAGTCTTCTGCCTGGAGGATATATGTTTGGCTCTCAGCATTCAAGTAGCTTAGGAGGGGAAGAAGGCTAGCTGTCTCCTTATTCAGCATGTGTATTACTAGTCTGCTCAGGCTGTCATAACAAAATACCACAGTCTGGGTTGCTTAAACAACATAAACTTATTTTCTCACTGTTGTAGAGAGTGGAAGTCCAAGATCAAGGGTTGGTTTCTGTTGAGACCTCTCTTCCTGACTTTCAGAAGGCCACCTTCTCCCTACATCCTCACATGGTCTTTCCACTCTGTGCATGAGGAAAGAGAATGCTCTGGTGTCAGCCCTTCCTCTCCTTATGAGGACACCAGTCCTATTGAACAGAGCCCCAACTTATGACCTCATTTAACCTTAATTACCTTCTTAAAGGCCCAGTCTCCAAATATGATAATATGGGGGGTTAGGCCTTTAATATGTGAATTTGGGACAGGTACAATTCAGTTCATAACAGTATGTAAAATTTCACTTAACTGTTCTGTTTTCTTTCTGATGCTTTTTCCTTCAACTGTGTTTGGTGATCTCAAGACTGTTTCATCCTCTCTAGAAAATCATCTTCAAGTCTACTGCTGGAGTGGTGATGAGGCTGCCACCTGGCTACATTGAATGGGGATGGGTCTCTGAAGGCTTGACAGTTTCTTAAATAGATTATAAACCAATTCTCCTTTTAAAGATGCACATTCACCCCCAGTTCCAGAGGTAATGTTGCTGCCAATTCCTGACTAGTTGATTTTTGGCTTTCATTACTGTTGACTTAGGACTAAGTTTTTCAGGTCTGCTAAATTCGTTACCACTTATCCAGCTTCCAAAATGTTCTTGCTTTGTAATCTTTCCTGTTCTCTCTGTCCATGGGAATTATACCATAAAAACATCTTTTTGTTGTCAACTTGTGGGCTTTCTGGATGGAGTAGAGGTAAATGCACCTTTGTTTAATTCTCCATCTTTAACTGGACGCCATATGTCTCCTTCTCTTGAAAGCCCATGGAAGCCCATTTGAGGAGTTAGCTTTGATTCCCAGTCCATTTCTCCCCCAACTCTGGTGTTTCCACAAAATGTATCTACTGCATCCAAATGTGTTTGATTTTGACACATTGGTTGATTTTTGAGGACTAATAGTCTGACATCACTTAACCAAAAGTTAGGGAGCACACTCGGAGCTCATCACAAGTATGCAAACAATTTTAATAAACTCAGAAAATGATTTGTGCTTTGAGTTGAACAAAGCCTCCACGTTTCCCTGAGCACCATTTCCCTGCATTTTAAAACTTGATATATTTCCAGGGGAATCTAATCCATATGTTTCCTATTTTTTTTTGCTTTTATACATCATAATATTGTTTCATAAAGCACTATTTAAGTCAACATTCTTTATTAGCTTTTTTTTCTTAAGTAAGCCTTTTTCCATAGCTTTTATTTAGAACTGTATTTTTTTTCAAGTTTCCAACCACCAAGTTGGATTGAACCCCCAAAGATCTGAGTTTCACTTGAAATTTTGGCTTTTCTTGGGTTCTAATTAGAGGAAACTCATGTTTTCTAAAATCTTATGGGTTCTATGTTTCCTAGCTGAGCAAATCTGTACCCAGAACCCACACAACAGATCATCTTATTCCATGGTTATTTAGGCCAAAAAGGAAGTGCATACCTGCAGGATACCTCTTGTTGTGGTCTACTGTGCCACTGAGTAGACAAGAGTAGAAGGAGCTATAACTGTGCCTCTCCGGGAGTTCACAATCCAGTTAGGGAGATGAGGAAGGAAAGAAAGGGTCTATCATTTCTTCACTACTTACTACGTGCTAGATAATGGACTAGTCACTTTGCCATCATGTCCTATTTAAACCTAAGAATACGCATGTATTTTATATAAATTTAATCCTCATAATTAGTCTTCAGGGTAAATATAATTATTATCCCTATTTACAGAATAAGGGAACTGAGACTCCAAATGTTACTGATATGGCCCAGTATTGAATAACTAATAAGTGGTAGAGAGTCTGGTTTAGAATGTAGGCAGGATTCTAACGTATGAAAAACAGGAAAATGATTAGGCACCTGTTTTGGAGTGAGTATTCAATAGTGATTGCGAAATTAATGTAATGGGGCCAATGACACAGTATTGTAAGATTGAGAGAAGATTTATGAGGGCTGCCACCATTAGGGAAGATGTCCTAGAGGAGACTGTCACCCCAAGCCTATCTCCATCTGTACTGCTGCCAAGTCCGTCCAAGTGACTGTCATCTCTTATCTGGATACCTACTAGAACCTGCCAACTGCTCTCCCCACTTTCCTTCTTGCCCCATTACTATCCATTCTCCACACAGCAGCCAGCATGATCTTTTTTTTTTTTTTTAATTCAAGGTAAAATTTGCCTACAGCGAAATGCATACAACTTAAGTATGTAAGCTGATGAATTTTCACGAAATGTATACACCCGTGTAAGCAACACCACAGTCAAAATATAGAACATTTCCATCACTCTTATGTTCCCTTTTGGTCAATACCCACCTCTGATAGGCAACTATAATTCTTATTAGTATAACCATATATTAGTTTTATATGTTTTGAGTTTCATATAAATGAAATCACACAGTTTATACTCATTTGTGTCTGGTTTCTTTCACTCAGCATAATGTTCTAAGGTTCATCCATGTTGTTCTGTGCATTAGCAGTTCACTTTTTAAATTGTGAAATTGTATTTCAATTGTATGATAATATCACTATTTATTTATTGGTTTTTCTGTTGAAGGAGATTGGGTTGTTAAAGTTTGGGGCTATTGTAAATGAAGCTGATACAAGCATTCTTGTACAAGAGAACTTGTGGACATATATTTTTATTCTTTTCGGTGAGTAACTGAGAATGCAGTTGCTGGTCATAAATAGATGTATGTTTAATATTTTACAAATATGTAAAAATGTTTCCAAAGTTCTTTCACCATTTTACACCTCCACCAGCAACATATGGGGGTTCTGTTTGTTCCCCTTCCACTAGACACTAGAACAAGTGAAAATAAAAAAGACAACACCCAATGTTGGAGAGGCAGAGGAGCTGGAATAACTGGATATTGATATGGGGAAAATACAGCTTGACCTATCATATACTTCAAATTAATATCTGCATATGGTGTGAGGCAGGAGTCAGGGTTTAGTTTTTCCCATATAAATATATAATTGTTCTAGCATAAGTATTATTATTTTATTATCTAGCCCTATTTTTTAAAAAAAAGTTTCCTTTTTCAATTGAATTGCCTTTGCTCTTTTGTCAAAAATCACATATGCGAGAGTCTATTTCTGGGTTATCCATTCTGTTCTTTCGATACATTTGCTGATCTTTATGCCAAAACTACACAGTCGTAATCTTTTAAAATTATTTTTTAATTGATTTATAATTGATATATTAGTTTAGGTATACAACACAAAGATTTGTTATTTGTATATATTGCAAAACGATCACCACAATAAGTCCAGTTAACATCCATCACCATACATAGTTACGAATTTCTTTTTCTTGTGATGAGAACTTGAAAGATCCACTCTCCTAGCTACTTTCAAATATGCAATACAGTATTATTAAGTATAGGCACCATGCTGTACTTACATCCACATGACTTACTCGTTTTATAACTGAAAATTTGTACTTTTGGACACCCTTCACTCAGTTCACACCCCCAGCCCCCACTGTAGGCAATCACCAATCAGTTCTCTATATCCATGAGGTTTGTTTGTTTGTTTTTTAAATTTTACATATAAGTGAGATCATATGGTGTTTGTCTTTCTCTGACTGGCTTATTTCACTTAGCATAATGCCCTCAAGGTCAATCCATGGACCTTGTCCCAAATGGTGGAATTTCCTTCCCTTTTCATGGCTGAATAATATTCCACATTGTGTGTGTGTGTGTGTGTGTGTGTGTGTGTGTGTGTGTGTGTGTACACAGATATCTATATCACATTTTGTTTATCCATTCATCCATTGATGGACATCTAGATTTCTGCCATGTCTTGGCTATTGTATATAATGCTGTGTTGATCATGGGGGTGCATATATGTTTTTGTGTTAGTGTTTTTGTTTCCTTCAGGTAAACACTCAGAAGTGCTAGAGCACATGGTAGTTCTATTTTTAATTTTTTGAGGAACTTTCATACTGTTTTCCACAGTGGCTGCACCAACTACTTTCCCACCCACAGTGCACAGGGTTTCCATTTCTCCTCATCCTAGCCAACACTTGCTATTTCTTGTCTCTTTGAAAATAGCCATTCTAACAGGTGTGAGGTGATATCTCCTGTGGTTTTGATTTACATTTCCCTGATGATTAGTGCTACTGACTTAATAATTGTAACTTTATAATGGTTCTTAAAATCAGATGGCGTGAGTCTTCCAAATTTGTCCTTTGTCAAGATGGTTTTGGCTATATGAGGTCCTTCAAATTTCTAAATAACTTTTAGAATCAGCTTACCAATATCTACAAAAGAACTTGCTGGAATTTTGATTGGGATGGTGTTGTATCTATAGAACTATTTGAAGAGAATTGGCACCTTAACTATATTGAGTCTTCTAACCCATTAATCTGGTGTAGCTCTGCATTTATTTAAGGCTTCTTTAATTTCTCTTCTATCTTGTAGTTTTCAGTGTAGAGGTTTTGGACTTTTTAAATTAAATTTATTCCTAAGTATTTTGTGTTTTATGATGCTATTTAAATAGTATTGTGTTTTAAATACCACTTTAAATTGTTTGGTACTAGAATATAGCAATTCCATTGATTTTTGCATTTTTTTTATCCTTCTATACCATTTTATTTTTATTTATTTATTTATTTTTACATCTTTATTGGAGTATAATTGCTTTACAATGGTGTGTTAGTTTCTGCTTTATAACAAAGTGAATCAGTTATACATATACATCTGTTCCCATATCTCTTCCCTCGTGCGTCTCCCTCCCTCCCACCCTCCCTATCCCACCCCTCCAGGCAGTCAGATTTTTGCATTTTTACTTTTATACTGTGACCTTGCAAATTTTCCTTATTAGTTTTAGTAGTGTGTTTTTTAGGGGTATATTTTTTACAATTTGCCATATAAACAATCATATCCTCAGAAGGGAGATAATTTTAGTATTTCTTTCCTACTGATCTGTATGCCCTCTTTGTTTGTTCACTTATTTATTTAGCTTTATTGCACTGAAAAGATCTCCTGTTTACTGTTGAGTGGAATTAGTGAGAGTGCATATTCTTTCCTTATTCTCTGTTAGGGAAGAAAGCTTTCACTATTTCACTAAATATAATATTAATACTGTTAGTCATCATTTTTTAAGAAGTTCCCTTTGTAGTAGGCAGACTCTTACATGGCACCCAAAGATTCTCACCTCCTTTTATTCATACCCTTGTGTAATCTGCTTTCCTTGAGTATGGGCTGGGCATATCGACTTGCTTCTAATGAATAGAGCACATCAGAAGTGATGGAATATCACTTTAAAGTTTAGGTCATAAAAAGACCGTGGCTTCCATCTTGCAGTTCACTCTCTCTTGCCAGCTTGCCCTGAGGGAAGCCAGGTACCATGCTCTGAGCTGCCCTATGGAGAGTTCCATATGGAGAAAGACTAAGGGAGGTCCCCAGCTAACAGTTACTGAAGAACTGAGGTCCTCAGTCTAACAGCCCATGAAGAGCTGAATCCCACCAACAGCCATGTGAGTGACCTTGGAAGTGCATTCTCTGCCACTTGCATCTTCAGAGGAGATTGTGCCCTAGCCGACAGCTTGACCATAACCTCATGAGAGACCTTGAGCCATAGGCAGTCAGTTAAGCCACACTCAGATTCCTGACCCCAGAACCTATGAGATAATAAATGTTGATTTCCCCCTTTCATTCCTGGTTTACTAAGAATTTTCATCATGAATGGGTACTAAATATTGTCAAATGTTGTTTTTGGTACCAATTAGATGATTGTATGTTTTTTATCCTTTAATCTATTAATGTGGTAAATTACATTGATTTTCAGATAAGTCCCACATGTTCATAATGTATTATTCTTTTATATATTGTTGTATTCAATTTGCTAATATTTTCTCAAGGATATTTTGCATCTGTGTTTATGAGGGATATTGGTCTGTGGTTTTCTTTTTATTATTGAGATATAATTCACATACTACAAAATTCATTATTTTAAAGTTCAATGTACAATTAATTGATTTTTTAGTATATTTACAAGGTGTGCAGCCATCACTACTATCTAATTCCAGAGCATCTTTATTACCTCCAAAAGAAACCCTGTACCCTTTAGCAGTTACTCCCCATTCTTTTTTTTCTCTAAGTCCCTGGCAACTACTAATCTACTTTCTGTCTCTATGAATTTGCCTATTCTGGGCATTTTGTATAAATGGAATCATACAATATGTGGCCTTTAGGGTCTAGCTTCTTTTATTTTGCATACTATTTTAAAGATTCATTCATGTTGTAGCATGTAACAGTAACTCATTCCTTTTTATTGCTAAATAATATTCCATGCTATTCCATGTGATGTGATACATCACATTTTATTTATCCATTCATCAGTCGTGGACATTTGGATTCTTGTCACTTTTTGGCTATTATGAATAATGCTGCTATAAACATTTGTGTACAAGTTTTGATATGGACATATATTTTCAGTTTGTCTGAGATATACCCAAGAGTGGAATTTCTGAATTATATAGTAAGACTATGTTTAACTTTTTGAAGAACTGCCAAAAATTTTCCCCAGTGGCTGTACCGTTTTAAATCCCCACCAAAAATGTGTGAGGTTCCTAGCTTCTCCACATTCTCACAAACACTTGGCTTTTGTCTTTTTGTTTATAGCCATCCTAGGTATATAGTGGCATCTCATTGTAATTTTGATTTGCATTTCTCCAATGCATAATGATGTTGAGCATCTTTTCATGTGCCTATTGCCATTTGAATATCTTCTCTGGAGAACTGTCTACTCAGCTCCTTTGTCCATTTTTTAAAATTGGGTTGTCTTTTTATTACTGAGTTGTGATAGTTCTTGGTAGATTCTAGATACAAGCCCCTTATCAGATAAATTATTTGCAAGAATTTCCTCCCATTCTGTGACTTGTCTTTTCACTTTCTTAGTGGTGTCCTTTGAAGGGTGAAAGTTTTTAATTTTGGTGATAGGTAGGTTTTTTTTTCTTTTGTTTCTGTTGGGAGTCATATCTAAGAAGCCATTGCCTAATCCAAGGTCATGAAGATTTATACCTAAATTTTCTTCTAAGGGCTTTACAGTTTTTGCTTTTACATTTAGATCCTTGATCCATTTCAAGTTAATTTTTATTCAGAGTGTGAAATAGGAATCCAAATTCATTCTTTTGCCTATAGATAACCTGTTTTCCCAGCATCATTTGTTTAAAAGACTACTCTTTCTTCCATTGAATAGTCTTGACACCCCTTGTCAAAAGTTAGTTGGAGGGCTTCCCTGGTGGCGCAGTGGTTGAGAGTCCGCCTGCCGATGCAGGGGACACGGGTTCGTGCCCTGGTCCAGGAAGATCCCACGTGCCGCGGAGCGGCTGGGCCCATGGGTTATGGCCACTGAGCCTGCGTGTCTGGAGCCTGTGCTCCGCAACGGGAGAGGCCACAGCAGTGAGAGGCCCGCGTACCGCAAAATAAATAAATAAATAAATAAATAAAATCAGTTGGAGATATATGTGTGTATATTTTAATGGACTCTCAGTTACATTCCATTGGTCTATATGTCTATCCTTATGCCAGTACCAAACTTTCTTGATTACTGTAGCTTTGTAAGTTTTGAAACTGGGAAGTGTGAGTCTTCCAACTGTGTTATTCTTTCTCAAGATTGTTTTGGCTATTCTTAGTTGTTCGCATTTCCAAATGAATTTTAGAATTAGCCTTCTAATTTCTACTTCTATTTCTGCAAAAATACTATTTTCCCCTAATATCTGGAAGAAATACTTTGAGACTATGCAAATATCCCATTTCTCCTCAAACTTTCTCCCACTAATTTTAGCATCCATCATTGGATCTTGTCTACAACAATTATTGTGATGTTCTAGCGGTGATTTTCTATTTCCCTTACCCCTTCTGCTTGTATAAATTGGAATGCTTGGAAGAACTGGTCCTTCTCATCCATGTCTCACTTTCTCTCAATATTGGCCCATGTATGTTTATTTTACAGGTTATCCTATAGGTTATTCTATTGTTATGCATCTTATAGCTCAAATTGTTTGAGCTTTGGCCAGTGGGAACTCTTTGAGGTTGGTTCCTGAGCCCTTTACAGGTGTCCTCATCTTTTTTTGAGCACTTCTTTACTTTCTAGCACACAAGATGCTCCAGACTCCTCTTGTATCTTCTCTGCCCCAGGTTTGGATTCAACCATTTATCCAAGGAGCCCTGGTTGTGATAGTGGTTGTTTTCAGTTTTTGTTTTTTAATTGGACAGTGATATTCAGAAGCTAAAATCTAGGCATTAAAGTCCTCAGTGGTACTGAGATGTCATTGTTTCTAAGGTCTGTCAGCACACCAAACTTGGATATATATACATACACTAACTCATGCGTACACTCATTTATATTTATTTTTGTAACTATCTGTCTAAGTGAACATATTTTGAAAACTGTTAGTTCTTATTGATAGTTCTAATTCCAACCCAGTACCAGTGTGCCTTCAGACCTTCGCCATTTACTTATTTGTAACTGCTTTTACAGAAAGTTAGAAACCTAGTTTTCATTATTTACAATATATCTATTTATTCCTTCAACTCTAGTATACATAGGAAGTTGCTTCAAAGTTGCTAACCTATACCTCTGTGAGAAACAAATTTACCAACTACAACATACTATTTATGTATAGTTCTTTTCCTTTTTAGCTTTACAGTATCTAGTCCAAATATGCTTTTTGAAAGTTACTAAGGTTTGTTCTTCTCTTTTCCATTCCCTCCAGTGTGCTTATGCTGTTAATTTGTAATACATTTAGATTATACACTTAGGTTACAGTTAGTATTTCATCTTGGGTTCTCACCACATCCTGGTTGATTGTATTTTCTATAAATTTACATGCAGTAAAACTTGTTCTTTGTAGTGTACAGTCCTAAGGATGTATACAGTCATGTCTTTACCACCAGAGTTGTGATGCAGAACAGTTCTCGCACCCCCATGTTCTCTTTTAATTTGCATTGTATCAGCTCCTTCATTGCCCTCTATCCCTGGCAACCACTGACTTTTAGTTAGTTTGCCTTTTTCAAAATTCATAAAAACAGAAGTGTAGGATATATAGCTTTTTAGGTCTGACTTCTTCCATTCAGCCAAATGTATTTAAGATTCATCCATGTTGCATGAATCAGTAGTTCCTTTTCATTGTTGAGCAGTATCCTGTTGTATTGTTGATCCATCGGCATGGTGTTTATCCATTCACCAGTTGAAAAGCATCTGGGTTGTTTTCTATGTTTAACTTTATTTTTTAAAAAAACTGACAAATTGTTTGCAGCAGTGGCTTTATTATTTTGTATTTCCACCACCAACGTATATGAGTTCCAGTTGTTTTGCACCCTTGCCAGCAGTTGGTATTGTCATAAAAAAACAAAAGCAAAAACAAAAGCAAAAACAAACAAAAACAGAAACAACCCCCCCCCCAAAACCCCTTAGGCATTCTAATAATTATGTAGTGATCTCATTGTGGTTTTAATTTGCATTTGCCTAATGACTAATGACATGGAGCATCTTTTCATATGCTTATTTGCCCTCTGTGTATCTTTGGTAAAGTGTCTGTTTAAATTTTTTGCCCACCTTTAATTAGTTTGTTTTCCTTCTTTCTTTTTTAAGTAATTTTTATTGGAGTATAGCTGATTTACAATGTTGTGTTAGTTTCTGCTGTACAGCAAAGTGAATCAGTTACATGTATACACTCGTTTTTAGATTCTTTTCCCATATAGGCCATTACAGAGTATTGAGTAGAGTTCCCTGTGCTATACAGTAGGTTCTTATTAGTTACCTATTTTATATACAGTAGTGTGTATATGTCAATCCCAATCTCCCAATTTATCCCTTCCCCCTTGGTAACCATAAGTTTGTTTTCCACATCTGTGACTATATTTCTGTTTCGTAAATAAGTTCATTTGTACCATTTTTTTAGATTCTTTTTTTTTTGAAGTGTTGTTGAATTACAATATTATATTAGTTTCAGGTGTACAGCATAGTGATTCAGCATTTTTACAGATTATATTCCATTAGAAGTTATTACAAGAAAATGGCTGTCATTCCCTTTGCTATACAATATATCTTGCTGCTTATCTATTTTATACATAGTAGTTTGTAGCTT
The DNA here is from genome assembly GCF_964165515.1 of Mesoplodon bidens. Classification (NCBI taxonomy): domain Eukaryota; kingdom Metazoa; phylum Chordata; class Mammalia; order Artiodactyla; family Ziphiidae; genus Mesoplodon; species Mesoplodon bidens. Next base: position 115,047,366 of record NC_138160.1, read on the forward strand.
TTAATCCCATACCTCTAATTTCTCCTTTGGTAACCAATAGTTTGTTTTCTATATCTGTGAGTCTGTTTCTGTTTTGCATATGCATTCATTTGTATTATTTTTTAGATTCTACCTGTAAGTGATATCATACAGTAATTGTCTTTCTCTGTCTGACTTATTTCACTAAGCATAATGTTCTCTAGGTTCATCCAAGTTGCTGCAAATGGCAGAATCTCATCCTTTTTTATGGCTGAGTAATATTCCATTGTATATATACATACACATCTTCTTTCTCCATTCGTCTGTTGATGGGCATTTGGGTTGCTTCTATATCTTGACTGTTGTAAATAGTGCTGCAATGAAACAGCTCATACAACTCAATATTAAAAAAAATAATCCAGTCAAAAAATAGTCATAAGACCTGAATAGACATTTTCTCAAAGAATACGTATGGATGGCTAGCAGACACATGAAAAGATACTCAACATTGCTAATTATTAGAGAAATGCAAATCAGAACAACAATGAGATATCACCTGACACCTGTCAGAATGGCTATCATGAAAAGTCTACAAATAATAAACATTGGAAAGGATGTAGAGAAAAGGGAATTCTTTACACCATTGTTGGACATGTAAATTGGTGTAGCCACTATGGAAAACAGTATGGAGTTTCCTTAAAAAGCTACAAATTGAACTACCATATGATCTAGCATTTCCACTCCTGGGTATATATCTGGAAAAAATGAAAACACTGATTTGAAAAGGTTGTTTATTTTCTTATTGTTTAGTTTTGAGGGTGCTTTATATATTCTGGAAACAAGTCTTTTATTAGATATGTAGTTTGCAAATATTTTCTCCCATTCCATGGTTTGTCTTCTCATCCTCTTAGTGTATTTCATAGAACAAACCTTGAAAAAATCCAATTTGTCAATTTTTCTTTTATGAATCATGCTTTTGGTCTAGCTAGAACATCTTGGGGAGAATTAATATTTGAATAATATTGAGTCTTCCAACTCATAAACATGGTGTATTTCTCCATTCATTTAGGTCTTTGATTTCTTTCATCTGTTGATTTATACTTTTCATCTACAGATCTTGTGCATATTTTGTTAGATTTATACCTGTGTTCCATTTTTTGACGCTATTGTAAGTAGTACTGCTTTATTAATGTTGAATTCCAACTGTTTATTGCTAATATAGAGGAATACAATTGAGTTTTGTATATTGACGTTGTATCTTACAACCTTGTTAAGCTTACTTAGTTGTAGGAGCCTTATAAAAGTTGTTTTTTTTTTCCCCTATGTGGCCAATCATGCCATCTGCTAATAATGATGGTTTTCTTAGTTTCCAATCTACAGACCTTTTATCTCTTTTTCTTGACTTATTGCACTGGCTAGGACTTCCAATATGATATTGAATAGAAGTGGTAAGAAAGACCGATTTACTTTGTTCACAGTCTTAAAAGGAAAGTACTCAGTCTTTCACTATTAAGTATGTTATTAATGGTAAGTTTTTGTAGATACCCTTTATTAGGTTAAGGAAGTTTGCTGCTATTACTAGTTTGTTGAGGGTTTTTAATCATATGGATTTTGAATTTTGCCAAGTGCTTTTTCCAATGTTGATCCAGCCTTGAATTCCAGGGATAACCCCAGTTGGTTGTAATGTATTATTATTTTTATGTGTTGCTGGATTTTTTTAGGATATTTGCATCTGTGTTCATCAGGGATTTGTTCTGTAGTTTTTTTCCTTATAATATATTTCTCTGCTTTGTGTATTAGAGTTATACTAGTCTCACAGAATAAGTTGAGAAGTGTTCCATTCTTTTCTATTTTCTGTATGAGGTTGTGTAGAATTAGTATTATTCCTCCTTAAATGTTTGATAAAAGTATTTAGAGAAACCATCTGGACCTGGAGTTTTATTTGCTCAAAAGTTTTAAATCATGAATTCAATTTCTATAATAGACAAAGGACTACTCAGTTTATCTACTTTTACTTGAGTGTCTTTCAAGGAATTGGTTCATTTCTCCTAGTTTGTCTAATTTGGGTCTTTAATATTTCCTTCCTTCTACATATTTTGTATGTAATTTTTTCTTTTTTTTCTGGTTTCTTAAAATAGAAACTAAGATGACTGATTTGAGAACTTTCTTCTTTTCTAATATGAGAACCTAATGCTATAAAATTTCCTTTAAGCACTGTTTTAGCTATATCCACAAATTTTGTTATATGTTCCCTTCATGTTCTTTCAGTTCAAAATATTCTCTAATTTTTCTTGAGACTTCCTCTTTTATCTGTGGGTTATATACAAGTGCACTGCTTCATTTCCAGATATTTGCAGATTTTCCGGATCTTTCTGTTATTGATTTTTAGTTTCATTCTATAATAGTCAGAAAACAAATTTTATATGATTTCAAAGTTAAAAAACATGTTAAGTCTTATTCTGTGGCCCATAGTATGGTCCATCTTGGTGAATGATCCATGTGTACTTGAAGATAATTTTTATTCTATTGTTTTTGAGTGGCATTTTATAAATGCCAATTAGGTCAAGTTTTTTGATGGTGCTGTTACAGTCTTCTATATCCCTGCCGATTTTCTGTCTACTTGTTCTATCAAGCGCTGAGAGATGAGTGCTAAATTCTCCCATTGTAATTGTGAATTTTTCTTTGGCTCCTTTCAATTTTTCACTCCTGTTAGACTTCGTTCATATATTTTTCAGCTCAGTCAGTAAACTGACTGAGCTGAAACCAGATTACTGTGGTTTCCTGATGGATTGAGCCTTTTAACATTATGTAATATCCCTATTTATCCATAGCAATTTTTCTTATTCTAGAGTCCACTTTGTCTAATATTAATATAACAACTCCAGCTTTCTTTTCATTAGCATTTGTGTGATATATCTCTTCTCTTCCTTTTACTTTTAACTTATTCATGTCTTTATATTTAAAGTAAGTTTCTTGAATACAAGATGTAGTTGGGACTATTTTTAAAAATCTAATCTGACAGTCTCTGTCTTTTAATTGATGTATTTAGACCATTGCTTTTAATGTAATTATTAATATTTATATCTAGGTCAACCATTTTATCATTTTTCTATTTGCCTACTCTCTGGTTGTTTGTTTTTTCTGTTTTTTTCTTTTGAATTTTTATTTTATATTGGAGTATGGTTGATTCACAATGTTGTGTTAGTTTCGGGTGTACAGTAAAGTGATTCAGTTATACAAATACATGTATCTATTCTTTTTCAAATTCTTTTCCCATATAGGTTATTAGAGAATATGGAGCAGAGTTCCCTGTACTATACAGTACATCCTTGTTGATTATCTATTTTAAATATAATAATGTATATATGTCAATCCAAAACTCCCAATTTTTCCCTCCCCCCTCCCCACCTTTCCCCTTTGGTAACCATAAGTTTGCTTTCTGTGAGTCTGTTTCTGTTTCATAAATAAGTTCATTTGCATCATTTTTTTAGATTCTGCATATAAGCAATATCATATGATATTTGTCTTTCTCTGTCTGACTTACTTCACTTAGTATGATAATCTCCAGGTCCATCCATGTTGCTGCAAACGGCATTATTTTATTCTTTTTAATGGCTGAGTAATATTCCATTAGATATATGTTCCACATCTTCTTTATCCATTCATCTGTCGATGGACATTTAGGTTGCTTCCCTGTTTTGGCTATTGTAAACAGTGCTGCAATGAACATTGGGGTGCGTGTATCCTTTCGAATCATGGTTTTCTCCGGATATATGCCCAGGAGTGGGATTGCTGGATCATATGATAGCTCTATTTTTAGTTTTTTAAGGAACCTCCATACTTTTTCTCCATAGTGGCTGTACCAATTTACATTCCAACCAACAGTGTAGGAGTGTTCCCTTTTCTCCACACCCTCTCCAGCATTTATTGTATGTGGACTTTTTGATGATGGGCATTCTGACAGGTGTGAGGTGATATCTCATTGTACTTTTGATTTGCATTTCTCTAATAATTAGCATTGTTGATCATCTTTTCGTGTGCCTCTTGGACATCTGTATGTCTTCTTTAGAGAAATGTCTGTTTAGGTCTTCTTCCCATTTTTTTCATTGGGTTGTTTGTTTTTTTGATATTGAGCTGCATACGCAGTTGGTAGATTTTGGAGATTAATCCCTTATTGGTTGCTTTGTTTGCAAATATTTTCTCCCATTCTGAGGGTTGTCTTATGGTTTTGTTTATTGTTTCCTTTGCTCTGCAAAAGCTTTTGAGTTTAATTAGGTCCCATTTGTTTGTTTTTGTTTTTATTTCCATTACTCTAAGAGGCAGATCAGAAAAGATATTGCTGTGATTTATGTCAGAGAGTGTTCTTCCTGTGTTTTCTTCTAAAAGTTTTATAGTCTTACATTTAGGTCTCTAATCCATTTTGAGTTTATTTTTGTGTATGGTGTTAAAGAATGTTCTAATTTCATTCTTTTACATGTAGCTGTCTTGTTTTCCCAGCACCATTTATTGAAGAGACTGTCTTTTTTCCATTGTATATTCTTGCATCCTTTATTGTAGAAAAATTGACCATAGGTGTGTAGGTTTATCTCTGGGCTTTCTATCCTGTTACATTGATATCTATTTTTGTTTTTGTGACAGTACCATACTGTTTTGATGACTATGGGTTTGTAATGTAGTCTGAAGTCAGGGAGCCTCATTCCTCCAGTTCCGTTTTTCTTTCTCAAGATTGCTTTGGGTATTCGTAGTCCTTTGTGTCTCCATACAGACTTTTAAAGTTTTTGTTCTAGTTCTGTGAAAAATAACATTGGTAATTTGATAGGGATTGCATTGAATCATAGATTGCCTTGGGTAATATTGTCATTTTGACAATATCGAGTCTTCCAATCCAAGAACATAGTATATCTTTCCATCTATTTGTGTCATCTTCAGTTTCTTTCATCAGCATCTTATAGTTTTTGGAGTGCAGTTCTTTTGCCTTCTTAGGCAGGTTTATTCCTAGGTATTTTATTCTTTTTGATGCAATGATAAATGGGATTGCTTCTTTAATTTCTCTTTCTGATCTTTCATTGTTAATGTATAGAAATGCAACAGATTTCTCTGTATTAATTTTGAATCCTGCAACTTTACTGAATTCATTGATGAGCTCTATAAGTTGCTAAAGGTGGCATTTTTAGGATTTTCTATGTATAGTGTCATGTCATCTGCAAGCAGTGACAGTTTTACTTCTTTTCCAATTTGGATTCCTTTTATTTCTTTTTCTTCTCTGATTTCCATGGCTAGGACTCCCAAAACTATGCTGAATAAAAGTGGTGAGAGTGGACATCCTTGTCTTCTTCCCGATCTCAGAGGAAATGCTTTCAGCTTTTCACCATTGAGTATGATATTAGCTGTAGGTTTGTCATAAATGGCCTTTATTATGTTGAAGTATTTTCCTTCTATGCCCACTTTCTGGTGTCTCCTCTCCGTTTGGCTCCTCTGTATATCATTTAATGCTTTCTTTTGAATTAACTGAATATTTTGGGGGTTTTAATTTTTATTTATATATTGGCTTTTTAAATTATATCTTCATATATAATATATATCTAATATACCTATCAATGTTATATATAATTTTTTAGTGGTTACTCTAGAAATGATACAATATAAAGCTAACTTTGCAGTCTATTTAGAGTTAATATTTTACATTTTCAAGTAAAATATAGAAGACTTACAACCAAAAAGGTACTATTAACCTCCCCACTTTGTTATAGTTGTCATAGGTATTTTATAAACATACATTGAGCCCTTCTCTTAGGGTTCTGTAGATTATCCTTTTTTTTTCTTTCAACAGTCATATGTATTTTTGAAAACCTGAAAGGAAAAAAATAGCCTATTATATTTACCCTTACTGTTTCTATTCCTTCATTTCTGAAGACTGGAATCATTTCCCTTTAGCCTGGAAAACTTCCTTTAGCATACATTTTAGAGCAGTTCTGCTGGTGACAAATTCTCTTTGGTTCGTCCCTTCAATTGAGAATGTCACTATTTTCCTTTCATTTCTGAAGGCTATTTTCACTTGATACAGAATTCTGGGTTGACATTTTTTTCAGCACTTTAATGATGTTGTTTCACTATCTTCTGACCTCCAAAGCTTCTGATATAAAGTCAGTAGTATTTCAAATAGCTGATCTCCTATATATAATGTGTTTTCTCTAGCTGCTTTCAAGACTTTTTTCTTTATCTTTAGTGTTTAGCAGTTTGGTTTTAATGTGTCTGTATGAGCTGTCTTTTTGCATTTACTCTGTTTTAGATGTGTTTGACTTCTTTATTCTGTAAATTTATGTTTTTTGTCAAATTTGCTAAGTTTGACATTTTTTTTTTCTTAAATTTTTTTTCTCTGCTAATCTTTCCCTTCCCCCTCAGGGACCTCAATGACATGAATGTTAGACCTTTCAAAATTGGCACACAGGTCCCTAAAGCCCTGTTCATTTTTTCTCAATAATTTTCATCTGTTCTTTAGTTTGGGTAATTTTTATCCATCTATATTTATTGATCTTTTTTCTGTCATCTCCACCCTACTATTGAATCTATCCAGTAGTTTTTCACTTTCAGATGTTGTATTTATCAGTTTTAAAATTTCCATTTGGTTCTTTTTCATAATTTCTATTTCTTTGCTGAGTACGTCTATTTTTCCATTCATTTCAAGAGTGTTTGTCTTTACCCCACAGAGAATGATTATCTAGCTGCTTTAAAGACTTTTATAATTCTAACATCTGATTCATCTTGAGGTTGGCATCTGTTGTCCTTTCCCTTGAGAATTGGTCAGATTTTCCTGGTTCTTGGTAGGCTGAGTAATTTTGTATTATACCCAGGGCATTCTGTATATTCATTTGTAGGTCTCTGGATCCTGTTAAAATATTCTGGAGAATGTTGATTGTTTTGTTTTAGCAGGCCACCAACCTGGTTGGGTTCAGATGACAAGTTCTGTCTCACCTTCAGTTGGGAGGCTTTTCTCACCTTTTCCTGATCCCTCCTCCATAGGATTTTCCCCACACTCTCCAACTTCACGGGCTCCCTGGCCTGGTCCTCTGGCTAGAAATTTGGGGTTCTCATGTTGATTTAGCCACTGACACTGTTGCAGTTTTGCATGATTGGGCCCATGGAAAATACTGACATGGTCACAGAACAGAGAAGAAAGCACAGCACTCTTTGCACAACAGGATCCCCATTTCTCAGAGGCACAGCCTTCTTGCAGGGGGTTAGGTGCCTGGCTTGTTGCCCTTTCCATGGTCCTGCACTTCTCAGACTGAAGCTGGCCTTGGAGTGGAGCAAGGAGGGAAAAAGGAGATTAAAAACTATGTGAACTCCTCCACGTTCTCTGACTTAATTTAAGAGCTACATTCACCAAAAGAGGTCATTTCTTAGAGTTTTTGCTTCCTGCAACCACTTTGCTATTCCTCAATTTGACTCACCCTTCAGTTAAAGCCAAGAGATAAAGGAAGAAAAGATAAAAACATATAACTCGTTACCACCATACTGATTATACTTCAGGTTTTGACTTCCTTCACCAATCTACCTGCTTTTATTTACTTTTCAGGATCCTCAGGTAGCTGTTTTCTGAATTCTGTCCGGCATTTTTAGTTGTCATCATTTGGATAGGCTGTAGTAGACTTACTCCATTGCAGTTGGAACTAGAGTTAAGCCGGTTTTTACTTTGGAGCCTTAACCTCTGGCTTCTGCATTTGTTAGCTTACGTTTGGGCCCTTACACCTGCATGTTCATGCAGATTCAGAAAACTCAGGTTGAAGGACAGAAAGATTTTGTTGCTGTACAACAAGGAGTACATTCTTACCTCCCAGATTTATGCAAGCTTGGTTCTCTGTCTCTGTTGCTTTGATCTCTGTTTGTGTCAGGGCATTATAAATTAATTGGCATTGGTCTCATCATCTTCTGGGGCAGATAGAACCAGAAAGGCTAAGTACAAGTCTAGTCTCTTCTACTTACTAGCTGTTTGATACTGGAAGGGCTGCTTTACTTCTCTGAGCCTGAATTTCCACAACTATAAAGTATACATGACAATGACTGACTTGAAGGCTAGTTCACTTAACAGTTATTTATTTAGTATCCGTCACATGCCAGACATTATTCTAGGCACTGGGCATATAGTAATGAAAAAAAGCAGACAAAAGTTCCTGTCTTCATGAAGCTTATATTCCAATGGTGGGTGGTGGACAACAAAAATATGACTGTGGGAACTAGATATAATTTATTAAAAGCAAGACTAATAAGTGCTCAGTATATGCTCCTCACCTAGACATGGAACACTTAAATAGCACGTTTCTCATGGTGTAGGTGGCAGTCAACTTTCCCTGGCATAGTGATGAGAATTAAAGTGAGCTCCAATTAGTTTGACTTAAAACAAGTCTTGGCTTCACCTCTCTGACCATCCCAGTTGTGCATGTACTTCCTGCTTACATCCAGAAATGGAAGTGCTCCAGTACTGGACAGACCCCACTGACAGCATCGCCCAGTTGTAACTATTCCAGGCAGAGCAATTATATGTAAGAAATGAGGATTTGCTTAGAAAAATGGGCCTGGAATAAAGTCAGATCCTTGATGACAGTGAGTCTTTTTAAATCTTAAGACCAAAAGGTCATCGTTCTTTCACTCTTGTGGCTACTGTAGTGGAAGAATAGATAACCTACATTCACTGATTTATATGGATGGCAAAGTTACAGTAAGTTAAAATAATTCATTTGCTATGTGCACACTTTCCTATCCATGATCTCCTTTAGTGCTCACAATATCCCTGGAAGGAGAAGGAGAAAAAAGAGAAGAGGGAAAGGGAGGAGGAGGAGGAGGGAGAAGATGAAGACGATGATGATGGTGTGATGAGACTAACAGCTAACATTTATGGAGCACTTGCTATGAATTAAACACTTTATATACATTGTCTCATTTAATAAATGAACAGGACCAAGATTACTGTATTGGTTTCATTTCAGGGAAGACTGGGGCTTGGGGAATCAGTGGCTGGGATAGGTCTCAACCACAGGCCCAGTCTAACGCTCTCTTCGCTGTCCCCTGCCTGCCTGGAGGACGGGCAGAGTCAAGGTCCTGTTAGTCATGTGACTCCAGCCACCTCCCAGGGCCCCCCCGGCAGGGACCTGCCAAGCCCTCCTCCCTCCTTCCCATCCCACCTCCCACCATCTCGGGCACAGGTGGGTTAACAGCAAGGCCCCTCTGATGCAAACATTTCCTGGGTGGCGACCTTGCCCCAGATTCGGGAGCCTGGGCTGTGGAGTAGTGTGTCTGTCACACTAGCTGGTTATCACCCAGGAAAGTGTGACACTGAGCATTTGTTGACTTGGCTGTTTTGACACTGGGACATTTTGACATGGTCTGAAGAAAAACATTGAAAATATTTTAAAATTTCAACTTACAGTGTTTGTTCTATTACCTAACAATGTGAAGGATGTCCTTGACTCCATCCCTGTCGCCTGAATATGAGGTTCTAGAATGGAGGAGGCCCTTGGGTGGAGTGGGGGTGAGGAGGGTGTGATGAAATCTTTAAAAACTCTATTCTTGGTGGTAGGCAGGCATGAAGACTTGGCTGATTTCTTTTTGGATGCCGCATCAAAACATTCCACATCCTTATGACAGGCCACTCTTCACTGGGCATCCCTAGGGCAGGTCTGGGGGTTCAGGCACCAGAGGGAACCAAAGACAGGGTGGTCCCTGACCCACAAGAAAGGAGGGCTCCGGAACGTCATGGCACTTGCTGTACCCCTCTTGCCCCAATCCATCTTTATTTCCATCTCCTTGTGCCACAGTCTCTGCTGCCTCTTCTCCTCCTGGGCTTTTCCATGAGAGCACTTGGATGGGGTGTGTGGACACAGACACTAGGCTCTTTATTACAACGGCTTCTTTGGTGTTTCAAGGTTTTGACTGCTCATCTTTGGCTTTCCTCAGTGCATGTGTTGCAGTGGTAAAAGCAGGAGCTAAAATTGGGAGGCTGTCTCAGATCCCGGCTTTATTTATTTATTTATTTTTTTGCGGTACGCGGGCCTCTCACTGCTGTGGCCTCTCCCGTTGCGGAGCACAGGCTCCGGACGCGCAGGCTCAGCAGCCATGGCTCACGGGCCCAGCCGCTCCGCGGCACGTGGGATCCTCCCAGACCGGGGCACGAACCCGCGTCCCCTGCATCGGCAGGCGGACTCTCAACCACTGCGCCACCAGGAAAGCCCCCGGCTTTATTAATGGGAGATATTGTCTACTGAAAACATAAACTTTCAAGTCAGGTGGACAAGGGTTTAGCCTGGCCTCTACCACTTAAGTGATCAGGTAGGCTAACTTCTCTGAACCTTGGTGCTGTGGACTGAGTTGTGTCCCCCCTACATTCATATATTGAAGCCATAACCCCCAATGCGATTGTGTTTGAAGATGGGGCCTTGAGGAGATAATTTGGTTTAGATAAGATCATGAGGGTGGGATTATTGCCCTTATAAAAATAGACACCAGAGCTTGCTTATGTGCTCCCTGCCAACTCCCCCACCCCACCCCATGTGAGGATACAGTGGTAAGGTGGCTGTCTGCAAGCCAGACAGAGCTCTCACCAGAACCTGGCTATGCTGGCACCCTGATCTTGGACTTTCCAGCCTCAAGAACTATGAGAAATTAAACTGGTTGTTTAAGCTACCCAGTCTGTGGTATTTTGTTATGGCAGCCAGAGCAGACTAAGGCTCTCCGTTTCCTCACCTGTGAAATGAAGGTTGTAATGTTTATTTCGTAGACTTCAGAGAGTTTGAACTAAATGAATATGTGACTAGGATCCTGCATATTACTAGACATTTCTTTTCATTAATATCATCAAAAATAGTCATCATGATAATTATAAATAACAATAATTTCATTTTAGGGATGGGAAGTTCCACTGAAATGAAATATTGAGATAACACAATTTTACTTTCTTATGCAACAACTCTGAAACCAGACACATTCTAGATCAAGTAACATATATCACATAATTTCCTGCCTTCTTAAATAGTACCATGAAAATAATATTTCATAGTGCATAACATTAGTAAGAGTATGGTTTTATGAAAGTTTTGTTTCATATATTTATACATAAAATTATACATATGAGTGTACTGAAATGTGGTAAAATATATTTCTAATGACTTATGATTTTGAGCATTTTTCATATGCTTAATTGCCATCTGTATATCTTCTTTGGGAAGGTGTCTAGTCAGATTTTTTACTGATTTTCAAAATTGTTTTTTTTCCCCTTATTATTGAGTTTTAAGAGTTTTCCCCATCTTTGACTTTTCTTTTATTCTCTTAACTGTGTCTTTTGTAGAGAAGTTTTAAATTTTAGTAAAGTTCAACTTACCAAATATTCCATTTATGGATTGTGATTTTGGTGTTGCATCTAAAAACTCATTGCCAAACCTGAACAGGCCTACAGCTGTCAAAGTAATTGAATTTATTTTCAAAAACCTCCACACACACACACACAAAAACTCCAGGCTCAGATAATTCCACTGATAAACTCTATCAAACATTTAAGGAATATATAACAGGAACCTTACACCAAATCATTCGGAAGACAGGAGGAAGGAATATTTCTCAACTTGTTTATGAGGACAGCATCACCCTGGTAACAAAAGCTGACAAAGACACAAGAAAACTATAGATTAATATCTTTCATGAACATGAGAACGCAAGATGCATTAAGGACACAAAATCCTTAATATAACTTTGTCAGATCAAATCCAGCAATGTGAAGAAGGATACACATCATGATCAAGCAGTGTTTATTCTAGGAACACAAAGTTGATTTAATATTTGAAAATAAGTCAGTATAAGTCACCTTAACACAGAATGGAGGAAAACCATATGATTATCTCAAAGACAGAAAAAGCATTTGACAAAACTCAACAGCCATCATCCTCATAAAAATTCAGCAAATTAGAAAGAAAAAGGACTTTTTCAACCTGATAAAAGACATCTACAGACAACCTACAGCTTATTTCATAATGGGGAAGTATGAAACACTTTCTTCCTAATGTTAAAGACAAGATAATGTTGTTCACCCTCATCACTTCAACATTGAACTGAAGATCCTAGCCAGTGCAATAAATCAAGTAAAGGAAGTGAGACATACAGACAGGGATGGAGGAATTAAACTTGTCTTCATTTGTGTATAATATGATCATGTATATAGAAAAATCCTAAGGAATTTATGAAAAAGCAACTAGAACTAAAAAGTGAATTTAGCAAATTCAGAGGGTACAAGGTCAACTTGCAACAATCAGCTTTTTTCTATATACTAGGAACAAACAATTAGAAAATAAAATTCAAGAGACTCTTGCATTTATAATAGCATAAAACCCGTAAAATACATAAGGGAAAATTTAACAGAATATGTGTAAGACCTCTATACTAAAAACTACGAAACATTACTGAGAAAATTTAAAGAGACTTAAATAAATTGAGAGATATATCATGTTCATGGATTGTAACACTCAGTATAGTTAAGATATTAGTTCTTCCCAAATAATGCAATCCAAACCTGTTACAGCAGATATTTTTTTAGAAATTAACAAATTGATTCTAAAATTAATATAGAAACACAGAGGTCCTAGAATATCCAGCGCAATCTTGAAAAAAGAAGAACAAAGTTGGAGAATTTAAACTACCTGATTTCAAAACTAACTAAAAAAGTACAGCAAACTCTAGTGTGGTATTGATTTAAGGACACATGTATAAATTAAAAGAACAGAACAGGAAGTCCAGAAACAGACCCACATATATGGTAAATTAATTTTCAACCAAGATTCCAAGGTAGTTCAGTGGGAAATGGATATTCTTTTCCAATATTGTTATTGGAACGACTGGATAGCTATATGGAAAAGGAAAAGCACCTTGACCCACTGTACTTTACACCATAAACAAAAATTAACTCAAATGGATCATGAACTTAAATGTAAAGTCTAAAATTTAAAACCTTCTAGAAGATTAGATAGGAGAAAATCTACCCCACATTGGGATAGACTAAAATTTATTTGGCACAAAAAATCACTAATCGTAAAAATTTATAAACTGGATTCAGTAAAGATTAAAACCTCCTACTTGTCAAAAGACACATTTAATAAAACGGAGAGGCAAATAGACTCAGAAAATATTCACATATTGATCAAGGGCTTTTAGCTAGAATATGTGAAGAGCTTTATAGCTCAATAAGACAGAAAACCTAGTGTTAAAATAAGCAAGATATTTTGAATAGACACTTCACACCAGAGCACATATGAATGGATGATAAGCACACGACTATACATTCAACACATATTTAGCAGGAAAATTCAATAACTGATCCACTAGAATGACTACAATTATAAAATTTTTTTTTCATTTTAATTTGCAATTTAATCCCCAAATTGATTTACACTGTTCCCTCCAGAAAATATAAAGATACCAAAAGGGACAGTCATCTCTATTGTATCCTCAATGATAAGTTTCTCAGAAAATTTGTGCAATTTTATTATTATTAAATATGTCATCTTTATTACTTTATCCTCAAAAGCAGGCTATTCAATAATTACATTTTAGATTAATGTTAATTTTTTCCAGTTTTATTGGGAATTAATTGAAATATATCATCGTGTAAGTTCATGGTGTTCACCATGATAGTTTGATATATTGTATATTGTGAAATGATTACCAACAATAGGGTTAGTTAACATCTATCATCTCATATAGATAAAATAAAAAGAAAAGCATATTTTAAATTTATAAATATTATGAGATGAATATTTAATACCTCCACCCCTTCTTCCTCTCCCCCAAATTTTATCATACTTTTAATTATATCAATAATTAGTGTTTGCATCATTATAACAATGTAAATATGTTCTCTGCAGAACCTATTAGAATACTGTGATTACATGTCATTTAAAAATTTTAAGTATAATTGACCTACAATACTATGTTAGTTCCAGGCGCACACCATATTGATTCTATATTTCTGTACATTACAAAATGATCACGATGATAAGTCCAGTTACCATCTGTCACTATACAAAGTTATTACAATATTATTTGCTATATTCCCCATGCTGTACAGTTCATGCCCATGACTCATTTATTTTATAACTAGAAGTTTGTACCTCTTAACTTTCATTACCTCTTTTACCCATTTCCCCACCCCCACCCCCTCTGGCAACCACCTGTTTGTTTTCTGTATCAATGAGTCTGTTTTGTTTTGTTTATTCATTTGTTTGTTTTTTTAGATTCCACATATAAGTGAAATCAAACACTATTTGTCTTTCTGTGTTTGAATTACTTCACTTAGCACAGTACTCTCTAGGTTCATCTATGTTGTTGCAGATGGCAAGATTTCATTCTTTTTTATTACTGAGTAATACTCCAGTGTGTGTGTGTGTGTGTGTGTGTGTGTGTGTGTGTGAGACATCATCTTCATCCATTCATCTATCAGTGGACACTTTGGTTGGTTCCATATCTTGGGTATTGTAAATAATGCTGCAATGAACATAGGGGTGCTTATATATTTTCAAATAGTTGTTTTTGTTTTCTTTGGAAAAATATGCAGAAGTGGAATTGCTGGATTGTATGGCAGTTCTATTTTTAATTATTTGAGACATCTCTATTACTGTTTTCCATAGTAGCTGCACCAATTTACATTCCTACCTATAGTGCACAAGAGTTCCCTTTTCTCCACATCCTTTTCTTGTCTTTTTGATAATACCCATTCTGACACATGTGAGGTGGTATCACATTGTACTTTTTATTTGCATTTCCCTGATGACTAGTGATGTTGACCATCTTTTCATGTGACTGTTGGCCATCTGTACATCTTCTTTGGAAAAATATCCATTCAGGTCCTCTGCCCATTTTTTAATTGGGTTGTTTGGTTTTTGTGATGTTGAGGTGTATGATTTCTTGGATATTAACCCCTTAACAAATATATCATTTTCAAATATCTTCTCCCATTCAGTAGGCAGCCTTTTCATTTTGTTGATAGTTTCCTTTGCTGTGTGAAAGCTTTTTCGTTTGATGTAATTCCATTTGTTTATTTTGCTTTTGTTTCTCTTGCTTGAGGAGGCAGAAAAAAAAACATATTGCTAAGACTGATATCACAGGGTGTATACTACCTATGTTTTCTTCTAGGAGTTTTATGGTTTCAGTGTTACATTTAAGTGTTTAATCCATTTTGAGTTTATCTTTGTGTATGGTATGGGAAAATAGTCCAATTTTGATTCTTTTGCGTGCAGCTGTCCAGTTTTCCCAACACCATTTATTGAAGAGGCAGCTGCTTCCCCATTGCATATTATTGCCTCCTTTGTCATAGATTAATTGACCACATAAGTGTGGGTGCATTTCTGGGCTCTCTATTCTGTTGCATTGATCTATGTATCTGTTTTTATACCTCTACCAAACTGTTTTGATTACTGTAGCTTTGTAGCATAATATGAAACAGGGAACATGATACCTCCAGCTTTGTTCTTCTTTCTCAGCCTTGTTTTGGCTATTCAAGGTTTTTTGTGTTTCCATACAAATTTTAGAATTATTTATTCTAGTTCTATGAAAAATGCCATTGGTATTTTGATAGGTATTACACTGAATCTGTAGACTGCCTTGGGTAGTATGGTTATTTTTTTAAATTTATTTATTTAATTAATTTATTTTTGGCTGCATTGGGTCTTCATTGCTGCATGTGCACTTTCTCTAGTTGCGGAGAGCGGGGGCTTCTCTTCATTGCAGTGCACAGGCTTCTCATTGTGGTGGCTTTTCTTGTTGCAGAGCACAGACTCTAGGCATGTGGGCTTCAGTAGTTGTGGCTCGTGGGCTCTAGAGTCAGGCTCAGTAGTTGTGGTGCATGGGCTTAGTAGCTCTGCGGCATGTGGGATCTTCCCGGACCAGGGCTCGAACCCATGTCCCTTGCATTGGCAGGTGGATTCTTAACCACTGCACTACCAGGGAAGCCCACTATGGTCATTTTAACAATATTCATTCTTCCAATTCATGCACATGGTATATCATTCCATTTGTTTGTGTCATCTTCAATTTCTTTCCTCAGTATCTTATAGTTTTCCAAGTACAGGTATTTTACCTCCTTAGTTACATTTATTCCTAAGTGTTTTATTCTTTTTGATGCAATTGTAAATGGGGTTGTTTTCTTAATTTCTCTTTCTGATAGTTCGTTGTTATTGTATAGAAGCCCAACAGATTTCTGTACATTAATTTTATGTCCTGTAACTTTACTGAATTTATTTATTAGTTCTAATGTTAGTGGTGTCTTTAGGATTTTCTATATATAGTATCATGTCATCTGCAAATAGTGACAGTTTTACTTCTTCCTTGCCAGTTTGGATTCCTTCTATTTCTTTTTCTTGTCTGATTATATTATGTTGAATAAAAGTAGCAAGAGTGGGCACCTTTGTCTTGTTCCTGATCTTAGAGGAAACGCTTTAAGCTTTTCACCATTGAGTATGATGTTGGCTGTAGGTTTGTCATATATGACCTTTATTATGTTGAAGTATGTGCTGTCTATATCCACTTTGTTGAGAGTTATCATAAATAGATATTGAATTTTGTAAAAAGCTTTTTCTGCATCTATTGAGATGTTCATATGATTTTTCGTCTTCAATTTGTTAATGCAGTGTATCACAAATCATTGATTGTTCAGTGGATATTGAACCATTTTACATTTCTGGGATAAATCCCACTTGATCATGGTTTATGGTCCTTTTAATGTATTGTTGAATTTGGTTTGCTAATATTTTGTTGAGAATTTTTGCATCCATGTTTATCAGCAATATCAGCCTATAATTTTCTTTTTTTGTGTGGTGTGTTTGTCTGCTTTTGATATCAAGGTGAGTTTGGAAGTGTTCCTACCTCTTCATTTTTTGGAGAATAATTTGAGAAGGATATATATTAACTCTTTTTTTAAATGTTTGGTAGAATTCACATGTTATTCTGTCTGGTCCTGGACTTTTGTTTGTTGGGAGGTTTTTGATTACTGATTCAATTTCATTACTGGTAACTGGTTCATATTTTCATATTTCTTTCTGATTCAGTCTTGGGGTATTGTACACTTCTAAGAATTTATACATTCCTTCTAGGTTGTCCATTTTATTGGTGTATAATTGTGTGTATTAATCTCTTATGATCCTTTGTATTTCTTTGGTGTCAGTTATAACTTCTCCCTCTTCATTTCTGATTTTACGTATTTGGGCTCTCTCTCCTTTTTTCTTAATGAGTCTGCCTAAGGGTTTATTGATTTTGTTTATCTTTTCAAAGAGCCAGCTCTTAGTTTCCTTGATCTTTTCTATTGTTTTTTAGTTTCTATTTCATTTATTTCTGCTCTGTCTTTATGATTTCTTTCCTACTACTAACTTTGGGTTTTCTTTGTTCTTATTTTGCTAGTTCCTTTAGGTGTAAGGTTAGGTTGTTTATTTGAGATTTTTCTTATTTCCTGAGGTAGACTTGTATCACATCAACTTCCCTCTTAGAACTGCTTTTCCTGTGTCATACAGACTTTGGGTCATTGTGTTTCCATTTTCATTTGTCTCCAGGTGATTTTTGATTTCCTCTTTGATTTCTTCCTTTGATTTCTCCATTGACTGTTTAGTAGCATATTGTTTAGCCTCCGTGTGTTTGTGTTTTTTGCAGTTTTTTTTCCTCGTAGTTGATTTCTAGTCTCAACATTGTGGTCATAAAAGATGCTTGATATGATTTTAATCTTCTTAAATTTACTGAGACTTGTTTTGTGTCCTAGCATGGGATGATCCTGGATCTGTTCCATGTGCACTTGAAAAGAATGTACATTCTGCTGCTATGTGATAGAATGTTGGAGTAAGTCCATATGATCTAATGTGTCATTTAAAGCCAGTGTTTCTTATTGAATTTCTGTCTGGATAATCTGTCAATTGATATAAGTGGGATGTTAAAGTCCCCTATTATTATTATGTTACTGTTAATTTCTTCCTTGAACAACACTTGTTACAGTTGCACCCTTGAGCAACATGGGGTTGAACTGCTCAGGTCCACTTATACATTGATTTTTTTTTCCAACAGTACATATTATAGTAGTACATGATCTGTAATTGGTTGAATCTGTGTATGTGGAACTGTGGATGTGGAGGAACTATGTATATGGGACTGACTATAAGTTATAAGCAAATTTTTGACTGTATAGAGAGTTGCCCTAACTCCTGCATTGTTCAGAGATCAGCTGTATTTAGGTGCTCCTATGTTGGGTGCATATATATTTAAAATTGTTATATCCTCTCTTTGGGTTGGTCCCTTTATCATTATATACTGTCCTTTGTCCCTTGTTACGTACAGTCTTTGCTTTAAAGTCTATTTTGTCTGATGTAAGTATTGCTACCCTAGCTTTGTTTTCATTTCCATTTGCATGGAATACCACTTTCCATCCCTTCACTTGCAGTCTGTGTGTGTCTTCAGATCTGAAATGAGTCTCTTGTAGGCAACATATATATGGGTCTTATTTTTTTAATCCATTCAACCACTTTGTGTCTTTTGATTGGGGCCTATAGTCCAATTTACATTTAAAGTAATTATTGATGGGTAGGTATTTATATGCCATTTTAAAAATTGGATTCTGGTTGTTTTTATAGTTCTTCCCCCCCACCTTTCTTCTTTTGCTCTCTTCCCTTGTGATTTGATGTCATATTTAGTGTTTGTTTGTATTCCTTTTTCTTTTTTTGTGTGTGTATCTAGATTTCTGATTTTTTATTACCCTGAAGTTTTTATAAAGCTATATATATGATTATTTTAAATTGATGATCTCTGAAGTTTGAATGTATTCTAGTAACCTTGCATTTTTACTCCTCCTGCTCACATTTAATGTTTTTGACATCATATTTTGCATCCTTTTGTGTATCCCTAAACTACTTACTGTATATATAGATGATTTTATTTCTTTTGTATTTTAACCTTTCTTTAAAAGTGGTTGACTTTTACTGTATATTTGTCTTTACCAATGAGATTTTTTTCCTTTCATAAATTTTATGTTTCTAGCTGTGGTCTTTTTTTAAAATTTAATTTTATTATTTCTGGCTGCATTGGGTCTTCATTGATGCACATGGGCTTTCTGTAGTTGCAGTGAGTGGGGGCTACTCTTTGTTGTGATGCGTGGGCTTCTCACTGCAGTGGCTTCTCTTGTTGCAGAGCATGGACTCTAGGCGTGTGGGTTTCAGTAGTTGTGGTGCACAGGCTCAGTAGTTGTGGCTCTCAGGCTCTAGAGCGCAGGCTCAGAAGTTGTGGCACAGAGGCTTAGTTGCTCTGCGGCATGTGGGATCTTCCTGGACCAGGGCTCGAACCCTTGTCCCCTGCATTGGCAGGCGGGTTCTTAACCACTGTACCACCAGGGAAGTTCCTCTAGTTGTGGTCTTTTCTGTTTAGAGAAGTCCCTTTAACATTTCTTGTAAAGCTGGTTTGGTGGTGCTGCACTCTTTTAGCTCTTGCTTGTCTGTAAAATTCTTTCTCTCTCCTTTAAATCTCCTTACTCTTGCTGGGTAGGGTATTCTTGGTTGTAGGTTTTTTCCTATAATTGCTTTAAATACATCATGCCCCACACCCTGCTGAACTGCAAATTTCTGTTGAAAAGTCAACTGTTAGTCTATGGGAGTTCCCTTCTACCTAAATAGTTGTTTTTCCCTGCTGTTTTTAAGATTCTCTTTATCTGTAGTTTTTGTCATTTTAATGACAGTGTGTCTTGGTATGAATCTCTTTGGATTCATCTTATTTGGGACTCTGTGCTTCCTGGACCTGGATGTCTGTTTCCTTTCTTAGGTTAGTGAATTTTTCAGCTATTAATTCTTTGAATAAGTTCTTTGTCCCTTTATTTCTCTCTTCTCCCCTGAGACCCCTGGGACTAGTGACAACTGGCTAGTGGGCAGGTATGCCCCCAGCACTATTAAGGTAGAGGGAGAGCTCCAGAATGGCACTTGCCAGCCCAGCATTCTCATGGTGGAACAAGCGCTCCAAAGTGGCTGCCGCCAGCATCTATGTCCCGGGGGGAATCACAGTTGCCTTCTGCCTCTTCAGGAGGCTCTCCAAGATAAGCAGGTAGGTCTGACCCAGGCTCCTTTCAAGTTACTGCTTCTGCACTGAGTCTCAGAGTATATGGGATTTTGTGTGCACCTTTTAAGAGTGGAGTCTATGTTTCTTAAAGCCTTCTGGCTCCTGAAATGGTGCTCTGCTGGCCTTCAAAGCCAGACGTTCTGGGGCTTCATCTTCCTGGTGTAGGACCCCTGGGCTAGGGAGCCTGATGTGGGGCTCAGACCCCACACTTCTTGGGGAGAATCTCTGTAATTGTGATTGTCCTCCTGTGGGTCACCTACCCAAGGGTGTGGGTCTTGATTGTACTGCATCTTCATCCCTCCTACCCGTCTCATGTGATTCTTTCTTTACATCTTTAGTTGTGGAAAATCTTTTCTGCTAAGCGTCAAGTCATTCTGATTGATAGTTGCTCTCTAAATAGTTGTAAGTTTGGTGTGCCTATGGGAAGAGGTAAGCTCAGGGTCTTCCTACTCTGTCATCTTGGCCACTCCCCTTAAAATTTTAATGAGTGACAATGCCATATGTTGGCAAAGATGTGGAGCAATTAGAATGCCCATACATTGCTCTCTATGGGGATGTAAAATCATTCAGCCACTTTGGAAAGGAGTTTGGCTGTATAAAACATATGCTTACCATACAGCCCAGCAATTAAACTCCTTGTTATTTACCCAAAAATAATGAAAAAATATGCCCCCCCCAAAAAAAAACAAAAGAAGAATTGTACATGAACATTCTTAGAAGTGTTATTTATAATAGGCCCAAACTGGAAACAATCCACTGGCCATCAACTAGTGAATGAATAAACAAATTGTAGTATGTCCATACTATGGAATACTATTTGATAATAAAAAGGAGTGAACTATTCATACATACAACAAATGGATGAATCTCAAAGAGCATGAAGCCAAGTGAAAACACTACATACTGTATGATTTCATTTGCATGCAATTCTGGGAAAGGCAAAACTATAGTTACAAAATGCAGATCAGTGGTAGGTCGAGGATCAAGGTTGGGGGGAGGGGATCAACTGCACGAGGGCTCAAGGGAACCTTTGGTGATAAAAAGTTTCTGTATCTTGGTTGTGGTTGTGGTTATGACTATATATAATTACTAAAGTTAATCAAACTGTATCCTTAACATAGGTGAGTGTAACTGACTGTAATTTATGCCTCAATAAATATGTAGAAAAAGAAAATATGTCAAATGCCTAAAAAAGCTGACATTTTCAAGTGCTAGTGAGGATGTGGAGTAACTATAACTCTCATATATTGTAGGTTGAGGTGTAAAATTGTACAGCCTCTCTGGGAAACGGGTTGGCAGCTTCATTTAAAGTTAAATACACACTTAACAGTATTTCATTCTTAGGTGTTTATTCAAAAGAAATGGAAACAAATGTCCACCAAAAGACCTTTATATGAATATTAATAGCAGTTTCACTCCTAAGAGCCAAAAACTAGAAACAATCCAAATGCTCATCAGTAAGTGAATGGATAAACAAGTTGTGGTACATTCATCCAATAAAATACTGCCTAGCAATAAAGATCAGAAAGCTACTGAAATACACAACCTCATGGATGAATCTCAAAAACGTTATGCTGAGTGAAAGAAGAGCACATCTTTCATGATTCCATTTACATGAAGATTTAGAACAAGCAAAGCTGTAGTGATTGAAATTACATTCATTGCTGGCTGGAGGTAAGGGAAATTGACTGTAAAAAGGGTACAAGGGAACTTTTGGGGGTGATGGAATTACTCAAGATCTTGACTGCCGTGGTTACGTCTACATATATGTATAAATATTTTATACATATAATATATATATATAAAATGCCACCTATCTCTTTATATGTATGGCCTAATTTAGGTGTTCTGACCAAGATCCCTCAGTCTGATTTTTAAGGCATTCTGGGTTATAAATAGAAGAAAAAAATTTTTTAACTTTTTTTTCCAAAGATGTAGTTGGAGGGCAAATTCACACTCATTAGGACTTTGCATTATTACCATTTTAATGTGAATTTCTTTTACTTTTCCAGGGATTCTCTTTAACTCGATTCCCTGTACTGAGCAATTCTTGTGGGAATTGCATTTTTAGTTGTAAGTACTCATCTTGCTCTCTGCAAAGGCAAGGCTGTCCTTCTGACTTCTGGAAATATGACCAGGGACTGGCTTTTCGTCCAGGGCCACTAAGTCCCTTGTTTATCAGTCTATGTCTGTTGCACACATATGAAACTTGAGGCCATTTAGATAATTTCCATGGGGAAAAACACCTTGTTATTTCAATTATCTAGTGACATTCATTAGAAAAAATTATTTTGCTTTATCTAAGCAATTGATCCACTGGCCCACTTTGGGGGGGGTGCAGATGTGCTATATTCTGAAGTGGACACTGTCGTTGATGGCAGAGGACACATATTATGAAGTAACAGGGATGTGCCGGGCACAGGGCTCAGTACTTCACGAGCATCGTCTTTTACCCTCAAACAGGCATCTCAGGCAGCTCCCATCATCTCCATCTTTCACCAGTACCTGAGGGTCAGCTTAGAGAAGCAGTGCAGCTTTCAAATTGTGGAACAGGATTGAAACCTGGGACCTGACCCCCAAACCCATGATCTCTCTGCAACATCTCACTATCGAAAGTAAATTATGATCCAAAGATGGCCAAGGAAACAGTCCGGCTTTCATTGTATCTGAAATGCCATCTTGCCATTTTTTTGCCCAAAAAGACCTGACTGCATGTTCCCACCTCATGTGAATGGCTGAGGAACATGGCAGGGGACAGGCCACTGCCACGTCACCATCCAACAGCAGCCAGCAGGACTTGTCTCTGAAGTCCCTGAGAGTCTGGTCTTGTTCCCCTCTAAATTTGCAGAATGTGTGCCTCCCAACCTCTCGACCCACCTGGAAGATCCCACAATTTTCTTGTGAAAAGATCAACCAAAAGTTCTCAGGGTTTTGAGAGCTTGTGTTACCCCCTCCTCTACCAAGCACATTTTACACTGGATTGAATTTCCCCTGCTTTATGCAAGAACTCAGCCCTGTGCATGAGCACACCACCAGAGTCATAAATATTAAGAACAAAATTTTCTTTCATTTTTCTCCTGCTGCCCAGCTGTGGTACAGGCAGCAAAAACAGGCAGGTGTACAATTCTGCATGGGTCACTTGAGTTCTATGGGCTCCCCATGGGCAGGGTGCGCTGGGCTGGGTGATGCTTGCATTGCTGAGGCAGAAGAAATGCTTTTGTGCGCGTTGAAGCCTGGGGGAAGGTTCATGGCCAGGTCACAGCGCCAGCATTCTTGCCTCGGCCACAGCAGCAGGGCAGTGGTGGGCCCCAACCAGAGAAGCCCAGGCAGGCGGGGCATATGGGTCCTGGGAGGCAGAGCTGCAGCTGCTGTGTTTGGTTTCCCTTTGGTCCCAGGGATTGAGATAAAAGGGCTGCTTTTATTGATTGGGGAGATTGGGAGAGGAAGGGGGCTCTAGAATTAGTCTTTGCCTTTTTGTTTTTTCTAAGCAAACATTTATTGAGCATATACTGTGGACCAGGCATCGTGCTAAATGCTTTTCATGCATTATCGGGTTGAATCCACATGACAGTCCCGCTGTTATAGTCTCATTCCACCGCGGAGGCGACTAAAGCTCAGAAAGGTTAAGTAATCTGCCCAAGGTCACACAGCTTGTACATGGTGAAGAGTGTGGACCCTGGAGCCCTCTCTCCCCTGAACTATTGCAATAGTCCCCTTATTGCTTTCCTCTTTCTACCCCACACCCCCCAATCCACTTGCAACTCTGCCACCAGAGTGGTCTTTCTAGAACTCAGCCCTGCTCTGCAGTTGCCAGTGGCTCTCCTTTTCCCATGGTGCAAAGTTCACAGAGTGATCTGAGCGCTACTTACCCTACCCCAGGAGTCCCCCTGGGCTTCCCTCCCTCACACCATGCCATCCCCCACAATACCGCCTCCCAGGCCTCCTGCCCAGCTCTCAAAGCACCTCTTGAGGCCCCTCCTGTAGGGAGCCACCCCCAACTCACGAGTCACAGCTCCTCCACCAGCTCCTTCTGGCCCCAACGTGCTTGGCCTTGGTCAGACAGGGTTCCAGAGGGTAGGGGTATGTTGTTTGCCTTCCCCCTCCCCGCCGACTGCCTGCGTGGGAACTGGCATGTAACGGGTGTTCCTCTAGTGCTTGTTACGCTGACTTGCATGGGAAAATCTACCTTTGTGCCCGCTTTGTCCTCAGCACCCAAGGTGCTTCACAGTCTCAGGAATCTCTTAGACCCCTTCCCCACTTGGCAGTGGACCCATGCCTAAAGGAGGGTCGGCCTTAGTGGCCATTTCCTGTCTAGTAATAAAGTCACAGGAGAAATTGACCAGTGATTTGAGAGGAAGGTGCTGCCTCTGCGTGGGCTGAGGCAGCCCAGGAAAGATGGGTGAGGGGCTGGCTCGTTCTGGACAGACATGGGAGATGCTGGGGTAAGATATGGGGACAGTTGGGGACAGACGTCAGGCCCACACAGGGACCCAGTAAGAGAGAAGGTGAGGGGACCTCTGGGAATCCAGGTGTTACCCGGCCAACAGGAAACCAGAGGGGCAGGGATTATCCAATTTGAGATCACAGAGACAGAGATGCTTTGGATGCCATTTGCTGAAATGAATTAGGACCCCGGCTGGGTATTCGAATTGCAAAAACACCTCAAAGAAGTATTACTGGGGGATCAGTGTTCTACACTCTAGTTAATGAGTGGATAATGCTTCCATGGAAACCCTTCCACTGAGACCTAAGGGGAAATCTCCCTGGGCCTCAGTTTCCTCATCTGTGACAAGAGGCCCTCGCACAGCGGCCCTCCCGCCATGCGGTGGTGGTGTCCAGGGGAGAGAGACTCTGCCCCTGTGCTATGGGCTGTGAGGACGGGTCTGCCTGAAAACGTGTTGCTCTGGGATCCTTAGCATCAGCAGTCACTCTGTGGGATAGGAAAGAACATGACTTGCTATAGGGGAGTTACGTTTCATTATAGGTTCCATCAATTCAGAGTTTTAGCAGGAGTTTCTGGGTGGGGGTGTCTCCTGCCCTGCCTATCCTACATGTGGGGCGCCGATGGGCTCATTTCATTCCAAACGACCCTAGGGGTGCAGCACAGTTGGGGGGTTGGTATTCTCATTTGTAAAATGGGCGTGATGTGGCTCAGACAGGGCAGGTGACGGTCCCAGGTCGCATAGGTGAGTCGTGGGGTAGAGATGGAGGTCAGGTTTGGCTCACTTGCGCGCACCTGCCCTGGGCTGCTCTGTTGGTGGCCTTGCTCTGACCTCAGTGACAGGAAGGCCTCACAGGTGCACAGCATGGGACAGAACTGTGGCTCGTCCGTCATCCTCTTTTCCTGGTCCTCCCAGAACACCAGGATCACAGAACATACCAACCACATTTCTCTGCATCCACCCCTTGCTGAGGGCCGGCCGATTGTGGTGGAGGTGCCCTTCTATTCTTGACCTGACGGTCCCACGTGTGACTGGCAGCCCTGCCCTCTGCATGGCTCACTCACTCTGGAAGGCTCTTGGTAGAGGCAGCGTTGCTTTGTTTATACTTCGTTCCCAAGCTTAATGGTTCAAATAAAAACAAAAGAGAGTGACGCTTTGGGTGATGGCACGGGCTCACGGGGGTATGTAGCTGCTTATAGAGTGCTTCCACACCCGAGGTCGTGCTGAAGAGGCCCACGGGCCTGACTTTTTGCTGAAAGATGTTGGAAGGGTGTCTGGAGCAATGGTTGGAGACGGTGGCTTGCTGACCACAGCTGCGTGAGGCAGGACTGGAGTGTGGGCGAGCACTCAAGGCTGTGTGTCAAACAGCCTGGAGCTGGTTCCTGACTGCTACTTTGTGCCGTCTGAGCCCCAGCGAGTTGCTTAGGCTCTGTGCCCCCCTCATCTGTGCAACAGGGGGGATGATGATGGTGATGATGGTGATGATAGGCGCTCACCATGTGGGGCGTGTGAGCCCCTGCAGGGACGCTGGGTCATGGGAAGCAGCCCCTAAGCGCTGGAAGTGGTTGACAGTTGCTGTTTTGACCCTGGTAGAATCAGGTTCTCCCAGCCCCCTCCCCCAGCAGGCGGGAGGAGGCTGACTGGCCCACCGACCCCGCAGGACAGGTTCCTCCACCAGGCCGGCACTGCGCCTGCCCAGAGCCCTTTCTGCAAGGAGACACATGGAGATAGTGTTAGGGCCCCAGCATCCATTGTTCAATCAATCAGTCTAATCTGCCTGGCCCTCGATAAGGGCAGGGATCAGGTTTCAGGGAGATTTTCCCGGGATTACTTCTAGTAGCCGCTCAGTCTAGACAGGCCTCTCAGTTACACGGGTGCAGACAAAGGCGAGGACCGGGAGTGCCCGGCCACGAGGCAGGCCCAGAGCCCTGCCCCACGGGCCTCTTCCCCCTCCAGCCCCTGCTTTCTTCCTGGGGGGCCAGGGCAGGGAATACATCAGTTCACTGGCCGGAGGCCCTGGTCTGTCCAAGCGAGGGTCCTGAGCCCCCTTCGCGTGTCCAGGCGGGGCCCCACGGCACCACCATAGGGTGAGCGGGTGGTGGCCATGGAGCCCTCTCACTGCGCCAGGCGTGGTGAAAGCACAGCTCACGCTTTCCGCCATTCAGTTCCTGCAAGATCTCGTGAGGTAGCTGCTAGTGAGAGAAGGGCTGTCCCTGTGCTGAAGAGACAGGCAGGGAAGTCTACCTACATGCTCACTTCTGGGTTCCCAGCCTGGTTTTTCTACTTCCTTGCTCTGAGACTTGGGCACTTGCTTTTGGACATCAGTGTGCCCATCTATAGAATCGGCATGATATCTACCCCACCAAATAAGGTCATTGTGTGAATCACCTAAAGAACGTGTGTGAAATGGCTTTGGAAATTGTGAAGTGCTGTGCTAATGATGGTCACGGGTTCCCAGTGTGCTGTCTGCCACAGAGTTGACCATAACTAAGTGAATGAATGAATGAACCTCCCTCTACTGTAGAATTTGTGAGTCTCAATTGCTCCCCTTGTCCACCTCCCTAACTCCCCCTGACCCTGGGAAATGTGTGGAACAGCCTAAGCCACAAGGGACAGGGAGCTGCAGGGACAGCCTGCTCCTCAGTCTTTCTGGGAGATGAGGGGGTGACATGTCCTGCCCTCACTGGCATCCTGGGGACATTGTAGGTGTGACCCCTCCCATTCAGATATCTCTGTGTCCAAACGGGGTGTGCCTGCCCCTCTTGGGCTTTGGGAACAGAGCCTGGAGAGGGGCTTTGAGAAAATGTCCTTTGGGGCTGGCATGTAAACTTTGGTCACGTAGGTGTGCGTGTGGCGGGTGGTGGGGGGAAATGAGGAGACAGACAGACAAACAGCTCTTCGTTTTCTGGCTCATCTACCTTGGGTTTGAAACAGGCGCTACATTACTTCCTGGTTCTCTACAGCTATACCCATGTCCTCTAACAAAGTTAGACTTGGCTCAAGACTACAAAGCATCACTCATTTAATGAATTAGCTTTTCCCAGAGCAGCAAAACAAAAAGTCAAAATAGAATAAAAACAATAATAACAACAGCAAAACTTACAAGTTCCATGAGACCGTCAGGCAGTGCTCTCGGGACATATGGCTTCTACCTCTTAGGGTTCTTTGATTTAAAAGCCTCCGATCAGAAACTGCCCTCGTACATGAAGCTGCAAGGGCAGAGGCTTCACAGAGACGGCCTCAGGTTGGCTGACTTGCACACCCCTTACCCGGTATTGGACAGTTATCCAGTCTGTATGCTGTGTTCTTCAGATCAGAGTGTAGAATGACCAAGGGAGCACAGTGAGGTCAAAAGAGGCATGGGGAGGGCATGGGGACCTCATGGAGTTTTGAATCTCAGTGACCTGAGTTTGAGGCCTGGATTCACCGTCTGTCAGCTGTGTGACTTAGGCAGGTCAGTTAACCTCTCTGAACCTCTGCTTTCTTGTCTGTGAAATGGGGAGAATGAGAGGACTAATGTCATGAGGCCATTGTGAAGATATGTCTGAGATGGCAGGCATGAAAGAGTGTGTGGGGAGAACAGGGCTTCCACAGGGTCTGCCTCTGGAAGTGTGAGTGTGGGGAGCTGTCAACAGGGCGTGAATCCACCAGCAAGGCTTTGGCTGTGGGCTCTGGGGGTATTTGACTTGCTCGTGAATAATTGGCCTTGAGTGCCTTGACTCATTTTCATTTTCACAAATGCATTAAAAATGCCACCGGGCTCAGGACAAATACCAGCTGAACCCTGTAATGGAGTCTGAATCTCCACCAAGCCATGCATGGCTGCTCCCAGCAAGATGAGCAGAATTATAATGAAATCAGCATGTGTTCATGGACGTTGACTGTGTTAATAGCATCCCTGGATCTGATGAACGCTACTCTTTTCCACGGTCCATGAGCAAACCATGTCGGTGAAAGAGAGGTGGGAACCTTGCAGAAAAGGAAATGGTAGTAGCTCTGCCATCTCCTCTCAGTAAAGCCTTGAATGAATCACTTGACAGCTCTGGGCCTCAGTTTCCCTAATCTGTCATATGTGTTCATTCCTGTTTTGTCTACCCACTGGATTGTTTTGAAGTACATGTGAAAATATGTACAGAAAAGATGTTAGAATCTTATACAAATGTATAGAGTTGTTATTGATGGTAGAACATGGTGATGCATGGATAGTCATGGGCAACAGATGATTTGTAAAATTCTGTAGTTAAGTATTAGGTTTCTGAGCTCCGTGAGTGACTTGGAAAATAGGCCAACCAACACAAGTGTTTACATTTCTAGGAACCTACATTTTGTGTATTTTACATTTCATTGCACATCCTTCCATCTCCCTCAATAGAGCTAAGACAAAATATAACCTTTTCTTTTTTTTTATTTTTTTCCGCGGTATGCGGGCCTCTCACTGTTGTGGCCTCTCCTGTTGTGGAGCACAGGCTCCGGACACACAGGCTCAGCGGTCATGGCTCACGGGCCCAGCCGCTCCGCGACATGTGGGATCTTCCCGGACCAGGGCACGAACCCACGTCCCGGGCATTGGCAGGCAGACGCTCAACCACTGCACCACCAGGGAAGCCCTAACCTTTTCTTGTTGACCTGGTCCTTATAAACATTATCAGTGATGGTAGCTGTTAGAGGCCAAGTACTGAATATGCATTTCCCATGTATTATCTTATTTAATCCTTGTCACAAAACTAGGTGACAGATCTCATTATTTATTCTGTTTTATAGTGAGAAAACTGAGGCTCATAGGAGTGGGATAACATGCCCCAAATCATACCACTAATAAGAAGAGGGACAGGGGTTTGAGACCCTGAAATTATTGTCCTCTAGTATTGCCAGTAAGTCATTTAAAAATATTTTACCTCTCTTCCCTCCCTCCCTCTTTTCTTCCTTCCTTCCTTCTTCAATACCTCAGTCAAAAAGCCCTTGGGCATTGGTATGGTGGGAATGAGAGGCTTGGCAAATCCTCTCCCCAAATGACACTGGACAAAATTGTCAAAAACAATTGTTTCAGGGCTCTAGAAGCTGACCAAGATTATATATTTCTGGTGAGAATGTAAAATGGTACAGCGGCTTTGAAAAACAGTTTGGCAGTTTCTTGAAAAGTTAAACATAAACTTACTATGCAACCCAATTAGGTATCTGCCTGTATTGGTTTTCTGTCACTGCTGTAACAACTTACCACAAACTTAGTGGCTGAAAAAAACACAAATGTATTATCTTACAGTTTTGGAGGTTAGAGGTCCGACAGGGTCTGACTGGGATACAATCAAGGTGTCAGCAGGGCTGTATTCCTTTCGGGAAGCTCTGGAGGCGAAACTTTCCAGCTTCTAGAGGCTGCCCACAGTTCCTTGGTTCATGGTTCATGGCCTTCTTCCTCCATCTTGGTTGGTGGTTCATGGGTTGAGTCCTTCTCACATCACATTACATCACTCTGACCTCCTCTTCTGCCTCTTCCACTTTTAAGAAAGCTTGTGAGTAAACTGGGCCTGCCCAGATAATCCAGGATAATCTCGCTTTTTCAACACCAGTTGATTAGCAACCGTAATTCCGTCTCCAACCTAAATTCCCCCTTGCCATGTAACATAACATATTCACAGTTTCTAGGGATTAGGACATAATATAAAATAATCTAGGACAGGGATTTCCCTGGTGGCACACGGGCTGGGAATCTGCCTGCCAGTGCAGGGGACACAGGTTCAAGCCCTGGTCCGGGAAGATCCCACATGCCGTGGAGCAACTAAGCCCATGCGCCACAACTACTGAGCCTGCGCTCTAGAGCCCACGAGCCACAACTACCGAGCCCGCGTGCCACAATTACGGAAGCCTGTCTGCCTAGAGCCCGTGCTCCGCAACAAGAGAAGGCACCCCAATGAAAGGCCCGCGCACCGCAATGAAGAGTAGCCCCCGCTCCGGCAACTAGAGAAAGCCTGCGCACAGTGCGCGCAGCAGCAAAGACCCAACACGGCCAAAAATAAATAAATAAATAAATTTATTAAAAAAAAAAAATCTAGGATAATCTTGCTTTCTTAAAGTTAGCTGATTAGTAAATTGGACTTCTTTGGGAGCCATTATTCTGCCTACCACACTACCCAAGATGAATGAAAATATGTATCCATACAAAGACTTGTACATGAATGTCCATGGCATTATACATAACAGCCCCAAACTGGTAACAATCTAAATGTCTGTCTGCTGGTTAACAGATACTTTGTTACAAAGGTAACATACTTTGTTTAAGTATGACATCCTTTAAATGGAATAGGATATGGTAATAAAAAGGAGCTATGGATGCATGTTACCTCATTATGTAAAAACATTGTGCTAAGTGAAACAAGTGAGATGCAAAAGATATACAATTCCCTTTATATGACATTTCCAGAACAGGTAAATCTACAGAGACAGGAAGCACATCTGTGGTTGCCTGGGGATGGGGAATGGGGTCTGGCTGCAAATGAACACTGAGGAGTTCGTTGGAGTGATGGAAGTGTTCTAAAACTGAATTTTAGATGATGGTTAGGTGATGGCTACACAATTCTATGAATCTACTTTAAAAATCTTTGAACTGTATACTTAAAGTGAGTTAATTTCATGGTAATTTATAATTCACTGAAACTATTTGGGAAAAAATGCATTTATGCAGGCCCAACAGGGGATGTGGCCTGGCAGAGGTTGAAGGCCATGTGAGGAAGGTGGCTGAGTGTGGTGGCAACCTAGTAGATTTGAGAATTTGATTATACACAGGGCGACTGAGCAGATAAGTAAATATATTAGGATAGTGGAGGCTGGTTTTCCCATTATCAGAGGAAGGAGTTACAGATCAGGAAAGGGGAAAGTGAGAATGAACCCAGTGTTGTTGTCCTAAAATTGGAGGTATTGGTATAAACACTTGGTTTTAAACATAGATAAATATAGAAATTAGCATATATGTAAATGTGATATATGTTTATTCACATATACAAATATTACTGAGCTCTTTCCACTGGGAGGTCATAGAAACAATGACACCTATGTAGCAAATAGCACACCTAGTTGCTCAGGTAATGGTTTCTAATACCATTTTCCACTAAAAAGGACCAGGCCTCCTTGGAGAAATGGCTGAATCCAGGGCTGGGGCAGGAAAAGTACATGATGAGTTGGAAACATCTTCTGCCAGAAAGTAAGGAGGTAATCAAAGAATGATGTGGATATGTCAGAAGAACATGGAAGTCAAATTGAAAGGGCCCCCCCTGGTGCAATCTGGGATATTTGAGCGTCAAATTATATAATGATAGTAATGTGCCAATAAACAGCAATCCATGAGTCCACACTGGTTTAAATTAATGCAGAAGAGGAAGCTCCTTATCATGGTAGAATGCCAACCGATCAATGTAGAAGGAGTAATGGGATTAGAAAAACAATCTCCATTTGGCAGTCATTATAATGATAATGAATTCAGGTAAAACTCATTCATTAAAGTTGTTTCCTATTAAAACATTCAAAAATATATTTGCATGCAATGATGAGCCCAGGCCTTGTTCTGTGCTACTCAGATATATGGCCCTGTCCGTCCCTGCCCTGAGTGGTCACAGGCTACTTTTTTAAAGTTTCTTTTCATCTGTTTTATGGGTCTGCATTCTTTCCCTGTGTCTTTGCTGTCAGATAGTAGCTGTCACTTTTTGCTTTGGCCCGTGTTCTGTCTGCAGGTGGTCCTGCTTGATCTTCTCATTGGCGGCTCCTACCTGTAATTTCCAATCTGTCATGGCTTAGGATACCATAGGAACAAGCTTGTTAGGGGCAGCACCACTGGCTCTGAGGGACTTGTGCATGAGGAAAGGGCATGGGCTTTTGTGCATGGAAGTTGGGACAGTACTTTTGGCCACTTGGAGACCTTGTGGCCCATTTCCTGGCTCCTAAGATATTTTGAAGAGGTAAGATCGCCTAAGGGTTGGATATAACTTGTGACTGCCTTTGGTTTGGGAGGGACATCCGGTTCCTTTTCCTAAAGCAGAGTCGCTTGACAGGTCAATGTGAGAATGCACATTGACCTGGAGCCCAGAGGTTGCCCACTGTTAATAGATTGGCCAAAGCCACCTGCAGAGTGAGTTGTCCATAGGCAGATACTTGGGAGGTGGCTCCAGGGGAACACCAGCCAGATGATCCTTTTAATGAAAAATGAGCAAATGCTTGGCTGTTAATGAGCTGAGTAATTGCCTCAGTTATCCATCCAGACCCAGACACTTTTGCTCAAAGACAAATGCTGTTTCTCCGCTTGCCAGTCCACACATTCCACAAGCCTCTTCACTTCCATGTTGGCTGGGCCATCGTGAACCCTGCAGTTGTGTCTGTCCTTCCCTCTCAGGGCCTGGGAGAAAGATATTTGTGGAGGCAGATCTCCAGGACAACTGTCATCTATGGAGACCGCATTGCCAGTGACACCTCTGGGACTGGGAATGTGGGCAGGACAGATGGCCCTGGGCTCTGGGAAGCTGTCCCAAGATGTTTGGTCTACCACCCACAAATAGACATTCATCATCCTGAAGCTGGAAATTTGGTTTCTGGACTCATTTTTATGTACTGTTTATGTTGGCCACTCTCCTCAAAATAACCTTGGCCAACTGAGGAATGAGGGAAGTCATGCTGTGTCCACTTTGAGAGGGTAATTCCAAAGGGATGAGTTGGATGGTCAGGGACTTTTCTGATAGGGTCTGGCATGCCTCTGCTTGGCAGAGCTGGGTTTTAATTTGGGCTGAGTGCTTTCTTGGGAGCGGTAGCAGGGGTATGCCAGGCTGGGAGAGGCCCCAGAAGCCAGTTGGCACCATGTAGAAGGCAATTTCTTCCCGGGCGTGGCCATCATGGGCCAAGTAGGGTCTGGGTATGTGGCCTATGTATCAGAGCCCTCGGGGGCCTTCCTTTCTTCTTCTAGGCCCTGTCACATGGATTTGGGAAGCACCTGTTCTCTGTGTACCCCTCTATAACAGGCCGGGCGCATTCAGCCCTCTCTCATAGGAAACACAGGTTGAGAAGTGGTGCTCTGGCCTCTCATGTCTGCCAAGAGAGTGAGACAATATATGCAGGCATTTCCCCTCTCTCTTTTGGAGCCCAGTGTCCTCATCTGTCATTGAGGGGGCCAGATTAGAGACCCCCTGAGATTCCTTCCAGATAACATGACACATGCAAAACCACCTGCCTGGCAATTCTCCTCAATAAAGGGTGTAAGCATCTGTTCCCATATGTAGACCCCTAGGCATGGAGTTCATGCAAGGCAGGGGATCAATTGCACCCTTGTTGGCAACTTTTAAGATCTTCTTTTTGTCTTTGGGGTTATACAGTTTCACTGTAGTAGGTCTAAGTGTGAGTTTCTTTTTTTCTATCCTATTGGGATTCATTGGGCTTCCTAAATCTGAGGGTTGATACCTTTTACCAATTCTGGAAAAGCATCTACCATTATCTATTTCCCCTCTCTCATTCTATTATCATCAGGGAATCTGATGAGATATATAATAAATAAACTTTCTCAATCTATCTTCTATTAAATTTTGCAGGGAAGAACTTATAATAGAAAGATTTACTTTTTGCTTACAGATTTGTAGGTTGGCTCTGGTGGCTCCACTCCATACTGAGGGTCAGGTTTGGGTCTGATCCACATGTTGTCATCCCAGGACCCAGGCAGAAGGGGCAGCAGTTACCTGCATGTGAGAGGCTAAGGAAAACCACAGGAGTACATTTAACCTCAGTATACATCGTGTCCACTCACATTCCATTTGCCAAAGAAAATCACATGGCTAAGCCCAAAACAGTAGGTGGGAAGTCTCATTCACTCAGGGAGGGGACTAAGGAAAGGTGATTATTTGCTGAGCGATAATGCACTGTACTGCAGTCTGTCCACCTAGTCACAAATATTCACCTTAAGACTTAAGCAAAACACACTTCCTCTCTCCCCAAGACTGTACAACATTCTATCCAGTGATAGAATCAGGCTTAGAATCTTGTAATCTCCAACAGTTCTCTTGGCCCAGAAGCCTATGAACTAAAGAGACAAGTATTTGCTCCCTATCCCCACCCGCTTCCCCTGCAAAAATAAAAACTACACAATATGCAATTGAAGAATGGGGACAAAGTAATTACAATTATTATTCCCATTGAATTGGGGAAGAATGGGAGGCACAAAGCAGTGGTCCACAGTAGATTCCTCCTTCTGGGAAAATACGGTGAGATCCTCTTCTGCTGAGGGTAGATGATATTCCTTGATTATTCCTTGAATATTCCTGGATTCCCTGATTCTTGGAGTAGCACCCACATCCATTGTTCTCTGTGGCTCCTGGTTTCACCCCCTGGGAGTTCCTCCCTCTTCCATTGTCCTCCTTGCCTCCCTCCAAAGAAAACATTAAAAAATATGCCTTCCTTCACTGGCTGAGAAACTTTCTCAGCCTCCTCCCCTGTCTGTGGAAAGTTGCGGGGGCCACGGGCTTTTTTAATGGCAATATTTATGGTCATATAATACTCTCAAAATCATATTTTAAAATGTATTTGACTTTATTATAGTTTTATTACATACCTCTAAAAATGTTTTTGAGTTCCAACTCCATATGCCACAAGCCAGTCTCACAATTCTTTCGAGGCCTGCCCCTCCCCGTCTCCTTCCCTTTCCCTCTCCCTCTCTTTCTCTCTCACTTTAATTATAGGTATTCTGAGTTAATCAGGCTTCCATGAGAGGAAAGCCTGACTTTGTCCTTGATCTACCGGGTATGATCTTAATCCCTTCAGATGTGAACAGATGCTGTGTGATGGCCACATCTGTGGTTTGATCTCTGTTCTGAGACAGTGTCTTAAAGGCTGTGCCCTTGATTTGGTCTTTGACCTAAGACCAAGTCTTATGGCTACACCCTCAAGTTGGTGGGAAAACATTTCCATTTTGCAGCTTTGCAAGTCCAGACTTTAGAACCCCCTCCATTCTGCTTGCAAACTGGTCAGTTCTTCCCTGAGCTCATTTCTCTCTTGTAGCACCCTGTGAAATGCAGCTAGTAACATCTGACTCACCCAAGGAATCATCTTCTCTGACTCTTCTTCACTGGAAGCCATAAATACATTAGGTGTATGTCCGGCTTTCCAGGTCTCATGGGCAGCAGTTTTACCACCACATAACCCAAGTGCCATTTCTCTATCCCTGTTTAGGTTTCCTTACCACTTGCTGCCCAGTCCCAAAGCCAGTGCCACATATTTTAGGTTGTGATAGTGATAGTGATAGTGTGATAGTGGGCTGGATAGCAGCCCACTTCTAGGTACCAACTTCTGTGTTCGTTCTAGCAGCAATAGTACTTTCTAATAACTCCAGGGCTTACAGCAAAAAAAAAAAAAAGCAACAACAAAAAAACTTACTTTTTACTCAGGGATCTGCAGGGCTTCTGTTCTGCTCCAGGCTGTGGGTCAGGTTCAGGTCCACTCGACTCTGGATATTCTGGGCTCCAGGCTGAAGCGCCAACCGCTATGTAGGGCATGCTCTTCTCATGGCACAGCACAGAGTGTGAGCACTAGCTTATTTTTACACGTTTCTTTCATTTTCTCCCCCATCACATTCTATCTTTGTGCCCATTTCCAAGTTGTTTCTTTAGATCTTTTCCAGCTAATTTATTCTCACGTCAGCTCTATTTAACTGTTCGTTGGGCTTCTAATTTCATTTTTCATTTCTGGAAATTCTAGTTGATTCTTTTTCAGGTATGCCTGGTCAGTTTTGAAATGTTCTTTTACCATTCTGTTTAAGCGTACAGGTCTTAATTTATATTTCATATCTGCAAATTTCATATCTGGTCCTTGGGGCCCAATTTTCCCGCTGTTGCTCTTGCTGACGCTCACTCCTGGTGCCTTCTCTCCTTGGGTCTTTGGTAATTTTTCGTGGTGAGTTTACAGCTAACCGATTGTAATCTGCAAAATTCTTAGGGGGCCGGGGGTGAGCGTGCGTCCCTTCAGAGAGGTTTTGTGAAGGCTTCTTCCGGGTGCCCAGGGATGCTACCTCTCTGAAATCACTTTAAATCAATGTATCTTCCTGGAGTTCCCCAGACTGAGAAGGTGTTGTAAATTCATACCCAAACCTGAGTGAAGGCAGGCTTGGGCTATGATCTCCTATGAGATGTTTCTGGGCTATTTCTCATTCAGAGCCAAGGCTGGAGATGGCCATATTTCCTGGTGGTCTCCTTTTCCAGTGACTGGATTGGAGAAGGTATATCTCTTAGAGAGCCCTGGATCCAGGCAGAGATCTCAGTTCAGACCTCCCTCTTTTGTGGGCCAAAGGCTTTATCTGTTTCTGGGATTGGCAGATGTCCCCGGGGCAGCCCATGGCTTTAGTGTTCACATGGCCTTGACCTCCTTCTAGCACTGCTGGTTTCCCACATCTGTTCCCTTCCTCTCTTCCTTCCCTCTTTGCTTCCTTTGCTTAGCCTTTACATTTAAATTTATGTTTATCATGTCTTATCCAACATTTCTGGATGTTTATGGTGGGAAGGTGGCCTGGCACATTGCCAGGAGCAGAAGGTCTCCCCTCCGTAGGACACTTGCTCCCGGGGTGCACAGTGGGCCCTGTTTCTCAAGAGGCCTCATGGGACACAGCCCTGGACTCAGCCCAGGGGCCATCCAGAGGAAGGAAAAGACTCACTTTCCCTTTATGAAGTTCTTGTCCGAGGACAGGGTGGACAGACACAAGGAGGTGGAAGAGGATTAATGACCATGCATTTATTGAGCACCTGCTGTGTGCAAGATCCTGTGTTGGTGCCTCTCCAATATACTCATATCATCTTATTTAATCCTCATGACAACCTTTTGAAAGGCTCAGAAATGGCAAGTGACGTACCCAAGGTCACACATGTAGTAGGTGGCCAGGCTGAGAAGCCAGATCCACCCCCTTTTCACTGTCCTGTGCTTCTTTGAAAACAAGGCACAGGTGGGCCTGGCTGTCAGGGACGGGCTGTAGAGGAAGCAGTGTGACCCTTCATGTACCACTGTGCAGCTGGGTCTGAATGCGTGTGTACAAGCTGACATTGGACACTGATGGGTGGGGGGCTTTGAGGGGGCCTTTCCCCCTTTTCCCTTTTCATGATGGTTGTAGAAATTCAAAAGGCACCAACAAGTCAACTTTTTAAACGAGGTGAGGGGATGCTGTGTACTGTCTGTGAGGGCAGAGGGCTGTAGGCTGGCAGGGCTGCCAAAGCACTGTCTGCTTTAAAGTCGACATCTGGAGCCGCTGGTGACCTGAGCGTGGATGCTCCAGATTGAGAGACAGGGGCGCGTGTGGACGGGGCTTGGCCATGTGGTGCTACCTCTGCAGAAGTCCTAGTTGCCGCGTTGTTGAGTTGCTCCCAAAACATTCGCCAGCCAGGCAGGACTCATCGGGCCCAGGATCCTCAGATGTTTTATTACTTTTTAAAATCAGGATTCAGTCCCAAGTATCACAGCAGCTTTAACACATAAGTCTGGACTTAGATCTTCTCCCCCAACCCAGTAGTGTCTGCTTACACCTTTGCCACCGAGAAAGTCACAGTTCAGCTCTCCTTCCTGGCACTGCGCCAGCCCCCATGAAGTCTGTTCCTCCGCATCAGGAGGTCCCTGTCACCTAGAGGTAAGGCTCCAGCAGATGTTCGTGGCAGAGCAGGAGGAAGCTGCCCCTCAGGGAATACAGGGCCCTGTGTGCCGTGTTCACTTCGGTTTTCCCAGGCCAGCAGGGGCAGGGTGTTCAGCTTAGGCAGGCGGGTGGCCTGGGGGTGCTCAGCTGCTGCACGCAGTACCCTGAGCTGGCTTTAGGTTCACAAAGGCTTCCTAGGCACAGCAGCTTGGAAGCTGGGGCCTCTGGGCAGAGTTCTGCGATGGGACGGGAAACGCCAGGACAGGGCGGGAAGCAGAGTGGTTCAGAAAATAGACTCTGGTGTCAGACCTGGATTCAGGTCCTGGCTCTGTCACTTACTGTGTGACCTTGGGCGAGTTCCTTAACTTCTCAAAGCCTCAGTTGCCAGCCCTGGCCCCCACCTTGAGAATGAGAGTAACGGTAGTGCTCCCTTCTGTGTTGCTGCTGCTGCTGCAGAGCCTTTGGCACAGGGCCTGACCCATTCTAAGCCATCGGTAAATGTTCCCTGTCGCCGGTGTCACCATTGTAGATGTTGCAGGACCCTGGAGTCTGAGGCTCTGACTTCCGTTGGCTCTGGTCTGAGTGGTGAGAGGAAAGCCCGGACCACAGAGCCCAGTAAATCAGAGCACCAGTGTAGAAAGTGAGTTGCCAGTATTGGCGAAGCGGCAGCCCCCAGCTCCGGGAGGAGGGCGTCTGAAAGGCCGAGTGGGGTCAGCAGGTGGTTGAAGGGGGAGGGTCCCTCCCCGTAGTCCCCGTAGTTTCTCCAAGGAGCCTGGCAGGTGAGGCCTCTGTTCCCCTCTCAGACGGGGCTGGTCTACCCTGCCTGACTCCCTGAGTCCTCCTGGGAGACCAGGAGACGAGGGCCTTTCCTAGGTGAAGGCTGCAGAGGAGCCTGGGTTGCCGGGGAGAAAAGCAGGCAGTCTAGGACCCCAGAGAGAGTTAGGAGAAAGCCACCAAGCCTGACGATTGGAGAAGGGTAGGCACTTACCCACTAGGCTGCATTGTGCCTGGGACTGTGGTCGTGTCAGGGCCCGCGGGCTCAGCCAGCTGCAGAAGTAGGCATCGAACCGGGGTTCATGGGCTGC
Source organism: Mesoplodon bidens (assembly GCF_964165515.1). Lineage (NCBI taxonomy): Eukaryota > Metazoa > Chordata > Mammalia > Artiodactyla > Ziphiidae > Mesoplodon > Mesoplodon bidens. The sequence goes on from NC_138160.1 coordinate 115,086,584, forward strand.
AGAGCTCCGTTCTCAACCTGCTGGCTCTGTACCTCGTGTGGGAGCTGCTGTGTATAGCTGGTACAGGGGTGCTCAGAGCCCGCTCCCCGGGCCCTCTGTGACTCTGCATCCACCCCAATTTCACCCCCTACCAGGACTTCACAGGCTCGAAAACTGATCAAAAACCAAGTGGCTGGAGCCCATATTTGGAGCTTTATTAGGTGATGCCATGAAAGATTTGAGTGGGGTATGGCAGCCAGGTGGGGGAAGTTTTGGGTTAAGTAGTGAAGGGCCCAGGTCCTAGTTCCCACAAGGGCCAAGGGCATGCCTGACCCTGGAGACAGCCCAGGCACAGGAGAGGGTCCTTGTGCCCCCTGAGCCAGCAGAGGCCCTCAAAGTCATGTTCATCAGGTGACACTGGGAGAAAGAGCACTTTGTAGGGAAAGATGTGTATCATCTACTGGATTTCCTTCCCTCGGTGACACATAGATTCTGCTAACCCTTTTCTGATGGCGAGTCCATCTTTCCCTGTTCTTCGTGGTGTGAGGACCACTTATGCCCCAGCAGTCTATGAAGACACTGCTGTAGATAGAATAGCACCCCCCAAAGTGGTCCAATCCTAATCCCCTTTACATGGCACAGGAGACTTTGCAGATGTGATTAAGTTAAAGATTTCGAGATGGGGAGGTTATCTTGGATTATACGGTCGGGTCAATGTAATAATCATAAGGGCCCTTATAAGTGAGAGAGGAAGGCAGGAGTGTCAGAGTCAGAAAAGGAGATGTGATGACAGAAGCAGAGGTCCCAGAGAGTCAGAGAGAAGTCAGAAGGTGCTACACAGCCGGCTTTGCAGATGAAAGAAGGGGCGCGAGCCAGAGACTGTGGGCGGCCTCTAGATGCTGGAAAAGGCAAAGAAACAGATTCTCCCTTCAAGCCCAGAAGGAACACAGCCTGGTGACACCTTGATTTTGAGTGCAGTAGACCTATTGTGGACTTCTGACCTATAGAACTGTAGGATAACTTGTGTTGTTTTTAAGCCACTAAGTTCTAGATAATTCATTACAGCAGCAGTGGGAAACTAATACAGACACTAAGACCTGAGCTTGGGCTGAATGAGATGATGAGCAGAGGGCCTGTCCTAGGTCTGCTCCAGAGCTTCTACCTGAAGTGGCCCCCAGCCACTGTTCTGCACCAGTCCTTCTGCATGGGTTTCCTGTTCTGCCCTTGCTACTACCCGACACTCTGCTGGCGTGTCTCTGTGAGCATCCTCTATCCTCTCAGTGTTCCTTTCCTTCAGAGTTGCATCCAACAGCAGATTAGGAGCAAACAGAAAGAATATCAGGCCACTGAGGGAGGATCAGTCTCACTGATGTGGAATGGAGCCCCTTTTTCCACATGAGTCACAACTGTGAGCTTTGCGACAACAGTTTCTCCATCCGGCTGCATTTCTTCCACAATCTCTGGCTTTATAGCAGTGTTCCAGAGGGCAGAGCTCCCAGAAGGCTGAGTGCCAGCCAAAAGATGGGTTCCGGGTGCTTTCAGCGAACACAGGAGCACTCACTCCACCTTCTTGCATGTATAGAAAGCCAGCACAGCAGTAGAATCTGTGAGCTTTTGCAGAAATACCTCTGGCTTTGGCGTACTCAGAGAGCAAGCGCTAAACCAACATCTTCACCACAGCTTAAAGAAGACAGCGTGCGGTCGGCAACTGGCTTTGTTAGAGGAACCATCAGGCTGTGTTGATGGATGGGGGGTGGGATGTGGGGGTGCATCAACTTTGGTGTTTTGCTTTTTTCTAAGGCCTCCAGAATCTTCCATGAATAGGCCAGCCTTTGCTCCTGGTGGGCCCCTTCCTAGAACCTGATTGATCTACACATTTCTGGACCTTTTAGCAACTTGGAAAAACAAATCAGCTCTTTATCCAAAGAGGAAGCACAGATAATTACTATGGGATTTGGGCATTTCAAGGCTGTTATAAAGGAGGGTGAGGCAAAGACAGAAAGGCAGACAGACCAAGACAGTGACGCTTACCTCCCCAGCACTGATGCAAAGCTGGTAACTGGGTCTTGAGTGGTCCCTCTGCACTGGGATCTCAGTTTCCCCACCTGCTATCCAGGTGTTCCGCATGGATCCAGCCACTTACTTCTGCCTTGTACCACTGGTTGATTCTAAACCTGAGCATTGCCACAGGCCTATGTTTTTACATGACTTTACACTGAGGAGGTCTTGCTCCATTCAGAAACAAGGAGAAACTATTTCGTGAATGATTCCAAGAAATTCTCCTAGAAGGTAAGAATTCCACACAGGTGGTTAGCAGACAGTCCTCAGAATTTGCAAAGAGATATCAATTTTCCAGGTATTTCCAGACTAGGATGTGGCGGAGAGATGCCAGCTCTTTGAGGGGGATGCCAGGCAGCCTTGACTCCTACCTGCAATCCCTCCCCACCCCTCCCTCCCTGAGCGCACAGCCAGAGGACTTCTGTCGGCCTGGCCTCCACGGCTGGGATGCTGCAGGGCCTGGCTTCTCGGAGCCATGTTTAGTTAACTGCCCGTGGAGTAAGGGTTTGATTTTCTGCAGCAGATAGTAAACTGGCCCCCCACACTAGACTGACTCCTTTAAGCACTGAAAACATTATACCACCACCACTACCCTCCACCATCGCCAGCTCAAACTAAGAAACAGAATTAAACCATGGGGCCGAAATGAAAATGATTTCTTTGTAGAGTTGCTAATTACAAAATTCCAGCTAAGTTTCTTGATTTCTCACTGATTGAAGGGCCTGCTTGGCTCTCAAGCCTAGGATGTTTTGTAGTAAGGAGTTCATGGTCGTGGCCTTCGGAGTTTGAAAGACCTGAGACTTAAATGCAGGGTACGTCTATTAACCTTCTCACTTCCCTCGTTCTCCAGAAGGGGTGTCTTCCTCTCAGAGCTGTTAGGCTCTAAGCTACCATTTATGGAGTGCTTACACCATGGCATTTAATATTCACAGCAACCTCATGGTGGGTGGGTGTGTGTTTGGGGCAGGGGGTATCACTGTTCCTATTTTAGAGATTAGTTATAGACTCAGAGAAGCTAAGTGACCCACCCAAGGTTACAGCTAATAAGTAGCACAGCCGGGACTCGAACCCAGGAATTGACTCAAATGTCTGCTTTTTTCACCACTGAGCTAATGCCCACCAAGTGCCCAGGAGGCCTTGCACACATGCAAATGCTCATGCAAATGAGTGAACAGAGAGAGAGCTGTGCACATGTCTGCAAACCTGACCCAAGATGTGTCCTGTCTCAGGCGTGAAACCTTGGTTCCTGTGACCTTGGCGTGATGGCAGGCAGGCAGACGGCATCCTTGGGGATTGTTCCAGGGCGAGGCTGGGCAGGAGAAGGCCTTCTGGGATGCCCAAGCTTTCTCGCCCTGTTCCTCCTGGGTGGGCATCTCTGGAGTCTGAGGCTGGATCCTGGAGGCAGGCACAGGGGTGCTTAGATTTAAGGGGTAAGTTCAAAGCAGAAAGGAAGCTCTCTTAAAAATGAAGGGCAGCCTGAGTGTCGGGGCCAAAGGAGGATGGTTGAGAGTCCCTAGTAAAACTTTACAGCTTCCGCATTTCCCCTCCTCTAAATCTTCCCATGAAAACCGTGCATCTGGGGGGCTGTCTTGGCTGAGTGAGGGCTGGAGCCACCCATTAGCCCAGCCAGGGAGGGCTTTCCGGCATCACCAGTGCCCGCCCATGGTCTGGTGGACAGCGGCCTGCTAACTGGGGGCCATGCTCCAGTCCCAGGGGTGAGGAGAAGCAGCCAAAGATGCCTGCAGTAGCTGGGTGGCACCCATGCTACCCTCCAGCCCTGCTGGACCGCATTTGCGCAGAGGAAGCTCAGCTGTTGTCCCTTTCATGCGTATTAACTTAGTGGAGTGCAAACATGTTAAAAGTTCGCTTTCTCCTTTATAGGAATCTATAAAAAGGCTCTTAAACCAGAGTCCTAGGTCTTCAGCAAGACACACATAGGCTTGGGCCCTGGGGAGGGCATGGTCCATCCCTCGGCCTCCAGCACGGGAGTGTGATCCCATTTAGGATGTTGCTTCAGCTCGAAGCCTGGAAGCCCTGGGTTAGCTGGCATGACTGCAGTGGACACATGCCAGCAGGCAGAGGGTCCCGATGCAGGGGCTGCCTGAGGCCCACAGGCTGTTTGAGCCCAGTGCCTGGCGTTCATTTGTTCAATGAACCATAGACAAGTGAATGAAGGTGCTGGGGCTCACTCCAGGGGCCTGGCCGCCGTCACCCCCGTCCTGTCTTCGTGCCTTGGTGTGCGCCACAGCTAGGGCTTGGAGCAGGAACACCTCCTGCTCAGAGGTGCATACACTGGGGTGTCCACCTGACACCTGGTGTCCCTTTTAACCCTGCTGACCTGACCCTGCAGAAGGCCACGCTCCCTGAAGGGGGTTGGCAGCACAGCTGGGACCTTCATCCATGGGCTGCCCCCATGGTACCTGGCCCCGGATGGGCGCAGTGAGCAGGTCCCTCTAGGAACTAGGGTGGCTGATGGGGCCAGGGCAGCCCCACTGGCCGGGAGGGGCCTTCACAAACAAGTCTGAGCTTTCCTGAGAGGAAGAAAAGTTCAAAGCTAAATGAAAGGCAGGAAGAGAACTGGCACCTTTTGGAAAGAGCAAGCATCCCTCTGGGTGCAACTGTAGTCAAAGCACAGGAGAAGGTGTGACTGAGATCTGCACCTGAGGGGAGGCTGGCTTTGAAGTTGGAGCTAGTTTTGCCACTACACCTTGCTTGAGTTCCTGAGTCCATTTTGTCTTGAGTAATATGGAGATATGTCACCAACTGTAGAGGATTTAGAAGGTGGGGTTAAATGTGATAATGAGTGTGAGGTATGCAGCACAGTGCCTGGAACCTAGAAACGATCAGTGCATGGATATGACTGTTTCCACCATGATGATCACTATCATTGTCATTATTGGTAACACAGAAGCATTTGCTGGTGGAAATGCCCTGGCCATGGTTTTTGGGTTTTTTTGTGTGTGTGTGGTACGCGGGCCTCTCACTGTTGTGGCCTCTCCCGTTGCGGAGCACGGGCTCTGGACGCACAGGCCCAGCAGCCACGGCTCACGGGCCCAGCCTCTCCATGGCATGTGGGATCCTCCCAGACCGGGGCACGAACCCGTGTCCCCTGCATCGGCAGGCGGACTCTCAACCACTGCGCCACTGCGCCACCAGGGAAGCCCGCTGGCCATGGTTTTTGCTCCATACACTAAATTAAATGGTATGAAAACCTTGGGGTGTTGCTCAGAAGGGCTCCATGGACTGATGTTCTAGAACAGAGCTGCCCAATGTGGTGGCTGCTGAGTACTTACAATGTGACTGTGAAAATGAGGAACTGAATTCCTAATTTTATTTAGTCTTAATTAATTTAAATTTAAATAGCCACATGTAGCTAATGGCTACTGTATTGGACAGCACAGTTCTAGAAGGTTCCCTCCAAACTGGGCATTGCCCAGCTCCTCTCTGAGCTGTGTAGCACGGGGTGGGGAAGGGCTCGCCGATGACTCCAGCCTCTCAGCCACATACAATCAATGTTGCATTAGAATGGACCATGGTATTGATAACCACCCAGCCGGGTTCCCTTGAACTTGGCTCACATGGAGATGAGCTACTGTCAAACAGTGACCATAGCCAGAGTTTGGATTCTAGCCACGACAGGTACATAGCTTCTAACCTTTATGGGAATCAGAGCAATAGCAAGAAGTAGATCTCTTTGATTCAGCATTTGTCTCTGACGCTGTGCTGCCAACTTTATTTTAACAGATGAGACCATGCCCACAAGAGGTGGGGTGACTTGTCAGCGCTTCATCCCCTAGCCGTTCCTCAGATCACAAAGATAAAGGACCAGCCAGGTTTTGTACTAACGGGATACCAAAGTACAGAGGCTCAAGGTCGTGGGCTGCAGAGCAGTGCTTTCCCGGCCAGGATAAGGTGTAGCTTCCCATCGCACAGCTGTAGGGATGGAGGGTTGGAGGGGTCAGGGGACCACAGGGCGGTGGTCAGCTGCTGAAGCCAGGACGGTGCTCAGGGCCGCTGTCTCTGATCCCACTTCTCTTACCACCCAAGTCCTCCCTGCCCTGCTTCGACTTCCTGCGGCCACTCTCGGAGCCCACACAGCCCCGGAATGGACAGGCCCCATCATGGGGGCACCTCCGCGTGAACTGGAGGGTGGGCAGGGCCCGGATTGGGGTGGTCCTGCCGCTGCAGGGCGGGGTGTATCAGTGGGGGGCTGACAGCTGACAGCCTTAATGGGCACATTTTCCCCTTGCAGCCGAGAGCGCTGCCAGCCACTTCCTCACACACTGTGCGCTGGATGAGCTCATGTCTGGGCTGCGGGCGGCCGAGCTCGGCTGCAGGGAGGCGCGGCAGCCACGAAGCCCGAGCGGCTGGGGCGGAGGAGTCGTGAAGCGGAACGTTGTAATGAGCGACGCTGGCTGGATTTATGGGGCTGCGCACGTGCGCCTGGCCTTCCTGCGAGGGCCTCGCCTGGGAACAAAGACAAGTCCTGGCCCAGGAACGGCGCGACTTGGTCTTAACTAGAGCCCACTAATTACTGGAAGGCCCCGGCCGGGTCCCCAGCCTGCAGAGGAGCAGAGCTCGGCGCTGCTTCCTGCGTCAGTTCAGGCTTTGCCAGAGCCCTGGATCTCTACCGGGGAGGCCCAGGAGGACGTCTGGGGCCGGCCTCTCCCTGGCTCTGTGGCATCGTGTAAGGCACTGATCCCCCTCCTCACTTTTCCTCATCTGTGAAATGGGATAATTTACCTTTTGCGGCCACTGGGAGGCAGTGTACGAGAATGAGCAAGAGTTGACTTCAGAGTGACTCATTCCTGGTTTTGAATCCTGTTCTGCCAGGTTCATGCTCTGTGGCCTGGCCAGGTCACTTCATCTCTCTGATCCAAGCTCTCTCACCTAGAGAGGGGATAATCATGTTCATTTTCAGGGTCATTAGGAAGGGTTGATAGAGAATGCATGCAGGCTTCTTGGTGTTCCTAGCATTCACACCGCTGCCACTTCTCGATGCATGGTCGCGTCTCTGGCTGTGTTGTTATTGTGGTTTTCCACCCGAGTGTGGAGGTGGCAGACAGGGTCTCGAAGGTTCTCCATCACTGTGATCCTGCCCTGTGCTGTGGTGGTCTGGGCAGCACAGGGTCGGACACACATCCCGTCCGGGGCATGTTGGAGACTCACCAGGGCCAATATGTGCCATGTGCTTGTGATCACAGCCTCTCTCTCCCTGTGGCAGAGCCAGAATCTAGGCCTTGGACTGAGCTGGCAGCAGGACCTGGTCCTCCTGTTACGGGGCTGGGGCTGTGAGAAGCTTCCTGACTCAGACTTGTATGTCAGGTCACCAGGAAATGCTGCCAGTGGCCCATCAAGGACACCTGCCTGGGGTTAATACCCTGGCCTGTAAAATGTGTGCCCCCAGCCTCACTGGTACACAGGCAAGGGCTCTCAGCTGCCTTAATGCAGAGGTTTCTCCTGCACACATTTCCCACTACTTTCCCTGTTTATTGATACTGTGGATTTAGCATCTAGCCAGAAAGGTTCCACGTCCACACACTTTTCAAATCAAGAGCCAGGGGAAGCAGAAGCACCAGATGCCATGAGATCCAGGCTGTGGTTAGCAGTGCGGCAAGTTGGTGCCAAGCTGAGGCCTAGTGCCAACATCAGACTTCACTCTGAAGCCTCTCTGTACCCACACGAAGCCAGAGAGCCAGCGGGGTGTCACCCCGGCTGACTTCAACAGAACCAGAGTGTCAGGAATGGCCACGTTCGCCCCATTCATCCCACTGCCTCCTCTGAGTCAGGCGCTCTGCCTGATGACTGGCCTTCGAGGTCCCAGCAGGCTCGGCTTGACCAGTGATACATGCAGCCCTGAGAGAGAGCCCCTCTTCTGCCCCAGACCCTCTGGGCGAGGCACCGAGGGTGCTGCAGGGTGCAGGGGCTCTGGTCCCTGGCCTCGTGGAGGGTGGGGTCTTCTCTACTTTCTCACTGCCGTACATCCAGAGCTTAGCACAGTGCTTGGCCCAGAGGCTTAGGGGATGTGTGAGAATGAACGGCGCTTGTTATCTGATGGGGAGACAGCCACGTCAGCACATGAGAGCTGTCCAGTAGGTACAGTGCTGTGACTGGTGGGTGTGCAGGCTACACTGAGGGAAGATACCTGGCTGGACAGCGGGGTCAGGGAGGAAGGGAGGTCTAAGAACAGAGACCTGAAGGATTGAGCAGGATTACAAAAAGGCGGCAGTAGCGTGTTCCAGGCTGAGGAACTGACACATGCAAAATCTTGAAAGCAAGATAGGAGTGGCCTGAAACAGAGTCGGCACAGATGGGAAGGGGCTTTGTAGACTTTGAAGGCAGCTTCTAAACTTCTATGGGTCCCATTTCCTTATCCCTTTTATAAATGGAGACACTGACCATCACCCCGGGCACTGTGAGGATTGAACCAACAGTGCGCATGCAGGTCTTGCATGCTAGAAAGGGCTGAGTGGGGTGTGGTGATGGTTTCAGGGTGCTGTCCTCTGAGAAGCCCTAGGGGTGGCTGGGGACACATAAGGCAGTGGAGGGTTCAGTTGAGGGCCCCCTGGGAAGCGAGGTCCCCTGGGTGTCATCTCAATGAATGCTGTCAGCATGCTCCCAGGTGTTTGGATTTGCCCATAATTAAATCCTGCAGGGGCCGTCAGTGGCTGTTGACAAGCATATCATAAGTACTTGGCTAAGTCAAAGTTCCCTGAAGTTGGCGCCCCCCTTGCCCAAGATGACATTTCCCTCCAGAGGATGCGTAGCAGCGCCAAGTAAGTGCGTTCTCTCCTGGGGCTTGGAGGCCACCTCAAGGTGGGAATCCGTAGCCAGGACCTGCAGGGACCCTAATAAGGAGCTGCCAGGGTTCAATTACGCACCCAGCCCGGCTCGGCACTGTTTGACTGACAGCTCATTACCCTGCTGCCATTTGGGGGCAGTGGAATTTAATCTCCCAGATGGGAAGCAAATCAATTTGCCAATCGGCCGCAGCTGAGCCTAGTTGAACTCAACTCTAATTTATTCTCCTAAGCTTAGGAAGCTTTGTCGTTTCAAGGTACAGAAATATCAGGTTTCCCAGCCAGACTGGGCATGGGGTACATAGGTGGATGTGTCGAGAAGGTCGAGCCTGGGGACCCACCTGGGCCAGCTGTGGTGGTGGCCTGCCCATGAGCTCAGGCCTGGAAGGGACTCCTGCCAGCAAGGCACACATGACCTGCTTACATGTGTTCTAGGACCGTGTTCCTCTGTGTTGAGGTTGTAGCTCTGGTTTCTGGGCTTTGGACACAAGAAGCTTTGGGGGGTATCATTCTGGGGCTGTGAGCTTTCTACCCTCCCTGCTGTGTCATCATAAACCCACAGCCCAGACAGTGACCTTTAACTTGTAACACCGGGACAGATTTCAGGACCATCTGTGGCCTCTTCCCCAGTGATTACGTTACCTGCGGCGTGTGCTCCAGGGCACATGACGGCGCACCCTCTGCTGTGGGTGCTGGACCCCAGCGGGCTCTGGAGGGCAGTCTGGGTGCCCCCACTAAGCATGCTCAAGGGAGTGTTAGCAGAAGATGCACATTCACAGGGCGAAACAGGCCAGGGAGGGCCTCTCTGAGCAGAAATTTTAGCTGTTTTACAGAAAACTGAGTCCTGGCTGATTCTGTTCAAGTTGGATGTCTCTCTGCATGTCCCTTGATTCTGCCTCTGCTGGCACAGAGGGTCTGGAATCTCCCTCCTTAGGTGAATGAGAGCGTGTGTGTGTGCATGAGCGTGGGTGTGGGAGGGTGTGTGTGTGTGTGTGCACGTGAGCGTGAGTATGGGTGTGTGCGTGGATGTGGGCCAGTTTGGTGGGAGAATGGGAGTGAGGGGAAAGTGCCGTCTGTGGAGAGAGTATTTCTGAGGCTCTTTCTCTGAGTTTGACAAAGGAGCCCCTGGCTGGGTTGGTTTTTAGGGGTCAGGGAAAGGCCAGTCTATTTACACACCTTTGCTGAGGAGCATGGAGGGGCGGTGATGGGGGCCGGGATTAATGAGCAGTTTTATTGCCTTGCCTGTCAGGAGGGTCATGCGATATTATTTTGATATCGGGGCCCCCAGAAGCAAACACAACGGGCCAGGTTATAAATGGAAGAAAAGCCAAAGAAAAGGCGGCCTCACCCCTTGCCATTGAGCGTTTCCCTTTCTTCTCGGCCAGGGTTGGGCCCCAGACCCTCCTCCCGCCCCCAGTGCCTTCAGGTGGATCGCTTCAAGGCGGCACCAAGGCTAGCTCCCAAGATAACACTGGCCAGTGGCGCCTGGCCGTGAAAATTAAACATCTCATTTGCTAATGAATAAATGGGCCATGCCATCCCCCAGCCACCACGGCCCCTGATGAGAGCTGGGCCAATCAGGGTGATTGACGATGCAGCCTGAGTGACACATAAGGAAACAAGGGGATTACCTGCCCTCTGAATTGACTGGCCCAGGCTTCCACCTTCCCCAGAAAGGCAAGACTTAAGAACAGGCCAGCCCAGCGGTGGGACCTCAGGATTTCCAGGGGTTTGTGATGGGATGAGAGAGGGAAATTACTGCCCATTTCTTGTTTCCTCCCCTACCCCTCCCCTCTCCTCCCCTCACTTTCCCCCTCCCCTTCCCCTTCCCCTTTTCTCTTCTCTTTTCTTGCTTCTTGCCTCCTTTTCTCTGTCAGGGCTAACTGTAGCTGTGACCAAACACAGCCACCTGACCCTGAACGGGAAGGAGGAATTCTGCCAGATAAACACATCCAGAGATGGACAGCTCCACATGCCAGGGGCAGGGCTGGGGGTCGAGCCAGGGCTGACATGGCTGCCTGGCTGCAAGTGGGGTGCAGCCCTGGGCTTCCCAGCACAGGGACACAGTGAGCTTCCCCGGCTGGGGCCGAGATGCCTGTGCACCATCCTGCTACTTGTCACCTATCACCTTGCTCTCTTGGCCTAGAAGAGTCCAACCTTTCCCACAAAGTCTGGCTCTAGGTTATCTGCTCCAAGAAAGCCTCCCTGAGCACTCTCAGAGTGCCCATGGGTGCAGCTCCCCACACTGAGCCCCTGCCAATATAGCAGCTGAGTCTGTGGGTCACCCACTCTGCTGGACAGAAGCAGTGTCTTACCTGCCTTTGCAGGAGGCCCTGATCGGAGGCTTCATTCATAGTAAGCACCCAATGAGTCCTTTCTCGGCCACTGGATTGATTTAAGTACACGTTTCTATCCGCCTATCATCCAACAGGTTCTGTGTATGCCCCCAGGGCCAGCTGCACAGGCCCTGTCAGTGAATAGGCAAGAAGCCCTGCTTCACTGGAGCAAAATTTGTGGTGCATACCAAAAGAGAGATCAGTCCCAGGGGGAGAAGGCCAGGAGCTCCGTTTGTAGAGTCAGACAGCTGGGTTCAAACCCCATTCCACCACTGAGAGCTGTGTGACCTTTCTAACCTGTAAAATAGGGACAGTATGGTTAACCTCATAGGGTTGTCATGAGAAGTTGATGAAATGATGGATGTAGAGGACCCGTGTACATGTACACACGCATGTGCCTGTGTGCACAGAGATGCCACGTGCGCACACACACACACACACACACAGTAGTTATTATTGTCAGTGTGGTCCCAGTTGGAGCCATGGCGCTGTGTTAGATCTCACATGTCATTTAAGGGAGCTCATGAGGCACGCTGACGAAATCGTCTGGATTTTTCAGGGCAGAGCCCAGCTGCCGAGGGCAAAGTTTGATCCTCAGAAATAAGCGGGAGGGGGTGTTTCTGCCACTGCCACCATCACAGGCTGCATTGCAGGCTGTGCGGCCCCGGAGGAGTGGCTCCGCTCCACAGCCCTCACTGCAAGCCTGCTTCTGACAGAGCTCAAGGCAAAGGGGAGGGCGGGACAGCTGTTACCCCTCCAGAACCTGCAGTTTTCCCCCTTCACAGAATAATTTCACTTCTGGTAAACTTTACTAACTGCAAACTTGTCTTCATTTGAGGTATGTGTATATTTCAAGTGGTTCCTTGTAGTTATACCTTTTTTTTTTTTTAAAGTAATGAGCTGTTTTCTTTCTTCCCTGAAAACATGAGGCTGACATCAGAGAACAATTTTTGATCCCAGTTTTAAAAACAGACTGGGTGGTTTAGAGATGGTGGGGCTCCCAGGCGGGGGGTTGGCTCTCTTTCCCTCAGTTTCATTGGAAACAATTTCTTCAGTGAGCCCACATCTCAGGGGCACAGCGCACTCTGGATTATTGAAAGTTTAGAAACATTTAGCTGATTATGGTAAATAATTCACGCAAATCCTGACAAATGCAATCTATTCTTTTGTGCAAGCTCAAGGAAGAGCAGAAACCTGCTGCCCTTTCCTCTCTTGACTTCCCAATCCTTTTAGCGACATCTAGTGGACGATCTCCACTAAACACAGGATTGGCTTCTAAGGTGTTCCTTCTCCAGAGTGAAGGAAATGAACGCCATTTACCTAGAAGCCATTTAAACCTCCGTTCCATCTGGGTTTCGGTTTCTGAGTTGGAAATGGCACCAAGGCCAAATGGACTCTCTTTGTTGCTGATTAGAGAGTGCCGTCTGGGGCCCTATCACGGTGGTCGGCATTTCTGTATTTGAATCTGGTTGTCACATTAGCAGTGTGATCACAAGTTACTCAATCTCTGGCAGCCTCGGTGTTCTCAGCTGTAAAATGGTTCTAACAAAAGGACCCTGCCCTACAGGGTTATCACAAGGACAGAATGAATGGTACCCACAAGAGACTCAACACAGTGCCAGGCACACAATAAATAATCAGTATCACAAACTCACAGTAACCACAGCATACTTCTCATCACCCTACATGCTGCAGATTCCACCTGCAGAAACAACGCTCTTGGGTGAATAGCTACTTGGTGTGGTTTGTCCAGGCAGACAGTTTGCTGATATTATTTATGGAGTGATATCATTTTTAAGATGCATCTTCTCATTGTTTTTGTTTTTATTTTCATATTGGAGTATAGTTGGCTTACAAAATGTTGTGTTAGTTTCAGGTGTACAGCAAAGTGATTCAGTTATACATATACACGTATCTATTCTTTTTCAGATTCTTTTCCCATTTAGGTTATTAGAGAATACTAAGTTTAGTTCCCTGTGCTATACAGTAGGTCCTTTTTGATTATCTATTTTATATATAGTAGTGTGTATATGTTAATCCCAAGATGCATCTTCTTGAAAAGACAATGATAAACCTTCTTTTTGCCAAAATCTAATCAATAGTAGGAATATGTCATCTATACCCAGTAAAGATCTTGGGGAAAAAATGTAAAAGTTTTAATAACACCTTACATTTAGGAAAAATTTGAAAATTCAGGTTTGAGTGAGATGTTGCTTTTAAACTGAAAAGATTAGTTGTGTGATGGCTTAGGAATTCTACTTTGATTTCATTAAGCACAGTTTGGAAAGGAAAAACGATCCTTTACGTTCATCCATGATGTGCAGTGTGCTGCGTATTTCCTCCTGGGTAAAGTCTGCTTTAGAATCAGGCACGTTTATTTTTAAAGCGACAACAGCAGTCTTCTGTGCATTTTAGGCAAATTTAGATTAAGGTGAAAGTACCTTCTAAAGCAAATAATGTCTGCGTTTTGCTAACAAGTTTAATTTTTATTGATTTTTGGCTGCGTTGGGTCTTTGTTGCCACGCGGGGTTTCTCTAGTTGCAGCAAGAGGGCTACTCTTTGTTGCGGTGCGTGCACTTCTCATTGTGGTGGCTTCTCGTTGCAGAGCACGGGCTCTAGGGCGCGTGGGCTTCAAGAGCTGTGGCATGCGGGCTCAGTAGTTGTGGTTCACAGGCTCTAGAGCACAGGCTCAGTAGTTGTGGCACACGGGCTTAGTTCCTCTGCGACATGTGGGATCTTCCTGGACCAGGGATCAAACCCGTGTCCCCTGCGTTGGCAGGCGGATTCTTAACCACTGTGCCACCAGGGAAGTCCTTGCTAACAAGTTTAGGTAACCAGAGTTAAGCTACTCTGGTGCAGCTGGGCTCATCCCTAACACCCACAGCTGCAAGAAGGCAGGTAAAGGTGACAGCATGTCTTGGGGGCCTTGGTGGTGGCACCTTGACTTTGGAAAGCTCCTGGCAACAGGGGCCTCATCCTGTAGGAACAATAGGCCCAACACAGCCCCAGCAGAGGGCTCAAGGCTTCTGTAGCTCCATCTGGCAAGTGGCCCAGGGGCTCTGGGTCCAGCCATGAGCCAGAGAGATCGTTGGGAGGGGGCAGATAGCAGGAGAGAGCTGGGCTAGAGATCTGGGCTGGAGTACCAGCCGCCCACTTGCCACCCACATGGCTTTTGGTACATCTGCTTCCTCATCCATGAAATGGGGATCAGGGCCTGAAGATGCTCTCCCCACCCCGGGGGTGCAATGGCCACTGTGGTACTTCCCGGGCGTGGGCTGCCCCACCCAAGGTGCCACATCCTGTGACGAGAGAAACCGACTTAGGACTCAAGGGCACAATAACTTGGAACACACCAGTCGCAACAGTTTAACATTTTACTAAATCAATTCACACGAATTCCAAATTGCAAATATAATTAAGGACAACAGATTCTGTTCTGCCTTTCAAATCTTTCATTTTCAAATCCATCATTAAGACAAAAAGTAAACAAAAATTAAGTCTGCTGCAAATTCATGATTTTTCTTCTTGAGGGGGAAAAAAAGGAACATTATAGTAAAAAGAATGCCACTGGGTGTACAATAAAGCACCACGACACACGGTTACAAAATGGGCTTCCTGGACTCTGCCCCACGTAGAAGACACTGCTTTCCCCGCTGCTCTGCGTCAAGCAGGATTTCATTAAAATAAAACTATAAAATCTCCTAGGTCACACTAAAGTCAGACACGGTCTGGAACACAGTGCTTAACAACAGTAATGTCAACTATCAGTGCTAACGTAAAAACATTTTAGAAGGTCAAAAACAATTAAACTGGAAACCAAAACCTTATTTTCCCTAGATGAGCAAAACTGAAAAAAAATGGAAGGGTTCCCGCCTCCCACTAGGAGTGGAGGGAATCTTTTTTTTCTTTTCTTTCCTTTCTTTCAAATTGGAGGCGGGGGCACGGTGCGGGCTGGTTCTGCAGTTCCTCAGCCTAGTTGGCGTCCAGCTTGGCCATTTCCTGCACGTAGATGCCTATACTCTCGCTGTCAAAAAGCACAAAATACACCGTTTTGATGGAAGAGGACATTGTTGACACGAAGTAACTGGAGATGGCCTTCAGGATCAGCTGAGCTGCCGTCTGCTTCGGAAAACCGTTCCTGCAAGAGAGAGGGCGGCGGCTCAGCAACTAGGGGGCCGTGGCGGCCACAGGCCCCCCTCCCCGGCCACCTCCTCCCTCCGGCAGCCCCTCGAGGCCCTCTGTGCTGCCGTGGCCTCGTGTTGGGTCAGGGTCCACAAGTGGTACTCGACCTCTGGCTGCTTGTACACAGGCGTGAGACAGCCCAGTACCACCAGACAGGGGAAGAATGAGTAGACAGAGAACTATGACCCGCAGGAGGATGTGCTGTGCTCTGAGAGGCAGCATGCCAGCAAGGCGACAGAATCTGTTTCGTGGTGTGTGGGCTGAGTGTAGTCTCCCGCGGGCAGTGTGAGCGCCCACGGTTCTTTTCCCAACAACACCAGGACTAGCATGGGGCTTGAGACACAGCCCAGGCTCCCAAAGGCCCCCCGGGGGTCTCAGCTTCAGGGATGGCTGGAGGCTGGAGCTTCTCTAGGAAGCACGAGCCTCCATCCATGCAAGTAGAGGGCTACATCCTTCACACTGGCCTTCAGATTTCATGGGCGGCAGGAATCCATCTCCCGGCACACACCAGCTTGGACACCCCATAGGCCCAGGCCTCGGGGAGCTGCATGCAGGGAACGACCCTGGGACAAGTAGGCTCTTCATCTCAAGGGACAGCATCCCAGTCTCCAAGCCAAACTGGTGTGAATTCCCATACAATCCCATTTAAAGTAAACGTCACGTGGCAATTCTGGAGGCAGGGGCTTAGAACTCAGGCCAGAATCTGAAAGCAGGACCAGAAGGACGGGCGCTCCTTGCTGTGTGTGTGCTGGGGCTGTTCCTGGTCAACACTGCAGGTGCAGGAGGACCCAGGAGAACCATGGCAGGAATGTGTCAACTTGCCTAGTCTGGGGGAAATAACGTGGACTTTGGAGCCAGTGGCCCTGGATTCAAATCCCTACTGACCCCGGTTTACAGTCCAGGATACTGAGGGTGAGAGTGAGGGGCTGGTCTCCATGGGGATTTCTTTGTTCCTAAGCAGATCTAGTCTTCAGTCTGCCCGGAGCCTGTGGGTCCAGTGGAGTCCAAAGTCCTGGGTCAACCTGCCAGTTTCGGCCGAGGCTTTCCTTCGGATGGGGTACCTGCTGCCAGGTGAGAAGTTTTCAAATGTGTCAGATGCGAGATTTCTCCTAGGCTCACTCGCTAAGTGCCATGAGCTGTGGACCACCTCAGTGGCTTCTTTTTGAGGATCACACTTATTCTATTGTCAGCACTCAGGGTTTTTCAGAGCCTTTCAGAGCCAAGGAGAAAACCATTCTTGCGACTTGTTTTTGATCAAACAGGGCTTCACCCAGCTTGACAATGGACCCCTAGCAATTCGTGGATGCTTTAGAAGTGAAGTTCCTTTTTAGAGGACAAGGGTGTCACCCCAGGCCCGTTCCCAGTCTGTGCAGGGGAGCCTGCAGGCAGTAGTAGGGTGTGACCTAGAGTCGGGGCGCCTCACGTGCAGGTGCCTCCCCCACCCCCAGGCACAAGGCACTCCTGCCTGGCAGCCAGCACACACGAGCCTGTGAACCAGAGCAGGGTCAGAGTCTGAGAGAGAGCTGCAGGGGCGTTCTGGCCAGGACAGGGCTGCCAGACAGGCGGCTTCCTCCTGAGGAGACCCTGGGGCTCCGTCCACCAGCAGAGTTGGGGGGACCAAAAGGCGGGCTGGGATGGAGGGTGGTGGGAAGAGAGGCTGTGCTGGAGGTGGGGAGGGTGGGGACCCCGCGTGGCAGGTGACACCCCTCGCACCCATCCTCACTTGGGGCCTGCAGGCTCAGTCTGGGAAGAAGCTGTCCTCACAACACGTGGCTCGGCTGCCTTGACTATTTTCACAGGAGCCGAGGAGCACAAAGGCTACACCGTCCGGAACAAGACACGCTGGAAAGCGCTGGATGGAGTGAACCCGACCTTCTGCTTTGAGGGCCTCTCCCCAGTGAGTGTGTCGTGGGGCACCCAGCTCGCACCCTTATAGGGGCCGCCCTTCCTCCAAGCAACCCTACTCCTGAGGCAGGGGCCAGGCCAGCCATGGCGGAGCACAGGCACAGGGTCACCCGAATGAGGGCCCATTTTAAACATCTCACAAAGAGCAAGTGTTTATTCTCCTGCTGTAAATACAGGAGCTGCCCTAAGGACTCGTTTCGTTCCTGGTGATGAAAGCCTGAGGCGGCGGCAGCCCCTGGGCAGACAGGCGGGAGTGGGCAGGGCTGCGAGGCTACGGCAGGACAGCGGGGCCTGGCCCGCCACTGGAAGCAGCCTGCGCTCAGGCCAGGGACTCCGAGGGCCGCTGCCCCAGGCAGAGCTCGGCCTGTGGGCACGACCTGGCTAGGCGGGGGCTGAGAGAACTGCAAAGAGTTGCCTCTGCACTGGAATCCCGAGACCATGCTCCACCAGCCCCAAGCTCCCCCACTAAGGGTTCCCTCCTGCACGTCTCAGGTGAGCTGGGCCAAGGTGAGGGCCTGTGGAACTTCCCTGAAGAGCAAGCTGTCTGTTGTGTGGCCTGACGGTCACAGCCCATCTCCTCTGGTGTTTACCCAGCCTGAGCTGACCCTGGCCCAGGCTTCGTGAGCTGCCCTCATGCCACCCTGTGGCCGCTCTGCCCGAGCCAGGGGAGATGTGGTGCGGTGCAGAGACGCAGGGTGTGGCCACAGGGCCTCCCTGGAGCACCCGCAGCAGGCGGGTCACTCCGCCTATGCCCAGCGCCTTCTGACACAGACCTTCTCCCACAGCTTTCTGTTCCTCTGCCTTGGACCCTTGAAAAGGGATGTGTGACTCTGACCGAAGGGACATCAGTTCCCATTCCTCTACATCAACAGTTCTCAACATTAGCCTCTGTTAGGATTACGGAGGGCCGGCCAAAATGCAGGCTGCCAGGCTCCGCCCAGGAAATCAGATGAGGTGAGTCTGGGGACCATGCTTTGAGAACCACTGTTCTACACGCACTCAGGGTGGGCCCAAAGGTTAAGAACCTGCATTGGGAAGAAAGGTCGGGATCAAAGGTCACAGACCGGCAGCCCATCCAGCCTTTCCCAGCCTGGATGCCCTACTGTTAAGGGAGCTTGGGCTGGTCTGGCCTTGTCCTTCAAGGTTGCTGTTGGGTGAACTGTGAATATGATTTGTTTCCAGGAAAACCTCTTGTTGACAAACCCATCCCTCTGTCTGAGGCACTCACAGCCTAAAGAAGAGACCCAGCCATGGGACTGTGGCCCCTCTGGACCACGCAAGCCACCAGGAAGGAATGGAAGAGGTGATGGCTTTCCTGACGTTTCCAGGTGGGTCCTCAAAATGTTTTCTAGTAGGCACAGTTAGAAGTATTTGTCATAAAATGGAATGTAGAAGTGGATGCTTTCACAAGCGTGCTTTACATGCAGAGGCCCTGCACCCTCAAAACAGGGGCAGCTGTGGCACATGCAGTGGCCTGGAGCCACACGGGATTTGCGTCTGGGCCCTGTCTCTGTGCCTTGTTTCCCCACCTGGTGAAATGGGGTAGGTAATCAAGTATTTATTATCTGGGGAGGCTGTGTGTATCGAACAAAATACTGTACAGAGAGCCCTCAATCAACAGTGTCATCTCTAAAGTGGGTAGTCTTGAAGGGTCTTTCTAAAGGCCCACACAGTGGAAAATGGCCTTCCCAACCCCAGACCCCATGATAGCTAGGACTGGGTGACTGCTGCTATCTTTGCTGCTTCCCTGTGCTGACGAAGTCAGCATCAGGCCCCCAGAGGGCTGCTGCTGCCCGGGTCTGAGATGTCCAGTTCTCTTGGAGGGCCGTGGGCCAGGACTGCTGGCACGCTGCGGTGTGGCAGGGGCTCTGTCGGGGTCCCCTGGTGCAGTGCTGACCACCTTGAGGAGAGTTGCTTGCCTGTGCATCTCACTCATCTTGTGGCTTCTTGGCTGGCTGGCTGGGTTCTTTTATTGAATAACCACAGCCCTTCTGAACGGCCATCCCTACTTGGCCAGGTCTTTGTGCCTTCCTCCCAATCTCAGGCTTACGGCTTCTGTGGCAGTCATTCTGTTCTACAGCTGTACTGCATCTGCCTTCTGGATGAGACCAGACGGCACCTCCTCAAGGCGCATTAGAGCAAGGGCAGATAAGGGCTTCTGCACTCCAGTCAGATTCCAGTTTCAATCTTAGCTGCCCTCGGGAGCAGGCGTTCACCTCTCTTGGCATTAGTTTCCTCCACTGGAAAAGAGGTACTGCTCGGCGATGGCAGTGACGACAGTGGTGGTGATGCAGATGCTGCTCCCCGAGAGATGGGCGCCCCTCCTATTCCCATTCGGCTCCTGACCCTGACAGCTGTGCTCATGCCAAATGTCTTAAGTTCCTCTGCGGCCAAGCGCTTCCCACCCCACATGGAGTTTATCTTAGACTTCGACGTTTTTTATTGCCTTGACCAGACTAAGAAGGTGTCTGAGCTTCCCCCTGAAGTCGCTCCAGCTGTGTCTGCAACAGCCTTTCCCAAGTGTCTTAGACCTCAGTTTCCCTGGCTGTTGCAAGGGGATCCCATGGGCTACCTCCGCCCGGTGCCCTCCTGGGTCACCTGCTCAGTGATGGCTGGGGGCTGTACACATCGGTTGCTTGTCCACTGTCCCATCTGATGGCAGAGACGTGGGTTCACAGGGCCACAACACAGAGAGGATTTACTCCCTCCAGCTGTGCTGAGCCCCCTCCTCGTGTAGGGCATCGCCAAGCGTCCCTGCTCCTGGTGAGCTCAGCCTCCAGGGCAGGGCAGGGCAGACACAAAGGACTCCAGGCCAGGGGCTGTGCTGAGCGGCCTGATCAGGGACCCAGAGATTGCTGTGAGGAGAGGCTGTGTCCTGGGGGTTGGAAAGCGCAGATGGATTTTCTGGAGGAGAAAGACTAGGAGCCTGACCCTGAAGGCTAAATAGGGATTAAAGTAGATTCTAGATGGACTCTTTTTTTTTTTTTTTTTTTGCTGGACCAGGCCCCCTAATTGTCTTGGCTATTTGGGAGATGGATAGGGCAGGGCATCTTGGCAGCCTGGGTGACGTGGGCAAAATGTCTGTCACCCTATGTGGACCCTCCTCTGCTGGGATTAGGTTTCCCGCACACTGTGCTCCTGGGCCTTCCTGTGTTCTGTCTGGCTTTGAGTAACTGCCCAGCCACAGACTACTCCATCCAGAGGTAAAGGGCAGGCTATCAAGGTCCTGAGCTGAGAGCAGTGGGTTATAAGAGGGTGAAGCTAAAATTCAGAAGGGGATGGCGATGGGCCCAATGCCTCCAAAGCTAGAGAGAGGCCAGGGCAGCACAACCCAACAGAGGCCTCTTACCTTCTCTCACTCCAGGGCTCACATGTTTTGGGTTAATAAGTAATTCTCCCCAATTCAGTTTGTCTCTCTGTCCTTTATATTTTTCTTCTGAGGCCAACACCGAGGGGGTAGGGAGGCTGACAGCTCTGCCTGGGCAGGTCAGGGAATTCCAAGAGGTGTTTCCAAGGTTCTCTAGAATCCACTCACACAGAGAGTGCAGAGGCAGCGGGGTGATCCTCTGGCAGGATGCTCGGAGGTGGGTCTGCTGACCAAAGGGGACAGGAGGCAGGGGTGCCATGTGCCTAATGCCGAGAGCACTGAGGCCAAGGACCTCTGAGCAAATACTGGCTCTACCAAGTACACGCTGTGTGACCTCTGGTGAGTGACTTGACCCCTCTAAGCTTCTGTTTCTTTGCCTTTGAGTGGGATTGATAGTGCTGCTCACTTTGTGGGGTTGTGAGATACTGCAGATGAAGGGTTTAGCACAGTGCCTGGGACTCAATGAATACCCACAGGTGGTAGCTTCAAGAAAACAAACTGGCTTTCCTTCTAGGCTCATAAATCTAAGGAGAGTTTAATCAAAGCCCCAAACTAGCTATTCCCCAAGTACTGCCCCTCTGGAGAGGGGTCATCCCCTAATGTCAAACAGAGTGGAGGGAGCAGGGTATCCATCAATATTGTGACCAGAATGCCCAAGGACAGGAGGTCCGGATGCCAGAGGTGGTTTCCCGAGGCCAGGGTTACACCCCGGGGTCTCATTTGCCTCCAGTGGGCTTTAAGATTGGTCCCCAATCTTGGGGGCCGATGGGCTGGAGGAAGGGAGTGTAGGGCTGTGGTCATCGTCCACATGCCCAAGACGCCGGGCCTCAGCTGAGAGAAAGTGATCCCACAGCTCTTTACCAACATGTTTTGCATTTATATTGTTTTAATTCCAAATGACTTTTATGCCAGAGACACGGGATGCCACAAACAAGCTGTTTTATTTCCCCTCCTAAACCCCACTGTGATTTACTGGCCGGCTCTAGTGTAATCCCAGTCTTTGCTCATGAAAGAGAGGGCAGCTGTTTACACGGCTCTGTGGGGCAAGGTCTGCCCGACAGATGTGGGGCTGGGTGACTACGCACATGTGCTTGACTTTGGCATTCCGCCCTCTTAAAAGCTTTCAACTGATTATTTTTTAAAACTTTTTACTCCGTGAAAAATGTAAATAAGTTTGTAATAACAGATGCTCTTTTATGGGCATGACTTTTACGCTTCAATTAAAAATTCCCACTAGTCATATGAAAGAGCATGAAATTATTACCTCCAATAAAGGCTCCTATTGCTTCTCTCCTCGGAAGCGCCTTTCATCAGAGTAGATCAAAGTGCATCCGAAACACTAATTAACTGAGCCTCAGAACCGTGTGTGAGGAAGGGCAGTCCCTTAGCCTCACTAGCTGATAAGGCAGGCCAGGGACAGAGAGGGTGATTCATTTACCAAAGGTCACACAGCAACGCAGTGCTGAAGAACAGAACTTCCATGGGAGGTGGCAGGCTGGGAAGGTGGGAGAAGCAGGAAGTTAGCTAATTATGCTCAGATCCAAAAGCACTTTGCTAAAAAAAAAAAAGGTCTTGAATTGACTCTGGGACTGAGTCGGGCACCTATACACCTCTCCACAGTTCCTAGGAAAGTTCAACCTGCTGGGTGCTTGCTGACCAGCTTACGAAGGATGCTCGTCTTCGCCAGGTGCGCTTAGAGCCGACTGAAAAAGGCTGTTAGATGCTCTAGCTCTGTCGGCTTTGCTTTCAACAGGCATTTAAATGGTATATTGACTTTTAAAATGACGCTCAACAGATGCTTTTGGCAGAAGCGAACAGAATGAAGATGTATGGTGATGGGAAACATAGATGGCAGTCCAGAACCACCATTGTGTCAGCTCTGGATGTCCCTGCAGAGCTCGGCACAGGGCGGAGTGAGCGTGGGAACGCGAGGCTGGGGGCCGTGTGCGTGTTCACCTGTCCTCTGCTCAGGGCCCCTCCCCCCACACCAGCTTCTTTGTGCTAGTAAGCCCCAGAAGAGAGCCCACTGTCAGTGCAGAGGACTGAGGGGCCCTCACACAAAGGAGCACCTGGTCTGGGTGGCCTCGGCTGCCCGGAAATGCAGGGCCAGGGCCAAGGCCAGGAGGGGAAGAGAGGGGAGGTGCGGCGCCCACAGCTCACCTCCAGGAGGGAGTGCAGAGGAATGCTCCTTCTGTCCCCGATGGAGGCAGGCAGTGACAGAGGCTCCAGAGGAAGATCCTTCCCCGTATCAGGTCCTCTGGTGGGTCCACCAGTCACGTGTGACTGCCGTGGCCCACAGGAAGCCCTGGGGCACAGTGCCTGTCTGCCTGTAAGCAAGGCCTTCTGGGTACAGCGACTAAGCTCTGCTTGAGCAGATGTGACAGGAATTCCGCCCCGGACTAGCTCTGTCACTGGCACTTGGGATGTGGGACCCTCAGTGATGGCACTGTTCAGGCAAGCAGAATTACAAGGCCTGCCCAAGATAAAAACAGCAAAATCCACTCTCTGTCCTGCTCATGGGTTTGGAAGAGAAGTGCTTTGAGAAGAGCAGCTTTCTATACACACACGGAATAGTGCTGAGGACTGTGACTCAGGCTCGCCCAGGAGGACGGTGCAGCCTCCAGTGTCACGGGACGTCAGTGTGCTGGGACCTGTGTTGCCACTGCACAGCCCGCCTTCCTCGGGTACTGGGAGGGACTGATGGCAGAGACCCTGAAAGGCTCCCGATCTGCATGGGAAGCCCCAGGGATGACACAGAGTCCGGGGCTGCGGCAGCTCTGAAGGCCAGTTTCCCTTTGCTTCCGTGCCCCACCCAGATGGTGAGCCTTCCAGAGGCCTGCTGCTCAGACCCTTGGTAGGCAGGACCGTGGAGATGTGGCAGGCAGTGAGACACAGCCTCAGAGGCAGCCCTCACATCTTCATCGTGGCAGAGAGTTCTCAAAGCATGCTCCCTTCAGAGAGCTCCTTTAATTTCCGAGCAGTCCTGAGATGCTGCGTGGGGGGACGATCACATCTATTTTACAGAGTAGGGGGCTGGACTCAGAGGGGGGTGTTAATTTGCATGCCATCACACAGCTGGTTAGCCAGGCCCGAGCCCAGGGCTGCTCTGACAGGCAGGACCTGATGGGCTGTGTGCTGGCATCTGGGGGTGCACCACCCGGGAGCGGGTGTGGTTGGGGGTTGTGGCTGAATCCTGCCTGCCTCATCAGTGGCTCAAGGACTACACCCTTCCAGTGCTGGCCCTCTGGGTTGTGTGTCTGTCTTAGGGGCAGTTGTGCTGCTCCCCACAACTTCCGTGAGTCTCCCTGGGGAGATTTCAGGGCTGGGAGGTGGGGGAGACCCAGCCCTATTTCACTCTCACGTATCTGCCCACTCAGATCCACCTCATCAGCAGGGCAGTGAGACACAGGGAGAGCAAGCAGGTTTTGGGGAGGTGGAGGATGCTTGGGAATACAAAGATAAGGGGCAGAGGGCTGTGCCCAGAGGATGCCGGGGTTCGGGGGCAGAACTGTAACACAGCTATATGGGCTGGGTCTGGGAGGGGCTCTCCTGCTCAGTATCCCTGCATTCACGCCTCCCCACCCACCTAAGGTCTTAAGTGTCCTTCAAGGGTCACCTTCTGTGATGACATGTGCTGTCACGGCTCAAGTCTGATTCTCTCCTCAGGCTTCCTGTCTCCCTACATCTCTTCAACTGTCTCTCACAATTACTTAATGTCTGTTCTTCCCGATTTTGAGCTTCCGGTCTCCTCAGCAAAGGTAAGTGCTTGAAAGTAGCCTTAGCCGACCATGCGCACAGTCAGAGCTCCCTGCAAGCATGGGCCACATATGCGGGGGGACAGGCCATGGGCCCTTACCTGCCGCTGCCGATGGATGGAAAGGCGATGGACTTCAGCTTCTTATCATCCGCCAGGGCCAAGCAGTTCTTCACTGTCTTTTCCAGAAGTTCCTCACACTTGTCTGCACCCCAGATGGGACTGTTACAGTGGATCACAAACTTGGCGGGCAGGCCATGGCCTGCGCTGACAGCGGCTGGAGGGAACAAGACAGAAGCAGTGAGCTGGGTCCCCCTGCAAAGCACGTGCGCTAGGTGCCGAGCCCAGGCCAGCTCTCCAGCACGTCTTCCTGGGCCCCCCCGACCACCTGGTCCAGGAGGGCTGCAGCTGCCTGCTGCCTTGTGATTCCCATGGAAGCTCGAGCTGGAAACTGCTTGTCCTGCAGTCTCCTCCCTTGGTGGCGGAGTGGGGGGGATGCCAAGCCAACCCCCACCCCTGGCAAGTTGGCGTTAGGACGCATGGCCACCAGGAACTTTAGCCAAGGTCAGAGTAAACCCTCTCCCTACCCTCCCAGAAGGCCAAGCCTTAACCATCTAACTTGACCAAATGTGTCAGAATGTTTGTAGCCTCCAATTAATTGCCTTTTGGGGGTCTCCAACCACCCTTTCCTCAACTGGATTCATGTGAATTTAGTTATGATGTATCGATATCTATAAATCTCTCAGACACAGTTCGTAATAAACCTCCTGGGAAAGTAACCCAAATAGCATGTCTGCTGCCCTGTTCTTCTCCCTGACTAACCAATCCTGTTAGTTTTGACAGAATTAATTGGACAGTGTTTTTAGGATGGAACTATTTTCCTCTCCTAGAAGAGGAGCCTTTTTCCAACTACAGATCTCCATAGCAGACCTGCCTTTCCAGATTTGTTCTCATTCTCTGCCTCTTGTCAGATCTGAAGACACTGGTCTTGGGTCTGCTCCTACCAGGAAATATAGGAGGCTAGCCCATGTCTCCCAGAGCATGTTCCAGGATTCCTGTCCCAAAAGTTGCAATGTAAAGAAGGTGGTTCTGGAACCAATGGGTCTGGTGAGTGCTGCCTGGTAGACTTCTATACAGGAGCACACTAACTAACTAACTACCCGCTGCTCCAGTAAGACACCCAAACTTTTTTGACCAGGTGTTTTCTAAACCCACTTTGTGAAGAACACCATCAGCACTATCCAAGGGGTCTGGATTGTTAAATGGGTATGGTATGTCACTAGCAGAACCTGGAGAAGAGTGATTTGTGGGAAGTGTCTCATGCTGCAGTAGCAACTGCTCTGATCCCAGAGTCACAAGTCTGATTCTGAGTCCTGGCTCTGCTTGCTGACTGGTTCAAGAACTGTGGGCTTGAGATCGGGGGGCTTAATTCACCTGCATGTCCACGTGAGAAGTAACTGCTAAACTATGCATTCAAAGGACAAGAAATGTGTTAGCAGTGATTATCTTTGGACATCAGAACAGGGATATGTTCTATTATTTCCTTTATACTTAAAAAATATTTTAAAACATTTTCTAAAATAGATATTAAAATCAAGAACGAAATGTGTTCTTGTTTTTGAAACAGGCAAACATATCTTTAGCTGTGCTAAGCCTAACGAGTTTGTACCAGCTGTGGCTCCGGTGTCACCAGCTAAGTTTGGTGTGTGGCAGCATCAGGGCCACCTCTTATCACACCTCCTGCTGAGGGTCACCAAATGGGCTTTAACTGGAGTACCAACAGGAAGGACGCTGGGCTGGCACAGAGAGAGGTGCCAGTAAGGGGCTGAGGAAAGGCCAGGAGCCCCTGGCTGGGTAGTTTATGCTGTGTGTGTCCTCCCTGTTCAGTGTGGGCGGTTCCAGCGGGGAAACTGCCTGCAAGAGCTCGGTAATGGTGCCCCCCCCCACCAACTCTCTGCAATGCCATGCCCTTTGCAGGCAAAACAGAACTGGCAGAGCAGAGGTCAAAGGCAATGCCACCCTCTTATCCCCGCCAGGACCCGTGACTAGCCCAGGATGGGAGCTGGTGCATAGTCACTGGGGAAAGAGAGGTAAGGCCTGGGGTACCCTCAGAGAAGGTTGTGTGGCTGTCACATAGTAACTGTTGATGCCCATATTAAGATTCATTTTAAAAACAAACAGGATTGGAAAGACAGAATTGGGAACCATCTAGTAAGAAGAGAAAACTGGAGCCCAAAGGGGAGGGAGCAGCCAGCCTCACCCACTGTTCAGACTCCCAGGTGCTCGGGAAACCCTGTGTCCACCTAAAATCCCCAAATCCAGGCTGGCGTCAGTAAGAAGTGCCCTGCCTCTAGTTCTTGGCAGTAAATTCTCCTCACATCACATTTCAAGTCATCTTCTTACCCCTCTTATCAGGAAAGGTGTAATTGGCAAATGAGAGATGTATATTTACATTTCTCTCATGAAAAACACAGATGGCTGAATGAAAATGATTCATTTGCATCTCTCATCAGCAATTTGGCAGATGGCTCAGTATCCCTATCTATACCTCTCAGCTCTTAGATTTGCCGAACTTGGCTTCTGTTACTGCTTAAAATTTGAGGGCTAGACATCAAACACTTAGAAGCTATTTTAAGTAATGAAGAAAAAACTTGGAAAGGCGATTTCCACAACCCTTAAGTTCCCCTGACAATTTGTATGTGATAAAAGTCTAACAGGCTTTCTTCTGCCTCCGTCTCGGAGATAGCCATGCACCTCTGAATTCTAAGTTGTCCTGTAAACGGTTCCCCTAAGGCAGCATGCACCACGCCCAGATCAGCACAGTGCCTCCCCACCTCACCTCCAGCTACTTCCAAGGGCCCGTTCTTTTTCCGGAGTTCCAGAACAGCTTCCACAAACTCCTTGCCACCCTTCTTCTCCAGCGTGTTTCCTAGACAAGGACAGGGCGAGGTCAGATTGCCATCCTTGCGTCTCAGGGCACACACAGACACTTAGCATGTCAGGTGATTACATACTAAAAATGATCTGACTGGCTAAATTTCCAGACAGCTGCAAGACAGGAACAAAGCCCTGGCTGAGTCAGAAAAGTGAAGTTTCGAAGAGATTCACCATAGGCCAGTTACCACTCTGCGCGGCTGGTCACCGAGCTATCTTTGCTGCCTCTTATATGGGGGTGACTCGGGGTGATCCTGGACACGCCAGAGATGCGAGGGAAATGGGAGACGCCTGTTCTCTGCAAGCACTCCTGTCCTGCATGCTTTCCATCAGCGTGAGAAACCAGATGGTGCCGGCTTCCAAGGCTGATGCCTCCCCCTGGATTTTTTTCTCTGTCTCTGGGGAGAAGCCCCAAATAAGGAGGTTTTAGAAGCAGCATACCATGCTTCCATCAGCAGCTAGCTCTCCTCTTGGCGGCAGGCCCAGAAGAAAGCATTCAGACTTGGCCACCTTTGGGCCAGCATTATTACCATGCTTAGTTCCTATTTTGCAGCTTTGGTGTCATATGTGAATACAAAAAAAAAAAAAAAGGCCTCAGACAGTATTTCTTTAATCACACAAATGATTCAGAATCTTTTTAGGTAAAGGAGAGCAACATCAGAAACAGAGCTTAAAGATGAACTTGTATGCTTAAAGAAGGATGACTAACTGTTCAGGGTCAGATTAAAAAAAAAAATCAAATGGAGACAGGGAACAATTCTTTTTGAATTAGGGTACTTGGTAAGTAATCAATTCTTG
Source organism: Mesoplodon bidens (assembly GCF_964165515.1). NCBI lineage: Eukaryota > Metazoa > Chordata > Mammalia > Artiodactyla > Ziphiidae > Mesoplodon > Mesoplodon bidens. Next base: position 115,114,697 of record NC_138160.1, read on the forward strand.
TTATGAAAGCCAAGTTCCCAAATAAGATTACCAACACCTATAAGGTCTGTGGGTTAAATGTCTCTCGTGGGACAGCAAGCAGCAGTCAAAATCATCCTTTTAAGTTTGGCCAGAATGGGGTCTTAGTCTTCCATAAGCTCTGCTTCCTCAGTTGTGCACATTTTAAAGTACATTCCTCACAAGAGGATAAAATACTCCCCTTAAGATTCACCATTTGTCTTGGAAAATTCAAGGTGCCCTTGGCACATTCTGGTATGGGTCAGTGAGGGTGCACTGGGATGCACCAGCCCAGATTCTCTTTGGATTCACCCTGGAATGACCAGGACTGATTATCTTAGAGAAACCTGCCTCATTTGCATGTTGTTCTGGTGGGGTGAACTAACCCCAGGAAGTGCCCAGAAGGAAAAGCAGACAGCCTGGGCACTGTCACAGATAAGACAGCACAGGGCTAATGGCAGGCACTGCCTATAAGCCACCCCACTCTAGGAAGTCTGGGGGCCTGAATGAACGTGAGCAGCAGGCCATCACCCACAAGGAGCTCTCGGCTAAGAGAAGGCCTGACTTTCAGACAGAGATTAACCTGGGATCCCTAAGGTGGGATCCAGCGTCCCTCCTCATAAGCCCAGACTGCCCACAAGCCTTCACCTGTCTTGGAAAGCAGTGAAGTAGGCTTTAAATGGCAGAGGTGTCCAGAGGGAAAACACATCTGCTTCAGAGGTTTTTACCGGCAGTGGTGGCAGCCTCTGCATGTTTCTGACAAAGTTCAGCATCAGAGACAGTGGCCAAATGGGCTTAAGGGAGCAGGCTTGGGCCTCGTGGCTCAACTCCACCCACCAGAAAGTGGAGAGTTTGAGGGTACAACCTAGGTGAATGAGGCCCAATTACAGGTTCACCTGAAATATCCATGCAACCGAGAAAAATGTATCCGAAGTCTGAATCCGCTGGATCCCAAATGCTGCTGCCCAGCTGTACCTGGTCTGGCCTTCCCTCCTCACCCATCCTCCAGCTTGAAGGATGGATACAAACATGCTCCAGGCAGGACTATTTCAGGTCCACATTCTCTATCCTATCTACTCTTTAGGAGAAATGGGAAATTTGGAAGGTAAAGTAAAATCAGTGTTGTATTAATACTACCAACCCCTTTCTGAAATAGAAAAATATTAAGAAAATGGGCTGATTTATAATTAAAGGTGTTTTATCTTAGGAAGAGTGTTTACTTTAAAATTTTTACTTATAATTAAATCTTGCTTTAATTAGAAGTGAAATTTGCACGTTAAATTACACTTAATGCATTTCCCAAACTTAAAAATTGAACCCTAGATTGCAGGCAATCAACCCGGTCAGGACTTGACTCCTACACACACATATGTATGCACATGTTCATGTAGACACACGTGTACTTTTTAACAAGAAACAGGCCCATTTCAACTGTATTGTCAACACTCTGAATGTAAAACTCTTGCTTTTTAGGCTTAACCTCAGGGTTAATCATAAGGCAATTGGCTTATTTGCCCCCAAGCATAAACATGTGTTACTCCCATGAGAACAAGAGCATTATTTCATGCTTAGAAAGCAGGCATAAGTATCAGTGTTCAAACCAGCCCAAGCGAAAATTTAGGCTTGGACAAACGTCAGGCTCAGCCTGTGGTCTATTTCACTGTTAGAAAGAACTTTCGATGGCTTTAGTTAATCACTGGGGCTAAGCATTCCTGCACTCGCATTCCTTCTTCCAGCAGTCTCGGGACTCAGGAATTCACACCGAGTATGAGAAGTGGAGTGAGTACATCCTCGCTTCCTCTTTTCCCCTCTCACACATCAAAGTGGGAACTGGAACCAATTGAGACCACGTGTGAATCTGGTTGATCATCGTTTTGGTATTGCAAGAGATCTGGGTGCAGTACTAGTTTGGAATGGTTCGCTGAGAAAAAGCACTGAGGTGGGCTTTGGAAGACCTGGGTTCTGGTCCTGGCACCGTCTTTCCTCCTTGGCCAGTCAGGTTGTCTGGACCTGCCGTGACAGCATCCATGAGTGATGTACGACGTAACCTTGGCCGAGCTCTCGGACCCGAGTTACTTACATGTCACCAAGGCTACTCATGCCTAACCTGTGCGTATGAGTGGGTTAAGGGCAAGCATGTCAGAGAGAAAAGCACTAGCACTGTCATTAGGCCAAGGAGACCGGTTCCATTCATGGTTTAGGAAGGACTGGGCTCTTCTGGGGGCGGGGGGTTGGGGGGGGACAGTTGGCTCTGCATGTTACCCCGTCTGGCGCCCGCCAGCCTCAAAGCCTCCAGCTCCACCTCCTGGTGTGGCTAATTCTGAGGAAACACTTTCACAGCCGCAGCAGACTGGCCCCTTTCTTCCTCTCCCTGAGCCTGGGCGAGATTCTTCTGCCCAGCAAGTTTCACAATTTTCATTTCACCCAGAGTTCTGGATGGCAGGGTGAACCTAGGCCTTAGTCACTCCTGGCTGAAAGATAAGCCCTCAGCTGTTCGTTTATTTGGTTTCCTCCAAATAAGCACTTCCCTCCCATCAAGTTTTCACTTGGCTAAGAAAGGAAGTATCTTTCTCTTAAGCTGCCTGACTTAGGAGCTCTTAAACTCCTCCAAAATCTTGGGAAAGGGGAGTTTATTTTAATTGCCTACAGCCTGATTTCATTTGGGCCTGGCAGGCTTGGCGAATCCTGACTTTCCATCCAGTTTGTCTTTCTATCCTTGTCCAAAATCCAAAATGCCTAGGAGAGCAATTAGCCCAAATCAAAGTGTCTGGGGCAGACTGTGAACAGCAGGCTTTGTGAGTGACACTGAACAGAGCTGGACAGCTACAGATTGCTAAGCTGTTGCACTGCCAGTGTCTGGGACACTCACGTGAATCCCAACAGTGTCATCCTTCAAGATGACTTCACTTTTGCCCTTAACTAGAAATGCATCCATTCTCTTTGGAAGTTGGTGTTTGAATCTATACTCAGAATGCTGCTCTCAGGACCAGCACACCTACTGTAAAAGTCATATACGCACCTGAGAGCAAGACCTTTACAATGAGCACCTATCATGAACCAGGCATGAAGCAGGGTGCTTTGGTTACATGACCTAACATAATTCTCTTCACCACCATTATTTTACAGATAGGGAAAACCAAGGCACTGAGGAGTTACGTGACTTGCGCAGGTCCCATAGCCAGTAAATGGTAAGGTTAGGATTCAGGATCCTTCTACCTAGCTCCAAACCTGTACTTTTCTGCCATCACACCTGGATGCCTCCTCATTATAAAAGTCCCTCAACACATTCTTAAAGCAGGGCACTCTCTATGTTCGTGCAGCGGGTCTGCAGTCATAGTACTTGGCACGCCACATGCTCTCTCCGCCTCACCCCACCCTCAGCTACTCAGTGCCAGAAGCCAACTGACCATGTGTGTCAGCTGCCGAGGAGAGGAAGGGGCTTTCTGGGTCTAGGAGAGTGTTTCTCAAGACTGATCTAGGAATAGCACATCAGAATGAGGTGGCTTTCGTACACATAAGGCCTGAGAACCCCCGAGTGTGGGAGAGTGTTCTAAAATTCCCCCCACGTGCATCTAAGGCTTGAAGGCCATCTCAGGAATGAGCGTGCTTCTGACACAGACCCACGCATAGGCATTCCTGTGTGTCTGGTCCACGGGGGGCACAGACGTGGTCCTGGATGCCACTCAGCCGATCTGTCTGCATCCCGCTTGCAGCTCAAATCACGTGTGAACCCAGTCTCCCACAAAGCTGTGCCTCAGGAAGCAGTGAAGAAACGTTGCTGAACCAGTTTCCAAACCAGAAGTGTGCCCATTTGTGAGCTGCAGGATGCAACCTGGCTGACAGTTCGCTGTAGTTCTCGCATTCACAACCCGGGGACAGGAGACCTGGGGAAGGTCAGGACAGCTGGAAGTGTGAAATGAATGCAGCCCTGCATAGCTGTCAAAGGATCAAGCTGTCTGCGGCGGCTGACTGACCATGCACACACACACTCGGCAGCACCCAGCTAGGCATTACCTACTTCACCACCGGTGTAGAAGTCAGTGTTTGTCGGGTGAACGACAGCATCACTGTCGATCGAGGCAATGTCAGCCTGTACAACTTGCAACTATAACAGGTAAACAAATGTATATCAACTGTGTTGGACCGAGACCCACGCACAGGCACATTTACTAAGGCCCCAACGGCAGGGCTGGCCTACCTGGTCGACTCCAACATATGAGCCAAAAGGGCAATCAGTCCACGAAGTGTGCGCACATGTGGATGGGGGTGAGGCGAGGAGGAGGAGGAATATCAAATGTGACATGTTTAAATTAAACATTTGAATGACAAGTCCAAAAAAAGAGAAACAGACACATGAGATCATTTCCAAAGGTTAAAAGAAATAACAAAACAATGAATGCCCCACTTGACTTCGCAAAAGCCTGTAAGACTGGCACCCCACTGAGAAGGCTACTAAAACATGGCATCTGTTTTTTAAAAAACGTGGACTATCAGGCGAACCAAAACAACAAGTTTCTCCATTTTATCGGCAGTAGTCATCTTTTAGGGTTTGATTTTTATTCCTGTGATGTTCATCATTTTGTCTGCCTTCGAGGGACATCTCTTGAAAACTGAGAAAACAGTATAGGTGTGCACAGAGGAATGCCTTTATTTTTCCCCCTCGATGTGTAAAAATATTTTTCCAGCCTACCTCTTATTCTGATCAATCTCATTTTTATGTATTTTACATATAAAATATACTATGGATAGATAGGATCCTAGTTTTTTCTAGCTTGTGGGGTTTTTTTTTGTTTTTGTTTTTTTAAAGAAAGTATCTGTTTAAGGCAGTTAGAAAACAAGTTCAAGCAGGGCATTTTTGAGTCCCAGTTCTCATGTCTTCAGCCCACTACTGTACCCAGTTTGTGTGGGTCGGGCCTGGGCTGTGGCATGAGCATCTCTCCCGGTAAGGAAATCTGCCATCTTACAAAGGTGGCCGAAGATGGGAACTAAAGATACACAAAACATACCTAAGTCAGCATCAGGCACAAGGCTGCCTTGGTGGGCACCTGCTAGGCTGTCGCCCCTGCAAGGCTCACACCTAAGGAAACAGGAGCCTTCATTGTGCCCTAAGCTGACAGTTCTTCCCTGTAAAGGTGAAGCCACAGAGTGGGACACCTGAGGGGTACCCTTCAGCTTGCCCTGAACCGTCCACCCTCCTGTGCAGGGAGATGCCATGGCTCTGGGGCAGTTTTCCTCTGGAAGAACTCACTCAGAAAGAGATATTGCCCTTCTTTTTAAAATCATACACAAGCCAAGTAATTCATGAAGGTGGCGGCACTCAGTCATATACTGTTTTCAGTTGTAGAAGAAGTCGAAGTGAGAGTAGGTGGTGAATTTGGGGGAAATCAATTTGCTGGTGGATTAAAGACAACTTAATAGTATACTGATACAGCTTAATTGTCTCCCTTCTCAAGTGTTTTCACGCTTTGTTTGTCATTTCTAATTAAGGCTTAAATGGAGAAACTATCATTTTGTAGTTACCTGAGATGTTTCAGTTCTTAAAAAAAAAACAAAAACAAAACAAAAAAACCCCACAGTTTTAAAAAATCCCCCCCGGGTAACCAGCAGTCAGTGTGATCATTATGGAAGAGAATTTAGATGGCAATATATTTATAATCAAGGGGAAAGCAGCCAATCGGGCTTAATAAAACATAATCAGATCATTCCCATTTGGAATGGCTTGAAGTAAGTAGACATTCAATGTCTACCCTCAAACATTAATCTAGGTTTTGGGAATTTGGTTTGACCATCTTAAGTCTGAGAGGATGAAAAGCCTAAATTCTGGGTTCCATAACTTTTCAACTGACAGCTGATGGTGCCAAACCCCATCCCCAATTACCTAGGTCATCTTTAAGGTCAATGTCAGCATTGGTAGGATTGATTATGGCCTCCACCTCAAAGCCGGCTAAATTACTGATTTCACTGTGAATAAGGTTCAGCTGAAAAGAAAAGCATGAGGTGGGAAATAACAGGACAGCTGGGAAGTCACAGAGACGTGAGCCTTGGGATACAGATGAAGGGCGGTGGACACTCCAGGTGCACTGGGCACAAAGGGGAAGAGGGAGTCACTGGCTAAACTGAATCCAAGTCAAATGAAAGACTCAAATGCCACTCGGGATGCTAAAAAGAAGCAAGCTAGGCTGAGGGTCCAGAACGTGTTTGCCTGGTGATGCCTGGGACCAAAGGGAGGCATAAGCCGTATCAGGCTGGTGGATCCACTTCCCTTGAAAAGAACTTGTGATCTGGGGGCCCAAGTTCAGCAGCTATCAGGACCCAGAGTCAAGTACTCATTGCTGGGGTAGGGTGGGGTGGTATATGTGACCGTCCCCTTTTTTGAGCACTGGGATGGTGTGGAAGTCCTAGCTGGTTTGGGCAAACCCCTCGTAGCTCTACCATTCTCTTCCAAGTGGTCATGGGTCTTTGAGGCTGTCCCCATCACCGTGACTACTAGCTGGCTGGTTCCTGTGCCCTGCTCAGGGGTGGTGAGAAGCAAGAATGGCCTGTCACTTGGTAACATCTAATTTTATGTGCCTGTTAGTCATGTAATACTGAAGTTCTGGCCAAACCCAGGAAGAGACACAGCAGTTCTCCAGCAAGACAGTGTGTCTTTTAAACTGTTCACGTTGTTGGTGAGGCTACTCTGAGGCCCAAGGGGTAGAGCATTGTCTTTGAGTGAGTTTTATGAGTAACCTACCAACCTGAGTCTTTGTAAAGAACCGCTGAATGTCCTCCCTCCCCACTGTTACTCTGGTGCCATGGCAACCCTCAGTTTGAGAGGAATCCTAAGTTCTAGACTGGCTGTCAGAGGGCAGGGGGAATTAGCTGGCCCAGGATCCCCTTCCTGTTCTTAGGTCCAAGCGCCTGCAGCTCAGCACTCACACTCCCTCAGGGAAGATGGCTATTCTTCAGTGACAGACATTCCTACCAGATGCAGCAGAGAGCAATGCCCAGAGGAGTGGATGACCAAGACCAACTGCAATCCCGGCTTGGGGAGCTGACCGCACCCTCAGGGCCCAGCAGAGCAGGCACTTAGTCCAGGCGCTCACTCCCAGGAGAGGGCCGTGTGCAGACACTCGGCTGGGACGCTCTTGGCAACTGAGCTCCAAGTCCCTGAATTTCTGGGGCCAAACATTTTGTTGAAAACAAAACCAAACAAAAAACCTGATGTGCTATAAGCAGTAGAAATATAAACCCACATTTCTGATTCCCAGACGCAATCAGCAGATTCTCAAAAAAGGGACCTGCTTAGACTGAAAGTTGTGGAAATGAATTTGGTCTTATGGCCGGGGGAAGGACTCTGGCTAGGCCCTGCCACAGTGTGGCACGCCTCATTTTTAGTTAGGGCTCGAAGAGAGAAGAGGTACAAGCTCTCTCCACTTGGACTTTCTGGGGTGTGGTTCCCAGCACTGCAGGGTAATTAGGGGCCAGCCACTGGCATTCCTGAAGCTGAAGGAAGCCCACTGGGGTGCCCTCACACAGTGAAGCTCTCAGAGCACAGGTCCTGGTGCCAGGACAGAGGCACAGAAGAGACAGCATCAGGGAGAGGGTGCTAATGGTGTCGGCTCAGGGGGAAGGGGTGTGGAGGGGCAAACTGGGCGGGGGGTCAGGGTCTCAGAGTAAGGCAAGTGAAGGTTTAGGGTTCAGGACAAGGGTGAAGGGTTTGATTATGGTATCATGTAAGTACTGCGTATGACTTCAAGCAAATGCTGTTTATAAAAACTCAGATGAAGCCAGTACTCCCTGCTCCCCACCAAAAATAAAAACCCACACTGTGTGAAGCAGCAGGAGATTGTTGGGGGAGGAAGGGAAAGGAGAAAAAGGGGAAAAGAACACTTCACTTGGTGTTATGGAGGAATACACTTTAAAGACATCTAGGAGATTCCTTTTCTGTTTGTTTAAAAACCATACACGTTTAAATCTTTAAACTTCGTAATAGTTCTTTCTAATTGTATAGACACTTCTGGATTTGTATTCAGAAATGTCTCACCGGAAAATCAGCTACTGCCATGGGCTCTGATTCAACTAGCCGGGGAGACCTTGGTAGACTGTCTCTGCCTCTGCCTGGGGAGCACGCCCCCCGCTCTTCAGGGCTTTCTGGGGGAAAGTGCGGGGTTTTGTGGCCTTGCTGAAGCGAGGGAGCGGTTGCTAACAGAATTCCCAGCTGACTCAGGGCTCATCACCTTCCCTCTGAGCAGAAGCAGCCCCGCTCTTGGAAGCACTGAATCCTGCACATCAGGGAGCCACTGCCACCAGCATGGAGAAGCCCCAGCTAACCAAGTGCAGTTTCACTCTCACCCACATCATGCTCTGCTGGGTACCAGGCTCAACAGAAGTCCTCAGGGTGAGGGGTTGAGCCACAAAACAGTATTGCTATTAAAAATGTACAATTATAGAGGACTATAAAGCATGTGCTTGGGGGAGGGGGACGGTCTGTGTTTGGGAGAGGAATGGGGAGGGGAGAGGACAAATTGCTTCAGGCCCTTTGCAAAGACAGATGGGCAATCATCTTGGCTTGGGCAGGCTGGCCCAGGGGGCAGAAGCCAACAGTGATCTGATCATCTGGTCATGAAACAAGAACAGAAGCTCCCCTGGACAGGAGAAGGATGAGCAGAGGCCACGTATACACATGCCTGAAAAGGATCTCACTGTGCAGAGGACACACGCCAATAGGCCTGGCAGGCCCAGGATAGATGCCCAGTCCTAGGAGGTCCCAGGCCCCCCTAAGCCCACCCAGGGTCAAATCCACCTGGGCCTCTTAGCCAAAGGGGCCCACAGCTGTCTGAAGCACATGGCAGAGCAGGGGTATTTGTGGGCTGGGAAATCAGATTTCTGGGAAACTGTGAAAATTCCCAAGTTTAGTCTGATTTTCTGGGAGGGAGGAGGGTCATTAATGATTTCAGAATGTGAATAAGGTGACTACTTCCTTGTCTTAACATTGGGAAAGATGGAAAACTAAGTTTTAAACCACAGAATGGTGAATTTAAAGTATCTGTGAAGATTGCTGGCCACTGGAGAGAGTGCCAGTTATAGAGCAGAAAGGGGGTCCCACTTGGCTGCAGGGTTGGGGGAAGGGGACTGAGCTAAATGTCCTTCAAGATCTCTTCCACCACGGGGACCTGATGATGCTCACGTCAGTGGGCTCTGCTGGAGCCAGCCTCTGATGTCTACAGTACGCAGTCTCCCCTCGAGGGGTTATGCCCAGTTAACCCTTGTTGCCTACTCCTGATGTGAACTCGTTAGGCTACAAGCTCCTTGAAGGCAGAGTGCAGGCTGCCTCCTGCCCAAGGGCCATCCAATGCCTAAGACAGTGCTTGGGTTTCTGTAGGCCCACAAACAGCTGGAACTGAATGTCAAACATCCAGACACAACTTTAAGATGAAGTGAACAAACCGCTTCCCTGAAAGCAGGGCCAATGGAAAGGCCAGAGCTCAGGAACCGGGCCCTTGGCCTGGCTGGGACCTGAGGTGGCTCAAAGCTAACCTGGCTATCCTGGAAGGGAGGACGGCACCCACCACTGAGAGCAGGTCGGGAGGCAGCCTGCCCATGATAAAGGAAGGAGCCGGTGGCTTGGGGCTACTGGATAGACATCTGGCTGCCTTGACATGACCTCCTTGGCTACAGGAAATAGTACAATCTTTTTTTTTTTTTTTTACATATGTGATCAGAAATTCAATTTTAGGAAATAAATGTGATTTTTAAAGATTATCTGAGTGACTTGTTAAGTCTAGCCTGTCACTGTCCAGACTAGCCTGTTCATATCTCTCATTCCCTCACAATGGACAAGGAAGACTTCTTTCCCTGTGCCCACCACATAAAATGCAACGCTTTTCCTGTCCCCAGGGTCCACTTTAACTAAGGAGAATGGAGAGGTGAGGTCTTCCACAGAACTGTTTCCACTTCCTCATGGATCACCATGTGTTCCCTGTGGCCTGATCCAGGGTCCATTCCTGCCCTGGCCTCTGGGGTGGAGAGACTCCTTCCTCTGTACTATGCTGCCAGCCTGCATGCATTCCCCAGCCTGAATTCCCCCAGAGGCCTCAGGCTTGGAGGTGGCATCTGGTGGGTTTCAGGCTAGAATGTGCCACACAAAGACAAGGACCCTGTGGGCACTGCTGGAGGCCCAGAAGCATGGCTTCATCAGCGTCAGCCATAGGGTGGAAGAGGGTGGTGGGCCTTTCCTCCTCATTCCTGCTTCAAGAGCTCCCTCTCTTTTTACTGTTCCCCAGCCCCTAGGACTAGGGTGTCTGGATCTGAGGAAGAAAACCCACGGTACCTACCCCTGCCTCTAGTGGCCCACAGGGCTGTGGCTGCGATCCTGATAGTTGGGGAGGCACACACGCATGCCCTCCTGACACTGCTTTCCCAACTGCTTCTAATAATACTGACTCTTCCAAGGAAGCCTACATCACTTACTACAACTGACACAGATTTATAGAAATACACATTGGAAGTACTTTTTTTGGACATTAAGCTTTTTAAATCTCTGAGAAGAAGCTGAGAATCTCCACTGAACCACAAAGCAAACACATTTAGTCGATTCAGTTTCACAGCACTGTTTCCCTTTTGAAAACAATTCAACAATGTGTGTGAATACTGGGTAAAATCAGAGAGCAATGAGGGCGGTTACTCCTGAGATGTCAGTATGTGAAATACATTATTATCAACAACAATTAGATCCCAGGCTCCTAAGCCCTGGGCCAGCTTCTCCTGCAAGTAGCTTAGCAACTGTGCCTTTCAGGGCTGTAGCGAGCACAGTATCACCTTTCTGACCTCAGCTTGCTTTGCACTATTCTAGCATTGGTTTCACTGTCACAGGTGGAAAGTAAGACTCATAAAACACAGGGCACCATACAGTCCCCATTGTAAAGGACCCTTTCTGAAACACTTCCTAAAATCCAAGTCAATATTAATGTCTGTAATAGTGACATTTTAAAATGTGCTTTGTGTAAAAATTCCTATGTGTCAGTTTGACCACTCTGGTCCCTTTTGCACTAAATGCCATGACTTTCACTCGACAGTAAAAACTATTTATAAAGGGCCAGAAAGTCCTGCTTCAAAATAACGCTCTCAACTATGAACAATTATTCCCTCTCATGCTGCAGGGCACAGGGTTCCAGAAAGGGTTGCTAGGACACTAGCTTCTAACAGGGTGCCCAGGCTGACTTGAGATGATGCTTTATGCTGTGACACCACTTTTGGGGAGAAACAGTTTACTCTGCTAAAGGGCACCTGCAGGGCTGGATTTGGGGGTAGCTCATCCTGGATGTGTGTGTCCTGGGTCATTAAGCTGGAAGCAAAGGGCAGCCTTGTGGTAGTTTGGGATTCTGTTCTCACCACTCACACCTGACTGTGTGATACGGGAAAGAAGGCAGGTGTTCTTTCTGGATCTGCACTCAGCCCCTTCTCTCACGTCTGACCATGTTACACTGGGCTCCAGTTCAACCAGTCCCTTCAGGCTCTCCCTCCAAAAGTCAAGATATCAAAAAGCCACATTAGTTTTGCTGTCAAGCCTCCATCTTCCATTTTCCTCTATCTCCTAAATAATATTAGACAACATGCCAGTGCTTCTCTATAGCTTTTTGGACTCTCCCTCCCCAACCATGAGTGGAGTATAGTCAGTATTAGCTGGATTTGTACTTTCTGGTACTTTCCTGCCTGTGGTGCCTGGTCCTGAGGCTTGAGACCAGGCCGTACCCAAAATGGAGGAGATGGCACTGCTTGGTTGCAGAGGAGCTAGCAATGTGTCTGCAGTCTTTGTTGCCTCCCTTCCCTTCCAGGGCTTGTATGCAGCAGACGAGGCCCTGATCCCAAGGCCAAGAAGGGCATCTCCATTTGTACATGGACATCTGTATGGCTGAGTATGGCTATTCCGGAAATCCAGCAAGGGGGTGTGAGGAGTTCTGATTTGACGCTGGCTTTGGGGTAACCAGCAGGAGAGAGCAAGAAGAACACAGGGAAGGGAGAGGCCAGGGTCAGGGCACGCGAGAGTCGGGTACGGGAAGGAGTGAGGGAGAGGGTGGACCCAGGCACTGAACTGTTCTACCTGCTTAACAGGTTTTCGAGTCCTGGCTAATCGTCAGCATTAGGGATCTGAAGCACACTGGAGCTAGTCCTAAATCGCAGAGCTTTTTCGCACTTTAGTTCAAACCAAAGCAATCTGGATGACAGGTCACGTTAACTTTCAATATATTACCCAAAGGACAGGTTAAAGGGTGTGAAAGTAAACCCAGGTGGTTGCCTTCACTGCTGAGCTGAAATTTTATAAATAAAAAATATTTTAAACAAAAACTTTCAAAGCCCCAGACCTTAAGATGACAGATAGTGCTGCTTATTTTTTCCTTTGAAAAATGCATACAAAATACAGATAATGGTTATAAAATGTACACTGTAATGGTTATTTGCTGCTGGAACACAGAGTCCACCACAGGAATTGCATCATGAAAGCCTGAGTGCAATTAGCGACAGGAAGAGGGAGGGGGAGGAGGAGCATTTGCAATGACATGAGCAGGAGGACTGTGTCACTGAGATGCAAAAGAAAACTGACAGTGAGGTTTTAAAAATGATGCAGCTTCAGAACCAAGTTGTTCACCACATGCAAACTAAAAGCTCAAATCCATGCCTTTAATTTTTTTTAATGTAGGATAAAAAAAATTCAGAAAAGTAATTCCCACTCTCTCTCCACCCCCTTTTTTGGTGTTAACAGAGAAATATGAACTCTCATTCTCAGGTCTTAAAAGCCTTTGCATCATTTTTATTTTCAACAAAAGTGAATCATTTGTTACAAAACCATGGCGTCCTGGCAAATTTGCATCACTGGGGCGGCTGAAAACATATTGCCCACGGTTAAAACAAACAAACGATTGGCTTGAGGAGTCCTTAGGTGGCACAGTGTGTCTAGCAACAATCCCGCCCCCTGGATCAAGGTTCCACCTTCCGTGCCCACCGGAACACCTGGGCTGCCTGCTAGATCTTTCCCTTTCTAGGACCCAGTTTTGACTTCCAGCTGCTTTTCTGGGCAGGACTACAGGATGACCAGGTCATCCCATATACACAGCTCCTTCCACAGACTAAGCCCAGGGTGTCCCGACCCCCACAGGAGCTGCTGTCCCTCTTCTTTACCACCATCTCCTCTCCCCGCCTGCCAGTCTCCCCTCAGCACCCTGTCCAGCCCTCCCTGAGTCCTCTCCTAAAGCCGCCCCAGGCCCCACTCTCTCCTCCAGCCCATGAGGCCAGGAGTGGTCCTCAGTCAGCCTTCCTGCTGGTGGAGGCACCCATCTGTCCCAGGGCCCGCGAGCAGACCGGGGCCCGTGTTTGCCTACCTTCTGGCCGAGGAAGAGGCTCTTGGTGGAGAGCACAGTGAAGCCATCGGCGGGTGTGCCCTCGGTCGTGCTGTCAGCGCTGGCTGCCTTGCTGACTTCTCCCTGCTTCTTCTTGCACAAACAGAAGAGTCAGTATGAGGCCTGCACAGATGGAGACCACGTGAATCTGGGCTTTTCTAACAGGCAGGTGAATGCCCATAATACTCAAGAGAAAACAGGAAACTAAACCACTACTAGTTCTCAGCATTTGTCAAAGTGGGGGCTGCAGGCTTATTTTGAAGTCCAAGAGTAAAGAGTGCTAAAACTGTATTTTCATCACCTTTATAATCTTAAAAAAAGAGCTACCTAAAGGCAAAACTTCACAGTGATAATTTAGAACAGAACCACTTGCATAACTTTAGACCAAGTAAATGTCTCTTAATTCAGGGTCTTCACTTTCTAGATGCCTGTACAGTATTCACGTCTGCAGGGAAAAACCAAACTGCTCTGGATCCTTAGTTCTCAAAGAGCCAAATATCAGACCAAGGATCATCACCCTCCAACCCTCCGAGCCCAGGAGGTAAGACTCTCCCACACTCTTTCATTAAGACCCGCCTTGGAGAAGGAACCATATGGGGGCTGTTGGTGAGCCTGTCTGTCCCCTTGAGATGCCCCACCCTCCTGCAGTAAGCATGGATCTTGGCAGGCTCTTGGGCCTCTTTCCAGCATCATTCAGACTGAAGTATATGTCCTCTGGGGTTTCCAAGAGCCTTGCAAAGGTATGCTGTGTAGAAAAGTATGATTACTTTCCAGATCCTCTGCTGCCTAATGTCCTTCCTCCTGAAGTGGATCTGCCCTAAGAGTGATCTATGCTTGCAATCAAGGTTTCATGCTGGGTCTCCCTTCACAACCATTTCTCCCACTTCCCAAGAGTGAATATTAGCACCACCCTTCAAGTAGGGATAAATGTCTTTCTCAGTCTTTTATTTCTGTCAAGGACGAGGCTTGTATTAGAAATGGATATTTTGGCTCATTTGGGGATATTTTGCATTCAGATATATTGTGGAGTGAGAAAAGTGGGCACAATAGCAATTTTTGTTTAGGTACTTTTTCCTTCCCCCAATTATTATCAAAAAGGACATTACTCCTGAGGATGGTCCAGTGGGAGCAAATCAACAAAGTACGGGGTGAGAAATATTATAAAATATATAAAATATGATAAATGGCCATGGCTTCCTGAAGGAAGGATCTGGACAGAAAACTCAGGGCAAGGCCCGTGCCCTATCCATTTTCCCTTTTAATACTCAAATTCATTAACATATTAATATTTTTACTTACACTGAAAAATAAGGTCTAATTTTACTAAGTGCTTTAACAATAAGGACTGCTTTGGCATTTAGGTTATATGGCTAACCTGGAACATTTTTCATTAATTAAATGAGCTAAATCTGATGCTCCAAGATTTTGATATAAATGGTAAGACAGAAAGCATTTTAACAAGAAACATGGTATTAGCAAAGATATAGTAAAATTATCACTATTTTGGTTTTCCTAACACTTCAAGTGTATCAGATTTGACAGGTATAATCAACAATTGCATGGTAAGTCTTAGTAAAGCCTTTTTGATATACTTTCCAGGAAATAAGAAAAGCAAAGACAGGACGACAAATCCTTTCACGAGTCAGATGTTTCTAATTCTGTGCTTTCAACAAAACTGAAGAAATACCAAATTGAGTTAACAGACCATTAAAGAAAAGACTGATGGAGTTTAGTTAACAGTAATGTACCAATGCGGGTTTCTTAGTTGTGATGAACATACCAGGGTTATGGAAGATGTTAACAACAGGGAAACTGGGTAAGGGATATTCAGGAACTCTCTATATGGGCTTTGTAACTTCTGTAAATCTAAAACCGTTCTAAAATAAAACATTTATTAAAACAAATTGATGACAGAGTACTATGTGATTGTTGGCATGTAACTCAGAAAGAGTTCAGAGGATTGAGCGACGTTGCTATAACAAAATCCTTTCCAGTCCCATTTAATTACTTTTGTGAACAAGATTTCCCAGGCACTTATACCTATAAATAAAATATAGGATGATGACTCATTTTTACAATGAGCAACATTCATCTTAGGGTACTTGAGTTAACTGAAAAAACTATCTCCATGCATCCCATGACATGATACAGTTCCAAAAAAATTTTACTTCCTCCTTAATAGTTAAAATTAAAATCTGTCAAGTATTTCAGTTTGATCAACTGTGTATTATTAATACATGTGATAACTGTCCAATCCTGTGGAAACCATAACATTTAGTGCTTTTATGATCACAAGAAAATTTTTCAAAATGCATTTAAATTTATGTACATTATTTTTGTTGCGCAAATCACTAACATACTACAAGCAAAAAAAAAGTGTTACATTAGGATTAAAATTTGTGGGGCAAGTGAAAGGAAAATAAGGGCTCAAAGGAGTAAAATTATATAAATTTTCCAACTATTAAAGAAGAGCCTGTTTGTATATTTTGTGGTATATCAAATCATCACAGTAAGTAGATTTCTTTGGATACATTTAAATGATGAAAGAGTTTTCTTTTTAAATTTCAATATGTATTGTATATCAAAATTATACCCTTTGTAGTAGATATTTAAATTTATTATGAGAAGTTTAGCTGTCAAATTTTAGATGTATGAGCTATGAAGATTTTCAAAACTGCTTTAGGAAGTATGCAAGCAAAAAAGTTTTAAAGCCACTACTCTACCCAGTGAACACCATTCATACACGAGGTGCTCAGTAAGTGCTTGGGAATGAAATGCAGTTGCTAAGTAGATAAATATTTAGTGCTTCTGCCCAAGGATACTTGGATTTGAAGAGGTCAGAAAGCCCTAAATGATAGAATTTCAAGCATCTGGGAATTGGAGCTGGTTTTACTGGGAGGAGGGGACCTGAAAGGCTCCCTGTGCCCCTGATACAAGTCAGCAGCTGCCTATGCAGCCAGGTTATAAAGCTTAACCTGTGATAATTAATACTGATAATTTTCAGCAATGATTCATTTGCATATGGTTACCTGCATTAAAGCTGTTGCCCCACACTGTAAATTGGTTCAGCCACTATGGAAAAACAGTATAGAGGTTCCTCAAAAAATAAAAAATAGAACTACCATGTGCTCCAGCAATTCCACTTCTGGAAATATATCCAAAGGAAATGAAAACACTATATTGAGGAGATATCTGCATCCCCATGTTTCATAGCATTATTTACAATAGTCCAGACATGGAAACAACCTAAGTGCCCATCAACAGATGAATAAAGAAAATGTGATACACACACACACACACACACACACACACACACACACACACAGGAATATTATTTAGCCATAAAAAGGAAGATAATCCTGCTAGGAAGCTGAGAGTTCCAAATATGATGAACACAAACAAACCCATGCCAAGACACATTATAATTAAAGTGGCAAAAGTTAAAGACAAGGAGAGAATCTTTAAAACAGCAAGAGAAAACCTGTGACACACACACACACACAAAAACCCCATAAGGCTATCAGCAGATTTTTCAGCAAAAATTTTGCAGGCCAGAAGGGAGTGGCATGATTTTTCTAAATGCTAAAAGTAAAAAAACCTTCCCACCAAGAATACTCTACCTGGCAAAACTGTCCTTCAGAAGTGAAGAATACAGAAAGAGTTCTCCAGACAAACAAAAGCTAAAGGAGTTCATCACCACTAAACTGGCCTTAAAAGAAATAATAAAGGGACTTCTTTAAGCTCAAAAGAAAGGGCACTAATTAGTAACAGGAAAACATATGAAAAGTACAAGTACCTTTGTCACTGATAAAGATAAATATAAAGGTGGTAGATTAATCACTTATAAAGCTAGTATAAAGATTAAAAGACAAAAGAACTAAAAATAACTGTAACTACAATGATTAATTAAGAACTATACACAAGATAAAGAGGTGTAAAATGTGATGTCAGAAACATAAAACATGGAGAGAAGAGGGAAAATATAGAGCTGTTGAATGGGATCAAACGTGTTATCAATTTTAAATAGACTGTTATAAATATAAATTGTTATATATAAGCCTCATGATAAGCACAAAGCAAAAGTCTATAGTATATACACAAAAGAGAAAGGAATGTAAGTGTGCCACTAAAGAAAATCATCAAATCACAAAGGAAGAGAGCAAGAAAAGAAGAAAGGGGACTTCCCTGGTGGCGCAGTGGTTAAGAATCCGCCTGCCAATGCAGGGGACAAGGGTTCAAGCCCTGGTCCGGGAAGATCCCACATGCCGCAGAGCAACTAAGCCCGTGCCTGCAACGAGAGAAACTACCCCCATGAGAAGCCCATGCAACACAACGAAGAGTAGCCCCCCCTCACCGCAACTAGAGAAAAGCCCAAGCGCAGCAGCAAAGACCCAACGCAGCCAAAAATAAATGAGTAAATAAATTTATTTAAAAAAAAAAAAAGAAGAAAGGAACAGAGGAACTATTGGATTGGCCAAAAAGTGCCTTCAGTTTTTAAGTAAAAATAAAACTTTTCATTTTCATTTTTCATTTTCACCAAGAACTTTATTGAACGACGTATTCAACCTTTTGTTCCACTACCCTCTGCCATTGTTCAGGCAACTTCATAATTCCATCTTCCCCAAACTTTTTATATTTTTTGAGCAAAGAACTGTTCCAGGTGCCTTTTACAGTCTTCCAGGGAACTGAAATTTTTTCCATTAAGAGATTTTTGTAAAGACTGAAATAAATGGAAATCTGAAGGTGCAATGTCTGGTGAATACAGTGGATGAATCAGAACTTCCCAGCCAAGCTGTAACAGTTTTTGCCCAGTCATCAAAGAAATGTGCGGTCTTGCGTTGTCCTGATGGAAGATTATGAGTTTTCTGATGACTAATTCTGGATGCTTTTCATCGAGTGATATTTTTCAGTTGGTCTAACTGGGAGCAGTACTTGCTGGAATTAATCGTCTAGTTTTCCAGAAGGAGCTCATAGTAGAGGACTCCCTTCCAATCCCAGCATATACACAACACCACCTTCTCTGGATGAAGACTGACCTTTGGTGGGTTGGTGGTGGTTCATTTTGCTTGCCCCATGATCTCTTCTGTTCCACATTATTATACAGTATCCACTTTTCATCAACCATCACAATTTGTTTTAAAAACAGAACGTTTTCATTACGTTTAAGTAGAGAATCACATGGGGAAATATGGTCAAGAAGGTTTCTTTTTGCCTACCTTATGTGGAACCCAAATATCAAAGGGATTAACAAAACCAAGCTAGTGCAAATGATTTTCAACGCTTGATTTGGATATTTTGAGTATGTCCAGTATCTCCAGCGTGGTATAATCTTGATTTTTCTCAATTAATGTCTCGATTTGATTGCTATCAACTTCAGCTGGTCTACCCGACCGTGGAGCCTCGTCCAGGGAGAAATCTCCAGCACAAAACTTCGCAAACCACTTCTGACACATTTGATCAGTCACAGCACCTTCTCCATACACTGCACAAATCTTTTTTTTACGTTTCAGTTGCATTTTTACCTTTCTTGAAATAATAAAGCATAATATGCCTAAAATGTTGTTTTTTCTGCCATCTTCAGTATTAAAAAGGCTACACAAAAATTCACCAATTTTGGAGCTTCCCTGGTGGCACAGTGGTTGAGAGTCCGCCTGCCGATGCAGGGGACACGGGTTCGTGCCCTGGTCTGGGAAGATCCCACGTGCCGCCGAGTGGCTGGGCCCGTGAGCCATGGCTGCTGAGCCTGCGCGTCCGGAGCCTGTGCTCCACAACGGGAGAGGCCACAACAAGTGAGAGGCCCGCGTACCGCAAAAAAAAAAAAAATCACCAATTTTGATGTCTTTTATAAAATGCATGCTGATATGACAGCTGTCACAATACAATCTAACAAAATTTTTTCGAATGAAGTTAAAGACAACTAAGTGCTACGAGAGCCATCTTATGGAAAAAACCAAGTGAACCTTTTGGCCAACCCAATACAAAACAGCCAAAAAACAATTAACAAAATGGGAATTAAGTGCATACCTATCAATAGTTACTTTAAATGTAAATGCACTAAATTCTCCAATCAAAAGACACTGAGTGGCTGAGTGGATAAGTACACAACACCCATCTATATGCTGCCTACATGAGACACGCTTCAGATGTAGGGATATACACAGACTGAAAGTAAAGGGATGGAAGAACATTTTCCATGCAAATAAAAACCAAAAGAAAGCTGAGGTAGCTATACTTATATCAGACAAAATAGACTTTAAAACAATAACTGCAATGACAATGAATGTCATTACATAATCATAAAGGAGTCAATCCAACAAGAGGATATAATATTTGTAAATATTTATGCACCCAACACAGGAGCAAATAAATATATAAAGCAAGTATTAACAGACCTAAAAGAGAAACAGACAGCAACACAATAATAACAGGGGACATTAGTACCCCACTTTCATCCATGGACAGATCTTCCTTACAGAAAATCAGTAAGAAAACACTGGCCTTAAACAACATGTTAAACCAGATGGTTTTAAAAATATATACACAGCATATTCCACCCAAATCAACAGAATACACATTCCTCTCAAGTACACATATAACATTTTCCAGGATAGACCACATGATAGGCCACAAAACAAGCGCTAATAAACGTAAGAAATGATGTCAAGTATCTTTTCTGACCACAGTGGTATGAAACTAGAAATCAATTACAAGAAGGAAACTGGAAAAATCACAAATATATGAAGATTAAACAACATGTTACTGAACAACCAATAGGAAAGATTACTTATCTTTAGTTTATCTATTAGTTTCATTTACCTTTTCTATTGTCCTTTTAGTCTCTATTTCATTCATTTCTGCTCTGGCCTTTGTTATTTCCTTCCTTCTGCCAACTTTGGGCTTCATTTGTTCTTTTTCTAGTTCCTTCAGGTTATGTTTTTTTATTTGAGATTTAAAAAATTTTTTGATGTAGGCATTTATTATTATAAATTTGCCTCTTAGAACTGCTTTTGGTGCATGTCATAAGTTTTGGTAAGCTGTATTTCCATTTTCACTTGTCTGAAGGTTTAAAAAAATGTTTTTCCCTCTTTTCCTCTAGCCACAGCAATTAGGCAACAAAAAGAAAAGGCATCCAAATCAGAAAGAAAGAAGTAAAACTGTCACTATTTGAACATGACATGATATTATACACAGAAAACTCTAAAAACTCCACCAAAAATATTGTTAGAATAAATGAATTCAGTAAAGTTGTAGGACACAAAATCATTACACAGATTTCTGTGGTGTTTCCATACACTAATAATGAGCTATCATAAAGAGAAATTAAGAAAACAATTTACAACCACATTAAAAGGAATAAAATACCAAGGATTATATTTAACCAAGGAGGTGGAAGTCCTGCACGGTGAAAACTGTAAGGCACTGATGAAAGAAATTAAACACACAAATAAATGGAAAGATATTCTATGCTCAAGGACTGGAAGAATTAATACTGTTAAAATGCCCATACTACCCAAAGCAATCTACAGATCCAATGCAATCCCTAATAAAATTCCAATGGCGAGAGATCCCCAGCCAAGACAGCAGAAGAGAAGGACCTGAGCGCACCTCCTCTCACGAAAACGCCAAAATCGCAAGTAACTGCTGAACAGCCATCGACAAAAAAAACTAGAGCCTACCAAAAAAGAAATTTTCAAAGACAAAGAAGAAGCCACCACAAGACGGTAGGAAGGGCGCTTTCATGACATCATCGAATCCCATACCCAGCGGGTGGGCTTACCCACAAACTGGAAAATAATTATGTCACAGATGTTCTCCCACAGGAGTGAGAGTTCTGAGCCCCACGTCAGGCTCCCAAGTCTGGTGGTCTGGCATCGGGAGGAGGAACCATCAGAGCATTTGGCTTTGAAGGCCAATGGAGCTTAAGTGCAGGGGCTCTACATAACTGGGGGAAACAGAGACTCTGCTCTTAGAGGATGCACACAAGGTTTCATATACACTGGAACCCAGCACAGCAGTAACTCCACATAAGCCTCAGTTGGACCTACCTACGAGTCTTGGAGAGTCTCCTAAGGAGGCGAGGGTCGGCTATGACTCAGTGGAGGGGCAAGGACACTGGTGCCAAAGGTCCCAGAGAATACTGATTGGCATGAGCTCTCCCAGAGGTCACCATTTTGGCATCAAGACCTGGCCCTACCCAACAGCCTACAGGCTCTAGTACCAGTACACCTCAGGCCAAACAACCAGCAGGATAGAAACACAGCCCCACCATCAGCAGACAGGCTGCCTAAAGCTGTGCTGAGCTCACAGCCACCTCTAAACACACCCATTGACACAGCCCTGCCCAGCAGAGAAACTCAACCCAGCTCCACCCACCAGAGGGCAGGCATCAGTCCCTCACACCAGGAAGCCTGCACAAGTCCAGGACCAACCTCACCCACCAGAGGGCAGACACCAGAAACAAGAGGAGCTACGGGTCCTGCAGCCAGCAGAAGGAGACCATGAAAACAGAAAGTTAGACAAAATGATATGGCAGTAAAATATGTTCCAGACAAAGGAACAAGATAAAAACCCACAAGAACTAAGTGAAGTGCAGATAGGCAACCTACCTGAAAAGAATTTAGAAGAATGATAGTAAAGATAAGCCAAGATCTCAGAAAAAGAATGGAGGCACAGATCGAGAAGATACGAGAGACATTTAACAAAGAGCTAGAAGATATAAAGAATAAAGAAAGATGAACAATTCAATAACTGGAAAGAAAAATACACTAGTAAGAATCAGTAGCAGAGTAATTGAAGCAGAAGAAGAAATAAGTGAGATGGAAGACAGAATGGTGGAAAGCACTGCCGCAGAACAAAGAAAAAAATAATGTAAAGAAATGACAACAGTTTAAGAGACCTCTGGGACAACATTAAATGCACCAACATTTGCATTAGAGGGGTCCCAGAAGGAGAAGAGAGAGAAATGGCCTGAGAAAATATTTGAAGAGATTATAGCCAAAAACTTCCCTAACATGAGAAAGGAAACACTCACTCAAGTCCAGGAAGTGCAGAGACTCCCATACAGGATAAACCCAAGAAGGAACATGCTGAGACACATATTAGTCAAAGTGACAAAAATTAAAGACAAAGAAAAAATATTAAAAGCAACAAGGGAAAAGCAACAAATAACATACAAGGGAATCCCCATAAGGTTATCAGCTGATTTTTCAGCAGAAAGTTTGCAGGCCAGAAGGAAGTGGCACAATATATTTAAAGTGATGAAAAGGAAAAGTATATAACCAAGAATACTGTACCCAGCAAGGCTCTTGTTCAGACTTGACGGAGAAATCAAATGCTTTACAGATAAGCAAGACCTAAGAGAATTTAGCAGCACCAAACCAGCTTTACAATGAATGCTAAAGGAACTTCTCTAGGCAGAAGATAAAAGCCCAAACTAGAATCAAGAAAATTACGAATGGGAAAGCTCACCAGTAAAGGCAAACACACATTAAAGGTAGGAAATCATCCACACACAAGAAGAGAGTACAAATGCAGGATACAGGAAATGCATTTGAAACTGAGAGACCAGCAACTTATAACAATCTTCTACATACACAGACTGCTATATCAAAACCTCATGGGAACCACAAACCAAGAATCTACAGTAGATACATACACACACAAGGGAAAGCAATCCAAACACAACACTAAAGATAGTCACCAAATTACATGAGAAGAGAACAAAAGAGGAAAGGAAGAAAAAAACCTACAAAAACAATCCCAAGACAATTAACAAAATGGCAACAAGAACATACATATCGATAATTGCCTTAAATGTAAATGGATTAAATACTCCAAACAAAAGACACAGACTGGCTTAATGGATACAAAAACAAGACCTGTATATATGCTGGCTACAAGGGACCCACTTCAGATCTAGGGACACAGACTGAAAGTGAGGGGATGGAAAAAGGTATCCCATGCAAATGGAATCAAAAGAAAGCTGGAGTAGCAATACTCATATCAGACAAATTAGACTTTAATTTTTTTTTTTTTTTTGGCCACGCTGCACGGCATGTGGGAATCTCAGTTCCCTGACCAGGGATCGAACCCTGTGCCACCCTGCATCAGAAGTGTGCAGTCTTAACCACTAGACAACCAGGGAAATCCCCCAAATAGATTTTACAAGAATGCTACAAAGAAACAAAGAAGGATATTACATAATAATCAAGGGATCAATTCAAAAAGATATAACAATTGTAAATATATATGCACCAAATATAGGAGCACCTCAATATATAAAGCAAATGCTAACAGCCATAAAAGGAGAAATAGACATTAACACAATAATATGGGGGGATTTTAACACCTGACTTACATCTTTGAACAGATCATCCAGACAGAAAATCAATAAGGAAACACAGGCCTCAAATGACACATTAAACCAGATGGACTTAACTGATATATATAGAGCATTCCATCCAAAAGCACCAGAATTCACTTTCTTCTCAAGTGCACATGGAACATTCTCCAGGATAGATCACATCTTGGGCCACAAATCAAGCCTTGGTAAATTTAAGAAAACTGAAATCATATCAAGCCTCTTTTCTGACCACAACGCTATGAGATTAGAAATCAACTACAAGGGAAAAAAAAACTAAAAAAACACAAACACGTGGAGGCTAAACAATATGCTACTAAACAACCAATGGATCACTGAAGATATCAAAGAGAAAACCAAAAAATAGCTAAAAACAAATGAAAATGAAAGCATGACAATCCAAAACCTATAGGATGCAGGAAAAGTAGTTATAAGAGGTAAGTTCATAGCAATACAATCTTACCTCAGGAAACAAGAAAAATCTCAAACAAACTAACCTTATGCCAAAAGCAACTAGAAAGAGAACAAACAAAACCCAACGTTAGTATAAGGAAGGAAATCACAAAGATCAGAGCAGAAAAAAATTAGAGACAAAGAAAACAATAGAAAAGATCAATGAAACTAAAAGCTGGTTCTTTGAAAAGATAAACAAAATTGATAAACCTTTAGCCAGACTCATCAAGAAAAAAAGGGAGAGGGCTCAAATCAATAAAATTTGAAATGAAATAAGAGAAGTTACTATTAACACCGCAGAAATACAAAGATCATAAGTGACTACCTACAAGCAACTATATGCCCCAAAAAATGGACAACCTGGAAGAAATGGACAAATTCTTAGAAAGGTACAATCTTCCCAAACTGAACCAGGAAGAAATAGAAAATATGAACAGACCAATAACAACCACTGAAATTGAAACTGTGATTTTAAAACTCCCAACAGGGAATTCCCTGGTGGTCCAATGGTTAGGATCAGTGCTTTCACTGTGAGGGCCCAGGTTCAATCACTGGTTGAGGAACTAAGATCCCACAAGCTGCAGTGCAGCCAAAAACAAACAAACAAACAAAAAAAACCAAAAGAACTCCCAACAAACAAAAGTCCAGGACCAGATGGCTTCACAGGCGAATTCTATCAAACCTCCAGAGAAGAGCTAACACCTATCCTTCTCAAACTCTTCCAAAAAATTACAGAGGAAGGAACACTCCCAAACTCATTCTATGAGGCCACTGTCACCCTGATACTAAAAGCAAACAAAGATACCACAAAAAAAGAAAATTACAGGTCAATATCACTGATGAATACAGACAAAAATCCTCAACAAATACTAGCAAACTGAATCCAACAGTACATTAAAAGGACTTTACACTACGATCAAGTGGGATTTATCCCAGAGATGAAAGGATTTTTCAATATCTCTATATCAATCAGTGTGATACACCACATTAACAAATTGAAGAATAAAAACCATATGATCATCAATAGATGCAGAGAAAGCTTTTCACAAAATTCAACACCCTTTATGATAAAAACTCTCCAGAAAGTGAGCATAGAGGGAACATACCTCAACATAATAAAGGCCATACATCGATATGTCAAACCCACAGCTAACATCAGAGTCAATGGTGAAAAGCTGAAAACATTTTTTCTAAATCAGGAACAAGACAAGGATGTCCACTCTCGCCACTTTTCTTCAACATAGTTTTGGAAGTCCTAGCCATGGCAATCAGAGAAGAAAGAAACAAAAGGAATCCAAATTGGAAAAGAAGAAGTAAAACTGTCACTGTTTGCAGATGACAGGATACTATACATAGAGAATCCTAAAGATGCTACCAGAAAACTACTAGAGCTCATCAATGAATTCCGTCAAGTTGCAGGATACAAAATTAATACACAGAAATCTGTTGCATTCCTATACACTAAAAAAAGGTCATAAAGAGAAAATAAAGAAACAATCCCACTTACCATCGCATCAAAAAGAATAAAACACCTAGGAAAAAACCTATTCAAGGAGGCAAAAGACCTGTACTCTGAAAACTGTAAGACGCTGATGAAAAGAATCGAAGACGACACAAACAGATGGAAAGATATAACATGTTCTTGGATTGCAAGAATCAAAATGACTGTACTACCCAAGGCAATCTACAGATTAAGTGCAATCCCTATCAAATTACCAATGGCATTTTTTTGCAGATCTAGAACAAAAAAATCTTAAAATTTGTATGGAAACACCGAAGACCCCAAATAGCCAAAGCGATCTTGAGAAAGGAAAATGGAGCTGGAGGAATCAGGCTCCCTTACTTCAGACTATACTACAAAGCTACAGTCATCAAAACAGTATGGTACTGGCACAAAAACAAAAATAGAGATCAATGGAACAGGACAGAAAGCCCAGAAATAAACCCACACACCTATGGTCAAGTAATCTACAACAAAGGAGGCAAGAATATACAATGGAGAAAAGACAATTTCTTCAATAACTGGTGCTGGGGAAACTGGACAGCTACAGGTAAGAGAATGAAATTAGAACATTCTCTAACAGCATACACAAAAATAAACTCAAAATGTATCAAAGACCTAAATGTAAAGCCGACAGTATAAAACTCTTAGAGGAAAACGTAGGCAGAACACTCTTTGACATAAATCGCAGCAATATCTTTTTTGATCCCCCTCCTAAAGTAATGAAAACAAAAACAAACAAATGGGACCTAATGAAACTTAAAAGCTTCTGCACAGCAAAGGAAACCATAAACAAAATGAAAAGACAACACACAGAATGGGAGAAAATATTTGCAAACAATGCAACAGACAAGGGATTAATCTCCAAAATACACAAACAGCTCATGCAGCCCAACAGCAAAAAAATACACGCAACCCAATCAAAAAATGGGCAGAAGATCTAAACAGACATTTCTCCAAAGAAGACATACAGATGGCCAAAAGGCACATGGAAAGATTCTCTAATGATTAGAGAAATTCAAGTTGAAACTACAATGAGGTATCACCTCACAACGGTCAGAACGGCCATCATCAAAAAGTCTACAAACAATAAATGCTGGAGAGGTATGAAGAAAAGGGAACCCTCCTACACTGTTGGTGGGAACGTAAATTGGTACAGCCATTATGGAGAACAATACAGAGGTTCCTCAAATAACTAAAAATAGAGCTATCGTATGATCCAGCAATCCCACTCCTGGGCATATATTCCGAGAAAACCATCCTTTGAAAAGATACATGTACCCCAATGTTCACTGCAGCACTATTTACAATAGCCAAGACATGGAAGCAACCTAAATGTCCATCAACAGAGGAGTGGATAAAGAAGATGTGGTACATATATACAATGGAATATTACTCAGCCATAAAAAAGAATGAAGTACTGCCATTTGCAGCAACACAGATGGACCTAGAGATTATCATACTAAGTGAAGTCAGACAGAGAAAGACAAATATCATATCACTTGTATATGCAATCTTAAAAAATAATACAAATGAACTTATTTTCAAAACAGAAATAGACTCACAGACTTAGAAAACAAACTTATGGTTACCAAAGGGGAAGGGGCGAGGGGAAGGATAAATTAGGGGTTTGGGATTAACATACACTCTACTATATATAAAATAGATAATCAACAAGGACCTACTGTATAGCACAGAGTAGTCAATACTCTGCAATAACCTATATGTGAAAAGAATCTGAAAAAGAACAGACACATGTATATGTATAACTAAATCACTTTGCTGTACACCTGAAACTAACACAACATTGTAAACCAAATACACTCCAATATAAAATAAATTTAAAAAATAAAATGTGCTCTTAATAAAAAAAGTATATGTATGACTGAATGACCTTACTGTACAGCACAAATTAACACAACACTGTAAATCAACTATACTTCAATTTAAAAAAATAGTAAAATGTGAAAAAAAATTCCAATGGCATTTTTCACAGAAATAGAATAAACAATCTTAAAATTTGTATGGAACCACAAAAGACCCCCACATACCCAAAGCAATCTCGAGAAAGAACAAATCTGAAGGCATCATGCTCCCTCATTTCAAACTACATAACAAAGCTGTAGTCATGAAAACAGCATGGTATTGGCATAAAAACAGACATAAAGATCAATGGAACAGAACAGCAAGCCCAGAAATAAACCCAGGCATATACGGTCACTTCATTTACAACAAAGGAAGCAAGAATATACAATGGAGAAAGGACAGTGTCTTCAATAAATAGTGTTGGGAAAACTGGACAGCCAACGTAAAAGAATAAAACTGTACCACTATCTTACACTGTACACAAAAATTAACTCAAAATGGATTAAAAACTTGAACATAAGAGCTGAAACCATAAAACTCCTAGAGGAAAACGGACAGTAAGCTCTTTGATATTAGTATTGGCAATGACTTCAGATTTGACACCAAAAGAAAAGGCAACAAAAGCAAAAACAAACAAGTAGGACTATATCAAACTAAAAGGTTTCTGCACAACAAAGGAAACAATCAACGAAGTGGAAGAGCAACCTATGGAATGGCAGAAAATATCTGTGAATCATTTATCTGACAAGGGGTTAATATCCAAAATATATACAAACTCAGACAACTCAAGAGCAAAACACTCAAGACTATTTTTCCAAAGAAGACATACAGATGGCCAACTGGTACATGAAAAGGTGCTCAACATCGCTAATCATCAGGGAAATGCAAATCAAAACTACAACGATACAGCACCTCACACCTGTTAGAATGGCTATTATCAAAATGACAGGAAATAACAAGTGTTGGCAAGGATGTAGAGAAAAGAGAACCCTGGTACACTGTTGGTGGGAATGTAAACTGGAGCAGCTACTATGCAAAACATTATGGAGGCTCCTCAAAAAATTAAAAACAGGGGCTTCCCTGGTGGCGCAGTGGTTGAGAGTCCGCCTGCCGATGCAGGGGATACGGGTTCGTGCCCCGGTCTGGGAGGATCCCACATGCCACGGAGCGGCTGGGCCCGTGAGCCATGGCTGCTGAGCCTGCGCATCCGGAGCCTGCGCTCCGCAACGGGAGAGGCCACAACAGTGAGAGGCCCGTGTACCGCAAAAAAAAAAAAAAAAAAAAAAAATTAAAAACAGAACTCCCACATAATTCAGCAATTCCACTTCTGGGTGTTCATCCAAAGGAAACAAAAACACTCACTCAAAAGGATATATGCACCCCATGTTCATTGCAGCATTATTTATAATAGCCAAGATATGGAAATATGGAAAAAAACCTAAGTGTCCATCAATGGATGAATGGATAAAGAAAATATGATACACGTACACACACACACACCTATATAAAACAAAATGGAACATTCATCAGCCATAAAAGTGAAGGAAATTCTGCCATTTGCGACAAAATGGATGGACCTTGAGAGCACTATGCTAAGTGAAATAAGTCAGATAGAGAAATTAAAATACCATATACCACATAATCCCTCTTATATGTGGAATCTTAAAAAAACAATAACAAAAAAAAAAACAAACTCACAGGAAAAAAGATCAGATTTGTGGTTATCAGAGGCAGAGGGTTGGGGGAGGAGGGATGATTGGAGGAAAGTGGTCAAAAAGTACAAACTTGCAGTTATCAGATAAATAAGTACTGGGAATGTAATGTACAACACAATGACTATAGTTAACACTGCTGTATGATACGTAGGAAAGTTGCTGAGAGTAGGTCCTAAGAGTTTTCATCACAAGGAAAAAAACATTTTTTTCTGCATGAGATGATGGATATTAACTACCCTTATTGTGGTCATCATTTCATGACACATGCAAGTCAAATCATGCTGTACACCTTAAACATATACAGTGCTTTATGTCAATTATAATTCAATACAGCGAGAAAAAGAATGCTGTAGAGGGTAAGAGGTGGAAATTATAAACAGAATATATATCATGAATGTACAAACAAATTTAATGAGAGGCCAGAATGTGTTATTTAAAAAAATTTTTTTAAGCTGTTGCCCCACTCACTCTGCAGTAGGTGGCTTTGCAGCCCTCTACCATCAGACCAGAGGGGATTCTACCTAGGGACGTGGTCCATAGTCACAGGACACACAAGTAACACTATATCTGAACTCTGAAGTCCTGCATTTGAGCCCTGGTCTACTAGCTGTATAGCCTTAGGTAAATGGCTCACCTTCCCTAAGACTTAGCTTCCTCATCAGGAAAGTGAGATAAGGCAGGAGAACTGACTAAACGAGTGGCCAAGGCAGAGAAAGCGGCAAACCCTGTGCCAAGACCAGCTGCTCCTTCCCAGTTCTCACAGTCTGTCCACCTGGCAACCAACACCTGCCTCTTCCCTGCAAGGGGTGCAGCCCGGGACATGGTACTTCAGGTCTACACAGTTGCCTTGGGAGATGTCACTATATTCCAATCGTAACAACTGTGCCCTAAGTTTTCCTAAGGTCTGTAGTCTGCGATTATGTCCCTTCCTCACTTCCTGGTATTAAAATGCCCTTTCTTATATGAAATGGTGGGAGTACATGGTAGATTTTTTACACAACCTGGCCCAGGGAGGACAAAAGCTAGCAAGCAATACTTTGTCCATCTCCAAAATGACTGACATTTTATGGATGGCTAGTGGGAAGCTGCTGCATAGCACAGGGAGATCAACTCTGTGGTCTGTGATGACCTAGAGGGGTGGGGTAGGGAGGGTGGGAGGGAAGCTCAAGAGGGAGGGGATATGGGGATATATGTATACTTATAGCTGATTCACTTTGTTGTACCGCAGAAGCTAACACAACATTGGAAAGCAATTATACTCCAATAAAGATTTTTAAAAAAATGATTGGCAGCTGCATAGCACAGGGAGATCAGCTCGGTGCTTTGTGACCACCTAGAGGGGTGGGATAGGGAGGGTGGAAGGGAGACGAAAGAGGGAGGAGATATGGGGATATATGTATATGTATAGCTGATTCACTTTGCTATAAAGCAGAAACTAATACACCATTGTAAAGCAACTTTACTCCAATAAAGATGTTAAAAAAAAAGATTGACATTTTAGAAATTCATATTGTTGTACAAATCCAAAAACTCCATGTATTGTGCATACACCCAGTTTTGTTTTGAGCAGCAGAAAACCGGTAAGGTCAGAGTCAGTGGGAGACGTATTTAAGAATCTGTAGAACTGAGTGTCCAAAAAGACTTGTGTGAAATTATCAACCCAAGATTACCTACGCCTAGTCTCATCTGCTCTGCTGTTTGAATCTCTGGAAATTTCATTAAAAAGTCAGCAAAATTTTGCAAGGATGGCAGCTTCTCAAAAGAACCAATCCTTTTTTTGGCATCCCTTACCAGAACATTAATCACTCATTTGCAGTTCAAATATTTCTCAAAAAGAAAGAGGCGTTCTCCCAAAATCATCTTGGGCTTTTTGCCAGGCAGTGAGGAGCAAGTGTATCTTCTTGATCGGGAAGAGTGATTCACATATGGGGGTGGAGTTCAACTGGGGTGGTAGAGCGGGTTTACGTTTGAAAAATCCTAGGTGAGATGACTATTTATCAAAACTTTTGGCAAAAACTGTCTTCTTGGAGATACCTTAAAGATTATCCTATGAATCTTGGTGAGCATTCTGACAGGGGTCTTAACCTTGAAGATTTAGGCAAAAATGGTTTCCTTTGAATCTTCGGTATTTTATGCATTTTAAAACCTTATTTTGGACTTCCCTGGTGGCGCAGTGGGTAAGAATCCACCTGCCAATGCAGGGGACACGGGTTTGAGCCCTGGTCCGGGAAGATCCCACATGCCGCAGAGCAACTAAGCCCATGTGCCACAACTACTGAGCCTGCGCTCTAGAGCCCGCAAGCCACAACTACTGAGCCCACGTGCCACAATTACTGAAGCCCAAGTGCCCTGGAGCCCGCGAGCCACAACTACTGAGCCCACGCGCCACAACTACCGAAGCCCAAGTGCCCTAGAGCCCGTGCTCCGCAACAAGAGAAGCCACCGCAATGAGAAGCCCGCACACTGCAACAAAGAGTAGCCCCTGGTCGCAACAACTAGAGAAAGCCCATGCGCAGCAACGAAGACCCAATGCAGCCAAAAAGATAAATAAAATTTAAACAAAACAAAATTCATTTGGGGCCAGCCAAGTCCCTCTTAAAAAAGTAAAATTAAAAAACGAAATAAAACCTTATCTTGAGAAGAGTCCCCAGGCTTCTCTGAAACGTTGGGGACCCCACATGAAGGCCTGTCCCATCCTCTCTGGTAAGAGCCAGGCATGCTCCCCCCTGTGCCAGGAGCTCTCTCCTCTCAATCACTTAAATGCCTTGAGTGTTACCTTACCAGAGAAGCCTCCCCTGAGCACCTATGTAAGACAACACTGCCAAGCCATCACTCCACTTTATTGTGGTCGGAGCACCACTTGCCCCCGCCTTGTGCAATGACTCTACCTCCCTCACTAGACCAGAGCTCCCTGAGCACCAAGGTGCTGTACCCTCACTACCAAGAAGGGGAACAAGCACATGTAGATGTGATAAATATGGATCGAATGGATGCATCTTCTTTCAACAACTCAGAGTCAAATGTGTAAATAAGTCCACTCTTGAAATTTCTTAATGGGATAATATGCTGCATATGGGAGTAACAGCCATCACAGTTAAAAAATACACTCTCTGCTTCAGTAAGTCCACCTTGAGGACTTTCTCCTACAGACACACTTGCACTCACGCACAGAGACCCACACACAGTGATGGTTACTGCAGCACTGTCTGTTAGAATGGACAGGAGGAACAATCCATAGAGAACTGGGTACACTGCTCCTGCCTACAGTATCAGTAACTGGAGTCACACCATGAGAGACTAAAGCAGCTCCACACGCCAAGATGAGTAAGAACTGCCAAGGGAGTAACAGCAGCAGCTGACATGTGTGCCAGACAGTGCTGTAAGCATTTCAAATGAATTCTCTTTTAAGCCTCCCAACCACCCTGTGTTATACCTCCATTTTACAGATGAGGAAATTGAGATACCAGAGAAATGAAGTAACTCCCCCAAGTCACACAGCCAGCAACTGGCAGAACTGGAATATAAAGCCAGGTGTGCCACACACACACACACACACACACACACACACTCTCTCTCTCTCTCTCTCTCTCTCTCTCTCTCTATTACCTACACAAAGACATTATGCAAACATTCACTAGAGTCAGTAAATTGTAGGGCTGGAATGGACCCCATCATTTCACGGTGGGGGGTAAACTGAGGCACAGACTTGCCTGAGGCCACCCAAGTAGAAGGAGGAACCCCAAGGCACTGCCAGGGCCCCGGATGCCCAGCCCCTGGTGGGTTCTGTCGCCTTCTCTAACAGTTTCCACTATGGCTGACTCAGCTGTCACAACTGGAGACTTGCAAAACCTTCCAATTACATAGAATTGGGGGGAAAATTATGATTTGGAATTCAAGTGTTGACACTTGAAAAATACCAACTCCCTTTCACTACAAGTGCTTTAGCATGTTACTAAGGCTTTGTCTGCATGTCTCTGGAAAGGTTATTTTCAGAACATTCCACTTCAACCTGGAGATGCAGGGTTCTCCGCTGTTTCTGGGAGCTGGCACCATAATTTACAATTAAACAAATGTTTTGAAAATTAGCTGTTCACGGTTCCAATTTCAGCTTCCCCCAGGGTTTAATGTTAGCCAAATACTGGTACAGTAAGCAGACAGTGTGTTTTATTGTGTAGAAGAAAAACAGACCACCATAACAGACTTCCTGCTTTTGTAATCAAGGGAAAAGCTGGGTGTTCGAGTGATTATTGGCATATGGTTATTAGAAACACTGAGTTCCAAATATAGCTACTAGAAGCTAAAGACACACACACACACACACACACACACACACACACACACACACACACACACACACACACACACACACACACACACACACACACACACACACACACACACACACACACACACACACACACACACACACACACACACACACACACACACACACACACACACACACACACACACACACACACCCCCCCCCCCCCCCCCCCCCCCCATATATTTCAAGTCCAAAAAGAAAGAAAAAGCATTCATAGTGTTTGGGAAGTTGGGAAGTTCGGAAAGTTACGGGGCAAAAACTATGACAGAAGACTGGGGGTGACAGGGAGCAAGGTGCAACCCACGGTTGCCAGAGACACTCGGGTTGGAGAGGTGCCACAGTTCTGCCCCTGCTGGCCCCCTGCTCTGTGGGCAGCCAGCTCCCTGAGGCCCATAATCAAGAGATGATGGATTTGACATCTTCATCTTCTTTTTTAACATTTAAAGGGGGATGCACAGGCACTTTCCCCTGCCTTCCCTGTCCTGCACCTCCCCCCACATGCAAATGTTGTAAGGGAAAAAAGAAACAGTTCAATCTGCTAATTTTATAGTCAGCAGGAATGAGTAACAGCACTCTGTGAAATCCCCCGCCTGCCCTGAGCCTCCTCCAGGGCTTGTGAGCAAGGTGGAGTGCAGTGTCTGGAAATAACTTACAGGACACTCTCCAGTATCGGGTTTCTCTCTCAAAGAGCTGGAAGTGATTCTGAGCCTGGTGGGGTAGGGTGGGGTGGGGGGTGTCTGTTGGCAAGAGGAATTTAGATTTTGTCGTTTTCAGGGAAGTGTTTGTCCACACCCAGAAGGATGTACAAAAAATACAGCCTCTTAACACCTCAACTAAAGAGAGTCCAAAAACACAAACAGTGTGGGTGGGAGATGAGAGGTCACAGAAGGTGCCCCCCATGTGGTGAAGGCCTGCCTGATATCTGGATGGGCTCAGAGGAGGGGACATGCTGGGAGGGCGGGCTGGCATGTGGCTCCGGGTCACTGCTCCTGGACCTGTTCTGGGAAGGTGTCCTCACCAGCTCACTCTGGTGAGGGCTTTGGGCTCTAGTAAGAATGTCCTGACACTGACGCGACACTGCATTAGGCCTTGCAGGGTGTTTCCAAGGGGATATTACTGGGGGTCTTACAAAATGGGGAAGCCACCTTCTGCCAGAGATAATTTCCTCTTAGTCTGGCTAGAGGACAGAAGGATGACTCCTGAGGGGGCACCCCAGGGCAGGGCAGGGTGGAGCAGCCTTTAGATTCCATTTTATTAAACACAGAGCTGCGCTGTTCCTAGTTTGCTGGCCCTGGAGTCTGTGACAACAGCTGAGAGGCAGGGCCCAGCGAGGAAGAAACAGAAACCATGTGTCCCAGTTTACCGTGGAGTCTCAGACAGGTGAATGCAACCAGCCACAGGTGTGGACCTCCCGAGGGTGGACCAGGAAGATCCTGGCTTGGGATTAGTTGGCCTGCCCCATCCCAGAAGACATTAGGTCACACTCATGAGAAGGTTTCGCTCCCCACAGAAAGACCAGCACCTATGAGCTAGTCTCAATCCAAGCTGGGTCTGGCAGGAAGCGCCCAAATAACGGATCTATTTTCCTCCTTAACAAGGTGGTCATTTCAAAGAGCTAACCGTCTGAACCATCCCTGCTGGAACAGGCTCGGAGGAGAACATGCAGCCATGGCAACACAATGACAGTTCTGGGCACGTCAAGGGCAAGCGGGCAGCTGGCACCTCTGGGCAGGACTCGATTGCTGTCGCTCGCACAGGGAAGCTCCTGTACACGCATGTCCCACCCCATGGGCGTGAGCATCTCCTGGAAGGGTGGGCACCAGGTCCCTCCAGCCTGGGGCTATCTGCCCCAGCACCTCCCCACATCCCCCTTGCCTACAGAAATCTAGTCCCCAACTTGTGTCCAGACTCTGGCCACTTGAGCTGGACTAGCCCTCTGTCACCAGCTCCATTTGTTCCATAGGCCCCCACCCCAGAGGGGAATGAGCCCTCAGCAGGAAGGGGAGCCCGCATGACCCCGCCTGCTGGCACCCGCCCAGCCCCACACTCCACACGTCCCTGCCAAATCACCTACGCACCTTGGATTTCCGGGCCCCTTTCTTGCCCCCTGCTTTCTTAGACACAGGCTTCTTCTGGGACGGAGACTTGGCCTTTTTGGCTGGGGGTGGTGTGATGATGGCTTCCAACTTCCCTTTCGATCCTCGTTTCTTCGCTAGCAACTCCGGATGGATGTTTGGTAACACTCCCCCGCTGGCGATGGTGACTCCTTTTAGCAGCTTGCAGGAAAACCAAAGTAGTGGATGGTGAGCCAGACCAGCATGTCCATGACCTTCAAGAACTCAGCCCTGCCCCTCCACCATGCTCTTGCTTTTGGTTGGTAGAGCTCCCTCCTCCATGGCATCTACAAGGAGGCTGACAGGACCCTGGCTCACAGCATGGGGAGCAAGTCTTTGGAGTCCCTCACTCGGGTGGAGTTTCCAAACCATCTTTCTTCCAAGGAGAGCCAAATACCTTGTTTCATTCCCCTCCCCCAAACCAATAAAGTCTTGGGAAAAACTGCCATGGGGGGGATGGGGAAGCTGCTAATAGTCCAAAATGCAGTCCACACCCTTGATAGCCAGCCAAACAGCACCCTCCCTCTGGACAGACAACTCTTGGGCAGCAAGACTGCCTGCTGGTGTGTCTGGGTGGGGGAGGGAAAGGAGAGCCCATACCTGATTCAGCTCTTCATCGTTGGCCACAGCCAGCAGGATGTGCCGGGGCGTGACCCGGCCCTTCTTGTTGTCTCTTGCTGCATTGCCAGCCAGCTCCAGAATCTCCGCTGTGGGGAGCAGAGGGGAAGGGCATGTGGTCACATTAAAGCATCAGAGAACCGTGTGCATCCTCCCGGATCCCCTGTTCTTGGTGCCAGGAATGGGAGCAGGCAATTGGCTTCCCGAAGCAGCTACTCCGAGCTACGAAGCTGCAGGCGGTCTGCCTGGCAACACCTGGAGCCAAGTCACAGAGGTGTTGAGAGGCAAAGCTGAGTGGGACTAGGAAGACCCCTGGTCCAACCCCTTTGTTGTGGACATGAAGACACTGAAGCTTAGAGAGGAGAAAGGACCACCAGCTGAAGGCCCTCAGTGAGAAGTGGTAGAGCTGAGATTTGAAGCCCTTTCCCAGAACAGGGCTGCCCACAGTCAGCGCTCCAGACGTCACCAGCACCAACCCCATGGAGCCAGCAGCGTGGCCCTGAGACTGAACTGTGCATCTTGAGCAACGGGTCATACATGGGTTTACAGGACTTCAAGGGGTGGTGGCATATTACTTAGTAAATTTCTGTTAATGGAACCAATGTTGAACGCCTGTACATTCAGACTCAAAACTAGAAGGATATGACTGGACCCTTTACAAAGTCAACATCATAAAAACATAAAACAAAAAAGTTGGGGTGTAGTAGATTAAAAGAGGCTGTACAGCCACAACAGCCAATTACATATAGTGTCAATCCTTGATGGGATCCTGACTGCAAGAAAAGCTATAAAAGTCATTCTGGAGACAACTGAGGAGATCTGAATGTAGGCCAGATATGAGACACAAAGGACTTATTGGTTTTCTTGGGTGTGATAATGGTATTACCACTCTGAAGGGAACATCTTGTCCTTAGGAGATACATGCTGAAGTATTTAGGGGTGAAGGGCCTTGGTGTCTGCAATTTACTCAAATAATCCTGAAAAAGTCTACAGAGGAAAACAAATGTGGTGAAATACTAACACTTGTTAAATCCAGGAGTGATGTAAGAGAGTAAGACGTCAGAGAGTTCCTCTCTCAGCTTTCTGTATATTTGACTTTTTCCACAAAATAATAAAAAACCTAGAAGGATATGAGCCTGACTTAGAGTTGTTGCTATGTTAGAGTTTATTGACCAGTCCTTTGGGGCAGGGTTCGCCAGACAAGAAGACAGGCTCTTCCACAGCACCAAAGATGGGGAAAATTAGGAAGTACCCTTTGGCAAGAGATTTTTTTCTCCTTGGTGGCCCAGTTCTCTTTGTAAGTGTCAACCTCATCACTTTCACCTCATTTTCTTAATGAGAAATGCAGACCGTCCTAAAATGTATCTTACACCCTCACTCCTGCAATTCTGTCCACGCCGCAGCCCTGCCTGTAATATCCATCTAGCCCTCCCTTCTAGGCTCAGCTCAAGTCTGACCTCTTCCTGGTACTAAAGGATTTCTAATATTCGAAGTTATGTTGCAAACACTAGATGTCTCCAGCAAAATGAAAACTCGGAATCATTATAAAATAACTAGGGAAAAAATTCTAGCTACATTAAAACCACGTATTTAAAACTTAAAATATTACATGGTTTATGTTGTTAAGGGGTACTAACAGCTGAACCCAATGCAAAAACTAGTCTGTGTGTCAAGCTGAAAAGCTGCTTGGATACTCACACTTGGATCACACGGATTCAATGCCTAAATCCAAGGCAGGAATTCATTTACTCAATAATCACTGCACTGATGATACTTGGACACCAGAGGCAACTGAGGCCCCTGCCTGCTTGATGCTCCCGGGCCATAGGGGTCCCTCGCCTTGAATGTCACATGAGCAAGTCACTAGAGTGAGGCCGGGGAAGAAGGGGAGATAATCAATACACTTCCCACCCTCATCCATTAGGCTCCACAGGGCTGTTCCCCATACAGCCTGAGTACAGGCCCACCTGTCAATTTCACGGAAGCTTCCCTATAATTGATGGTGACTGTGTGTCCTGAAGCCCAGAGGAGATGACCCTGTCATGGCCAAGCAAGAAAGGGTGCTTGGGATGCCTAAGTGACCTGATGCCCATGTGCAGAAATGAGCCCAGCTTGGCCTCCATTCTCCCACGTTCATGCAGGAGGCAGCACATCTGCAATGCTATTGTCCAACTCATTGCCTGTGAGGAAGTGAAGCCGGAGCCTGACGCAACAGGAGCCTGACCCTGGGAGTAAGGGCACAGGAAGGAGAGCCAGCCACAGCCAGCCCAAGGAGCAGGAAGGCTGGAGAGGGCAGTTGGCACCGCTGAGCTGTAGCCCACTTGGCTGGCTTCCTGGCCTCCACCACCCCCTTACCTCCCCAGCCTTCCTCCACTTTGAGGCCACAGGAAACGCGGGACCATCAGTATCTACAAAGCCAGAATATACAGGAGGCGGCTGGGGGATTACAACCTTCTCCCCATAATGTGCTAAGAATGCTTTACCTGGCCCTCATTTAAAAAGAGAGAGAGAAAGAGAAGGAGAGAGAGAGACAGAGAGAAACCCACAATAGTGTCCTAAGCCCATCCATTTGGCAAGAAGATCGTTTGAAATTATGGTTTCTCGGGAAAGTGGAAGTGGCCTGTTTTCTCTTCCTGCCCAGAGTATTGGTGCAGGCTCTCCCAAAGAGAAGGCACAGTGGCCGCTGGTGGAGGGTGGGGGGAAGAAGCAGGTGGTCTTTTTATTTTTGGTATCACTACTTTATCTTTTGTGCGGGGAAGGTGCGGATGATGAATGCAAAGACCTGGAGGGTGGAGAGGGGTCACCAGAACTACAAGTGTGTTTGGGCCCCTGATTTGGGTGAGGGACAGGCAGTATGTAACACAAGCAAGTAAAGCAGTGCACTGAGTTCTAAGTAGCACCCACAGCTGAGAAACAGGACGCTCAATTCTCCCCTGGACTACCACTAGCTCCCCCTCCACCGCCACTCTCACATTGTGTCTGCAATCGCAAATAGCCTGAGTTTCTCCACTTGGGAAATTTCAAGGACTGTGCTCACTTACTGCTAATTCAGCCTGGACTCAGGGATGCCAAACTGGATCCACCTGGGAGTAATAACAAGGTGGACATGGAGGGGCTGGAGAGGTGTGTGGAGCGGGGTAAGGAGTGTTCTAACTCCTCAGA
Organism: Mesoplodon bidens; assembly: GCF_964165515.1. NCBI lineage: Eukaryota > Metazoa > Chordata > Mammalia > Artiodactyla > Ziphiidae > Mesoplodon > Mesoplodon bidens. The sequence goes on from NC_138160.1 coordinate 115,154,186, forward strand.
AAGAGATGGGCTGGGGTGTCCTTCCTGTCATTCCTGACTTCTTCACCAAGGAGCCAGAAAATCCAGGACTCCTTCCTTTCTGCAAAACCCCAGCTCACTTTTGATCTGCGAAGACCAAGATAACTGGCCCTCCCACTCCCTATCTTCAAAGAGAGGACCCTCAGCCCTGTGGGGAGGGAGGGAGCTGCGTCAAGTGGGGTAACAAAGAGGGGCAGAGATTCACATCTTGGCTGGTTGCACAAGAGCTTTATCTTCTGTTTACTGCTGCATGTTTTCCAGTTGGATAGTTACCACCACAACGGCGGCTTCGGTCAAGGGACACACAAGAGGGAGCACCTCAGAGACACACCTTTTATGAGAAGTGTGTTCCCCGCTCCGCCCCAGGCAGAGGGCTGGGGAAGTTGACAACAGCCCAGAGAGATGGAGGACGCACTCCTGCTGCGCACAAAAGTAGGAACCCAGAGCACGAACTCGCCCCTTGCCAAGTATTCAGTAATACCAACCCCCCTTCATTCTCAGTCCAGTGTTAGAAACGGCAATCATAAAGGGCTTTCCTGGTTAAGAGAGGGCTGCCTGCTGCAGTGGGAGAGGAGAGGTGCAAACTGCCAGCAACTCGATCAGTTCCCATCTGCTCTCCAGGGCATGTTTGTGGGAGGGCAGGAGAGAGGGTGGTGAGTGCTGAGGAACTGGGGCAGGGCACACGCCACCGAAGCTGATTTCCTGATTAAGTTTCCTTCCTAGTAAGTGATCCTCGGCTTTGCAAATGATAGCAAGGGCAAATTCATGGAAGCCCTAGGCTCAGGCCTGTGCCTGGGTTCCTGCCACTATACCCACCGCCCGCGGGGATGGGCCTCTCACCCCCACCAGCAAGGGGGCCGCCTCCCGGGCTAGGCCGGAGCCAGCTTCAGCTCTGCCTCGACTTGAATGGAGCCCGTGCCTCCCTACCAGGGAGGGGTTCCTGCACATGATTAATCTTGCATTTTGGAAGGCTTTGTGCATCTCTAAATTTTTTTGCCTCTGGCTGTTTTAAGAGAAAAGGGATTCTGAGAAAGAGAACCAGGAAAGCAGCACATCTACAGGCGCAAATTCTTTTCTCCACAGTTTCCAGAGCTCCATGCTTGGATCCTGCCTCAGAAAGAGGTTCAGGAGCCACAGCCCTGAGGTTGTAACCCAAACAAATGGAACCCGTTAAGAAACCACGGGAGGAACCTGGCAAAGAGCAGTAACGGGGAGTAGAAACAAACCCCTGACCAGGTCCTCCACCCCTCAAGCCAAGTCTTCCTGACCAGTGACAGTCTAATTTTGATACCGCCGACCAGCACTGGGACTGGTTTGGGGCTCAGAGCACGTGGGGTCACTCTGGGGAGGACCCTCAGTGTGGTGAGGTTCCCCAGTTATAAACACTGCAAGGGGGGACAGGTTGAATGATGAGCTACACCAGCCACCTTGTGAGATAGTTTCCTGTTTTAAGATCTTTTTGTTTAAGATCTAATTGGCAGAACACCAGAGTGTCTCTGGCTCCGACTCCTGGCCAGAGCCGGTCCCTGGTGAGCGGTGAGTCGCTGGCTCCATCATATGCAGTGGCCTGGCCCAGCGACGTGACCTTATTCTCTCCTCAGAGCGGCAGGCACGGCAGAGGCACCCCTGGGCCCACCATTCCCCAGCCGCGTGGAACGCGATTGTTTTAAGGCCACTTGACGAAATTCCCACAGCCTTGAGTAACAGCATTATTTGGCAGCCTTCTCAGCTACAGCCTCAGCTACAGCCCAGCTGTCTGAACATGAATACCTCTGACAGGTCTACTTTCCAAGTTCACCAAGAGACCAAAGGTTTAGGGTCTTTTTTCCCCCCCCCACAAACGCCTGAACTGAGCCCTATGTGTTGTACTGAAGCATTCTGTCTATCTCCCTTCAGGGAGCTGAAGTCATGGTTGGCAGAGTTAGACTCCTAACAGCTAACAGGTGATGTGTGGAGGCCGCACCAAAGGCTAAACACAGACCTTGCAAAGGAAAGAGCCGGGGGCTTCTACAGAACTGCTTGAAGCGTCTCCTCTCACAAAAGCAATACTGAAAAGAACAACCAGAAATCAGAGGAAAGCAAATGTTCACGTAATCCCAAGGAGAAAACAGGTATCTGCTACAAAGCCGACAGCATGACAAGGAATCTGTTTATCGTATTTCCTTCCATTCATCAGGCTGCCATCGGCAGTTCATTGAGTTCAGAACTGTTTTATGCCATTCTGGAAGGCCTTAACCCAATCAACCCCAATCGGAGAGCGACTGCTAAGCATTTCCTGCGTCCTGACTGCACCACAGTTTCCTCCAATTCCCTCAGCAGCCCAGAATCCACCGGCCCACATCGCACCTTTTCGGGAGATGAGTGGCAGGGGTTGAAGCCCGCTGAGCCGTCAGCTTGGAGCACCGGGGTCTTGCCTGCGGGCCAGAGCAAAGCTCTCTAGTCTGCCTGTCCCAGGGGCCTCCGAGGAAACAGGGGTTCCACAGAGAAAATAAAACCTACAGCAGTAATTGAAGGTGGTTATGGTCTGTGCAGAAAACAAGGTATTTTGTAAGAATGAACCATTCTGTTGCTTTTCTGCAGATATTCCGAGTCTCATACAAACTTGTCCACTGCTGTTAAGCCCACATGACAGATCCCCTCCTCAGGGCCCATGAGCCAAGGGTCCAGGAGGCAGCATCTGGTCCAGTCTCCCACCTTCCCCACAACGTCTCCCAGTAAGAAAGAAACACAGCTTAATATGAGAGTTTCTAAAGTAAGCTAATTGTTTTTGGTATTTCAAAATAAAAAATTAGTAATTTTGCATTATTCACCTCAACAAAAAAGAGATTATGATTCTTGGCAAATATACCTTCATCTAAACCGCCAACCTGCCTGGTGCGTGAATATCTTGCCTTTCAGGAAAGCCTTGCTCTTCCTTCCCCAAGTCTCTAGCGATTCCGTGTAAGCTCACCTCCTAGGTCTGTCTTCAGTGGCGGCGGCAGCCCCGAACAGCACCATGCTGAAGCCGGGGGCGTGCTGTCAAACAGCCTGGGTGTGAATCACAGCTCCTGCACTTAGCTGTGAGAGTTGCCAAGACACACCTGTGCCTCAGTTTCTCATTCTATCAAAGGGGATGATAATTGAGGTCACCTCTAGGCTTGTGAGGATTAATGAGTTACCAAACGACATGCTTAGAACACTTGGTAAACGTAAGCTCCAAATACTGATGCTACAACCACACACTTTATCTTTTAAAATAGAGTATAACAGGCTTGATTTCTATGGGAAGGAAACTATACTTTCTTTTCCTCAGTTTCCTCTAACAAAATAACTGGCTGGCTGGCTGGCTGGCTAGGTGGATAGATGGGATGTACGTGAGAGCCAAGAGGAGGAGAGAAGCAATATGGAAAACCTGGCGTTTCCTCCCCTGATAGTTTACCCTTTGCTGTTACACTTAACAGTTTACATATGTCTGAAAAATGCACTTGAACCCGCTTAACCTCGGTGCTGCCAGACTTGCCTTGATATTACGCAGCACCCAGGGTGGCCCCACAGGCATCCTCTGCCTAAGGATGGGGTCTGGGGCTTTTGTCTGACTCAGCAGGGGGTAGCGTGGCAAGGGCAGGACCAAAGCCAGCTGCTGAGGCAGCACAAGTCAAGGCCCCAGAAGGAAGGCGGAAGGACGAGGTGGCTGGGGAAAGCCAGAGGAACCTGCTCTGACCCAGGGCCTGGCTGACAGCCGGGCAGGGCCCTCTCCCCACCGCTCACTGCTTTCAAGGACTCAAAATTAATTTACAAGGAAATGGTTAATATGTATGTTTGTTTTGATATGGAAAATCGCAGCCATTTGTTCTTAATTCATCTCAGGAAGGGGTGAACAATCAGAGACGTATGCTGACAAGAAATGATTTGAAGAGTGTAATGTAAAGAGGAAATGCATTTAAAGAGCCCTGACATGGTGCCACTTCCCAGATGGACTTTTAAAGGGGAAACAAGGAGCAGAGCAGGGCTTTGGTAGGCGGCCATCCGGTGGGGGGCAGAGGCCACGCCTGTCGCCTGCGCTTAAGCCCGCGCTGACACGTGTTCTTGGAGATGTGGCACAGCTTTGCCTCCTGGGAGTGGAATTGGCGACCAGATCCGAGGGAGACATTTTTTTCTACCCTTTTGGCGCTGTCTGAGTTTATCTTGTGCACAGTTTATCTTTTCAAAATGTAAAAAGTAAATTGAAAACACAGCATAAATGAGAAATGGCAACTATGCTATATGCCACCCCACTGGCCTTGGCAACTGCATGTCGTAAGCACCCCCCTGCCTTGACATCTGTCCCAGCCTGCTTAATCCTGCTTCTGGAAAAAAAGATCTGACCACATGAAGACTTTTTAGGTTCTTTCATAACTGACTGTTTTTAGAGCGATATGAGTGTGTCATAGTAGGGGAGGCCCCGAAAGGGGCTGCCGCTCCTGGGGTCACCTTTACTAGCCCAGCCCTGTCTGCCCAAACAAATTCCCAATGCTGAGGGTCACTTGTCTAAGGATTTGCCTAAGCTCTGTCGCCCAGGATTCCACCTCCCCTTCACTAAGAGGACAATGAAGGGACATCGGGCAAAACCCTTTGGCCCTTCAGTCCACCCTCAGTGCTGCTGAGTGCTACAGCCTCCCCACACCCAACTAGGCACTGCCCTCCACTCTCCTCACGGCGGCCGTCTGGTGCTTCTCCCCCAGGACCTGTGTCCAGCTACAGGCAGCACCTCCCACACTAACCAGACTGCCCCTTCCCTACAGCCCAGCACACATCCCTCCAATGGCCATCACCCCTCTTGTGCTCATGCACCTCCTTCCTGTCAGGGACTACTCGTCCGTCCAGGCCCATCCCACAGGACCCCTGTCCCATTTGCCCACGGCAGGCCACAGGGCTGTCTCTCGCCTGGCACACCCACACCACGTGCCCTTTGGCAATCACCTGTGACTGCGCAGGGCCCGCTCCTCCCGTGAGTCCACATCTGCCTCCTCGGCCAGGCTGCTGCTCTGGGGAGGACAGGAGCCAGCCATGGAGGCCTGGGCGTATCCCATCCTCCTGAGATGTCCACTAAAGGCAGAGGAGATGCAAAGTGCCCTGAGTAATCCCAAGCCCCAGGGCTCTCCTTTTCACTGCTAAGATTTCAGCTCCACTGAGAGCCTACAGAAATGCTCTTCTAGAGATGAGTTATTGTGCTGAGTGACCTTGGAGAAGTTATTTAAACTCCTCGAGCCTCAATTTCCTCCTAAGCAAAATAGGTGGTTTGAGGATTCAGTGAGTTACCAGATGTAACGCACTTAGCCAATGCCTGACACATAGTAAATGCTCAATGTATGGCAGGCGTTTTATTACCTAAACCGTCCCGCCTTTGCCTGCGTGCAAAGCACTGCCCTCTGTGCCCCAAAACTCACATTTTGACAAGCCACAATTTTAATCTGGGAGGGAGACTGCCAGGGCCTGGGGCAGAGGTGGGAGAGCAAAGAAAACAATGCTACTGGAGTTAAAGGCCTTCATTTTCTGAATGAACAGCAGATCTTGACTTGCAGCGGTCAATATCCAGATTTACAAAGACAACAGAGAAATGTTAACCAAAGACTACCTCAGTTACCCATTACCACAGGGAGCATCAATCAGGATATCGACGGCAAAGGAAGCCGATAGATTAGCCTTTTCCAGAGGCCCTGGGTTTCCACATGGTTCTCACAGTTCTGCAGACAAGAAATGTGGGCTCTGGCAGAGAAGGAGCCTCCTTCTATAAGGAGGACATATGTAAATGTCTTCTATCAAGGCCATTCGACACATGTCCCCCTGTAGACCTCACAGGCCTCTTGAAGTACCAGGGAACACATGTTTTCTGGCCACTAGATGGAGGGCACTTGTCTAAAAAGGAAGAAGGTGGGGTGGAAGATAAAGGAAGAGAGCGGGAGGGAGGGAAGGTGGAGGCAGGGTCAGAGCTGTAGGCTGGCGGAGCAGCCTGGCAAATCCGAGGAGAGTGTGTGTCATCCTCTTGGCAACCAGAACTGGAGGGGGTGGTGGGAAGAGGGAGAGAGAGAGAGAGGCTGACTGTGGTTAGTATCCTTTGGGTTTGTCTTCTTGCTAGAACTTATTTATAGTTCTGAGGAGTGGCTTTTTGCTCTCATGGTATTTTATTCTGGGTTGACTAAACAGAGAAGCCCTCAGGCAGGGAAAGAAAGTAAGAGGGCTATAAATATATTTTATTAGTTGCTGATATTTTAACGGGAAGATATTGAGAGAAGAGATATTTGTAGAATTCTTACCTATTTCCTCCTCCTCTCAGTAAGTTAAGTAGTTCTTTTAAAGCCATTCTTGATGGTCATCCACAGGGGGACCCAGGGGGACCTCAAGCACCTCTCCTGGGATGCTGCTACTTTAATCAGCTGGGCAGCTCCCGGCTTCCTCTATTATTCGAGGTGCAGCTGGAGACATCCTTTTGTGGCAGGAGTGAGAGATCAACTCTTGAAACACTCCCAATGCCTTCCTATTTGCCACCAACAGTTGCCCTGCCACTTGCCTCTCCTCAGGCAGGTCTGGTCCACAACGCCCTGGTGTTAATCCTAATTATGCATCATTAAAAAAATCCAGGGGTCTAGTTCAACTCTCATCCTTACCCATTTCCTGGCAGCATCTGACATTACCTACATTCCCCCCTCCAGAAATTCATCCTTCCTCTAACTAGTCTTCTTACCCTTCAACAAAAACCTATGTGCTGAGCAGCTGAGTACACAGTGATGAGGGAGGGGGTAGGGAAGGCACAGTCCCAGCCTTGGGGGTCACTAATATGTCCTCAGGGATGTCTGACCCATCACAGACACTCAGTACAAATCTGTTGAAATCAACAGTGATTCTTCAGACCCCCAGCACCCAGCTCAGCACCTTGTACCTGGTCAGAGCTTGGTAACTCTTTCACAAATAGGTCATGACAGATGAATTACTAAACCAGTGAACAAGCACTGCAGCATTCAGGCAGCGATGCAGGATGGAAGTGCAGGGATGTTCTCCAAGGCACTGTCCTGGTTTCATGGATTAGAACAAATACTCAGGATCCATGGCAGGCCGTGTGAACTACAAAGCTGTCATCCCGGGGGAAAGCAGCCTCAGGATGGCCCAGGATCCAGGCAGGCCGTCCCTCTCAGTCTCAAATCAGGACTCAAGGTTGGCTGAGGGGACCAGGGATGTTGGGGCAGGTTAGAGGCAGATCAACCACTCTCAGATTTTGGCTCAAATATAAATGTCAGTCTCTGCATATCACATGCACCCATTACATTTACTATATTTATTTTGAAATGAAAAGAGAGAAGAATATATTTAGAAACATATGCAACATATATAAGAAACTGGTAACACTGATTGTCTCTTGAGAGGAGAACTGGGTGTGCAAAAGAGTAGGGAGAGATGCATGTCTCACTGTATGTCCTTTGGGAACGTGAATTTTGTCACTGGTATGTATTACTTATTAAAGGAAACAATTACTTTCTGTAAAAATAAGAAGACAGGAAAGACCTACCAGATATGAGAAACATATTATAAAGTATATAACTAGATAAACATACCAATGAAACAGAGAAGAAAGTCGAGAAGTAGCCCTAATTATATCTAGAAATTTCATGTATGGTAAAAGCAGCATCTCAGATCACCAGGGAAAAGACGGAATATCCAATTAATTGTGTTGAGACAGATGGGTAACCATCTGGAACAAAATTAAGTTGATCCCTCTCCCACACTATATATCAGGATAAATTCCAAATGGGTCAAATTAAAAATGTAAAAAATTAAACCATAAAAATACTAAGCAAGAGCATGAGGGAATTCCTCTGCAGCCTTGCAGAGAGGTAGGCTTTCTGAACAATGATTGAAAACCCAGCAAAAACAGACTCATAAAGACTTCAGATGCTAGAATTATTCAGATAAACTGGGTAATCATTTCATTTATGTTAAGGCATCACATTGTACACTTTAAATATATACAATTATATTTGTCAGTTATTCCTTAATAAAGCTGGGGAAAAATTATTCAGAAAAATATGAGAACTGTATATAATATGTATTTAAAGAAAATTTTGAAAATAAAGAGAAAACAAGATATTATAAAGAATGACCAAGCAGATTCACAAAAGAACCAAACAACTTCCAGAGTAAAAGATATCAAAACTGAAATTAAAAGTTCAGTGACTGAATTAACTAGCAGGTAAGACACAGCTGAAGAGAGAATTAGTAAACTGGGAGATAGTTCTACAAGACAGACCAGAAGTAATTATCCAGAAAGTAATCTAGAGAGACAGAAATGAAAAATACGAATGAGATGAACAGATATGGAACTTAGATAAAACACTAATGAATGTTTAATTTTTGTTCCATAAGGAGAAAGAGACTAGAATAGAGACACTGAAGAAACAACAGCTAAAAACTTTATGGATGAGATAAAGACATGTTCAAAATCAGAGCCTGGGGCTTCCCTGGTGGCGCAGTGGTTGAGAGTCCACCTGCCGATGCAGGGGACATGGGTTCGTGCCCTGGTCTGGGAAGATCCCACATGCCGCAGAGCGGCTGAGCCTGTGAGCCATGGTCACTGGGCCTGCGTGTCCAGAGCCTGTGCTCCGCAACGGGAGAGGCCACAACAGTGAGAGGCCCGAGTACTGCAAAAAAAAAAACAAACAACAACAACAACAAAAAATCAGAGCCTGAGAAAGCTTACGACCAGAAGGCCTCACTAAATGAAATTCTAAAGGATGTATAAAGTGAGCCCAGATGGAAGGTCTGAATGAAAGAGGCATGCACAGTTTGGGTCACACATTTTTCCTTGCCTAAATCCAGAATCAGTTTTGTAGTGCTTTGTGCCTTCCCATTGGCCCAAACAAAAACAGAACCTCTGGTGGGAACTCAGCTATGCATGTGCTGACCCCAATGACAGAAATGAAAGTTGCATATAGCCCTTCAAAGGGAAATGATGAAGCAACAATGAGAATCCTTGACCACTGAGGTTTCCTAGGCAACGTGGCTTATCTTCAAGAAAGCAGAGAGGTTTACAACAAATGGTGCTGGAACAACTGGACATCCACATGCAAAAAACTGAATCTAGACAAAGACCTAACACCCTCTGCAAAAATTAACACAAAATGGATCAGAGACCTAAATGTAAAATATAAAACTATAAAACTCCTAGAAGATAACATAGGAGGAAATTTAGATGACTTCAAGGTTTGGTGATGACTTTTTAGATACAACATCAATGGCACAATACATGAAAAAAAGAATTGAAAGTTTTTTAAAATAAAAAAAAGTCTGCTCTGTGAAAGACAGTGTTGAGAGAATATGAAGTCACAGAGCAGGAGAAAATATTTGCAAAAGAAAGCAATGAGACCTTTCCTTTCTCTGATCCAAGTGATGTGGTCCAACCCCCGGGGCTGGGAGTGCAGGGGACATGGGGCCACTGTTTTGTGAAGGGGGCCCAGGTCACACTTACACTCTCCTGGACAACCTCATGGCCTCTTTAGAAGGACTGAATGAAGGACCAGATAAAAGTTCAGTTTTTGAGCTCTGCAGCAGATTCAAGTGGCCCTGGGAGAAGCAGGTCCTCAAGCCGTGCTGCCGCCTCCACACCTTGGATGGGGAAGTGAAACACTGGGGAAACTCCACCCCTCAGTGGTTTCTATGTCTGGCCTCAGCCCCGAGGTCTGACTCACCTGGGTCTGCTAACAGGCTGGCCATCTGACAACAAGTCATCAGGGAAATGTCAAGGGAACACTGTGCTAAACTGCTGCTTTTTTCAAGCGCCCCTTGAATGTTCATCCACCATGGAATCATCTATTCCTCCTGGGAGACTGAGGAGGACTGACAATGTAGCTCTCCCTTAATGACTTCATGATTTGCTTTGTATGATCATGTACAGTGATCATCAATAGCAGATATTAATAAAAACAAATAGACTAAAATGTAACTCCCTTTCATGCATGTACACATACGCGCTAAAGGCATTCAGTGCCAGCAGCTATCTCTGGGCAGTGGGATTATGAGTGAGTTTTCCCTTCTTAAATTTTCAAACATAAATTACTCACATAACTGGAAAAGAGAACATACATTTAAAGATAGGCTGCCAGTACACTGGAGTTTCAACTTCTGTGTTTCCAATTTTTTTCTAGTCGCAACCCTGTGGCTCCTTAAAATCTAGTCCTCCCTTTCAGCTGCTGAAGGGCTTTGCAGAACAGTGAGTGCTGTGGGGTTCTGGGAGCCGCAGGGAAGCATGAAGTCACTGGCAAGCGTTAGCTGGGTCCTGGCCTGAAGTGTTAAGTCTAAGGTAGGGTGGTCACGCAAACAAGCAAGAGACCTAGCAATTTAGAGAGCCTCAGAGCATCAAGGAGCCAGCCTGTCCTCTTCTCCCTGCCCTATTTTTAGCTGTGTGAGTACAGGACACAGTTGGCTGTTCCGGATAGAAAAGTGGTAAAGAGGCCAGGTAAGTGACAGAGACAACTGCAGGCTCCGCCTACCCTCATCTTCCAAGCTTATCGAATCCTTTCTTTCCCAGACCAGAAATGCCAAGTGGATGGATGTTTGTTGAAATGAGTATCTGTGTAACAGGACACACTGCTGACAGAGGAGGCCTCTCCCTACTATACTTACAAGAGATGGGGGCAGGGCTGGAGTGCAGACAGTGACTAACACCAAAGGGATATGCAACATCTGACCTGAGTTATAGATTAGAAATCAAACAAGCTGAAATTTGGGATGAGGATGATCACTTTACTAGCCAAAACCAGATAGCAAGATGTATTTTTAACAACCATCCCTTTTCCCTGGGGTTTTACTACAGGATGCAGTCAGGCACAAGGGCTAGGACTCATCCAGTCTGTAAAGTAGCCATAAGGGTGCCCTGGGTGAACCCTGTTTGTTCCCCAGGTCAGGAGCTGGCCCTGTAAACTTCCCCATGGTTAGCGAAGTACCTGCAGGCAGTTTCAGACTGGAGTGCCTGCTGTGAGCGATGCCAGGTGCCTGCTAGAAGAGTGTGGAGGTCCTGGTCACTGACGAGAAACAGGAGAGGGAAGACCGAGGTCTGAAACACAGGGCATGGGGAGGGACAGGGCATGGGGAAATGGAAAAGGAGGAGGGGGTTAAGAATATGCAAATCTGGATATCTTCATCATCTCGTAGATTAGAGCCAAAGAAGACAGAAAAAAAAATTCTAGCCACGGCCTTATCCTATAAGAGGTGGAAATATAATACTACAACAGTAGGTTTTTAAACAGACCAGAGCTGGGGTATCCAAATCAGGAGAACTCTCATGGTGGGCCCCTGGGGGAGTGGGGGGTCTACACTTATTACAAAGTGTCAACAGTCAGTCTTGAGAGCTGGCAGCCAGTGCTTCCCATCCTCCTTACTGTCGAGAAATCCTCTGAGAACAGATTTGATTTTTGCAAACAGGCTTACATCCTAGGAGGCAGGTTGGCAGAATAAGCTCTGTGATCAGGCTATGTAACAGGGTTTCTGGACCAGAAAAAGAAAAAGATGCCATCAGGCGTTGGGTGGGTGACTCCAAAGGCACTTCCTTCCAGGGTAAGTCCCATGGGCAGGGACTTTTGTCTGGCATCTCAGTGACTGGCACAGCCCTGGAGAGTGGTGGGCCCTCCCTGAGTCAATGCATGAGTGGCTCAGCTTAGCAGAATAACTGCACAGCTTCCCCAAGTCATAGCCTCCCTGTGTGAATGCTGAAGCACCTTCTAATGTGTTGGGCCCTGTGTGGAGGAGGCACACCTAGGTCTCCTTATCTATTAGCCAAGCTCTGCGCCTCAATGCCATGAGCCAGACCAAAATGCATCCTTCATGGTGGCCTTCAGCTTTGTTTCTTCAGTTGGCACTCTTCATTTCTCACGGATCGTACGTGGGCCTAACCCATAAGTGTCCCCATACGGTATGGTGCAAGGTGTTTACAGGTGTTCCTTGAAAGGCTTTCTGATAAGTTTGGGAACCACTACATATCACAGTTCCCTCCCTTGGGGATTCATGGGACACCAGTATATTAAAGGCTCTGAAAAGTCCTGCAGTAAAGAGAGCGGATTCTCGGTGGTTCCCAAACTAAAACCAGTTCCTTTACTCAGGAACTCAACAAAGGTATTCACATATCCATCTCAAAAGAGGGAGTGTGAATCTAGCCATCTCCTAATTTCACCCACAGAGCCCTATGTTTCGGTGGACTACCTCTTAGATTTCACCAAACACCTCGGTTCTGCTGAACACAGCCTGAGCAATGTTGACCCAGAGTGCTTTGCATCTATCGAATCGTAGCATGGTTGCTTTTTGCTCTTCCACACACTTCTCATTCCCCCTGCTACCGCCACTGTAGGACTCCAGTGCTTTTAACTTGTCCCTTAGACCTGCCCTATTCCCCTACTGGTCTGTGGGCTTGTCTGTCCCCAACATCAATGGAAGTTCCACTAGGGCAAAAGCCATGTCACGTGTTCCTCATTTCATGTCTCCTATACCTTCCAGCACTGAGCAGTGCTGTGCTGAGCAGAGGGAAGAAACTCCAAAGAGGCTTTCTGAGCTGAACTAAATTCAAGTTCCCTTTAAATATCCTTTAAGAAAAAAGTACCACAGTAATATGGGGACAAAGATGATGCCTGAAAGAAACTACCTCAGGGGCTTCCCTGGTGGCGCAGTGGTTGAGAGTCCACCTGCCGATGCAGGTGACACGGGTTCGTGCCCCGGTCCAGGAAGATCCCACATGCCGTGGAGCGGCTGGGCCCGTGAGCTGTGGCCGTTGAGCCTGCGTGTCTGGAGCTTGTGCTCCGCAGCGGGAGAGGTCACAACAGTAAGAGGCCCGCATACCGCCAAAAAAAAAAAAAGAAACTACCTCAGTTTCCCCATGATAATACTTATTTTTATCCATCATTTATTGAGTGTTTGGTAGGAATGCTGGCTAAATTCATAAGATGCAGTATCAATCTTCAAAGCAACCCCAAGAGGTGGGGCTACTATCATCGCCTAGGCTGGAAGGTCAAGGGCCAACGGGTGGAGAATGGACTGTCCTGGGGCACTGAGAAGACCAGCAAACAGCATCACATTCCTCAGGAGGAGCTCTGGGAAGAGGCAGAAGGGCTGCCAGGCACACAGAGGAGTGTGGAAGGAGCTGTCTGGTCGCCAGACTCAAGTTTGTTCCAGATGTTGCCTTTTCCTTTTAAGTTTGGCAGATGATTGGGCTCTGCACCCAAGAGGAGAAACAGATGCCAGCTTCAAGTTTCACAGCAAGACGCGAGGCCACATCCTCCTCCCACATCCACCCCAGCCTTGAACAGACCCTAAGGAGGAGTACTCACCCACGAAGTACTCATGAGTGAGCATGGTCCCTCAACCCCAAAGACATGCTCTTCACAGGAGATCATCTATCTGGGCTCTAATGGCCCCTGGCCTGCCAGGCTGCTGCCTGTCCAGATGCTCTAATGTTGATCTGGCCTCAGCTCTGGCCTAACACAGGCCCAGGGCTGGGCATGATCAGCTCCTAGCTAACCAGAAAACCCTTCAAGGTTTTCATGAGTGTGCCAGGAGCTCAGGACAGAAGTGGCCTTCAATACCAGACAGAAGAGTTTGGTTAACAGGGCACCCTGGTGTTGAGGGTGATTCAGGCTTGAGGAGGGGTCAAATGGCAGCTTGAAATAAACCACAGCGAGTAGGCCTGAAACAGCCAAGATGTTCTACAGGTGCCTGATGAAAGGACACCACGCATGAGTGGGCAGTGACGGCCCCCATCGCCATCCCTAAAGGAAGTGGGCAACCCTCAGTTACCTCAGCAGCCAGAGAAGGATTACTGGGGACCCCTCCCTCTGCTTTTATGCTATCAGTTAGCATTTGGGCAGCTACACTGTGCAGGCACAGAAAAGCACTTCACGTGCATCCTCTCATTTCCACCTCATAATAACTCTATGACACAGTTACTGTAACCCCCCTTTCACAGATAACAAAACTGCAGCTTGGGGATGTGAGTGACCTAAGACCACAGTGAAGAAACGGCAGCTCTGACACCAAGGTCCACACGCTTAACCACCTGGCTCTGCTGCCTCTACCCGATTCTACTGAACATCGTGGCACTCCAAGTGGTGCCCCTGGCTGGCCACCAAGGAGATGTCAGCTCCCTGCTCCAGAGCTACCTGTTCCTAGGTGGGCCCTGCAGCTAGCTCAACAACTCCTGAGCATCCAGACCCCTCCTCATCTCTCCACCGGGGCCTTCTCACAGGAGGAGGCCTGGCCCAGCCGTTTCAAAAGAGCATTGTGTGGCACCCCATCACCATGCCTGCAATGGTGTACGCCACCTGTAAGAGAAGAAAACAATCCCTCCATAGGGCCCTTCAGGTGACAACTAGACAAGCAGGGCAGCTCTGGTCAACTGGTTAACAAGCATCCTCCAGGAAATGTTTTCTGAAACCTACTCCCAGCACATGCGGTCCTACATCATCACTGCCTTTTTCTTGCCTGTACCTGCCTCTGAACAAAGCTCTTTGGGCTGGGGGGAGGTCTTGTTCTGGCTTATATCTCGGCACCAGACACACAGTAGCTCTCAATGAGGACCTGCGGAATGGGTGGTACTTCCTTCAGATGCCTTGTGTTGGAGCATGATGTCTGGGCCACATCCTTGACTCGGCCCTAAGCTGCATGAGCGCTGCTCTCCTGGCTTCTCCCAGCTCTGGGAAGAGGCTGGCACCCAGTAGGTGCATTGTGCGCATGTGAGTGGGTGGCAGAGCCCCTTTCCCAGCCCTCGCAGGGCTGGTTGGCACCGTCTCCTTCTCCAGGTCTCAGCTGATGTCTCCTCCTCAACGAAGCCCTCCTGGGCCACTTCATCACCTGGGTCCCTTTGTCCTGTTTATAGCCTCCACAGCACTCAGCACAGTCAGTAACCATCTGGGTTGGTTGGTTCTTTCTCCCAGACTAGACTATGAGAGCTCCACAGAGCAGAGACCATTTCTTCCCCAATCATTCCTGTGCACTCATACAGAGCCTAGCATGGTGCCAGGCACACAGCAGGTGCTCAGTAAGTATGTAGAATGGGTGGGAAAGGGTCTTCAGTGAAACAAAAGCGAAGAGCAGAAAGCGGGCTGGTCCACCTTTACTTCTCTCTCAGGGACCAAAACCAAAGTTCTGAGCAGGCAGATGCCCAGGACTTCTCAATATCCATGTGCTCCCACATCCCAGCCCAAGGGGTTCAGGGCAGATCACCGCCTGAGAGCAGTGAGGGTGGGTGTGCAGCACTGTCCTGATGGGTGGAATGGAGCAATGTTTCACTGGATGTGGCCCCAGAACTCAGCCCCTGTCCCATCAGGCAACCAGACAGAAGTGACCACCAACAGTGATTGAGTATAGTGCTCAGGACGTCCCTCAAGGCCCCATCTCACAGACCAGGTACCCAGTCGGGGGCAGGCACTGGGCAACAGTCACATCAGTGACTCAGCACTGCGTGTAGGCAGAGGAAATGGCTCAGATTCAGCTAATAGCTCTGCTGGAAGGACTTGGTAAAATTTAAAAATATATATTACTCTTTAATATACAGGGGTTAACATGGCTAATGCCAGAGTAAGGATTTGCCTTGAGTGACTTGGCCAGATCTAGGGCTGGGCTGCCCTGACCATTCCAACCCCTCTTTGGGACCACTACTGCACCTATGACAGCCAGAGACAGGCACAGTTGGTGGGGAGGGTGCAGGGTCAAGGTGCCTGGCCCCATGAGAACGGACCGGCTGACCTGGCCCTCATGAGCATTGCACTCAGTTTCAGAGCCAGCCAGGCACAGACAAGGAAGACGTACATATTTTCTGTGTGGCACAGACAGTAGCTGCCTCAGATATGATGGAGCAGTGGTATCCCCCCACCAACGCCCTGCTAACTGAAAAGAGGAAGCTTGACAGAAGAAATGAAACTGCTATTATACTTGACCTAATGAAAGTGTCTATGAACACCCCAGTGTCACTCCAGTGCCAGGGGTATCATAGCATTCGGGAGCCAGGAAACACCGGCTGGCTGGGTTTGCACATCATGTCAGCTTTCCCATTATACTCAAACAAAGCCCCTCTCATAGCAGCCTGGAGTTGGTGAAGCAGGGACTGCTGTCTTCATTTGATTTGTAAGGAAATTGGGGTCCAGAGAGGTTAAGTGACTCTCTCTGGGTCACACAGCATGTAAACTGCCGGGCCAGACCTTAAAAATGTTCTCCGGATCCTATCTAGTGACTTCTCCCCTGGTCTCCCTGGCTGACTGCCAGTGTTATACATGGTTTTCCTGGATGTGACACATAAATTCTGGGCCTCCGTTTCCTCCTCTGCATAGTGAGAAGAATTAGGCCTACTTCATGCTGCCAGCCATGCCACCTACGAGTTTCTGACAAGCAGAGGATCCAAGTTCCAAATATGTGCAAAGGCCTCACAACTATAACCCCAATTACTTTTTATGCCTAGACTCGTTTAACAGAACACAAAAAAACCTCTATAACCCTCATGACTGTGTTCTCTGTGGGGGAAACCTTGGTCTTGTCTTATTGAGAGGCCTGGGATAGCAGGAAGTGACCCAGCTCTTCTACTGCCTGACCACTTCCGTTTGGAAGAGGCACCTTGTCTTGTTGAGTCTCTCCTTTCTGGCTCTAGGGAGACAGCTGCCCCTGCCTGCCACCTACCCTGATGGTGTATGGAAGCAAAAAGTGGTAAAAGCATTACAAAAGGAGAGCAGGATGTGCATCCCTTCTCAAGTACCTCCTGGTTATATGTGACCCTAGGCAAATTTTTTTATGCCCAGAGGTTGGTTTTCTCCTTACTAAAAATGGGGGGTGGTATCCCTGCCCAGCTGGCCTCCCACAGTTGCCAGGGAGCCACCAATAAGACCAATAACATTATATCTGGGAAAAGGACCAAGGACGCCCATGAAGAGATGGCCGATTCCAAGACTAGGGCAGGAGAAGGTCAGGGGGAGATGAGACTATCTAATTATGTTGGAAAGCAAGGAAATGTACAGAAACTGATGGAGAGGGGGCAGAAGAACATAAAAACCAGCTTGAAGGTCAAATTTGAGACAATGTGACCATAATAACGAGTAATGACATGATAGCGTGTAACACACTAAGTTTTAAAAATCCAACACTGATAGAACAAAAAATAAAAAGAAGGGAAGGGCAGAAGGGAAGCTTTTCTTAACAGAAGAATGCTGACTAACAAATGTAGAAAAAATAACAGAAATAGAAAAATCACTATTTTATAACCACCATAGTGATAACAGATCCAGGTAAGATCATCAAGGAATGCTAAAGCCAATGAGTGACAGATTGTGATCCAGGATGTGCAGAAATGCATAGATACCACCTTGATCGAATCACTAAAGCAAAGATCACTAATGACAGGACAAACCCACAGCAGGCGCCTTCTGACACGATGCCAGAGAAGGACTCAACATCGCTTACGGAATTCTCCTACCAAAACATTTAACCTAAATCCAAGCCTTAGGCCAACCCAGATTAAGGGACATTCTGCAAAACAACTGGACTGGGCTCTCCAGAAACGTCCAAGTGCACACACACGCGCGCGCGCACACACACACACACACACAGGGTGGACGGAGATAAAGCAAGTGGGGCAACATGTTAACAACTGTTGAATCTCGGTAAAAATGTTCACTGTACTGTTCTCGTAACTTTTCTGTAGGTTTGAAAAATTTCAAAATAAAAGAAATGAACAAGGTCCTACCAATCCTTGGAAAGCTGTGGTGTCTGCAGTGACTCAGGCACACTCACCTGTCAGGTACTCCAGGACGGCAGCCATGTACACAGGCGCGCCCACTCCGATCCTGTACTTGGGGTGGCCTTTCTTGATGTACCGCAGCATCCGGCCCACAGGGAAGATGACTCCTGCCTTGGCGGACCGGGAGGTTTTGGTGGACTTCTTCTTCCCACCCCGGCTGGACATGGCGGTGGCCCTGGAGATGGATCAGTAAACACACTGTGGAAGCAAGAGACACACAGGTCAGGATTACTGGGGACAGGGCATCTCCCCTTTCCCCATGCCTCTGGCCCCTGGAAGAAATGGGTTGCGCCAGCAGATGCCACTGCCTGCAGCCGCTGAGCCCCACGAGCCCAGTTTCTGCATTCTGCCAGTGTGCTTCAGCCCTGGAAAAGAGAACGGCTTCGCTTTTCACATTTTATACCATGACATCAATTTTATCGGCCACTTCCATATAAACGTTACTCTGACAATGACTGCTCTTAACTGCCTCGCCTTTATGCCACATGATGTAAAAGAAAATGGGATTTCTTGGCTACAATCCATATGCTTGTTTAATAATTGTATTTTCATACACGTGAGACCAGGGCTGATAAATTTGCTGAAGCCTTCATAAAAGAAAAGAAAACTATGTCACCTGCCCCTAGAATGACGATGTAAGGCATATACCTAGGTCCTCTGATGAAAGCAGCACCTCTACCTTAAGGTTCTTTATCTGTGAGAGGCAAGAACAGCTCACAGGAGTTCAGTGGGCAGCCAGGTTGGAGTAAGAGGCCCTCTGAGCACTTGCAGACTGCTAGACAGGCCTGTCCTTAGAGAAGAGGGAGGAGAGTTCTTCCTTCCTTGGTCCCCACACCCCCCATCCAAAATGCCCCTCAGTCTGAAGGATCCCCCCCCTCTTCAACACCTACTGTGGAGTCCTCTCTTTTCCACCCCGACTGTGCCTGGATCCAGGTCACCACTATCTTAACCAAACGATCACAAACATCTCCTGAAAAGATCTTCTCACCACAGGCCACACTCTAATCTACCTGCCCTCCACTGGCTGGGCTATCTCCGTACACACACATCTGAATACGCCATGGCCCAGGTCTTGAAGTTTTCCCTGCTGCCACAATTCCCAAGATAAAATCAGGACCCTTGGACTGTCACGAAACGCCCTAGAAATCTACGCCTGGCACACCCATCTAGTTTTACCTGTGCTTCCTTAGGTCTAAACGCAAACACAGGCAGTCCCCCCAGATGCCCTCCTCCACAGTGGCTGTGCCTGTTAGCCAGGACCTCCTTTATCCTTCATGCTTTTGTGCCCTCTGCCAACCCCTCCCTGAGTGCTCCATCCTCTGGGCTCCTATGTGCTTCACACCACAGCATTGACATGCACACGCCCCCGCCCCACCCCACCGTCTCTCCCATCACACTGCAAGGTCTCAGAGGGCTGCTCCCAACTGTATTCCTAGTGTAGCACCACACAGTAAGGTCACAAATGTTTACTAAGAACGTTCAAGTCATTCATGCATTTACTTCAGGAATTATGATGGGGAATGGAGACAGCAGTGCACGAGACAGATGTGGTTCCTGTTCTCCCAGAGCTGCTGAGGAAGAGAAACAATAAATAACCTGATAGTCATTTAAATGGTAACTGTGAAAGGCCAGTGCAGGGTGCTGGGAGAGGGGCTATGCAGAGCCCTCAGCCTGTTCTGGGGCGTCAGACAAGCCTTCCCTAGAAGTCACTGATGCTCAGACCACTGAATAAAATGGGCAGGTCTCTCATCTTCTCATAAACTGAGGTCAGGTTCCACGGTGTGTGGGCCCCTCCAGCTGCCACAGTCCATGTGTCTATGACAATGGAAGCCACAAAGTTAGGAGTCCTTGTTACTCTGACACCCGACCCTACATTCAAGATATGCATGGTCTATACCTAACATCAGTATGACCCCCCAAGATCATCTCAGATCACCTGCCTGACAGAGAGATGGCCAAAACAGCAGAGAGCAGAATTCCTGGACACTCTGGGGCGGCTGTGCTGACTGGCTCACCAGAATTAAGGGGGCTCAAGCCCTCTGTGATGAGAACCCTGTATTTCACCCTGTCAAGGGGGGCACCAAGTCTTAATTGATCACTGAGTGCTAAAGAGAGTCCCAGAAGGGTCTGGTTTTTCTGAAACAATTAGTTGGCTCCATTTCTTCTGTAATGAGCTCTACTTTAAAACATTCCCTGCAAACAGGTGCCCATGCTCACCCAGAGCAGGAAATGGTATGTGTACACGTGTGCATGTGTGTTTGCAGGGAAAAGCTGTAACTGGGCTCCTAGCAGTCTTCTGCTTGAATGCAAATGTGTTTCACAGACCAACCCCATTCCTTTGGACTAAGAGCTTTTACATCTGAATGCTTCCCCGCTTCCAGAAGGAGAAGCCTGTTCTTATTGGAGCACAGACTCCAGCTGTCTACAGGCGGACCTGTCTGGGTATGTTTGGGGCTGCCTTTGTGGGAATGGGACAATGTCCTGTCCCAGAGAGGAGCCATTACCATTGAGGGACCTGATTTCCCTCTGACTTGAGTCAAGAGTCTTAGTCGACATGCTGGTGACTCCCGGGTCCCTAACCCGGTGCACACCTGGTTGCTGAGCCCCAGAGCTCTGTTCTAACTGCCTGCGGCAGGGCCCACTTGTTAAGTCTCACAGGCAGGTGAACTTCTCTGTGTTTCTCAGCCCCAGCGGTGGCAAAACCATGCATCAAGCTGCCAGGCGGGAGCCACCCTGTCCCCGTTTCTCTGCCCACCACCACAGCTCCCAGTCATTAGTGAGGTTCAACGGAGGCTTCCCTAACTTCTCAAGCCTCTTCCCTTCTCTTTGCCCTCTCTGCCTTGGTTCAGCTCCCACTATTTCTCACCTGTTCTCCCCAGCACCAGTCTCTCTCCATGGACACCAGAGGATCTCTGCCCACTTTGCTGGTTCCCCATCACCCTGAGCCAGTCACAAACAGCATCCTTCAACTACTTCTGCAGCACTGCTTCCTGCCACCCCTGCCCAGGCTGCCCCTGAATTCCTGACCTGTGAAGCTGTGTCCAGAATGTTTTTATACATGGTGCTTCCCCTGCCTGAAACACCCTTTGTCCTCTTACCACCCTGCTGAACTGATGCTCACACAACCCCTCTCCTCGGTCCTGACCGTGGAATTGCTCACTGCTCTGTGTTCCCACAGAACATACCCTGGCACATATCTGTGTGCCTGCCTCCCCAACTCGACTCAACCTGGAGCTACTCCATGCCAGGTGCTGTAGTCAACTCATCTGTAGCTCCCCAGGTGCCAGGAAAGACCTTAAACATCACGGCCACTCTGCTGATAGAAGAACATCTTCACGTCTTATTTGGAGTCAGGCTCCTCTCTGATAGAGCAGCCCGAGTTTTCATCCCCTCCCCAAGGGGCCTGTCCTGAAGGGATTCTGTTCCTCACCCCTCCTCATGTTCTTCCTGCACTTCTAACTATAAATCCCCAAGCTGCAGCCAAAGCTCTGGAAGAATTCTGACTGAGCCATGCAGCCTCATGACATCCAGTAACCTGTGGTGATTTTTAAAACGTCATTTGGAAAATGATGTGCAATCTCCAGATCAACCAATCAACGAACATGCTGGGTCCATCCTGCTCTTCAGAGGTCTATGGGATGCGGGCAGCTATGGCCAGGCACCAACGTGGGGGGAGAGAGTGGCTGTGACAGAAGTGGCTGTTGAGCACCGTGGTTAATAACTTGAATTCCAAAGTCAGACTGACCTGATTCAAGTCACAGCCCCACCACTGAAAGCCTATGCATCCTAGGTTAGCTGCTGTAACAAATAAGCCCCCCCCCAACAGCTTATTTCTCACTTGTGAAAAGTCCAAAGTGGCTTCCATGACTGGCTGGTGCTTCTCTGCAGGATGATTTGTGGATCCAGACTCCTCCCACCCTTCAATGCACAATTCAGGGTTTACTACTGGAGGGAAAGGGCCATGGAGGACAACACATGGGGGCTTTCAGAGGCCAGGCCTGGAAGTGGGGCACATCACCCCTGACTGTGATCCACCGACTAGAATGTGGTCACGTGGCCACACCTAATTGCAAGAGAGATTGGGAAATGTCCTCCAGCTATGTGCTCCGAAGAAAAGAGGAAACAGCCAGTCTCTGTAACCTGACAAACCAACTTGAAAGCTGACCCTGAAACCAGGGTCTGAGTGACCAGTCAAAGCCTACTTTGACCCATGTCCTGCATCTAGCCTTTTCTGAGAGACGGACAGTCCTACGTCATGGAGAAAGTGGCTTCTTCTGCATTCACCTTCTCTTCAGGGCACTGAGCTTGCCCACAGGAGAAACAGCAACAATACCTTATCGAACTAACAAAGCTGTGTCCTTCCTTCCTGGACTCGTCCAGCAGGGGGGCACCCTGTTCAGCAAACCAGAAGCCCTCAGCCCTGCAGAAGGCCCCACAGGCTTTGAAGACAGTGATAGGTCTTCAGGCAACCCTGGCATCTGTTCGTTACTGAACATTAGCTTGGCGGTCTTTTTGACTGTTATCAGGCCAGGAAGTGAAAATTCTGTGGTTGGTCCTAAAGGGATCTCTGTGGTCTTTATCTCTGCTACTCCTCCGACAATCAATCATTCACAATAGACATGAGCCGTGTTTGCAGAAACCCAAAGTTCACACAGAGACACCCTGGCAGAGGGGGCTGTAGAGGGAAGAGCCAGGCTCGAGTGAGAAGCAGGTCTTTGATGACAAGCCCCCCAGCGATCGAGATGAGACCGCGACAACGTGATCTGTCCTCAAAGCACAGGACAAATGAGAAGCCTGCCTGTGAGGATTCCATGAATAAGACAGACACGAAAACAAGGAGGAGGGGCAACAGAGTTCAGGAGGGTAAACGGCCACCCTACCACACCGTTCTATTCCTCACCAACAGGGCATGCTTACTGGTTCCTCAGTGAGCCACAAACCACCTTCATTCTCACTTCCACCCTTCAGCACATGCCACTCGTTCAGTCTGGCACACTCTCTCCAGCCCTCAGTCTGGGGCAATCCTACCTAGTGGTCCCAACATGTCCTCTGGCGATGGAGACCCATTCCTGCAGTGGCTGTACTGTGTGGCCCCCAATCCCAGTCTAGTGTGGGGCAGCCCCACGCCCAGACTCTAGCTTTACAGGCAAGGTCCCACTGACCTCCGGCTCATCTCTCCCTATTTCCAGCAATGAGGGCTCCATCAGGCTGAATCACTGTTTCCTCAGTAGACGCTCCTGCGGTGGCCCCTGAGCCCAGAGAAAAATCCCTTATAATGCACCTCAGCCACCATGGAAATATGTTCAACTGCTATTCTCAGTCTTATATAAAGTGCTTTGCAAGTGTAGTTTCTAGCCCCTCCCTCCAACATGATTGCCACTCCGGATCCAACTTATATAAACATTCTAAAGCCAACTATCCCACTCTTAGCACTTGTTACACTGTATCACCACTGCCTATTTCCCTGTGTGTCTTGACGGGATGCACCAGGCTGCTCTGCTCACCACTGTATCTCTAAGAACCTACCACCCTGCCACGTTCCTGAGAGGCCCTCAAATGCTGGCTGGGTTGGGACTGATTAGTTACAGTGGATGGGGTTCTCCTGACAAAAATGACGGCAGCATTTCCAAAGGCCACAGGACTCAGAGATGTGGCAAGTAAGACACCAGTCCGGGACCTTCTTTGGGACCATTAGTGTGGGAGCCCAGACCCTCAAAATTCAGGGAGCTTGTGGAGCTACCTTGGGGATTCCCAAAGGGAACACTGCAATTTCCCTGATGGCTGAGGCTGGAGCCTGCAGAGGCCTTCTGACTCCCTGACCATTCTATGGCTCCAGCAATCTCTCTTCCTGCCCTAAGATGGGCACCATAACACAGACCAGAGGAAAGTACTGACCTTCCTCGTATCTGTAAGACACTGACCTCTGTAAAAGATACAGCATAGAAAACTTAAATAATCAGGACACTCACAAAACCATTGGAATGGTCAATGGTGAAGTCTTTTACTACCTAAGCAATGAATGTGTGCATATTGATCTTGAGCAAAATATTGATTAGAACGGCTGGGGGGCTGCAAGTCAGACAGCCCTATCTCCAGCACCCGAGGATGGAGGAATCTGAGCTATCAGCGCTCAAGTCGCTGTTACAGAGCGAGGACTGCCCCATCCATTCCCTGCAGCTGGATAAATGCCCACATGTCCACATGCATTTGTCACCTTCCCATCAACTCCAATCACAAAGGCAAAACTGAGACACTTAATTCTGAAGCGCAGGACACTAATCCTGTTTACTGCATTCTCTTCCGTTTACTCCCATCGTACCAAATGATTAACCGTGTCGTTGCTGTCATGTCCCCAGAGGCATGTGGATATACTACACAGCTATCACTCACAGAGCAGGGGTTCACAAGCTGCACCCTGATTGGCTCAGAACAGAGACTTGGTCTGGTACTCTGGCCAATCAGGAAAAACATCTCTCTCCATTCATAAAACACTACACCATAAAATGCGGCGGATGATTAAAGAACGTACAGTCCACCCTCAGTGAACCAAGGGACTGCAAACAGGGAGAGAAGGATAAATTGAGACAGTAAGTAAACCCTAAACCACACATTTTGTTCCAGCAGATACTACTCTCCTCGTGTGTTAGGTTTTTAATGGCGGGAAAAAAACAAAAGCTGAACACAAGTGTTACTCACTACAAGCAGGAACAGTTAGCAGGAAGCTAGTGTGCGATTAAAATTTCACCCCTGCAAACCCACTCCATGGTGTGCTTCCTGAGTGACACTACAGGAACCAGCACTATTCTTCACCAGCAGTAAGGCACTGTCTGCCTGCTTCATAAGGACATTTTCCGTCAAACCTCCTCTCCCTTTTAAAGGTTGTGCGAAACTCAGAGAGAATCACTCCAATGGAAGGCCATCAGAGGAAAATGTGAGCTTCAGTAGGGCAAGACCCTGGTGAGGCTTGGCATCTAGAAGCTATTCAATGTTTGCTAAACTGATGAAGCATTCCCAATAAAGGACATCTGACCACATCTTCCTCCTACTCAGAGCCTTCAAAGGCTTGTTACTGCTCTTAGGAAGAAGTTTAAATCCTTCAGTGTGTTTCTGATCAGGATCCTCTGTGATTTGGTCTGTTTGGCCCTCTGGCTTCACCTGACTCCCCTCTAGAATCCAGCCATCCTGAGCACTCTGGCAGTTCCCCCATATGACCTCTGTTCTCATTGTTCTCAGACTCTGCACATGTGGGGCAGGTCTCAAACGCTTGTCCCCACCTGCCCTCCTTTGCCCAGCCAACTCTTACTTGGCCTTTCCGTGCCTGGTAAGGGCTTGCTCCTGAATAGGCTACTGTCTGGGAGCTGCTATGGGATCTACTGTGGCCTCCTGTACTGACCCTGCAATGGCTGCTTGCCTGCCTTCTCCTCCTCGTATCAGCTTCCCAAGGATAAGAACTGGACATTTCTTTTTTTTTTTTCCTTCTTTACTAGATTACCAGCTTATTATAAAAGGATATAACTTGGAACAGCCCGATGGAAGAGATACATAGGGTAAGGTCTGGGGAAGGGCATGGAGCTTCCATGCCCTCTCCAAGTGTGCCACTCTCTCCAAATCTCCACTTGTTCAGCAACCTGGATGCTCTCTGAACCCTATCCTTTGGGGGTTTTATGGAGGCTTCATTACATAGGAGGCACGACTGACCAAATTACTGGCCACTGGTGATTGATTCAACCTCCAGCCCCCTCACCTCCTGGGAGGTGAGGGGACATGGTAAGACTGGACATTTCTTGATCAGGTTCTGTCCCTAGTGCCTGACCCTCAAGAAAATGATTCTCAAGAAATATTTACTGAAAGCTGCAAGACACTGATCTGGAAGGCTTGATGCAAGTTAACAAGCTATACAACTCATTGGAATGAAGAGCTGACCCACTTGGGCTCACTCATAAGAGCTGAGGTGGGGCCCAATGTATTTCTAAACCTACAGAACTCGGGAAGGACCCATAAGACAGGTATGGGCCCCACTGAGCCCTGCCCCTTCCCAGTCCATGTGCCAAGAATGGGGCTCTGAAAAAGCTGACATAAACCCAAAGGCACACTCAAATGAGAGCTAGAGGCTGCTGAAATTCTGATGAACACCATATATAGATTATTGTTGGGTTCTGTCAGGTTGGGTTTTCAGTTTATGCTTCTGTTTATTTAAATAAAGCTCCTTTAAATGGCTTGGGGCAGCATTAACTCTGAAGCTATTAGAGGCAGGTCTGAGAATACATGTATGTAGTCCAAGTCTCTCTTGGAAGGAAGGGATGAGGGATCTTCCAGAGATCTGCTTTCTGGAGGACCAGAATAAATGGCAGATTGAGACGTACCCCTCCCTGACCCCGGCCCATTTGGTATAGACCAAGCCAGTGACTCATAGTTGTGTAAAGTGTAGAGTGTCAAGTGTGATGTTCCAGGCAACTCTTATTAAAGTTTGATAAAATGTGAGCCATCCCTTCCTCATTCTAAAGGCCCTCCCTGCCTCAAACAATTTTCACATACTTTAACTCCTTCCCTCCTACTAAACGCCTTTATCTAGGGATCAGCATTAACAATGGTAAGAGATTAAAACATTAACAAAGTGGAAAGATTTCCCACTCTCCTCCTAAAACTAGAGTAAAAAAAAATTTAAAGTCTTGAGGATTTAAAAAAAGAAAGAAAAATAGGTTGAAAAGCACATTTATCTTCATCGGGTAGCCTCTTGTGCAAGACTGAAATGCTACTGCCCAGCTTTGGTTAGTTGTGTACAAGGGGTATTAATTCCAGTTGCAGGCATGAGGTGTCCATTTCAGAGCTAATAACTCCTCTGAAAGCAGACTAGTAACCGAAACGTGGCCTGGAGTACATGGATTCCATCTAATTCACAACTAGAGTCTCCCACTCAAACCTAAAACTGTTCAAAATTCCGAGTCCCTAGACCAGGAAGCCTTGTAACAAAGCACTTTCCCCCCCTCTTTAATGATAAAACCTCAAACCACAAGGGTAGAAGAAAGAGACAAGCTAGCAGGAGTGCCCCTCTAATTGTCTTTTCTTATATGCTGTTTATTGGATCATTAAAGTCTTACAAGGACTTCGTGGTAATTGTAATCATTGAATTTAAGGCTTGTCTCAGCTGTTTGTATCAATACATAAGTCTCTTACTTTCAAACTCAGGAATATTTTTCCCTAACATCTTGTCTAAAAGAACCTTCCAAGCAATCTACTGACAAGATCCTTGAGTGATCTGTGGTTCCTGCAGGAGTGGACATAGGGCGCGCCATTCCGCACACCTGTTGTCAGGTGGCATGGCCATCAGCATCCTGCACACTCACCTCCTCACTCCACCCCACCCCCAGCGAGTCTCTTCCCTCCCGGCCTTCTCCACCCTAGGAACCTACAGCCTTCCAGCCTTCCGGAGTTACCTTAAAAAAAAAAAACTCCCAACCACAAAGCAAACAAAAGGCCGGTCAGAAGACGAGCGAAAGCAGCGGGGGTTCCCGTGGCCCCTCTCCAGGCAGTCCCTGGACAAACCCCACCCCGCCGCTGCCTGGTTGCAGTCCCGCAAGTATCCCCCAACCCCCCACCCCACCCTCCCAACAGATACCAGCCAGACGCCTACACCACGGCCACCTGGGGCTCGGGCCCCACTTATTGTGCCGGGGCCGGCAACTCGCCGGCGGACGGGCGCCTCACCAAGTACAACTCCGCGCACAACAGCTCCAGGGCGTCCAGGCCCAGGCCGGCCGGCCAGCTCCCCGCCGCCTCCCGCGGCCTCGAGTCCAGCCCGCCCGCCCGGGGAAGGGTCGCCGGGGGACGGGCCAGGGCTGTCTCCTGCCCACAAAAGCGCCCAGGCGCAGGCAGGAGGACGCGGTTCTAAGAGAAGTTGGCTTCCGGGTTTGCTTTTTGAACAAAACCAGAGGGACTCCCGCGCGGCCGGGGCAGGGCCTGGAAGGGCGCCGTGCGCGCACGAGGCCCCGGCGTGGGCCGCACTGAGCCCGGCGGCCCGAGTGCGGCCGTGCGCCGCCCGGTACGCGCCAGGCCCGGAGGCTCCCAGGCACCCTCGGCCGGAAGAGCTAGGCGGCCGGACCCGGGCGGCGGGGACGGGGCGCGCGGCGAGGGGGCCCGTGCGGCACTTACGGGGCGGCTCGGCGGCGGCGGCAGCAGCAAGGTGTCTGGCCTGTGCCCTCACGGCCGCTCGCGCCTTTTCTCTACGCGCTCCTGGCTGGCCCGCCCGCCTCCTCGCTTCCCGCCCGCGCGCCCCGCGCTCGCCCCCTCCGCCCGGCTCCGCTGCTGAGTGAACTGGAACCAGTAGCCGCGGCCCCGGGATTCCCACAATGCACAGCGCGCCGCTCGTCACATCCCATCCCGTACCCGCGCGTCCGGCCACCCCTCCCGCGCCACCCGGGCGCCCCGGCCTTGACCCCAAGCCCGCGGCTGCGCGCGCGCGGGACCCTCCGCACTGTACCGCCTGGACGTCGGTGGGTCAGTCCCCTGGCCGCATCGCGGCCCTGGCTCTGGCCCTCAGCCCTCGGTCAGCCCGCCAGGACACCGAACGCTGGGTCCCGCCCGAGCCGGGGCCTCGCCCTGAGCTAAGTCCTGGGAAAGGGTCGGGACCCCGGCAGAGGCGCTTCTCCAGCGCGCGTCCCAGCCTTGCGTCTCGAGTGACACTTACTGAGCGCCTACTGAGGGGGGCTTTTGCTGCCCATCCCTAGAAGCCTTCCCATTAACGCAGGGAGGGAGGAAGGACTGCTGTTACCAGCAAGCACTTTTCCCTCCCCAACCAGTGCAAACCTCCCGCGCACCTCAGAACCTCCCGCTGTCTTTAGACACAAGCCCCCATCAAACCTGGTCTTCCCCACGACCAGCTACTGTGCACCCCTGGGGTTCTTCATAGTGACCCCGAGAAGTCTGGATCTGCTTTGTTGCATGGAAGGTGTTTACTTCGACTCAGCAAATGTTCATTCTTGGACCCAAGTTGAGATTTACTAATATAAACAGTGATTCTTTATCATCACACACATTTTTTTTTAAACTGCAGACAAGCAGAAGAAGGGGCCGATGCAAAACTTATCTTGTATTCCTAAATTGGTTTTTGGCCTGAAGGCGTTAGTGACCCATCCCAAGGACTTAAATAGGGGCCTTCCCTCTCCTTCTCTCCTCTCCCTCCACCAAAGTGTGGAGGGGGAAGCCACCTGAGCACCCAGCTGTGGACCAACTTTAGATAACAATACAAACCCTCCGCAGAGTTGTTCTGTGGCTGCTGGAGTTGGTAACGGGAGATTATGAGTCACTAAAGACCCCTCCCTTCCCTCAGGCTGCCCCTGTAGCAGCTGGTGGTATCCTCCTCCCCTCACCATGATGCTTTACACTATACTTTAAGTTTGCAAAGCAGCGTCCAATACATGCCATTCACACATCCATTAATTCAATTAACTACTGTGGTCATACTTTGTGCCATGCACCAATTTGGGTGATGAAGATGAAGCAGTGAACAGAACAGGCAAAAATCCCTGACCTCCTGAAGTTTCCCGTGTAGTAGGGAAATAAAGGTTATAGGCAAAAGAGATGATGTGCCAGATGGTGTAAATGCTATAGAGGAAAATAAAGCTGTAATAGGGAAGAAATTTTGTATCCTACTACAAGTTAATCACTAAAAGGGTGTTTCCTATAAGCTTAAATTATATATAATGGCCCATCTCTGCGAACCCTGCCTCCCAGGTAATAAGCGTGAAGCTAAAATACCTTTGGTTAGCTCTCAGGAACCATCCTGACCAGGCCCACCTGTGAATGACTGCTGGGAGGAAGAAATTAACACATCCCCTCCAGAGGCTGACCAGAACCAGCAAATGTTTGACTTTACTCCCTCCCCTTTTAGTATAAAAGAAGCCTGAATTCTAACTCAGGCAAGATGGTTCTCTGGGGCACAAGTCCACTGTCTTCTTGGTTTGCTGGCTTTCTGAATAAAGTCATGATTCCTTGGCCCAACAACTCGTCTCTTGATTTATTGGCCTGTCCTGCAGCAAGGAGTACAAGCTTGGGCTCAGTAACAAAACAAGGAAGGGGGATAGGAGGTATGAGTTGGGGTGCGGTTTCAAACTTTAGACAAGGCCTCCCTGAGAAGGTGACATTTAAGCAAAGATGTGAATGAATTGAGGGAGCAAGCCAAGTGGATATCTGGGGGAAGAGTATTCCAAGCAGCAGGAGGGCAAATGCAAAGACCCTGAGGCAGAAGCGTCTCTGAAATCGTCAAGGTATAGTGAGTGTGTTCTTACCATTAAAAAAGGCAATGTGTGACATGATAGAGGTGTTAACTAGTGCTAAGGTGGTAGTCATATGGCAATATATAAATATATCAAATCAACAGGTTGTACACCTTAAACACACAATATTATATGTCAATAATATCTCAATTTTTAAGAAAGGAAGAGTGAGTGTGAGGCTAAAGTGGAATGAGTGAAGGGGAAAATTACAGGAGGTGAAACTGGAGAAATGATATTTCTTTGGGTCCAAAAACAAAGCATTAAGGATGTGTGAGGACTCCCCCAGGGAAGCTGCAGAGAGGTGTCTGGAAAGGGACAGAGATCACCCCCCACCCCAATTGCTCTGTCCTTCCCTGCTTCTTAGGGAGGTCCCTCAGTTCTGCAGGGGCCAGCCACCAAGTGAGGCTTCTGTAGGCCACAGCAAGTCGGGAGGATGCCAGACTTCAATAATTCACTCAACAAATACTTGCTGAGCACCTGCTGTGGACCAGGCTCCTTCCAGGAGAAAACCCCTTTCAGACCAGAAAACTGGTCCGAAACATAAGCAGTACTCCTAGAAACCTTAACAAGAGAGAATAGCTGGGCTGTAGGGAAGGCCAGGCATGTGTGGAGAGGGGGAGATGCCTGCAGCCTGCTGGTGCCCTGGCTGTTTACAGACCTGAGGCTTCCTCTTCCCCAGGCCCTTAGTGATGGCTAAGACCAGACACAGAGCATGATTGTCTAAGAGATCCCAATCTGCAACGCTAGGGTGCCAAGAAGTAATTCACTCTCCTCCACCCCAGCTTTGGTTCCTGACTAAGTTGATTTCCCTGGTGACATGGAAGTGGGTCATGCCTACAAGGCTGGGGTTTTTTTTCCATCTTATTGCACACTCACTATGTGTCAAATCACATGAATCCCATCATTTTCATTTCACTTCAGCCCTAGCAGGCACACTATTTCTGGGACATTTCTATCCCCAGTTTACAGATGAAGACACTATAGATTCAGAAAGCTAAGAAATATGCTGGAGATCACAGAGCAGGTAGGCTGGCGCTGGAGTTCAAATCCAAGTTCATCTGGGACCTGAGTTCTTATGGCTCAGTTCTGAAGAGAGCCCTTCTAGGGGCTTGGTTTCCTCTGCGCCCAGCATTTATTCTCCGCATCCTCCCCGGCCATTCAGAATGGGTCTTTTTGTCCCCACTGAGTCATGCACTGTTGTCCTTGGGTTAGAGTCTATACCCCTCCAAGAGGTGGTCTTAGTGCCATCCCCCCTCACACTCCCCCCCCACCCCACCACAGTGTGCCATTCTCATAGAACTCACTAGGAATATTGTCCCTGGGAGCGGTTCAAGATGCCCTCTCTCCAAAAGGCTCCACCCCCCTTTCTCTTCCCCTCTAACTTATGTGCCCTGTTCTTCCACCTCGGTGACATGCACTCTCCCCTAATCTGGCTCAGAGGGTTCCACCAGCTTTTTTTCCTCCAAATGCAAAATAAATGCATGCTCACTACATAAAACTTGGAAAATAAAAATGCTCAAAAAAAATCACCCTAAGTATACCACTGGGAGAGAACCACTTCCTCCCTTTCAGCCCTTGTATCCATATCTACTTAATATTAAATGTGTTTGGGTTCCTATTGCATTTAGGGCTTGTCACCTGTTTTTTAAACTTAATGGTCCTTTATGAACATTTAACCAGGTATTCTACAACAGCAGTTCTCAAACTATTTGAATTCAAAACACCTTTATCTTCTTAAATTATTGAGGACTGCAAAGAGCTCTTGTTTATGTGGGTTATATCTGTCAGTATTTGTTCTATTAGAAATTAAAACAGAAAGATCTTAAATATCAATTTATTCATTTTTAAATGTTAATATGTAAACAAGTTACACGTTAATATAAATAATGTATTTGTATAAAAAATAACTATATTCTCCAAACAAACAAAATTTAGTGAGAAGAGTGCCACTGCCTTGCAGCTTTGCACATTTCTTTAATGCCTGGTTTAACAGAAGACAGCTAGATTCTCATGTCTCCTGTATTTGGTCGTTGCTATCTATTGTTTTAAGTATAAAAAAATCCAGCCTACATAAAAAAAACCAGATATGTGTTTGGGAAAAGATAGAAGACTTTAATATCCTTTTCAGATAATTCTGGATGTTCTTCTTTGATACCATACCAAACCCCAAAAAGTAGTAGTTTCTTAAAGGTTAATAGCAATGTAGAATCTGAAACCAATGGATAAATTTTTGAATTTGGTAACATAAAAATCCGTTAATCTACCTTTTTATTATTTTGAATGGATTTATTAATCTATCTTATTTTGGGGGGGAATGAGCAGAATTCTTAAATTTTATTTTACATTTAAAAAGTCTGCATTAGGACAGGAATAAAGACGCAGATGTAGAGAATGGACTTGAGGACCCGGGGAGGGGGAAGGGTAAGCTGGGATGAAGTGAGAGGGTAGCATTGACATATATACACTACCAAACGTAAAATAGAGAGCTAGTGGGAAGCAGCTGCATAGCACAGGGAGATCAGCTCGGCGCTTTGTGACCACCTAGAGGGGTGGGATAGGGAGGGGATATGGGGATATATATATATATATATATATATATAGCTGATTCTCTTTGTTATACAGCAGAAACTAACAAAACATTGTAAAGCAATTATACTCCAATAAAGATGTTAAAAAATAAATAAAATAAAAAATAAATTAAAAGTCTGCATTAAAAAAAAAACCCACCATAAATCAAGTCCAAGTAGAAATGATAAGCTAGGGAAACATGACTTGTAACTCACAACATAGGCAAAGGGCTAATTTCCTTAATAGTCTATCTTATTTTTTTATCCATTATTTCGATGGATCTTTTAGCCATGCATGATTTGGTATAATCACTCATTGGTCATTTGGAAAACAGTGGTTCACTGAGTTATACAGATCTCCCAGTCTTCCAAATGCAAACTCCTTTCATGGTACAATCAGAAGATCACATTCCTTAATATCACTGCTGATATCAACAGAAGGTTTTTAAGTACTGAGAAGATTTCAAGCTCATGGTGGCAGATACAAATTTCCCAATATTGTAATTTTTGCTTGTAAGTTCAAATTTACCATTGGCAACATAATGTCACAATTACCTTTCTTGAAGTGACAAGTTCAGTTTATTCATTTTCAAGAAAATGTCCACCATATACACAGGGCTGCATTATGACTTTCCTGGGCCTTAGGCATCTTTACCTTCTTGGGCTCCCTTCCTCCATTTAAAAACAGAAACAAAAACAAACAAAAAACCCGGCACTGGTGTAAAGACAAATATATTAACATGATATATTACAACTATGCCTCATGGAGAATTCAACCTTGCACACACCTGAGTCTGAACAACAAACAGACAGTTCGTCTGTCAGTCAGGCCCACCTTCTCCATTAGGAACAGAGCCCAGGCCCACATGACTTTATGGGCCCATGAAAATGTTTCAACTTCTTTAAAATCAGAAGAAGAAAATGAAGGTTACTTCTTTTAGATTGAATAAAATATTTTTAAATATAACATTAATATATTTGTCTTTATACCAACATAGTCATAAAATATAATTTTTATATCTTTTTATAGAGGAAGAGGCCCAAAAAAGCAAAAGTGCCTGGAGCCCATGAAAATATTAATGTAGCCCTGCTCTCCATCATGGTCGTTTCAAATAAAATGGTGTTTCATGAAAAAAAGCAGCTAGTTTAGCCCACAACTCAGTCACACAAATGCTTTTCCTCAAGGCAACCATCCTAGTTTGTTATATAGCAGAAGTACTTCACACATACTTCCCATGTGGTCACAGAGAACATTTTAAAATGTAAAATGTGTCCTGAGGGGTCAAGATCAATAAAATCCGTTAATCAATAAGATCAATAAAATTAGTGATTTTTACTGCTTCATCAAGGACATTCTTAAGTGAAACTGTTGGGATTTTTTTTTTCTGCGAGTGCTTGGCAATAAAGGATAAAATGATGATTAGTACAGTTTGGTGTCATTGCTGATACGTGCTAAGTCACCAGCCGTTGTACCCACGATTGTTTTGCACCACTGGTGCAAAGACCAAGACAGTGAAAAAGCTAAATAATGTCTGAGCATTATCATGATAAGTCTGGGGTCTCAGTGACCTTCGGGGATCTGCAGACCCCATTTTGGGAACCACTGTCCCAAACATCCTGGGCTGTACCATTGTTTAGTTAAACAATTATTATTGGTTATTGTTGTTGTTACTGTTTTTCTTTCAGGCAATTTCCCACTCTATTAGAAAGACCTGATCAATGTCCTTAGAGATGCATCTTTGTGCACATCTGACTGTTGAGGATAAGTTCTTAGAAGTGGAACTGCTGGATCAAAGAGCCATAGTTTACAAGCTTTAACACAGGTAGCCAAATGGCCCTCCAGAGATCTTGGGACAGGGCAGGCAATGGGCGGGATCGAGCATTCGTGCATTTCCCCAGCACCTCCTGGCCCCACCCTGACTGTTCTCCAAGACCTTTGAGGATCTGAGAGTCAAACGGTGGGGTGTCACCATTTCCCTGGTTTAGCTTGACCTTATTTGTGGAAGGGCAGGGAGTGGGTCTCTAGTTAGTTCCTAAGCTTTTCATCAACATACTCAAGCAAAGAGAAGTGAGTGTGAGTGCTCGAGGGAGTGGAGGAATCCCAGGAAAGAAATAAACCTCTCCCCACCGTCCTCTGCCCCCCACAAGCAAACAGATGTGGTCTTTTCCATGGAACAGATGCACCACCGTCTCGTCTCTTCCATTGGAGCCTTTCTTCCTTACTTCATTACTGCAGAGGTAAGTTCTCTCTCTTTGATCTGTAATTGGCGGTAACTTCTGACTCCTTCCCTTTTTTTCAATAATCCCCACCCCCTCCTGTCTTTGTTAAGCAGTTAATGCCCTTCTCTAAGAGAAGTACAGATGAATATTTACCCTTAATTGGGAACAACAAAGGGACCAAGGAAAACCATCAGGGCTACATTACCTTTTTCCAGGCCTAGAGGCATCTCTAGATTTAAATATTTTCCCCCCTGAGGTTAGAGCTGGATTGAAAATATGGTTTAAAGGATTAGGCTACCTGTAGAGCAGTGGTGCTCAAAGGGACCATTTCGGGGTCCCTGAGACTCTTTACTGGGGTCTGTGGGTTGAGACTACATTCATAATTAATAGTAGGGCCTTATTTGCCTTTTTCACTGTATTGACATTTGCACTGATATTACAAAAGCACTGGTGGGTAAAACTGTGTCTTAGCATAAATCAAGGCAGTGGCCCCAAACTGTTAGCAGTTATGGAATTCTTCAACACACACACAGTTTCACTTAAGAATTAAAAGTGTCTTTAATAAGCAGATTTAAAAAATTTTGAAAGCCTGTGTCTGCCACCATGAGCTTGACAGTTGACAGCTTCCCAAAACTTAAAAACTTTTCTGATGATATTGGTGACGGTATTAACTAATATAATTTGTTGATGTTATATAATAAAAATCTGTCAACATTTGGAAAGATCTTAAATATCTTAGTAATATATAAGATAGTATAACTTAGTGAACTTTTATTTTCCAAATGCATGATGTTACAACATCATGCACTGGTTAAAAAAAAATTCATTCAAAGTGAAAGAAAAACCAATGGATTTAATGTCACAGAGTATGAAAAGTCCAGTGATGTGTTTTAATATTCTACATAACTACTAACCGTTAGGAAACTACCACTTAATGAGTTTGGGTGTAGAATCAGAGAACAATATCCACAATTATCTGAGAAGGTTATTATAATACTTCTCTCTTGGCTACATTAAAAAACATAAAAAACAAAACAAAACTTTTCCATGGAAAAAGAAAACCACCATAAGAAAGTCAAAAGACAAATGACAAACTGGAAGAAAATATTGGCAAAATATAACACAGGTAAAAGTTATTGTCCTTGTCTTAATCTGCTTAGGTTGCCATAACAAAATACCGTAGACTGGGTGGTTTAAATAATAGAATTTCCTCACAGTTCTGGAGGCTGGAAAGTCCAAGATCAAGGTTCTGGTACAGTTCAGTTTCTGGTAAAAGCTCTCTTCCAGAGCACACGGCCACTTGTCTTCACATGACCTTTCCTCTGTACACGTGTACAGGGAGAGAGAGAGAGAAATAGAAGAGATTATTCTCTGGTGTCTCCTCTTATAAGGACACGAATCCTTTTGGATTAGAGCCCCATCCTTATGACCTCATATAACCTTAATTACCTCCTAAAGGCCCTATTTCCAAATATAGTCACATTGGGGTTAGAACCTCAATATGAATTCTGGGGGGACACAGTTCAGTCCACAGCAGTCATATAAATATATCTTCTGAAAATTGGGGGGTAGATTTAAAATTCTATTGAAAAAATGCTCAGGGACTTCCCTGGAGGTGCAATGGTTAAGAATCCACCTGCCAATGAGGGGGAAACAGGTTCCATCCCTGGTCTGGGAAGATCCCACATGCCACGGAGCAACTAGGCCCATGCGCCACAACTACTAAGCCCGTGTGCCTAGAGCCCATGCTCCACAACAAGAGAAGCCACCTCAATGAGAAGGCCGAGCACCACAACGAAGAGTAGCCCCAGCTTGCCGCAACTAGAGAAAGCCCACACACAGCAATGAAGACCCAACGCAGCCAAAAGAAAACAAAAAAGAAAAAATGCTCAAATGATACAAGCAATTAACAAGAGATATAAAAATGGTGCTTAAAAGATGTTCAACTTCACTCATAAGAAAAATGTAAATAAAAATACACCTAGATATCATTTCTCACTTATCAGACTGGCAAAAGTTCAAAAGCTTGAAACTACACCCTGTTGGCACAGCTGTAGGAAACAGGCTCTCATGTATTGCTGGTAGGAATACAAACTATTACAGACTTATGGAGGGGAATTTCACAGTACTTAGTAAAATTACCTTTGTATGTACCCTTAACCAAGCAATTCTGCTTTTAGAATTTACCCTGAAAATGCACCCCAATGATACGAAAATACATGCCCTCAAGATTATTCATTGCTTCACTATTTGTAATTGCAAAATATTGACAAATACTTAAATATCCAAGCATATAAGATTGGCTGAATAAACTCTGATACATACACACAGTATATACTACACACTATAAAAAGAAAGGATGAAGATCTCTATGAACTGATTATGGAGTGATTTACAGGAGATATTGTTAAATGAAAAAAGCAAAGCACAAATGAGCATATATAGTGTGCTACATTTTGTATAAGAAAGAAGGCAAAACAAGAAAACATACATATATCTCTACAAATAGAAACACAGGAAGGATAAACCAGAAAACAATGAACATAGTTACCTAGAAGGAGTAAGGGGCAGAAAGCAAGGGAGACAGTAACATTTCTCTGAGTATATTTTGCACACTTTGGGCTTTTGGAAGTATGTTAGAGTTCCTCATATTCAAAAACTAAAATTGCATCTATAAGAATGAACAGGGAGAGGGCTTCCCTGGTGGTGCAGTGGTTGAGAGTCCGTCTGCCGATGCAGGGGACATGGGTTTGTGCCCTGGTCCAGGAAGATCCCACATGCCGCGGAGCGGCTGGGCCCGTGAGCCATGGCCGCTGAGCCTGCGCGTCCGGAGCCTGTGCTCCGCAACAGGAGAGGCCGCAACAGTGAGAGGCCCGCGTACCGCAAAAAAAAAAAAAAAAAAAGAATGAACAGGGAGAACATTTCTAAAACGGAAATCAAACTAAAACCAGTGAACCCAATTTATTTCAAATGAATACCATAACCCTACTGAATGTGGGGGCGGACAAAGAAGCAGTTGACTTTACTTATGAATACAGTATTTGATACTTTGTGGTGAGGAAGGGAGGCAGGGAAGAGTTACAAACAAATCCTGAACCGTTTTTATTGTTTGCTTTTTTTTTCAATGCTATAGGAAAATCAACTCTAAAACAATTTTTTTTGGGTGTGGGGGCTGCGTTGGGTCTTCGTTGCTGCTTGCGGGCTTTCTCTAGTTGCGGCGAGCGGTGGCTACCCTTCGTTGCGGTGCGTGGTCTTGTCATGGCGGTGGCTTCTCTTGTTGCGGAACACGGGCTCTAGGCGTGCGGGCTTCAGTAGTTGTGGCTCGCGGGCTCTAGAGCGTAGGCTCAGTAGTTGTGGTGTACAGGCTTAGCTGCTCTGCGGCATGTGGGATCTTCCTGGACCAGGGCTTGAACCCCTGTTCCCTGCATTGGCAGGTGGATTCTTAACCACTGCGCCACCAGGGAAGTCCTCTAAAATAGTTTTGGATCTATTATACGTTTTAGAAAAAAGAGTAAATGTGTTGATATTATTGGAAGCCAGGGTTCTCACCATGGGGAAAAGGGATGTAGAAATATGGAATGCAGGAAGGCAAGGAAGAGCCCTATGGGGATGAATTGGGACTGGAGGTACTGGTGTGAACTCATTTCTAAAATAGGTATATATAAATATATATGTGTATATACCTGTATATGTTCACACACACATATATATTTGTGTGTGTGTATATATGTGTGTGTGTGTGTTTATTATACACGCATATATTTCCTAGCTCTATCTGCTGAAAAGGCCAAGAAGAAAAGACACCCCTGTAGCAATATGGATATCTAATAACCAGATCTTGATTTTTAATACCATTTCCTACTAAAAGGAGTCTAGGGCTCCTTGGAGAAATGGCTCATTCTAGGGCTAGGGCAGGAAATATATAAGACTGTAATATCTTGCTATGCTAGGAAGTAGGGAAATACACATGCACAGACACGCGCACTCTCACAAAATGATGGGAGCCAGTTAAAGAGGCTCAACAACAAGCCAGTTTAAGAGGCTCCCATGGGCCAAATCTGGGACAATTTGATGGATTTATGAGTCCATACTGATTATAAAAAGATAATATATGTACACATATAATATATACTTATATATATAGTATATTGCATATAAATATATATTTAATAGATACTTATACATATAATATTTATTTATTTATATAGAAAGGGGGAAAAATTCTGTTCCTTTAGTAGAATGACAAGTGGCAACTAGAAAATGTAGAGGGAGTGCTGGAGTAGGAAAATCAGCATTTTGCAACCATCAAAGTAAGGATTAGTTTTGGCAAAAATCATCAGTGGATACTACGTTACTTTCCTATTACTACTGTAATAAATTACCACATATATTACAAGATGTCTGCTTGACATTTTACCAAAATATTATTTTTCCTATCTTCCCAATAATTTCAACACCTTAGAATATTTTAATTTAGAATATTTTTAACTCTCTCAACTTTTCATTATTCTCATGAATCTTCCACATATATTTTAAACTCCACAACATTATTAGGATTATTCTGTATAGTTACATTAATTTATGTTCATCCACATATTTATCCCTTCTGGCGCTCTTCAGCCTCTCTTGTATATCTATGTTTCCATGTGGATCATTTTTATTGCTTTTTTTTTAATTGAAATTCATTTATTTAAAAAAAATTTATTTTATATTGGAGTATATTTGATTTACAATGTTCTGTTAGTTTCAGGTGTACAGCAAAGTGATTTAGTTATACATATACATATATCTATTCTTTTTCAGATTCTTTTTCATTTTTATTTCTTGAAAAAACTACCATTAGTGTTTCTTTTAATAAAGACTTGCTGGCAACTAATTCTCTTCATTTTTTTTCTTCTTTAAAGAAATTTTAAAACTTCTTTATTTCACCTTCATTAACAAATTCTATTATGGAAAAATTCACATTTACAAAGTAAGGAGGAGAGTATTATTAATGCCAGTATATTCATCACCTAGCTACAACAATTATCAAATTCTGCCATTCTTGCATCCACTATACTCCCCCGAACTCCCCTACCTGATGATGATTTTTTAACAGTTCTTTCATTTTAAGGTAAAATATACATGCAAGGAAGTGCACACATTTTAGCTGTACGATTCTGACAAATGGATATATCACTTAATTGCCTCCTTTATCATGATACAGAACATTTTCATCACCTTAGAAAGTTCCCTTGAGTCCCTTCCCAGTTAATCTCTACCCCCAGAGGCAACCATCGTTTTGATGTTTTTCACCTTCGATTGGTTTTGACTGTGTTAGAACTTCATAAAAATGGAATTACAGAGTATGTCTCTTTTGTCTTCAGTTGTTTTTGTTTGGGACATCAATCCATGTTGCTGTGTGCATTGATTGTTTTTATTGTTGAATAGCACTACATTGTATAAATACATCGTGATTTGTTTATCCACTCTCCTGTTCATGAATATTTGGGTTTGGGTTTCTTTTCCAATTTTTTTTGTTATTGTGAATAAAGGTGTGTGGAGTATTCTTGTATAAGTTGGTTTAAAGACATATGTTTTTGTACCTCTTGGATAAATAAATAGGATTGGAATTGCTAAGTCAAAGTGTAAGTGCATGTTTAACTTGCTAAGAAACTGCCAGAGTTTTTGCAAAATGGTTGTACTCTTTTATGTTCCTACCAGTAATGTGAGAGTTTGGGTTGCTCTACATCCTTGCCACTTTCCTAATGCCTTGTAATGTTGAGCACTTTTTCACAAACTTATTGGCCATTCAAATATCTTCCTTTGTGAAACATCTGTCAAGTTTTTTGCTTATTTTTATGGGGTTGTTTTTCTTTTAAATTATTAAGTTGTAGGAGTTTTTATGTATTCTGAATATAAGTTGTTTCTCAGTCATCTATCTTGTCAATATTTTGTTTCAGTCTGGGGCTTGCCTGTTTATTTTCTTGATGGTATCTTTTGATGAACAGACATTTTTACTTTTGATAAATTCCACTCAATCAATGATTTCTTTTATATCTTTCTAGTTCTGAGAAATCTTTGCCTACCCCAGATCATGAAGATATTTTCCTTACTATCTTTACAGTTATAGCTTTTACATTTAGGTTTATGATCTATGGCAAATTAAATCTTACATATAGTGTGAGGTAGGGAGGTCAAGTTTCATTTGATCTCATATGGATATTCAGTTGTTCCAGCACCTATTGATGAAAAGACTTATCTTTCCCCACTGGTTTGATTTGGCATCTTTACTGCAAATGAATTGACCATATAAATGTCTCCTGAAAATAATGTGTATTCTGCACTCATCTGGTAAAAAGTTCTCCCCTCAATGAAATCTTATCCTTTAATCTCCATTGCCTCAGTAGTTCTCTGATGCTTTTGAATATATGATTTTTATAAGTTGCCTGCGTTTCTAGGGGGTTTTTTTAGTGGGAGCATTGCCTTGCCACAAACCACTTCATGCACCTGGAAGTGCACCTCTTTGGGTTGAATATGCTGTTGATATTCTAACTTCCTGGAGATAGATGCTCTTTCCTCTTTTCTCTTACATGAATTCCAGGTTATAAATTTCCTTCCAGGTCCAGGTCCATTGTGACTGTATTCCACAACATCTTAGTCATTCCATAACAAAATTCTATAGCCTGGATGGCTTAAACAACAAACTTTTATTTCTCATAATTCTGGAGGCTGAAAATTCCAAGATCAAGGTGTCAACAGATTTAACACCTGGTGAGGGCCCTTTTCCTGGTCTGCACACCTTCTTGCTGTATCCTCACAGGGTGAAAACAGAGAAGGTTCTTGTCTCTTCCTCTTCTCCTATGGGTACCAATCTCACCATGGGAGCTCCATTCATGTCACCTCGTCTAAACCTAATTACCTCGCAAAGGCCCTACCTCCCATACCATCACACTGGGGAATAGGGCTTCAACACATGCATCTGGAGGAGACAAAAACATTCAGTCCACAGCTCACAATTTTTCGTATGTTGTATTTTCATTATTATTCAGATAGTTTCTCCTCTCTATTGTGATATTCCTTGATCCATGATTTATTTAGAAGTATATTGCTTAATTTCCAAACATTTGAGTATTTTCTAGTTTGTTGTTATTGATTTTTAGCTTAATTCTACTGTGGTCAGAGAATATCTTCTGTATGATTTCAGTTCTTTGAAATTTGCTTTATGGCTCAACACATGTTCAATTTGGGTAAGTGTTCATATACACTTGAAAAGAAGGTACAGTCAACCCTTGAACAACCAAGGGGTTAGGAGCACCGACTCCGCATGCAGTCAAAAATCCAAGTATAACTTTACAGTCAGCCCTCCATATTCACAGTTCCACATCCTTGGATTCAACCAACCATGAATTGTGTACTACTGTACTATACAGTTGGTGAAAAAAATCCCCATATAAGTGGACCTAAGCAGTTCAAACTATGTTGTTCAAGGGTCAATTGTGTACTAAATCTCTCACTGTTTAGAGGTGGTAGTATGTATGTTATAGGTCAACTTTTTTTATTTTATAGCTCGATTCTTTTAAATCCTGATTTTTTTCCTGCTTGTTCTATCAGTTGCTGAGAGAAGTGTATTTAAGTCCCCTACTGTAGTTGTAGATCTGTCTTTTTCCTTTTTAGTTTTATCTAATTTTGCTTTTTATATTTTGAGCCTCTGTTATGAAGTGCATACAAATTTGGAATTGTTATATATTTCTGGTGGATTGACCCTTTTAATATACATGATCCCTCTTTATCTCCAATAATGCTTTGTTTTGAAGTCTACTTAGCTACAACAGTTTTCTTTTAGTTACTGTTTGAATTGAATGTCTTTTTCCATCTCCATTTTTTAATAATTTTGTATGCTTATAATTAAAGTATATTATTTAAAGAAACATTTGCTTAATGTTGTTGTTTCTAAATCTCCTCTAACTTAGACTTTTAATTGGAGCATTTTCTTCATTCATACTTAATGTTATAACTGATACTTAGGTTTCAGCATTACAACTTACTATTTATTTTCTATTTGTCCTACCTCTTTTATGTTCAATTTCCTTTCTTACTCTTTCAAATTACGTATTTTTATTATTCTATTTTTCTTCTCTATTGGTTGCTAAGTTACACATTCAGTTTCTATTCTGTTGGTGATGAAACTAGAGATTCAACATGCACTTCTGATTTATTAAAATATAATATAAATGAACATTTTAACAATTTCCCAGACAATACAAGGATTTTAGAACATCATAACTCCATGTATCCCCATCCTTCTGCCTTTGAGCTACTGCTGTGAGTTTTAATTATGTACATGTTTTAATTATGTATGTAATCTAATTATATGTGTTTATGTTTATTAATATTTAATATGTATATGATTTAATTATAAGTGATGTTAAATACACGTTTATAATCCCACAAGACATTATTATTATTATTCATGTTTTCACCAGAGAAAATTCATTTGGTTTAACTTATCTGTTTACTCTTTTTTTTTTTAAATAAAATTGTATTTTAGAGTAGTTTTAGATTTACAGA
Source organism: Mesoplodon bidens (assembly GCF_964165515.1). NCBI lineage: Eukaryota > Metazoa > Chordata > Mammalia > Artiodactyla > Ziphiidae > Mesoplodon > Mesoplodon bidens. Next base: position 115,197,583 of record NC_138160.1, read on the forward strand.
AAAGTTGCAAAGATAGTACAGAGAGTTCCATATACCTTGCACCCACTTTTCCCTATTGGTAACAATTTACATTACTAAGGTACATTTGTAACAATTAAGGAGCCAACACTGGTACATAACTGTTAACTAAACTGCATACTTTATTTGGTTTCCATGAGTTTTTCCCTAATGTTCCTCTTCTGTTCCAGGATACCACTTCATATGTAGTCATCACGTCTCATCTGGTCTGTGATAGTAACAGATTTTCCTTGTTTTCGACGACCTTGAGGGTTTTGAGAACTGGTGTTTTGTAGAGTGCAGTACACCCTCCCTTACACACATTCTCCCTTCTGCTCTGCCCCACTCCCTTTCTTCCTCACTCCAGCTTCCCTGCAAGTGTGTTTCCTGGCAAAGTGGCAGCATGCAAGCTTTGCCCCTGGCTCTGTCTTCTAGGAAATCTGGCCTAAGACCTTCTTATTCTAGGTAGTAGATCTTTGAGATCCCCACTGAAAACCTGGGCCGTTCATTGTATCCTCTCCTGATTGGCAGGTCTCAGACTCCAATTTTTGTTCCTGCAACCTGGTGAGAGGCTGTCAAAAGTTCTTACTCAGCTTCTCAGCTGCCACTTTCTGATCAGCGCTTCAATCAAAAAGTCCAGGGACTTCCCCGGCAGTCCAGTGGTTTAGACTCTGTGCTCCCAATACAGGAGGCACGGGTTCGATCCCTGGTCAGGGAACTAAGATCCCACACGCTGCACGGTACGGCAAAAAAAAAAAAAAAAAAAAAAAAAGTCCAAACTTCTCAAGGAAAAAAGGGATGCCAAATATTGGGCTTAGGTTCCGGGTTGCCCCTTCTCTTTGAGATCTTGCTTCTAGAAATCTTTGGTTGCTCTTTAGTGCCATCGAACAGTTTAAAAGATATATATATATATTTCTGTCTTCTTTTCTAGTTATTTTCAGCTAGAAGCTTGGTCTGGAAAAAAGCTAGACCCCACCTCATCCCCCACCCATTCCAGGAAGCGGAACTCACAACCTTGGGTTTTAAGAAGAAACCACAGGGTATTGCTAGAGAAACTGCTGTTTCCTTATAAACTCTTGCAGGCCCCAGGCCCAAGAGAAAACAAAATGGGACTCTGTCTCCTCATGTGCTTCTCCTTTATATCTGTTTTTTTTCCCTCAATGCCTCTTTTCTAACAGCTCTGCACATTTGTATGTTTTGGTGGAAGGTAGCTTCAGCACAGTTTTTCCTTACCTCGTGCAACAGGATATTTCAGCTAGAGAATTTTCAGACATGCAGGAAAATTACAGGCAGAGTTGGTCCTTAGAACAATTGCAAAGGAGATGGAGGTGGGGGGCACATATCTGGAAAAAACTTTCCTCACTGTCCCCCACTACATCACGCAGAGACCTTCCACAATCCTGGTGTCCGCCTCCTGCCCCTTTCCATAGTTACTGACTCCATTTCTCCCTTTCATGAGGATTCAGTTATCATATGTGTATCAGCCATTATATAGTATTGCCCTCTGGTGGTACAGGACTGTTAGCCCTGTATTGAATGTGTCCGGAATGCTGCTGTTCTGAGCACTTTGTTAACAAAGAAGGAGACAGAACAATTAAAAAAAAAAAAAAAAGGACTGACAACTCTCATATCTTATAATGAGTCTCCCCACCTTGACCTCTTGCCCTAACTCACCTGGGAAGCTGGTAAATGGTACCTATTACAACTGTTTCTGAATTAATAGTCAATTGGTAACAGGCAAGAGGCCACTTTGGCTTCTCAGATTTTAAAAATTCTTTGGGGCTGGCTCTATGTTGGGAAAATAGGGGTGATTTGGAGACCAGGATTTGCCTAATTTCAAAATGGTTCTTGTATTATTCAGGGTAGGCTAACTGCTGTAACAATACAAGCTATGCATTTCAATACTTTACACAATAAAGTTTATTTCTTGCTTGTGCAATGTCCCATCATAGGTTTTCCTGATGAGGCAACTTTTCTACATGGCTCTCCTCCACATGATGTCACAGGGACCTGGGCTCCTTCTGTCTTACAGCTCTGCCCTCTTCTAGGACCTCAGAGAACTCTCCAGTTAGCCAGTAGATAGGAAAAGGTAATCAAGGGTTGTTCATGGGAGGGTTTATGGGCCAAACATGGAATCTGTATCCATTACTTCTACCCACTCTGGGTATTCCACTGGACAGAATCCAGTCACATGGCTGCCCCTACCTGCAAGGGAGGCTGGGAAGCATAGCCCAGTGCTTGCCCAGGAGGAAGAGGTAAATAATTTGTGAACAGCTACAAGTCTCTGTCACAAGTCTCATTTGTATGTGTATGTGTGTGTTTCTGCCTTCGGAAGAAAAAGTAAAAGGAATGTCTGTGCTTTTGCCAAAGAGCCCCTAAACCTTCTTGACTATTTCACTCCTCAGTTTTCTCAAACCCTGAGTTGACTGCAGCACTGGATATGGTGTGTTCAGGCTCTTAAGACTAGAAGGAAAACACTTTTCAGTGAAAACATGGACTATTTTCCTGGTACTGAGGGAAGTCTAATCAGCCACCATTATTTTTATTTATTTCTTATTTAGGTAACATTGGTTTATAACATAAGTTTCAGGCGTACAACACTATATTCTACTTCTGTGTACCCTACAGTGTACTTACCACCATAAATTTAGTTTCCATCCATCACCAAACAGTTGATCCCCTATACTGATTTCCACCCCCCTCCCTCCGTACCTGTTTCTCCAGTAACCACTACTCTATTCTCTGTAGCTACGTTTTTCGTTTGTTTGTTTTCTAGATTCCATGTATAAGGGAAATCATACAGTATTTGTCTTTCTCCATCTGACTTATTTCACTAAGCATAATACTCTCTAGGTTCATCCATGTTGTTGCAGATCAGCCCACATTCTTTTTAAGTAAGCTTTTTATTGAAATTTGACGTAATATAAAAAATGAAAAAAACCCATAAGTAATCAGCTCAATGAATTTTCACACGGTCAATATAGCCATATGACTATCACCCAGATCAAGAAATGAAACATGAACATGACCACTATCTCAGAAGTTAACAAGTAAGGGTTGGGGGGGGTGGATTTCTTAGTGATGAAGGAATTCTAGGGGCACTGAGTTTGGGCTATGACGCCTCCTCCTTTAAATGTAAGCTCCAAAGTTGAGGAGAAGATGAAGCAGCCTGGGTTCTGCCCCTACCCCCTTGATTCTAGCCATCTAAATTACCTTTGGCAGGTCACTTCCTCTCTCACAATCTCTTTCTCTATGCATACAATGCAAGGCTTAATTAGCAAGCCATGAAGGTCTCTCAAGCTGGAACAATGAAGTTTTAGGACTTGCCAAAAATCCCAAGGGATGGGGTATGGTGGGGGGAAATGCATGATGGACCTGGAAAGAATCCCTGGAGTAGAGAGATGCCCTACAAGCTGTCCCCAGGCCTGCTGGAAGCCCCTCCACTGAGTTCTCCAGACTGGCGTCCTGGGAGCTGGTCACCACTGCTCTGTTACAAGCAGTATCCACCCAGCTGGTATTCAATCTTTTTGCCTTAATCCAGCTGTGTGTGTGCTGTGAGGGGCTGCCAGACCTTGGACGGTCAGGGAGGTGTACACATAGCCAGGGGCTAAGGATTTCAGAATACGGACTTAGACAGACTTGGGTGCCAACCCTGACTTTACCAGACTGACTGTGTGACCTCGGATGAGGCATTTAACCTCCCTGAGACTCCATCTCCTTATCTACGAAATTCAAAGGAGACAGTCACCTACCTCAAAAGTTCTTGTGCAGATGAAATGAGCTAATCTTTGTAAATATGCCTGGCATCATACCTGGCATCTACGTGCTAGCGTTAGTTGTGAGAACTGCCCTTCCATGCTAACCCTTCAACAAGGGTGCTGTAAATCTCCCCAGGCTGCAATGGCAGGGAGTGAGGAACCTGTAGCCTGGAACAGAGATCTAGGAGGATATAGGTTTGCTCTGCAGCTAAGTCCAGACTAGTCACATTTACTTTCTCTTAACCACTTCCTCTGAATGCTCTCTCCACTGATACTTGAACAATTCATTTCTCATGACTGCCAGAGTAATTTTATCCATAATAGTCTCCTGGCAATTTAATCTGAGATCTATAATAACCACCAATGTAATTATAATTAATAGGAATGCTTAGAATATGTAGAGTGCTTTTTCTCCTATATTCCCCAGAAAGCAGTGGGTAAGAACAGGCTTCATAGTCCTGCAATTTTAGGCTTAAGTAATGGCTCCACTACCTACTAGCTGTGTGACCTTGTACAACTGACTTAACCTCTCTGGACACAACTGAAAAATGAGGAGGTGAGGCACCCTTATTCTCAAGTCAACCCTCCTTCCTTGGAGAGCCTGGAAAGCTCCCCAGACGCCCTTGCAACTAGAGTTCTGGATGGGAAGTAAGTCCCACTAGCTGGTGGTTCTCATGGGAGGTTTGGAGCTGAGGGAGGCCTCTTCCTCCTGCTGAGGCAAGCTTGGCTGTTGTGAGTTTAGAGGTGTTCAAGAAAGAGGGTCACCAGCTTCAGGCTGGGAGAGGTCATGTGACAGTAGCCATGGTGGCAGCTATAGCAGCTACCTGATGTCTCAGCCATGTAATGGGTCCTTATAAACAGCAGCTTATTATCACCCCTTTGCATATGCAGCTCCTACCACAATCTGGTTGGCATCTGATTCCCAATACAAAAATCCCCTTTTGCTCGAAATACCTAGAATAACCTGTTTCTTACACTGAACCTGGGATGATGATACTGTTTAGCTGTTAAAATTTGGGGGAAATCAGTTCTGTAAATTGCATCTTGCTGCCCACTGGTGTTAGCAGGATTCCCCGCCCTCCCCCCCTCTTCTTTTTCCAAGCAGTCAGCAGTCATCTATAACAAGAGGAAAAGGATCCTTGGCTAATGTCGCTTTCCCCTTATGTTCTTGCCAACAATTCATGTTGCCTTAAGAGATCAGGCCTTTTTATTGCTTGCCTCATTGCCCTGCTGTCTGCACCAAAGTTACGTCTTGGCTGGCTGGGCGTGTCCTTCTGATGGAGTCCAGGCCTGCTGCACAGAGAGCAAGGGGGTTATTTGATCTCCTGACTGTGGCTCTTACAAGTCCCATTGAGAGTGTGCTTACCCACAGAGCTCTGCTATGCTAATTGGCCCAGTGTAGCCCAAGAAGCAGAATTCCACCTAAAGCAGTGAGTGTTTTTTCTGGCAGGATGTGGCATTTGGGAGAGGGCAGCCTCTATGGGGCTCAGGGGTCAGCACTTCCCAGACACTCAGAACCCCCACTGGGCAGCAGCTTCTCAATGAGGGTGATTGGGGAGGGGCAGTATTGAGGGGCATCCCCTGACTCCGGAGAGATTTTCACACAGCCTGGACTAAAGTCCTAGAAAACAAGAAAACCTCTCTGATCGGATATGCCTCAAGATGGATCCAGAGCCTGATATCTTGCCCACTGAGAGCTGTTGCACAGACACTGCTGGTGGGAAGGCAGAGGAGTTAGTCTCTCCACCCATGACTCACATTTTTTTTTTTTATTAAAAAGCTGGAAGGCGCTTTTCCCACTGTTCATTCTCATTACAGCTCTTCCTAAAAGGCACAGTTATCCTACAAAGTCAACACATGAAATCATTAGACCCTGGAGAGAGGCTCAGATGCAATCCCTTCCACTGCTAAAAGCTTCATGAGAGTGGGGGACTTCAGGTTTCCACGGCTCCATCGTCACTAATCCTGCACCTCTGCCCCCAGCTCAGTCACTATCTGCCCAGTCTTCTTAGATCTCAATCCCGCCCTCCCAACTCCCAAACTCTTCAAACTTGCTTCAGGACTATAAGGTGCTCTTGATGGGCCACTGAATTCAGCACTAAGAACCAATGTTTGTTTAAAACAACAAAAAAGAAAAAAATTCGTTTTCTTTGAAAAATGACAAAAATCCCCTTCCCTTTACCTGAGTCCTTATCTCTCTGTTGAAAGTTCTCCTTTTTAAACAGTACAGTTCTCCAGCTTTAGTATGCATGAGAATTACCAGAAGAAAACCACAATGAGAGACCAATTCGCATCTACTAGGATGGTATAATAAAAAAAAGAAAAGGAAAATAACAAGTGTTGTTGAGAATGGGGATGGAACCCTCGTGCATGGGAATGTAAAATGGAGCAGCAGGTGGAAAACACTTTGGCATTCCTCAAAAAGTTCAACATAAAATTATCTTATGACCCAGCAATTCCACTACTAAGTATATACACCAAAAAATTGAAAACAGGGACTTGAACAGATACTCAAAGACCAATGTTCACAGCAGCATTATTCACAAAAGCCAAAAGATGGAGTGTCTGTCAATCAATAGGAGAATGAGTGGGTAAACAACATGTGATATATCCATGCAATGGAATATTATTCAGCCATAAAAATGAAGTTATGGTACATGCTACAACATGGATGAAACCGGAAAATATTTATGCTAAGTGAAACAAGCCAAACACAGAAGGCCACATATTGTATGATTTCACTTACATGAACTACCTAGAATAGGCTAATTCACAGAGACAGGGAGTGGATTTGAGGTTACCAGAAGCTGGCGGAAATAGGGAATTATTGCTTAATGGGTACAGAGCTTCCGTTTGGGGTGATAGAAAAGTTCTGGAAACAGATAGTGGTGATGATTGCTTGTGATGTTGTGTTGATGTGATTAATGCCTGCCACTGAATTATACATTTAAAAATGGTTTTGGGCCTCCCTGGTGGCGCAGTGGTTGAGAGTCCGCCTGCCGATGCAGGGGATACGGGTTCGTGCCCCAGTCTGGGAGGATCCCATATGCCGCGGAGCGGCTGGGCCCGTGAGCCATGGCTGCTGAGCCTGCGTGTCCGGAGCCTGTGCTCCGCAACGGGAGAGGCCACAACAGTGAGAGGCCCGTGTACCGCAAAAAAAAAAAAAAAAAAAAAAAAAAAAATGGTTTTATGTTATATTTTATGTGATATATATTTTACCACAGTTAAAAAAAAAATTACCTGAAGAGCTTGCTGAAATGCAGATTCCTGAAATCCACTCCCAGAATTGATTCAATAAGTCCAGGTTGGGCCCCAAGATGTGCCTTCTTAACCGCGACCTCTCTTCCGAGAACCTTAACCGCATCTTTTATCTTTGCCGTAAACTCTTTCCCGCAAGCAGTTTTACCGCAACGCTTGGCCGTAAGGCACTTCTGCCGTAAAAGATAAAGTAACTGGGTGACAACTTGGTTTCAAGGCCATAAAAGATAGTATAAAAGAGGCAGTTAGTGATTCACTACGAGAGCATTAATTATCAATTCTTTGGCTAATTTAGATCCAAATTGTTCTCTAATGCCATTCTTACCAAATGTATCATTGCAGTATTAGAAGTTGGAGGCAAAAGAAGAATCAGCACTTCCTATCCCCGCCTCCCTCAGCCAAATAAATGGTTACATGATTCCTGATGAGTATAAGTTTCTTGAAAACGGTGAAAAAAATTTTGCAGTTTGGTAGTGGGTAACATGATGGAGACAGAATTTTGGTATTTGGCACAGAATTTGGCTTAGATGATTTGGTGAAATTTTAAAACTGGGCGTGTGATGGAGCATTTAAATGTAGTCCAGATGTGTACTACCAGTTATATGGGCTACATATATTGGTAAGAAATATCAGCTTTACTTCCAGGGAAATCTGAAGAGACTTACAGCAGAGTTTTTTTTAATATTGTAAAGAACTTACGTACGCCTGACATTAGATCCTAAACCCTTAATGATCGACATTGAGAAAGGACGATCTCTAAGATATATCCAGATACAACTGTAATCATGAATCTACACACATTTTAAATGTATTCAAATAGTTTCTGTATCTTCATTTTCCACAATAAAATTTTTTTAAATTTTGTTATTAATTTTCATGTTTCATTATGTCCTTTTTAATGTCCTTTTTTATGTTATGTTATGTTATGTTATGTTATGTTATGTTATGTTATTTCAATTGGTCTTATGGCCAATTCGTTGTGCGGCGAAACAGCCAGCAGCAAAGATTCTTAGGAATTCTTAGGTGAAAGAAGACAGCATGACCAACTACAGGAGGGGATTGGAACCCAAATCACCCCCTGCTCCTGGCTTTTGCCAGACCAAGCAGAAGAGTCTGTCTCGGGAAGTGCAGGCTGGAGAAGGATGCAAGACAAGGCTCTAAGTGCTTGTATGACACCTTTAAGCATGGACTATTTCTAGGCAGTAGGGAATACCAGAATATTTTGCAGTGTTGTTTGCAGTGTTGTCAGATTTGCAGTGTTGTTTTTTTTTTTTAATGTATGAAAAATTTTGTAAAAAGTGGAGAGAATAGTATAATGAACTTCCCATGAACCTATACTGAAACTGAACATTTTTTTTACACAACTACAGTGCCATTATCACATCTCACATAGTTTCTTAATATCTGATACCAAGTTCATATTCAAATTTCCAAGATTGTCCCCAAAATATTTTTGTTTTAAGGTTGATTTGTGTGAATCAGGATTCAAATCAAGTCTACCATATTGCATTTGTGATTTTGTTTCAGAAAGATCACCAAAGAAGGTGAAGTGTGGAAGGCTCAAGTGTCCTGGCTTGGGAGAAAGGCCAAGCTGCCTTGTTTTGATTGAAAATATAGGTCTGGAGTTCAGGAGAGCAGGCTGGGCTGGGATCATCTCTGTGTTTGTGGGTGAGAAAGGGTGGGGTCCAAGCCCTGGGGAGGATCAGCCCTAAGGTGTGGCAGGTGCGGGAGTCTTAGGCAATCTTGTAAGAGAGATGGGGGAGGGGTGCCTGTGGCCAATGTGTCTGAGGGTCAGGTGGCCAAGCACTGAAAAACAACTTTGATGTTTGGTTCAAGGGGGACCTGTAGTAACTCTGAGGATAGTCTCAGTGGAATGGTGGGGGTGGGAGTCCTTCTGTGGTGCCCAGAGCAGTGGGTGGAGAGAAGGACGAGGGATGTGGACACCTCTTTCAGGAAGCTCTGCTGAGAAAGCATGAGAAAATGGGCCACAGTGAGAGAGGGAGTCTTGGGCAAAGAAGATATCTTTAGGAATGGGAGGTCCATGAGCCTCTAAAGGTTGAGGCCAGAGCTTGTCACTAGAGAAGGAAGGATCGGGATGGTGTGGGTAAACAGAAACCACTTTCTGAAAGACAGACTAGCAATACATATCAAGCTCTTCAGAGTGGCCATAACATGGAGCTTGCCCACAGAAACTGATACAAAGGACATAATCAGAGGTGCACAGCATGATTTATCTAGGAAGTTTGCGGTTGCCTTATTAATAACATTAATTATTATTATTATTAATTATTTACAGGGAGTCTCAGCCTCAGCACTGTTGACGTTTGAGGTCAAATAATTCTTTGCTGTAGGGGCTGTCCTCTTTAACAGCATCCCTGACCTACTAGATGCCAGCAGCCACCACGCCTCCCAAGTTGTGACAACCGAAAATGTCTTCACACATTGCAGAATGCTCCCTGAGGAGGGGCAAAATCAACTGAGTTTGAGAACCACTAGGTTAAAGCATGGTATGTCCCTATGGTGGCATGTTACAGAGTCATAAGGATAGTTTTCAAGAGGCGTTAAGGACGTGTGCACAAATCCTTACAATATCACATTGAGACAACAAAAGTCATACCGGCACTTTTAAGTTCAAAAATATGACTAAATGTATAAAATACACACACATCATACATGGCAAGAGGTGGGAAGGAAATAGACTGAAAAAATAAAAAGAAGTAACTTAGGATGGTAGGATGAGGATCTGTTTCCAAGTTTCTACATAAAAAAAACATTTTCTACACTGAACATGAATGTTTTATATTTGTTTTTAACACAGTGTTGCCAAGGACCTGGCAATTTATTTTAAGGAAATTTATTGTGAAATATAACAAAAGACACAGAAAAGTGCCAGAATCATGAGTGTATGGCTCAGTGGATTGTCACTGAGTGAACATACCTGTGTAACCAGTCCCCAGATCAAGAAACAGAACATCAGCAGCCCTTCAGAAGTTCCCCTGTCTTCCCTCCCAGTCACTACCACCCTCAAGGATGACCTGCTTCTGATTTAAACACCACAGATTACATTTCCTATTTTAAAACCTTATATAAATGGAATCATGCAGTGTGAACTCTTTTTCTGTCTGGTTGCTTTTGCTCAGCGTTGTTGATGCGATTCACCCACATTATGGTGTGTAGTTGTAGTGTATTATAATGAGCATATATAGGTTTTAAATCATAAAACTATTTTTAAAAAGATGGCGGATGGCAGCTGTCAAAAACCTGGATGTTTTCCACTTCCCAATGAGGGCTCTACAGTGCTTCTGCTAAGGAGTTGGTTATGGCCTCCTGCCCCCAGCCCTCTGTCCTGAAGTTTCTCTCTCCCAGTTGCTCCTCCAGGTCTCGGATGGATTTGTGCCAATCCCACCATCCCTTGGCTCACCTGACATCAGCAATGACACATATTGTTGTTTGAACCCCTCAAAGAAGAAACCAGTCAGACAGGGTGGGAAGGGGGCATGTGCATCTTGCACAAGGCTGAACGAGACCGGAAGTGGGGATGTAGGTGTCTAGGATGTGGTCAAGTCCCCCTGAAGGGCGAGTCTTCACCTCCATTCCTATGGTGACCATGGCTGACATGCCACTGACAGAAAATCAGAAGTTTCCTGGCAAAAGCAGCCTCATCTGGTCTCCTGGCTTGTCACATTCCTCAGCATAAAGCACCTCATGGACATTCTTTTATTTCTCACACCAACCTTATAAAAGTGGGGCTATCATGATTTCCCATTTTATCACCATGAGACTGAAACTGAGAGAATCTAGCTTGTGTAAGAGCACAATCTGGGCTTTGAGCCCAGGTCTGTTGTGGACCCCAGGATCACCCCCTCAAGGCCGCTTCCCTGCCCTTTTCATGGCTAGCTGAGATGGGAGGATGGGAGTCATGACTCAGTCTTCAGTGAGGGACTCAGTCTGGTGGCCTGGTCCCAGCCAGCTGTATGGTCAGGCAAGCCATTGTCTCTGACGATGATTTGGTTGCTTTAACCATACAACAGGTAGCTCAATATCTCTTTTCTTCTTCCAAGCCCTGCCTCCTCCAGCCGGTAGGAATCTCTGAAAAAATATTCTGGAAAAATGTAGGCATTTTTACAACTCTCTCCTCACCTAAACCTGCTGGGCCAGGACAGAGCACAGAGCCTTGGGCCGTGACCATTATCCTACACTTTGGACCCGGGCTGCCCCCGGCTTTGATGTTGTCTTGGTAAATGTCCCTGAATCACCGGTGGGATCTGATCTCTCCAGCACCTAATAATTCAAACAGCCTGGGGCAGTGAGCAGCTAATCAGCTGGGCAGCACTTGCAGCTGCACAATGAGGTGGAGGGGAAAGGGAGCGCTTTCATTCTTAGGGTCTCATTCCATGACCTGATGGCCAAGGCAGACACCCCTGTCCGCTGGCCCAGGGGTGAGGTTAATTCCCTCAAGGACCCGGGCAGGGATCTGCCTGGCCATGGTGGCGGTTACATGGTTTGAATCATGGCTGTCCTGGCCAGGCCATCAGGTGGGAATTAAAATTTAATTTAGACAGTCCTGTCTCTGCGGCCCTGGTGGCCGTCATCTGGGTGATTGACTGGCTGGTTTCTTTCACCTTTGCATGCCTTGGGTTTTTACTGGCGGAGGAAATGAAGGCTGAACTGGGGCAGGAAATTCCATGTACACAGGTGTTTCTGGTTAGCCCCATGCACCTCGCCCAGGGGCACAACTGGGGGCCAGAGATGCCTGTGTGAGCCTGGCGCCTCTCTGGCCCGGCAGCTGTGGCAGCTTTGCGTCTAGAGAAGGCTGGGTAGGGTGCTCAGGCTGCCACAGGGCAGAGAGAGTTACCCACGAATGGTCCCCTGCCAGGTCCTGGGAGCCCAATGACCGCCTACCAGTGATGTGAGATCATACAGGCAACTGGGTGAGAGCCACTCTGGCCTCTGTGCCTGCAGTGGGCGGCTGGTGGCACCAGGCCCTGACCTGGGAGATTAGCAGCACCCTGAGGTGGTGTTTACACATTGCAGCCAGCACTTCATGTGGCTGACCTGCCCCCATTTTCACATCTTCTGAAGGGCTTAGAGATCCAAAAAGGATGCTCCCTGGCTTAAAGGGTCCTTGGAGGAACTGAGGAGGGCAGTCTTGGGCTTGGTCAGAGACAGCCATCTGCAGGCTTCTTTCAGAGGTTGAAGAAGCGACATTCTTCATCCTATAATTATCTCCGTGCTGCCATCCGGGCATTTCCACTGTTACTCATTCACAGCCTTGGGCAAAGACACTCAGGTCTCCTTTTAAACCCAGAGTGCATCGGGAGGGAGGAGGTCACATGCCAAGAAATGGCACAGGGAGATACCCACTCCACCCACCTCAGTTTTCTCATCTGTAAAATGGGAATCAGGAATGCACTATGCTGGGTTGGCACATGGATTAGTGAAAGGCCATTCATAGAACATCAAGCCCACAGAGAATCTTCACACAGCTCTCAACTGGGCACCCAGCTCCTGGGAACATCTCCAAGGGAATAGCTCAAAAGGAAAATTATTTTGTAAATAGTTTAGGGTGTTACTTTGAACACAGTAAAAAAAAATGTAACCAGTGAAAATTCTGCCCATAGATTGGTTATACACTGAGGTGTGTCATTGATGCCATTAGTGAATAGCCAATAAGATCAATATGACAAGTATGAAGCCATGTCAAATGACCAGGAAATAACTGAAGAAAGCAAGTGTACGCACCCTGATTATGACTGTGGGAAAATGCATACCCTGAAAAAGAAAGACTAGAGGGAGATGTAATTGCTTATTTAAATATATTTAAGTCATTCAATATTTAAATGCATGATAAAAATGAAAATTAAATGAGAACAGAGATTGATATGAATGTGTCTAAGTTATCAAGTTCCTGCTAGGATGAGAGCCCATGTCATCAGTCCAGGACAAGATGTATGTGGTCACAAAGGCTGGAGAAAAGCCTGCAGCTGGGGTCCTGCCCATGCAGAGACCGTAGAAGCAGGGTCATCAGAATGAGTGTGGACACCTGCATGAAGTTCCAAGGTTGGGAAGGGTGTCCTGGGGGAAATGGAGCTGAGCCCCCATCACAGTCAGCTTCCTGTCACAGCCCAGGACCCCACATACACCCCCTGCCCCTGTCACTTGGAGAGGGACCTTGACCCCTGAGGAGGGCTGCTAGTGTCCTCAGGGCTCTGGCCGGCTCACGGCTTCCCCTAGCGGTAGGGTGAGGGAACTGCGTTTTCATTGCCATTAGGAGTTCCAAAGCTGGGCAGCACTATGGAGGGGACCTCCTGTTCTGAGTGAAGCAGAAATGAATGGCTGCTGTGTGCGACCGAGTGCATTGGAAGATGGAGGGAGCCTAAACCGAGACCCCTGAGGGCAGGCTTCCTTGTCTTCGGACCCCTGCCTGGTGAGCAGCAAGGCATAGATTGTGGGTGTCTCTCTCCCTCAACAGACTTCTCATCGTTCAAGGCACAGCTTTGTCCTCCTCCTGCCGGAATCCCCTTCTGACCAGCCCAGCCCTTGCCGCCTGAGCTCAGAGCCCTTCTAGAATCTGGATGTAGTCCTGGGTCCCTCACCCTTTCTCTGCTGCACCTCCCTCTCCCCCCAGGCTTTCAGAACGGTCCTCAATTCCTTCTTACTGAATTGCCACGGATGCAAAAATAACGGTTGGAATAGCAGCAATGATTTGTGAATTTCAATTCCTCTCCTAAAACCACTTGTAGATAGTTTTGCAGTTTCTCCCCTCCCCCTCCCTCCCTCCTCTTCCTCCCCACCCCACCCCTCAGACAGGAATTATGAGACAGTAACTCATATCCCCTCCCTTTGCGTCTCCTGTTCCTCTTGTGGTTATCAGGATGGTTACTGCAGGAAGCAAGCCTGGCTGTGATCTAACTCCCAGTGCCAGACCCCACAAGCACCGTCAGATAGGGGTCTTGTCCTCTTGGAAGCAAGGGCAAAAAAGATAACTTCCAAATGTTGAGCCCTTGCTGTGGTCAAGCCTTGTACTAAGGGCTGCACGTGCATCAGCCCATTTCAACCTCCCAAACACCCTAGGAGACATGCATTTCTGCTTTACAGATGGAAGAAACTGAGGCTGGGAGACGTAGTAAGTGATAGAGCTGGGATCCAGACGTTGACTGTCTGCCTCCAAAGCCTAGGCTTTTCTTTGTTCTAAATCCTCCCATTGAACTTCTCTTTTGTGTGCGGAATTCTAGGAAGTGTCAGTTCTGTTTCTCATCAGCGGGGCCTCCTGCTCCCCATGGAGGAGGGCCTCTGGGCATTTGCACATCATCCCTAGAGGGGAACCTTGGGTGTGCAGAGCCTCATCTCAGGGTCCAGGATGTCCAGAACCAGCTGGAATCAGAGACCTTCTGGCCCCTTTCCCCGCCACATGGAAATGTCATTTATAGTCAGCCGGCTGTAGTTGGAGAACTGCCTTTTAGGTGCAGTGAGTCAAAGGACCACATGGAAACACTTTAGCCTGAGCCGGCACTGGAGAAGCCCTGGCTCAAAGCCATGAATGGCGGCAGGTCCAATAATGCTGAGCTCCAGGCATGCATGTTGCCAAGAAGCCAGAGGGGTCTGGAGACTGACCAGCTCCCTCAGCTCACGCCAAGGCCCTGCACAGTGCTGGGCTTGTGGGTGCTCAGGAAAGTAGCTTCCGGTTCTCTGTGAGAGAAGAGCCTCAGTCCTGTGGGCTGAGTGTCTTGATGATGAAATGCTCTGTTCTAGAGCCATCTTGGGGGGAAGGGGGTCTAAATCAGGGGACCATGAGGTTGTATGGAGGTTTATGTATGTTCCTGTGTCTGAACAGGAGCCACAGCTTTCTTGGCACTTTCGGAGGCATCCAAGATGCACAAGAGGCCAGAGGTCACACTATCCAAGAGACTGTAGCAGGAACAAGGGGATTACACCATTCAGCATGCCCAAACATACAAGCCCACCCCTGGGGCTGCTGGTGGGGGGTGATGTGCCAAGCTGATGCAAGTACGTGAGGATGGGGAATGGCTACCCAGGTCAAGTTGGCTCTCTGAGCAGAATAGAGCTCCTCATGACTCCCTTCCCACTCGGACCACACAGGCTGCAGAGAGCATCCCCTGCTCCCACCCCCGGCCTTTGGGGAAGATGGCCCCCCTGACCATCATCTGTGAACCTCATCTCCAAGCTTAGAGCTTCCTCCCCAGGTGGGGTTGCCCCTTCTCTGAGCTCCAATTTCCCCATCAGCCTGGGGCCCTATATCTTCTACTTCTTTCTCCTGGCTGCTTTATAGCTTGCTGGAAACACCTTCCCTTAGCACTTCGAAATGTATCACTTGAAAGCATCTTAATGTTAACCAATGTGATTCTTTTTTAATTTGAAGGGGCTTATTTCTCTGAATGGCTTTCCTGATCATATAGGAGGGCATGCTCCCTAATATTAAACTTTTTCTTCATAAAGAGCAAAAAATGACTCACATCTGTTTGATATTTAATTCAAATTGAATGGCAGGACAGGAACAAAATTACACTGCAAAAGGCCATAAAGCGTGATGTGTAAAAGAGCCAAGCATACCAAATCTACATGTCAGAAAATTTGAAATGACACAGGATTGAGGGGACACAGCCTGGGCAATGGGGTGTCTCCTACCCAAAAGCCAGAGGGGTAGTAGCCAAGTTGGGAGAAGGTGAGAGGTAGGAGAGGGGCTCACTTTGCCCTGGAGGAGGGATGGGTTTCTGTCACGTGTGAGTTTAGGGTCTGGGAGCCAAGCCTCAAGTGGGGGTCTTGATGCCTTCTGGAATCCAATGCCAGTTGCTCTGGGTTGGGGGGTAGCCTGTCTGGAGCCTCCCAAGGGGCTGCTGGGTAATGCTCACACACTGCCTGGGTGGCCAACCAGGCATTGCCCTGCTGTCAGTGTCCAGCAGGCCTTGGGGTTTGGCTACAGCTCAGAGACTGAGTTGAAAGCCCCTCTGCTTCCTGCTGATCAGTAAACCAGAGACTCCAATATCCTTTGTCTAAGAGGGATGAGAGGTGGGGTGAGGCCCAGAGAGCTTTGCTTTCCTTCCTCTAAATGCCAGGCAATCTGTCACTGCCCCGAACTCTAAAAGAGTTCCCAGGAAAGATGGGAGTGTGGTCTCTTACTTAACACCCCCGTTGCATGTTTTAAGCCAGAGGACTGATTCCAGGGCCCTAGCACAAGCACTGCCACTGTGAACCATATCTGGTGACATCTGCTAGACAGGCATTGACAATGTGACTCTGCAACCCAAGCTCGACCAGAGCTGATCAGCTGCTCTTCACCGAGTGTGCATGGAGCGAAGCGGGTGAGGAGAAGAGCAAGGATCTAGAAGAAATCAGATACTGGCTTTCCCACTGACCTGCTGAGTGAATTCGGGCATTCATCCCCTCTCTGAGCCTTAGTTTCTTCTTCTGTTGCATGGGATGGTTTAACATGTTCATAAGGTTATTTTGAATATCCAATGTTCTAAATCTAAACACACATTCACTTTTAAATAGCAAAGCATTATACAAGTTTCTTAGGATAGTTACTCTGACCCCTCTAGGGCTTCTGTGTACTAGCATCTTTATTTCCAAGGCATTTTCACGTTGGTTATTTTGTTTCTCTGGCCCACAGTTGAGCACAAGGGGCTGGCACTTTTTCCATACAGTGGCGTCCTGGAGCTGTCTCATGCTGTCTTGTAAGGGACGACTGTTAAGCCACTATTAAAAATTAAATTGTATGAACTCACAGTTAAATAAACTATATTAAATACAAAGTTAATAAATAATCAAAACACAGCTTCCTAATTATTTTACTGTATTTTACTGTATCTATGCTCTTGTAAATTGTGTCTGTATGGCGAAAATGCTATGAAAAGCTGTGCTCACTGTGCATCTCTTTCCAAATCCAAGTTCAGTGATGTCATCTTGGTACACTGAAATTGACCACAGTTGGAGAATTTACACCATGGAAATCGGAGATGAGTCAACACTACAACCAGACTTCACGCACCACCCAGAGAGCCTGTTGTTAAACATTAAGCAGCACACCCCTGATTCTTGAGGCTGGCAAAGTGAGGCATGCGGAGCTTTTGGCGACTTTCTCAGTCTCACGGCCATGATGAATGTCTTTCTCTCAACCCGCTGCTCTCTCCATTGGAGTTAGCTGTTCAGCATTCCCAGGACCTCATGTCCAGGGTGTATAGCATTTCGTTATCCAGAACACTCTGGCCTGTTCTGAATGACCCCTACCATTCCTCTAATGAGATCTCCTTGGCTTCTGTTTTTTTCCTCTGAGCTGAGCCAAAATATTCACTCTGGTTTGTAAAGCATGCTGAGAAATCTCAAGTGGAGGTATTTTCTCTCTAACTTTAACTTTTGCTTTTAAGGAGCAAAACTCACAGCTCATCATTACCCCATGGTTTTCTACCCAACACTTTACCTGGGGTGCTTGACAAAGCCCAGAGGCAGGCGTGTGCATGTGTGTGTGCGTGTTGGGGAAGAAGTCAGACCGCATGAGGCTTTCCTGATGTTGCAGCTTGAAGTCTGCACAGCAACCGCAGGCCCTGGGGAAGAGGAATGTAAAACCGAAAGACAAAAGACGGAGCCCCCTGATGATTAACTTCCCTCTCTGGCCTCCAGCGAGTGCCACAGGGGACTATGTGTTCCTCAGTAATGAGGCCCAGCACTGGCGCTGGAAGCCTCGGATGTCAGGCGTCCAGCCTGCCTGCTTCCAGGGCTCTCGGGCCAGAGCTCCAGCGTGGGAGCCCTGCGCCTCGTGCGTGTGTTTCCAAGAGGTGAAGGGCTGGGTGGTTGTGTTGCACCACGGAGACGGGACTCAGCTAGAAACAGAAAAACCTGCTGGCCTCTTCTCTTTCTGATCAATTAGTTTTTTAAAGTGCACGTTAACTTTTTGACCAGCATCTTTGTTGTGGTTTGATGTGCTTCTCAAAGCCTCATTCCCTAAAGGTCTGCTCTCACCTCCTCCAAGTTCTTCCTCACAGTCAATAGACACTTACTGAGGACCTACTGTGTGCCAGGTGGTTGTTCGATCTGCAGACAGTTTCCGCCACCCCCAGGGCTCTGCTGGGGGGGAGCGCCGGCATGATGCAGAGCACACAGCAAGTACCCATATGCCCAGCTGAGGAAATACCTTTTGTTCCATGGATCACGCCTGAAAATCCGCTCTGAGTGTCCCAACACTGGTTTGGAGGTAGGAAGGAGCTGGCTCTTTGTGGGAAAAAGTCAAGGAAGCTTTCTGGAGGGAAGAACATTTGGGGATGGGTGATGGTTCATGTTAAGTAAGAAATGGCTGGCATTTATCGAGCATTTCCAAGGTAGGTGCTGAGATCCCGTCTAGGTTGTGTGTTTCAGTCTTCACAGAGGTGGGGTAGGTACTAATAGCATCCCCACTTTATACACAAAGAAAAGAGGCTTGGGAAATGAAGTTTCAGGGTCAGTAAGTGAAGGGCAGGGGGGATTTGGACCCTGCTCTACTGCCCTGCCTCTCAGGCGGGAGGGGAGGGCTGCAGAATCAAAGCAGACATCCTTGCAGGACTGTGTGGGCCAGGCCAGGCCACATCTGTACCTCACTGTCCTGCACTTGTCCTTTGTGCCCTCTCCCTTCCTTTCGTACAGATGCTGAAGGTCATACAGGCTGGGGTGACAGTGGTAGAGGGGGATTTGTGTTTGCCTATGGCTTCAGGAGGCCCCTGAGCAGCGGAGCCCTCTGTGCTGTGCGTCCCCCTCCCATCTCCTCTCCATTTTTGGCGGCCGCCCTAGGGCTTCAGGCTGGGACTGAGGGCACTGAGGTGGGCACACTCCCTGTGCTGGGTTTGACGGTTTGCCCTCAGAGCCCTCGCTCCCCCTTCCCTCCTCGGCTCTGTACTTCGGGGCGTCATCCCTGCAGGCTGCATATCCGAGGCTGCTCATCAGCTGCCTTTGGCTGGCTTCGGCCACTGGGGGCCAGGAAAGGGGAGAAGCCAGGATATTTTGCCCTCTCTTTCAGCACCTTGGGGAGAGTCTGGCAGCAGCTGCATCTCTTCTGTGGCTCCAGTTCCCACTGGATGGCCTCTGCCTCCAAGGTCCCAGCTTCACGGGTAGTTCTAGCTCTGTGCCGCACAGCACCCGCTCTGGTAACGCGGTCTCCGCAGGTGCCCCTGCAGCCCCAGGGGTGGGAGCTAGCAGTGGTAGCACTTCTTGTTCTTGCCGAACTCTGAATTGCATTGCCTGTGTGGCTTTTCGGCACTTCTATCACCTGTATACCCAATTCACTGAATCAGATTTTTGAAATACTTAGAGTGTTTTTTTTTTTTCCTGACTGGATCCTGACCTCCCGGCCACCATCACCTCACCTGCCCCGCAAGCAAGGTGACCTAATAGGGTCCATCTTCCTAGCCCATCTGCAGCAAGCTGCAGGTGAATGAAAGAGTGATATCACGGCATCCCCATCCCTCAGAGAAGCAATTATGGAAACCCCATGGCTGGCTGCCTGGCTGAGCTCTCCCTGCAAACGCCCCTGTCTCTGCTTTATTCTGAAGATTCCCCACCCCCTCCTCCCGGCGTGCACATCTTTAAAGGAAAGTGAGGCAGACATCCCAGCTGGGGCTCCTTCCAGCAGTTAAAGTGCTTGGCTCAGAGCCTGGGGTGTCCTGATGGCTTTGCCCGGTACCTGCTCTATGTAAGCTCTGTGTTAGGTAATGCAGAGAGGATCGGAGAACAGAGGGGAAGGAAAGCCCCCTCCAGAACCCCAGACCCCACGGTTTCTCCCTCCTCCCTGGACTGTGATTTGGTTTTGATCCACATCTGCCCTTTCTCAGACTCCTTCTTTCTTGTTCCCAAATGTCTGGAGCTGTGCACTCTGGTGATAGCTGCCCCTTAAAGAAGTGGGCGTCACGGGGATGTGGAAGCAGAGATAGAAACAGCTCAAGGATGCTGGCATTACTGCAGGGCACACATTTTTGTGGTGCAAGCCCCCTGCCAAATGGCACCTAAAGCCCTTTCAACTCATGTGCCTAAAGAAGAAAATAATGAAACTCTTCTGTTGAGGATCACCTGGCTCCCCACATCCACTCACTCAGGCTGTTTTGTTCCCACTGGAGCGTATGATTGGAAAACAAAGGTAAATGAGAGCAATTTATTCCCAGATCATTTTTCTCCCCCAGCAGGATTAAAGCTGCCTCAGCCCTAAAGAGTTTACAAACTCTAAAGAAAGATAACTTCCCTTCTCACGGCCCGGTCATGGGGAGGTGATGCATGTTTCCAATCAGCTGAGAATGTAACTCAAATGGTAGATTTTATTTCACTTTAATCCGCCTGTGAGTTCACTTTCAAGGTAAAGAGGGACCACAACCTGCAACGTGAATAGAGTTGATTAACTCCGAAATCTCCTCCTAAAGGTGGAGGAGCTGGCCTAGCTCCTCCTTGCCTGGCTTCAGGGCCTGGTGTGGTAGTGCGTGACTGGGGCACGGGGTGCAGGGAGGGCTGCCTCAGTGATTCAGAGACCCACTAACCTGATGGAGGCACCAGTACCAGCAGACACCATGGAGCGGAAGCAGAGGAAGCAGAGGACACAGAGCAAAGCTGGAGAACCAAACTCACGCAGCAGATACAGCAGGAGGCAGGTCTCCCTGCCCAGTCCCGGCGGTGGGAGGAGGTGGTGGAGGCAGCAACGAACCATTCACCTGGCATGGGGCTCCCTTGCTTTTGCACATCTCTTGCTGACCGCAGTCTGGCCACTCAGTGGGCTGCTGGGAAAGAATCCCTTCTCAGTTCCTGTCTCAGCTCTCTTTGGTCACAGGGCAACCTAGAGCTAGCCCCTTAACTCTGTCTTATTCACGTTGACGAAGTAACCGTCGATTTGAGGGGGAAGGGAAGATGTTTCCTTTATCAGCCAACTGTGAAAACTTTAATATCGCTCTTTCCACTGGGTAGGCATTGCCCTCTCCAATCCTTTCTTTGAAAATGCAGATGCCTCTAGCAGGGCGAGAGCTTAGCGTCCTATACCGCAGGAAATCTCTTTAAGAGACAGTCTTGTTTCAGGGAGGCTGTGTGCTCCTAGTGTGTGTTTGGGGTAGGTGGTCTCTGTGGCTCACAGGCCCAGACTCAATCCAGCCAGCCCAAGCCCTGATTGCTGTGGCTGGGAGCCCTCCCAGGGTCTCCTGGGGACACTGACGTGCCTCTGTCTGGGGCAGGAAGTGCTGGCTGAGAGCTATCTCTTGGTGATGTGGGACCCCATCAAATCTGTCAAGCTTCCTCGGTAGTCATCACACAGAGTTCCAAAAACCCAGAGTTTGGGTTGAGTTTGGACTGCAGAGTCTCAAGAACTAGACTGAAGAACCAGCCTTGCTCTGGCCCAGCCAGAGGGTCTGGGCTGCCCCGACAGAGGCCTACGGCAGGTAAGACTTACTGTCTGCCCTCAGCTTTGCGGCCTTGTTGCCCCAGAGGGCCGGCCTGCTTCTTGCCCCCCACTGCAGGCCTTGGCCCTGCCCTCGCCTACCCTGAGAAGCCTGGCTCAAGCCTTAGCACCGCCAAGGTGACTGCTTCCCTGACCACGCGTGCCTGTCTGTCCGTCCCGGCTCTGCCCAGCTCTGTGATGGCCGTCAGGAATACAACAGCAAACCACCCAGGGTCCTTGTCTGTGTGGATCTTGGTGTCTCACAGGGAGAGAGACATGGAAACTGTGGGCGTAGCGTTCCGGTGCCGGGAGGGAACGGCCGTGCACGGCTGTGGCCAGGACTTCACCGTCTGATGAGTCTGCTGCCACAAACTGACGGCGTTTCTTTGTGCCTCAGAGCCCCGCGCTGGGGTTGTTGATGGAGCATTCTTGTGTCTCCCTCAGCACAGGGCTCAAGCGAATGCAGTGACTCACAGACAGGTAGGGGGGACTCCCATTCTTAGAAGAGCAGAGGAATGTGGGGTTATAATGCCTGAAAGGGCACAGGGAATGATTTCTAAATTTCCAGATGTCCTCTCAGAGAGTTGTAGCGCTCTGGGGTATGCCTGAATGTAATTGATGTAGCTCTTTGTAGCAGATGTGTGTGTGTGCATGTGTGTGAGTGTGTATAAGCTGAGTCCATGTGTCTATATGCATTCAATTCATTCCACTAAATCAAACAATGAAAGCAACCCTATTGAGCCCTTCCTGTGTGCCAGACACTGCACCAGGTTCTTTATATGCAGTGCCTCATTTTACCTTCTCAAAGCTGTTATTTTCCCCATTTCCCAGAAGAAGAAACTGAGGTACAGGGAATTTCAGTCACTTGTCCAAGATCCCAGAACTAGTAAGTGTGGAGCAAGAATTCTAACCCAGGCAGCAGCCTGACTGCAGAGCCCCTGCTTGGAGCCACAACAGCATGTGTGCGTGTGCGTGTGTGCGCACTTGTGTGTGCATGCACACTCGTGTGTGTGTGTGTGTGAGTGTGCACACGCATGCTCATGTACACCCCTCAGCCACGTAGGCTGCCCTGTGTATGCGAGCTGAGGGAATGCAGAGGACACTGTTGAGAAGGACGCACCGCCCTGCTCAGTCTGTCAGCAAAGGAAAGGGGTATCAAGTTCATGGACCAGGGCCTGAAGCCAACCTGATAATTCTAACTGCTGGGCGAGAACTGGGGGGTGGGTGTTGGGGTCTGGTGATTTAAATGGTTTTCTACCCAAGAAAAATGGAGACTTGCATGGAGTGGAGCTTTGCTGTTTAGGAAACGTGTATGAGGCAGGCAGTGAGTTTCTGGAGGGGACTTTATGAACAGGTAGAGTCTGAAACAACAAGCTGGGTGTTTCTTGGCTCCCTTCTGCCCTGTCTCTGGTCTGCCCTCCTCCCGCGTGCTGCACAGTCCATCCTGGGGCCCAGAGGGCCTCCCAGACTTCACCCCAAGTCAGGGACTCCCCCAGGGAGGAGGCGGGCTGCTCCCTCTCATAGGCCCCCAGGTGGGTTGGGCTTGCCCCTTCCTGGAAGGAAGAGGACTCTCGGTCTATTGGCAAAGGTTCCCTGGTGGAGCAGGGGAGCTGCACCCTGGGGGCTCTGGGGAGCCACCAGCCAGCTTCCTCTCTCCAGCCTTTGACGTTCAGGTTTAGCCTTCAGGCAGCGGCTTCTCCCTTCTGCATGCAAAGGGCTGCTGCTCCCTAATGCATAGTTTGGGGAGCACTTCGGTCTGTGGGGGGATCATTGTGTGAAAAATAAAGGCAGTCCCAAAACAGTGGGCTTCATGAGACCACAGCACACATGGCTTCTGCTGCTCACCTGCCCTGACCATGTGTCTCCCATTCTACAAACCCTGAATATTGGACCTTCTGGTGCCAACGTTCACAATAATAAACCCCCTCCTGACTGCCCACCAGGTCCATGGCTAAGACAAAATCCTTCATCAGGGAATCACAGAGTGTGGATGAGCCCTCAGGCTCTGGAGCCATCCCACCAGGCTCCCAAACTTCTCTCACTCCATATTCCTGTCTAAGGTGAGCCCTTGGGTCAGGACCTATATGTTTCCCTCTCTCAGGTCTCACGATAGTAGCTAACACTTACTGAGTGGGTGCTTTGTGCCAGGTCCTGCACTAAGTGCTTTATATGTGCCACCTCCTAAAACCCTCACAGCCCACTGGCTGGCTCCAGTGGGCAGCCCAACGGGCTCCAGCAGGGAGGTGCTATCATCTTGCCCATTTTCCAGAAGGAGGAATGGAGACCAAAGCAGCCTAAGTCACTTGCCCAAGATCACACAGCTAGTGAGTGGCGTGACGTTGGGCAAGATACTTCACTTTTCTGAGCCTCAATTTCCTCATCTGTACAATGCGGTTAATACCGTTGTCTATCTGGGCATTATGGAGATTAAATGGGGGAATGTACACAGCACCTAGCAGAGCGTGGAGTCCATAGTAAGCACTCACCAGACACGGCCACTTAATAGTAGAGCTGAGGTTAACACCAGCATGAAGAGAGAGAAAACACAATGTCTCTAGCACTGCCCACAGTGATCATTTCCTGAATACATGTCTTTCCTGAGTCCCAGGTAAGCTCCCTGAGGGCAGGGCCTTAGTCAACCTGTTCACTGCTGGTTCCCCGGGCTTTGCACAGCATCTGGTACAAGGTGGGTGCTTGGTGAAAGTTGAGTGAAGGACTGCTTTGGTGGCCCCATGGGCCATTCACAGCTTTGGACAGCCCCTTCTTCTCACATCCCTTGCCCTCCTCTGCTTTGTGGCTGTGACCTGAGTGTATCTGCCTCATGCCCTATCAGATGGAATCTTCCCAAGTCTGGGCAGTCTGGGTCCTGCCCACTGCTATCTTCCCCAGGGAGAAGATGCTCAGGCCTGGCAGTGCGGTTGAACTTCCTTGCAGCCTACCCTGGGTGCAAAAGGATCTCTCTTCTTGGGCGGGAAGTGAGGAGTGTTGAAAGCCTTGTTGGAGGTGGTTACAGACCTTGGGATGTGAGCCAGCTAGTGGGCAGCTTCAGTGCCTTGGATATTGTAGAGCAGGGTCAAGGCTGATGGCAACCATCTGGGTCTGAGGTCACTCCCTTCATTACACAGGTGAACATGGTTTCTAAACCACACTCCCCCTCCCCTGGATGGCATGGAGCGTGGCTGCTTGTGCTCAGCTCCCCAGCACATACCTCCCAACATACACTGAGAAAATGAGCCCACTCTTGATCTCCCACTAGTCCACCCCCGTTGGCATATGACCCACCCTTTTTTTTTTTTTTTTTTTTTTTTTTGCGGTACGCGGGCCTCTCACTGTTGTGGCCTCTCCCCTTGCGGAGCACAGGCTCCGGACGCGCAGGCTCAGCGGCCATGGCTCACGGGCCCAGCCGCTCCGCGGCATGTGGGATCCTCCCAGACCGGGGCACGAACCCGTGTCCCCTGCATCGGCAGGTGGACTCTCAACCACTGCGCCACCAGGGAAGCCCTGACCCACCCTTGAGTGAAATAACTGCTGAACTGTATTCTGTCACAACCTCCCACCCCGCCCTCTCATAGAATTAGTCCTGGAAGAGCCCATTGCTCTGGGAAGCTACCTTCCCCTGAAGACCTTTGCCCTCTGGTCAGCCAAGGCTTTGATCCAGAAGTGAGAGTGGGGGAGCATGAGGATGAAGAGGATGACAGTGACAATGAATTTCTGGGCAGGCCCAGCCCCCAGCTCCCCATCCCCAGGAAGCCCTCAGCTCTATCTTCAATTCATCCTTTCCAGAACTGTGAGCCCCCGCCTTGCCAATTTCCTCTTACACCTCTTCTCTATTTCCCACCCCTGCCTCTGCATGACGATGTGGTGTGCAGGCGGCCCATCTGGGGATCAGGGTATGCCAGCTTAATGAAATACTTGCAGTTTATTAAACACAGGCTTCCCTAAGCCCCGAGTGCCTGTGGGTATTTGAAAGCCCAAGGTAACCCCAAGCTACCACAAACGTAATTGTTACATGTGTCCATGCATTCCTGGTGCAACCTCAAACTCCAGCTCTTAAGCGGCACACAAAATTAGCAACATAAAGTAACTCCTAGTCAGATGAGAGGGGGAAATGTGGGGAAACACTGAGAGAGGCTCCCAGAACCCCTCAGGGCCTCCAAAAGTATATGAAGTTCCTGTTACCTTGCATAGCTGTGGATGCGGAGGGCACCTCCCTCACCCCTGGTGGTTCATGCTTGCAGAATAGGTTCATTGTTACGCGGCTTGTCAACCTTGCATGATGTAACTTGACTATTTCAAGTCCCATTTCAGCTAAAGCTTGCTCCGGGGTGGCCGGCGGGGCTAGCAGAGAGCACTGTCTGGGGGCTCCCTCTGGAGCTGTATTTCTGGTGCTCCTCCAGGGCCGGGCTGGGAAGGGCTGTCGAGAAGCCCCAGGTGACCCGGAGCCTGCTGCCCTGAACCTGAGGGAGGCTGCTCCTGGGGGGTGATTTCCCATTCATCGGTCTCCTCAGCCTGGAGCCTGTAAATCAGGGGCGAGGGGCTGAGTTGGAAGCAGCAGACAAAGGCCTCCAGGGACGTGCCTCCCTCGATGTGGACCACCATCTCCATGCCAGAGAAGGCGACCCTGTTGATGGTGCTCAGGGGCACCTGCTCCAGGAACCTCAGCGTCAGCCCGTTGACCCACACGCAGCCCTTGCGGCTCAGAGCCTTCAAGTTGAAGGCCAGCCGGGCACCGCCCTTCTCCAGGTAGGGTTCCAGTGACAAGTGCTGGCGGGAGAGGCGAGGGAGCTGCAGCCGGAGGTGGGCATCCGGGCCCCGGCCCACCAGCAGTGGGCTGGTGTCGTGCTCTAGCTGCAAAGGGACATTGGCGAAGGTGGCAGGGCCTGGCGTGGGGTGGTGCAGGCTCACCCGCAGGACCGTGAGGGGTCTCTCCATGGACGACAGCCTAAGAAAGATGGAGCACAGACACACAGGCGTGGGTGGAGGCAGACACTCCTCTGTGATTCCCTGAGCCTGGACATTCTTGCCCACCTCAGGGGCTCCCAGCCACCTTTGGCCAAGCAGGGCCGGGCACTGAACGTCCATGCAGTCATTCTGCTCCAGCCAGGCTGCAGCCACGGCCAGAGCTGGTGTAGAAGCTCAGGCGTGCTGCTTCTAGCCTCAGCTTCATCCCTAACACACTCTGAGTGAGGCATGCTACTCACTCTCCAAATTTTAGCTCTCTCTTCTGTGACGTAGGTATGTTGATCCTTGTCTGTGCAAGGTCCAAAGCATACCAGCCTGTGTGGTGGGGTTTGGGTGGACTGTTGGCGTTTGGGGACAATTTGCCCTGCCTCATGGAAAGGGAAGGACGGAAGGTAGGATTCACCTTCCTTGTATCCGACAGTCACACAACAAATGCTTGCCAAGCCCTCCTCTGAGCCAGGCGCTGACCAGTGGCTGGGGCTGAGCTGATCAACAGGAACACCCAGCTGGGAAAGGAGAAGGGGTTTCTAGCTCCTGGCGTTGTGGAGTGACACAGAAGAGGGGACTCCCGCCTGCTCCTGGGGGATCAGAAAGGCTGCCTGGAGATCCCAAGGAAGAACAAAAACATCTAGCACATTCTAAGTGCTCCTATGCACGCTAATGCCACAAGCATCCCCTCCTCACTGTCTGGGGCAGAAGAAGATGCTGGTAATGAACTTGGAAAGAGCTGAGATCTCTCTCAGAACTGATGGGGCTCCATGGAGGTCAACTGGTCATACATATCTGCCAGTGTGCATTGCACATGTCACTTGCCTCTGTAACTCCATCTCTAGAAATTTGTCCTTTAGAATTTCACTGGCACATGCAGGAAGACTCTTTTTCTGCATGGATTAGAGGAACATAAACTCTCTGACACATGTTACCAACCCCATATGGCCCAGGACATGCCAACACCTTCTACAGGAACCAAGGACTGACCGGACCTGAATAACTAAATGTACACTTTCCCAGCGCCAGGCTTTTGCTTACAGTATTTTCTCTCCTGAGAATGTATCTTCCATCCCAAAGTGCTCAAGGCCCGGTTCAAATGTGACCTCTTCCATGAAGCTCTTTTCCTCTCTCTGCACTCAGACCCTCACAACAAGGAGGCTCCCCCTGGGGCTGTTCCATTCAGTCCCTTTTCCATTATGTGTCAGTTATGGGGGTCCTTGTCCCATCTTCCCTGTGCTCTTCTCCTCCTGTCATCCCTGAGGCCTCCCGAGGGCAGAGCTGCCTCGATGCCCTGTGTCCCACTGCCCGGTCCAGACGGAGCCTGGCCACAGCAAGTGTCTGGGGGCACACCTGCCAAACGGCTAAATGAGAAGAGGCTCACGCATGTGAAAATCGTGGGAAATCAAGTCCAGAGAGACCCCACATGAGAGTCTGGTCCTTAAAGGCTGTGGGACAGGCTCCAAGTCCCTCCAGACCCTGGACTCCCTATCTTTGGGGGGAGAACCTCCCGATCTGATAGAGTGCAGAGCCCTTAGGGCTCTCCCTTTTCCCTCATGCACACACGCAGCCCCACACAGACACACCACAACCACACCCCGCTTCTTGCCCCAGCCTGCAGAAAGCCTCTCCCTGAGGTGTGTGTAAACTAGGCCCAGGACAGTGGAGCTGGACAGCCAAGTCCTCAGGCCTGGCCAGGAGCTCAGAGTTCACTTCCAGGAACCAATCCCATGGCCCAGGGACCCTAAGCGAATCCCTCAGAAAAAAGGGTTCAACCCTGCTCTTGTGACCTTACTCTCTGCTCTGCTGAGTCCTCCAGAGCTGATAGAAATCCCCCTGCCGGCGCAGAGCCCCTGCAGAGGCCTTCTCTTTGCTCCAGGAGCCCAGTCGTGCCGGGGAAGCAGAATCTCAGAGGAAGACTCTCTGGGGTATGTGCCTGGCGAGAAGCCCCGTCCCAGTCCCATTAGACCTTCTCCCCTCACTGTGAGTTCAAGTCTCTGACCTCCACCTACCTTAATTCCAGGGTCACATCTGACTCCGGCACTGCAGCTGTGAGCTCTCGGGAGGAAGTGGGTCTAGGCTGGGGCGGGTCTGGGGATGGCAGCTACGCCTGCGGTTCAGGGAATTGATGCGTCAGAATGCTCATCAGGTTTGTTGCTTTCTTCCATTTTCCCTTTAGGAAAGAAAATGGAAGTGTAATTTCTTGTTGCAGAAGTGCAGCCCCTGAGGTCGGAAACCCCAGTCTGGGACCCTTGCTAGGAGAGGCCCCTGAGTTCCCTCCCGGGTTTCATCTCTGCCAGTCTCTACTGCCCCGTCCCCAGGGACCTTGAGAGCTATTTCAGGGTATGAACAGAGTTCCTCTTCCCCCCTGCCACGTGGGTGGGGCAAAGGCATCCCAGACCTGTTAGAAAGGGGAGCTCTTTTGGACAGAGGGCCAGTGAGGGGAGCTCCCATTGCATTTGGGAGACTGTGAGGGGGTCACTGTGGCCGGACCAGAGGTGGCCAAGGGAGCTATGGGCAACACGGTGGTCCACTGAGTGTCTCAGGAAAGGGCAGGGCCTCAGGGGAAGGATAAAACAGCTACTCACAGAGGGTAGCCTCTCCAGCAGTAGGACAGCAGGAAGGCCACCTTCTACGCCCACCTCTCCAGGGCTCTGCTGGCCTTCGAGGGCAGCCTGGAAGAGACCAAGATGGATGTGTGTCCAGCACTGGCCCCGGATTATCTCAATCTCTCTTCTCTAACTGCCTCCTAGAAAAAAAAAGAAATACTTGCTAGAAAAAGTTAATATCGGGGCTTCCTTGGTGGCGCAGTGGTTGAGAGTCGGCCTGCCGATGCAGGGGACATGGGTTCGTGCCCCGGTCCGGGAGGATCCCACATGCCGCGGAGCGGCTGGGCCAGTGACCCATGGCTGCTGAGCCTGCGCGTCCGGAGCCTGTGCTCCGCAGCGGGAGAGGGCACAACAGTGAGAGGCCCGCGTACCGCAAAAAAAAAAAAAAAAAAAAAAAAAAAAGTTAATATCATACAGAGCCTCTACAACTTCTCATTAACAATGTTCTACAATTAATAAAAAAAGTACTAGGCATGCTAAGCTACAAGACCAACTGTCAAACAAGAGAAAAAACCAACAGAAACAATCTCACTATGTACATCCACAAAAAGAGCTGTACAAGAATGTTCACAGATGTGGATAGATCTAGAGACTGTCATACAGAGTGAAGTAAGTCAGAAAGAGAAAAACAAATATCGTATACTAACGCATATATGTGGAACCTAGAAAAATGGTACAGATGAACTGGTTTGCAGGGCAGAAGTTGAGACACAGATGTAGAGAACAAATGTATGGACACCAAGGGGGGAAAGCAGCGGGGGGGGGGGATGGTGGTGTGCTGAATTGGGCGATTGGGATTGACATGTATACACTGATGTATATAAAATGGATGACTAATAAGAACCTGCTGTATAAAAAAAATAAATAAAATTAAAAAAAAGAATGTTCACAGAAGTTTTATCCTATTAACCCCAAACTAGAAGCAACCCAAATGTCCATTAAGAAAAATGGATAAAAATTTGTATAATATGTATACAGTGAAACACTACACAGCAGTAAAAAAGAGAATGGACCAATGATACACAAAACAATGGAGATGAATCTCATGACCATTATGGAGAGCAAAAGAAACCAGGCACAAATGATATAGACTGTGTGATTCCATTTACATGAAATGTAAGAACAGATAAAACTAGCCTATGGTAATAGAGGTAAGAGTATTGAATGATCTCTGCAGAGAGGTATTGACTGGTGTATTCATTTACTGGGGCTGCCATAACAAAGTACCACAAATGGGGTCACTTAAATAAACAGAAATGTATGGTCTCAAAGTCCTGGGGACTAGAAGTCCAAGACTGTTTCAAGAGGATTAGTTCCTTCCGAAAGAGAATCTGTTCCAGGCCTCTCACCTAGCTGCTGGAGGTTTGCTGGCAATCTTTGGCATTGCTTGGCTTGTAGAGGCATCACCCTGATCTCTGCCTTCGTCATCACGTGGCATCCTCCCTGCACGCAGTGGTTCCAATGACAGCATTTCAGGTGCGCTGGTTGGCTTATGAGGCGGAGGGGCCTGGGGCAGGCAGTCAGGCTAGACCTCAGGGCTCTTGCCGGCACCATACCCCCGCTCAGCACAGACAGCTTCACCTCCCTGGTGGACGGATGGATAACCAGAAGTCCAAATGGCCACTCTGAGGAGCTTTAAGGTCTGCAAACACACCAGGGCTCAGCCTGCTGAGTGGAAGGTGGCTCGCCATGCTCCAGAGACCTTCCTCTCGGCCCATGGGTCTGCTTAGCTCAGACTGCCGGCCAGCTGCATGTCTCGGAACCATGGTCCTCCCCAGGGCCCCTCACACACAGTGCCTTCCCTTCTTGGTGATACTCAGGTATTTCCTCCCATCTGCAGGGAAGGGCAGTGAGCCTCAGGCAGAAGCCTGGCAGGGGCTTTGCTGCCCCTAGGTGTATGACCCTGGGTAAGTCCTATTCCCTCTCCATGTCTTAGTTTTCCTCGCCGGGGCATGGGACATCCCTCCTCACTGCCCCCTGGAACCAGGCCTCAGTGAGAGGAAAGCTGTGTCCCCACTCCCAGCCCTGGCACGGGAGAGTGAGTGGGTGGAAGAGATGTGCTCGTGGCCCGAGTTCCCTCATAACTCAGCTCCCAGCAGTTCCCAGCAAGAGAGAGAACTGAAACAGCGGGGGAACTTATGTGACAAGAGGAAGAGCTGCCCAGCTGCATCTCCCAAGGGCCAGCAGGAAGGCGTGCTGGTAACTGTCTGGCCTTTCCCCGGGGGCAGGGGGAGAGCCAGGGGAGGTGAGCGCAGGGGGAGTGAGGTGCTGGCTTCTCTCTGCTCGGCGCCCTTGGCTAGGACGGCCTCCTTTGGCTGGTGTCAGGACGCTGGGGAGTGTACATCAGTGAGCAAACGCCCCCAGTCGTGCTCCTTCGAGAGCTCGGGGACAGAAGGACAGCTCCTGGGGCTCCTACAATGGTGGGCAGACGAGGACTCTACTGTTAGATAGACTCGGGTCTGAGGCTTGGCTCCTTCTTGTAGCAACTGTGTGCCCTCAGACAAGTTACTCAGCCTCTCTGAACCTGATTTCTGCTCTGTAAAATGAGGATAATTTGTTGCTGTGTGAGGGCTAAATGAAACGTGCAAAGTGCCAAGCACGTGGGGAGGGTTGGTAGGTAGAAGACCAGAGTTGAGTGCAGATGCACTAGTTCTTCTGGATCCTGGGGAGAGGGGCTGGCAGAGCCGACTGACAGCTTGCACAAACCCCAGATTCTCAGAAGCCTTCAGGTTTTGCTTAAGACAAACATAATTCTGGAGCTGAATACATAATTTGCATGAGTTCAGTAGAAATTCCATTTTTAAATGATAATGAAGTAAAACGGATGCTCTAGAAAGAACCTCCATGTTCTGGCTGGGGCACGTGGCCCTAACCCAGGAGGAGAAGGCTACTCAGTATACAGGAAAGGAAGCTGAGGCTCACAGCAATCAGTCGACTAATTAAGATCACCTGTCTGGGAAATGTCCGAACCAGGATTTGGGCCCGGTCTGTTGTACTCCTGGGCCTAAACATAAAGCTATCGTGCTTCATGGGTGGTGTTCTGTGCGGTCCAGCTGCCCCACCTTCTCCAGACGTGTGCTCCGCGGGCTGGCTGGCAGTGCGCTCAGCAGAGAGGGCCCTGCTTCCAGCCTGCCAAGCCAGTGTGGCCGCTCACCACCCCCGTCCCCATCAGGACATCCCCGCGTGTCCTGATAGCCTGTGGCCACCAGGTGGCAGCATCCCTCAACCCGGTGGTTTGCTCTTCTAGGCGGAAAGGGGCGGACGGTGAAAGTCTGGGGGAGTCATTCATGGGACTGCTGGGGAGGGAGGGCGACAGGGTCCTTGTTTCTCTGACTCAGAATGCCCTGAAATGGCCCAAGGTGAATCTACAGCAAATCTCACCAGAGGACACCAACTCCGCCCGTGGAGACAGAGCAGGAAGCCAGAGGGTGAGGCCCCGCAGAGCGGCGGTTGGTTATAAGGGCAGATGCTGGGACAGACACGTCCCTGCCCAGGGACAAACTTAGTACGCAGCACAGCGAGGGTGAGAGGCCAGGTCTGCTTCCTTACCTGTAAGATGGAGTAGCCATGATCCTCTCCAAGGAGGGGCCCCCTTGGAGGAAAGGCACGCACCGCACTCGGCCCAGGCCAGCACTTCGTGCTCACTAAGCACTCAGGATACAGATGGAGCGGTTGTTACCATGATCGTCAGGACAGCGTTCCCTGCCCCCACTGAGCCGTCAGGTAAGAAAAAAAATAGCTGACACTTGTAGAGATGGTGTTGTGACGGGGGGATGCCCAGAATATGAACCCAGGAGGGGCACCTAAACTGCCAGGTGTGGGGAGCACCAGGGAAGCACCCTGGAGGAGGGGCCGCTGTGCTGACTCGTGCAGAATGACTAGGAGCTGGCCAGGTGGAAGCGATGATAGGTGGGGTGGCACCTGGCGGAGGAAGGTGGCGTCAGATGCCCAGCTGCTGGAAGGGCTCTCCCACGCTTTGCTCTATGCCCTTGGCTTATAAGAATGGTAACGACGACAGTGACGGTGCATTTGAATTTTAAAACAATAATGAAATGAGCATTGAGTGAGTCCTGACTCTATCCTGTGTCCTGTGCTAAGCCCTTATATGAACTGTCTTATTTAATCCTCACTACACCTGTGGGAGAGGTTCCACTATCAACTCTGTTTCACAAATGAGAGAGCAGAGGCACAATGAAGTAACTTACTCAAGATCACCCACATAGAAGGTCAGGAGCTGCCTCTCAAACCCAGGTCTGATCTTCAGATCATTGCCCTCAACTCCTGTGCTCCCAAGGGGCAAGCCCTTTCCCCTCTCTGGGCCTTGGGTCCCCAACTTCTGATGGCTGGGCTGGGCTGGGTGAAGCGAATGGCTATGAGGGACGGCCCTGGCTGCTTATTCCTGCTGCGTTCCCTCCCAGAGTGCTGGTGGGGCCTCCTTGCGCAGGTGGGGCTGGCCAGCGTGGCCCGGGGGGTGACCTCCACCTGCTCCAGAGCCAGAGATGGTGAGCATTCTGCCCATGCTCCCTCCTCTATGCCAGGGGTCATTGCTAAGCCCAATTTCATTATTGTTCTGTGTTCCTAATATATGTCAGTTTTACTTTATGCTAAATCCAATAATGGAGCCCTGACCAATGCCTGGGGCAGGCCCCGGAGACATGGTGCCTGGGAATTCTGAGGCCTTGTGGGCTCTCACCTTGGGGTGGGATAGTCAGGCCATGTAGAGCCAGTGCCAGCAAGCCCAGCAATTACCTTGTGCTTTTACTTCCTTGTTTCCCACTGAGCTAAGGGCTGTCCTTTAGGCTGCCTGGGGAGGAGGGGCTTGGGGAAGGCAGAGGCAGAGGCGTCTTGCATGCTGGCCTGTGTGCTGTCCCCTCCTGCTTCACTCACAGCATCCAGAGCAGCTGTGGGCTGGAGGGCAGGGAGGGAGCCCTCCCCGGGAGCCCAGCCTTGGCTCTGCCATGGACATACTTTGTGACAAGTTGCTTTTCCTCTCTGGGCCTCACTATCCTCATCTGTAGAATGGGGATAATCATGCCCTGCCCAACCTCCCTGGCCCTATAGCCAGTATCTTCATCTAACACTTGGAGAGGGATCAGCTTTCACCTGGTCAAAAGGATATGCCACGGGCTTCTTTCTTTTTCAGTCAAGAACCCATATTGAAGAAACACAGCTCGATCTTATTTAAAGAATGCAACTGGCCAGGAAAGGTGGCCCCAAACACAGCACAACACACATCAAACATGGGGGTTTTGTTTTTAATTAAGTGAGGTAAAAGCCTAGCATAAATACTTTAACTAAAATTTAGGAATAAAATGTATTCTGAGATTAGCATGTCTTCAAAGGCAGATTTTTAACATACCATGTAAAAAACCTCTGTGCGGCAATTTAGGTGCCTGGAGGTATTCCATGTAGATCTGACAGCAGGCGGATGAAGGGAAACAAACCAAACTGTTCCTCTGCAAATAGTTACCTTTCTTTAAATTGTGGTCAAATGCACATAACACAGTTTTCCATGTTAGCCATTTTAAATGTACAGTTCAGTAGTGTTAAGTATATTCCCGTGTTGTACAATCTCCAGAACCTTTTCATCTTGCACAACTGAAACTTTAAACCCATTAAACAACAGCTCTCCGTTTCGCCCTCCCTCCAGCCCCTGGCAACCACCATTCTACTTGTTTCTGTGGGTTGGACTATTCTAGATACCTCATATAAATGGAATCATACAGTATTTGTCCTTTTGTGATCGGCATATGTCACTTAACATAATGTCTTTATGGTTCACCCATGTCGTAGTATGTGTCACAATTCATTCATTTTTTTTTTTTTTCGCGGTACGCGGGCCTCTCACTGTTGCGGCCTCTCCCGTTGCGGAGCACAGGCTCCGGACGCGCAGGCTCAGCGGCCATGGCTCACGGGCCCAGCCACTCCGTGGCATGTGGGATCTTCCCGGACCGGGGCACGAACCCGTGTCCCCTGCATCGGCAGGCGGACTCTCAACCACTGCACCACCAGGGAAGCCCCTCATTCATTTTTGAGACTGAATAATAATCCATTGTACGTATATACCACATTTTGTTGATCCATTAATCTGTCAATGGACATTCGGGTTGCTTCTGCTTTAGGCTATTGTGAATAATGCTGCTGGGAATACGGTGTATAAATACCTGTTTGATACCTTGCTTCTAGTTCTTTTGGATATATACCCAGCAGTGAAATTTCTGGATATGTTAATTCTGTGTTTAATATTTTGAGGATCTGCCCTACTGTTTTCGATAGTGGCCACACCATTTTACATTCCTACCAACAGTGCACAAAGGTTCCAATTTCTTCACATCCTTGCCAACACTTGTTATTTTCTGTTGTTGTTGTGTTGTTATTTTATTTTATTTTATAGTAGCTATCCTAATGGGTGTGAGGGGATATCTCACGGTGGATTTGATTTGCAGTTCCTTAATGATTACTGATGTTGAATATCTTTTAATGTGCTGTTGGCCATTTGTATATCATCTTTGGAGAAATGTCTGCTTTAAGTCCTTTGCCCATTTTTTTAACTGGGTTATTTGTTTTCCTGTTATTAAGTTATAGCAGTTCTTTACATATTCTGGATATTAACCCCTTATCAGATATGGGATATACAAATACTTTCTCCCATTCCATGGGCTGCCTTTTCTCTCTGTTGTGTCCTTGAATGCACAGAAATTTAAAATTTTGATATATTCCAAGGTACCTATTTTTACTTTTGTTGCCTGTGCTTTTAGTGTCACATCCAAGAAGTTATTGCCAAATCCAATGTCATGTAGTTTATCTTCTAAGAATTGTATAGTTTTAGTTCTTACATTTAGATCTTTAATCCATTTTGAGGTAATTTTTATATACCGTGTAAGGTAGGCATCCAGAGTCCAACTTCATGTGGATATCCAGTTTTCTTTCAAATAGTTATCTTAAGATAAGATTTATGATTGATGGTGACAGTTACCATATTTGACCATATTTGGTTGAATAAAATATTTTACATACCTTGGCTACAATACAAAACGAAAAGCATTCAAATTCACCTTGTAGGTTTTGTTAATTTCATGTTCCCATCTTTATATTGTTTAACAGAAATACTCTTCGTTAAAAATAACATGCTGGGCTTCCCTGGTGGCGCAGTGGTTGAGAATCCGCCTGCCGATGCAGGGGACACGGGTTCGTGCCCCGGTCCGGGAAGATCCCACGTGCCGTGGAGCGGCTGGGCCCGTGAGCCATGGCCACTGAGCCTGCGCATCTGGAGCCTGTGCTCCGCAACGGGAGAGGCCACAACAGTGAGAGGCCCGCGTACCGCCAAAAGAAAAATAAATAAATAACATGCTGCACTCTCAGCAGTGTAGATTGTTTTCCAACAATATAAATTTCGGGGAGGTGTTAGTGGGCAGATCAATGAATCATCCATGTGGTGGGTCACTTACCAGGCTCAGCGCCTGCCCTTTCCTGCCTGTGAGCAGGATCCTGTGATGCTTGGTCTCTGCACTTTCCCGGTGTTCCTGATATCACAGATTTTAAGGGTAAGGGTTGGTATCATTGTTATGAAAGCTCCGGGCAGACAGCCACCACTGAGCACCATTTCTTGCAGGTTTGGGCCCTGGACTCAGAGCCCACAAGCAGAGTTCTGAACCCCCAATGCAGTAGACACATAAAATGCAGAGATTCAAAGCACTTCCGAACTTTTGACTTGCTCATAGTTTAAAGCTCCTCCTAGAAGGCTGCTTCTTTAAACTGCTGGATACTTCCCACAGGGAAAACTGGTCTCCAATGCACAGAGTGCCACCTGCAGCAGGCGTCTGAGGGGCCTGTGCTATTCACGCTGGGTGTCCACTCACCCCTGCCGCCTCTCACACCTCAAGCCACCTTCCACATCTGGAATAGTCATCATGAGCTGGAGGCGGACCCGAATTTCCTGGGAAAATGCTAAATCACGGAGGCTTCTGGTGCAAAGAAAAATAGCCTGGCCAAGATTTGGGGCTGCGAGCCTCAAATGCCACCTCAGGAAGCAGCCGTCACCATGGGTAGTGCAATCTGGCTTGATTTTGCCAAAACAAAGGAAAGGCCCTCCAGCAATTGCTGTGGCTTTGTTTTGCAAAATTAAATTGCCTGCTTTTAATTCTCCTTTACCGGCTTAATAAAAATTGGAATTTCAAAACCAGTGAAAGACAGAAACCTCACTTTGGAGTGGATGTCAGATCCCACATGACCTGCATTTCAGTCTGGGACAGAGAGGTGGATCATGGCAACTTCTGGGAAGTGGAGGCTTTGGTGGCAGTAGGATTCCCTAGGCTTTGGAGCTCCTGGACCACCCCCATGTGTACACGTGCTCGGAGCCCATGGGGACTCATAGCTGTTTCCACACACAGAACAGAAGCTTGCCAGACTTCCCCACTTCAGGACCCTACCCCGGCATGCCTCCAGAGCCAAGTTCCAGCTCATTTATGTATATTTCCAAGTGGGGCTTCTGGACCTCTTCCCAAGGAGCAGGCTGGGCCCAAAGGGAACTGGCCTCCTTTGCACACAGCCCTGGATGGGCTCTGCAGCAGCCAAGCATATGAGACACCCCCCGCCCTCAAGGAGGTCCAGGCACATGCAGAAGACAGGCTCTCAGACAAGTACCACCCAGTGGGACCCAGGAGGGAAGCACGAGGACAAGAGAGTCCCAACAGTGTGCCAAGACCAGCCTAGGGGGATTAGGAAGCCTTCCTCAAGGAGATGATGCCAAGGCCAGTCTTGAAGAACCAACAGGAACTGACCAAGTTAGTAAAGGAGGAGCAGGCATCTCAAGAGGGGGACGTGCATGAGCAAAGACTCACTCAAGTGCGAGGGAGCCAGACGTCAGAGAACTATAGGAGAAGGAGAGGGCTGCTGCTTCCTCAGCCTCTGCACACACACTGAGGTTCTGCTGTAACCACTGCCCCCACGTCCTCCTGGCTCTTCCCCTCCAGTCTCTCCCTTGACCCTGTCAAAGCCCCAAAGTTGATTGGGTTTGATGGGGCATGTTGGCCTTCATCGCTTAGCTTGTTTTCCTATCTCTGCTGTCCCATTGAGTACCCTAAGCCACAGCCCCTCATGAAGAATATACAGTCTCTGCCCCCAGAATGTGGGAGGCCACCAGAGAAAGAAGGTCCAGCATACAGTCTGGATGGTGCCATACCCAGAGAACCTGCAACCTGGGTCTTTGGAAGGTAGTGTGGCTCTTGGGTTAGGTGGACTGAATCTTAGTCCCACCTCCACCACTAATGTATCAAGGGGCTTGGGCAAGTCACATGAAGCTCTCGGAGCCTCGGTTTCCCATTTCTAAAATGGCGAGGGAGTGAGGATGCAGTGAGATTGAGGTCGTGCTTGTAAAGCACAGAGTAGGGAGACGTCAGCTAGCGTGACTGTACTGATTTCCCGAACCTAGACGAAGAGAGGCAAAGTGGTGATCGCCTATCTTGTCTTCTCCAGAATTCCCACATTAAGTTTTTCTCTACATTCTCTCTCCCTCTCTTCTCTCTCCAGTGTAATGAAGGTTTGGCTGGTTTAACACAGATCTAAAGCAGTGGCTCCAACAAGAGACAAATATATTTCTCATTTACCTAATAGGCCAGGTGTAAGCAGTCTAGGGCTCCTAATGGTGGTTCCACAGTGTCAGCAACCTGAGTTCTTCCCAGCCTGTCACTCTGTCAACCCCAGAGCATTGTCGTCATCCATGTGGCTCCAAATGGCTCTTCCCTGCCATGTCTGCATCCCAACCAGCGGGACTGGGGCAGACCAAAAAGCACATGGCACATCCTTTCCCTTTAAAGGCATGACCTGGAAACTGCCCACATCACTTCTGCTCACATCCTTTTGGCCTGGCCTTAGCCACGGGCTAGACCTAGCTGCAAGGGAGGCTGGGTAGCTGTGTGCTCAGTGACCAAATGATGGCTGTCTTATCATAGACAAAAGGGAAACCAGATATTGGGAGACAGTTGAGTCTTCTTTTCTCAGCCCGCTAGCCTACTCCTCAAGGGTGTGAAAGCTCAGATCTGGGCTCCACTGCTATAGATTTATTCACACGGAGGGAGGCTGACTGCTAACCTGACACCTCGGAACTGCTATAGTGAAAAGCCCCACGATCAGCCCTCTGCCTTCTTAGAGAGTGGAACAAGGGACAGTCTAAAACAGCAGCAGGAAGACTGCAGTTTAGCTGGGGGAAGGCTTCCCCGAGAGAGGGGACTGTTCTCTGTAGAAGCTGCTGGGCTTCTACACACAACTTGGTACAGACCTCTGTGTACTGGAGGGTGCCTGATGACCAGTCGTTGGGTACAGAGAAAGTGGTGGCTAGAGGGAGGAAGTCTGAGATTATTTTCTATTCAAAAGATACAGTATTTCTCTTAAGGTTATACTCTGTTCTTTTTTTTTTTTTTTTTTTTTGCGGTAGGCGGGCCTCTCACTGTTGTGGCCTCTCCCCTTGCAGAGCACAGGCTCCGGATGCGCAGGCTCAGCAGCCATGGCTCACGGGCCTAGCCGCTCCGCGGCACGTGGGATCCTCCCAGACCGGGGCACGAACCCGTGTCCCCTGCATCGGCAGGCGGACTCTCAACCACTGCGCCACCAGGGAAGCCCCTATACTCTGTTCTGAGACACAGCCTCACAAAGTAAAAGGCTTTTTGCTTGCTTTATTTTTATGTACTGTTTTGAAAAGTTTATACGTTCACATTGTTTACAATCTTTGAAAAGATAAAAAGGAATAGAGTTCAAAGTCCCTCACCCCTCCCAATAGGGAAGCACTATACTGAGTGTCCTGAGTGCCTTCCTGATACTCTTTCTGCAAGTACAGCAAACATGAACAGACAATGCCGCCATGCCCACCCACCTCTTTTCTAAACGCTCTCTGGTGCCCTGCTCTGTGGATGTGTCCTCAAGGACAGCCGCTCACGTTCTTCCCAGTGGCCTCGCTCTCTCTGTCCTTTGATATTTCACAAGAGTAGCCCGAGACATGACAACAAATATTTCATACCCTCCACACATGACATTTTTCACATATGCTTTACAAATGTGCGTCTTCACCCCGAATCCAATGTCCTGGGAGACATGTCTTTTCCACATGGCCACTAATATAATATAAAAAGCATTTTCCCCTTTCTTCAGCCCCAGGGGGGAGCTATATCATGAAAATGGAAAAGTGATGAGAAAATGAGAAATCCTGCCTAGGGAGCTGTCTCTCCAAGTGGTTTTCCAGAGGCTCCCTGGGACTGACTGCATCACCTTGTGAAGTGTAAATCACCAGCTAGGCCTGCTGAAGCTGTCACCCAGTGGCCCGGTGCATGGCTATTTCTGTTTGGTGGCCATTGACCCAAAACGTCCCTGCTGTGTAAGTGTGGTCCTCTGCCTGTCCACCCACTTGTCTGCTGTCAGCAGGCCTGGCACCGGGGTGGGCACACACTCCCCATGGGCCCATCTGCTTGCAGAACTGCAGAGTTTCTAGGTGAGGCCCATGACCACCACGGTTCAACCGTTTGGAGGCAAACCCTACTGCTGCCGGGCTTGCAGCAGACCATGGGGTGCCTCCAGTGCCTTCCAATAAAGCCCGGGGCCTCTGCGCTCAAGCTTGGCAGCCTTTGCGAGCCTTCAGCACAAGCCATGGCCTGGAAACCCGGGAACCTGGCTAAAACACAAGGGCCAGGGCTTGGTAAATGCCAGCCTCAGCCTGCCTTTCCTTCCCTCGCCCTGCCCTGCCCTCTAACCCCTAACACACCCAAGCTATCAATAAGTGCAGCTCAGAGAAGCAAAATTTCCCCTGGTCTCTTGCTCTCTGGTACTTCCAAAAAAACTCCAAGCCCTACTGTCTATAAGAAAGTTCACAGTTCGCGGGTGCTAGGGGGCGCTGTCGGGCAACATTTGTGCGCTCAAAACGTCTTACCTGCATTTTTCAAAAACGAGGCATTATTTTTTAGAACAAGTTGAGGTTCAGAGCAAAAATGAGCAGAAAGTACAGAGAGTTCCCTTATACTCCCCTGTGCCCTCCCCCATCCCAACCCACAGCCTCCTGCACTGTCAACATCCTCCACCAGAGTGGCACGTGTGTTAAGCCTACGTTGACACATTATTATCGCTCAGATTCCATAGTTTACGTTAGGGTTCACTCTTGCTGTTGTACGTTCTATTGGGTTTTGGCAGATGTATAATGACAGGTGTCACCATTATAGTATCATACAGAGTAGTTTCGCTGCCCTAAACATCCTCTGTGCTCTGCCTTTTCATCCCTCTCTCCCCTCAATTTCCGGAGGCCACCAAACTTTTTACTGTCTCCACAGTTTTGCCTTTTCCCGAATGTCATATAGGGGGCATCCCACGGTGTGTAGCTTTTTCAAATCGGCTTCTTTTCACTTAGTTACATACATTTAAGTTTCCTGCATGTCTTTTCATGGTTTGATAACTCATTTCCTTTTAGTGCTGAATAATATTCCATTGTCTGGATGTACCACACGTTTACTTACCCATTCACCTATGGAAGGACATCTTGGTTGCTTCCAGTTTGGGGCAGTTATGAGTAAAGCTGCTATAAACCTCTGTGAGCAGGTTTTCGCGTGGACGTAAGTTTTTAACTCAGTTGAGTGAATTCCAGGGAGCACACTGCTGGATTCTTACCCTGTGTATCCAGAGGCAGGATGTTCAGTGGGGTAGGCTGTCTTATAATCGGTCAGCTCACGGGGACCCCTGCAGAGTCTCACATCCTTGACGGCCAGGACGCCGACCTCACTCTTTCAGAGTCCCTGCTCCCTCTTGGTGGCAGAGATACACCGAGAGGTGTGAGTGGTAGGCCTGCCTCTACCCCTCCTCTCTCTCTTTCATTCTTTACTCCACAAAGTGAGGGTCTGACGATTTTTCATTATCAACTGAATTTTTTTTTCCAACACCAGCATTTAAGAAAATCAAGTATACAGCTTTTCATTCATTACTGGTATTTTTCTGTCATTGTTGGAGTGATTAATGTCACACCTCTTATTTGTTCTGTTTGTTGCAAACATACAGCTGCACTGACATTCAAATTGGTTATGAGGAAGTTCTCTCTGCCACAGGAGGCGCAGTTCCGGTTAGGCAGCAGAGTTTGTTTACGCTGGTCTCAGATCTAGCGGCTGCCTTCCTGAGCTCAGGCTCCAAAATGGGAAAATCCTTCGCCAATTTCATGTGCAAGAAGGACTTTCATCCTGCCTCCAAATCCAACATCAAAAAAGTATGGATGGCAGAACAGAAAATATCATATGATAAGAAGAAACAAGAAGAATTAATGCAACAATATCTTAAAGAACAAGAATCATATGACAATAGATTGCTTATGGGAGATGAACGTGTAAAGAATGGCCTTAATTTCATGTATGAGGCTCCACCAGGGGCTAAAAAAGAAAACAAAGAGAAAGAAGAAACAGAAGGAGAGACCGAATACAAATTTGAATGGCAAAAAGGGGCCCCACGAGAAAAATATGCCAAAGATGACATGAACATCAGAGATCAGCCCTTTGGTATTCAGGTTCGAAATGTGAGGTGCATTAAATGTCACAAGTGGGGTCATGTCAATACAGATCGAGAATGTCCTTTGTTTGGTCTTTCTGGAATTAATGCAAGTTCAGTTCCCACTGATGGCTCAGGACCATCGATGCACCCCTCGGAGCTAATAGCGGAGATGAGAAACAGTGGGTTTGCACTGAAACGAAACGTACTGGGGAGAAACTTGACCGCAAATGATCCATCACAGGAATATGTTGCAAGTGAGGGTGAAGAAGATCCAGAAGTCGAATTTTTAAAGTCACTAACAACCAAACAAAAACAGAAACTTCTCAGGAAATTGGATCGACTTGAGAAGAAAAAAAAGAAAAAGAGAAAAGATAGCAAAAAGAAAAAGCTTCAGAAGAGCAGAAGTAAACACAAAAAACATAAAAACAAATCCTCCTCCTCTTCCTCCTCTGGTGGCACTTCAGAAAGCAGCAGTGAGAGTGACAACAAAGAAAAAAAAATACAGAAGAAGAAAAGAAAGAAAAACAAGCGTTCAGGGAATTACAACAGTGGTTCTGAAGAGACGGACAAGTCTAAGAAGAGAAAACTTGATGAAGAACGTTCTAGCAGTCACAGTAACAAGGAAAAGCCTAGGTTTTTAAAACAAGAGAATTCTGGGGAGAAGAGCAAATGGAGGCATTCTGATTCTGACAGAAAGCCCAGAAGCCATAACCAGAGTCCAGAGGAGAGAGGATCTGGAAGAAATGAGAGAGGCAGCAGGAGCCAGAGCAGGGATGAGAGGAGGAGGAGAAGCCGAAGCAGAAGTCATGGTGGTTACAAGCCAAGAGAAACAAGAAGACGGCCACGGCGAAGTCCCAGTGAAGAGTGGGACAGAAGAAATGAGGCCAGAAGCCATGACACAGATAGATACAGAGGAGGGAAAATGCACAGAGCATTATCAGGAGACAG
The DNA here is from genome assembly GCF_964165515.1 of Mesoplodon bidens. NCBI lineage: Eukaryota > Metazoa > Chordata > Mammalia > Artiodactyla > Ziphiidae > Mesoplodon > Mesoplodon bidens. The sequence goes on from NC_138160.1 coordinate 115,241,001, forward strand.
GCACACTAGAGTGATGCAAAGAGAATGTAGAAGTAGAGAATAGAGACTTGTATGTGACAATTACCTGGAAATAAAAATATCGCCACTTTCTTTTTGAATACCTTTAGCAAGGGCTAAATTATGTACTATTGTCTTTCTAATAAAAAAGCTCTATTTTAATTTTTCATCTCTGTAAACAGTTATATCAACTACAAAACTACATGAATCCCATAAGAATGAACTTGGCAAATATTTGTAAGTGATCTATTTTGGGGCTGTAAAAATATTTTCTGTTCATTAATATTTCTTGTGCCCTATACTAAAACAAAAACCCCATGTAACTGCGTGACATTTTCTTTATTCTGAAACATCATTAAAAGAATGACAGACAGTAAAAAAAAAATTGGTTATGAAACAAACTAATAAAGAAGATGGGATATATATATATAATATATATATATATATATATATATATATGATGGAATACTACTCAGCCGTAAAAACAATGAAATTGTGCCATTTGCAACAACATGGATGGGCCTGGAGGGTATTATGTTTAGTGAAATAAGTCAGACAGAGAAAGACAACTACTGTCTGTTATCACTTATAAGTGGAATCTAAAAAAAAATGAATATAACAAAAAAGAAACAGATTCGCAGATGTTGAGAACAAACTAGTGGTTACCAGTACGGAGAGGAAGGGGCAAGATAGGGGTAGGGGATTAAGAGGTACAAACTACTACCTATAAAATAAATATGCTACAAGGATATATTATACAGCACAGGGAATATAGCCAATATTTTATAATAACTATAAATAGAATATAATCTATGAACATTTTGAATCACTATGTTGTATATACCTGAAACTAATAAAATATTGTAAATCAACTATACCTCAATTTAAAAAATGGTTTTTGTGCTTTACCCCAGGGAATCTAATTCCCCCATGGATCTTTAGGGAAAGCTGTCCTAACTTTCAGGCACCCCAGTCTAAGCTGGGAGCCACCAGGACTTGGCACCTCTGCTTCGTGGATTCTTTGTCTTCAAACAAGAAACTGGTGGCTAGTTTGGGCTAGTTTAGAGTATGATATTTTAACCATTTTGTCTAAGTTGTCAACATTTTAAAATCAGGACCTTGGAAACATAAATCTTGTTTGTAGCTTCTCTTGAAAAGTCAGAAAATGAGGCCACCTAGGACTTCTGTTCCCACAGGGTACCAGTCTGTGCCCTCGAGATGAGCTGGACGCTCAGTCCCCTCCAGCCTGTCTCACCATCTGTTTCACATGCGAGGTTCCTGTAAGCCTTTGAGTTTGCAGCCCTTGTGTGAGGTGTGTGGTAACCTCCAGTTACCCAAGATGTGATTTTTCTGTAGTACATGAGTCCCCAGAGGACCAATAACAGAAATCACCATGAAGGCGCAAAGGTCTACCAGTGAGTAGGGGGCAGACATCCCAGGGTGGTCTGTCTAGACTGGGGGTCCTTAGGGTCTCTGGTCCTGATACTGTGTGGTGGCCCCTGCTATGAGTGCTTTACATGTATCCAGTAATTTGATTCCTTCAGTAACCCTATGAAGTAGGGACCGTTATTACCCTCATTTTACCGATAGAGAAACTGAGGCACAAAGGAGTTAAATCACGCATCTGAAGATGATAAATAGAATCTGTCTTCAAAGCTCCTGGGGCCTGATGGGACCCCTCAGGAAAGGTAGTCCTGGCCCTTGGGAATGGAGGGGAGCCATGTAGGGTCTCCCCAGGAGCCTAGACAGGAACCCCTAGACAGGGGTTGCTCCTCAGGACTCGGATCAGCTGCCTCTCAGTGGGAACACTGGAAGGAACCTGGATGCTGCTGGAGGAAGACCTTCTGGCCCCAGCCCCCTTTGGCCCCCAGAGCAGGCAGACTTACTTCTTGCCTGCCCATGCATTCATCCCAGTCTCCGATTTTACAAAGGGCTGCCGTTTACTGTGTGTTTACTACGCGCCAATCCTCTAGGTTCGTTGTCTTACTGAACCCCCTTGATGACAGTTTTGTGTCAACATGTGTCCCCATTTTATGGAGGAGGAAACTGAGGTGTCAGCAGGTTCCCTCACTTGCCTGAAGTCACAGAGCTCACCAGTGATGAGCAGGCTATGAACAGTCATAGACGGAGGTGCTCGGACCCCCTTTACTTCTCAGCTCTCTCTGAAGCTTATCCCTTGCCCTTTGCACTCAGTTTCCCCTCCTTTGCTCTGATTTCTGGGCCCAGCTCCAACCCCCAGCCCCCGAGTGGCCCCTGCAGTCTCTTCTCTCAGCTTCTGATCCGTGGCCTGCCTTCAGCCTTTTGTTCCCATGCATTCATTTATTAGATCCAGCTTCTAATTGTGATGTTCACATCTACCATCTTACTCATTCATTGCCAGCTTGACCTATTCATTTTTGAGAGGAACAGTACCATCTCCTACTATGATCATGTTCTCATCACTTTTCCCTTTTAATTCTGTCAAATTTTGCTTTATCTATTTCCAGATTATGCTATTAGGTGCCTACACTTTCCCCATTGGTAATCCTTTGCCTTACTATCTACTTAGGCTCATAAGATAGTGGTACCGTATTTCTTTTGGTTAATGTTTGCCTGCTTAATTTTTTTTCTATCCCATTTATTTTTTTGATAGTTTTCTTTAGGTGTAGTTACTTTCATTCAATAATCTAACACATACTTATCAAGGACCTACTGTGTGCTGAGCACTGGGCTTGGCCCTGAGGATTCAGTAGTAAACTAGTGTGTTGGTGCATTAGTTTCTTTTTGGCTGTGTCGGGTCTTCATTGCTGCGTGTGGGCTTTCTCTAGTTGCGGTGAGCGGGGGCTACTCTTTGCTGCGGTGCACGGGCTTCGCACTGTGGTGGCTTTTCTTGTTGCGGAGCACGGGCTGTAGGCAAGCAGGCTTCAGTAGTTGCAGCACACAGGCCCTAGAGAGTGTAGGCTTTAGTAGTTGTGGCGCGTGGGCTCAGCAGTTGTGGCTGGTGGGCTCTAGAGCACAGGCTCAGTAGTTGTGGCTCAGGGGCTTAGCTGCTCCGTGGCATGTGGGATCTTCCCAGACCAGGGATCGAACCTGTGTCTCCTGCATTGGCAGGTGGATTCTTAACCACTGTGCTGCCTGGGAAGTCCCCGCATTGGTTTCTTATGACTCCTGTAACAAACTACTACAAACTCTCAGCCCGTGAAGTTCTGGAAACCAGGAGTCTGAAATCAGTATCGCGGGGCTGAAACCGAGGTGTTAGCAGAGCCATGCTCCTCCCAGAAGCTGTAGGGAGGGCAACCTTTCCTTGCCTTTTCCAGCTTCTGGTAGCTGCCAGCATTTCTTGGCTTGTGGCTGCATCACTGCAATCTTCAAGGCCAGCATCTTCTAGCTCTGCTCCCTCTACATGGGGCCCCTCCTCTGTGTGTGTGAAATCTTCCTCTGCCGCCCTTTTATAAGGATACTTGTGATTGCATTTAGTCCCACCCAGATAATCCAGGGTAATGTCACCATTTCAATATCCTTAATTTAATCACATCGTTTGCCATATAAGTTATTGTTCATTCTTTTGCCGTGTAAGGTGACATTCACAGGTTTCAGGATTAGGAAATGAATATGTCTTGGGGCCATTATTCAGCCTTCCACAGTCAGGAAGCCTTCCTTCAGGGAGCTAGCATTCCAGAGAGTCAGGAAAGGAAGGGGGAGTGATGGGTGTGTAGCTGGGGTTGAGGGCAGCATGTCAGAAAACCAGAGAGACTCTGGTTCACAGGAGACTGAATGAAGTGAGGCTTGAGGCCTTAAGTGCAAATGCCCTGAGGCAGCCAACTTGGCTGGTGGGGGATTGTCTGTGAGCTTGGGAGGGGGAATGGGGAGGAGGCTGGAAAACCAGGTGGGGGACAGACAGTCCCTGAAGGGCCATGTAGGCCATGGTGATGGGTTTGGATTGTATCCCAAGGCAATAGTGAGCTTCCAGAGGGCTTCCAGCAGTGGAGGGATGTGAGCTATTGAGCTGTGCAGAGCTAACAGATGCCTCTTCCTCACAAATCCTTCCCTGGGCAGATAAGGGACGACGCAAGGAAGCTGCCTCTCAGGCCACACCACCGCCCAGCTATAAGCCTTTCAGGTCCTGATCAATTGTCCCTTATGCTGGGCACCTCCCGGGCTCCAGACATTCCACTGAGCACTCGACACCCATGTTTGTAACAGGGCGCTCCAGGCGATACTGGACTCGGTGCTTTTGAAATCTCAGATGGCTAGAAATGGGTAGGGAAGGGGGAGAGTTCAGATCTCATGCTCTGACCTTGAAGCAATGCTGCCCACTTAAAGCTTTAAGAAGCTAGACTGTCTGGGTCTGAATCTGAATTCAGACACTTACTAACTATGGAACCCTGTGGGGGGCGGTCCCATAACCTCTTCCTCCTCTATAAAATGGAGACCACATGCCTTCCAGTGTCCGTGTGAAGATTCAAAGAGATAAAACAGGCAAAGGACTTATAGCAGGGGCTTAGATTAGGAAACACAGAATAAATGTTAACTGTTGTTATTTGATTTTTAGTTCCTGTAGGAGATGACTTTGAGAGCAAGCTATTCCTTTGTTTTCTGAGAGGAGGGAAAAATAACTAACAGGGCATTTGATTTTACACAGAAAAAGCCAAGATGCTCTTCGGGGATGGAGAGCTTCTAGGCAACAAAATAAAAACACTTGAGAGTTTTGTATAATGACGTAAAAGGTTGTCTCCATTCAGGGCAGAACTGTGCCTCTTGCCAGTTTGCTTGCAGAAATAAAAAGGAAGCGATTTTCCTCTCAGGCTGCAGAAGTCTGGGGGTTCTTGGAGATGGGGGAGAGCAACATGGCTGGAGCTCCCCCATGTGGAGGGGGTGATGGCCAGGGACCTCAGGGACAGTGGGTCAGGCGGGGCTTGGGGCCACTGCTGGCTTTAGGACTTTGAGCCTGCTCACACCCAGGAGCTAGCCTGAGGATTTCCATCGTGCTCTGTGGTTCTCTCCTGTTATTCTTTTTTTTTTTTTTTTTTTTTTGCGGTACGCGGGCCTCTCACTGTTGTGGCCTCTCCCGTTGCGGAGCACAGGCTCCAGACGCTGCGGAGCACAGGCTCCGGACGCGCAGGCTCAGCGGCCATGGCTCACAGGCCCAGCCGCTCCGCGGCATGTGGGATCCTCCCGGATCGGGGCACGAACCCGTGCCCCCTGCATCGGCAGGCGGACTCTCAACCACTGCGCCACCAGGGAAGCCCCCTCCTGTTATTCTTTCAGGCCAGTCTGGTCCTGGTTGGGTTTGGGAGTATTGGAGGAGCGTCCCCGGCCACATTTGGGGTGGGAGACTCTGGGGCTCAGCAGGGCCTGTGAAAGCTTGTTATGAGGTGGCAAGAGGTCACTGGAGAAAAGGAGAGCGGGGAGCTAGAGTCAGGAGGTGAAATGAGCGCTGCGGCAGCAGCCAGGATTTGAGGAGGGCAGACTCAGCCTGCACACTCCCAGCAACATCGCAGAGGGGAGCCTGGTGAACGTGGCGATACTGTAACCAAGTAGGCTGAAGGCTGGGTCTTGTGTGCTAGGTGGGCACAAAAGGGAAGCCTGACCTTTGGGAACAGTGAGGATCTGGGCATCTAATTATAGACGGTTTTTCATCTTTGTAGTAACCCTATAGGGTAGGTGCTGTCATGCAGCTTGTTTTTCAGGTGGGGGAATTGAGGCACAGAGAGGGTAAGTATTGAGTCCCCAGTCACACAGCTAGTAAGAAGAGAGTTGGAATTCGCACTGGGTCTGTCTGACCCCAAAGCCTGCTGGTTCCTCCAGGGAGCAGGCCCTTACCTCCGCTCTGCAGTAACTGCAGTCATTGAATCCTGCTCAAGGCCTCCCAGTGAGGAGAGTTTCTGGGAAATTCCTGCCCTGTAGGAGCTGGTGGAAGAGAAGCCCCTTCCTGAGTATTCTCACCGCAATTCAGGACTTCCTACTCACTCCCGGGCCCCACCCTTCTTTCTCGAGGAGGAGGCCAAGGTTGCTGGTGATTGCGAGGCAGTGTGTAGAGTGCTTGGAGCGTGGACTCAGGAGCAGCGTCGCAAACCTCTGTGGACATCACAGGTGCTGGGGCCGCCCTGGCGATGCCGGGGATCCCCAGCGGAGGTCGGCTCTTTCCTGCCGGTCTGCGAAGCTGCCGGTAGATGGCGCTCCGACCCTGCCCCCTGCTCTGCGATCTGCGCTACTGCGCTTCGTGCTCCAGATCCCAACACTGATGTGACGCCTGCTGAGTACCAGGGCCTGTGCTGTGTGCTTTGTGTTCAGCGTTCACGGTCCAATGGGGAGGACAAACGAGGCCGTTGCAATTCAGTGTGACCCCCACTAGGTCAGGAGGGACCTGGTCAGGAGCTTGAGGGCTGGGGGAGTGCTGAGCTCCTGGACTGGGCGGCCTCACACTGCCTGGGTGGAAGGCTGGAGTTGGTGTTCTCATAGAGCTGTGCCTGGGGGGGATATTTGGGACCAGGGACCCCAGGCACACAGTTGGTGCCCCAAGGAATGGAGGAGGGTAGATGAGGACACCGTGGAGTCTGTGCAGAGAGCGGCCGTCAGTGGCCCTGACCCTGACCGGCAGCAGCACCGGCGGGGGCGGTAGCAGCAGTGTGCTCATTTCCTGGGGACTTCTCAGCCCCTCATAGTTTCACAGGGGACTCTGGACACCCTCTCTGAAACTGCTGTCTCTGTGGGTCTCAGGGTGTCCACCCATCACAGCCAGGCCTTGGGGCTGCACCCAGGCTTGAAGGGAGATCCATCCACAGGGCACCTGGGGGAGCAGCCTGTGGGGAAGCAGGGAATGAGAGGAGGGGACTGGGCTGATGGAAAGAGGAAATACTACCCTGCATTCAATACGTATCATGTGATGGCACTGTCCTGGGCAACGTACTCTATATTATTATTCTCACAGCAACTTTTTCAAGAGACATAATCTCCCCTGTTAGGCAGATGGCATCATGGAGGTTCAGGGAAGGAAAGTCTCAGGTCCAGGTGTACACAGGGCGAGTGACAGATGAAAAGCTGTGCTGTTGACACATGAAGTCAGGTGCCTGGGGGAGACTAGGGCCAGCACCATAGCCCCACCACTGGCTGGTGTTGAGGAGGGGCCTGTTAGTGAACATCTGAGTGCAGATCTGTGAGTGCCTCTTCCTGAGTCAGGGCAGCTCCCAACTCATGCCCCCAGACTGGCTCTGGTTTATCACCTGTGTGCCTGGCCACCAAGGTACCCTGCCTCTGGGAGCCCAGGGTACAGGGTACAGAGGGTAGGACCTGCAGCCCTTCCGGTCCTCCTAGAGGACCTAGGTCACCTGGCCCACCTTCAGGGACTCCTGTGTTTTCACTTGCCTGGCCCTGGTTCCTGGTTGAAGTTCCAGGTGCAGCTTGAATTCTGAGGCCAAGTCAAGCCATAATGATCACAGCCTATGCCGTCTCTAACCCCCACTTCCAAAGCGACTTCTCAAAACCAGCCCCTTGAATACTCTCCCAGCCGTGTTTGATCCCCAGTCTCTCTTTTCTCTTCCTTCAAACAGTTCATTATTTTGCATGGAGATTTCGCTTTTCTTTGACTTTTTTTTCTTCATATATAACCTGATAAAAGGGCTCCCGTTATTTCAGAATATATTCTGGGCCCTATTCTGTGCCCAATTACACACCATCTATGGTTGATTTTCATGAAATTTAAATAACAAAGAGGGACGCTTATGTCATTTCTTCCTTATAAAAATACACCCTTGAAATCCTCTCTCATTGGAAAGCTGCAGCGTGTCCGCAGTTTAACAGCTTGTGAGAGTGTGCGTGTATGTGCTGCCTCATTAGAAGTGCACACAGAGTGAGGTGTGTCCTGGTAACAAGAGCTAAACTTGCACTCACTGTCCCCAAGTGGAAACAGACTGCCCGGAACGCCAGGACTTGGCAACATCTGCCAGTCTCTGCAACAGTGTCAGCCCAGGGCAACCTGACACAGGGAGGTCAGAGATCCCATCCTGTGGGCAATGGATCCAAGGAGGGCGTGTGTCAGCAGAGGCTCAGGGGGACTGCAAGTGGACGGGCAGGATGTCTCGGTGGCAAGATATTAAATACCCAAACTGAGCTTACCCCTCCCGAGCCCCAGATGGCAGTCTGCATGCAGCTGGGGGTCTGTGTGCCTCATAGCCAGGCAAAGGAAACGTCTGAATACTTGAAATCTTGACTGAAGTCCTGGAGCTGAAGGTGATAGCTAAGAAAGCAGAGAGCTTGATGGGACCCTTGTAATGGGGCTATTCTGTTGAACTATGGGGTGATGATATTTGACATCCAATTTTAAGTTTCCCTCTTCTGGATTGAATTCCTCATATGGGGCCTGGCAGAGAGGAGAGAAGGGAGTTCATGCCTGGATGGGGGGGGGGGGCTGTAAAGGGCTGGTGATAGGAGAGGAGTCTGGATTGTGGAGGAGGGGGTTCTGCTCAGACCTCAGCCTTCATTCCTTGCATCCCAAAGCCCACTGCCTCAGCCCCTGTGCAAGTTTTTGTGCCAGTTTCACAAAAACATCCTGCCTCTAGGTCTCCACTTAAGGAAGCTGCACAGGAGCAGAAGGGCACCTACAGTCACAGGAGCCATTCCAGGTGACACTCAGGGGTCTGGACATGACCTCCTTGGGCCCAGCCTGTCATCCTAACCAGACTGGAGGAGTGAGACTTGGGCTGGGCCTTAAATACGTTGATGCCTGAGAGAATAGACAGGGGATGTCTGAGAGGAGGGAAGGCATAGACAAGGGCCGGGAACAGGCAAGTACAGCTCAAGTTTGGAAGGAGGGAAGAGCTGGTCAGTTTGGAAAAGATAGCTGGGAAGTCTCCCATAAGAGTAAATCAAAATAAAAATATGTGTTGTTGTGGGATTAGAAAGAAACATAGAACTGCACCCTAAATCCCCATATTACCTGGGCCCACAGCTGAAAAAGAATTGCGATGGTAGTACTTAAGGGTTCAGTCTCCCTTAAGTCAACAATAATGGAGGAAACACTAAAATGCAATAAACATCACCTTAACCAAGAGCTTCAAGTTAACCTCACCAGTGTCAACATTACCAAGGTTGTCCCTGGTGGGACAGGTCAGCATCAAGTCCTTCCTTATACAACGCAGTGAGAAGAACACATTACCTCCATGGTGTTTCTGCCAAAATGTCAATCCTCAGTCTGATTATGAGGAGACATCAGAAAAGTCTGTACTGAGGGACATCATGCAAAACAGTTGGCCTGTACTCCTCCAAAATGTCAAGGTTATGAAAAATAAAGACTAAGAACCATTCCAGACTAAAAGAGATGAAAGAGACATGACAACCAAAAGCAATGTATGATTCTAGATTGGATCTTGGCTTTGAGAGAAGATAGGTAAAGAGAACATAACTGGGACAACTGGAGAAATTTGAATATGGACTGGGCATTAGATGTTAGCATATATCAATGTTAAATTTCCTGATTTCAATAATTATACTGAGATTATGTTTTTAAATGTCCTTTTTTTAGGAAATACACACTGAAGTATTTAGGGCTAAAATGTTATGCTGTCTGCAACTTGTTCTCAAAGGATTCAGCTAAGAAATAGTGTTTCTATCTATCTATCTATCTATCTATCTATCTATGTACCTATCTATCTATCTAGAGGCTGGCAGAATGATAAAGCAAATGGGGGAAAATATTAACAGTTGGGGAAAATATTAACAATTGATGAATCCGGGTATTCAAGAGTTCTTGCAACTGTTTTGTGTGTGAAATTATATTAAACTAAAAAGTTACCCCAAAATGGAAAAAATGTAATTCATACACAGAAGAGTGTAAGCTCTTAAAACTGTTAAATGTAGATAATATCTGACTCTGAAGTAGGTTGGGAGGAATGCATGGCATTTTATGAGAACTTAATAAAGGAAACAGGTTCTTATTAATAATGTCTACTTTTACTTACAGTTATTTACAAGGAGGGCTCATACCTTTTCCCCTCCATGGCATCAAGGAATTTGTGTGATATTCCTGGTCTGGTATCTGGACCCCCATAAGAATGTCCCTATTCCTCACCATCGCACCATCGCTGGTACTAAAGTCCAGGGCACATGCCAGGAACCTGGAATAAGGCTGAAATTCTCCCTGATTGGTCCTTTGCAGATGCCATGGAATAAGTCCAAGGACATTTACCTTTGACTAAGACCTCAGCACCTGATGAGCAGCTTTACAAATGAATGGTGTGAAGGTGCTTAAAGGTGAAGATTGTCTTAAATACCAGTTCTTAGCACTTAATGTGAGGGACAAGTAGACAGAGCAGGAGGCTGGTGTCAGAAGCCCAGATAGCCCCACATTCTGCTCCACCTGTTCTTAGGTGGCAGACCCTCCAAAGAGCCAGGCCACTGGCTACAACCTGCAAGCCCATCCTCTCTTGCCCCACCCATTTTCAGCCCACCCTTGCCTCTGGGCTGGACAATCCCACTCCAGCTGCCAATACTCTCAGCATGCATTAGCTCAGTGGTTCTCAAAGTGTGTTCCAAGGACCCTGGGGGGGGTCCCTGAGACCCTCACATGGGGTCTGCAAAGTCTTTGCTTTTCTAGCTGCATATTTGTTTGAGACTCCATTTTTGTATACTTCAACAGCATACCAGACCAGCTTCAATGCAGCAGTAGATATGTGAATCTAGTGGTCTTCTGTTAATCCAGATATTAAAGAGATTTGTAAAAATGTAAAGCACTGTTACCCTTCTCACTAATTTTTTGTTTTGAAAAATAGTTATTTTTCATAAAAATGTTCTATATTAACACGAAATGGGTTTATTATTATTTCTTTTATATACTTATTTCAGTTTCATTGAGGTATAATTGGCAAAATTGTAATATATTTAAAGTGTACAACTTTAAAGTGATGATTTGATATATGTATACATTGTGAAAGAATTCTCGCTATGGAGTTTAACACATCCATCACTGTGTGTGTGTGTGTGTATATATATATATATATATATATATATATATATATATATATATATGTAAGAAAACAAGTTCTGCTCTCTTAGTAAATTTCAATTATATAACTGAAAGGTGATGCCCTTTTTACCAGCCTCTCCCTATTTCTCTCACCACACCCCTCAGCCCCTGGCAACCACCAATCCACCATCCTACCATCCTACTCTCTATTTCTATAAGTTCACCATGTTTTTTTTTAGATTCCACATATAAGTGATATCATGCAGTATTTATCTTTCTCTGTCTGCTTATTTCACTTATCATAAGTTACCATATCTTGGTTATTGTGAATAATGTTGCAATGAATATGGGAATACAGATATCTCTTTGAGATAGTGATTCCATTTCCTTTGAAAATATACCCAGAAGTGGGATTGCTGGATCATATGGTAGTTCTATTTTTAATTTCTTGAGGAACCTCCTATATCTCCATCTTCCTACCAACAGTGTACAAGGGTTCCCTTTTCTCCACATTCTCACCAGGATTTGTTATCTTTTGTTTTTTTGGCAATAGACATCCTAACAATAGACCCTCTTTGGAGGGTCTGCCACCTAAGAACAGGTGGAGCAGAATGTGGGGCTATCTGGGCTTCTGACACCAGCCTCCTGCTCTGTCTACTTGTCCCTCACATTAAGTGCTAAGAACTGGTATTTAAGACAATCTTCACCTTTAAGCACCTTCACACCATTCATTTGTAAAGCTGCTCATCAGGTGCTGAGGTCTTAGTCAAAGGTAAATGTCCTTGGACTTATTCCATGGCATCTGAAGTGATAGTGTGGTTTTGATTTGCATTTTTCTGATGGTTAGGTGACGTTGAGTACCTTTTTGTGTATGTGTTGGCCATCTGTATGTCCTCTTTGGGAAAAAGTCTATTTGGGTCCTCTGCCCATTTTAAAATTGGGTTCATTGGATTTTTGCTATTAAGTTGTGTGAGTTCCTTGCATATTTTAAATATTAAAAATATTAACCCCTTATCAGATACATGGTTTGCAAATGTTTTCTCCCATTCCACAGGTTGCCTTTTCAGTGTGTTGTTGATTTCCTTGCTGTGCAGAAGCTTTTTAGTTTGATGTAGTCCAACTTGTTTATTTTTGGTTTTGTTGCCTTTGCTTTTGGCATCAAATCCAAAAAAATTATCGCCAAGACCAATGTCAAGGAGCTTAACCCCCCATGTTTTCTTCTAGGATTTTTAAGGTTTCAGGTCTTATGTTTAAGTCTTTAATCCATTTTGAGTTGATTTCTGTGTATTGTATAAGATACTAGTCCAGTTTCATTCTTTTGCATGTGGATATCCAGTTTTCCCAGTACCATTTATTGAAGAGACTATCCTTTCCCCATTATTTATCCTTGGCTCCTTGGTTGAAAATTAATTGCCCATATATGCCTGGATTTATTTCTGGGCTTTTTATTCTGTTCCTTTGATCTATGTGACTATTTTACAGCAATACTATACTGTTTTGATTTCTATAGCTTTGTAATGTAGTTTGAAATCAGGACATTGATGCCTTCAGCTGCGTTCTTCTTTCTCAAGATTGCTTTGGCCATTTGAGGTTTTTGTTATTGTCCAAGCAGCCTACTTTTTTCTTGGTGGCTCCTTGTAGTTGATGTCATGCCAGGACCCATCAGTGTCCCAAAGGGGAGGAGGATCACAGTCAGCCCCTAGATGGAGGCTGGTTTGAAGCAGGACCCTCAGGCAGCTGCTTGTAAAGTATGTAGTCAAACCATCCATCAGGCAGAGGTCTTAAAAGTTGGAACACTAGATGTGGGGTCCCAACCTTTTGCTCCTGAGGGAGAAGCTGGGATTGGGAGTTCCCTCCTGGTTGTACGGCACTGTGCTGGGAGTGGGGTTTATGGTGAGTGTGCGTCTAAGTCTTTCCTACCCATTTCTATGTGGTTATTTTGTCATTCAGCCTATGTGTAGTAATCACTCATCTAGTTTCTGGATTTCTCTCAGAGGAAATTGCTCCACGCACAGCTCTACATTTGGTGTGCCCATGGGGGGAGGGACGTCCAGGAGCCTCCAAGGTCTCCATCTTAGTCCCTCCTCTATTATTGTTACTTTAGAATGAATTAAATATTTCTTTTTTTACTTCTGAAAAGGCAAGCATCAATAGATGTAATTCACATAAACAAAAGCTCTCTGGGGTTCTGAATAATTTTTGAGAGACCAAAACATATGAGAACCATTGTTCTAGCCCCTGATTGTGTTTTAATAAGGATGGTTGGTCTAGGCTCTATGGTGATCATAACTCATCGTCCCTCAGGGAATAGGCTGACTGCAGCATTGTGGGTCGCTATAACAGAGGAAAGGAGGGGCATAAAGCCTTGAACTAGCAATTAAATGCTGCAGCCCGGAAGTGGCATGTATGGCTTCCGCTCATAGCTCATTGGCCAGTACTAGTTTCATGGCTCCACCCAACTGCAAGGGGAGGGAGAATGTGAGCCCCTCCTGTGCCCAGTTCCCTGAAAGAGAGAAGGGTGGTAGTGGCTGAGCACCAGAAGTCTCTACCACACCCCGCTTCTTTTTTCTGCACAGCATGTATCACTACCTGACAGTCCTATTAGATATTTAATTGCTTACTGACTCTTTGCCCTCTGAAGGGAGGGTAAGCTCTTTGAGGGGAGGTTCCTTGTCTTGCTTTGTTCACTGCTCAATCTTCAGTGCCTCAAACTGAGTCTGGCATATTGTATGACCTTGATAAAGTGAAGTAATGGATGAATGGAGTAAGAGTGTTGACTGTCCTCCCAGGCTCTCTGAGTGGTTGTAGTTTCAACTGGGGGCTGCATCTCAAAGTGCTTCCTGAGACTGAAAGTGCTGGAGATGCGTGAGCTGAGCCTGTACATAGGGTTCCTTGTATCTAAATACAACATACACAATTCTAGATGCTGGTGCTAAGCAAAGCCAGGGACCCCTGTGCAGCTTGTGCCTGGAGGTGGGGTCTTTTTCCAGGTGAGTGGGTGAAAGATTCCCATGGTGAGGACCTGGGGTGCGGCCCACTCATGGAGAGAGGATGGCTGTATCTGGTCAGGGCTCCCTTTTCTCCTGGCCAGTCCTAGCTGTGGGCAAGACCTGGGCTGCAGTTTCTGTGAGGGATACTCCAGAACCAGACCTAGGGATTCCTGCAGAAATGACCCCACGTGCATGACCTCAGGTGAAGTCTGTTAGGTATACAGCTCTGCCTTTTCCCTCCAGAACACTGGTCTCATCAGCCAATCCCACTGGATCCTTACATCTGACTTGGGTCGGGTCAGGGTGTCATTTCTAATAGAGAGCTTAGCCTTGCTGGGGAGTGGGGGGAAGGAGCACGTCATTTGGTAGGAACAGTTGGCACTTGGAAGGGAGCTCAGTGCCAAGCCCTGAGCATAGGCAATCGTGAGCATAGGCAATCGTGAGCATAGGCAATCGTGTTGCTTGACTGACCTGTTCCAAGATGTCCTGAGGCAGAACTTGTTTGGGGATTTTCATGCCCTTGTTGGAGGAACTGGCTCAGAGTTGGGAAAAGATTCCTGAGAGGGGGCCATTCCCTCACATCCCTCAGGCTCTCGTGATTCTCAGAGTTTTAGGTCCAGCAACTTCCTTTTACAAACTCTGGGGATTGTGGCTCAACATAAAATTTTTGTCCTATTTCCAGGATAGGAGAGAGAGTTTGGATGATGTAACACTAGGATTTCTGGACTGGGCAGAAGGTTCATGGGAATGACATATGGAATATAGTATGTGAAATCAAGGTCATCCAAGGAAATCAGGGATGGGTGGTCACTACTTTTTCAAACTGATTCTTTGCCACTACAGGGATTCAGGAATGGGAAAGACATATATGCCCATGGGAGAAACACTGGGGATTCTCAGGAAGATAGTCCCGTAAGCACAGACAATGCATTTCCGCCTGGCTTCCCTGATTAACCAAAATGCACCAGGTGCTGACTAATTAGGAAATTCCTGAATCTTAGAGCACTTGGCTAGTGAAGCTTCAAAAAATTACATCCAAATATCTAGTACTTTGTCTAAACACACATGAGAATAATGATAACAACAGGACCTCCCTGGTGGTCCAGTGGTTAGGACTCTGTGCTTCCACTGCAGGGGCGAAGGTTCGATCCCTGGTTGGGGAACTAAGATCCTGCATGCCATGCTGAGCCATGCAGCCAAAAATCAACAACAACAACCACAAAAACCTCCAAACTGCTGAATGGCTAATACATCTTTAGCCTGACCTGGGAAGAGAAAGGGTCTGGAGTCAGCAGGCCTTGATGAAGCCCTGAGCCGGCCCCAATCCAGCTTCGATAACTGGCCAGTTCTGCAGGGAACCCTGGGGCCTGGATCACACATGATTTTTAAAGCAAACGAAAACACCCGGGGCTTGAATTTAACATGAAGCCAGGCATCAGTTCCTAAGGCTATTAGATGTCATCATCAGGATGGTCTTTAAAATGCATCTTCCCGGGACTGAACTGATATTTCATTTCTCTGGAGCCTCCTTTTTGGAGTCAAAAGGAAAAACAAACAAAAGGAAAACAAAACAAAATTAAAAATAGAATCACCATGTGATCCAGCAATTCCACTTCCGGGTATATACCCAAAAGAATTGACAGCAGGAATTCAAACAGATACTTGTCACCCGTGTTCACAGCAGCATTTTTCACAATAGCCAAAAGGTGGAAACAACCCAAATGTCCATCAGCAGACGAAAAGATAAAATATGATGTGGACACACGCAATAGAATATTATTCAGCCTTAAAAAGGAAGGAAGTTCTGACATATGCTACATCATGAACATGAACCTTGAGGACCTTATGTTAAATGAAATAAGCCAGTCAAAAAGGACAAATGCTGGATGCTTTCATGTGGATGAGGTACCAAGAGTGGTCAAATCATAGAGACAGGAAGTAGAAGTGTGGCTGCCAGGGGCTGGGGGGGAGGGAGAAAGGGGGTGGTACAGAGTTTGTACTTAGTGGTACAGAGTTTCTATTTGGGATAATGACAAAGTGCTAGAGATGGTTGGTGGTGATGGTTGCACAACAGTGTGATGTACTTAATGCCATTGCGCTGTACACTTAAAAAAGTGGTAAATCTGGGCTTCCCTGGTGGCGCAGTGGTTGACAGTCTGCCTGCCGATGCAGGGGACGCGGGTTCGTGTCCCGGTCCGCCGCGGAGCGGCTGGGCCCGTGAGCCATGGCCGCTGAGCCTGCGTGTCCGGAGGCTGTGCTCCACAACGGGAGAGGCCACAACAGTGAGAGGCCCACGTACCGCTACAAAAATTAAAAAAAAAAAAAAAGTGGTAAATCTTACGTATATTTTACCACAATAGAACAAAACAAAAAAACAGGAGCATGCCCACTTGGCCTGTGGTCTGTAGAGGTTCTTATCCATAAGGGCAGCACTGAGCTGCTGAGTACGTGTCCTGGAGGGGCGCCTGTGATCCGATGGTTCTAACTGAGCATAGGCGACAGACACCCAAGTTAGGGGGGGGGCGTCTCTCCAGAATGTGGACTTCCTTTCACCTTCTTGGGCAGAGCTGCTACCGCCCTGATCGCCATCAGAGAGCCAGGGGAACAAAGCCAGGAGGGTAATTTAAAGGGGCTCTGCGCCCTGGAGCACCATTGTACTGGGCTTCTCCCCCTTTTTTTGCCAGGCACCACCAATCATGTAAACGCGCCAACAAAGGAGGCCCTGATCCTGTCCCAGCTCTCCAGTTGGGCTCCCGAGAGTGGGAAAGAGGTAGGTCCTCAGATGAGCCAGGCAGAACTCACGTGTCCAACTGTGCAGCACGGGTCCCTGGAACTCACAGAAGCCATTATAATGATCTAGGGCAGAAGGTCTTATCACACAACAACTTTCTCACCCCTCAGGGGGGTGGGAGGTGGGACCCCCTCTCAGCCACAGGGACTTGTGTCTTCATTCATTCTTTTCCAAACAAGTCAGTCAAAAATTGAGGTTTCTGAGCAATTTTGCAGATTCATAACCACTCAAGATGTGAGCCCACATAGCCTCCCCAAGCCAAAAATTAAGACACTCCCCTCCTGCCTCCTCTTTAATAAGAACCTGCGGTAAATATATTGAGAAGCAAGAAAGAGAAAAGCAGAAACGTAAGTAACCTTTCCTTTCCAGCATAGCAACTCTCCTTGCAGCCACACCGCTCAGCAACTCCTGGATTAATCTTTCTTTCTTTCTTTCTTTTCTTTTTTCCTTTTTCTGCTCAATGGATTGTGGTCAAGGCCATTGTAACGTGAGCAGTGCCTCGGAGGGGATTGGCCAAGGGGGCTGCGAGGGGCCCCTTTCACAGAGGGCTAATTGCGTTTCAGACCACCAGTATTCGGGAGCTACAGATGTCTTCCTTCATTTGCCTGGGAAGCACAATTGGACCCATCTGTTGCATTTATTCCGCCGGCTCCCCTGCCCGCCCCCGTCCGCCTCCACCCCGTCACCCCCATCCCCTCCCTTCCCTTGTCTGCGGGCCTAAATTGAAAACTCATCAAAATGTAATCCAAGAGCAGTTTGGCTGCCGAGCTGCTGAGAAGGGGCTCGGTGGGAATAAAGGCCCCCCGCCACTTTACACACGGGCCAGAGCCTGGGGAGCCGGGTCACAGGCAGCCTTAGGGAGGAAAGTGAGAAGTTAGCCGGCAGATGGGCTGCTCCACGCGGCCCTATAACCTGATGCCTCGGAAGAGGGGCCCTAGCAACGGGCTGGCCCAGGCCAGAGGATGCCGCTGCCCTGGAGGTGGTGACCCCACCTCGCAGGCCTCGCCCCTGGCCCAGGATGCTTCGATTTCAAACGAGGCTGGGGCCAGGGCTCATCTCTTTCTGACCCCCATCTGCCCTCTCGAGCTCAAAGGGATTTCCAAGGCAGAGAGGGCAGGGATGGGTGGCCTTGCAAGGCCTGGGGAATGTGGCACAGGGAAGGCAGCCTGCCTGCCCACCCACCCTCCTGCACGGCCCAGGCCTTCCCTCCATCCGTTCCTCCCTCTGCTCTGCACCTTGTGACGTGCTCAGGCCCTTTTCTGAGCTGACTTCTCTTTCTCCCAAGCAAGCAGTGGGCTCTGGAAGGTATGGATGTGGCTGCCGACCTCTTGGTGTTGCCCCAGACTTAGAGGCTGGCTGGGAAGTGGACAAGGGGGACCTGTGTTTGCATTCAATACAAACCCCAGCTCCAGTCTCTTTTGGGGTCCCCCTTCCAACACCTGCCCCAGCCTGGGCCCCGAATGGGGCCATTGCCTCCAGGAGCAGCTCCCTCCCAGCTGTGTGCAGATGACTTCCAGGGGAGGGGAGGCTGCCAGTGGGCAGGATGTTTCAGATCAATAGCCTTGGAAGAACAGCTGTGGTAAGGTCTCACTGCTGGGCACATCTATGAATCGGGCACTGGCACCTCTTTGTTGCTGAAGAGTTGTGGGTGCGAGGTTTTCAAACTCTGTCTTTTAACTGAAACTCACAGTAAAATATATATACAGCTGACCCTTGAACAAAGTGGGGCTTAGGGGTGCTGACCCTGGACAGTTGAAAATCCACGTATAACTTTACAGTCAGCCCTCTGTATCCAAGGTTCTGAGGATTCAACCAACCTCGGATTGTATAGTACTGTAGTAGGTATTTATTTTAAAAAAATCCACGTAGAAGTGGACCCACACAGTTCAAACCTGTGTTGTACAAGGGTCAACTGTATGTGTGTGTGTGTGTGTGTGTGTGTGTGTGTGTGTGTATATATATATATATATATATAATTTTTTTATAGCAACCCAATACACACAGATATATTACCAAAGCAAAAGTTTCACAAAATAATACTTCTTCCTCCTCTATGCAACGCCCTCCGGTATGTTCTATTCTGATGTTATATTCCATTTCATTCCATTGTTAAAAATGCCGATCATCTTGTCCACTACACTGCTTTCACAACCTACCAAAGCAGTAGTTCTCAAACATTCGTGGGCATCAGCACCTATCCTTGGAATGTGTAAAAATGCCAACCTCTGGGTCCATCTCTAAGAGTGGTACTGGAGTGGGGCTCAGGAGTGGGCATTTTTGGCAAGCCAGCCTCCCCCTTTGAAGGGATTCGGTTACACCTTGCGAAACCCTGCTGCTTCCAGTGTGCTCGGTGGTCTCAAGCCCATGGTCTGAGCTGGAAATAATAGGTTGACCTAGAGGTTGATCAGCTCAAGGTGGGGCCTCCCAAAGTCACCTCCTCCCCTGCCACCTCCCCACCATGTCTTAATTAAATCCTCACCCAGTGAGAGTGTGGATGTCAGGTCTGGCTTGGCTGGCTTTTAATTGAAGTGTTAATTTGTAGCTGCAGAGTGAGGGCCCTGCAGTTCTGGAGCCTTCATTTGCTACCATTCTAAACTGATTAGCCTTGGCGGGGAGAGGGGGCACAAGCCATCAGCAGGGGAGCTGGCTGGGTCAGAATCGGGCCTTGGAGCTGCCTTTGCTGAGAGGGGGGCGAACCAGGACCAAAGCCTTCGGAACCTGCCTGGTCGCCTCCGCCCTCCAGCTGCCGGGCAAGCACCTGCCCCCATGGGCCTCCAAGGCATTGACCTGGTTTCTGTTTCCCCCTCCCCCAGCCCATCTAGATGATAAGGAGGCACCTTTATCCTATGAGTCTTCTGTTCATGCACCATCTTCTATGAGATGAACAATCAGCTCCTTAGCTTCCTGCACAAGGTCCCCCAGGAACTGGCACCAAGAGCATCTCCCAGCACCCCCTCTCCTGCCCACCCTTCATCCCTGCTGAGCCAGGCTGCTCCCCATCCTCAGTCCTGCTATGCAATTCCCATACCTGCCTCCAGCCCTTTGATCTGATGTACCTCCACCTGGAATGCCCTTGCTGACTCATGCCCATCCTTCAAGGCTCAGCACCGCTGACACCACCTCCCAGAAGCCTTCTGTTCTGTCAGGTGTCAGGAGCAGGGCTTCCTGCAGAACGACATGGGCTGGGGAGAGAAGGAATTGAAAGGATACGCTTGCCCAGGCACCCAGGCCAGCTGAGTAGTCAGGCCTTGAGAAGGACAGTGCAGGCAGGTGTGGGGTCGGCCTGGTCCTTTCGTCCCCCACCCCTTTCCCTCTTAGCCTCTTTGGTCCTCCCTGGGGACAGCTGCTGCTCCTTGCTGGTGTGAATCTGGCTCAGTGGTTGTAGGCTCTGGAAGTAAGCAGTCTGGGCTCACAGCCTGCCCTGGCCACTCACCAGCTAAGTGGTTCTGAGTAAGTGACTTCATCTTCCTGGCCTCAGTTTCCTTGTTTGCAAAATGGTAACAGCCCTGCCCTACCTGCCCCTGAATTGAGGCTGGTGTGAACTGTATCTCCACAGGAGGCAAGTCCTCTCCAGAGAAACCAAGGCCCCATACACCCTCGGCCCTCCCAGCCTCTCCCTCCTTCCCTTCCTTCCTGGCCTTCCTGTGGGCCATAGCTTCTGACCCAGGTCCTCATCTCTGGGACTTGCTTTTTTGTGAAAGCTTCCAGTTCCTTCCCTGGAGAAGCCATGGCAGCAGCATCTGCCCTCTGGGGATCATTTGGTCCCACTCAATAAAATGAGGAATTGGAGACCCTGTGAGCAGGACCCACTTTTCAGTCTTGCTACCCGCCCACCCCAGGAACTCAGGACAGCCTCAGTCCCCAATGCCAACAGCTTTCATTGGTTGGGCTATTACCGTGGGCCCTGCACTGTGCTAAATGCTTCACACAGCAGCTCATGTAACCCTCTCAATGACCTCAAAGGCAGGAATAGGACCCTTACTATTTAATGGAGCAGAAACCTGAGGTTCTGAGGTGTGTGGCTTTTGCTGGCTGCATACCTACATTGTCCACAGCCAGAATGGTCTTTTAAAAACAAAAGCTGATCTTGGGCACCCCTGCCTTGCCTTCCCCCTACCCCAGTGGCTCTCCATGGCCCTGGTCCCTCTGACGTGTCCAGTGTCATCTCTCACCTCACTCTCTCTCATATTTTCTGCACTAGAAACACACTGGCTTTCTTTTCAGCCCCTAGTAGGCACGCTTTCCCCGGAACCACAGGGCATTTGCACATACCGTTCCTGCTGAGTAGAACATCTTTTGCTCCACTCTTCCCAAATGGGCTCCCACACATCCTTCCTCCAAGTAGCCTGTCCCCTTGACCAGGTCAGAATTCCACCACCCACAACAGTGTCAGCACTTGTACCTCTCTTTTGTGGCCCTCGTACTAGTAAGACATTCACCAAAAAATCCATGCAGTCTGTTAAAAAAATCTCTCTCCCCACCAGACTCTAAGCTCCGTGAGGGCAGGGCCTGTGCTGTTTTTCCTCACTGCTTTATTTCCAGGTCTTAGCACACTGCCTGGCACACAGTAGGCACTCAATTAACGCTTAATGAATGAACAGATGCAGAAAGTGATGGACCTAGGGTTTGAACCCACAGATGTCAGATGCTAAACCTGGGCTTTCAGCCTGGCCACGCTGGGCTTCCTGGGAAGGCATGCCTTGGGAGCAGAAGGTTGGGGTTTCCAAGCATTCAGGGGTCATCACCAAGTTGGGGCTGAAGGCAGGTTGGGGGTGGGGGCAGCAGACATTGTCCCCGAACGAATGGGATGAAAGCGTTTGTGGGGGGGAGGGGCCAGCTCGAGCTAATCCTGCCCTGAAAGGGTTAATGGAGGTCTGCAGAGGCCTTCCCACCATCCCCCTCTGACCATCACATGGTCCGTAGTGATGGCTGCATAGTCCTGTTATGTGCACATACTTCAGTTTATTTAAGTAAGGTACTAGGAGGGACATTTACATAGTGCCACTGTTGTGCTATTACAGCAATACCACCATAAACATCCTTATACAGTGGACTGACGAGTGCATTTTTATTTGCAAATGATAGAGACCTAATGCAAACTGGCTTCATTAAAAAGGGGAGTGTATTAGTTCACGTAGCTGAAAAGTCTAAGTATGGCTTCGACTTTAACAGCAGAATCCTGCTGTTCCTATGCAGCCATCTCTCTCTCTCTCTCTCCCTCTCTCTCCCTCTCTCTCTCTCTTTCTGTCTCTCTCTCCCTCTCTCCCTCCCTCTCCCTCCCCTCTCTTCACTCTCTCCCCTCTCTCTCCTCTCTCTCTCTCTCTCACTCACTCTCTCTCTCTCTCTCTTTCTTGTCTTTGCTCCTCTCTGTATGGTTCTGTTCTCAGACAGACTCTCCCCAGATGAAGGCAAGACAGCCACCATCTATTCCAGGCTTATATCCTATGAGCTAAACCTTCCCAGGAAAAAGAGTTGTTAATTTCTCATTAATTCCAGCAAAGGTCCTGGAATAGAATCTAATTGGCCTGGCTTGAATCTCTTATATGTTCAACTTTGCACACATATGAGGATAGACCTATAGCATATTTTCTTAAAAGCGAAATGGTAGGCCAAAGGGAATGCTTGTTTGTGGCATATCCAATCTTCTCTGCCCACACTTGTGCATCATGAAAGTTTTTGGCTTCATGTCAGGATAGGAGGTAAGGGAAGCTTCTGGCCAGGCTGTGGTAGGGACAATATAGACATCTACCTAGTGATAGCTGTCATGGTCCTCATGGTACCCAAGTGGCTTCAAAAAGAAGCAGACTCCTGGCCTGGCAACCAGTGTCTGCCGAGTGCCTCACCCAGTACCAACTGACTTTGCCAGCATCATAGCACGTCACTCCTCTGCTTTCTGACCACACAAGATCCCTCACTGTCCCCAGCCGTGATACCTACCGGTATCCTTAGAAAATAGAGCACAAAACTCAAATGCTGACACTTCCTGAGTTCAATCCCGGGAAAGCAGGACTAAGGGGAAAAGGGAGTGAGAGAGGGAAGGAGGGAGAACAAATATAAAGAAGAGGGTTGTGAGCTGGCCATGGCATGTTCCCAGCACAGCTGGCTTCTTGGTCTTGCCAGACATCTTCAGAGAGGCTGTATGAGGCTACTGGGCCTTCAAACAGTTGTCCTGAGGAGGAAAGGAGAAGAAGAATTTGTCCGCTGGCTTCTGTCTCTTTCGTGGGAGTTCAGAGCACCAATTCCTGTGTCCTTCTGGGCTGTGCTACCTGGCCCTCCAGCAGTCACCAAGGAAGCCACATCCCAGGACAGCAGCAGTGACATGTGCATTTGGGGTGAACATGCCGGGTGAGCTGGTGAGCAGACACACAGCAGCAGCTCTCCCTGTGTGCCCACCTGTAGCCTGCATCCTCACAGGCCTGGGGGAATGCCCTGGTTAGTGCGCCTGTGTGGGAAGTCCCCGGATAAGGGGTGCGGCCTGGCCATGCTGTGAGTGACAGGAGGCACCAGAAACAGCCATCAGGACAAGGCAAGCCAGAAAGCAAGGCAAGTGGGCAGATCTGAGCTGGCGTGTAAACTGAGGCTAGAAGCAGTTCCTCTGTACTATTGCACTGAGCAGTTACCTTCCCTAGGCAAGGCTTTCATTCCACATCTGCCTGTCTAATCGTCGTGTATTCATTTGCTCATCCACTCATTATTGCATGCTCATTATTGCATGCCTACCATGCTGTGGAGTGTGGGGATACAGTGTTACCTTAGATACAACCCCTGGCCTCAGGCACCTCAGTGTCTAGTGGTGGCAGGGAGACCCATGAAAAGTGACTGTATCACAATGTGATGGGTACAGTGATAGAAATAAGCCTGTGATATCAAGTGAGTACCATAAAAAGACACTATGTGGAGTGACACAAAACCCAAAGCAAGAGTTGCTTAAACAAGGTAAAAGGTTATTTTTCTCTCTAGGTTTTCTATCCATGACTAATGTGGCAGCTCTGCTCCATTAAACCCTCAGGAACTAGGTTCCTTTCATTCCTAGCCTGTGGCTTTCATATCTTTATCTAAGAGGGTAGTACTGTTCCAGGTAGCAGGGTGGAAGAAGAGATGAAAAGGCAAAGGGCACACTCCAGTGCTCTCTTAAAAAAGGTTCCTGGAGGCTGGCATGTGCCACTTCTGCCTACATTCCATTGGCCAGAACTTCGTCACATGACACATCTAGCTGCAACGGAGGCTGGGAAATGTAGTTTTTCTCTCGACTATTTACCGAGCTAAAATTTCTGTTACTGTGGGAGAAGAAAAGACACCTGGCAGTCTCTACCACAGACATATGACACAAGGAGTTGGTGGTGGGGATTGGAGAGGTTTCTTGGAGAGGGTGGCACCTGATGTGTCTTAAAAGATGAATTGGGGCTGGCCATTCTCAGAGGAGGGGGAAGGACCTTCCAGACAGGGGACTGAAATGCAGAGCACAGTGTTGAAATACAGCATCATACTTACACTTGTGTGCACAGGTGTTTGTGTGTGTACCTGGAGGGCAAAGTCAGGAGCTGGTGCTAGAAAGTCTCAAGTCGTGTGCCTGTGCACCTCAAAAAATGGCATTTTGGCTTTATCTCCAAGTGCAGTGTGGAGTCTGAACTGCACTGGAATGTAGTTCAGTTTCTAAACTGAAATGCTGAGGAAGTCAAATCTGCAAGGGGAGATGAGAGGCAGAGGAAAAGAGAGGAGAGGAGGAGGCCTTTGAGGTTCCTGGGATGGTGAGTGGTGGGTGGAAGAGGACCAGGCTGGAGTGGGGAGGGGGAGACTGGGTTCAGTTGGTTGAGTATGAGGAAGTTGGCCAGGGGTGTAGAGAGCAGTGGGGGTGGAAGAGCATCCAGGGAAGGGAGGGTACAGGAGCTGGCCAGAGAGAAGGCCGGAGACTGAGTTTGGGTTGTGTGTGTGTTTGTGGCAGTGTGTGAGTATGTGGGCATGAGTGTGTGTGAATGTATGAGTGAGGTTCAGAGGTGGAGCAGTCACAGACAATGACCCCATCTAGAGTGTGGTGATGAGGGGGACAACTCACGTGGCAAGAGGTGAAGGTCACTGGAATCACTTAGGCAGGCCTGGAGCTGTGAGCAGCAATTTGGCGTGAAGGCTGGTCGTCCTACCAGGCATTGAGATCTTCCGAGGTAAGGTGGTTGGAGCATCACACTAATCAAGAACTAGCCGCTCTGTTATTACTGTGACTGTTATCATCCTTGTCATCATCGTCGGGTAGCTGGGGTGAGGGATGTGTGTGTGACATCTGGCAGCTTAGAGAGCTATTGCTTCACGTGTTTGCTCCTGGATATGGAAACACGTCCCTGGGCAGATCAAGGACGGGAGCCAGGCCTGCTCCAGGCCACATTCAAGAGCTGTGGGTCAAGGTGCCAGTGCCTGCAATCCAGTGGGGTGTGGGTCGCTAGGAGACCGGGCAGGCCTCTGCCTGGCGGAAAGCTCCCTGCATGGTGGACTGGGCGCTGGGGCCTGCTCTGCCGGTGCCCCAGGGATAATAAGGACTTCAGAAAGGACAGCCCTGACTCGGGGCTGAAAGAGGCTTTAGTTTCTTGTTTGGCGGCTTAAAAAAAGGCAAATAGAAGCTTTTCTCCTATGGGGATCAATGTGAATCCCAGAAAATCCCATTATTTTCCTTTGAGATCAGTGGCCTGCTCTTGAGGGCTTTCTCTTCCCCAAGGCAACAGCCCTTTCCTTGCTCTGTGTGAGTATCCTGCCCCTGTGTGGCCCCAGAGTGGGCTGAGGTAAGGCGGGGGAGAGAAGGGGGCACAGGTGAGCCCCAGCTTACAGCTGTTTCCTCCTGCTGGCTACCCATCTCTTATTCCAATCTGATCCCTCCCCACCCCTAAGAGCAAGGGAGGGGGTGGGCCAACAAAGCCACTAGAAAAATGTTTTTATGTTCTTCTCTTCCAGGAAGCCATTTATGACCCCAGATGCCTGAGAGGTCCTGCTTCTCTAGACTGCTGCTTCATATGGGGTCTGCGCCAGCGTTGTCACCTCTCACTAAAATTATAGTGAGTATGACGCATTTCATTATGGAAGGATGATCATGATGGTGATAGATGACAAGTATGAGCCTTTACCATGGTGCCTGGTACCAGGCTAAGCTCCTTTAATGTGTCTGACAACTCAGTGAAGAAGGTGTTATGACTATCCCCACTTTACAGATGAAGAGACTGAGGCATGGAGAGGCCAAGTGTATTAGTCAACACAGGCTGCCATACAAAATATCATTGACTGGGAGGCCTATGCAACAGAAGTTTATTTTCTCACAATTCTGGAAGCTGGAGGTCTAAGATTAGGGTGTTGGCATGGTCGGGTCCTAGCAAGAGCTCTTTTCCTGGCATGCAGACAGCTGCCTTCTGGCTGGGTCATCACATGGCAGAGAGAGAGAGACAGAGAGAGACAGAGATATTATTCTCTCCTCCTCTGATAAGGCCACCAAGCCCATCGGAGTAGAACCCCACCCTTATGACCTCATTTAACCTTAATTACCTCCTAGAAGCCCTATCTCTAAATACAGTCACGTTGGAGGTTAGAGCTCTAACATATGAATCTTGGGACATATGAATCTTGGGGATGGGGCTGACACAGTTCAGTTCTTAGCACCAAGTCACTCATCCATGGGCATGCATGGTAAGTGATAGAGCACTGCCAGGTCCAGAGGGAAGTAAGGAATCTACTCTGCACTCTTAAACTTTCTGAGAAGTTGCCCCTATCGGGCATTCCATTCAGATAAAAAAAAAAACCCAGTTTAACTTTTCCAAAAAGAAAATCTATCAAGCATGCCTGAGTGCTTATCCAAATTGGTCACCAAGAGCCAGCCACACATCCAATAAATAGCCAGGGGCCTCCATTCCAAAGTCTTCATCCAAACCTGCCCATCCTGTGTTCCTATCTCTGGCTGTGTGCTGAGCCAGGGACCGGGGCAATACCCACCACAGTGGAGACCACTCCTGAGGGCTTGCTTGCTGCGTGCAGACCCCGTGCCAAATGCTTTCTCAAGCACCTAGCCTCTACAAGAATCCTCACTATTTGACAGGCGAGGAAGCAGAGTCCAGAGCAGGATTAGGTATCCTACCTTGTGAGTGCAGCACCAAGACTGGAACCGGGGGTCTGTTTGACTCCCAGGCTCACTCTGCGATCCACCAGGTCCCAGGCATAGTTTGGCCACGTACCCTATGCAGCCTGGACACTTTTTTCCCTGCTGGCTGCTTCTCAGTGCTGCTCCTAGAAAGGGCCGATTTCTTTGAAGTGACTTCTAGATAGGTGAGTTGTTGGTGATCGTCCTTTCCTGTCCTGTCTAATTCAGGCGAATACTGACGGGGGTACGAGACGCACAAGCCCTGCTTTCTGGACCCCCCCATTTGACTCTTAAGACACTCACATACAAAAGCACGTGGACACACAGTAGCTGCAAGGAGGTCTTTTGGAGATGTGCTCTAATGAATAGAGAAGAAGGATCTTTCATTAGCATAACAAGAGTTCGCAATGAAATAGGTGCTCCAGAGAGCACTTGAAAGTTGTTTGTCCTTTCAAGTAGGCTAAAAGTCCCCAGCTCTGCGGAGCCCTCTTCAGCCTGGAGCTCTCCTGGAGGAGTCTGGTATAGGCCTGTGGGATTTTTAAACCCAGCTTCTTTCCCACCGAGTCCTGGGAGCATTTTGCACATCCCAGCAGTGGGCTTTGGTCTGGGGAATGTGGACAGAGCGGTCCTCATGGGAGACTAGGCCTGGCCCAGCTCTTCCCTCCTGCAGCAATTATCCTACTGGGGACCGGCTGCCTTGCTCCCTCCGGGGTTCCCTTCGCTGGGGCAAGGCTGATCGGCTTAAAGGGGATCTGTCCCTACTGGGCCTCTTGGCCTCTCTGTCCCCCCAGGTGGCCTCCGTGGAGACTGATGCCAGATTTGTACTCACTTAGCCTGGGAGAAGGAGTTGAAGCCAAGAGGGGACTGATGGCCAGAGATCAAAGGTTAAGAGGGGTTAAGCCTTCCCCCTAGAAGGTCACCCATCAGCCCTGAGACAAGTATCTCACCAGTATTTTCCTGAAACCTAGAGCAGAGGTAGGCCTGCAGGGAATGACCATTCATTTACTAAGGAAGCACCATCTTCCTGGTGTGGATGGTCCATAGCCCAGCTTCTCATTATTAACTCTGGCTCTGATTTTGGACGAGTCACTGCCTCTTTGGCCCTCCCTTTCCCCATCTTTCCAATAAGGAGCTTGGACTTGATTGACAGTCAACGGCAGATGGTTCATTGTCTTGAAACATTCGAGTCCTTAAATGTAATTTCTGCTCTTAGGCAGTGAGAGGAAGTTAGGCGAGGCAAGGTGGATAAGAGGGGAGATGGTTGGCCCTGACCAGTATTCCTGCAGGGGCTATAACGTGTTTTCCCGGGGATCTCGATGATCAAGGCAGACCCTGCTGGACTGTGATGGAGAAATGAGGGAGATGACCCCCAGGCTGAGTCTCAGCCTCTCCCACCTGCCCATCTGGATGGCTCTGATTCAGAGGAGCCGGAGTCCATCAGGTCCCACTAGTGAGGTGAGATCAAAGCTTTAGGGGGCTGGTTTGTCCTGCGAACACGGAGAAGTCCCTCCAGCGGGGGTGGGGTGTGGGGATATTCTTGCCTCTGACCAGTTAGGCACAGCACCAAGGTGTACCTATCAGGAAGGTTGTATCCTTGCCAGCTGTGCAGGCCCAGAGGTGGTGTGGGGGCCTGTAGTAAGCACTGCGTAGGCCACGCTTGTGATGAGTGTGCTGGGGGCAAGACATGGTGGAGAAGGAAATGAAGGGAAGATAAAGGACTCCGTGGGTCCCTCCCCTCAGGGGGGCTCTGTCCCCATTCTGAGGAGTGCTCACACCTCCTCTCCAGGATGCTTGTGTCCAGGCCTCAGGCTCCTCCAGGCCTGCCCTTTCCCATCTTGGTGGGTAGGAGGGAAGCAGCTGGCCTGAGGTAGGACACCAGCTTTGGACACAGGGATGACCAGGGACCTGGTGGGCTTCACAGCACAGCTCTGGAGGCAGGAGGATTGGGGACCAATCCCAGGCTCATCACTGGTTGTGAAACTTGGGCAGGTCACTCAGCTTTTCTGGGCTGCTCTGTGTGCTCTCCATGTCTACACTGGGGTAATAATGAAGTGTCAATGAGGTAAGCATGGGAAAGCACTTAGGCAGTGTCTGCAACATGGTAAGTCCTCCACAGAGCACTATAAAAATACCAAGGAGAAGAGAGGATGGCACATTGGGGGTGATGTTCAGAGTTCTTGGCAAAGTCCCTTTCTAGCCCAGGGTGGGAGGAGGGGATGAGAGTCCCAATGGTGAATGCTAATAATTGCTGACACTTGTGGAGTGGCTACACCAATGCAGGTGACAAATACTTTTTATGGCATTTACTCCTATGGACAGCACCACAGAGGGGTTCCGCTACTATCTCCATTTTACAAATGAGCCCACTGAGGTCAGAGGTGGGGCTGGGTTTGAGCCAGATCTTGGATTCAGAGTCTGAGCTTTTAAACGAAAGCTCCCGTGACTGTAAAATAGGCCTCCTCTGCGATCTCAAGCCATTTCAGAAAGTGATTTGGGATCAGGCAGAGAAGAGGGATCCTAGTGTCTCCTTGGTCCTGTAGGGAGGGGTATAGAAAGGGGAGCCCACTTGACCTTCTCCCAGAGGAGGGGACCTGAGTCTTCCCAGATTCTAGGGCTGGGGTAGGAGGCTGGGAAGGGGTGTGGCTGCTCCATGTTCTAGGCTCCCCTTGGGAGCCTTGGGCCTTGGGCCCTGGGCATGATGCTTCACAGGAGTCAGAAGACTGTACCCTAATCCCCATTATATTCTTCTCTGGAGAAGGGTGGGAGGAGATGAGGAAAGCCTGCATCCCCAGGAGAGGAAATAGGAGATGTGAAAACAGATTTTAAAGGCAGAAGGAGATGTTACTCTGATGGCTTGGTTCCTGGCTGCATTCCATCCAGGACACAAAGAGGGTCCCAGGACTCAGCAAGGCCCAGCACACGAACCAGAGAAAGTAGATCCAGTGGCTGGATTGAGCAGCATCCCTGATGAAGTCTTTTGAGACAGAGTGGGTGGGGGTGGGCCCATGCTGTTCCCTCTCCCAGTGGGGCTCATCAACCCCCCTCCCCAGCAGTGATGGATGTGGCAATCAGGGACAGATGGCAGTCCCCAGAGAAATGGGAAGAGAGTAGAAACCTCTACTTCATTGAAGAGATAGGGGTCAGGCTGGGAGCAAGGCTCACCAAGAACGAAACTTCCCTCCCTGGCATTTCTATCACTGGAGGCCTTGCCAGAAAGGACAAATGGTTGTGTGCTAGGGCCGGGGATGGCAGAGCTGTCTCATCCTGGGTGATCTCACACTGTCCCAACTGTGAAATGAAGGTAGTGCCACTGCCCACCCCCAGGCATCCTCAGGGACACCTCCAGGGACATCCAGTGGGCCTCGCCCAGACCAGAGGTGGCCCTTTCTTGCCCACTTCTCTCCCCATTCATCGTCCACAAAACTTTTCAGGAACCTGTTACTGTTATTATGAGGATCCTGAGACCCAGAAAAAGGAAGAGATTTTTCTTACTGTTATTCTTGACCCTAAATCAGGAGCTTTAAGAAGTGAATCAGGTTGGGTGATAAGTGTGGGGAGTAGTGGGTGGTGTTCTTTTTGCCATGGGGGAGTTGATAACAAGGCAAGGAGACTGGATGACACTTGGCTTAGATGATGCTGGTTGCTGGGCTGGGCCTGGATCTACAGTCTTTAAACAAAAAAAGCCTTCAATTAGCTCTAGTGAGTTACTGCAAGCTGTCCCTTGAAGCAGTCAGTGCTCCAAGGCCAGCACTAGTCTCCCCCCCTCCTCTAAGAGCCCAGGGGATTTCTCCTCATACTTCAGAGCCAGTCTCTGGGAAGTCCTCCTCTTCCTTAAGCCCTGGACCCTGAGGCCTCTGCAGATTAATCTCTCTACGCCCCTCCTTCTCCAAACTGCCCCATTCTCTCCAAGGGCAGAAACTCAGAACCGGGTGGAAGGAAGGACCACCAGCCAGAGACCACAGGCTCATCTCTGCCTGGTCTTTGATAGGCAAAGTGACCAGACAAGTCCTTGCCCTACTTCCAGGGTCACCAGATGCACTAAAGGGGTCCGGGTCAGTCTGCCTGAGAGGATGGGGGTGGAGGTGAGGTGAGGTGCAAGGCAAGGCCAGGTACCCCAGTCACAGAATAAATAGGGACCTATCAGCTTTGGGGTCCATGCCCCTGGCTCCCCTGCAGGAGTTTAGAAGGAAACCTTTAATTTAAGCCTGTAAAAATTCTCCCTGAGCCCCACCCCACGTCCTATCAAAGATAAAAAATGCCTCCAGATCCTATATTAAATTTAACTTTTATTGAGCTACACGAGTTGTAGTTGATTTACACTTGACTAACAATGTTGTCGTATCACCGACACTTAATTAAATGTTGATTAATATCAGTCTGCTGGGGGTTTGTTGTTGTTCTGTATTTTAGAGTTAGGGATTTTTTGTCCCCAAGTTTCAAACATTTCCTTAGAGCCCGTGAAAAAGCCCAAGGCTTTGTGAGTCTGTTTTGTGGGGTTGTGGCTGCAGGTCGGAGGGTGGCGGGGGACGGCCTGTCCCCCTCCGCCAGCCTCCGCAGACCCTTCGGGAGGCGCCAGATTGTGTGGGCGGCGTCGCCTGGGGATGGTGGGATGTGGCTCCCACCCGGCTGGGGGCAGCCTCGCCAGGGAAGCTCGGCCAGAGCGGCCCCCTCCTCTCCCGCAGGCCGGGGAAGAGGCCGCCGAGAGCTCTCCAATTGGAGAGCCTTTCATCTCTTTGTTTTTACAGTGATTAACCCATCCGAGCGCGCTGCGAGCGTGGCTCTAGGCAGCGCGGGGGGAGGGGAGCGGAGGGCAGGGCCGAGAAGGGAGGGAGGGGCTCTGGTCTTTGTCGCTTTCAGGGAACTCTGCTGCCATAGCAATGGGGCTTTCTAAGGTCGGACTTTCATTCGATTCCATTGAAGAGCCTGTCTGCTCAGTCTCGCGAGTGGAGAGGGCGTTCCGGTTTCTCCAGCCTTGCCCGCGCCCCTCACCCTTGGTGGGGGGGGGGGTGGGAGGGCGCAGCCGGTGTTAGATCGAAGGACCTGCAGCGGGAGGCGGGCGGACTGGGGAAAGGCGGGGATGCTGGGGAGCCGAGGGCCTGATTTCGGGCACACACTACCCTTCACCGGGTCGTTAAAGGTGGGAGACTAGTCTCGCGCGCCTGCGCCCCCGGGAGCCCCTTCCTCTCAAGGGGCGTCGGGGTTGGAGCTAGCCGAGCTGTACGGCCCCTGTCCAGTCAGAGGAAGGCAGGGGCACCTGCCGGTCGCTCCACCTCTGCATGCATTTCACACTTTCTATCCTGTTAGGCGTCCGCACTCCTATGCCCATGCGGACTTTTTCCCCTCTGGTTTTTAATGTTATGTGGATTTAATCTAGTTAGACGATTTTCTGCTTAAAATTGCATTGTTAACAGCAATTGTTTAAAAGTGGGCCAAGAGCGAGGGCGCCCAATCTTTGAACCGGGCGGGTTTTGCGTGCCTCTGCTCGGCGCAGGACCGGACAGCAGCCTGCGCGGAGCTGAGCGGGGCGGGGGAGGCCGACACAAAACAATCCTCAGGCGTTCTCGCTCCGGAGCCTTTAGGGCCTTTTCCCCAAGCGCAAACAGATGCAAATGTCTCTGCAAACATCGCACAAAGCTATTCAAAAAGAGGCTGCTTCTTCAGCCCTCAATAGCCCTTTAAATCCAGTCCAATTGCTTCCAAGTAGAGGTAAAAGGTCTGCACGCATTTTTTCGCTTTGGCTGGAAGGGGGGCGGAGGAGGCGAGAGCCTTCGGAAGCGGGAGGCTGAGGGCTGCTCTGGTTCAGCGACTTGTGCCATCGACCCCAGCTGCCGCGCACGGAAGACGGGCTGGAGGGTGCAGTGGCTCTGGGGACGCCGCGCCTCGGGCGCGGTTCTGATCGCGATGCTGCTGAAGCCGGTGCCGTGGGGATGCGGCTCCCGAAAGGCCGCCGGTCCTTTCAGGCCCACAAAGGCCGGGCTAAATCGCGGCGCGCACAATAGCATGAAAGGGCGCGCTCGAGCCGTTTGGGAACAAAGTGGCATCACACTGCTCCGAGGGGACTCAAAACCTTTTAACTAGTACGCACGGTGGCGTCGCCGCGCCCTTTGTGCGCTCCGCGCGGAGGTGAGAACTGCGTGCACCCTGCCGGCCCCTGGGCGTACGGAGACTCTGGCCTTCAGCTTCCTTCGGAGACCCAGGGCCAGCCGGCAAGCGCATGGCCAGGCATTTCCTTCTCACCTGGGCAGCAGAAGCGCGCGGGCATGCCGGAGCAGTCCTTGGCTCGCCCGGAACCCCTGCGTCCTGCGCGACCGCGTGGGCCTCGCGACCCTAGAGGCTCTGGCGCTTCCTGACCCTGCGGAAGACCTTGTCGGGATCTCCAGACCGCAGGCGGGCGGAGGAAGGAGGGCCACCAAACGATGCCAGCCTAGGTGCGGGCTCTGCCGCTGGTCCCCAGCATGTGGCTAAGCAGCCAACGCCTCCAGTCTGGGGCTGGCCCTTCCGTCCCATGCAAAGCCCGCGAACTGTGCTCTGGGCGCGCTGGGCGGCTGAGTGCGGGGCGGACACGTGTGCTGCCTGAGCCCGGAACGGCCCCTTCCTTTTTCACCCTCTTCCTCGCGCTGTGTGTTCTACCTCCATACTACACATTTGCTGAGGCCGGCGTTTCTGGGGCGGGTGGGGGAGGTGGGAGAAGGGGTGCCTACCCTCACCTAACTTCCGGCCTGGTAGCCTCAGGGACAGAAATCAAACTGTACATTAGATATGGCCCCAGAGATCCATCAGCCCTTCATACCTCAAGGGAAGTCCCTGTAATCCAGTTGCTGAGGTAATGATTGCCTCACTGAAGGATGGGGAAACTCTGGGCGTCAGGGGCAAACCAGGAGATGTATAGTCTGCAGTCATCTCTGATCCAGATGAGTCCCTAAGCTTTACCATGAGGTCAGGAGCCATAGTTCACTCCTCACAGGATATGGCCCTTGAGACAGGTTCCCCAGGTGTCTGCAGAGTGAATGAGTTGTCTAGGCAAGGAAATCTCCCTCGTGCCCAGGAGTGAGAGACTTTGGAGCCTTGGGTGCCTGGGAAGGAGAAGCCCTCCTTTGATGGAACCCCACTCCAGCCCTCTCTGTTTCCGGACTCCCTTCTCCCACGATGTCACTTTCACTTGTCATCATTTGCTGTATCACCCCTGAACTGTCATTTTCAGACCTATGTGCCCAACATAGGTCATGGCATGAAAGGACATAGTAGATCCCAGCCCCAGATGTAATCCAATGGCTCATCTCTTGGAGCAGGAGTCTTGAGTGTGGCCACAGTCCTTTCTACCACCTCAAACACCTTGGGCCGCCTTTAATGCCCCAAAAGAGGGCCTGCAGCGACTGCTTACCTGGATCATAGGCTGGCTAATGTTGGCCACCACTAATTACTGAGGCTTACTTTGCGTGACCTCCTTTAATGTCAAAGGTACCAACCCAATGAGGTGGTACTGGTGATTATCCCAGCTTACAGATGAGAACTTCCAGGCTCAGAGTTCCTATCTCTCGTCAAACAGTGGCGGAGCCAGAATTCGAACCCTGGCAGTTAGTACCAAAGGCTAGGCTCTGTTATGAGTTACAAACCCAACTTCTTTCTTCTCTAACTCCACCCCCAGCCGTGGTACTGGAGACCTTTTCTCCGGGCTGGGGGGACGCAGCCATGCCTCCCAAGAGGCGCATCCGGGTCGCCTTGGGCAGGTGCAGGGCCGGGGCGGGGGCGTGGGGCGGGGCGGGGGCGTTATCTCCTGACCGATGGCCGCCAGCACATCTGTTTATCTCTGAAGCCGCGCTGGATTGGATTTCTCGATGTTTATCTCCCTCCGAGGAGCAGTGCGCTGGGGCCCTGGAGAGCGCAGCTGCGGACCAGGCGTGACTGACAGATCCAGAGCTGGGCCTCCCGCCCCTGTTCGGTCTGGGTGGGG
The DNA here is from genome assembly GCF_964165515.1 of Mesoplodon bidens. Classification (NCBI taxonomy): domain Eukaryota; kingdom Metazoa; phylum Chordata; class Mammalia; order Artiodactyla; family Ziphiidae; genus Mesoplodon; species Mesoplodon bidens. The sequence goes on from NC_138160.1 coordinate 115,275,777, forward strand.
GCCGCCCTGTGCCCACCGCTCACCCTGATCTGAGAGGGCTGCAGGTGAGCAATGCAGGCGGCCAGGTGCTTCAGGATTCCGTGGTCTGCCAGAGCGCAGGCAGGCCAGAACTCCCCCTCATTAGGGACCACTTAACTAGGCCAGAGAGAGGGCAATGTTGATTTAGTGCCACAGATGGGAGCAGAGGGTGGGGAGAGGGGGCGGTGAAAAACTGGATGAAATCCTAATGAGTCCATTTCCTAACCTGTCAGGAAGTCAGCCTTGGGAACCGAGGGAAGGCCCTCGAAGAGCCCTCTGCTCCCAAGAATGCCTGGGGCCAAGGATGGAGGGAGCTTTGGCTAGAGGGGGCTGTGAGGCCACAAGTACTTCCAAGTGGAGCCACTTCAGGAGGCTGCAAAAGTCAGGGGAAACTAAGATTTAAATGTTTTCCTATCTTTCCTGGCCATACACACTACGCAAACCAGGTCACCTCCCTTGCTCTTTGCTGTCATCACAGTTTGCATCTATGTGTACGTTCATGGTATGATTATGGGACTGATGAAACTCGGTTCCTGGGGGCAGGGGTGGGGTCAGTGGTGAGGCACCTAAACCAGTGAGCAGCATGAAGTAGGTGTTCAGGAAACTTGTTGATGGGCCTGAGTATTGACCCTTGGAGAGGCTGGCTGACCTAAGGTGCTGTGACTGTTGTTTAAAAGGCTTCTAGGACCATAAGAGGAGCCATGTGGATTTTGGTCTTTTTCACATGAGGCCACCACTTGGTTCCCATGTGGCCTGGCTTATTTACATGAATGCCAGCACATGTTGGTGACTTCAGTTCCCTTGCCCCAGTGGCTGCCCAGCCGATGTGACTTGTCTCTGTAAAGCTTTCATCCCAATTCCCTCACTTCACTTCATCCACCACTCATCTCCCCATTTTCACTGTCCAGCCCTCTTCAGAGGGAGATTACTGGGTGCACCTTGTGCTACTAATGTTGGGGACGGAGAGCACATCCTTCACAGCCAATACCCACCCCTTGCAGCAGTGGTCTGGGATCTGGAGCGGACAAGCGATAGGACACTCAGGGACAGTCTGGGCAGTGTATGCTCTATCTATGCCACTGGCTAAGGACTCAGAGTCTACAGAGGGATCACTGGCTGGTCTTATGCACATGTTGGCCTGGCTCTGTAGATGACCCTGTATCGTGCAGATACATCTGGATTTGTCATTTCACCCACACTATATCAAGCTGGTTAGTGACAATAACCCTAAAATAAACTGAAGTGTTGTTTTGATGGGGTAATGGATATAGGGTGGCCCAACATGGGACAAATGTCCTTTGGCAGACTGGGCAGTGACTCTCTGATCTGGAGGGCCAATGGGTTATTCCAGAGTGCCAGGAAGTAGAGAGAGAAGTGTCCTAGCCCTGAATTGGAATGACTGTCTAATGGCAGGTGGGGTGGGAGTGGTCTGCACCTGCTATCATGTTGGTTTCCTCACTTTTTATGCTGCCCCATAGAAGCAGAGTATGGATCTTCTGGACCTTTATCCAATCAGAAACCACAGCTTGCATGGAGAGCCACCAGAAGCAGAAAAGCAGGGATCATACAGCGATGTATGTGACAGTCCAAGACTGGACTGCCGAGGGTGTTTCTACTGAGTGCTTACCTCTGTCTTCCATGAGCCACCCAAGACTTGGACCTCATTCTCCATAGCCAGGAGCTCTGCTGGGAGATCTGTGGGGCAGGAAAGGCCTCACCAGCACCCTATTTCTTGCCAGTAAGTCAGGGTCAGGCTATTATAAAAGAATGTCTGTTTCAAGACATGACTAGGTTTGGCTGATTCAGGCTTCAAGATATGGATTCTGTTTCCCTTTTGTGAGTTGGAGTGGGGACTGCTAGCAGTCACCATTAGAGTTGATATCCACCAAGACAGAGGCCAAGGCAGGCACAGGGAGAGCCTGGTCTTCCCAATCAACTCGGACAGGTGGAACTTAATCCTTTATTTCTGAAACAAATCTTTACATCCCTGAAGAGACCCTAAGGGCCTCTAATCATGAGGGGGCTTAAAAGGTTTTCCCTCTGAGAGCCAGGTCATGAACATCTTGAGGTGAAGAGTTAGGAATGGGAGGAATTTAACTACCCAGAATTGTTGGCCAGCTGCCAGGGGAGGACCCTGGAGCCTTTTTTGGGAAACAGACTTTATGTGTGCTGGAAGAGGGGCTTGGGATATGCCTAAGGAGTGGGCGCAGACCCTCTCTGTCCTCTGGAGCCTTGAAAATATTTGCTTCTAGAGAAAGATGCATGGAGATTGTCCTGGGCACCATTCCCAGTCCTATGGGACAGCTGAAGGCAGGGCATGTACAAAGCCCCCCTGGGGGTGTCCTGGAGAATCCCGGCAGAGGCTCCTCACTCTGTTGTTGGATCAGCAGCTTTCCCCACGCCACTGGGTCACCTCCATTATTTAGGCCGCAGTGTTGGTCTGGCTCCTGCGGCTCCCTGTTCCCCTTCTCATTATAACAGACTCCTATCTGACCAAATCCTTTCAGTCAGAATAGGAAGACAAAGGCTGGCCCTCTAAGGAAAGAACTTCTCTTTCTAAATATTTACCCTGTTGCTGTGAATCATGAAGACTCCCTTTGTGTGTAGCCTCCCAGGCTCAAGTCATTCACCCCCAGCCCACTGTGCTTGACGTGGCCAGTGGGTTGGGCCACCCTGTCCTCACCCCTCGGGGAGGCGGGGCTGAAGTAGCCCCTCTGTCCTGCACAGACACCCAGGGGGCCTGCTTCAGACTTGAGGATGGAGGTCCAGGGAGGCAGTGGCCATTTTCCTTGGCTGACTTGAGATGCTAGGGAAATCTCCCTGCAGAGCTCGGGAGGGGTCTTGACAGTGGGATTTTCTTCCTTTTTCATATGGTCAAGGGATAGTTGAAGATTGAGGTGAACGTTCTCTAAGCCTCTTTTTTTTCACTTTAAAAATAACTTTATTAAGGTATAATTACATATCATAATGTTTACTCATCACAAATGTACAATTCAGTGATTTCAGTAAATTTATAGAGTTGTGCAGCCATCATCACAAACCAGTTTTAGAACATTTCCATTATCCCAAGATGTTTTCTTACACCCATTTTTAGTCAATCTCACTCCCGCTTGCAGCCTTAGACTGCCTTACTCTCTGTCTCTATGGATTTCCCTTTTTCTGGACACTACATATCAATGGATTCATATAATATGTGGTCTGTTGAATCTGGCTTCTTTCACTTAGCATGCTTCTATGATTCATCAACGTTGTACCATGTATCAGTAGTTTATTCATTTTTATTGCCAAATAATATTCTACTGTGAAGATATGAAACATTTTGTTTGTCCTTTCCCCCAACCGAAGGTCATTTGGATTGTTTCCAGTTCTGGATTATTATGAATAATGCTGCTATGACCATTTGCTTACAAGTCTATGTATATACAGAAAATTTTAATCATTCCAATTACTCTGTGATTTAGAACAATTGTAATTTCTTTTTCTCCAGATAATGAAACTGAGGCTCAAAAAATTATGAAACGTAATACCTGAAACCATAAAATTCCTGGAAGAAAACGTAAGCAGTAGGCTCTCTGACACTGGTCTTAGCAATATTTGTTTGGATCTGTCTCCTCAGGCAAGGAAAACAAAAGGAAAATAAAAAATGGGACTACATCAAACTAAGAAGCTTTTGCACAGTGAAGGAAGCCACCAACAAAACGAAAAGGCAACCTACTGAATGGGAGAAGATATTTGCAAATGATATATCCAATAAGGGCTTAATATCCAAAATATATAAAGAACTCATACAAGTCAATGGCAAAAAAAACAATCTGATAACAAATGGACAGATGTAATAAACTATAATGGAAAAGAATATGAAAAAGAATATCTTTATCTATCTACCTATCTATGTATCTATCTGAGTCACTTTGCTGTACACCAGAAACCAACCATACCACAATAAAAAAATAAAAATAAAAAATGGGTAGAGGACTTGAATAGATATTTTCCTAAGGAAGATATAGAGATGGCCAACAGGAACATGAAAATATGCTCAGCATCACTAATCATCAGGGAAATGCAAATCAAAACTACAATGAGATATCACCCCACACCTGTCAGAATGGCCATCATCAAAAAGACAACAAATTTTAGGCATTGGTGAGGATGTGGAGAAAAGGGCACCCTTGCGCACTATTGGTGGGAATGTAAATTGGTGCAGTCACCCTGGAAAACAGTATGGAGAGTCCTCAAAAAATCAAAAATAGAACTATCATATGATTCAGCAATTTCACTTCTGTGTATTTACCTGAAGAAAACGAAACACTAATTCAAAAAGATACATGTACGCCAATGTTCACTGTGGCATCATTTACAGTAGCCAGGACATGGAAGCAACACAAGTGTCCACTGACAGATGAATGGACAAAGAAGATGTGGTATATACGTACAATGGAATACTACTTAGCCATAAAAATAATGAAATCTTGCCATTTGCAGTAACATGGGAAGACATAGAAGGTCTAGTGAAATAAGTCAGACAGAGAAAGACAAACACCATATGATTTCACTTAAATGTGAAATGCAAAAAACAAGACATATGAACAAACTAAACAAAACAGAAACAAACTCATAGATACAGAGAATAAACTGGTGGTCGCCTGAGGGGAGGGGGTCGGGTGTGGGCAACATACGTGAAGGGGATTAAGAGGTACAAACTTTCAGTTATAAATAAGTCATGGGGATGTAATGTACAGCATAGGGAATATAGTCAATAGTATTGGAATAACTTTGTATGGTGGCAGGGGGAGGTATCAGGAACATTATAGCAGAAATGCAAAGCTTATTAATAAACTAATCAGCTTCTGACATTCAATGTAAGATTTAGGGACAATGTAGTAAGATTAAAAGCCAGGTTTTAGAAGAGGGAGTGTAGGGAGAGGAAAATGGAGGAAGGTAGTACATTTATTTATTTTTTATTATTTTTAGCATATCAAGAGGAAAACTTGGAAGATTTAGATCTTCGTTTCTTCCATAGTTGAAGAAGATACCTCTTCCACCTTGGCAAGGCTCTTTGGCATCCCACCCTGGAAGGATATGGCCAAGTTTGATGAGAAAGGTAGGAACCTGCTCTCTGGCCAGGGCTTGAGTGGGGAGAAGTGCAAGGGCAACAGGGCTGAGCATGTCGGCCCCCATCTCCCCATGTGGACTTTGGGTTGGAGCGAGCAGGGGTGGTAGGGTTAGTTGAGGAGTGACAAGTTCATGGGCTTTGGACTTGAGGCACATATGGGGCTCTGGGCAGAGCTCGCCTCCAGTCTTCCCTGCTCCAAACTGGTAACAGCTGCATAAAAGGAAACTTGGTAGCCCAGCATGGTTAGCAGAGAGAAGGCAAATGTTTGGCTTTTCTAAGTTTCTAAGCCTCTTTTGAACCCATTCCAGGCCAGCTCACGTTCCTTCAACAAACATTTATTGAGTTCATGATTGGTGCTGGGCCTGGTCTTTTCTTTCAGTGTCCTCAGAGCTCAGCCTAAGCCTGACACACAGTAGGTGCTGAGAAACAAAAAGCACAGTCATGGAGCAGCCACAGGAGCAAGTAATCAGATAGAGAAGAGACCCCTAGGCAGAGTTTTACTGCCCGGGGCTCTGACATCATGTTTTAGGAAGGTTGTAGCTTTTGGGGTCTGTATAAGACATTTCCTGGAAAACTCTGTGCAAATCAAGTGGTTGTAAATTGGAACTTTGGAGTTGTCCTAGACCTCCAGAAACTGGGTAAGGGCTGAGAGTCCTTATCTGAGTGGCCTTTAGGAGGTGATTTGGCCACAAGGGTGGAGCCCTTGTGAATGGGAGTCCTATCAAAGAGACCCCAGAGAGCTCTCTCGACTCTTCCACCACGTGAGGACGTGGTAGGAAGTTGCAACTGTGGAAGAGGGCCCTCTCTAGAACCAGAGTGTGCTGGTACCCCAATCTAGGACTTCCAGCCTCCAGACCAGTGGGAGATAAATATCTGTTGTTTATAAGCCACTCAATCTGTGGTTGTTGGGAGAGTCTTTGAGAGGACATGAATGTCAGTTGACCCACAAGCTGGATCTGGGCCATCAGAGGCCCCTTCCCCCCTTCCCCCATCCTTCGAATGTATACAAGAACCACTGTTCTTGTACTAGGAGCCACCTCAAGGGCACAGCCTTGAGAGAGCAATGTGTTGTTGAGACCATCTGGACGATATGAGTGACTGAGCCCAATTAAAGCCACTGCATAAACTTTAAGATTCTGGTGAGCAGGTGGGGAGACCTAATCATCTTGCCACCACCCAAGTCTAGCCTTGTGTGTGAGTTTCCTTGCCTATTAAAACTGCCACCTGGGCTTCCCTGGTGGCACAGTGGTTAAGAATCCACCTGCCAATGCAGGGGACATGGGTTCGAGCCCTGGTCTGGGAAGATCCCACATGCCGTGGAGCAACTAAGCCCGTGAGCCACAACTACTGAGCCTGCGCTCTAGAGCCTTCGAGCCACAGCTACTGAAGCCTGTGCGCCTAGAACCCGTGCTCCACAACAAGAGAGGCCACCGCAATGAGAAGACCCCACATGGCCATAAATAAATAAATTAATTAATTAAAAACAAAACACAAAAAAACTTCCACCTATCAATCTGGAGGGGTCTGCCTCTTCAGTTCCTCCTTGCCCCACAAGTATGGGGGCCAGTTTGGAATTTCACTTGGGAGCCTCTTGAGGTTGGGAACCAGCAGTGGTATTTTGTTAAAGCATCCAAGCTAAGACAAATTTGCAGTCAAGGTGTCAACAGGCTGCAGTCGTTCGAAGGGTTGACTGGAGCTGGAGGATCTGCTTTCAAGATGGTTCGCTCACGTAGTTGGCAGGTTGGTGCTGGCTTGGCAAGAAACTCAGTTCCTTACCTTGTGCACCTCTTCGTTGGGCTGCTTGAGTGTCCTCAAGACATAGCAGCTGGCTTCCCCCAAAGTGAGAGTTCCAAGAGAGAGCCAGGAAAAACGGCACTGTCTTTTCTGACTTAGTTTAGAAGTCATACACCATCCTTTCTGCAATATCCTGTTGGGCAGCCCTGTGCAGTGTCGGGGACACTACACAAGAGCATGCATGAGTAACAGGAGGTGAGGATGATTGGGGGCCATCTTGGAGGCTGGCTACCAACTTCTAATGTAGTATATGCCTTGTTATTTAGTATGTGCCTTGTTCATTGTCTTTCCTTTGAGAGCAGGTCTCTGTCTTTTTTATTTACCAAGTGCCCAGAATAGTACCTGACACATACATAGCACTCAATAGATACTAAATTGTGTTAATTTTAATTGAGTGATTTGCCTGGGGCCTGTGGCGGGGCACGGGGGGAGATAGTAGTCAGTGTCTCAGACTTTTTGTGAAACAAAAATCCACTGCCTCTCACTGTCACTAGATATGCCAAGTGTTGGCTATGTTGGCAAACTTTTTTTTTTTAATTAAGAACCACCTGTATTTGAAGGTAGCTAGTGAGAAAGAGTTAAAGGAACATGATTCTATTCTTCCATTCCACAGGAAACAAAATAAAAAGAAGCTTCTTAATCTATGCCTGTTTCCTCATCTGAAAAATGGAATGTTTCTGAGTGTTTTTAAGGATTCAATGAGCTAATGAATGTCAAGTATATCTCATACAGTACACTCTCAAAAATATGTTAATATCATTTGAACTTAGGAGGTGCTTGAATCCTGAAACAGTATGTGAGAGAGGTAGAGGCATCCTCTCTGGCGTCTTTAGGACTGCCTAGAAAAGGCATCAGGTGTGTGTCCAACTGGAAGCATGCTGTGAACGCCCACATCGAGGTCACTGCCCAAGTGGATGCATGCCAGCAATGTAGACCCCACCCAGGAATCTACTGGGCAAGGTGAGGAAGTGGTGAGGGCCGTCCACTAACTCAAGAGTATCTTCAAGCAGCTCTTACTAGGTGCTGGCCGTGGGCTTGCAGAGATGGTGAAGTGCAGTCCCTAGCCTCAGGGGACTCCCAGTCTAGAGGGAGAGACAGACAGGAAGGCCGATAGTTCTGGGACAGCGTGGTCAATGTAGAGACAAGTCCTAGAGCCCCAGAGGAAAAGGGGCTCAGAGACGGCCTTTGAGAGGAGGTGATACAACCTGGGCTTTGGGGCTGAGTAGGTGTTGGGAGTGTGAAGGATGGGAGGCAGGGGAAGAGAATGTCCCAGTAGAGGAAACAGCCTGGGCGAAAGCCTGACATGACAGAAAGGGTGACATGGGGGGCCATGTGGAGGTGACAAAGAGAGATGAGGCTGGGGAGGCAGAAAAGATCAACAGTCTGGAATTTTATCCTTTAGGACTTTATTTCATAGTCCTAGAAAAACCTAAAGAATGAAGTTGTCAGACCTTTGTTTAAAAACCCACCAGTGGCCTTCTGGAGGACAGACTAGGATGGGCGAGATCTGAGGCAGGGACATGAGAGGGACACTGGTGCAGGGACCCTGAAGCCAAGGGTAGGATCACGGGTTGCGGGATTCCACTGGGCATGACCCAGGGACCCTCCCCATGTGGTCTGGAAGGAGAGCCTTCTTGGCGGTCTGCTCCAGTTACTGCCAGTGCAGAAGGCATGGGGAGACCACACTACTACATGGTAGCAGAAAACAAGTACCTGCTTTACTTTTGTACCTGCTTTCTTCTCCTGAAAGGGATGGGACTCATTGCAAAAGAGCTCCACTGCCCCTCTCTCCCTCTCTCTCCCATTCAAAATATAATGACCTCTGTGCGCTCCTAGCACTTACTCTTATGCCAGGCTCAGTGGACACTGGGATAAGGACAGTGGTTGCATGATTCAGTTCTCCTGGGGACCAGCGCCTACCCACCCATCTTTGCTTCCTCAGCAACCTGTAGTACAGGGTCTAGCCCTTTCAGCAGGGGCCCAGTAAGAAGATAATCTTGGCAAACGGATTCAAGCCCTGTTTAAAACCCTTTCTGCAGAGTCCTTATTTGTGTGTGCTCGCACACATACAAACACACACACGTGTGTACTCACGTATGCATGCTCCCCGCCACCCGAGCCATCTTCTAGAATGGGATTTATCAGATCAGCCTTCTCCCCATTCCCTCCCCACCCCGGGTTCACAGCCAGGGAAGTGAAAGATGAGCTGAGTGGTTTTTCTCTTGAGCCAAAGCTCAGTTAGAGGGAGGCCCATCTGGCATGCCCAGCCTGGGGACTTTGGGGCAGGTCTCTGGGGGCCTCCTGCAAGTGTCTTGAACCGGCTCTCTCACTTCGAGAGTGGTAGGGAATCCTCCAACTGATTGTGCAGGGCAGCGATCCTCGTGGTCTCCTGCACCTCGTCCCCCTCCCCGCTTCATGGCCCTTGCCTAGCGCTGGGCTGTCTCATCCAGATCCTCAAATACCACCCCGTTCGTGGGGTGGGGAGGGGAGGAGAAGTGTCAGGTTTTTGTGGTGAGGGAAATCTGGCAGTCCTGAATTTCTTCCTGAATCGACCACCTGCTGAATGTTTTCCAGGATTATGAAAGTTTTTGAAGGGGTGGGGGAAGTGGGAGGGTGAAAAATGGTGGTTCCTTTTTTTTTAATTAATTAATTTATTTTTGCCTACGTTGGGTCTTCATTGTTGCACGCGGGCTTTCTCCAGTTCTGGCAAGCGAGGGCTGCTCTTCATTGTAGTGCATGGGCTTCTCATTGTGGTGGCTTCTCTTGTTGTGGAGCATGGGATCTAGGCATGCAGGCTTCTGTAGTTGTGGCACGTGGGCTCAGTAGTTGTGGCTCGCGGGCTCTAGAGTGCAGGGTCAGTAGTTGTGGCGCATGGGCTTATTTGCTCCACAGCATGTGGGATCTTCCTGGACCAGGGATCGAACCCATGTCCCCTGCATTGGCAGGCGGATTCTTAACCACTGCACCACCAGGGAAGTCCGGTGGTTCCTTCTTGACTTCTTCCCTGCTATTCTTGGAGCCCTTCAGAGAGGGAACTGGCATTACGAGGCCATGGGAGGCTTGGTGTCAGACCCAGTGTCAGGTCTGGCTCTGCCACTTTTTTGACCCATGCCCTTTAGTCTGTTTCTGTCTGTTAAATGGAGATGAACAGATGCATGCTATTTACCCGAGGACCCAACAAGCCATTGAATGCAAGAAGGTTTATAAACTAGAGAGTGATGTGAACCTGCATTTGTTCATGATGATGAAGCGAGGACTGGAAGAGCCAGGCTTAGACGAGGGCACACTGCTGCTTTGGGACTTTGGTCCAAGGTGTTATCACAGCATTTCCTCCTGAGCATCTTTGGCAGGGAAGCTGGGATGCAGCTTTGGAAGCTGACCTTTGTTATCAATTAGTTAAAACCCACTGATTGCTTAAGGGGGCGGGAAAGGGAAGGCATGAAGACAGCACCTGTTCCAATAGAGTGAGCTTATCCCCACGCCCCAGACCCCAGCGTCATGGCTTGGCCTCAGGGTCTGACAAATGTCTTTGCTCAAAGGAAAATGTTGGGAGGGGCCAGGGCCTCAAACTGGGTCCCAGAGGAAGTATATTTCTGGTTGAAACAGATAACTCAGGTTTCTCTTTCCCACCCTTTACAAATACTTCAGATTTCAGAAGAAAAGGAGATTTCTTCCAAGAAGGATGACCAAACCATTCTGGCTTGTCCAAGACTTAGGGGCTTCCTGGGATGTGGGACTTTCAGGGCTAACACAGGAATAGTCTCAGGTAAACCAGGAGAAATGTCTCCTGAGAGTTTCTTCCTCATGAACTGATTGTTCAGCTGGTCCTTCATTACTACAGGAGAAGCAAAGTTACTCCCACTCCCACCCCCAGGAGAACGAGAGGGTGGAAACTTGATTTCACCTTGATTTCTGCATTGCCAGCACTGTGGTTGGTATAGCTCGTCAAGAAATGGGTGGTGGATGAATTGCATCCTTTGGTTAATTTAAGGTGATCTACATGGGTCATGGTGAGAGGCATTGGGAGATAAAAGATCCATTAAATGCATAAGTCATGTAAAAATGGTGAGATCAAACAATGTTTATCTGGCTCTATGTGGAGAAACCTAGAATAGGTGATAAAACAGGTATATGTTTACCTTTTTTGGTCTGGAGTTATACCTGGTAACATTTGGTATTTGGGGGCTAACCAGCTTGAGGGAAACACAGGTGACCTGAGGTGTTATGGTGGGAAAGGCATGGACTTTGCAAATTGACCATCATTTGGGTCCTTGTTCCTTATTGGCTGCGTTACATTAGACAAGCCTTTCATTGTCCCCCCGCCACCGCCTCAGTTTTCTCATTTGCAAAGCAGATAATTTATTTACCACAAAGGGTTACTTTGACAATCAAATGTCACGTCATCTATAAAGTGCTTAGGAACTTCCCTCGTGGTGCAGTGGTTAAGAATCCGCCTGCCAATGCAGGGGACATGGGTTCGATCCCTGGTCCGGAAGATCCCACATAACGTGGAGCAACCAAGCCCGTGTGCCACAACTACTGAGCCTGTGCTCTAGAGCCCATGTGCCACAACTACTGAGCCCACGTGGAACAACTACTGAAGCCCGCGCACCTAGAGCCTGTGCTCCACAAGGGAAGAAGCCACTGCAGTGAGAAGCCTATGCACTGCAACAAAGAGTAGCCCCTGCTTGCTGCAACTAGAGAGAAAAGCCCGTGTGCAGCAACGAAGACCCAATGCAGCCACACATAAATAAATAAATTTTAAAAATAAATAAAAAGAGTATTATGATGTGGTTTATATAATCTTTGTGATCTGCTTTTTTTGTTCAATATTATAATTCTAAGATCCACTCAGGTTGATGTATGTAGTTGTAGTTCATTCATGCTTAATACTCTATTGTGTGCTGGTACCTCAGGGTATTTATTCCTTCTCCTGAAATTGGATATTCAAGTTGTTTCCATTTTGGGGCTGTTATAAACAAGGCTTCTTTTACTTATCTCTTGGTACTCAAGTGCAAAATTTTCTATAGACTGTATGACTAGGAGTTGAATTGCTGGGCCCAAGGTAAATAGTATTTTAGCAGATAATGTCAAATTGTTTTCCAAAGTGAGTGTACCAATTTGCATTCTCGTAAGCCAAGTATAAGATATTCTCCATTCTCAAAGTGATTTTTTGTTCCAGGAAATGGAAAAATCTCAGATTGGCCTTCTCTGTGGTGATGCGTATTAGATGATAAAATCTCATCTTCCCCCATGATTTTCCTCTATAGCAGATTATTCCTGGTGGGTCTCTGCCCTCAGAGAGAAAGCACTAGACACTCCAGTCTCACCTGCTCCTGGCTGCATAGTCTCTGCCTACTCTACAAATCCATCTTAATGGGTCATTAGAGGTGCCTAGAAACTGTAATTATGGTATAGCGTTTCACAGGCTTACAATTGAAGGCTGTGTTTTCTAGACGCCCAAATCAAGTCTATTCTGGAAGGATGCCTCTCAGAAAGTTTGCATATGATATTCTGGATTATGGGTAAAAAAAAAGATGCTTACCTTTGCTCTGAGGTGAGTGATGTAGGCATCCCTAATAACTGGTTGAAATAATGTATATTAAAACTGGCAGCGTGGAAGCCATGCTGATGACCCACAAGAGCCTGTGTATAATGGTATATTCTAGGGAACTTTTTCTGCAGAGGAAGGGGGACAAAGCAGCATTTGTCTGAGTTAGATCACAGAATATGAGCACAGCTAAGAATCTTAATAAATCCCCTGACTGATGGGGAGACTGAAGCCCTGAAAGGAGATAGGACAGCTCCTGTTTTCGATGTAAACCATGGGGGTAGCTGCATCTTTTTTTCTGAAAGCCTAGCTAATTGCCTTAGGTTGTATCCCCTAAAAGCAGAACCTGAATCAGGGATTCTTGAGCAAGTGATTTGTTGTATGAGTGTTCTTAGGTAAAACCTGTACAGGGGTGAGGAAAACAGGATAAGACAGAGGAAGAAGAAAGGCAAAGATGTGGGTTCAGCTGAAGTCCAGCCTCAAGCTGATCCCACAGGAAGCTCTGGAGTATGAATAATACTTCAAAATTGTCCCGCCTTGTACTGTCATTGATTGGTCATTGGCTGCAGGCTGCCTGACGAGAGGGTATAGCCACATAGGCTGTCCCTCACATCAGCTGACCACAGTCCTCTGAAGGAGGCTGCTGTGAGCTGTTAACAGCAGCTGATGAGATTATTATTTGGGTTTGAGAATGGTCTACGGTCAGAGGATGGGGATTTACTTTGTGAAGATTGTACTGGTCTCCACTGAACTCCAACTCATGCCCTTGACAGCAGCCCCATTAGAGTAGGGAATATCAAGACTCCTAGGCTTCCCCACTGAAGATGAACAGGAGACCCTTTTTTTTTTTTTTTTTTTTTTTCCGGTACTCAGGCCTCTCACTGTTGTGGCCTCTCCCCTTGCGGAGCACAGGCTCCGGACACGCAGGCTCAGCGGCCATGGCTCACGGGTCCAGCCGCTCTACGGCATGTGGGATCTTCCCGGACCGGAGCACGAACCCGTGTCCCCTGCATCGGCAAGCGGACTCTCAACCACTGTGCCACCAGGAAAGCCCTGGCACAGGAGACCTTTTTAAGGGAAAGATGTAATATGCCAAAAGACGCCTATGTCAAAATAGATCATAGACCTAAATGTACAGGCTAAAATTATAACTTTTCCAGAAGAAATCTGGGAGTAGGCAACCTTTACAACCTTGGAGTAGGCAAATAGATCCTAGATAGGAAACAAAAATCGTGAGTGATAAAAGAAAAAGATAAATTAGACTTCATAAAAATTAAAACCTTCTGCTCTTGAAAAGGCAAGTCACAGAATAGAAAAAAAGAGTTGGAATGCATGTATCTGACAAAGAAGCTGCATCCAGAATACAAAATGAACGTTTATAGCTCAATAATAAGGCAAACAAACAAACAAACAAAAAGAAGACATCCCAATTTAAAAATTGGCAAAGGAAAAAAATAAATAGTAGTAATCAACTCTGATTTAAAAATTTAAAGTGTAACATGACTTTTGTTTTAGAAATATCTTTCACCATTACTTTCACTTTATTCTTTTCTGCTACTTCCTTCACAGTTGTGTTTGGGAATAACTAATAACCATATATGATATATTAACCTGATTATACATTGAATGTATATTTGAAATAAAAATAACAGTATAAAAATGGTCAAAGCGGGCTTCCCTGGTGGCGCAGTGGTTGAGAGTCCGCCTGCCGATGCAGGGGACACGGGTTCATGCCCCGGTCCGGGAAGATCCCACATGCCGCGGAGCGGCTGGGCCCGTGAGCCATGGCCGCTGAGCCTGCGCGTCCGGAGCCTGTGCTCCACAACGGGAGAGGCCACAACAGTGAGAGGCCCGTGTACCGCAAAAAAAAAAAAAAAGAAAGTGGTCAAAGGACTTGAACACACACTTTACAAAAGAAGATATATAGTCTATGGAAAGACAAAAAAACCATGAAAAGGTGCTCAACATCATTAGTCATTAGGGAAATACAAATTAAAACCATGATATGATGTCACTGCATATCCATTAGAATTGCTAAAATTAAAAAGGATAAGAATACCAAGTCTGGGCAAGTATTTGGAACAATTGTAACTCTCATATACTGCTGGCAAGAGCTGGAAAGTGGTACAACTACTCTGGAAAACAGTTTGGAAGTTTCTTATAAATTTAAATATACACTTATTATATGGCCCAGAATTCTGCTCGTAGGTGTTTTCCCCAGAGAATTGACAGTAAATGTCCACTCAGAGACTTGTGCATGAATGTATGTAGCAGCCTTATTCACTGTAGCCCCAAACCAGAAACAACCCAAATGTCCATCAACAGGTGAATGTATAAACAAATTGTGGTACACATGTACAATGAAATATCATTTACAAATAAAAGAATTTGAATCACTGATATACATAACGACGTGACTGAATCTTAAAAACATTATCCTGAGTGAAAGAAGCCCAAAAGAGTACATATTGTATCATTCCATTTACATGGAATTCTAGAACTGGTAAAACTAAGCTAAAGTGGCAGGAAGCAAATCAATGATTGTCTGGGGTCAGAGAAGGAAGAGAATTGAATGGAAGGGGACACAAGGGACTTTTATGGGGCAATAGAAATACTCTATATTTTGACTGAGCTGGTGGCTAAACAAGTGTATTCATTTGTTAATACTCAACAAATTGTACATGTGTACATTTTATTGCCTGTAAGTTATATACCTCAGCAAGGTTATTTTGATGAAAAGAGAAATATTGTTTCCTTTGGGTGATGGAATTACAGATAATTTTTCTTTTATTCTTTATTGTCTGTTTCTAAATTCTCTACAGCAATCTCATCACTTTCCTTTTCAAAATACATTGTAACTGTAAAAAGGTTTTCTCCATCTTTGAAGCCTCACTCAGCTCAGATGCTCTCTCCTTTGGAAGCCTTACCTGATGCCTCAGTTAGAATTAATTGCCCCCCCCTTGTAGATCCCCACTGCCCTAGTTGGTGCCACTGCTAAGCCATTTGCACTCCGCCTTGGGCTAGTGTTACTACTTGTGTAGTTGGCTCCTTGCCCTGTGGGCACCCAGTGGTAGGAGGGTTGTATTAGCGTAGAGCCCCAAACATGGTGGGCAGCTGTTCAATGTTCGCCAAATTAAATTGGGTTTTGCCAAGCTAGGGGGAAGTTTCTTACAGAGTTCAAGGTCTGCCATTAGCTACAGGTGCATCCACAGTGAAGTGGACGAAACTGAAGCAGAACACAGAGCTTCAAGTCAATGCCCAGGTAGCCTCCCTGGGCAAATTCCTTAAACTCTCTGAGACTCCGTGTCCTTTCCACAAACTGAGAGTAATGCTATCTCCCTGTTTGTTATGAGGCCAAGTAGCACAGTGCTTGGCACACACTAAATACGCAATTAGCTCTGGCTGCTATTGTAATTATCATTCTAACAAATAATAATATCAAGTAAGGGGACTGCCCAGATGGGAAGGCACTTACTAAGAAATAGGCAGGTAAATGGAGCCAAGATTTTCTTCCTAGGAAAAGACTACGGGCTCAGTTTGGTGGGTGCGTAACAGTTTTTAAAAGCCAATCGAAAATTAATTTTCTTCCACATTAATGGTTTTTGAGAGTCAAAACCATTTCCCACAGAAGCAGATGTCCTGAAAGGAGTTTGGATTTTGCTGGCTCTGCTCTTCATTCAGGTATCAGGTGGCAGCCAGGACTCAGCCTGGAGGAGGCCGGCTTTCTCTGGAGTCTTTGCTGGAGCCGGGCTGACACAGATCTGATAGAGGTTGTCAGATCGCCGAAGAACAATCGACTTTCTAAGCAGAGCCCCTTCTCTGAGCCGCGCGGTGCTGCGTTACATTTGTAAATGCCAGCGCGCTGCTGAGCACGTCCCAGTGAATAGAAGTGTTTTGATGTTTTGTTTTTGGTCGGAGATTGAAGTCCAGTGTCTTGGGACCCAGTGACTTCGGCTGACCTTCCTGCTACATGGACAGGGCTAAATTTCAACCCCTGGAGGCTTCTGCACACAAAACCTCATGCCTCGCAAGGGCAGGTGCAAGGAAACCCGGCGGAAATCTGAAATCTTCGCTGCTTCAGAGACCTGAGCTCGCTTCTGTCAGAGGAATTAAGTTTCACAAGCCCTTTTTTTATGTAGAAAGCATATCATTAGGGGAATGTGGACAGGGCGACTTATTAAAACTGCTGCCTGTCGCAGAGAGAAAGCCTTAAATGCCTAAGGACATTCAAGGGCTGATGGGGTGCACTTTTATTTCCAATGACTCTTTTAAAAAAAATTTATTGGAGTATAACTGGTTTACAATATTGTGTTAGTTTCAGGGGTACAGCAAAGTGAATCAGTTATACATATACATATACTTATATCCACTTTTTTTAAAAGATTCTTTTCCCATATAGGCCATTACAGAGTATTGAGTAGAGTTCCCTGTGCTATACAGCAGGTTCTTATTAGTTACCTATTTTATATATAGTAGTGTGTATATGTCCATCCCAATCTCCCATTTTATCCCTCCCCCCGCTTCCCCTGGTAACCATAAGTTTGTTTTCTATATATGTGACTCTACTTCTGTTTTATAAATAAAATTCATTTGTACCCTTTTTTTTTTTAGATTCCACATATAAGCGATATCATATGATATTTGTCTTTCTGTGTCTGACCTACTTCACTCGATATGACAATGTGTAGTTTCAGCTTGGCCAGAGTAATGGGCTTCTAGATAGAGTCGGTTCTGTTATGTTAGGTCTTGCTGATTCTGGAAAATGTGTTTTCCTCAAAGCTTGTATTCCAGTTTTGAAATCAGGAAAGACCTTTCGTTTATAATTTTTAATTGAGTGAGCACCTTTATAAAATCTGTAACCTCTCACCACTTCTGAACTACTGTTGATGTCACTCTTAACTCCTCCAGTCTGGCTAGTTTTTGCATCATTTTGATCAATGTGTATGGAAAGTTTGCAGTCTATTTCCACCTAACATTTTATTTAAGCTTTATATGCTTACATTCATAGTAGATCATCCTTTTTCATGATGCCATTCAGCTCTGCGTTACTGAGTAGTTCCCCTGGGTTTGAGTATTTGGAGGCTTGTCGTGGTGGTGGCTGTTTTAAATGGATTATTTTCATCTTTGGTCATTGAGTTTTTCTTTTCTTTTTACAAATACTTCCTTCAGCTACATTGGCAAAGGTGGTCTGGGAAGTACGCTGATATTTGCAACCCTCACCCCCTCCCCTTCTTTACAAACTCCAGGCTCAGCACACACCTGCGAGGTCTTCTGCAGACCCTCATCTGATGTCTGGCAGCAGCCCTCACGTGTTGGTGGCCTTGTGTAGCCCCTAATCACGGGGCAACTCCTACTTTGGTTCTTCAAGCCTCTCTGGGCAGGGAGGCTGTGTCAGCTGAACTCAGCTGGTATCCCAGAAGCTCTGCTCTTTTTTAAAAAAATAAAACATCACATTTGTTTACTTTGTTAAATACCTAGTCTCTGGAGATTCATGCTACGTAAGTTTTTTGTTGGTTTGTTTGTTTGTTTTTCCAGCAGGTGGCTTAGAGATGACAAGTGCTTTGTGGTACAGGATCCAACACTTTCTGTGGTGTGGCAGTTCTTGTTACTGTGGCTGATGGGTTCTGAACAAAAAGACAACCCTCAGAATGCAAGAAAATATTTGCACACGAAGCAACCAACAAGGGATTAATCTCCAAATTATACAAACAGCTCATGCAGCTTGATAACAAAAAAAACAAATAACCCAATCAAAAAATGGGCAGAAGATCTAAATACATATTTCTCAAAGAAGACATATAGATTGTCAAAAAATACATGAAAAGATGGTCAACATCAGCAATTATTAGAGAAATTCAGATCAAAACTACAATGAGGTATCACCTCACACCGGTCAGAATGGCCATCATCAAAAAGTCTACAAACATAAATGCTGGAGAGGGTGTGGAGAAAAGGGAACCCTCCTACATTGTTGGTAGGAATGTAAGTTTGTACAGCCACTATAGAGAACAGGATGCAGGGTTCCTTAAAAAACTAAAAATAGAACTAGCATATGACCCAGCAATCCCACTCCTAGGCATATACCCAGAGAAAACCATAATTCAAAAAGATACATGCACCCCAATATTCATTGCAGCATTATTTACAATAGCCAGGACATGGAAGCAACCTAAATGTCCATCAACAGAGGAATGGTTAAAGAAGATGTAGTACGGGCTTCCCTGGTGGCGCCGTGGTTGAGAGTCTGCCTGCCGATGCAGGGGACGCGGGTTCGTGCCCCGGTCCGGGAAGATCCCACATGCCGCAGAGCGGCTGGGCCTGTGAGCCATGGCCTCTGAGCCTGCGCATCCGGAGCCTGTGCTCCATGACAGGAGAGGCCACAACAGTGAGAGGCCCGCGTACCACAAAAAGAAAAAGAAAAAAAAAAGATGTGGTACATATACACAATGGAATATTACTCAGCCACAAAAAGAACAAAATAATGCCATTTTCAACAACATGTATGGACCTAAAGATTGTCATACTGAGTGAAGTAAGTCAGACACAGAAAGACAAATATCATATGATATTGCTTATATGTGGAATCTAAAAATAAGTGTAAAAATGAACTTATTTACAAAACAGAAGTAAAGTCACAGATATAGAAAACAAACTTATGGTCACCAGGGGATAAGGAGTGAGGGATAAACTGGGAGATTGGGACTGACATATACACACTACTATATATAAAATAGATAACTAATAAGAACCTACAGTATAGCACAGGGAACGCTACTCAATACTCTGTAATGGCCTATATGGGAAAAGAATCTAAAAAAAAAAAAGAGTGGATATATGTATATGTATAACTGATTCACTTTGCTGTACACCTGAAACTAATACAACATTGTAAATCAACTATACTCCAATCAAAAGTTTTTTTTACAAAGAGAAGAAAAATAAATGAATAAATAAAAAAATAAAATAAAAGTGCTCAATTGCGCCCACTGTCATTTTGACAGGAAACATCCTTGGAGCGCCATAAAAGCCCACATGATCTGGCTCCTGTCTCTCTCTCTGCCATCACCTCCTCCTTTCCTGGGCTCCATCCATACTGGCCTCTTCTTTCTCCTTCTTTCTCACACCGATTGCATTCCCTCTGCTTGTAGTACTCATTCTCCCAATCCTGACTGATTCTCATCAGTCAGGTGTCAGCTTAGAGGACCCCTCTTCCAAGAGGCCTCCCCTGACTACCACTTCTAAAGTGGCTTCACTGGCTCTTTGGAACATTTTCCTCCTTAAATCGTTGCAGAACTTTTTATCACTATCTAATATTTTGTATATTGACTGTCTCTCCTACCAGTGGATAAACCCCATGAGAGCAGAGATCCTGTCTGTCTGATTCTCCCAAATCTTAGAACAGAACCAGTCACACAGTAGGCACTCAATTAATATTTGCTGAATAGCTGAATGGATCCTTTGCTCAACAAGCACTTATAAATTCTCCTAGGGAGACACTGTGGAATTCAGAAAATTGGAGCCAGACCACAGTTGGTTTCTAATAAAGTCTGGTGCTGATGTGGCTATTTTGCAGATCAGTGTCACCCAGGGAGACTAGACCTACTATCTTGGCTATTTCCTTGCCTTAGATCTCTTGGAGTGGCAGCCACGGCTCCCTGAAAGACACTATTAAAATGTTTATGACACAGTGCCCTGTATACAAGGAGTGCTCATTACATGCATTCATTAATTTGGCCAGCACCATCAAGAACTCTGATCTGAGATTGTGTCCTGCTTGCAAGCTAACGAGTTAGCCTGCCATAGTTCCATGCTGGTAGAAGATAAGATACTCTTGGTTAAAGGCAAAGGATAGTTTATTACTCACAGCAATAGCAGTAACCAGGGTATTAGCATCATTAGGATGGTTCCCAAGCCCTGATTTTTCTAGGTGACAGGAAGAGGGCCACATGACACATATGCACTTGATGTGTTCCAGGAGAGGAACCCTGACCTTAGGGAACCTGATTCTTTTATAATGGACAGTCTGTTTGCCCTTTGCTCTGGACAGAGATATGATCTCTATCTTCCAAGCCTGTTCAGTACCTAAATATCTTTGAAAACAGAGTCTGGAACAGACTAAAGAGCAGTCAGTGCCTCTGCTCACAAGATGTGTAGAAATGCTTGAGACTTATGGAGAATTGTCTCACAACGAGAAGCCTAGTAGGTCCTCAAATTTGTTGAATGAATGAATGAATACCGGGTGTTGCATGTAACACTATGCAGTTGATTAAGACATGGTTTTTGTCATTAGGAGCTCTTGTCTTCCTGCTGGAGAAATAGATGGTAGGGCAGTACACTGGTTAAATGCCTGTGCTTTGGGCTTAGATGACTGGATTTAAGTCCTGCCCCCATCACTTACTAGTTTTGCGGCCTTGGCCTCAGATTCCTCATCTCTAAATTGGAGATAATAGGATTATTGTGATTAGATAAGACAATATGATTGTAAAGTGTTGGCTCAGTGCCTAACCTGTGGTAAGTGTCCAAGTAAGTGTTAGTTAGTAGGTTGAACCTCATGAAATTGCCATTTCTGTAGTTCAAATAATCAGCAATTTTATATGGTTCAACCTAATCATATATTCATCATTATTAATCTTTTGCTTGATTGCAAATCATACTGTAGAAATGCCTCTGACTGTGTGCTCTGGGTCAGGTGAGGCAAGCCTGGAGAGGCACAAAAGTATCCAGGAAAAAGAAATGGGCCTGGACCCAGATGCAGATCTGAGCCCCACGTTCTCCTCTCATTAACCTTGTGACCTTGGGTGAACCACTTAACCTCTGAGCCCCTTGCCTCATCTGTGCTATAGATACAATAATCCCTTCTACTTCACTGGACATTGTGAGGCTAATATCAGATGATGGATGTGAAATTGCTTTGTAACCTGGAAAGCACTGTAGTCATGTCCTCATGCTTAATATGAAGAGTTCTTAAAGGCAGTGAGATTTGTCTGGGCTTCAGCCAGACCATCACTAGGTATAATTTAATATCCCTCCTAAGTCCTCTAATCACAGTTTTACGTTTGAAGTG
Source organism: Mesoplodon bidens (assembly GCF_964165515.1). Taxonomy (NCBI): domain Eukaryota; kingdom Metazoa; phylum Chordata; class Mammalia; order Artiodactyla; family Ziphiidae; genus Mesoplodon; species Mesoplodon bidens. The sequence goes on from NC_138160.1 coordinate 115,297,317, forward strand.
TAGCATTGGCCTTCCAAATCATATTGCTGCATTAGAATCAGGTTATGCTAGTTAGGTTTGTATCTAAGGCCTACAGACTTCCAGCAACGTAGGGACCATCTGGTGACCAAAGAAAGATCATCTCATTACAAAGGGTGATTGGCTTGCAGCTAAATCAGTCAATAGCTAACATTTATCAAGCTCTTTGAATGAGCCAGGCATGAGCTTTAGCTCTTTCCATGAACAATTTCTCATTGAAAACTTGGAAAATCTTATGACATAGATAGGTACTATCATTCTCACCCATTTTACAGATAAAGAGACTGAGGCAAAAAGAGGTTACCAATTAGGAATTGACAGACCTCAACTGGTGGGTTGTATTGCCTGAGCACCCTCAGTAATAGTCAGAAGCACTCATTCCAAGTTGGCCCCATCAGAGAGAGGCTCTAGAGCCATCTTTCTGGGGCAGCTATAGTTCCAACTGCTGCTGCTGTGCTTGCTGATGGAAGTCCTGCTTCTCCCGCAACCAGCCAGGGAAAGCCAAGTTCTGCTGGGCACTTGCAAGCCATTGGAATGGCTCCATACTCCATCTTTGCTATCAGCCTGCCTGTACTCTGCTGAAGAAGTAAGAACTTTAGCTCTTACCTCCTCTCTTTTGTGGGGACTCTCTGCATTGTGAAAAGCGATGTTCACCTTGTTGGCTTACCCATGAGCCTGTGCTCTCTCTGGAAAGAGCTTACTGCTAGCTCCACCTGAGACTAAAGCAGTGGCTATAGTCAGCAGACAGCATGCCTTTGTGGTGATCCCAGTTAAGGTAAGGTTTGGCTCCTAGAACAGGTATACAATGGTATCATGGCTTAAAGAACGAAGTTAATTTCCCATTCATGTAACAGCCCATGAAGGCTGGGTGGTTGTTTAGGGATGCAGGGTCCTCCAAGCTGCCCCACCGTTCTCCACGGCAGTGCTTCTCAAACGTCATGTGGTGAAGGACCCATTTTTCTTTTTTTTTTTTTTAACATTTTCAATCCATTTCAAGCCAACATTTTTATAACAAAAAGTAAAAATGAGTTACTAGAAAAATGAAGGGGAAAAACCCTCCCAAAGACACACAAAATACAAACTGAAAGTATTTTATTATTAGATAACAGACTTAAATTGCTATGCAAGTTAGTAAATACTTCTCCTTTGAACACTGGGCAATGTAGGAGGCCGTTGTTCAATTTCCAATTATTGGGAATTTGCTCTTTCAGAGAACATATTTTGTATGACTTGAATTAAATTATTGTAATTGTTTTATGGCCCAGAATATGTCTGTCTTGGTAAATATTCTGTGTGTACATGACAAGAATGTATATTCTGCTATCGTTTGAGTGTGGATGGCATTATTCTATAAATATAAATCAGGTCAAGTTGGTTAATAGTGTTGTTCAGATGTACTATATCCTTACTTGTTTTCTACTTTTTCTATATATTACTAAGTGATAAGTGTTGAAGTCTTTATAATTGTGGATTTGTCTGTTTCTTCTTTCAGTTATATCAGTTTTTGTTTCATGTATTTTGAAGGTTCATTGTTGAGTGCTTACACACTTAGGATTGTTATATCTTGTTGGTGAATTGACCCTTTATCATTATGTAATGTCCCTCTTTATCCTTGGGAATATTTCTTGTTCTGAAGTCTATTTAGTCTGATACTAATATAGCCATCATAGCTTTTTGTTTTAAATATTTACGTGATATGTCTTTTTCTTTTCCTTTTTTTTTAAAGCTATCTATATCTTTATATTTGAAGTGGGTTTCTTCTAGATAACATACCATTGGGTCTTGCTTTTTGTCCCACGTGACAATGTTTGCATTTTAATGTAATTTGTACTTAATGTAATTATTAATGGGATTGGGTTTAATTTATTGTCTTCCTAGTTGTTTTCTATTTGTCTTAACTGTTCTTTGTTCCTTTTTCCACTTCTTTTGAATTAGTTGAATTTTTTTATTAGTCTGTCTTACTTCCCCTATTGGCTTGTTAATGACAACTTTTGCAAAATTTTGCAGTTTTTCTCCTAGGGTTTACAATATACATTGTTAACTTATCTGAATGTACCTTCAAAGAATAGTATACCACTTCACATAAAGTGTAAGACTCTTTTTTTTTTTTTTTTGCGGTATGCGGGCCTCTCACTGTTGTGGCCTCTCTCGTTGCGGGGCACAGGCTCCGGACACACAGGCGCTGTCAGCGGCCATGGCTCATGGGCCCAGCCGCTCCGCGGCATGTGGGATCTTCCCAGACTGGAGCACGAACCCGTGTCCCCTGCATCGGCAGGTGGACTCTCAACCACTGCGCCACTAGGGAAGCCCAGTGTAAGACTCTTACAAGAGTGTACAGTTGGGGACTTCCCTGGTGGCACAGTGGTTAAGAATCCACCTGCCGATGCAGGGGACACAGGTTTGAGCCCTGGTCCAGGAAGGTCCCACATGCTGCGGAGCAACTAAGCTCGTGCGCCACAACTACTGAGCCTGCGCTCTAGAGCCCAAGAACCACAACTACTGAAGCCTGCGTGCCTAGAGCCCATGCTCTGTGACAAGAGAAGCCACTGCAATGAGAAGCCCATGCACCACAACCAAAAGTAGCCCCTGCTCGCCGCAGCTAGAGAAAAGCCCCCACACAGCAACGAAGACCCAACACAGCCAAAAATAAAATATAAATAAATAAATAAATTTACAACCCCCCCCAAAACTCAAAGTGTTTTTTTTTTAAAAAGAAGAGTATACAGTTGTCACTTGAATAATATGGGGGTTAGGGGTGCCCACCCTCCACCCAGTGGAAAATCCATGAATAACTTGAGAGTCAGCCCTCCATATCTGCTGTCTCACACCGTGGATTCAACCAACTGAGGATTGTGTAGTATTGCAGTACGTATTTAGTGAAGAAAATATCCACATAGAGGGGACCTGCCCAGTTCAAACTCATGTTGTTCAAGGGTCAACTGTATTCCCATTCATCCCTCCCATTCTTTGGGTTATTTTTCTTGTACATTTTACTTATTCTATAAGCCCCACAGTACAGTATTACTCATTTTGTTTTACACAATTATCTTTTAAACTGATTTAAGATAAGTAAAAAAGGACTTCCCTGGTGGCGCAGTGGTTAAGAATCCTCCTGCCAATGCAAGAAACACGAGTTCAATCCCTGGTCTGGGAAGATCCCACATGCCATGGAGCAACTAAGCCCATGAGCCACAACTACTGAGCCTGCACTCTAGAGCCCGTGAGCCACAACTACTGAGCCCCTGTGCTGCAACTGTGGGAGCCCACGCGCCTAGAGCCCATGCTCCACAACAAGAGAAGCCACTGCAGTGAGAAGCCCGTGCACTACAACGAAGAGTAGCCCCTGCTCATTGCAACTAGAGAAAGCCCGCACGCAGCAACGAAGACCCAACGCAGCCCAAAAATAAATAAATAAATAAAATTGATTCTTAAAAAAATAAAAGATAATAAAAAAGAGGGTCTTTTACATTTATTTTTATCATTTCCTTCTTTTTTTCATTTCTTTATATAGATTCAGGTTTTTATTTGATGTCATTTCTCGAATGCTCCATTCTGTGGTGATTTTTCCTACTGTTTTTTTCTCTTTGTGTTTCAGTTTGGATATAGTCTGTTGACCTATTTTCGAGTTCATGGAGTGTTTTCTCAGAAATGTCCCAGCTATTGATGAGACAATGAAAGGAATTCTTCTTCTCTGATATCACGTGTAATTTCTACCATTTCAGTTTGACTCCTTTTTATAGTTGTCATTTCTCTGCTGAATTTCCCAATTTGTTTAAGCATTGTGATGGTTAAGTTTGTGTGTCAATTTTACTGGGCTAAGGGATGCCCAGAAAGCTGGTAAAACAGTATTTCTGGGAGACACCTGTAAGGATGTCTCTGGAAGAGATTAGCATTTAAATCAGTAGACTGTGTAAAGAAGATCTCCCTGAGCAATGTGGGTGGGCATCATCCAATCCACTGAGGACCTGAATAGAACAAAAGGATGAGGAAGGGTGAATTTGCTCTCTCTGCTTAAGCTGAGACAGCCATCTTCTACTGCTCTAGGGCATCAGTGCTCCTGGTCTTGGGGCTTTTAGACTCACACTGGGACTTAGATCATTGGCTGCCTGTTATTCTCAGGCCTTCAGATTTGGTCTGAATTATACCACTAGCTTTCCTCATTTTTCAACTTGCAGCACATCATGGGACCTCTCAGCCTCCATAACCATGTGAGACAATTTCTATAATAAATCTCTTCTTATACATATATCTATATATCCTGTTGGTTTTGTTTCTTTGGAAAACACTGACTAACATAAGCATATTGTCCACAATTTCTAATACATTCTTTACCATATTAATCAATCATAGCTATTTAAAATTCCTATCTGAAAATTCAACATCTGGGTAATATCTGAGTCTGGATCTATTGATTGTTTTATCTCTTGGGAATGGGTTGTTTTTCTTACTCTTTTTTGTGTGTCCTGTAATTTTTTGTTAATGCTGGGCATCATGTATGTGTACAGAAACAGTAGAAACTCTTAGGTAAATAATTTTATGCCAGGATGTGCCTTTTCTGTTGTCATACAGTTAATATGGAGAGGGAATGGTCAGTCAATATAGTCAGGAGTTGAGTTTGCTTTGCATTTTCTTGTTATTATTATTACCTTTAGTGCACCATAGTCTTCCTATTTCTTCAGCAGTGGGCTGTTGTAATCATGTACTTTTACTGTGGGGAGTACCAAATGATTTTTCTCAGTGCTCCTTTTCCCTCTCAGCTTTCAGTAAATCTTTCCTGCCTGTGCCCCAGGGGGTTTCTCTCTCTCCATTATTTGGTCCCTCACCAGCACTAGATTGATGTTGCTTCTTACTCAATGCTAACTTCACAAAGTGGGGTCCAGCCTCAGTTTTCAGCAAGTCTTATGCATCTTGGCTTCTGGAGTGAGGATTTCCAGCTCTTCATCCCCCTGGCAGCCAACCTTTGCCTTATAACTGTGATTGTTCTTGGGAAGGAGTTTCCTGTTCCTTCCCTTATAGTAGCAGACTCTTGCTTAGTATTGGTGTAGGATCCCAGCCCTTCCCTCTGGAGAGAGGGTGTTTTCTCCTACTTCTCCTCCACAATGATCTTTGCATTTTTCCTGAAGTTGAGACAGTTTCCTACCCTTCTACAAGAAACAGGAGGGTTTTGTTTCTATTTCTGCCCAGAATCAATAGATATTTGCCTATATGTTAGGAAAGGTAATACCCCTTCTTCAGAGGCTTACTGCTTTTGCTTTAAGATAGCATGCCTGGGAAAGTGAGTGGGACTAGTGACTATTCCCAAGCAGCAATCACCTCCTGAACACCTTCACCACCAAGGGTACCTCCTCTGGTCTTCTGCCCTGGCCTAATCTATTTTTTTAAAAAATAAATTTATTTATTTATTTATTTATTTTTGGCTGCGTTGGGTCTTCATTGCTGTGCACAGGCTTTCTCTAGTTGTGGCCCACGGGGGCTGCTCTTTGTTGCGGTACGCGGGCTTCTCATTGCAGTGGCTTCTCTTGTTGTGGAGCACAGGCTCTAGGTGCGCTGGCTTCAGTAGGTGTGGCACACAGGCTCAGTAGTTGTGGCTCGCGGGCTCTAGAGTGCAGGCTCGGTAGTTGTGGCGCACAGGCTCAGTTGCTCCGCGGCATGTGGGATCTTCCTGGACCAGGGCTTGAACCCATGTCCTCTCTATTGGCAGGAGGATTCTTAACCACTGCACCACCAGGGAAGTCGCCCCTGGCCTAATCTTTCTTGTGAGCACCTAGCGGGGCCTATGGATAAGAGCTTGCAAGTGGGTATAAACTCTCTTATTCCAACCTGACACCCTAGCCCACATTTGGCTTGTAAGATTTTATTAAAATTTTAGCTGATTTCTTCTTACCTGCTTATATGGCAGCCACCTCTCTCCCCCATGCTTTGCCCAAGATGAAACAATTCACATGTTCTGTCTCTCCTTGGAGGGGCTTTCTCCTCTTGTAATTCCCTTATTTAATTGCCTCATGACCTCACATCTCTGATTAGCTGAAGAAATTTATGATTTTGTAGATTATATGACTCCTTCTCATTTTTAGAACAGGATTGATGTTCTTAGATGCTTTCTACATTGTACCCCAAAATGCAAATTCCCACCATGGTCATGAAGGTGTAGTCCCAGAGATGGCTTGCAGGATTTCCACTCATGGTCCAGTGAAAAGAACCAGTCACACAGTCACACTTAACTTCAAAGCATTCTGGGAAATGTAGTATAGTCATGTGTCCAGGAAGAAGAGGAGAATGGATTTCAGTGAATAACCAGCAGTTTCTGTCACCATGCTCCAAACAAGTGAAATCTAAAATGATTCTGGGCTTGGAGCAATTGGGCATCACTGTAAAACTGTGAGGTTTACTGGCCCCATCTTGGAGGTTGTCCTGTCAAGATGGTAAGAAGTCTGAAGGACCATCTTGTCATGTGTGTCCCATGATCATACGATGGAAATGTGCAGAGGGTTCTCTCCACTTCCATGCACATCTGGGCTCCAACTCCATTGGGGCCAGAATGGATCTTGTGGGAGAACAATTTCTTGAAAGCACTTGGGTTCCTAATCCTGCTGTGTTTATTAACCATCTGTGCACCTTTTAAAAGAATACAAATGCCAGGGCTTCACTCTAGATACTCTGAAGGAAAATCTTTGGAGGAAAGACTCAAGCATCTACAGTTTTTGAAGAAAGGCTTCCTGGATGATTCTTTTGTCCAGTAGCTTTAGGTACCTCTGGGCTAGGTTGTGGTAGAAACCAAAGCAATATAATTGAAATCCCATCATCCAGTTTTGGCATCCTGCCTCCAGGGTTGATTTGGTCCTGGCCACTAGCCCAGCAGGCAAGCAGGTAAGCTCAGTACTGAAGCCAAGTGTTTGTCCTAAGCCATCCCAGGAAGTGACAGCTTCTACAGTTCAATGTACCTGGGCTTATTCTTTGTTAATGGGTGATGTAGGATATTGGTGAAAGTTGGCTGGAGCACCTTCCAGGCTCTAATCTTCACCATTAGGCTCTTTGGAGTGGAACTTGGGAACCTTGATTCCCTGCTTGGCCTAGGTTGGAGCAACCCCAGAAATATTTTCTAAGGAAGTCTAGGCCTTGGTAAGATGTGTGGGGCCTTTCTGGCCAGATGTGAATGGTGAAGAGACTGATATTTCACAAAAGGATGCCATCAGGCTCTTAGCCCTACTGGCCTTGCAAACCCCAGGTCCTTGCCAGAAAACTCACCCCAAACCCTCTGCAGGCTTCCTCTATCTCAGTCAGGAAGAGGCACATTCCACTGACTTATTCTTGCCTCTAGGCAGGGCTGCTAGATCAGGTCACAGGGATCGTGCCCCGTGCACAGCCCCCATGGGAGGTTGGGGGTTGGAGAGAGGAAAGTCCACTCACCCTGCTGTGCACCCTGTCTCAGGGCCGATGCACCAGGAGAAGCCGGGCAATGAGCCCTATTCCTCATTCAACCAAAGGTCCCATATGGCAGCAGCGGCCTTGCCTGTAGCTATGATTAAGCTTATACCTGGATAGGGCTGGGCCTCAGAAAGATTAAGCTTATACCTGGATAGGGCTGGGCCTCAGAAAGCTAAGCCTGTGTGTGGCCCATGATGCCTTTTGCTTAGCTGTATTCCATTTTCATTCCAAGAGAGGCAATGTAAGAAGCAGTAGAAATGCTGGATCCAGATTGTCCGGGTTCAAATCCCACCTCCGCGACTTACTTGCCGTGCGCTCTTAGGAAAATTATTTGACTTCTTTGTGCCTCAGTTCTCTCAACTGACAAACAGAGATAATGATATTATCAACCTCATGGGTTGTGAGAATTAAATGAATTACTATGTGTAGTGTGTTTAGAAAGTGCATAGAACACAGAATAAGTGCTATGTAAGTGTTAGCTGGTATGATGGTGTTAATGGTGAGGGTGTTATCGAGGACATTGCCCTGGACATCATGGGCCCCTTCCCCCTACGCCCCCCCCCCCAATATAACTTTTCTCTGAGGCATTTCTCTTAGACCCTGAGGCCAGAAAAATCTATGGTTGTCTTTAGCAGCAACCTGTTAGACACTGCAATTCCTGTTTCCATCTTTGCTTTGGGAGCTAAAATGAGCAGTTTCAGGCAAAATTAACCATTTGTAAAGGACTTTGGGGGATGGATTCTGTGTGCTCATTGTTCCTGACCCAAATACTTGAAATCATCCTTGATTTCTCTCTTTCACACCCTAAAACAAATCCTGTTGTTTCCTTCTTCAAAAGTTGTCCTGGTTCTGACCAGTCTTAACCCCTTCCACCACTGTAAGCCTTTCTTCAGGACTAATGTGGTGCAGGTGCTTAGTTGGGTCTCTGCTTCCACCCTGGCCTCTAAACCCTGCTATTCTTATAACAACCACTGTGGCCTTTACGAATATAAGCAAATTCACAACACTCCTCTTCTTTCAACACTTCAATTACCTTGAGAAAAAAAAATCATGATTTGCACTGCCCCCATTGTCTCCATCCTTACCTGCCTCATGCTCTCTGCTCCAGTATATCAGCCTCCTCGTCCCTTTACTAGATGGTGCATGGCCAGGGTGGTGTTTTCTCCTTAGGATTCTTCCCTCCAGATCTTGCTGAGGCTTGCTCCTTCCCTCTGCATCTGAGCCTCTGCTCAAATGTCATCGCATCAAAAGCCCTTCCCTGGCCACCTTTTCTAAAAGAGCAACCTCCCATCCACCCTGGCATTCCATATTCTGCTTATTTTACATTATTTTTCTTCTCAACATTTACCACCACCTGTCATAAGTTGATTTTGTCTTTCCCCATTAGCATGTAATTTCCTTTTGGGTGAGGGCTTTATCCTGGTCAGCCCAGTGCCTAGAACAGTGCTCAGCACACAGCAGGGCTTGATAGAGTCATTAAAGAAATGACAGGCTGAGTGAAATGCTTCATTTTACTACGTCATCCCCATCTTCTCTGACCTAGTTTCTCCAAGGCTTGGAAGCAGAATGTAAAAATACACATGTTACACCAAGACAGAAGCAAAGAGACAGATCCAGGTAGAGAATACATAAGCTTTTCTAAGTGCTGGATGATTTCTCAGTGGAAGATTCTGTTGAGGAAGTGAATTGTGGCTGTCAGCAGGACGTTCTATGCTCTATGATTGATTAGAATACTCTAGTAACCCCAGCCTGCCTTCACAACACCGGTGGATGAACAGAGAGTTTGCTGCAGGAAGAAAGAGGCCCCTGGGCTGGGGATAAACATTTTAAATCACCATCCTTCTTTTCTCCTCTTTGGGAGCTACGAAGGCCATACTTATACGCTTGCTTCTGTGGAAGAAAGAACAGTATTAACTGGCAGAGGTGGAGACTCCTTCCAGCAATCCATGTTGTTAAAGATACTTCTTTAGATGGAAGGTGCTCTGGGATCTGTACCTTGAGTTGTGATCCTATTTTGGTAACAGAGTTGGGAGTGCAGTTCGCTCTTCTTCAGTCTTGGAGGTAGTGGTGTTTTCCTTTTTCAGTGCTGGCTGTAGGCAGTTGTATAAGACAAAGGTTCTACTGCAGCCGTTGGCTCCAGGATGCCCGGGGTGTGTGGGATGTTTGTCTGCTGGTGGTTTTCCCAAGGCGTTTGGACAGTGATACACATCAGCCATTCTCTTCCCTTAGTCCAGACAAGTGCACCTACACCATGGCTGAGCAGCGTCTCCGTAGGGGACCTGCCTTGTCGCAGACCCCACCTGAGCCCCTTAGAAAGCTGGAGGGAGGCACTTTCAAGCATCCTATGCACGGGAGAGCAGAAAATCTGATGCAGACCATGTGTGTCTTTTGCTATAGGAAAATGCAAAGCTGGTAGAGTGAATTAATTCTGAGACAGACAATAGAGTGGGGCCCCGGGCAGGGTTGTTCAGGAGACACAACTTTTTCCTTGGATCTTTTAGCAGAAGCAGCTCAGTTCTGAGCCCTCATAACTTCCGAAGATTTCTTGGAAGACTCTTTGTCTCTGCTCTGAGGGCAGTTAGAGAAAGCATCCAACTTTTCAGAACCTTCTGAAAAGCAGCCTTTTATATCTGAAAGAGGGCTCCTTGACCATAGCTGGACTTAGCAATGACTGCTGGGGACCCAGCACCTGCCTCTGTGGATCCAACTCATCAGGACATGTGTATGAGGAGGGAAACATTTCCACAAGGGAAAAATGCTATTAGTGGCCTTACTTTTGGCCTCTGCTTCTATTCACCTCCTAAAGTGATATGATTTCTCTAACGCTATAGCATACTATTTTCCTGAACCCATTTCTACCTCCTCCTTGTAAATAATTATATTCATGAAAAGGGGAAACCAATGAAAAAAAATTGGTCTTAATGTGGGGTAACTTATGAGCTGGGGGAACAGGCAGCAACTGCATTTTAGGAGCTATCTCTTGTAATTATCCACATTCGGAGATTTAAAACAAAAGCCACTACTGGCCTGTGCTGTTAGCTAATTGTCAGACAACAGACAAACACACCGCAGCCAGAAAAATCCCCACTGAATTTGGGCGGCTGATTTCTCTGGCAGCAAATGAAAGCTTTGGCTGTTGCCCCTGGCTAGCTGAGCAAGCCAGGACTGAGTCCACCGCGTGCCCCCCTCTGTGGACACTGCTGGCACAGCGTGTGTTGGGTGGGGGGAGGGAGAGGTGAGGACACCCTCACAATTTTAGGCAGCTGCACACCCATCCAGGGACACCACACCAGCATAATTCATCCCATACCTCCCAGCCAGGGTGATCCCAGCCTCAATGAACAACAGTTTGGAGGCATTGTTTACAAATCAATTTCCCCCTCTAAATAGGCTGTTATAAGAGTGGACCCTTCTGCTTGCCCAGCCTGGGCCCACCTGTCACTGGGACTTCCTAGCCAGTGGTCACACTGTATTGATCTTTTTAATCCCCTCTCTTTGAAACACAGAGCCAGCTGATGTGGAGCTCCTCAAAAGAAAGACTCTCCCACCGCCCCTACCTCTACAGGTAGCTGCATATTGGGGCTAATTTCCCACTAAAAAGTCTTAATTAGCTTATGGGGAGCCTGAAAGATCTCCCTTGTGTTTACAAGGTGAAAGGAAATGATGGATCTCAAATGCCCTAGTCTCTCTTTATCCATTTCTTGGTGGAAATCAGGTGCATTTTATTTTTAATTGTTTTGAGATAGGACTGGAGTTTTGAAGGTGGGTGGGGATACTGTTTCACTTTAGTGGTTGAACAGCGAGCGGAAGGGAAGAAAAATCCCAGAGACACCAACATTAGGCAAGAAACTTGGTGACTTATTTTCTTTTTTATTTATTTTTTATTTACACGAAATATCTGCAGTACAAAAATGTAAACTTTGATAGCTCATAATAATAAACTCTTTATGTACAAAAATACATTTTCATATGAATGAAGCATCTTGAATAAATTAAAGTACTCTCCAGCCCAGTGCCTGAATAGCTACGCAAGAGTCTCGGGTTCTTCCTAGAGCAAGCCTGCAGTGGTGGGGGTCGGGATCCATAATGCATGAAGCCCACTCCTTGTCTCTCCTTTTTAAGCCTTTTCATTGTATTGTCAGCCGGCTCAAACCGAATTTTCATGCTCGTTTTTCTTCATTAGAGTTCTACAAATTGTAAAATTGACTTTTCACCTCGTCTTCAGGGACTGATCTGTCCCTTTTCTAAATCACACTGAAGTGGTGGCTGGGGTCAGCTCTGAGCCAGCCACAAAGGAGGTTTTGTGGTGTTCAGAAAGTGCAAAAGGAAAGGCCGTCTAGGGGCGGGCAGGAGGGGCCCGGGGCTGAGGGCTGGAGAAACAGACTAAGGGGCAGCCACTGCGAGGGTGCAGCGACCTAACAAGCGGCTCAGGTATCCCCTACCCCTTTAAAGCTCCCGTTTCTTCTCTGCCTGGACCTGGGGTCCCAAGGCCACAACTGGGCCCCCACCTACTGTCCGTCGCCTGGGGGAGGGGGACGGTAACGGTATTCAAAAGGGGCCCTAGTGGTAAGGGATGAAACAGGGCGTCGTGTGGAGCAAGTCTTTGGGCAGGCCCGGGAAGGAAAAAAGGGGGTCGCCAGGGCCATAGGTGAAGTCTTCGGAGGCGGCGGGGCTACTGGGGTCAGAGAGTGGCGAGGCGGCAGCAGCGCAGGGGGAGGCGGCGGCCCCGGAGCCCCAGGACTCCGCGTCGCTGGCGGGGCTCGGGGGCCCGGGGAGGCAGGGGGCACACTGCGGCGGCAGGAGGCGCTCTCGGGCACCGCCCCCGGGCAGCCCCTGGTCGGCCAGGCGCAGAGTCTCGGCCAAAGCCCAGATGTAGTTGTAGGCGAAGCGCAGCGTCTCGATCTTGGTGAGCTTGGTGTCGTCGGGGAAGGAGGGCAGCACGCTGCGCAGCGCGTCCAGCGCCGCGTTCAAGTTGTGCATGCGGTTGCGCTCGCGGTCGTTGGCCTTGACGCGTCGGCTCCTGCGCAGCGAGTGCATTAGCGCCTCGGAGCGCACCCGCGCGCGGCCCCTGCGCCGACGCCGCTCCTGCTCGTCGTCCTGCGCACGAGGAGTGTCCGACGACCCGGGAATCCCGGTTGAGCCCTTGCGGGCCGTCATGGGCGGCCCCGAGGCGGACGTGGGCTGTTGGAGCCTGGCACAGTCCTCCTCGTCGGTGAGGAAGCCGGACAGGTCGCTGGTGCTGCTGCTGCTGGCGCAGTCGAGGTCCGAGAGGCAGGTCTCCAGAGGGGCTGGCATCGTGGCGTTGTGCAGGATCGATGGACAGCTAAGAGGGCGCTTAGAGGGCAGGAGCCCGGGCTGAGGGCAGGGCCGTCGGGGCGCACTTACGTTCCGGATGGCCCGGGTCTACTCTGTGCCGGCTGCGGGAGCCAAGGGCTGGAAGGGCGCAGGGGCGCACCGGGAACTTGGCCTCAACTCCTCGCCTCGCCTCGCCTGCAGGGGCCACGCTCCCGCCGGTCTCCCGAGTGATCTCGCCGGCGATCAGATCAGCTCGTGTGAGTACCGAGTGTGGCACACGACCGGCCTCAGGACCCCTTAAGTACTCGGCGCAACAATGGGCGCCCCCCTCCCTAGCCACCTCCGCCCCCGAGGCAGCCCCCGTGAATGGAGCTTGGCGGCAGGTCAGCCCCGTGCGGCGCCCGGGTATTTGCATAATTTATGCTCGCGGGGGGCCACGCCGCCCCTCCCCCCTCCCGGAGCGTGCCCGTAATTACCGCGGGCCAATCGGCGGCTTTGCGCGGCCCCGGGGCGGTCTCCGGGCTAACCCGGGCGGCCCGGGCGTCTCTAGGCAGTGAAACGGAGGCGGGGGCGGCCGGCGATTAGCCGCCGAGGCACGCTCCTCCAGGGGCGGGCCGGGAGCCCCTAGCTGGGGTGGGATGGGGAGGCGGGGCGCTGGGCGGAAAGTGTGAGCCGCGCAGCGAGTTGCGAAAACCTGGAGCCCGCTGGGAGCCTGGGTTCCCTCCCTCTCTCAGGCTGCTGAGTGGCTGCGTGAGTTTGGGCTAGTGATTTGACTTCACTTTCCCTATCTGTAAAATGGGGCACAAGTCTACCCTGTTGAGGATGATGTAAGATGATGTTCTTGGGACACTTGGCAGGGCGCTTTTGTGACCAAGCGCCCCAGGAATGGTTGCGAGATGCAGCGCCCTGGGAACCCGGGGAAAACCCTATTTAAGAAAACCAGAGAGTGGCCGGGTGTGGCTCAAAGGGCAGAGCGCGGAGACAGGCACGTCTGCTTAGTCCAGGTTGGTGAAGAAGTAGGGGAATGGCTCTATTGACCTTCACCTAGGGCAGGGTGCGGGCGCGCCTGGGGGGCAGCGAGGAAAGCGAAGGCATGGATGCTTTCCCAAGTTGGGTGGCGTCTTGGCCGAACCCCAGTAACCCTCCAACTACCCTCCGCCCACAACACTGTCCGAAGATTCTTAAAGTAACAGAGGCATGCGAATCCCCTTCCCTCCGGCAGCCCTCGCCGCTTCCCCCAACACCCACCCTCACCACTCTTTGTGCTGCGTCTCTTGGAGCGGCGCTTGCAGCCTCTGAGACCCCCTCAGGTTCGCTAGCCAGCGAGGCTTTCCCGCCCCAGGAGAGACGATAGCAAACACTCAGTGGAGCCCCTCTCCCCCCATCCCCTCTCCCTCTTAGTGAGGTAAAAGCGCCCGTCCCAGCAGAAGGTTTCCACTCTGCATGTTAGGAGTAGCTTCTCTCTGGTCACCAATGCTGGCTCTGGAGCGATAGAGACCCAGACACCCGCAACTTTGTGCTTAGGGGAAAATAGTCACGAAGGAACAGCACCAGATTATGGGGGTGGGGAGTTAAAAACAAAATGAACACCTTCAGAAAAGTTTCAGCCTCCTCACCATATCTCAGTGGTGGCCTTGGGCCTGGTGCCTGACCTGTCCTCAGAGCCCGAGTGACTCTGTTTGGGACACTGTCCCTTTCTGAAGGGATGCCATCTGGAGGCAGATTCCATCTTGGGTGGCTGACCAGTGCTTGTCTTTTTTTTTTTTTTTTTGCTGCACCCCACGGCTTGTGGGATTTTAGTTCCCCAACCAAGGATCAAACCCGGGTGCTTGGCAGAGCACGGAGTCCTAACCGCTGGACTGCCAGGGAATTCCCTGACCAGTGCTTGTCTTCCAGCTCACTGGACTCGACTCAGCCCTCCCTTCCCCGCTGCTGCACCCCACACATACTTGAACCTGAGGGGAAGGCTGGACATGTATACATGGGCTCTAACAGGTTTGCTAGAAGTCACAAAAGTGACTTTAATCAGCTTAAGCGAGAAAGGGAAATTGGTAGGTAATACTGGGCATCTCAAAGAACCCAAAGGCTGCTGGCATTTGTGTGATCCTTTAGGAGCCCGGAGTCCTCACTCTGCTTTTTGCCCTGTCTCTCTCTCCCTGTATCAGCTTCCCCATGGACCCAGCACGTTCCCACCAGCCTCGACCTGATGATACCTCTGGGCCCCTATATTATTTTCTTGAGACTGCTGTAATAACTTCCCACAAACTAGGGGCCTTAGAACAACAGAAATTTATTCTCTCACAGTTCAGGAGGCTGGAAGTCTGAAATTAAGGCATCAGTATGGTTGGTTCGTTTTGCAGCTCTGAGGGAGAATCAGGTCAGTGCCTCTTCTAGCCTCTGGTGACTCCTGGCAACACTTGGCATTCCTTGGCTTCTAGATGCACCACTTCAACGTCTGTATTTTTCTCCTTTGTGTTTCTGTGTCTTCTTTCCTGTCTCTTGGCCACTTGAATTTAAGACCCACCTTTATCCAGGATGATTTCATCTTGAAATCCTTACCTTAATTCCGGCTGCAAAGACCTTTGTTCCAAATAAGTTCACATTCTTAGGTTCTGGGCTGACATATCTTTTGGGAGCCACTATTCAACATACTACAGCTTCTTTTCCAAATTACTAGAAGAGAGAATCTGTTTGGTCAAGGGAACAGAGTCATCCGAATCATTTATCATTTCTTGACTGCCTTGCCCCTGAAGGTCCTTCCCATTGAGGAATGTGAATGCATGAACACCTCTCTCCCCATTCCTGGCAGTTAGGGTGTGGCCATGTGATTTAAGTGGGTTAATTGCATGCCCCACTTGGAACTTAGGCTCTGAGCTGGTGACAGTTCAGAGTACACTTGTGTTGTAGCAGCAGCTTAGAAGGGCAGTGGCCAGTGGTGGCAGAGGTGGCCAGGAACCAGTGGGTGTCCTGACCTAGCTTTTCCCTGAGTGTTTTCAGCTGTGGTTCTGCACCTTCTTCCCCCCACACCCCCATTTTCCAAGCCTGGTTCTCCAGCCTACCCACTGATTGCATGAGAACCTCCATAGTAGGCCTTTTCCGGTAGGGCTTTTTTGCTTGAGTTGGTCAAGCTTGATGTCTGTGGTTTGCTAAATAAGGCACCAAGTTAAACACTAAGGTTGCCAAAGCATAGAGAAAGAGGCAACCCATATGCCATATTGCTTGCCTATTCTGGGCCAAGCACTGTGCTAGACACTAGGGTGACAGGGGGGAAAACCTGGCTGATGGGGGGCCATCGGCTCTGAGTCTCATAAGCCTAGGGTTCAAGGTCGGCAGGACCCTTGGAGTTCATTCATCCATCTGCTACACCTTGTACATGAGAAACTGGGGCAGCAGATGGGGAGGTCTTTTCTCCAGGTATCCCAGGGATTACTGGTGGTCAAATTAGGACCAGATTCAGGGGTCTTTTCAGCCCCCATTCCATGTTTTTCCATCACAATTAATCAGTAAATACACAGTAAACACCTACTGCATGCCACATGCATGGTGCCAGGTGCTCTGTGGAGAGTCAGGCAGAGCTATAGTCTTGGGGCAGGGGAGACGTGGCCACAGAAAGGTGACCTGCCACTGGCTGAGAGAAGTGCTGGGGGCCCACTAAGGGAATAGATCTGAAGAGCACTGTGCACCCGCCAAAGAGAAGGGGATGGTCAGGGAAGGCTTCCTGGGAGAGGGGGACTTGAGAAGGCCTCGAAGGGTAGATGGGATGTGAATAGACAATCTAGGTAGAAGGTAGGGGTAAGGATGACTGTGGCAGCCAGTCTGAATGGGGCTTCTTTGGGGGTCTAGTTGATGAGGATAGGGGACAGTTGTGATGGGCCTTGAATGGCCATGGCGACCTTTCTCCTTCCTTTGTGTCTCCTCTCCTGCTGCTTCTTTCTGAGCAGGGCTGTCACAGTTGTTCCAGTGGTTTATTGCACAAGGGCATCCAGGGCAAGTCGGGGCTAAAATCTAGCTTCTCCAGCACTTGCTAAGCCATGCTTTTCACATGTGCACAAAGGCACCTCATGAGCTAGCGGTGACTCTGTGCTCTCTCCTGCCTTTGTCCCCCACCTCTGCCAGAGCCTTACTGACCTGACCAGGCAGGCGTCTTAGCCTTGCCCTGTCTGCTCCTGGCTTTGGGACAGTGCATGGGGCAGCTCCTCCTTGGACATTAGTGCCTGTCCCTTGTGTTTTGAATAAGTAAGTGCATCTGAGGCTTGGGGGCCCTTCCTACAAGTGACCCACTAAGGATGGAGCTGAACCCTGGGAAGATGAGAATGAGATGGTAGCTTAGGCTCTGAACTGCTCTCTATGAGGCTCAGAGCTTTCTCCTTGAGAGAAAACTGCTGGGCCCCTTATAGGAGGACATATATCCTTGCTGGGGGAGCTAAAAATTTCCCTTACCCCCATAATCCCTTGGAGCCTAGTACAGAGCACATCTGTGGAAACCCTCATTCTCAGAGCACAATAGGATATGATGTGAGCATGTAATAAAACCAACCACAGCAGGCACCGAGGTGGTGAGGGCTGAGCCAGGCGTTCTGGCTGCCTGATGTGTGAGCCATTCAGCTGCCAATGTGTGGGGGGCGGAGGAGGTGGGGTACAGATATTCCAAAGGACTGGATTAAGCCAGAGTTTCTCACACTGTGGTCACCTGAGGTGGTAGTGATGATGGAGGGCCCCACCCCGGATGCCCAGAATCATAACCTCTGGAAATCTGGACCACATACTGAAGTCACTGTTGACTTATACCTAGAGCCTCTGTTTGCCCCTCATATTGGAACAGATACCTTGCTTTAGCATCCACCCTTCTATCCTGTGCTTGCCTAAGCCCTTGAGGCAGCTTGGGCGTGTTCCTGTGACACCTCAGAGGAAGTCCAAGTGATGCCAAGACTGGGGGTCCTCCTGCAACTTTGCCTGCCTGTCTGACAACTGGGGGCATAAGGAGAGAGGAGAATCCTGGAAAGGCGTGCTGGTGCACACCAGAAGGTGAATACCTGTTCAAGGCGGCTCTGGAGGTCTGACTCAAGACTACTGTCGAACCAGCAGGGAGGTGATTTCGGTTCCTTCTTGAGAGGATCTTTCTGATGTCAACACACTGGTGAAGGGAGCAGCTTTCTGGAGAGATGGGAGAGAGAGGCTCTCAGTGTTGAGCAAGTCATCCGATGCTTCCAGAGTCTTTTGAGATTCTTGGTGTATTTTTTTTTTTAGTGAACAAAGGTCAAAATAGGAGAAAATAGTGGCAAATTATAAATGTTTATATGTAATAGATTAGTGTGGTTAGCACATAAAAATACAAAGCAGTCTGTGCTGTTCCCAAGACAATTTCTGGATTTTAAGTGAACATTAAATTATAGTGCCTGTAGACATGAAGATCCAGGGGTGGATCAGATTTAAATTTGTGGTTGCCCATCTTCCTCCTCCAGTCCCTGTCAGTGTCTCAGTGACCACGTGTAGACTTCAATCACAGTTAGTACCCGCAGCCCACAGCCCTTTTGAGGGCATGAGGCTGAGCCAGGTGCCCCCCTTGCCCATCCTCCCTTTCAGTTGTCATAAACACATAAGCCCAAGGTTGAGCAAACTATCTTTTAGAGGTGCTGTGTTAGGAATGAGGCTGAGGTGCTGGGATGGTCATCTGCATGTGTTGGAGTGGGGAAGGACATTATTGCATTTTGTAATTTCCCTCCAAATTGTTTTAGCTGAGATTGATTATTCCCCATCCACTCCAATTGATTAGACAGAATATTAAGAGTGTTGTGGTACCTCCATGTATCTGAATGTTGTGAGGTTACAGGCAAAGTTCTTTTCTCACAGTATTACCTAAGCTCTCAGGGGCAGTTATGACAGGAGAGGTGAATGGTGCTGGTACCTCACTAAGCCGCTCATCCATCCGGGTTTGGCCATGGACAGTGCACAGCACTGAGTTTATAAGGTCACTGGACAGTGCTGAGGTCCACAGGCGTGGCCTGGATGGGAATTTTTACACAAAGTAAAGCTATGGCGAGGGCCACCCTTTCTAAACAAAATTGCTCCATTTCCATCATCCTTTTCTTTCTGGAGCTACCTGGGGGGAGGGGACAGCACTGGTTTTGTGGGTGGCATTTTGGAAAGAAAATGTCATAATCTTTTTAGGAAAAAGGAAGGAAAGGTGCAGCTATTCAAGAGGACGGGATGAAGGATGATGTGGGCCCCAGAGGTGTGCAGTGTTCCTTTCAGTCGTTTAAATACACCCGCAGATATGCGTTTCCATCTGAGAGAAGCAGGGTGGGGTTGGGGGAATGGAAAGGAGAAACAATTCCCTATTTTCTTTACTGATGACCCATGACAGTTGTGGAAGGGGGGGGCAAAGGGGGGGAACAAGGCAGGAGGGGGGAAACAGAGGGGTCTTTCAGTGACAGAGCAAGGAAAATGGCAAATTATCCATGGTTTCCAGAAATCCGTGGAGGCCCCTTCGGCCCCTGCCCTGCTAAATACAGTGCCGGCTGTATGCATTTCCCACCTCGGAGATGTCTGCTTGAATATTCTTTGGCACTGTGCGCTGACGTGTTTGGTTGTGTACAGTCTGCCTACGTGTGGGATGAATCTTGGCCTCCAGGGGAAGTCCTGGTACAAATCTACTCTATTCTAGTGCTGTGGAAGAAATGCCCTCCAAAGACATGCTGGGCAACTCTGCAGCAGATAAATTCTTTCCACAAGAATTTTTCAAATTCGAATGGAGTTAGTTCTCAAGCCTGTGTGTGGGGCAGGGGGACAATGCATGCTTGGGGTGGCCCCAGGTTTGAAGTGCGTTTTTTAGTTTGGGCCAGTCTTGGGTGAAACAATGTCCTTTTTGTGCCCAGAGTAGAGTGGGGGAGGCGAAGGGGATGTGCACACTTATGCAGGGAGGGCCGGCACCCTTGAAATGAAGAAGGAACAGGCAGAAGGTGCTCACCCCCGCCCCTCCTCAGCTGTGAGGCCTGCAATCATTCTCACATCAGCTGCTTGAGGCTACCAATCAATCCAGAACCTCCTTCAAAGCCTCTGAATTTTGCTTTTGTAGATTTTTTGAAGTCAAATCTTCTGGGCTTAGATCAACACACACACACACACACACACACACAACGTAACCCCTGCTGTCACTGTCACTAGATTTAGCTCCCCAAATCCAGGCTGCACCTGCCACAGGATATTGCTAAAGCCAGAGTTAATTTCACTGAGCAGTTTCATCTTGGTCCACTTCATGTTTTTGAATTCTTAAGAACGTCTTCAGTTGAGATTAAAAAAATCACCCCCCACCCAAGATGCTTGTGAGTCAAGTGTGGGAAAACTGTGTGATGCGTGAGTGTATTCTCTTCGGTGTGTACAAAAGAAGTCGCAGGGAGATTCATCCGAACGGAATTTAACTATTGAGTTAGGGAGAGTATTCAGATATAAACACAGAGAATGGAGAAATAGCTGAAGTGTTTGCCTTTTTGCTTTTCTCTACCTTAATGCTCGGCTACATAAAGTCACGTTGGGTTCGAACACAAATGCATTTTGTTTGTAGTAATTAAAATGTTTTAATGAGACAACCATAAAATCCACCATTAATTATTTTATTTCAAACACTTCTGCCTTCTTTTGAACCAGGTCTATTTAGAAATAGTTTAGAGAGTAGCCTGCAGTTTTATTCTTTCCTCTGCATTATACACAGGAGTGGAGAAGTCATTTATAAATAATTACACAATGTTTTGGGTCTTTGGGCTTGTATAATATATCAAAGCGATTAGTACACTTATTGTTCCATTGTAAATGCTTTTTTTCTCCTTTCAGTTTCACTTGCCTTGTCTTCTAGCTAAACCTTTTTCTGGAAATCTTTTGTCTTCTTCATTCTTCTTGCTTGTTACAGTCCAGGAGCATTCTTCTTATTCAAACACTCGCAGCAGGGGCAAAGAAAGTGACTTCGGCCGCATCTTAAGTTTTACCATAACTTTCTGGCATTTTCTTTTCTTTCAGTTTTCCCAGACTACCTAGGGGCAATGAAGAATTATAACATACATGAATTATTGGTACTTCCCTCGAGTTAAAGGGGGTAAGAAAGTGCCTCATTTTCTATGCCCCCGAGGGCCATAGCGAGCCGGCGGCGGCTGAACAATGTATCGATCGCTTTGCATCTCTTTGGGACGCCGGCCGCGCCCGAGGCCCCACCCTCGCCGCCACTGCCGCAGCGGGTCTGCTCCGGCCCCGGACAGCCGGCCTTCCTCGACTTCTTTCATGGAGCCACAAATAAAGACTCTTTGGCTGGAAGAAAGGGGTCTTCTTCCTCGCGCCGGCGACCGTGGCGCCGCGGCTCCGTCCACGGCGCGGGGCTGGGCGGGGGCGCATCCCTGAGCGTGCGCGCGCGCGTGGGGCTGTGCGGGCGTCAGGCTCCCGGGCGCGCGGCCTCCGACTCCCCTGCCAGGCCCGCTCGCCTCCTGAGCCGCGTGAGGGGATTAGGGCCGCACGAGAGGCGACTGCGCCGCGGCTGCCGGCCACGTGAGGAGAGACGTGGCTTCAAAGGTCCCCACCCAACTAATCCTTGTCATCCGGTAGGCCTGCCGCGCCGCGCCAGCCCCGCGCCTGGCCCTGGGGCTGGCTCGCGGCCCCAAGACGACCACCTGTCCCCTCCCCAGCCGGCTCCGGCGACCCCGGCGAGTTCGGGGGCGGCCCCCCCGCGCCCACCGCGCCTACCGCGCCTGCGCAGCCGCGGGAGCCGTGGTCCACTTAGGACCCTTCAGATGCTCTCCTGGAGAATAAGGACGAAATCGGGGAATACGGGTGTTAGCATTAAAATAGGGCCAACAAGAAGACAAATGATAAAAGATGCGCCCAAGAAAAAATACGGGCGAAGAAAACCCGCGGGAGAGGTCCAGCTCTCCCCGCTGGGGCGTCTTCCAGGCGGGAGGGCGTTCTGTCACTCGGTCCCCCCTCCCCGCCGGCCCCCGCCCCTCTGCCCGAGGAACACGTCGCAATCTGTCAGGCCCTCGGCCCTGTTTCCATATGAAGGGCGCGCCGGCGCCTTGGGAGCGATGAATGGCCGCTCGCGGTCGGGCGGGCGCACACGCCCCCGGCCCGGGCTGGATTTGGCCGCATTTGCATAGCAGGTGCTGATCCTTGTCCATTCTTACTTAAAGAAGTTTTAATATGGGATAAATTACCAGGAATTAGGAGCAGGCGTGGGCGGGAATAAAGGAACCGTGTCGCCCGTCTTCTTCCCGCTGCCTGGCTCGGGGAAGGAGAGAACTATTCAGTGAGATTCAACTTTTAAAAGTCGTCTCCTCAACAAGCCACAAACCCCCGAAAAGGAGTGGAGAGAAAACAGGAGAGTACTTTCAACGATTTGATTTTAGAATCTGTTCTGCTGCGAGTAAAGCAATAATCCCAGGGATAATAATACGATTAGCGCTCAGAGATCTTTGAGTCAGAAAGTCTAGTCGAGTTTAAAACGTTAATCCTGACCCTAATCCGCCCAGTTGGCGGTGTGGAAGTGCTGTGCCACGAGACTTTGTTTTCTTCCCCTACTCTTAAAGAAACATCGGGCGAGGCCCACCTCGGCCCATTTCTTGTTGAGGAGGAGGGCACACCGGCTCTGGACCACCACCAGGCACCAGCCAGGGCTTCCTCTGGGCAGGGGTGCTAGCTCCCCCTTTCCTTGGGGAAACAGGGCCACATGGCTGTGCCGGCCTCTGGGGTTCATTCCATCTGTCTGGAATCTCTCAAAGCCTTGGAGCAAAGTGGAATTTTGAAGAGATGGGATTTTGAAGAGACAGTGATTGGGGCAGGCTCATCATCGACTTGGTCCTGTCTCCCAGCCTCCTTTCAGCCAGACCCAAAGCTATCTTCTTCAGAGGGAAGAGGTGTTCAGGGTCTCAGGGACTGGAGAAGGGGAATGGCTGCCTCACCCTCCAGCCTGTCAGGTGTGGGTCTGCTTATCATCTTCAAGGGAGAAGCGTCTGGAGTCTGGGACCCTTGAGGGGTCTCCAGATACTTGGGGGACTGAGAAGGGGCCACGGTGAAGATACTGCTGCCCGCATGCTCTCCCCACCAAGATGCTGTCAGACTTACCGTCAGACATGCTGTCAGGCAGCATGGGGACAACAGGCTGCCTGCTCTCTGAGGGGGCAAGTGCCAAGGCTTTCATCTTCCTTGCCCTCTGTCTGAGGAGCTTTACTCCTTGTCTCTCAGTCCCACACTTTGCTTTTTAGAGCTCAGCTCGCTCTGACCTCTGGTGTTTTCTCTCTCCTTGCCCAGGTTGACCCCACTGTGGGGCAGAATCGCACCTGGGACGGTGCAGGCAGGCCTCTGGCTTGCCCCAAGCGCTTCCCAACATGCCTGCTTTTCCCGGAAGAAAGTGTGAGATGCCCAAACGGACCATATGGTTTGGAGCGAGAGCCTTGGAGCCCACAGACAATGGGGAAGTGAGAGGCCCAGGTCAGTGGCGGAGCTCGCGCGGCTGCAAACCTCTCTTTCAGCTTAATGAAGCTGTTGTCTGGGGGTAATGATGCAAATGCCCCGGCCCTTTCTCGCCTGCGATAGTCTAGAACGTGATTTGTCATACAATCTGAATCTTTGGGAGGACTTTAGACAGAACCTCCCCCAAAGATGGAGATGAGCCATATGTGCACTTTGCATCTGAAGTGGGGGTGGGGACAGCGGGAGGAAGGACGCCGCCCACACCGACTTTCCAGAAGGACAGTGTTCTGACAGCCTGGAAGACCCGGTCCAGGTCCCGATGAGCCCAGTGCTGCCTGACCCCAGGAGGCTCGTGAATGGGTGCAGCACCGTAATATGTAAAGACAGATTAGCAATGTGTGTTGGAAAAAAATGGGGAGGATCTGGATAGTCCGAGTGGGGTGGTCATTGTTTGCCTCATTCCTTTTCCCCCGTGCTGCATGGTGAGGATGGAGGAGGGGCCATTCTGGATGGAATGCTCACTTAATAACAGTGCTTAGATTTCACTGTGCTGAGTGCTCCAGCTGATGCTAATTGGGGCCAGGATGAAACTTCAAAGAGTATTTCTGAAACAGAAATAGTAAAAGAGAAGCAGAGACCAGGTGCCAGGCATCCTGGGCCTGGGGCAGGTTGGGGTACATACGAACTAAAGTGAGAAAGACAAGCAGGGAAAGTGTGAAAACCAGCTCCTACTGTGTGCGTATGCGAAGGAGAAAGCAGGCGTTTCATTGCACCTCCAGCTCGGGCACTGTGGGTCCCCCCAGAGTCTGGGCACAGAAATATATTACTCATGATCAGTCTAAGCGAAGTGGATTGCTGTGGAATGCATCTGTCTAACAGCCTTGTTTTGTTGGATGCATTAGAGAAGCACCAGTGGCCCCAAATGACCCTAATAACAGCAGTGACAGTGTGGGGCATGGGGGGAAGGGTCTGTGGGATGGAGCCCACCCTAGAAAAAAAGAGAGCAGGAGAAGCAAAGATAACGTGAGTGCACCCGCAGCCCTTCCTCATCTTTAGGGGAGTGGGGAGTTGGGTTGCACACTTCTCTGGGATTACTCCACCTCTTGTAACCCAAGAGTTGGTCCACAGGTTGGCATCGCAGTCCCAGGCTCTGCTGGGGGCTCAGCCGCTGAGCTCGCAGAGGGCTTGCTCGGTGGGTATCTGTTCACTCATTCTGTGGCAGTGTAACCTTAGGAGATAAAATGGGATGGGGTGGGAAATGGAGGCACCTTATTCCGAGGGGGAGAGGTCCTTAATTACCCTTGCTAGCTAGGGGGGGCGGTCAGGGCAGATTGAAATCCTGGTCACGCTTTCGCCACCTATCACTTCCATGGCCACAGGTTAAGTTGTAGGCAAGCTCTGCCAAAGCCCTGGCCACAGGGTACTCTGTCTGCGCCCTCAGACGCCTCCAGCCTCCTCTCTGGGCACTGAGAGAGAGAAGAGGGGGGAGTTACCACAGTAACAACACCAGCTCTCAAAGCCCAAGCCACAAGCTGCTCACTGCAACACCTGTTACCACCGGGGGGGGAGGTGTGTCCTGGAGTGGGAGCTGGGAGGTGGCTGTCCTGGAGTCCAGGGCAGGCTGGAGGTGGGGGACGCCGGGAACCCAGTGGGACTGGATTTTCTGCTCATTTGAGGGCTATGCAGAAAGCTTTGTTTAGAAAAATGGGAGTCTTTCTAAAACATCCCAATCTCCTTTCTTGCTTTAACAAATATGTGCCAGATGCCATTTACATGCACGCAGGAAATGGCCAGGGTCCTCTTTACTTCTGAATCCATTGTCATCATCATCATCATCATCATCCATATAGATACAAATAATATTTGTGAACAACTTTTGTGAGTGGGACACTGAGCTGCACTCTCAATATGCATGATTTTATTACTCACAAGTCTGTGAGATGTATGTTTTTATTTGCCTTTTTTTCCTGCCTTTTAAATATGAAGAGACTGAGGCTTAAGGAGGTTAAGACACATGCCCGAGGTCGTGAGGTCGGCAGGCAGGAGAGTCAGAAATGGAACCCAGGGCTCTCTGGCTTCAGTGCCCATGACGTTGACCACTCATCATCCTCCTTCTGTCCCTTTCTTCCTTTCTGTGAACGCCCACTCTGTGGCAGCTCCACCTAGGGTCTGGGGACACGGAATGGAAACCACAGCCCTACTCTGTAGGGAGGGGTGGCTGTCGCAGGTGTGGAGGTGAGGGACATTGATTCGAATGTATTTTAGAGTGTGAAGTGTGTGCCCTGCTCTTGCATATGTGTTCAACTTCCCAGCTCCAGGAAAGTCTGGGCCGAAGAGAGAATGAATCAGGTGTGAGAGGTTTAGCTTTGCATGGTGCAAGGCTGTGTGCTTCTGAGGGGAATGTGTCTAAGGTGCGTCTCTCTCTAGGCATGGGGACATTTCCTGACTTGGCTGGACAGAGCACATTTCTGACTTGGGCCTGACCCCCATAGGATGGTTTTGTGTCATGCCCAAACCCACAGCACTCTCTGAATCACGCCTTTTGTGCCAGAGGAGACCTCTGCACCTGCTAGAGTTGGAGATGTCTCTTCCCCTTATGAGAGAGAGCTGTGCAAACGTGCTTCTCTAAGCAGTGGACACGGGCAGCCTTTCCAGTCCCAGACAGAGAACAGACATCCCCGGAACACTCATGGGGGCGGGGAAGAGGAGGGACTCCTCAAAGCAGAGTGGGGGGTGAGCGGTTGCTGGGGACAAGGCACACCTGGGTGGGTGACCACCAGCAGAAAGAGACCTGGGACTGGTTGCAGGGAAAGCCATTTGCAGTAACAGAGGCCAGAAGCGCACCTCCATTGTTCCCAGGAAATGACCCACATGGCATGTTTAGGGTGGGAATGTGAGGGCCCCTGCCCTCCTCTCAGACCCTCAGCAGCCCTCTCAGTTGCTCCCCGCCATCCCCTAAGTCCTGACTCTGCCCACTGAGCACTGGCAGTGGGTCTAGCTGAAGGTTGGGTGTAGAAGAAGACCCCACTCCTGCCCTCAAAGAACTGGTAGTCTGTCTGGGAGTCGGAACAGAAGCATGCAGAGCAGCCAGCGGTCAGCATTTGAATGCAACTCTGCCTGTATGCGCTCACCCGCTCAGCCAATCACCCGCCAGTCATTTATGGAGTGCCTCGCAGGTGCAGGGGTCGCTGTGTGTAGTGCTGGAAAACCCAACAGAGCTGCTCTTCTGGAACTTACTTTCCAACAGGAAAACAGACCACAGTCACAAAAATGAAGAAACATTTAAGATGACAGCAGGTGGTAACGAGTGCTAAATAAACAGGGTGCCATTGTGAGGAAAAACAGGAGAAACCTACTCCAGCTGAGGTGGCAGAGATCTCTGAGGAGATGACATGGAAGCTGAGACTTGAAGGATGAGAAGGAGCCAGCCATGGAGAGAGCTAGAGGGAGAGCATTCCAGGCAGAGGCCCTAGCAAGTGCTGACTCGGGGGCAGGAACAAGCTTGTATTGTGTGAAGAACTGATGGAAGACCAGGGTATGTTAAGAAAGCCTTCAGGGGCTTCCCTGGTGGCACAGTGGTTGAGAGTCCGCCTGCCGATGCAGGGGACACGGGTTCATGCCCCGGTCCGGGAGGATCCCATATGCCGTGGAGTGGCTGGGCCCGTGAGCCATGGCCGCTGAGCCTGCGCGTCCGGAGCCTGTGCTCCACAACGGGAGAGGCCGCAACAGTGAGAGGCCCGCGTACCGCAAAAAAAAAAAAAAAAAAAAAAAAAAAAAGCCTTCAGGAGTGAGGTGCAAACCTTGGACAAACAATGCATATCAGCATAACATGAGTAAGAACAGGCGTCTACTGATCGCTCACCAGGTGCCTAACACTGTGCTCATGTTACACCTGATTTACTCCTCACACCAGCTGGATGAGGTGTGCACTGTCATACTAGTCATGCAAAGGTCAGACAGGTGAAGTCAATTGCCAAAGGTCGTGGAGCAAGTCAGCGGTGTAACTGGGTTTTGAACATGTCTGATTCAAGAGCCCTGGTTCATAACTACTAGGTGATTCTGTCTCCCACACACCTGCTACATGGAAAGGACAGAGAAGGGAGGAACCAGAGAAAATTGTAGTCATGGCCTACAGTGTAGGCTGTTGGGAAGATCATGTAGAGAGAAGTGTGGACAATCATACTGAAAAGTCATTATTAAAGCTATACTGCATCCTAAGGAGTTTATTATTCTTTGATGAGCAGGGCTTCCTTTAGAGCATCTTAGCTGTCTAAAGGTGGAAAACAGCGCTACCTGTTGGTGAAAAAGGGTGGTGGTTGTACGACAACTGGAGAACACTTGGATCCATCCCTGGTGAAGCGTTTCTCGGTCACCCCCAGGATGTGCAGGCTTGCACTGGGCTGGTGGGTGAGGATGTGGCAAGAGGAGTGGGCTGAGGGCTGGAGGGAATGCAGGAGAACTCGGAGGCACAGCTTTGCCTCCAGAATAGAGAGGGCTGAGTTGGGAGGTTGGGCTCCCCACTCTGTCTTAGTCATGGGCACACCAGGGGATCTCAGAAAATAAAAATGGGGATGTGGAAAAAGTGAGAGATCTAGGAAGGCTCGAGAAGCTGGGAGAGGCTCCAGCAAAGAGGCAAAACCTGAGCAAGCAAGTATTTGTGCATAACTGTGAAATGTTGTAAGTTCTTCACTGCAGTATTGTTTGAAATTTAAAAGGTGGAAACGACCCATGTGTCCATCAGTAGAGGGTTGGTAAATAAATACGTTGCATGCATATCACGGAATGCTACACAGCTGTAAGAAAATAATGAGCAAGCTCTTTATGCAGTGATATGGAAAAGTCCCCAAGGTGTATTAAGAGGGCAAAACAAAACAACAGCAAAGATTAAGGTGTAGAACAGTGTGCACAGTATGCCATGTTTTATGTAAAAAGAAGAGGGGGTATAAAATATTTATCTTGTTTGTCTGAGCCAAAGGTAACTCTGGAACATGCACAGGAAACTGTTAACACAGCGGTTGCCTGAGTGAGTGGGTGGGAGACAGGAATGGGAGGGGGACCAATTGTCTTATATCTTCTTATTTTTTTTAATTTTTAAATTAAGTGTATAAATCCCATATTCAGGTTACCGTTTTTTAAAATAAATTTATTTATTTTATTTATTTATTTTTTTGGCTGTGCTGGGTCTTCGTTGCTGTGCGCGGGCTGTCTCTAGTTGTGGTGAGTGGGGCTACTCTTCATAGCGGCGCACGGGCTTCTCATTGCAGTGGCTTCTCTTGTTGCGGAGCACAGGCTCGAGGCGCAAGGGCTTCAGTAGTTGTGGCACATGGCTCAGTAGTTGTGGCTTCCAGGCTCTAGAGTGCAGGCTCAGTAGTTGTGGTGCACGGGCTTAGTTGCTCCACAGCATGTGGGATCTTCCCAGGCCAGGGCTCGAACCCATGTCCCCTGCATTGGCCAGCAGATTTTTTTTTTTTTTTTTTTTTTGCGGTACGCGTGCCTCTCACTGTTGTGGCCTCTCCCGTTGCGGAGCACAGGCTCCAGACGCACAGGCTCAGCGGCCATGGCTCACGGGCCTAGCCGCTCCGCGGCATGTGGGATCTTCCCGAACTGGGGCACAAATCCGTGTCCCCTGAATCGGCAGGTGGACTCTCAACCACTGTGCCACCAGGGAAGCCCTGGCCAGCGAATTCTTAACCACTGCACCACCAGGGAAGTCCTCAGGTTAATGGTTTTAAAAAGGAAAATTATAAACAAACAAAAAATAAAATGGAATTCTGATCCCATTGCGGCTTAACACCACTTCTCCTCCCCTGGGTCTTTGCTTCCTTGGGTCTGGAGCTGGTAAGCCCTTGTGGGCCACGTGCAGCCCAGAGTTGTAGAATCTGAGAGTTGGAGGAGACCTTTTATCCAATGAATTGGAAACCTGTAAACCTTGTATGTGTGAGATAACTTGTCTCTGGAAGGATTGTTGTTAGACTTCGTTCATCCGTGTTTCCTGATTCCCACGAGATTCACAAAGTTGCATGCATAAGCTTTCTGTGCTTTATTATAATTAGTGATGAGTCCAGGTAGCTGTGCATTTGGTTGGTCTCAATTATTGACTGAATTCCTACTAGGTTTGGGTGCTGAGCTGAGCCCTGGGAGTGTCCCAGAGAAGCCATGGCCCCAGGTTCTGCCCTTGGTGGGGCTCACCATCTGGTGAGGAGAAGCGAATGTGACCAGCGCCATGGTGGCAGAGAGCAGGGGGCTAGTGGGTGTCCCCCACTTGAGGGAATCACTCAGGTCTGCCTGGCAGAACTAGGATGCAGGCTTCAGGGTGAAGGGAGCACTTACGTGGAGACTCAGAGCATGAGTGGTGAGCAAATGCACCCCTAACACTGAGAATCAAGGAGAAATGGCTGTTTGTTTTTAGTGTTCAGCATAAGCATGTGTTATTTTTCAAGGGCTCTATGTTCACTTAAAAAAAAGAAAGATGTGCCTTCTGTTTCTTCCTCGTAGTCTCCATTAAAATTAGTGTAAGAAACCGTTTTCTCTGCACCCTGGTTGTCGCTTCTGGGTTTTACGGTGCAGGGGTGTGGAGGGCGTCAGACGTGGCCCTGATCTTCCTGCCGGCACTCTGCCCCCTCAGCCCCTGCCCGTGTCCCAGGCCTAGCTCTGTCCACCAGAGTAGATCTGACATATACGACCCTGTGGGGCCTCGGTCACTAGAGACTCCACTTCCTGTTGTTACATAGGGTGCTCCTAGGCTGCTGTCCCCCAGCCCCCGGCTG
This sequence comes from Mesoplodon bidens, assembly GCF_964165515.1. Classification (NCBI taxonomy): domain Eukaryota; kingdom Metazoa; phylum Chordata; class Mammalia; order Artiodactyla; family Ziphiidae; genus Mesoplodon; species Mesoplodon bidens. The sequence goes on from NC_138160.1 coordinate 115,327,268, forward strand.
AAGCCTCATAATTAGGCTGTGTTCCCTTTGTGACCTCAGTTGACCTGTTTGTGAAATAAGAAGGTTGGACAAGGTGAACTACTGGAGGCCTTCCAGAACTCAGCCCTATGACCATGATGCTGAACACGGGAAAGCTCACGTCATTTCCCAGGGAATGGGGTCCAGTATAGTCAGGTGGCCATGGCCTCCCTCCACTTTTCTGTCACAATAAAGATGATCTTTCTTTGAGGCTCAACCAGAGACAGCATAGCTCCACAAAAGAACATTCAAGGGAGCTGGGGACCAGTATGGGTCTAGGCTGAGACCTGTCCCCTTTCTGGGCCTCAGTTCCTGGCTGGGGTCACCAGGAGGCTGATGGATCAGGCCCTTTCCAGCTCCAGCTTTACCAGAAGCATCCCTGGTCCTTCGGTGGCAGGTGTGGAATCTGGGTCCTCTAGACTAGCCTCTCCCCTCGGCCTCCTGCATGTGCTTTCTCAGACGTCTTGTGTGAGTGAATTAGAGCTGTGTGTGTCCCAGTTCTGTGTGCAAGCCTCTTAATCAGTGCTCCATAGAGAGGAGCTGGGGAGTCGGTTGGCCCTGCCTCCCATTCAGGGAGGGGATGCCATTGAAATTTGAACATTGTCTCCAATGAGTTTACAATTACAAACGACTGGCTGAAGAGAAGACGTGTAGCATACAACTTTGAACTTGCCTTTGTTTCTAGATCACAGCGTATTACAGTACGAATTAATGTTTTTAAAAGTCTGCCCCAAATCTTATGGGTCCTGTGACAAAACTTCATTAAGTATCTTGGCAGAGGTTCAAAGCATTGGCTTATTAAATGTAGAACAGAGATGCTATAGCGTTCTGTTTCGGTATTTTGTCCTGTTGAGGACCTCAGCGGGTGGATGTGGCTTTGTCTGAGGGCCTCCGAGAGGCTCCCTCCTGACCAGCCGAGGGGCTTTTAGGAGTTGACGGGCAGCCATGGTCCTGAGCGGGACCGGGGCTAATCTTCGCAAGGTGACTCTTCCTCTGTAGGCACAGGTGATGAAAGAGAGTGAGCGTGGAGGAGGCGAAGGTGTCGAAGGTGCTGGGTGAATTTGTGAGTGAAGTCTGCCTTTGGAGCCTTTGCAAGCCCTACATTCACTTGGGGCTTCCCTTTGCCACCTCCAGGGAGCTGTTGGAGCAGCCACAAGGTGGAGCTCGTCACCCGCCTCCCAAAGGCATCTGTTCCCTCCTGGAAGGCTTTTCCAGATGGGAAGGCCCAGAGGGTCCAGAGGTGGGTGCAAAGGACTTGGAAAGACAAGCGCTTAGAGGGCAGCTCCCCAGTCCCTTGACAGGGATTGCAGTGTCTCTGCCTTGAAGGAAATCCCCTCCTTGGCACACAAACCAGCCCCTTTCTGCCCCAATAAGTTAGTGGTGGTTTATTCCATCTCAGTCCAGGGCCGTGAAGCTCAGCGGGGTTGCAGGGTTCCCAGAGCCAATCTGGGGCAGAGTCCAACTCCCAAGTCCATGTCTTCCCCCAATGCAGATCTTACCCTGTATCATGGGGATTTGAGCATCGTCCCCAGCGGGTCACTGCATTTCATTATTCAGGGAGGAATCTCTCCTTAGCAGTCGGTGCTCCCTGAAATCATGCACTATGGCAGCCAGTTCCTGTCCCATGAAATAGAGAGCTCTAGAAAACCAAATGTGTAAAGCATTGCCGTTTAAAAGAACTTGCTCCTTTTAAAAAAGATAATACATGCACAGGAATTAAAATCAAACAATATGAAAGGGAGTCTAATGAAAAGAAAGTCTCTGTCTGTTGACCCCAGTTGCCCAGCATCCTTCCCTGGAGGTAACCATTGTTACCAGTTCCTTGGGGGCTCTTCTGGAAATATACATATGTACTTGTGCTTAGAATATATTCTTTTTTAAAACAATTGGTGGTGTATTGTTCTGGATAGAGGGTGCCCCCAGATCTGCTCTACCTCTCATTCTTCTGCATGGTCCCCCCCGGAGGCTGATCACTATGGACTTCATTGGGGCCCCCCTCACCCTCTGCTTTCAGGTGGGCTCAGTCAATGGCAGGCACCAGCCAGAAATGGTAAAGTGAGAATAGGGTGAGATTGGGGTATTTCTTTCCCGTCTCCTGTCCTGCTGGCTGGCCTCTCTCCAAGGCTCTATGGATAGCCCTCCCCTCCAGCTACACTGTCTGGGTTTGGTAATCATTCCTCTCTCACTCCTTCAGGGCTCAGTTGCTAACAGCTCTGCACTGTTGCTAAACCCAGGGGACTGCATTATTCCATTTGACTTTCCTAAACTTTGCCCACTTTTTTTTTTTTTTTTTTTTTTTTTTACAAATTCTTCCTCTCAGGGGTATGCTGGTAAATGTTTAATAAAAGTGGCTCTTTGGGAAAATCAAACCAAACCAAACCCTGATTTGTAGCATTTCCTGATTTCTGTGGTGTAAATTCTCCCACTATCAAGTTACCAACAATTTAATAATCAGCTCACAAAAATTCTGAACATGTAGCAATCCATTGGTTCTCATGGGCTGGTGGAGCTGGCCCCAGCACACCACTGACTCTCCTTTGTTAAATTATCGTTGTTATCAAACCAAACTTGGGTCTGCTCGCCTGGACGAAGTAAAGCCAATCTACTGACACCGGGTTGTGGTGAAGGTAAGTGCAGTGTTTATTGCAGGGCAACAAGCAAGTGCAGCTAGTGTTCAAAACACCCAAACTCCCCAGTGGGTTTCAGGGAAGCATTTTTAAAGGCAAGGTGAGGGATGGGCGTCCCAGGGTCTGTGATCAGCTCGTGCACAATTCTCTGATTGGTTGATGGTGAGATAACAGGGTGGTTAATTTAACATTATCAATCCTCAGGTGCCAGTAGGTCTGCGGGATGTGTGCTCATGGTCATCAAGTAGTTAATTTCTTCCACTTGGTGGGGGTTTTAGCATCTGTAAAACAACTCTGGACATGTGCATTGGATACTATTATCTAAGTACTTCAGAGAGGAACTAAAGCAGAGGATATGGGGGAGGGATCTGTCCCAGGAAGGCCCCATAGGGTCCTGGTTGATTACATCTGTTATTGCCCCATTTGAGTGTGCCATTCATTTAAGGAGCACTGATCAGATATTTTGTAGGGTGCCAGAAATGGGCTTTTTTTTAAAAAAAATTATTTTATATTGGAGTATAGTTGATTAACAATGTTATGTTAGTTTCAGGTGTACAGCAAAGTGATTCAGTTATACATATACATGTAGCAATTCTTTTTCAAATAGAAATGGGCATTATTGTTTACATTTTGAAATAAAATTTATGATTCATTCAAAAAAGAAATGGGCATTATTTTTTCAAGGCTTTGATGTCTAGCCTTTAAAAAAATTTATTATTAACTAATTAATTAATTAATTGGCTGCATTGGGTCTTAGCTGTGGCACATGGGATCTTCGTTGAGTCATGCAGGATCTTTCGTTGTGGTGTGCAGGCTTCTCTCTAGTTGTGGCACACGGGCTCCAGGGCGAGTGGGCTCAGTAGTTGTGATATGCAGGCTTAGTTGCCCCGTGGCATGTGGGATCTTAGTTCCCCAACGAGGGATCGAACCTGCATCCCCTGCGTTGGAAGGCGGATTCTTTACCACTGGACCACCAGGGAAGTCCCAAAATGGACATTTTTTTTTTTTTAAGGAAGATGTTGGGGGTAGGAGTTTATTAATTAATTTATTTTTGCTGTGTTGGGTCTTCGTTTCTGTGCGAGGGCTTTCTTTAGTTGCGGCGAGCGGGGTCCACTTTTCATCACGGTGCACGGGCCTCTCACTATTGCGGCCTCTCTTTTTGGGGAGCACCGGCTCCAGACGCGCAGGCTCAGTAGTTGTGGCTCACGGGCCTAGTTGCTCCGTGGCATGTGGGATCCTCCCAGACCAGGGCTCGAACCCATGTCCCCTGCATTAGCAGGCAGATTCTCAACCACTGCGCCACCAGGGAAGCCCCCCGAAATGGGCATTTTTGATGAAACTGTTCTGTCGACTCTTCTCCCAAATGGCTGAACCACTGCCATCTTTGGATCCCAGGATCCTTGAGCAGGGCTTTTGTATGCAATTGGTTGGCTGATGGGAGTGATAAAGAAGAGAGAGTCTGGAGGACCACTTTGGGGAGAGAGGTCATAGGACATTTGTTTGGGAACAGCTTGTTTGGGTGGCTCAATGGAAAGAAAGCCTCTTGAAGAGAAGGAGCAAAATCTCCCACGTCAGCACCACAGTCTAACCAATGCGCCTGCAGATCTTTTCCTCTACTGAGCACAGGGTTTGGAGAGGGGCAGGGGTACAGGACGCTGGGGCAGAAGGAACTCAGACTGTAGTCTGATGGTGTTGGCTCAGCTCTGACTTTGCCACTTGCTGGCTGCACGGTTCTTTACAGTCTCCGAGCTCCAGGTTCACATCTGCAGAGTGGGGATAACCTTTCCTCTTCTCCAGGAAGCTTGAGGATTTGCTGGAATCCTTAGGTGGGACCCCGCACATTTTAGCTGCTCTGGAAGTGATTGTTTTGATGATGATGATGGGCCCAGAGAGGAATTCGGGACCCAGAAAAGGCATGAGGTCTTTGCTCTTAGAAACTGTTTATTCTTCATGGAGTTGCAAACAGCTCCTTTCCTACCTGGGAGCGGGTATTTGGAGAACCCAGGCACCTAAACCTGCTTTTGGCTTTTCTTTCAGGATAAATATGCTATTCTAGGACAAGTACAATACATTAAGCCAAAGCTTCCACTGAGTGACTTCTTCAGAAACATGCCTGGCACCTTACTGTGGAGGAAGGCAGTTAAGGCTTGTTTGTGAAACTACAATGCATGTATTTCTTTGTATTTAGAAACCCGAATTTAAAAATCTATGCATCTATATCTATATCTATCACTTTTTCCCCTGAGTGTATTGAGCTTTTTCAAAAATGAAGGTTTCAAGGTTCTGAAAACCAAGCTGATTCTACCAGAATGGGGTAGAAAACGGGGACCGCCCAACTCATCAAAATCTTCCACCGACCATTTCTGAACTTGCAGGAACAGTGTTGCGATGTGGAGGAGAAAAGGGATCCAACGTTTCTTCCGGGGATTAAAAGTGAGTCCAAAATTGCAAGAACTTAGGAGAAAAAGGCTCTTGTTGAGTTTCCCTTTGAGTAACCGAGCTGCTTTCTCTCTGAGCGCTAAGTGTTGAGATGCAGCGTCCTTACTGCCTAGAAACCCAACAAAGACTGGCTTGGTGGCTGCTTTGAGGTTCCTGTTCCATGTAGAATTTTAACCATGAAAAGACACAAAGATTGGTTTCTTCTGAGTCCTTAACTGAATACCACAAAGGGGGACAATTAGTGGGGAGCTGGGCTACTATCTCCCACCGGCTGTGCTGCTGCCATTTGGAACCTTGGGCCCCCCATCCCAGAGCCATGTGGGGTACATCCCAGCCCCTCTCCATCTCCAGGGTTTGGAAATGTGCCACAGATGTAGCCATCCAGGTGTGGAGAGTGCTGGGCTCCAGAGAGACCATGTGCTGTGGAGTGGAGAGAATGGACTGTTATTTAGTTTTGTAGCCACTTTTACTTGCTAGAGGTCCTAATATGTAAAATGGGATAATACTTCCTGGATTGAAGACCTGCTATTAGGATAAGGTGAGATAATCATAGATAGTGTTGGCATGGAGTAAGGGTGCAATCATGGTAGTCATTTATGCAGTACTGTTGTTCTCCCCATTCCAGGCTTTATGGCACACATACCCTCTGCCCGACTTTCAAAGCCCCCCAGACCATTCCCAGCTCTGTATCCTCTGCTTTGACTGAGCAGGTTTCCATGATTTCTCCTGTTCATCTTCCTGTTACCTGTGCGGATAAGGGGCCATGTCCCTGACTGGAAGCACACCTCTTAATCTCTCAGAGCCCAGCCTTCATAGAAATAAAGGATTGTAACGTCTGCCCCTGGGAATCACTGTAAGGGCTAATGTAGACAATGGAAACAGTACCTAACACAGTGCCTGATCCCTGGTAGGTGCCGAATAAAGGCTCTTTCCTTTGCCACCACCTGGAACACGAGCCGGAAAGGACAGTTAACTGTACAGAGCAGCTCCGACACAGGCTATGTGCTGCCCATACATGTAACTCAGGTGAACTTCTCAGTGCCTCATCTGTTCATGGAGTGTAACATAGTGGGTATGTGTGTGGACTTTGGACTTGGACTCCAGGGTTCAAATCCTTCGTCTGTCACTTTTACTAAAAAGTTACACATTCCTCCAAGCTTTCGATAACTCACCTTTAAAAGGGTTTGCAAAAAAGTACCTAACATTTAAATTGTTTTAGGATTAAATTACATGAAGTATGTATAATACATAGCCCATAATAAGAACCGAGTAAATTATTGTTGGTCTTCAATGACTGTTTGAATAAATATTTCTAGAGTTGGCATATGAATAGCTTGTCTAGCTATGTATATTCAGTGAAATCAATGTACCATAACATACTCAATTGTATCTTAACCTTTTGAGTATGCTTTCACTTTTACTTCTTTACTTTCACCTGTAGTAAATAAAGCTGCAGTGAACATCTCCATGCAGATATTAATTTCCTTGACCGGAATTCTTCTCTTAGGGCAGAGTCCTAGAAATGGGATTATTGGCTTAAAGGGTTTATTCAGCAGTTCCAGAGGATATTTTCCTTTTGCCATAGAGGCTGCAAAGAGACATTTAACAATACAGAATGCTCAGAAAATGTATATTATACTCAGCAGTCACGTCTTTTTGATCTTTTGGTGGGCATCTTTCTTCCATGTTATCTTTTCATTTTAGCTAGGTTGAAAAATCCATGGCTTTAAAATTTATTATAGTATGTAATTATTTCAGTTTTTAATTCAATAGAGCTGTTATTCATAGTTATTTGTTTTTAAGACTTACCACGTACAAAATTAATGTAAGCATTATTTATTTTATGCAACTGCATCTTGTATTTTTTTTTTTTCCTTTTTTGCCCTTCTTAATGTGTTATGTCTCTTGATACAAGTGACAGAGACTTGACTCTAACTAGATTAAGCAAAACCAGAATAAGTTGGCTCCTGTAACTGGGAAGGGAGGGCTGGTACAATTTCAGGTAAAGCTGGTCGCAGGGTCTAACCCACGTGGTCGTAGTCCTGTTCCTCTGTTTCTCTGCTTTGATTCCTTCTGTGTGTTGGCTGTATTCTCAGGCAGGTTTTCTTCAAAGGATCCCAGAGATGACCTCTGATGCCGTGAGACCACATCCTTATGACTTGTGATCAAAGAGAAGAGAAGCCTGTTTCTTCAGCTTCCACCTAGTAAATCTTGTTAAGGCCCCGATTGGCTTTCTTGGGTCTTGTGTTCACATCTCAGCCAATCAGTGTGCTGGCGGGGAGAATGCTGGGCTCTGATTGGCCATTCTGGGTCATTTACACCCATTCCGTACTCCTGGGGTCAGGTGGGGGTGGGTATCATGATCTTCAGCCCCTCAGACTTTACAGGTTGGGGAAGGGGCTTCCGAAGGAAAAGAGCGGGACGCTGGGATGCTGTTACTGAGGAAGTGGTTACCTTAAGCAGCATGTAAGGTGTGAAGTAACCACAAGATGGCGCTTTCGATCTTTCGCCTTCACGTGGCCGCTGGGCCCAGACGGGCCTTCCCTGGGTCTTTCTTTCTGTCGCTTAACCCACAGAGATATGGGTTCCACAGTGGAACTCCTGCTTGATGGTTTTCAGAAGAATTGAGGCGTTGCCGCCCGTAGGAAAAAGAACGGGCCTAGTAGGGGTGGTATGCCATGAGGTGGGGGGAAAAGTGGTGCGGTGTGGACGGAACTGATTCAACACCCAGATGGGGGTTTGGCTCCAGTGGTGGTGTTTGGTTATTTTCTATTAAGCTTCTTGTCTTTAACCAGACTCCTCAGTACAAAAGTTCTGTGAGTTCGCTTGAGAATCTGTTTTATGAAAAAGACCGAGTTAGTTAGGAATTTGGCTATCCTCTCAAGAGCACGTGAGAAATCTCAAGCCAGAGGCTTCCTGAACCTTCTCCGTCCCAACACGCAGCCCCCTGCATTGAGGAGGCCAGCTGTGCAGTGGGAGAGTGGGGGCACACTGGGAGGGCCCACTGCTGGGCTCAGGGGTGGACAGGGTGGACAGGGGCGTGGGGAGACGCAGGGCCGTTCCTACCAGTCTGCTTTCCCATGACTTGGGTGAGTGAATGTCCCGATCTTAGGGCCAGCATGGTCCTGGGGGCTAGGGACCCAGAACTTTCTTGTCATGTGTGGACATTATATCCTAATGGTACACAGGGTAGAATAAAGAAGAACCTGAACCTGAGGGCTCAGCTCCAAGAAGCATTCTCTGGCACGCTAGCCCCCAGGAACCACAGTGACCCTTTCCCTTGTTTTCCCTCCCCCATTAGTCATAAAACACCTACTCAGTGCCAGGTACTTGCTGGGGGCTGGGGATTCAGAGACAAAACCTATTCACTATTGTCACAGATCCCACAGCCTAGTTGGAGAGACCGCCGTTCAGTGTGGAAATGCGGAGGGTGTAATGAAATAGTGTGGCTCAGAGAGGCCTAGGTTGAAATCCTGGCTTGGCTGTTTGGTAAGTGGATGATGTTAGGCAGGTGATAGAGTTTCCACCAGGCTTTTCTTGTTTGTAAAGCAGGGATGATTGTATAGACATCAATGCCTATTTCATAGAGTTGGTGTGAAGAGTGAGTGAGAACACGTGTAAGGCACCTTGCCCTGAGCTTCAGACAGGGAGATGCGCAGATCTCGTTGATTTTCTTATCTTGAATGGGATGTGCAAATGTTTCAAAGTTGAGAGGCAGAATTAATGCACTGGGTGGTAAAATGTGAGCCAGACTCTCCCCGGAGGTTTGGAGTGCTAGGGAAGAAATCGGTGAGACTAAATAATTAATTGGGACAGATGTAAAGTGGTGGGCTCGGGTTCAAAAGATCAGTTGCCCAAACCCGAGGATGGAATGCGGTTCTGTGTGGCTTGACACTCTGCTCTTGTATGATGAGGCCTTGGGGATCATTTAAATGCCTGCCTAATGGATGTGATGACGTGGCTAAGAACAGTAGCACAAATACGACGTCCTGACAAAGGAAATGAGCCACAGCCATGCAGGAAGTGGTTTGGGGAGGGTGGGTGCCCTGGATGGCAAAGGACCCAAAAGCCATCACCTGGAATGACTGAGTAGACAGACAACGCTGTGTCACAGCGTGGGCCCTGCTTTCCAAAAACATCAAGTGTTGGCATCTGAAAAAGGTCTTGTGCTTCCTCTGTGTTGCTCCAGAGACGGACCTCAGGAAGCCTCTTTTAGGGTCCTGATTTAAGGATGAACTTTAAAACTTTTTAGCACTTGGACTTTTCCAACCATAGAGTGAGCTGCTTTATGAGTTGTGAGGCTCTTGTTACTAAAAACATTCAAGCAGCCTCTGGAGGCCCTATCTGGGGTGATCTAAGGCAGGAATTACTCACACAGGTCCAAGGAACCATAAGGATTACTTCAGAGGAATACAAGAATCTCCTGAAATTGTTTGCAAGATAGTCTGTGCATTTCTTTCAGGGAAAAGGAGATAGAGCATTCATCAGCTTTTTAAGGGGACCTAGTGTCCAAAAGCGCTTTAAAAATTCACAAATTCAAAGAAGTTTGGATACAAGGTTAGAATAGATTCTAAGGAGTTTTCCCTCTGGGATTTGAGAGTCTTTGGATTGTTAAATATGTTCTCGTAACATGAAATTGTTGTTATTATTATTAGCTATCATTTATTATGCGCTTGGTATGTGCCACACGAAGTTTTACATATTCTACTTGAATTATCTCATCTAGTTTTTTTTTGGTACGCGGGCCTCTCACTGTTGTGGCCTCTCCCGTCGTGGAGCACAGGCTCCGGATGTGCAGGCTCAGCGGCCATGGCTCACAGGCCCAGCTGCTCCGCGGCATGTGGGACCCTCCCAGACCGGGGCACGAACCTGTGTCCCCTGCCTCGGCAGGCGGACCCCCAACCGCTGCGCCACCAGGGAAGCCCTCTCATCTAGTACCTTTTTTAAAATTCTTTGAGATTAAGCACTGTTATTATATCTATTTTACAAGTGACGAAACTGAGTCATGGAAATTTACCCAGGTTCACAGAAGGTTCCAACTTCCCTGGTTAGATATGTGCCCCAAGTTTGGCCCTTTTATTCCTCATAGATGTGATGTTACTCCAAGTAGGTCCACACAGGGTACAAAACTACAGTTTTCCCTTGGATATTTTAAAGGCGGGATGATAATAGTAAGCAACCATTGATACCATGTATCAACTGCTTACTTTCCGTGTTGAGACATTTATCTCATTTAATGCTCACAGTAGCCCTATAAAGTTAGGACTAAGAGAAATTAAGGGGTTGGGAGAAATGAAGTATGGTCACTCAGCTTTTAAGGAGAGGAGCCAGGGTTGGAAAGAGCCTGTCTGGCTCACAGCCTGCATTCTCAGCTCTGCAGATATTGGGGGTGGAACACTGGGCTGGGACCTGGGCCTCTTCTGTGTATCTGTCCCAGGAAGAGCTCTTTGAATACACTTGGGGGAAGTGCAGAAAATCCCTTAGTAGCTGAGGTGAGTCAGCTCAGATAGAGTGGCAGCTGGACATATCCTGAAACCTCAGAGCAGGAAGCCAGCCCAAGGGCTGAACATGGAGAGGACAACAGTCAGTGAGCCTAAAGAGCTCAGGTGCCCCCCCAGAGCTGCCCAGGCTCCAGGTGGCTCAGTGAGGCTGAGGCTTTAGCATGTCCTGCGTTTTGGGACTCTGCCCTCTCTCCCACCCTAGCTCCTCCCAGGTTCAGCGAAGGGAGCAAGTCAGCAGCATTATGGTGGGAAAGCGTTCCAGACTTGCCCAAAGCCGGCATTCAAAGGGGTCATGTGTTTGGGACTGACATGGGGGAGAGGGAGTTGCACCTTTGGGTCTCCATGGCTTTCCCCAAGCTTCCTGATGTGCTTTGGCCCTCCCCAGGTTCCCATGAGAGTAAGATGTCAAAGGTCCATATCCCATTACTATTCCTCTGATGTAGCTAATCCCCCCCACCTTACAGCACATGCCAACCAAATTGCCAAGGAAAGGTATTGCTCAGTCCTCTGGGAAGTACAGCTGCTTGGTTGACTTTTGTTCTCCTGAAACCAGAATCTGATACTTTAATTGTCTGGGGAATACCATGTGGATAGACACACAGAGAGGGGGACAAGGATTTTTATTTGGGTCTTTATTCAACAGATGGGACTCCAAAGTGCCATGTGCCCCCCAGTAAACAATCCATGGGCATAAGCTCCAACCTTTGTCTAGCAGGGGAGGGAGGCCAGGGTGGAACAGGGAAACCAGGAGATGGCCCAGGAAGATTCTATACAGTGCTCTGTGGACTTCAAGGGTCACCATTACTTCCAAAAGGCCCATACTCAGATTGTCCAAGGGGAGAAGTTGACTAATCATTTCTTAGACACCACACAGTCCTGCACCCTAGCACTCTCCTGCTAGGCCTGTAAGTGGGGTGATCATATAATTTATTAACCACACTAGAACTCTTTTAAGAGCATGGAAGGGAACCCTCTTCATAATTACCCTGGGACAACCATCCTAGACCTGGATTATCCCAGGAAACCAGGACATATGGTCACCCTACCTAGGAGTGTCCAAACCAAGACTTAACCCTGCCCGAGACCACTTGGCCACTCTGTGACCTTGGACAAGTTATTCAACTTCAATAAGCCTGAGGTTCTTCATCTGTAAAATGGGACTCACCACAGAGTTTGTTGAGAAAGCACTCAATAAATAAATATTGGTTGTGGTGGTGGTTATTATTTTTATTAAACTTTATTGCCCCTCAAAGTATGGGGAATCAGCAGGGTTGGTATCTTAGCAGCTGTAAAGGAATTGAAAGATGTTCTTTCTGTCATAATTTTCTTGGTTTATAATACTTTGTGGCTTTACTAATGCAAATACTTAACTCCAGTCTGTCTTTGCAGGCCATTATTTCAGGGGGACAAAAGGCTTTGTAATGTAGAGATGATACCTGTGTGAGGGCTGCTTTCAAAGAAACAATGGGTTGGAAGAAAGAGCCTGTTGCTTTACCTTCCGTTTTGTTCCCGGGGAAATAACCTTGAATATTAGATGAGCGTCTCATCTGCATCTAATTAGACATCTTATTACTGTTCCCAGAATATCAACTCTCTTCATTGTGAAACAGGCTGATTATTTAAAATCCAGCTATGAATTAATTTTTTTAAACCAACCTCTTGATGGTTTCAACTTGTTTCTAACCAAAACCTTGAATTGCATTTGGTATTGTAGTCATTTTGCTTGTTCAGCTTATTTGGTGGTAGCTGGAAGAATCTCTGGCTGCTTCTACTTACGCCGAATTTGTGTCTATCAGACGTGGGGCAGAGCAGTGATTCCACAGTTGTGGGGACGGCTTTGCTTTGTCGGGTGAGTGGGAGAAGGCGTCGGGGAGCACGTGTGGCTGTAGTTTTCTGTTTCTGGAAGAAAAAATGAGGCACACCCAAAACAAACCTGGCCACACTGGTGGGCCATGTGGCCCAAGTTCACTAGATGATCAATATCTACTCAATAAACAGTAGGTGAGGCCTGGGTGAGGGCACAGCACTCTCCTGTGGGCTGGGGTCGGCAGGACCTCTAAGACAGTGCATCCTTTGGGGGCAGAAACCCTGCTCAGAACCCTCCAGATGTGAGGGTTCAAATTCTGTGTCTACTACCTGCTAGCTTCGTGAATATGGGCAATGTGTATTCACCTTGCTAAGCCTCGGTTTCCTCATCTGTAAAGTGGAGCTAAAGGGCAGATTCCGCCCCCCCCCACTTCCCACCCCCGGCCCCGGCTGTGGTTGTTACCAGGATTGCATGGGATAAGGCATGCAAGGGTCTCAGCACAGGGTCTGGCTCACAGTAAGTAAGGACTATACCAGTCCCTGTTGTCACTGTTCTCACATAGCCTCGGGGAACTCGGAGGACCCTTGGCTGAGGTCCGTTGGCTCTTTGCTGCCCTCTGGTGGTGTGGCTCAGCATGGCCTGGCGTGGAGGAAGCTGCGAGATGTTACCTCCAGAGAAAGAAAATTGCTTTAGGTTTTATTGCTTCCTTAACGACCTCCAAGATTATCTATTCAACTTTTCAAAAGGGGAGGACAAGGGAGGCCTCTAAAAGCAGTATGGTGTCTTCCTCGGTGGGAGGGTGAGCAGAAAAGCTGTGGTGGGCTTCCTAGCCTGTGAGGCTGTGGAGGCCCCAGCCATGGTTCCCTGGCAGGCTGGGCGGGAGGCGAAGAAGGAGAGGAAGGGAGATGGATGAGCTGGGAGCGGAGGTTGGAGCTGTGCCTGGTTTCCCTGGATATTCAGCTGGGGCATGGCTGGTATTTCTGAGGCCCCTCTGAATTCCCTCACATTCTCCACTTCCGGCCCTGGCGCTCTGTTTCTGCTGGCCTGTCTCATCGCATATGGACACAGGGAGCCACGGGCCACATCAGGGACAGGATGGAATCAGGACTTCCTGTCATTGCCTAAGAACAACTTACAATTTGCCATGAGTTCTCTCCAGACTGATAGGTCTTGGTCAGGGGTCGCCTCCTCCGAGACTGGGTGAGGTGCCTCTTTGGGGTGTCCCCAGAGCCTGATGTGTGGCCCTCTGGCTTAGTGTTAGACCGACAGGCAATTTCAGGCAGTGTCTTCATCTCCCTTTGGACTGGGAGTTTCTGGAGGGGTCGTCCCCAGCATCCAGCAGTGTGCCACATATAGCAAATGCTTCATGATGGAACAGTGGCTGGGTCACAAATGATGAACTCTGCCCTTGAAGATGAGGGACGGCACCTCACCAAGCCTTCATTCCCTGTGGTGCCCAGCACAGGGCTTTGCATGTAGTGGTGGCTCAGTGAGTGAGTGCAGAAAGCACATTCTCTGGGAGCTCCTTAAGACGAAGATTAATTCATGGTGTTTGAGTACGTCCTAAGCGCTATCATAGGTTCCAGGAGGCTTTTGCAAAGAAGTGTAAGACATAGTCCCTGGCTTCTTAGAACATATCTTATTAGCTGTTCAGGTTAAAATAAAGGTGTTAAATTATAGTACAAGTCATGTAATAACTCAGGGCTCAAATGGGCCATCCAGGTGGGTGTTAGAGTTGATACCCAAGCTATAGGTCCGGTGCCATGGGCTTGGGACGTGAGAGTTGCATAGAGCCCTGTGCTGGGGCTTCATGCTCTGCTGTTGCCATCTTGAAATCCTTAAAATTTGAAAAGAGGGCCCTGCATCTTTAATTTGTACCACACCTTGCAATTATGTAGCTGGTCCTGACCCCAGTTATGTAGGTGGTCCTGGCTGCAGGTCCAAGGTGACCAGGAAAAGCTCCATGGTGGAGGTTTGGCTGGGTGAAGATGAATAGCAGAGCTGGGCTGGAACTCTCTGAGGATGTGGTCGTCCCGGTGTTGAGTCTGGGGCAGCACTGCGTACCTGCTCAGGACCTGCCTGTGGAAAGAGTCGGGGGTCAGGGACCTACTGGCTTTTGGATCCCAAAGCATGCCTGTCTGTGAGGAAGTGGTGGCTCTGAAGACAGGGCCCACATGGGGCCTGGTCTGCCTGTGCCCAAAGGAGTGTGTTCACCCCTTCCCAGGGAGGCCTGGAAGAGCTACTTGGAAAAGCGGCCTGGCCTTGTTTGCTACACTAGAGTTACTCTCCTTTCTGGAATGTGGTGAGTGGACACTCATAGGGCTGCTGGGAAGCCCAGAGGAGAAAAACAACGGGAAGCAGTTCTGTAAGCGGGAAAAAGGGCATCTTCCCTGGAGCCAAGCATAGTTCCTGGCACTGCAGGGCCCTCTTCTGGTGAAGTGTTGGGGCTGAGAACCCATTCTTAGTGGTCCGGCTAGTGCCTGTCTATTGGAGGACAGGGTCCAGGTCATCCAGGAAGCATAGCCAACCTTTGTTCTCCTGGGGCACACAGCCTCTGTAGGGGATGAGACGTTTACACACAAGACCTCCACTCCTGCTCTCTGACACACCGGGGCTCGAAGTCCAGCTCTCCTTCTACTTACCATCTGCGTCTCTCGTGCAAATTGGGTCCTTTGTCTGGGCGTTTACAACGCAGCACTGCCGGGAGGGTGGAGAATGAGCAGCAGGGCAAGTGCCTGGGTCAGTGCCTGGCACACTGTAGGGGGACATTGTTACTGTTACTAAGAATCCAATCTGTGTCTTGGGAGGTCAGAGAGGGAGGGGACTCACAGGCCAGCAGGGCTGGAGGAGGAGGTGCTGCTTCTAGAACCACAGCTGGGATAGAGGAGAGCCCTGAGCGAGGGCGTGTAGCGTGTCCAGAGTGAGTGGAGGGTGAAGACTGCAACTCAGGGAACAGCACAGAGAATCCTGTGCCCCATGCCGTGGTGCTGGCAGATGGGGAGGCCTTTGCGTTGTCAGGGCCAGGTGTGGGGAGGGTGAGGGGGCTGGGGGGACAGGGGGGATCCTTCAGCCGAGTTCCTTATGGTGACTCGCCCTGGTGAGGCCCCAGCAAGGTATGCTGATCTGGGGCCCAGCAGGGGTCAGGGTTCCTGGCGGAGAGGGGCCCGGCCTCTGTCCTCCCCTGCCCTGGAATGTGCCCTCACACTGGGGCTCTCTTTTCTGTCTGCTGGTGTCCGGGCTTTCCTGTCCGGTCTCCCTTCTTCCTCCATAATGAAGGGAAAGTGGGACCACACCAGGCATTCACAGTCGCTCGGCTCAGCGTGGCCTCGGCCCACCCTGTCCTGCTCCTCTCAGCAAAGAGGCTGCCAGGCTCAGCCATTGGAGCTGTGTGAAGAGTGACCCTGGGCAACTTTCCTAACTTCTCTGGTCCTCAGTTTCCTCAGGCGTACACTTGGTGGGACTTGGCAGTGCCAGGAGATGATGGAAAGGATGCAGTAGCATCTTGCTGAGGAGGTGCCAGGGCAGGGTACTTGCTGTGTGTCCCTGTAAGTGCTGGCAGAGCCAGGAAGCCATCCTCGGAGGTGAAGGGACATGGGTGCCTGGCTGCTGGTTCCTGGTGAAGCAGACAAGAAGTGCAGATAGGGTGGAGGCATGTCCCCTTGGGCAGTCCTGTGGAGCGTGTGGGAGCCAGGCGGGCACAGAGGGGCCTGTTTCAGGGTGTGGCTGACTGGGGTACCTGAGGTGTGGGGCTGTGGGCAGTTTGTGCAGAGTGCAAAGTGGCTTGGTCTTGTGGATATTGAAGGAGCTCACATTTACCGAGTGCTTGCCATGCCCCGGTATCCTGAGCGCTTTACGTGGATTGCCTCCTTCAGTCCCTAGAAGTGCCATGAGGTGTGTGCACTCATCATCTCCATCCTGCAGGAGAAGTGGACCTTTAATGTCACCCTGGCTGTGGCTCCCACACAGCCTGGCTGCAGAGCCCTGTAGGTTGGCACTTCCTGCCCTTGCCTGAGCCCCACTAGAATCCTGGGGCCCTGGACCACAGGGGTCTTGACGGGTCCTGCATCTACTGCCTTCCCTAAATGGGGATGGCAGCGTGACCCTGTGGTCCTATATGCGCCGACCTGGCTGTTCTGATGAACCTGCCCCAGGTGTGGGAGCCAGGCAGGGAAGAAGCATCAGCCTCGAAGCCTGGCTTTCTGTCTTCAGGACATTCTATAGAGGTGATGGTGTTGACAGGTATCGGGAAACACAAGTTTTCCTCCCCAGTGCATCTGTCCCTGTTTATTCTGGATGTGGTAAACATTTGGTTGTCATCCTGGCTTAATTAAGTAGAAAAAAAAGTCAGTACTCTAGAATTTTGGTACATTTCAAATATGTTTTATTACTTTTCTTCTTGCCTTAGAAAGAATATCAAACCTGCATGCAATGCTAACGGTTTCTGACATTTACATAGCGTATGACACAATAGTGCAACATGGCATATACTGAAGGGACATGTGTAGAGGGGACCTTCCTAAGAGTATATTTACAAGGGGAAAGGCGTGTGGTCATCTTAAAGAGGGCTGCACCGAAGGAGGACTGCACTGTTTAACACTGAAGAATTACGTGGGGAATAACAGATTGCTTTAGTACTGCATGTTCCATTGTCATGAGGAAAAGAAGCATGCTTTGAAGGTTTTCCCTCGTCAACAGCATGTGTATCTGTAGCTGTATATTGTACGTGTATTTGTATATTTTTAAGCTTTCTCCTAAGATTTTCGCTACAGCATCAGTAACTCCACGTGGTTTTGAAGCAGTGAAACTTTCACAAACGCTCAGGTTGGAGAGAAGACCCAAGGACCATTCCTTAAGGACCTTCCTTAAGGACCATTTATTTGCCTCGCCATCCCAGGATCTTGGAAATGTTTCCTAGAATGTGTAAAAATTAACCCCGGGGATGAAGCACATTTCTGTGGCAGCCAAACTTGAGTTCCTCAAAGAACAGATGCAGAGAGATCTGCTCCTGCTTGCCCGACAATTGGGGTCATTGGGGCCGCTGCTGAGTCCCCCTGAGGCTGTGACCGACCATGAGCCCAGGAGAGCTTGTGGCAGCTGTGCCGAGGCGCCAGGACCTCTGAGCAGAAGCTTCCCGTGCTAGGAAGGGAGCAACGCTGCTATGAAATGTCTCAACAAGTTCCCTGTTCCTCCTAGGTGCTTATAAAGCTCAGATGTATAGTGATGTCTGGACAAATACAAAAAAGCATTTTTTTTTTTTTTAATAAAGGAAAGGCATGAGTTTCTCCCCTCTTCGGTAAAAAGCAGCTTGTGACGAAATCTGGAACACAAGAGAGAAGGGTCTCACATCTGGAAGCCTTTTGCACACAGCTATAAAATGTAAAAACTGACCCCCGGTAAAAAGTGCTTTGTAACAATATTTAATTTGTGTCTTATGCCTGTGAGAAAGAAAGGGTTTGTTTTTTTAATCTGCAAAGTCCTTTGCTTGTGTCGCAACCGGTGTGAAGCTTTCCCATCAGGGGTTTTTCACCCTATTCTTCGTAGACCCTGGGAAGAGAAAACACCCATTTCAGTGGCTCAGGATGAGGCAGGAAACGCACAGGCCGGTGTCTGAGCTTCTCTGCACCTGGCCTGGGGAGTGCCTCTCCCAGGACCGCAGGAGCCCAGGAGAAGCAAGGGGACACTTCAGAGAAGCTAGCACATGGGCATAAAAGCTCACCTGAACCTGGCTCTGTCCTTTCTACACAGCCTCCACCTCTGCAGTTTCTTTTTATCCTCAAAGCTCTAGGAAGCAAACCTTCTTGGTATACGAGGAAACTCAGAAACAAGAGACTGAAAGTCTGCCCAACGAACACTGAATGTCAGTGGTGGGAATGACCTCTGTCTCCGGCGAGGATGTGGGGAGGGGCAGAGGCATCCCTTCCCTCCATTTAGGCTTGTGTCTTTCTTTGTATTTAGCCCAAGAATACATGTTCTCCAGAACAAAATGCCAGTTCCAGAAGCCGCTGCCTGAAGACTGAAGGGCGGTTAGTGGGACTGGGGCTGCCACAGAGGCCCGTGGCTCAAGGTCACTTCCTCTAGTAGCTACGAGGCCTGTGAGCACTCACAAGCTGGCTTCCCCCTCACCTCCACAACCATCTCTGTTTAGATACTTAAATCCCTTCCTTTCTGCCACATGGCTGCTGTGGGACCACATGTCACATCCAGGTCGTCCACTGCTCCTTCCGCCTCGTTCCTGATTTCTGAGTAATTATGCACTGAAGTCAAATGCCTGCTGCTGCTGCTTCTGGTGGCAGCCGGAAGCTCTGGCTCTGAGCTCCTGGAAGCCCTCTAGTCTCGTCCCACAGCCTGGGCCGGCCGCTGCCTTCTCTTGTCTCTACTCTAGGTTCAGCATTCTCTCTCTCTGTCTCAGCAAAGAGGACTTCAGGAGGATTCCTTTATCTCCACAAAGACATTTTCAACCTGTACAGAGGGAGGGGAGGCGAGGAGGACAAGGGAATGCCCACATCCTCTCCCAGGACACCTCAGCATTCCAAGAAGGAGGGATGACTCATTTTGTAAGGAAGTGATGGGAGGCCTGGTAGCAGAGGTGCCCTTACTGCTCTCATCTATGGATTTTGCAGGAACAAAAAGAGCGGGGCTGCATGGACCCAGGCTTGCCTCCTTTTCATCAAAGCTGTGGCCCCAGGTGGAGGGGTCGGGACAAAGGCTGGATCTCCCAGCAACCTGGCGAAGATTTGCCAGCGCCTCTGTGAACCGGCCCTGCAGTCAGCCTCATTCTACTTTTGATGATGCAGGGCCCGGAGGGTGACTGGACAGGAGGTGTCCCGTGTTTGTCATGTGAGCTGCCTGCCCTGACCAGAAAGAGGGCTTCATTTCCAGTAGATTTATGGCAAATAATCTCTTGCTCTCATCACTTTCTATTTCAAGCAATTGTGGATGAGGCAGTTTTGGAGGCAGCACAAAAGGCTCAGGTACTGGGGTTGGGCCCAAGTGTCGGCTGTGGGAGAGCTGGTCATGGGCTGAGCTTAGGGAAGTGCTGGGGGTGGCGGGGAGGAGGGGCGATGGGAGGGTGGCATGGGTACCCGCTGAAGGGAGGGGAAGGTGACGCCAGGAGACCTAGCTTCCTGACTTGTGCTCCCAGACAAGTCACTCCCCCCAACTTAGCCTCCATTCCCCACTCTGTGGGATGAGGCGCAGGCACCAGCTCCTGAGGAGCTCACCTGTGTGTGTGTGTACGTGTGTGTGCACGCTTCCCTGGTCATGCTCTGCAGATTCAGGTGTAAACAGGCTCTGAGTGTGTGAGGAGTGGGTCTCACCTTTATGTAGCATAGGGGAGCCAGGAACTTGCCTCCCTCTCTGAGGCCACACATGGGACCCCAGGAGATCAGAGATGGGAAGCCATTTTCTGATAATGGGGGAACAGCCCAGACCGGGTTGGGGTTAGGGGTCTAGTTCAGGACTCTGGTCATCTGGCCACTGCTGCCCCCTGAGGGTAAGAGCAGCTCTGATTTTAGAGGGTCAAACCCAAGGTCCCTCCCTGCACCTGCACAGGAAGGAGTTTATCAGGCTTCTGGGTAGCAGGGGGCATGGGGCAGCCTGAGGGGAGACTATGTTGTTGGCAAGGAGTTGTCCTCATCATCTTATGGTTGTACCCACAGTTTTATAGTTAATAAACCCAGTCACTTAAGCAGCTGTGTTTCACCAAACCACACAAATCACGGAGAGAGCCATGCTGGGCATTTGCCCAGCCATTTGACAGAGGGAAATTGGGGTTCAGAAAACTTAAGTTACTTAAATAAGGTGAGGAATTAGGACTACCCTAACTTCATAAAAGTTAGAATGAGACAAACTTTAGTTCGCAAAAGGATCAATTTTCGATGCTTACAATTGTCCAAGAGAACAATAAGTGTAGCAGTAAGTTAAGTGGTGAGTTCCTCATCCCTGGGAGTATGTAAGCCATGTCTGGGTATCTGCTTGCTGTGGCAACTGTAGTGGGTGTTCCTGCCTTAGACGGGGCTAGATGACCTAGAAGGGGTCTAGACTCTGGATCTGGTAGGATGGTGGGGAGGAAGGTGAGGGGCAGTGGGGCATACCTGCGCTTCTCATTCCAGGCGTTGTACCACTTGATGAACCGCTTGGTGCTCTGCAGCTTGGGGTGCAGGCAGTGCTCCTGACCCCGGTACCTGGACACGCTCTTGGTGGTGATGCTGAAATGGAGCAGGACGGGATGGAGGATTGAGAAGCCTGAATGACAGCCCCTCAGTGTGGCCTGTGGGTGGCCCTGGTCTGTCCCAATCAGAGCACTGAGAGACTGTGGCCTCCCCCCTCCTTTCAAGGAAGCCTACCCATATGCTCGCTCCCTGGCTCTTTGGAAGGTTCTGGTTGTCCCCTTAATCTGACTCCATGTTCGGGTCTAACCCTGTGCAGAGTGACGGGCTCTCACTTTTTCCCCTGGAGCCCTCAAAGTCTGGGATAGTCCCCCACCCCCAAGCCTACCCCCATGCAGGGTGTTGCCCACAGCACTGATGGCTCCCTTGGGGAACAAAGGTCAGGGGACTCTTCCAGCTCCTCTGAACCTGGGATTGAGAGGTGGAGAGAGCTAATGCCAGCGAAGTGTGCATGCCAAGACCTCATCCTTGGATGTGAGGAGCTCCATGGCAGGACTTGGATGTGCTGTGGTCTCTGTCTGATCTTTCAAACCCTAGTTCCCCTGACCCTCTGCAGATTGTTCTGGGGCTGGGCATTCGTTGACCCTGAAGCTAAGTCTTGTTGGCCTTGAAGCCCATTTTGATTCCTGAGCATGAAGTCCCAGTTATCTCACCCTTGGGCAGGAAAATAAGACTGCTCTTCAAGTCTCTATCAGCTAGTGTTCCAACACCATTGGAGGTCTAGCCATGTGGTAGAGAGGCAGGTGGCTTTGTACAGAGCGTAGGGCCTGGGTTTGAATCCCAGGTCTGTCTGTGGGACCTTGGGTAGCCTCTCTGAACCTAGTTTGCCCATCCATAAAATGGGTATAATAATAGGACCTACCCCTTAGGGTTACTGGGATGATTAAAGATATAATCTATGCAAAGTGCCTAGCACAATGAATAGTTACTGTTATTAGCAATTGTCATGGAAGATGGGATGGCCAAGAAGAAGCCTTAGTGTGTGAGGTCCAGCCTGGGAGGGAGGAGGAAGGGAGAGGCTGCTGCCCAGAACTGCTATGCCCCTCTCAGCCCGGGCTGGGCCAGGGTGGCAGGAGTTCAGAGGAAGCTTCTGGGTGGGGGAGGAATGACGGTGTTCAAGAATGAGGGCCCACCTAGCGAACATGGAGAAGTGGAAGGTGAGAGATGAGGATGTCACTCCTTGGGAGGTGACACACAGGAGCGAGGTATGGTGGTGGACTGGCTGCTGGGGTGTGGGCTGAGGGGGCAAAAAGGGGTGGTTGGAGGTTGGGGTGGGAAGAGTGGGAAGGGAGGGAGAGAGGTCAACCACACACCATAGGCTCCTAACAGTGAAGTGTCAGGGTGCCTGGGCCAAGTTCTGGAAAGGAGCAGGGTCGCCATGAACTCTGAGTCTCCCAGTTGATGGGGAGAGGAAATCGAATCTTGCTACCCGAATGGGGGCAGAGTATTTCTGGGCAACCTGTTCTCTTTGCTCCCCTGTGCTCTGAGTTTCCAGGGCCCTCACCATGGCCTAAGCCTCCCAGGGCAGGTCTTGTGGTAATGCCAGGTGACTGGGCTCTGCCTTCGCTGGCCCTCTCTATGAGACCTGTGGCTCCCTGGGTCCCTTCTGCTAGGTCTCAAGCATGGGGCCGGGCTTCAGAGTAGAGTCCAGGTTCCCTCCCCCATAGTACCTAGTCGCTCTGCAGGAATTTAGCCCATGCTTTGCTCTCTGCCTACAGGGCTGCCTTTGCACTTGGAATAAAAGGCTGTGGCCAAGCCAGATAAAAATACCCTCCTCCGTAAGGTCAGCTTACAGGCTGAGGATCCTAAATCCTGAAGGTTGGGGCAGCAGGGGAGGAAGCTTAGCCCTCCCACCACAGTGCTCAAATGCTCAGTCATAACACGGGGACTTTGAAACTTGGTTGTGGGGTGAAGATATGAGGATTTCTGCCCCCAGCAATTGTGCAGAAATTCTGGGTCCTGTGTGCCTGTCCTCAGTGGTTCTGGGATACCGAGGGTTTCAGCAATAACTCGGGGTATATGAAACAACTTGCCCCTTCTAGAATCTTGGCTCTACTGGATCCTTCTGAGTGCAAGCACTCCCACTTGCAAAGCAAGCTGCACTCCAAGCCTCATCAGAGATTTCTAGGTGACTCAGGGTGAACTGGAAAACTTCCTTTAGTTCAGCTTTGGGGCTAAAAACCGGCTTTGGGAAAAAGCACTGGTCCCTCGTGTGATCTGGAGAGTCTTAGGAGCTTAAGAGGGGAGAAGACCTCCAGCCCTTCAGGGATGGGGGTAGGGTCCTGGATATGGGGTGGAGGTTTAGAAGAGGGTGGCTGTGTGCGGATCTCATGAGACCCCTGGAAGTTTTCACAAGGCTACATAAAGCCTTCTCATGCACTTGCCTGGCTGTCAGTTTCCTCTCTATTCTGAAAAGTATAGCCACGAAAAAGGGCAAGCCTGTTTACTGAGGGTTCTGTCCTTTTGAGATGTCACTGCACCTCATACCCTGCTCCTCCTTTCCTGCCAGGACTCAACAGCTCAGCTTGGTGTGTGGAGCATTTTTCAGCACTGAGAGGAGTGCAAAGTTAACGTTCCTGTCATTTTCACCCCAAGAGAGCTGAGAACCCTGAGGGGCTTGTAGCTCCTCCCTCAGCTGTGTGACCTCTAGCTCCCACCCAAAAGGATTTTCTAGCAGTTTTTCTGGACCTGGGTCTGCAAGGCAAGGGGCAGGGCAAAGGGGCAGGGACAGGAGGCTAATTTAGGCGCCCAGGGAGGAAGGCAGAGGGGTTTAGCTCAGGCCCAGTGATCTTCTGAATTTCCCTAACTTCAGCGTGACTGCGCAGACCCCAGGTGGCAGTGGGGGGCGGGGGGCGGTGGGAGCTGCCTTTGCAGACACTGTGTGGAGGCCTTTGGGCCAGCGGGGCCAGTGAATGGAAGGCACTTGCCCAGACTGAGAATAAAGTGTGTCCTGTTTCTGGGGGAGGGGAAGAGGGGCCAATGGTCCGTGGCAGATATTTGGTAGCTGCTTTGCCAAGGGCTCCCTTCCTGGCCAAGAGCGTATTGATGGGGAAACAGTGGTGCTGGCCTCAAGTGGTTAATTGGGAAGGCAGAGAAGCAAGGAAACGCAGTGTTCTCAAGCTCTGCCCCACTTTTTAAAATATTCCCTGCATCCCCACCAAGCAGGGCTTCACCCTCATGGCACGTTAACCCCAACAGAGCCCTTTCCACAAGACTGCTCAGGAACCCACAGGAGTCCAGCTGGTGTTGGAAGAGTGAGGATCGTTCTCAAAATGGAATCGCTAGAAGCCAAAAACCAGACGGCCATGGTCCCCTGATCAGAAAAAGGCCCTGAAAAGAGGTTCTGAGGACGTCAGACAATGTTTGCTTTAATTCTCTCTCCAGTAACAGGAAGGCAGCACGCCTCACAGTTTGGGTTCCAGTTTAATAGTTCTGGGTGTATTCTGAGTGATTTCAATCTGGGTGTTCTAAGTTGGCACACGGAAGCCATTTAACCCTTGATCACCCTAGAAAGGGGGGCAGTGCAACCCCTAGGCTACCCATTCGAATCCTAGCAAGGGTGAACTCCTCGGAGAGGCTGTTTCCGGAGCACAGTACCGTGACCCTTTTTTCAAACTCTCTTCCAGACTGCCGTGCCAGCGTCCTAAGGACTCGCTAGGCGATTACAAAGGCTCCGCCAAGGCCTTGACAAAGGCTGAGAGAAAGGCTTGTTAGCCCGACCCAGCCCCAAGCTGCGCCGCAGCACCCGGTTAAGAGCTGCGCGCACACGCTCGCGGCGAAGAGCGAGAACTCACATAACCATTTTCTCCTCGCAGTGCGGGTACTTTGGCTTCATTTCCAGCTTCTTCACGTCGCTGTAGCGGATCTTGGGTCCCTTCCGGGAGCACTTGCATTTGGACCCTGCGAGAGAGCGCGCGGGGGGCTGCTCAGTTGCGCGAGGGGTCTCATTGACCACCCTCGGTGCCCACCCAGAACCCCAGGGATCCCGGGAAGCTTAGCAGTTGGCGTTGGGGGTTCCCCAGGACTGGCCGGGCTGGCGCCAAAGGACCTCCCAGGCACTCACCGTCCACGCGCGCGGCGCACAGCGCCAGAAGCAGCAGGAGCAGCGCTGCCGTCAGGACCCTCATGCTGGCCGAGGGGCGCGGCGCGGGAGCAGGGGCTCGGGGAGGGCGCCCGCACGTCCGGGTGCCGGGCTTGGCTCTTTCTACCCGGAGAGCGCGTCCCGGCTCCACTCGCTCCTGCTGCGCCCGTCGGTGGGAGCCTCGCGGCTGTGGCACCCCGCAGCGCTCCGCGCTCGGCTCTGGGCTCTCTCCACAGTCTCCCTCCGCCCGCCCAGGCCTCTTTTAAATCCGCTCCGAGCTCATTAATATGCAGAACCACTCGGTGACTCACTGAGATTTCTCAACGCGGTGGTGGGGGGGGCGGAGACCTTACCCGCCCGCCGCCCGCCCCGGACCGCGATCGCAGCAGCGCACACTGGGAGCCACGCGCGCACTTGCACGTTCAGACTCACATCCAATACCCTCTCGCTCTCACACACGCTCTCCTTCAGACACTTGCACACCCAGGCTCCAGCACGCACACAGAGCCAGAGCCAGTGCTCGGGCGCCACTTGACGGTGGCGAGGCTGCTTAAGGGCACTGCTTTTATGATTCGCGTGGTTCCCTCTGGCCTGCTGTTGTGAGCCACTGGGAGACCCAGGCCCGAGGCCCAGATTCTCGAGGAGACTTGAAAGGGTTTTGGGGCAGGTGCCAGGTGTGAGTGCCAGCAGGCCTGACTCCTAGAGCGTGAGCTGTCCCTGTTGGGCCAGCAGCCCTGGTGGCCAGAGCACAAGGCCAGGTTTGGAGGGTGGTCGCCACAGGATGTGCAACAGCAAAGCCATGGCCTGTGGTCCCTGGAGCTGGCTCAAAGAGTGTGTGTGTGTGTGGGGGGAGCTTTGGCTAATCTGAAAGGAAGGCTTCCAAAAGTCTGTGGGCCTGTGGGGGGGTGGGGAGAGCCAGGCTGGTGGCTCTCTTCACTGTCAAATCATTCTCCAGAGTTAGGCAGTGGCTGGGCAGGGAGACATGATAGTGGTAAGCGTCTGGATGAAGTCCATGTTCTAGACATTGTGCCAGGATGTGTGGTGTGGCGGCGTGGGCCCAGGCATGGTGACAGAAATTCTTGCTTCACTATTTACCAGTGCAAGTGACTTAGCCGCTCTACACCTTGGTCTCATCATCCATGAAGTGTGAGTAGTCACAGTGCAGCTGTGAGAATTCCATAAGATCATACGTAGAATGTGTTTGAGTGCCTGACTAGCTGTTGGTGCCCTGGAAATATTACTTATTGGCATCATTATTTTATATATATCTATTATATATGATATAATATATATGTGTTTATATATATATTATTATTTTTTTTTTTTTTACAAGTCCCTTTCCAAGTTGGTATTTTAATTTCTTTACTTGATGGGCACTGGAACAGGCTCAGAGAGAAGAAATAACTTTCCCAAGATCACATAGCCAGGAGGCAGGTGACTGGGCCAGGAGGGGCCCTGGTCGTGTGGCTGCAGAACTGGGGCTCCTGTCCCTGGGCCATTTGACTTCCTTCAGGCATGTGTGCCCTTCACTTTTTGGTGAAGCACTTCCTTGAAAGACCCAGCAACAGGAGATGGAGTGTGTCAGACTCCGAGGGTCCCTGGGCTTGGCTTCCAGACCAGACCTGGAGCCAAGGCAGAAGCTGCCAGTTTCTGCCAGCTCACACAGCTCTCTCCTGTCAGCCCAGCGGCCTCCTGGGAGCTCAAGTGCCAGAGAGGATCCTGGGGTGATGGGATGGGCAGGCTGCTGAGGATTAGAGTGGGAAGAATCTCTGCTGTCTCTTCCTACTTGGAGAGCCTTGGCTGCCTTGAGGGGAAGCTGAGCCATGAAGAGCCAGCAGAGCCCGTGAATTGGCTTCAGGCCATGTCCTGAGTCCTGTGCAAGCAGTTGTAACTATACTTAAAGCAAGGCCAACAGATGGACACTTGGGTTTATGCAGAGGATAAGTGCAAGGGAGTGATTTTGGCATTTACATTAATTTTTTAAAGTTTAAACTTATTTTTTCTTAATACAAAATTAGCGTGTTTGTTACAGAAAACACAGCAGAAGAAAACATAAAAAATGCACACACAATTCCACCCACTCAGCAATCTACACCAAGATGCTACAGTGTTATCTTTGCAAACCCTTCTGTCTTTGCTTACATGCAAGTGCACAAATGGGATCAGCATGCATGTCCTGTTTAATAACTGGCTTGTTTTACCTATCGCTGTATCAATAGCACTGTTCCATGTGACTGGTTGTGCTTCTACAATATCTCTTTTAATGATATTGTTTGAGGCCATATAGTATAATGGCTAAGAGCTTGGTGTCTAGAGTCAGACTGCCTTGGGTGTGAATCCTAGCTGTGTGACCTTGGCTTGTAACCTAATCCTTTTAGGTACTGATTTTCTCATCTGTGAGATGGGAATGGTAATTGTACCTACAGCATAGTGAGAGTTAAATAAGATGGTGCATATAAAGCTTTTAAGGTGGTCTGTTGCACAGAGTAAGTGCTTAATGAGTACTATTAGTAGTAGTATTTTGGTTGCAGTGTATTCCATTGTACAGATGCACCATAATTACTTTAAGTAATTACTCCCTGCTGGACATTTGGATTATTTTGAATGATATATGTTTACAAGCAGTGCTGTGTGACAAATATTCTTGTAGCTTAGTTTTGCAGTAGCCCTTTAAAACTTGAATTATGTCTCAGAAATAGAATCACTGGTCTGTGGGGCATGCACATTTTAAGGCTTTTAACAAATTGCCCTCCAAAAAATATAGTACTTTGTTATTCTGCAAAAGGAATTTCTTTCTTTCTTTCTCTCTCTCTCTCTCTTTTTTTTTTTCTTTTTGGCTGTGTTGGGTAGCGAGGGCTCCTCTTCGTTGCGGTGTGCAGGCTTCTCACTGCAGTGGCTTCTCTTGTTGCTCTAGGCCACGCAGGCTTCAGTAGTTGTGGTGCGCGGGCTCAGTAGCTCTGCGGCATGCGGGCAGACTCTCAACCACTGCGCCACCAGGGAAGTCCCAGGAATTTCTTTAATACCAAGCTTTTGCAGAGCATGTGAAATATATATCTATATATTTAACAATGTCATTTTTATCACATTTGTTTCAAGAATATGCTGATTAATTAAGTGGGATCTAACAGCACTAAGGATCATGGGTGCTGTGCTGTAATGGGAAAAAGTGGTTGACCCTGAAAATGGGGACCAGTGTTTCCCAACTTCCTGGGCCAGACCAGAGGTCAGACATTCCTGTGTTTTGTCCCCATTTGTAAGCCTTAGTCTATGTATGCTCATCGTTGGTTTGCAAAATACAGCCATTGTATCCTTGCAAACAGAGCTTACCCCCGTTTGTGTGAGCAATTCTGGGGCTGTGGGTCTAGGAGAGGATGGGGGCCCCTGCTGCTGGTGGGTCTGTGGGTGAAGCTGCTTAACTGGGAGAGGGAAGGGGGGCTTGACCCTGACTTCAGGCACAGACTTTCTACTGAGCTCAAGTGGGGAGTCTTTGAGTAGATGGAGGTTCACATGGGCGAGGTAGTTCTTTGCACGTACAATGGCACCACGTGATTCAAGTGAACCCCAGGGGTATAGGGAAGGACTACACATGTGTCCTGCCCTCTGGAGCACAATCCAGTGTGTATGCATGTGTGTATGTGTGACGGTGCCAGAAGCTGTTTACAGTCATGCTGGGTTCTATGGAAGAGGTAGACGCAAGGTGTGGGGGGGCACAGAGGAGGGAGGAAGTAGAAGTAGGAAGCCATTCCTTAAGGGCTGAGACCCTGGGGATTCGCATATTTGTCATGTTCACATTGATTAAGCACCCACTGCATGCCAGGTTCTGTGCAGGGTGCTAGGGATTTACAATGAGCAGAGGCAGATGTGTGCCTGTCCCAAAGGAGCACAGAGTCTAGTGGAGAAGATAGACATTAATCAAATGACCAGAGACACCCATGAGATTACCCCAGAGCTAGGTGTGATGAAGGGAAGCTGGTGTTATGAGACTCACCAGGGGATCTGACCAAGGAAGTGCCCATTGGGTTGGCATCTGAAGGATGAGAAGGAGTTCACCAGTTGACAATGGGAGGGAGGGCATTACAATTAGAGTCCCTGCTCCTCACACAATGATCTTCTGGGGGACCCCCTGCTCAAAGCCCTTCTGGCTCCTGATCTCACCCAGAGTCCCACTCAGGTCCCCAGCAGGGCTCTATGGGGCCTCGTGACCAGCATCTACCACTCTCCCCATGGCTGTGCTCCACCACACTGCCTTGTCTTATCCCTCAGACATGCCCCACCTGTCCCCATCTCAGCATCTTTCTGCTTGCTGGCCCCTCTGCCCAAACTGCTTCCCTAGCCAGATGTTGGTGTGTGACCCTCTTCTCCTTACTGAAACCTCAGCTCGAATATTCACTCTTTAGACCCCATCGCACTAGCATCCCTGTCCCGCACCCCCCAGCAGTCACTCTGCGCCGTTGACCAATTTTAATTTTTATACTGTATGTACAACAACTTCACACTGTGCTATTTTCATGTTTGTTCTGGAGTGTATTGTGGGTCATCCTCTGATCTCCTCGTTCTGTGAAGTAGGTACTGGGTCTGTCTTGCTTGTCCTTTGTGCCTGCAGCAGTGTGTGTCACATAGTAGGGGCTCATTCCATATCTTTTAAGTAAATTTATAAAAGCATGTTTCAGGAAAAAGCCCAGGGGTGTGAGAGAGCACTGCTGAATTCAGGCTATGTAGACTACAAGGTCATGGGTGTGTGTGTGTGTGTGTGTGTGTGTGTGTGTGTGTGTGTGTGTGTAGGGGGTGGGTAAGGGTGGCCATTGGCAAGGCCATGTTCCCAGGAAAGCCAGTTCTTCCCCAGGGCATTGGCTTTAGAAAAGAGGTGGCTGAGAGGAGGAGGAGGTGAATGAGCAGGAGTGTGGCTTTCAAGGAAACCCCGAAGATATCTGGACACCACCTCCTAGGTCTACTGAGAATTTGCATTTTGACTGGTCAAGGCTGGTTTCCTGCCCTCGGAGCTGGGAGACATTTGGATTCCTCTCAGCCCCACCCCAGTTCTTCCCAGGACTGAGCTACTCAGAGCGGGGAGTCCCTTTGTGCTTCCCTGACGGTACAGGGCCATCCTAGACTCCAGAACTGGAAGGGACTGACACCCCATCTAGCCATTATTGTACAGATGAGGAAACTGAGGTCCAGAAATGGGGTGGCATCACACAAGCCTTCCAGAGCATGAATGTCAGCCTGGTCCTGCCCCCAACTTCTTAGAACATAGTGAGATCCTGGGCTCCAGAGACCTGTTTGGTCCTGTCACCACTCGTTACATGTGGGGAACCTCAAAATACCTGCTCCTATTGGGTAGTATAGCTGCTAGCTGAATGCAAGCCTGGTGGGTGCCCCTTCTTCTCTAGCCGCCCCCTCTGCTGGAGGTCTGCATGCATCTCTCTGAGAGTCCAACCTATGGAACCTGGGGCAGTCAGCTGCCTCATCTTTGCTGGTTCTTCTTTAGCACAGTCCTGCATACTGATCCCCTTCCCAGGGCCTTGCTCTGAGGTGGAGGGGATGTAGGGCTAAGGTCCCCCAATTCTTTATGCTTGGAATGTTTAGGGAACCTGAGCAACATAAGCCCAGAGGAAATGGTGCAGGGCATAGCCAGGCGGTGTTGAATTAGGCTCCAGGCAGCCCTGTGGCAGCAGAGGGTTAACTGAGGGTGCTGCGGATTCCCCGAAACACACGAGAAAATGCTTGCAGCAAATATGACAAACCAACAATTAGCATTTATTCATTCAGTACTACCTCACTGAAGACAAGCATCTTTACTATATTAAGAATGCCAGCAAAGATATTTTCAAAGAAGGCCCTAATGTATAAATGAGCAAAGGACAATTCAGGGGGAAAAAAGAAAGAAAAGCAGTTATTAACGAACTCATAAAAAATATACATCCTCATTAACAATCAAGGAAAAGCACATTAATGCTGTAGTATCATGGCAACTTTCTTTTGGTCTTGCTCAATAATGAAATATTTATTTTAAATAGTAACATCCAAAGCTGCAAATTGAGGAAAGGCCACTTAACCTTTACTGGTGGGACAAGATTTGGGGAAACCATATTTATAGTATGTATCCAGAAGGTTTGAAGTAAACTATTTCATCCTTTTAATCCACTTCAGAAAATCTATTTTAAAAGTTGGTAAAGGAGCAATGCCACATGCAAAGATATTCCTTGTTAAAAATAGTTAACCTGAATGCCCAACACTGGGGGAATTGGTTAAGTAAACAATGAAAGCTTTAACTGAAATATTATACTGGTATGAAGACTCATGATTACAGAATCTGTGGAATTCCATGGAGTAAATGCTTATGCAGTAAGTAGAGACAGCATAAGGTCATGTAAACACTGTGACTGCAAGTATGTGAAACAGCCACCGCTGTATAAAGGATGGCAAAGAAAGAGAAACAAACGTCTTTCTCTTTGAGTGGTAGGACTTTGGGCATCGTTTAAAAGCTTCTCTCCTTTCCAATTTATTCGAATGTTCGTATCATAAAGGGAACGCAGGAGCATTCACTCAAAACAGTGAGGCCTGGGGCAGCCTTAACTCCATTTGGCAGTCCCCCATGCTGGGCGATGGGCATGTCTGCCCAGTAGCTGGCACCGCAGAAGAGGTACGTGGAGTCGTTGGCGGTGCAGATGAGCCACCACGCTGAGGGCCCAGGCGCCGTCTGCAGCACTGTCCCTGCTTCGCTTGGCATGGCTCACTGAGCTGTCCCAGCAGGCCTCCCCCTGCCTTGTTCTGCCTTGCCTGATCACTGCTTCCTGTTGGCAGCGGGGTCCTAGCTTCTGTGGAGGTCCTGCCAAGCCTTGTCTCCAGATGCGGGTCCCGGCGCTGCCCCCAAGCCTGCGCTGCCCCTGAGCCCCTGCCGGCCTCCAGCCACACCCTCGCCCTCTATTCTTCAGTTCCTGGAAAGCTCTAAGCTGCTTCCCAACTCAAGGCCTTTGCTGGCTGCCTGCTCTGCACAAAGACTCCTGCCTTTGCCCCTGAGCCAGACTGGTTGCTGTTTTACCTCACGAATCTGCAAAGAGGTCGTTTCACAGGGACACCTTCCCTGACTGGGCACATCTGCCCCTCCCCTCCCCTCCGCTGTCCCGGTCTGGGAGAGCCCATGGCTGTCAGCATGCTCCATAGCTCCGTTTTCTCTTTAGTACAACTCCTCACATCTACAAGTCTCCTTCAAGGTTTTCCCTATCAGTCTATGAGCTCCAAAGGGAAGGGTGGCTGTTCTGTGTCTTTCTTGTTTACTCCAGTACCCCAGCACCAGCTCAGGGTCTGGCACACAGTAGGTGCTCAATGCATGAATGAATGATGAATAAATTAATGTGTATCACAGTTAACTGCAGTCTAGTGAGTTCTGGAGTCAGACTTTCTGGCTTAGAATCCTAGACTACCACTGTGCCTCTGCTTCCTCATCTTTAAAAAGAGGATAGTAATAATAATATTACAAATGGACTGCGGTGAGAGTTAAATGAACTAACCTAGGACAAGCACGGAGCATAGTGTTTTGCTGCATAGTAAGTGCTCTTGTTTTATTATTATTATTATTATTATTATTATTATTATTATCAAATCTCCTAGACTCACCCGCCCACCCCCAATCTGTGGGTTTGCTTGGCTAATTCCTTTTGCTTTATATGTATAAAATGCTTACATAACATTTACTCTGTGTCAAGGACTGTTCTAAATGCTACACAAATATGAATTTATTTAATCCTCATAATAACCACATCACATAGGTTATACCCACTTTACAGATGGGAAACCGAGGCACAGAGAAGGTAAGAAACTTGCCCAAGATAACTGGCAAGTAGCAGAACTGATCTTTGACTCCAAGCAATCTAGCTCTAGAGACCTGCTCAGAACAGCCATATGCTGTCTCCTAGCGGGAGGGAATGGGGAAATAATCCCTCATCTTTTGCCCAGGTCTCATGACTGCTTTCCTCTCGCTGTGCTGCTGGCTTCTGGTCCTGAGCTCTTCTCCGTGGAGGGTATCCCAGAGTTCCCATCAAGCTGGGGTTGCCAGTTTTAGCAAACACAAATACAGGATGCCCATGCAATATTTGGGGGCACATTTATACTAAAAAAGTGTTCATTGTTTATTGGAAATTCAAATTTAACTGAGATTCCTGTATTTTAACTGGTCACCCTATATCTAGAACCAGAGGGTGGCAGCATGGTTTTGGGCCACTCACCTTCAACTGATGGTTTCAGACACACAGACGTGGAGTGCCCTGGGGTCTGCCATGGTAAGGGTGGGAAGGGGACGGATAGGCACAATTGTGAACTCTCTTGGAGGGCAGAGTGGGCCTTTAGGCTCTCGTGGAGAAGGAGGAAGATTTCGTACAGGCAGGCCATGATCAAGGAGGACTTTACAGGTGGAGGCAACAGTTTAAGCAACGGCTCAGGGAAGGTCAAGGGCACGCTAGTCAACAGAGCACGGAGAGTGCAGGGCAGGGATTGCGGTGGGAGAGGGTTGGAAGACCGAATATGTAGATGATGGCCAAATTGTGCAGGGCCTTGATGGGGGGTTGCTGAGGAGTCTGGGCTTCATCACCTGGGTCATAAGGATCCACTGGAGAACGTCAAGCAGGAGGGCTATATGATTAGGTTTTGCCTCCCATAGGTGGGAGGCAAGAGAAATCTTGGTCAAGGGACGTCCTTGCCCAAAGGGCAGGGGATAAGCATGTTGTATACTTATTCCTGGAATTCTTTGCCTTTTCCTAAAAAAAGTAATGCATAGAGGGAGAATAAAAGATGGTTCTCAGTCCTGTTTGTTATCCAGAGGGAGATGTTTGTGATGTTGGTGTTTTCATTTCTACCAACCCTCTGTCAGTGGGTCTCTAGCGCCCAGAGGAAGGAGCACAGCAGAAGGAAGGATGTGATTGGGTCTGGGGTGAGGGTGGCATTGTTCCTAATTTGCTTCTAAATCAGTGTCTTGGGCAGATACAGGAGGACAAGGTCGAAGGCGTTGCTCAGAGGATGTACCTGCCAGGTGAACATTAGCCTTAATTAATCTTGTGTGAAGAACACTCTTCAAGCAACTGTCTGAGATACATTGCAGTTTTCGGTCTTAGCAACTAGTCATTGCTTCTGAACACATACAGGTTCCTAACAGTGAGCGATTTAAGGCTGTAAAAGGATTGTCATAAACAGCTCCCTGGAGCCAAGAGCACGCCCCAGATTTTAAGCACATAATGGAATCATATCAAAAAGCATGGAGGGGCGGCAGGAACCATAAATCCTCCAAGTGCAAAATCTGTCCATTGCGAAACTTGTGCAGAAGGGAAACCAGATGTGGATGCTGGGGAGAGAGGCAGCAGGAGGGATCGAGGCAGCGGGAGCTCTTGGGGCTGGAGACGCAGAGGAAAGGGCCCTGTGCACAGGGAGATGCCGCCCCCTGAGAGCTGGCAGAGGCTCAGGCCTGGGAAGCAGGGCGGGTTTGCCCCGGTTTGTGTGGCTGGGGAGTCTGGCATCAAAGGGAAAAGGCAGAGGCTGAAGCTAACGGTGCTTGTTGCTGCTTCTTCAGCTGGACCAACACAAGCATTTTATAAGCTTTTCCAGAATTTGTGCCGTTGAAGACACAATGCTTGGAGCAGTTCTTTAACAATGGGTTTGAAATATTACAAAAAGACTAACTTTGTTTATCATGTAGAGGAAAAGAGTAACTAACGTGGAAATGCCTTTGGATGGGGTAAAAGTGTGTTTGCCCAAGTGGTCCTCCTTGGCCTGAGATGGAGGAGGGGGGATATATTTTATTCTGATGTGCCAAGTCCTTTGACAACACCAAGGTAAACACTTGCTGAGCACCCACTCTGTACCAGGCACCGTGCGGGGCTGCAGGGGCTGCAAGGAGTCTGGTGGCTCCCCAAGATGCCTGAGGTGGAGGGAGCCAAAGGCCAGCAGGTTGGGAGGAATCCTTGAAATGGGCTCCTGACATGAGTTCTGATTTCAGAGGGGACGATGGGGCAGTCCCATTCAGAGAGGGGGCAGGAGAGCTGTCGTAAAGCAGGTAGGCTTGAAATGGACCTTGAAGGGTAAGAGGGATTTATACAGGCAGAGAAGGGGTGACAGAGGGTGGGCCACAGGGACAGAACAGCAGCGGTAAAGGCCTGGAGGCCAGAAAGGGTGTGATGAGTCAGGGCGTAGCTATCAGATGATAGAGCGTGAGAAGAGGGGCTGTGGACAATGGAGAGCCTTGAACACTGGTGTCACGAACTTATAATTAAGTCGGCTGGAAAATTGGATTTGGTGCCTGGATCTGTTTGAGATCACTTCAACCACCATCTCTGAAAAAATAAAAATAAAAAAATAAATAAAAAATAAAAAAGAGCAAAATTCCTAAATGAAACAGCTATACTATTCTGAAAACAGTACAACAGCACTGAAGAGAAGAAAGCGTACCGTGGAGCCTTCTACTCTACCAAGAGCCAGTCCAGTCTGAGCCCACGCAGACTTTCCCATAATTACAATCATACTGTACATTCGTGTATACTTGCCTTTCTGTGGTGCACATTATGTCATAACCACTCCTGCCCTATTTAATCCCCTCTTTAAATGGCCTAGGGAGGCTTAAAAGGACCCTGGGGTAAAATAGACTTTCTGAAACACGAACAATTCCCAGCTTGGTGGTTTTAGTTTGCGGTTCTCAAAAAGTTTCTCCAGTTCTTATCTGCAGTGGTTTGGAGAGCCCTTGAGGCCTTTCGCCTTCATTTCACTTAAGCACATATCCCCATAGTGCCAGGAAAAGTGACCCTGTGTCACCACTTGCCCAGGTCCCCAGCAGGTGGCTGGGTTGAGCTGAAGAACGCCACATAGCAGGACTGGGATTCACAGTGGGGCTCTGGGAATACCCCTTCATACAGCAGGCATCAGGCCCAGTCCTGCAGGGCCCCAGGTCAACTCTCCAAAAGTCAGTATGCTGAAGGGCCAGGGCACTGAAACATCAGTCTACCAGAACTTGGTTTCTGGTCACTACTAGTGACATTTATGGGTGTTTCGGTCTTGCCGAGGCTGCCCGTTTTCAGTGTATTTGGTGGTTGACACATTCTTATGTAGTTTGAATTTTGGGTGTCTTGTGTGTTGCAAAAAGGAAAATTTTCTAGATGAATTTTCAGTCCAGCCTGTTAGTTCTCCTGACTCTGTAAATCCCCTGATTGGCTCTGTGAGAGGCAGAGAGAGGGACTGCATTTCTGGGAGTGTCTGGACGGTAGGGATTTGGGGTGTTCTCACCCAGGGCTCACACATA
The DNA here is from genome assembly GCF_964165515.1 of Mesoplodon bidens. Classification (NCBI taxonomy): domain Eukaryota; kingdom Metazoa; phylum Chordata; class Mammalia; order Artiodactyla; family Ziphiidae; genus Mesoplodon; species Mesoplodon bidens. The sequence goes on from NC_138160.1 coordinate 115,363,187, forward strand.
TCCCTCCCATACCCATGGCAAGTTAAACCACTTTCGGGGAAAGTTGTCCTGGGGATGTAAGACCTCTAACTTGGAAGAGCTATATGGACCTGTCTCTCATCAGGCGGGACCTCTCACCCTTCCTCCTCACCCACCCATGGGCAGCCGGGGGTCTGCCGTGGAGAGGATGAAGAGCAGAGGAGGGCCACCCCACCTCTGCCCTTGGCCCTGGGCCCCAGCCAGCCTGCCGGGGCCTGGGAACTGCTCTGTGGTCCCTGAACGCCTTTGCTCCATGTCTGGGTCTGTAAAACTGCTTGGAGCCCCCAAGAATGCACCACACTCTGCTCGCAAAGGAGCCCTTTATTTGTAGATTTTTTTTTTTTTTAATGAAGTCACCTGGTGCCCTTAAGCTCTGGGCTTCTGAGAGGGCTGAGGGCCTGAGCTAGTGGAGGAGAACACAGAGCCTGCTGCGGGGACTGTAAAGCTCGAGCATTTCCAGGGCTGCTGCTGGCGCACCCACACCCTCACCTCAACACCCGGGCTGGGGGCTGTGCTGCTCCCCATCCTGTGAAGGAGGGTGGGAGGCTTTGTAGGAAAGACAATAGCCTGGTTTTGTTGGACCTCAGATTCAGACACCCCATGGCCCTCAGCTGGGGTAGCCCACAAGGGCGTTTGCTGCAGGCTCACTATGTGCCAGGCCTTGTGCAGTGGTGCCTCACACTCACTGTCTCTTCCAGTTTTCAACCCAGCCCCATGTGCAGCACGCTCCCCATTGACAGAATCAGTAATCTTCCTAAAGTTACTGAGCATCTGGGCAGAGCTGGGCTGACTCACATCTCCTTGACTCCAAGACCCATGTGCTGCCACAAGCATTATACTGCCCTCACCCGCCCCCCCCACCCCGCCCCATGCCCCCAGCATCATCTGACGCTAAGAGAGGAGCTTCCAGGGTGTCCAGGTGACAAGGCTCCAAAGCTCTCCCTTACCTGCAAGGTGGCTATGATTCCACTATTAGACTGCACTGCTCTGGGCGAAGGCATGGCCTCTCCCGGTGGTGATGCAAGTGCAAAGCATTAGAGTCATACAACGCCCTTGCAGCCATTTTTGTGCCACCCTGCAGGGCAGGCATCCAGATCCCACTTTGGAAGACAGAGAAACTGAGGCCCAGAGCAGAGAAGAGGCTTGCTCAGGTCACAGGAGTGGGGAAGCTTGTTCTTGGTTGTTTGCCTGATGCTTACCACAGGACCTGGTGCATCACCCAGATGTTCATGGGATGGTCCTTCTGTAAGGTGGAGGGTGACTAAGGCCCGCACTTGTCTGTCACAGCTGTCTCTCTTGGGCCCCTCTGATTTCAGTGGTAGCTGTGTTGGGCAGTTCCCTGCCTCACTCGACCTCAAGTGTTCCTTGCATCCTCCTGATTTCTCCCCCAGAACCTTCTCCAAGCCTACGGGAGCTCCCATTGCCCTTATACCAGTACATCCTGGAAGCCTGGAAGGGTGGGTGGGTGGCCAGTTTATGCCTCTAGGGGCAAATCCCAGCCATTGGGGGGTAGGAGCCGGTAGATAAATGCTCAGCTCTGCCTTTCAGGGGGATGGTTCTGGGGGTACTCTCCATGTTTTCAGAGACCCTGGCAAAATGGAGCCCCCATTGCCTGTATCTGTGACCTTGATAACACACACTGCAATGACCTCTTCTCCTCCAGTCTCACCCTCCCTGCTCCCGCACATCTGCTTCCTGGAATTCCTTCCAAATGAACCACTCATACCCAAGTCCTGGTCTCAGCCTCTGGGAGGGGAGAACCTAAACTAAGAACCCCCCTTGGCTGACCCTGCTGCCCAACTCTTCAGGGCCAGTGGAGAACTCCTGGGACCTGAGAGTGACAGCATGAGGGACCCTTGGAAACCACCCAGCCCTGATTGTGTTAGAGTAGGAGACTGAGTCCCAGCCCTTCACCCCTGTGGTCTCAGTACTAAGCCTAGGCTGCTAGGAACAGATGCTGTCTGTGGCTCCAGGAGTGCTCTTTCTCTCCTGATCATCTTTGTCCTCTGCTGGAAAGGTCCACTGTTAGATGTTCACACCTTTGGCATGTAGTGAGTACTCATCAAATTAGTGCTGTGGCACTGTAGGTCTAGAAGGCATGTGACACGGATGTCTACTGCTAAATGTAGGCCATCCTAGGAGAGGGTGTGTGAAGGGCTTAGTGGGCAGTGCCAGAGGGACCAGGACAGGGGAGGGGCAAGTCTTGGGGGAAAGAAAAGCTACAGGGTATGAGAACTGCAGGGTACTGAGAGGAAGAGGAAGGCAAACCAGAAATGATGGAGTGAGTGTGTGTGTGTGTGTGTGTGTGAGAGAGAGAGAGAGAGAGAGAGAGAGAGAGAGAGAGAACATGCACATGTGCCTGAAATGGTCTAGACATGGCCCTGGGAAGCGGGAACTTGGGAACTGGGAAGGTAGATGAGGGCCGATTGGGAGCAGAACATTGAGAGGGGCCAATTCCCATGCAGATACTGGAGAGTGGAGAACAGACATATTTGCGGCTTCTGGAAACTTTGAGACCACCAAAGGTAGAACCAGAGAGAGCACAGGGGGTGTTGGGGAGTGGGAGGGAGAGAAGCCTGGTATAAATATTCTTTTACTGACAAGAATGTTGATGATCACCTGGTCCATCACCCAGGGTCCCAGAGCTCTAGCAGCAGCCCGGGGGGAAACTCCCCACCAGAACCCAGCAGGCCTCCTGGTGAGGTGTCAGGGGCTCAGGTCCAAGGGCTCAGAGCACTGTCTAGGCTCTCAAGGTTGCAGTATAAGAAGAGCTACTCCATCCAGCTCTGCTGGCCCCTCTTCCCTCCTCTTTTCTGATGGACATGTTCCCTCCTTTTCTGGTCACGGCTGATGTAGTCCTCAGCATCCTCTATTCCTGGGGCAGAAACCTGGGCTTCCTGGTCTTGGAATCCACTGGGTAAAGCACACAGCAGGCCCTCAGCAAGATGCTGGTCTACCAGCGGGCTGACTGCTTTGTTCCTGAAGAGGCTCGCTGTCAGCTGGCTCTCTGTGCTCTGACCGAGTGTCAACCTCAGTCACAGCCCACGTGTCCTAACCTCAGGTCAGCACTCACCAAGTGTGTATTATTTCTAACCTCTGGCAGATCCCATCCAGAATGGAAAATGAAAAAGGGGCTTTGATGGATTTGGGGAAGCAATTTCATTTGATTAAGCTGCATTTGCAGTTGATAAAGCAGCATCTGCAATTTCTGGCACCACAGACAAAGTTCCAAGGGCTTCCCCCAAGAGGCAGATGGAGGACAGCATCTTGAGGGTCTGACTGATGAGCTAAAGCCATTGCAGTGGCCTGTTTCTTGGGAACATGACATCCAGGGCTCTGAGGGGTAGTCCTCACTCCAAATATTCTGTCTCTGTTTTAAATATTGGCCAGACCTTGTACCTTGATTTTGGATCTTGGAGATGTGATCAATGTATCTTTGAAGTCTGATTATAGCTTCAGTTATATTAACTAACAAACTAAATGATGAACAAATGTTCTGAAAATGAGAGGAATAGTTAATGTGGAAACCAGTGTTCATTTTGGAATTGGAGCCTGGGAGAAATGCCAGAGTCCTGGCTTTATAGCTTCTGGTACCAACCCTCCCTGGGCTTGGGCTGGACCAGACTGTGAGCTTTGTGACTGCAGGGACAGCATCTGTCTTGTTTCCCTGGTACGGTGTCTGATACACAATAAGGGCTTAATAAATAATTACTGAGTGAATGAACACTGCCCTGGCAGAATGGCCCCAGTAAGGACCAGGCTCAGTCTAGAATCTCTCAAACACTGTGACTTCAGTGGGTGAGGAATTGGAGGGGTTGCCACAATGACTTCATATTTGGTTTCTGAGGACTGGAATTTTAAAAAGCCAGCTTTTCTTACACTTTGGTGTTTGCTGGGATGGATATCTGTTTAGTTGCAGAATTGCTATTTATTTAAGTTTCCCTTGGGAGAAAGTGGCTTCAGCTGGCAAGACTTGGATAGAACAAGAGGACTGGTGGAAACCTGACACGTCCCAGACCCCCCAAACCCTGTGATAGTACAGATTGCGGCAAGAGGCCACGTGATGCAGTGGGGAAGTCTGGGCTTTGGAGCCAGACAGCACTGGGTTCAAGCTTTAGAGTTTTGCTGGGCAGTCATGATATACATGATTGTGGGCCTGTTGTGTGGAGACAGGAGAGGAGGGGGTGGAGAGAGCAGGAGCTTTGGATTCAGACAGGATTAGGCATAAATCCTGGCTCTCCCTCTTTTAGCTGTGTGACCTCTCTGTGCCTGTGTTTCCTCATCTGGAAATTTGGTGTAGCAATAATTATATCTACCTCATAGTGATATTGTGAGGACTACATGAGGAAATACTAGTACAATGCATGATACAGTGACTGGCACACACTACACTTTCCATACATGTTAGCTTTCATCATCATTCTTTCATTCAACATGGTTGCATCTATTCACACAGGCATCAGCATAAGGCCCCCGGCAGGCACAATCAGTAAGCACAAGGATTAAATGGTCCTTTACCTGAAGGGTCCCTCTGACGGGGGGACCAGTCTCCCCCACTCTGGAACCCCCAGAGTGAACATCATCAGATGCTAGATACCATTTTCTGGGCACCTTCCACCTGTCACTCAGCCAGGCCCTTACCCTCACCAGACCTGCCTCACTTAAGGAGATCTGATGCACTCACTGGAGGCTAGGGCTGAAAAAGTAAGCTGAAGCAATCCTTGAATTATTATTTATAGCCAAGTGGTTACCCAATTTTATAGATTTTTGTGTGGAGAGACATTTCATATAAAAATTTTACAAAGATTCTCTGAACATTCTATGTATTTGATTTCCATGATTAGAGCCCTAGTGGTATTTTTCAAGAATATTTTATGTAAAAGAGACAGGTGATAACTGTTTATATTCAGCTGGTAACCATAGAGATGGAACTCCACCAGACCAAAGTATGAAGGTAATTAACTCCCTGCAAATTATAGGTGTTGAACTTGTACACAAGACACATCACTTCACTCATAGGCTAAGCAGCCTAGGAGAAATCTCTGGGGGGAGGAAAAAGATTAACAAGGGCTCACCAGCAAAGCTGTGTCCCCCTGTCCCACCAGAGGGAGGGCCTTAATTTGGGCCCAAAGGGTTAGCCTCTGTAGCCCTCAAAGTCAAATATCTTGAATCTCTTCCTCTCACTTCACCATCCAAGTGGTCTCTGTGGGGAAGGAAATGACCTGACAAGCTCAGCTGTGGAGGTGCCAAGGAGTGACTGGTCATCAGCCCCCTTTGCCCATAATCTCCAGGTACCATCCTCCCCATTCTTTAAGAAGGACAGGGGAAATTTTCTCATCTGTGTCATCTGCTAAGCAAGATGACTAGATTTTTGACTTTTAACTAGATTGACCCACCTGAGTGTTCTCCCCATGTCTTTTGCACCAGTCTTTGGAAAGGGTGCCTATCCCAGCAGACATCCCCTCCCCTCTCCTCTGTCTGCTCCTCCCCCTGCCCATTGGAAGCTCTGAAAAGACATGCCCACGTGGCATCCTCCAGGAGACAGTGTCACAATCTGCTTCCCATCAGTGCAGTGTAGTATAGTGGTTGGGGGTGAATTTGGCAGTGGGCTGAGATCCAGCTCTGCCACTTACTAGCTGTGTGACCTTCTGTGAATGACTTAACATCTCTATGACTTAGTCCTCTTTTGAAAAAAGAGCTAATAGTAGGTCTGTTGTGAGGGGATAATGCATGTAAAAGCCCCAAATGTAGTGCTTAGCACAACGGAGCAGGGCTATTATAACGCCAGTTTGCAGTAGGGGAAATGAGTTCACAGAGAGTAAGTGACTTGCCCAAGGTCGTACTTAACCTTGGAAGGTTATTTTGTGGATTAAATGAGCTAATGTGTTTAACGCCCATAGAGGACTGCCAGGCACATATATATATGTGTGTGTCTCGATTCAATACTGGAAACAGAAGCCAAGTTACTGACTTTGAGCAAGAGTAGATTTGATACAGAGAATGAGGTCCTACAACACTGTTGGGAGGGCCAGAGGAGCAGGTCATGATGGGCCTCTGGAAGGATTCCTGGGACAATTCAGAACTGACCCTCCAGGGTAGGGCTACCTGCTTCTATCCTTCCTCTGACACTGGAGTTAAGAGCACAGGACTCATTCTTATAGCTGGGATCCAGGTACCAGGAAGCCAAAATCAGGAAGCCACTACTGCTGCCACTGCCACCACCACAATAGCCTCTCAACAACCAGGAAGCTGCAGAATGAACGCTGGAATCAGCCGCAAAGAAACCCCAATTTTCCAGGACCTCGCTTACTGATAGAAACAGCCAAAAGTGATGGGAGGCTAGCCTCCACCTCCCTTCTGCTTTCCAGATCTGGTGTGAGTGCATCCAAGTGGCAGAACCTCATTGAATTCCTCAACCCTAGCTGCAAGAATGTGGGAAACCTTTTAGCTTTCCAACCTCCCCAACTAGAAGAAGAGTGGAACAGAGGTTGAGAGAACCAATCCACAGAATCCAATACAAAGTGACCATTAGTATGGTTGCAATTGCTCAAAATATTTGATGATACTATTATTATCATCATCATCATCATCACCATCATCATCATCATCATCATCATCATCCTGGCCTTTTCAGGCAGCCTGGCTTCAGGACTCACTAATTTGATCAGCCCCCGTGAGACACTGTTAAGGTTTACCTTTCTCTTTGGGGGCCTCCGCTGCCCAGTGGTTCTCCATGAAGAACCATTTCATGTAATGGTGTCATCATGTCTCCCTCCACCATATTGCCCATGCCGGGAACTTGGGTCCCTCTGATTTCCTCTTCTCCCTCACTACCAACGTGCTTGCCTCAATCAACCACCAAGCCTTGTACAGTGCCTGCAATGTCACACCCATCCCTTCACCCTATTGCCACAGTCCTAGGTCAAGTCTTCATCAGAATCTCTGAGCTGGATCGTGTGACTGCCTTCTCCCTGGTCTCCCAGATTCCAAGCTTGTCCCTTAAGCCGTTGTGCACCTGACAGCCTGCACATCTTTCTTAAACACAAATTTTGCCACTCACTCCCCTGCTTCAAGCTCCTGAGTGGCTTCCTGGTCTCCAGGTGGAACCATGTTCAGGGCCTGGCCCCAGGGCCCTTTTGCCTGATGCCTCTAGCCTCATGGCCTCCTGGCCTCATCTGCCTTGCCATACTCCATTCAACCTTCCAGGCCCTGTGGTTCTCTGAACACCCCATGCACTCACATGCCCAAGCCTCTCTACTCCATGTTGCCCCTGGCCGGGATGCCTTTCCTACCTCTGCCCCTGGAATCTCTGGGTCATCCCGCAGCACTCCCTTGAGGCTGCCTCCCAGTGCAGTCTGCCATGACCTCCCGGGCATGTTCCCTGCTCCTATCCCTTTGCAGGGTTCCTCTGCCCCTTTAACATCAAGTATGATGGCTCCCCAAAGAGGGTATTGGGTGCAAGACCAGAACTTTCTCATTTTCATCCACCATCCCCATCTCCCTTGGTCTGTTGCTGGCTCAGCCTCTCTGTCAGTTAAGAAACCTCTTCCCTGACTGTTACTCCATCTGGGCTTCTTCTCCACCTGTCCCCTGGTCAGTTCAGTGATGTCCTCAGGCACCTGCTTTCCCGGAGCACCAGGCTCTGGCGGGGCTGCAGATGGTGTATCTTTAGGTAAACTTGAGACCTGCACCCTGGGGATGTATAGCCAGGGAGGAAGAGAAGACAAGTCTAAGTGACAGTAAGAGAAAAAAGGGGCAGGTTCAGTGCTACAAGCAAGGACTGGAAAGTGCCATGGGGTCTCCATAGGTGGGTAAGCAGGAAAGGCACGCAGAGATGGTGACTTGGGGGGGCCTCTGCAGAGCTGGTCCATCTCAGTGGAGGACTCTCCCACTCTCTAGTCTTCCTCCTGGCCAGCGGCCTGCTTGGAGCCCTACCCCTTCCACTCTCTCCAGAACAGTTCTATCTCCTGGTTTGGCATTTTCCCAATAGCTGTCTTGTAAGCAATGTTCCAGTTTCCCTGTTACTGATGAAAGAGCTGCTCCTTTGACACGCAAACCTCAGCTTCGTCCTGGGGGGCCCAGAGTTTGGTGGTCTTGAGATTACATCGATGACCATTTTCTTTATATACCAGGAAGCAGTGGGTGCCCCACACAAACTTTCAGCCTAATGGCAACCTGGTGAGGCCCGCGAGAGTGCTAGCCCCATTCCACAGAGGAGGATGTTAAAGCAGCAGCTAACAAGTGGCAGAGGCAAGACTGCCAGCTCCAGACGGCCAGACTCAAGAACATGGACTCTTTATCACTGGGTACGCCTTTCTCATGACGGTGCTCCTGCAACGGAGCTGGACGTTCCAGGGCAGGCATTGCTGAGAGGTCAGAAGTGGCCACAAGAAGCTGTCAGTGACCTTAGCAAGAACAATGTCAGGGCAGTGGTGGGGACAGAGCCAGCCTTCAGCAAAGTGGAGGTGGACAGCAAGGGATTGTAAGCAACTCTTTGAAGTACCCTAGCTTTGATGGGAGGAGAGCGGGCACCAGGCTGAGGGAAGGTGGAGAAATGGGCTTTGAGGAGAGTTGTGTCCTCTTGTTTCTCTGTGAGTGAGCAGGACCTGAGCATGTTTAAGGGGAGGAGACAGGACAGATGGAGAGTTGGAAATGTTGCCAAGAGATAAAGGCTGATGAGGGAGTTACTCCCTGCCCCGCAGAAGTGGGGAGAGCAGGGACCCAGAGCTCAGGGGTGAGACTGCCCTCGGGCTGGAGAGAGGTGCTGAGTTTGGGGGCAGGAGGCCATGAGGAGGCCACGGGGCACCATGCAGGTGCATACCCAGGTGGCAGGTAAGAAGGGAGCGCCTGTCTATGCATTTCTGTCCTCAGTCCTAGCACTTCCCCTTAGCCCTTGTCCTCCTGTACAACTTATTTTATCTTTCTATTGTTTCACTTCCGCCACTTGGCTGTAAGCTCCAAGAGGATAGGGTTTTTTTTCTGTTGTGTTCGCTGCTATATCAGCCAGTGCTGAGGATATTACCTTGCACATGTTCTGAATATTAAATCAATAATTGTTGAGTGAAAACTTGGATATTTTCTCCATGAGGTCAGGGTAGGTCTGCAGCTGGCAGGAAGGCCGCAGGATGTAGGGGAAGCCTGAGAGCAGAGGGTGGAGGAGAGCTGTGGTGAGTGAGAGTGTTGACTTATGGGACTGCAGGAGCACCCCAGGCAGCTCACAGTGAGACTTGGGGTTCACTGGAGGGCTCTGTGGCAGGGTCCAGGTCAGGAGTGGCTCCAGGGTCAGGGCTCCCCCAGGCAGGTGAAGGACACTGAGAGCTGGGGGACAAAGGGTGGGGTATCTGAGTTGGTGATCTGGAAGACAGAGTGAGTCTGGGGTTTGACAGCGTGCAGGGTGTGGCTGGCTGGGAGGCATGTGGGCGAAGGCCACCAGCAACAAGGAGGTCAAGGAGTCGATGGCAACCACGGAGGCTGAGGTCATCCTGGATGTCCCCTGCCCACATCTCCAGTGAAAGAGGAGGTGTGGAGGAAGTAGGTAGATGACCTTTCCTAGGAGAGGAGGACTAGACCACAGAAGCCTCAGATGGACGGGAGCTTGGGGTGCTGACAGAGGAGTCTGATCTGGAAGCAGCCCTGGGAGTGAAGACAGCTCGGAGCCACCTACCAATGCAGAAAGAAGTACCTCCATGCAAGAGGGCCGTGGGGAGGTGGTGCCCACGGGGGAAAGTAGGCTCCAGATGAGGTCCAGGGCAGAGAGAGGGAGAATACATGGTGGAGTTACTATAACCGCTATTAATTTCACTCCTGGAACCATGGTGCCAGAGGGACTACATGCTTGGCAAGGGTCCCTCTTGCACAGGGACAGCCAGAAGGGTTCGCACCTGAACGACCATGCGTACTTCTCATTTGGGGGACCGCTATCTGATTATATAGCTGTGCACATCCCTCCCAGGCTGTCTGAGTTGGATTCCTAGACCTGATGGCTCCTGGGGTGCCCCCTTCCGACCAGGTTCTGGTGGGGAGCCTTTGGGGTTTGCTGTATTCAGAGCACCTATTGCTCTCTTTTCTTCCTCTTCCTCACCACACACAGGCTGGGTGCTATCGTGCTGGGTTGGGCTCTGCAGGTACCCCTGCCCCTCGTCACTCATCAGGGTCCAGAATCGCTTGAGGCAGATGGGCTGCTGGGGAAACTGAGGCTGGGAGGACACAGCCAGCACTGCTGGTATTAAGGGTGCTTTCGCCTCTCTGGCTGTGTGTTGCCCCTGCCCAGCCCTCATTCCTGACCACAGACCAGCCCAATAAGTTGCTTGTCACTCCTTCCTTCCAGCATTCATGCCCTTGTTAATTTTATCTTCCTTGGCACCACCTGTGGCCTGTGTCTGTGCTGGGAATCAGAGGGCACAGTCTCAACCCCGGCCTCTAGCACTCACAGGCCTGTCCAGAATGGGACTGCCTCTCAGGGAAACTCGTGGAGCTTCAGAAACTTGGGGAAAGTCAGTACATGGCAATGACCTTGGGAAGAGGAGTCTATTCCTGTCTGTCCCTGCCAGGACGTATCTAAGGAAAAAAAATCCATTTGTATTTCTCCATTTTCCTTTCTCCCTTGGCCAACCGCCTCAGGGCTCAGTATATCACTCAGCACTTGTGCTGTGTTGGAATTGTCAAGGATACCTCTGCTGGGCTCATTATACAGCTTCTCATGCTGGGAACTTGTCTTTGGGTGTGGTTTTTGGTTAAAAGTAGGTTAAAGTAATAAGGCAGATGAGGCCCTTCCAGGGCCTTGACGCTCTGGTGCTGATGTGGCGATGGCTGGGACGCTCCACGTGGAGCAGTGTAGGGAGTAGGTGAGTCAGGTGGCCCTCCTTCTCCACGTGGGCAGGGTCCTCGTCCCTGCCTTCTCTGCTGCCCCATGTCCAAGTCCTGAGGATGTCGGTTTGTTGATTTGAGGATCCCCAGCTCAGGGACAGTGGTGCTGGGGTCCCCTGAGGAGGTGTACCCGAGGACCCAGCTGGACTCCCCCAGATGGAGTGGCTGGGCTGGAAGGGAACACCTCTTCTCCTCCCCTTCATTGGCTGGTGCCTGCACAGGATCTTGCCCCCATGCTGTCTCCGCCACTAACCTCGCACTCGCTCCTACCCCTTTGTAGCCCCCACTCCTGCCCTCCTGTTCCCCCTGCCTGGAGTGCCTTCCCCTGCAGGGACTGTCTGTTTTTTCACTATAGTAGCCCCAGCACCAAGCGCAGTGTCTGGTACATAGTAGACACTCAAGTGTTTGCTGACTGACTGACTGACCGACTGAATGAGTGAATGAACAAATTATCCCTTCCCTGGCTTCGCAGAGTTGGTCACGTAGGTGGGAAGTCAAAAAACCAACCGCAGAAGAAGGCACCAAGAGCAAAGGGCTGACCACTGGGGGTGGGAATGACCTGGGGAGGTTCTGACCGCTGGCTGGGGTCACCCATCCATGGGGGGCGGGTGGGTCATTTAATGGCTTTGGGCACCAAGGTCTTCATCTGTAATCACGGCCTCTGGCTGTCCAGCGTCGTTGTGGGGTTGTGGTGGGCGCCACGTAGAAACTGTGCGTAGTGTTTTATGCACACGGGAGGGGTCATCACTGCTGAGGGCTGCTCTCTCCCGTGGTACCTCCTGCTGCCCTGCCTGGGGAATCTGGCTTTTCCTCATTCTCTGCCTTCCTGGACATGCCTGGGAAGCTTCCAGGGAAATGTTCTTCTACCCTTGCGCAGGCCATGTGTGCTGGGAGGTTTTGTCTTTACCTTGTCTAACTCTTAGAAGAAAGTGTGGTTCTTCCCTCTCCTCTTCTTGACGGAGCCCACAGGTTATACGGTCTCTGAACAGACAAACCTCCCTCCCCATGCATTCAGCTTCCTCGCACCTCTGCCTGGCGGGCTCCCAGCTCCACTGGGCCCTCGCCCTCTCCTGCTGGGCCGTAGGGACAGCAGGCTGCTCAGTGGCCCCTTCAGTCTGTCCAGCGCCCCCAGCTGCCAGCGCAAGGGCCCAGCCGGGCCACAGGAAGCCCCGCTACTGAGTCCCTGGGGACGCCGTGTGTGCAGGCTTTGACCCGAGTTTGAATCCAGCAGTGTGCTCACTTGCTCAGTGACCCCAGGAGGTAATGTCATGTGTCTGGACCTTGATTTCTTCTTTTTGTAAATCCGGGTCAACAATGTCCGCCCCGTGGGTTCATTATGATGAGTGGCTTCAGTGTCAATCACCCTGCCCAGGGCCTGCCACTTAGTAGGAGCACAGAGGATTAGTGCTTCCAGTGCCTGGCTGGCATCGATCCATAAACTTCCTGCTTCTGACTTTCTGTAAAGGGTGTATACAGAGCCAGGGCCCACAACCAATAGAGTGAGGCTCTAATGGCCAGAGTCAGCTCTGATGGACAAAAGAGGATTATTGATGTCTAGCTCTTCATATACTAGTGTGTGCTGCTAAAGGGCCTGAGAAGACTCAAGCCTAAACATTGCCCCACGATTGCATTCACTAGTGTGCTGTCCCTAAACCATTACAAAGGAAGTATTCAGGCTTTCCATATCCAATTTATCATGAATTCTGGATGAGATTTGATTCAATGAGATTTTTACTGAAGATGGGTGGACTTATGAAGATCTGGGGGTGGAGCCAGCTTCCAGATTCATTCCCCACACCCCAGTCACAGGAAAGGGTTTATGCACAGTGGTTTGGCCTCTTGTACCTCTACTCCCTAGAGCCTTTGAGTTATGAGGTTTGGGATTCTACTTAGCTGCTAGTAGGTGGTTTGTTTTTTTCCTGTTGCAAAGGATTGCTCGTTCTCAGCTCAGCTTTGTAGCCGTCAACCCCCTGCATGCAGTTTTCTGAGTAAAGATCCATTCCACCCAGTCTGATAAATCTTTCTGTCTGACGGTCAGGTGGTCAGTTACACGAAATCAAACACCACTGTCTGTCCGTTCAGCCCTGGCCCACAGGAGGCCACTGCTATGGGGGCAAACGGAAGTAAACCTGTGGGAACCCGTGGGAAGGAGCATAGGCACAGCAGTTCCCTTGGTCAGATCTCCACTGACCAAGTCAAATAGGCTCAGAGGGAAACCACAGAAGCCCACCAGCCTGCAGCCCAGGCCCAGATCCTGACTTGGGACTAACAGCTGAGAAGTCCCCCTTTTGGCCTATTTTGGGCATAGATTTCGTTGGTTAGCTCTGCACACTAAGACTCCTCTTAAGAATTCTAGACTCCAGCTCCCTCATCCTCCACCTCACCCTCCAGCCCCACAGCTGCTGTGAGATTTTTTTTCCGAAGATGTTTTTTGGAGGTTGAAGGTGAATGACTTCAGGCAGATGATTAGCCTGATTAAGCTTAATGCCTCTTGCAATTACCAGGCTGGCTTTGAGGAGTATCCCATTCCTCCCTTGCAGCCCCAGGGCTGAGTGGAAATACTGAAGTGTCAGGTCCACCTCCCAGCAGGCCCGGCCCTGCCCTGGCGCATCACTCCAGATTGCCCCTCCCTGAAGCTGGGGCTGCTGGTGGGGGGATCTCTGGGGGGCACGCCAGCTCAGACCCCTAGGGAGACTTATCCCTTGAAGCTGGTAAGCTTGGGAGGTAACAGCCAGTTTCCTGCATACTTCACTTAGGACCCAAGGAAAGGGGGCTTCAGAAACACGTGTTCCAGCCTCGTTCCAGTCTCTGGCAGGACAGAGCACCCCAGAAGTGCTTGATGAAAGGAGAAGGTGGTTTCTTTAGAAATAAGATCCTAATGGTTCTCTGGGTGCTGGAAGAGGCCCCCATAGCCCCTCTTCCAGCGCAGTGCTTTGTGACGGTGACCAGGCACACCCTGTCAGGTTGTCTCAGCTGTGAAGTGGGAGAAGGAAGTGGAAGGTGACCAGTTCCTTGAGGGTTCTTATGTCACAGACTGAGGCCTGGCTGGCCATTCCTCTGGTCCCTGCCTCCACCTCAATGGAGAGGCAAATGAGACAAGAAATGATACACGGCTGTGACTTATTGAGTCCTTGCTAGAGGCTAAGTTCTTTGATGTGCATTATCTCATTGAATCCTCACAGTAACCCTGTGTGGTGGCTTTCATTATTATGCCCATCACACAGAAGAGGAAACAGAGGTTCAGAGTAGGTAAGAAACTTTTTTTTTGGCTGTGTTGGGTCTTTGTTTCTGTGCGAGGACTTTCTCTAGTTGCGGCGAGCGGGGGCCACTCTTCATCACGGTGTGCGGTCCTCTCACTGTCGCAGCCTCTCTTGCTGCGGAGCACAGGCTCCAGGCGCGCAGGCTCAGTGGCCATGGCTCACGGGCCCCGCCGCTCCGCGGCATGTGGGATCTTCCCAGACCAGGACTCAAACCCGTGTGCCCTGCATTGGCAGGCGGACTCTCAACCACTGCGCCACCAGGGAAGCCCCAGAGTAGGTAAGAAACTTGACCAAAGTCCCACAGCTATAGGAAGCGGCAGGGCCAAAAGTCCATCCCAGCCTGTCTGACTGTAGAGTCTGTCCTTCCCATCCCAGTGAACAAGGCATGAGTGGATATGGACCTGAATCAACAGATAAATTAAAAATAAAAACAAAACAGCCTTGTACTTGGCCCAGGGCCAGGTACTTCAGGTTTATCTATCTGTCTCCTTATGCCTCACAGACATCCTGTCAGGCAGGTATAAGTGCCCCTGTTTTAGCGATGAGAAATGAGGCTCAGGCAAATCAAACGACTTGCTGGAGCAAGTAGGTAGAGAAGCAGCCATTCCCTGGGGCACCGAGGTGCCAGAGGCCAGGGGTCACACAGCTAATGCTCTTACAAGGGGTATTTCTTTGGCAGTGTTTCCCCTGTTCTCTATAAATAGCCTGTCCCAGTGGGTCCCACCCCAACCTTGAAGTCAACCGTTGAGGCACCTGATATACAGGATCCTTGCCTTTACCTACAATCGGTAGAAGAATAACTCAAACTGCTGAAGGGAAGGGACTTTGAGGTGGCACTCCGCAGTCATGGGAGACCAAGCCAGAATATTATGGACTCAAAAAGTCAGGTTTCCAGAGACTGCAGAGGCAGCCAGCATGATGGTCAAGGGCTTGGCCTTTGGAGCGAGACAGCTGGATGTGAACTCCAGCTCTGCCACTTGCCTGCTCTGTGATCCCTCAGTGCCCCCAACTGCAGATGGGATAATAATAATTCTTACCTCAAGGCCTGCTGTGAGGAGTTAATGCTTGTGAAGCACTTAGAACAGTCTCTGGTACAGAGTAAGTGCTATGTGGGTGTTCATGAAATATAAACATTCAATGCCATTGGAAAATGCTCTTGAGTAATTTTAGGTGAGAACTGTGGGATGCAAAATTATATACATTATGCCACTAATTTGATTTATATATTTATGCTTTTATGTAAATGTTAGTAATAATTATCTCTATGTTATGGAAATGTGGATGGTTTTTATTTTATTTATAGCATTCTCTCTTTTCTCTATTTTGTGCAATGAACATCGATTACTTCATAATTTTAACAAATCCTATTAAAACTACAAATCAAAGGCTGCTCCCCCGTGCCAGGCTCTCTCCTCACAGCCCCACTCCCATTATAAGATCAGTTCTAAGTAGTAAGAGTAGTGTGAGTCTCTGAAAGGTTGGGAGTTCTTGTTTGGAAACATCCAAAGGCTTTTTATCTTCTGATAAAAAGGTGGGAAGGTTTGGGAACTGCCTGGTTGACATCCTTGTCTGTGGCTAGGAGGTACCTTTTCTAGGGTCTCATCCTCCCAGATGGCCCCCATCCCCTGCAAAAATGCTGCAGGTGTCCATGTAAACAGTGGATACTCTTGGTTGAGATTACCTTGGTACTTGCTTTCCAGAAACATGAGCATTTAACATCTTTACTGTCATTGCCTGACTTTCTTACTTGGAGTTTGACCATCCTGAAACACATCTTTGAAATTGGTAGTGAACTTAAACTTGAAAATTGTCCTGAGTTTGAAGCCAATGGAAAGTCTCGGACTGGGTGCGACTATTCTGCTTTGTCTTGACTGCTCCTTGGCAAAGATGCTAATTTTACCACAACACCAGAAATGAGCAGAGAAATATCTGTGTTGCCAGAAAAAATGCACATTTGGGGAGATAGACACCTGGCTTGGGGGGGGTATTGTCAAAGAGAAGTTTGCTGGTTGAAGCCAGTGTTTCATAAAATACATATTATTTTCAGATTTAAGATTCAGTTCAAGAAATGTGTGTTGAGTACCCACGGTGGGCTAGGTTCTCTCCTAAGCAATCCACTGCAGAGGGCTGTGAGAACAATTTCAGCCCCAGGGGAAAGAAAAAAATCTGACCCTTTAGCCAGGGTGGATTGGCTCAAAGATCTTTCACCTGGAATTGTATTAACATGCAATTAAGTCAGGTCTGGGCCTGTGTCTGGGCAGAGACCTGGTTGTTTGCCGTGGTTCATACTCTATCAGTCTTACATTTTTCTTCCACAGAAAATGTCCACGTTTTCAGGACTGAGGGCTGTGGTCTGAGTTGTAGGTCTGCCTTCACAAAGCAGTGGAATATGTTAATTTGGGTTAAACTCAAAATTAATGTGAGCCCTCAGAAATTGTAATAATTTGGTAGGATCTGACTGTTTTTCAACTTTTCATTTAAAATATCTGAGAAGCATTTATCTGCAGACAAACCATATCTGATTTTTAATCCTGTAAATAGACACATGACACCACTGTATATCTGCGGAGTAAGAGTACTTCAAGGTCACCCAGTGACCATCTGGGCTCCAAGGCAGGCTCTTTTCATCCTCAGCACTACCTGTGGGCCAGCAACATTGTCAGGTTTGTTTAGGAGGTAAGAATCCAAGACTCAGAGAAGTTGAGTGGCTTGGCTGAGGGTCCCCATCCTATGAGTGACAAGCTCTGAACTAGAACCCAGCTCTTTTGACTCCCAAACACCCAGGATTCCATTGCCTTCCCTGGTACACAGGTCATGCTGTCTCCCAGGGCAAGAGAAATTTGCTGGGGTGTGTGCTCAACAAAAGATCAGCAAGGGATTTCTTTGGAAAAATAGCATCACTATCCAAGGTGCCTTTGTTTTTGTAGCCTCTGAACAAACCTCCCCAACCATAAAGGAGAGGTTTTCTAGGCCTGGAAAACATGTACTTGGTTTAACACGTACTTGGTTTGCTTTTATAGTTCAGAGGCACTATAAAATGGATGAAATTACCACTGTGGCTCGTAAGAGAAGTGAATTAGAATTCCTTGCTGGCAAAACCCGCAATTCTGTTCTGTTCCCTCTGTGTTCCCCTCAACCCCTCTCTGCACCGTGTGTCCTGGCTTGACGACTCCTGGACTTGGCCTGGACCCTAGGACTTCTAGGTGTCCACCAAGTTGGCTTGTCTCCTTCTCCTTCTCATGCCTGGGGCTGCCTTCAGAGGGGCTGCTTCTCAGAAGCTCAGGTTCCTGTATTCACCATATTCACTGGCTTGGGTTAGCATGTTCTCCAGCTCCTTTCTTTCTCCTATTTTTTTTTTTTTTGCACTGTAACACTTGAATTATCAATAGAGAAAAATTAGGTATAAAAGGCCAAGCTTAATCATGACCCACTTATTAAGTTCTAAATAGATTTGTAAATATAGTTAATCCTCCATCAAAGGAGATCAGCTCATTTCCATGCAACTATGCATGTGTTCATGCATGCTCCTATCCATGTATGTACCCTTCCAACCAAGCATTCAGCCATCCAGGCACCCATCTGTCCATCATCCATCCATTCATGGAATTTGAACACTTGCTCATGCCAGGCACTCTGAAGAGGTGAAGTATAATAGTGATGAAGACAGCACCGATTCTCACCTCTAGGAGGAGAGACCCCCAAAAGCCACACTACAGAATGAGACATGCTATGATCAGAGTACAGTACACATTCTATTGGTGATAGCTTTGGAAGAGGAGTATGCGTGCATCTGTCGAGTGTATATTTTTCTGCCTTTATATGAAATAAGTTACACGTAGGATATTGTATTAGGTACAGAGTGAGAAATTCTTTAGCTCAGTATTTCTAACTGAATATTGACTTGTTAGTTCCTAGTAGAAGTTCATCTGTGACTTCCAAAGGGGCCCATTTCTACTTTGGTAGTTATGCACTGCCCACAGTGGAGGAAGGAGGTGGAGTTGGTTTATTTTATTTATTTATTTATTTAAATTTATTTTTTTTTTTGGCTGCATTAAGTCTTCCTTGCTGCTCATGGGCTTTCTCTAGTTGCAACGAGTGGGGGCTACTCTTCGTTGCGGTGTGCAGGCTTCTCATTGCAGTGACTTCTCTTGTTGTGGCACGCAGGGTTCAGTAATTGTGGCATGCGGGCTCAGTATTTGTGGCGCACGGGCTTAGTTGCTTCGCGGCATGTGGGATCTTCCCAGACCAGGGCTCAAACCCGTGTCCCCTGCATTGGCAGGCAGACTCTTTACCACTGTGCCACCAAGGAAGCCTGAGTTGGTTTATTTACTGGATGTGCTCAGGAGACTTGAGTTCAAGTCCCATCTCTGTGGCACCTTGGGCAATCTCCTTACCTTACCCTGCCTCCTTGCCTTTGTTTTTGAAGTGGAGATTATACTTTTCATAGTTCATAAGAATATTGCATGGATGTGCAAATGCTTGGGAGTATCTTTTATAAATGCAAGGTAGTGGAAGATGTGAAGTTGGGTGAGTCTTTGGCAGATGGTCCAAGCTCAGAGATGTGTTCAGGGCCATAGGACCAGTAGACTTGTTGCCTTAAGGTGACATGCTCCTGGTTTGCCTGGGACAGTCCCGATTCATGCCTGAAATCCTGGTATAAGTATTAAGAGTGTCCATTTTTTATGCTCAAGACTGTTTGGTTTGGAAGATAAATCATATGGCCCCTTATCTATAAAAGATGTGAGCCAAGCAGAACACTACCCTCTGCCTGAGTGGCAGTGAGTTCTGCCATTATGTCTTAGGTTCACCTCATGGTGGTGGTTAGAGTCTGATCAGGACCAGCTGTGAAGATCAAGGCTTGAATCTACGTAGTTCAAATCAGAGGTGAGCAGCTGTTGTCAAGGATTAAGGCCTTTTCTCACCATGAGGGAGGCCTCTGCAGTTGCTGTGGAATGTCTCCAAGTGGACCAGCTAATGAGGTGGTCCCCAGAAAGATGTGAGGAAGAGCAGATTTCCATTGGGGCCACACCCCTCTTCTCCCCACTGTAGCCTTGGCCTTGCAGTTACAGGGCATGTGCTGAAGCAGGTCCATAAAGGCCAGGAGTGCAGTAACATGATGGGGTTGCTCCACGGTGGCCAACAGACTGATTGGTGGATGTGGGCAGACTGGGTGGGACATGGAAGGTGTCTTCTCCTCCCCAGGCTGGCCAAGCAGGTGTGAGAGGAAATTCCTGAATTCTCTCCGATGTCAAGGTCCCTGACATCTAACATGTGTGCATAGGACAGTTCGTGTCCCTCGAGGGACTTGCTGCTCCCTGGGACACATCCTTAGATCCTAATTAGAGGAAGGAGTATGAGTGGTTTTGGGCCCCTTATCTGTGGATATTTATAGAGTTGGGATCCTATTTGAAGTCAAGTCCTGGTGTTTTAGAAGCTGAGATTCAGTCAATACAACTTGGCGTTTCCTGGAGGTGGAAGGGGCCTGGGTCTTTCTTTTTTTTTTTAATTAATTAATTTATTTATTTATTTATTTTTGGCTGTGTTGGGTCTTCGTTTCTATGTGAGGGCTTTCTCTGGTTGCGGCGAGTGGGGGCCACTCTTCATCACGGTGCGCGGGCCTCTCACTATCACAGCCTCTCTTGTTGCGGAGCACAGGCTCCAAACGCGCAGGCTCAGTAGTTGTGGCTCACGGGCCTAGTTGCTCTGCGGCATGTAGGATCTTCCCAGACCAGGGCTCGAACCCGTGTCCCCTGTGTTGGCAGGCAGATTCTCAACCACTGCACCACCAGGGAAACCCCCGGGGCCTGGGTCTTGAGTCACAATGTCTGACTCAAGTGCTAGCTCCACCACTGACCCAGTGAAATCTTGGACAAGTTGTGCTTCTTCCCCAAACCTGTTTTTCTGTCAGTAAATTGGGGTTAATCCTTACCCTGATGATCTCATACTGCATCATCTATCCCTCAGGTGGGAAGCAAAGGAGCTTTGAAAAGTCATAACATTACTTTATTTACTCACCAAATATGTGCTGAGCACCTGTCATGTGGCAGTGCATGGTAGGTGCCAGGAACACAACAGTGACTGAAACAATGGTAGCCTCTACCCTCACGGAGCTGCTGTTTCATGGAAAGAGACTGATGGTGAAGCAATAAATAGGCAAATAAAGTGGTTGGGTGTGCTGTAAGTGTTGTAAAGAAAACATGCATGGTTCTGAGAGAGAGAATATACCTGGGTAGGAGAAGCAGGTATTTCTTAAATAAGGGATCCAAGAAGACTCATCTTTAGGGTAACATTTGCACTGAGACCTGAGCATAGGAGACAGCTATGCAGTTGCAGAATCATGTTCCAGGCAGAGGGACATACGATAAGTCCCCTCGCCATGCCTGGCACGTGGTTTACAGGGATCCTTTGTTTACAAGGATCACGGGAGGTAGTCTGAGTCCATCGGGTTAAGGATTAACCTCGTCTCCAAGAAAGATTATTAGGTGGAAACAGCAAGGCGCAGAACAAGGTGTCTAACTTATCATCTGTTTAAAAGGGATGTGTATATATTCATATGCCCACACATGGGCAGACATCTCTAGGAGACACCAGAAGCTGGTGCTTGTACCTGAGAAGTGAGGCTGGGGGGCTGGGGTAAGCAAGAGACTTGCTTTGAACTGCATATCTCTTTGTACCGTTTGATTTTTTTTTTTTTACCATGTGCATATACTACTTTTCAATGAAAAACTCAGTTATTTAAAAGTATGGATAGTTATTTAAAGTAAATATCTGTAGGCCATTTGGTAACCAAAGTAAGACTGGTGTATGATGAGGGATATGTAGAATCTTCCAGGTGCCAAGAAAACAAGCCAGGGCTGGAACTGAGGATGGGCCTGGGGCCAGCGCCAGCCTCGACAGCCCAGGAAAGGGGAGCATGATGACCCCGGGCATCCACTCACACAGGCCCAGACATGTCCATGGCCTTTCTTCTCACTGCATGTGACAGGGGTGCCCCTTCCCCTCTCTGACATTCCTTCCTAAGCTGACTAAATGTGTTTCTTTGGGCCTGAAAATTGCAGCCCCAAGCCTTGCTCATGTGCTGACTTTTATTATAATTATTTGTGTGCAGGTTCAATTCTCTTACAGGATTATACATCCCTAGAGTTCCCAGCGTAGAGCCTGATGCTGCATCGATATTTTAATGTGTGGAGTATATATTACAAAGATGATTCGCTTGCCCCAATAGGTTATCATTCCCCTTCCGTGCCCTTGCCCAGGTAGTGAGCACAATGATCACAGTAACTTTCATCATATATTAGGACGAAAACTTCCAATGAGTTTATAGAAAGACCACTGAATGATTGTAGAATGAGGTCTTTATTTAATAACTGTCTGCTTTACTCCTGTTTTGTTGTTGAAGTTCTTAAAGCATGTTTATGTTTACTTTCCTGCCTATGGATATAATAATGCTTCAGCTACCTGGAATCCTCTCCTCTCCAGAGCAGAGCTGACAGCCATTGAATACAGGAGAAGTTTAATTAGCAGTCAAAATGGCTCAAGATTTATTATCTAATAACACTTTCACTCTTTCTCATAAAGAAATTGCTTTCTCAGAGCTTATTTTCACTTTATACATAACTTTAAAAAGTAGAGTTTTCTAATTTGTATGTCTACAAAAAATTAGAAGGATAAAGAGGAATAGTAGAGACTGATACTTTGACAAAAGCAAGAAGTGACAACCTAATAGCACAGAAAAGAAACATAAAAAAGCAGAGATCTGATTTCAAGAAACATAGTGTTGGTGGATGTAATTAATATGGGGGCAAGAGAATTCCATGTGTCTTAAAATATTACAGTAATGGATGTGCAGTCAGTAATTATGAATCCTCAAGGAAAATTATGTTCTAAATCTTCCATTTAAAGAAGACAGAAGTCAATAAATTTTAGAAAGATTTTTATCAGAAATAGTTAAAATTTTAAAGTGCTGTGGTGCAAAGAATGTTCCTATAACATGATATAGACTATCTGTCTAAACCGTCTAGACAACAGTCAACATTGTACAAAATAGAGAAACAATAGAGACATTCCCATTAAAACAAGCAATATGATAAGAATGTTTCTCTCTCACCTCTTCTATTTAATATCACTCCATGCAATAAGGCATGAAATCATAAAACAAAAGGTATAGCTATTGAAAAATAGAAATCAAAATTGTAATTATTTTTAAATTGTATAATTATCTTATGAGAAAATTTAAAAGCACCAATAGAAATATTATTAGCATTAGTAAGAGTGTTCAGTAAGGTGACCAGGCTACATAAATACTTTATATGCTGTAGCTTTCCTATGTATTAACACTAGCCAGTTGGAAAAGTCTTAATACAAAAAGCTCATGTTAGTTGTCTAAACATATAAAATACCTAGGAATAAACTGAATAAGAAATATGTTGAACACTTATTAATTATGTATTGAAAGCTACAAAACATTAATGTAAGTCATTAACAATGATTTAAGTCAGTGGAAAAGTATGCCATGTTCATGAATTGGAAGTGTACGTATTTTGAAGGTATGTGAGAAAGTGCTGTGTGAAGATTGAGAAAGAGTGCTATAGTTACGTTACCTAGATCCAAGTTCCAGCTTTACTACTTGCTAATGTGTAATCCTGGTCAAGTTGCCAGATATCTCTGGGCCTCAATTTTCTCATCTATAATAGTAATTGCCTTATAAGATTGGTGTGAGTTGATATGTGGAAAGTGCTTAAAGGAGAACTTGCTACATAGAAATAGCTCAATAAATACTAGCTGTTATTTTATACTAACTTCTCTAAATTAAGTTCTCAGTTTATGGGAATTTAAACAAAATTCTAAATGGATTTTTTGGAGAAACTTTACAAAGGTTGTCTGGTAATTAAGAAGTTGGCAAGAATGGTCAAGGAAATTTTGAAAAATAAGAGTTGTAGGGGGATTTATATGTCTAGATATTTATGTGTATTCCAATATCTTAATAGTCATAAGATGATGGTTCTGACACAAGAATAAAAAGACAAATCAACAGAATAAAACAAAGCTTAAGAATAGACCCAAGTGGATGTAGGAACGCAGTTTCTCATTTAGTATTTCACAGCAGTTGGTAAGGAAGGGTTATTCAGTAAATATGCTGGCACAATTCATCTATTGCCAAAAAAAGTTAGCTTCTTACTCTGAGTCAGTGTTTATCAAAGTGTGGCCCCAGGCTTCAGAATTCCTTGGAGCACTGCTTAAAATGAAGGTTCCTAAGCTCCACCCTGTGTGGGGTGAGGGTACCTAATTCACATTAAAGTATGGGAATTGCTGTCATGGACCATACATCGAAATACATTCCAGATGAATTAAAGGGATAAACGTCAAAACTGCCATCTTAAAGCCAGAAGACAAAATGAAGGAATATTTACATTATCTTCTATATTTCCAATGTAAGATTTTTTACAGTTCAATAAGAAAAATATGAATGTACAGTAGTAAAAAGGGCAAAGGACATGAATAACCAAACCACCAAAGAAGAAAGGAGAAGGCCAGTAAGCATATGGAAAAATGCCAAACTTAACTAACACTCAAAAAATGTACATTAAAACAGTATATATCATTTTTCATATTTCAAGAGGGAAAGCAGTTTTTAAAATGACAGGATCCAGTGGTGCTGAGGATACAGTAAAATGGGCACTTTGATATGCAGGTGAGGGACTGGTACGCTAAACCAGGTTTCTGAAATGCTTTGTATCAAAAGCCAGAAAATATCCATACCTGGGGGCCAAGCAATTCATCTTCTATGAATTTATCCTGTGGAAGAATCAGAGATTCATATACAGACTTATATATTCAGGTGTTTGTTATAGCATTATTTAATGGAAAAAATTGGAAACAGCCAAAATATCCAACAATATGGTAACAGTTAACTAAATCATGGCCCATCCATATGATGAATACTCTTTGGTCATTAGAAATCATGTTTTTGAAGATTCCTATCATTAAATGACATGAGAAAATGCTGACAATGTATTAAATGAAAACACCAGGTTACAAGCTATATAAATAGCATGATTACTTTTTTTAAATTAAAAATAATCAGAGACATAGAAAAAATGGAAGGAAGGAAAGGAAATATACTAACATGTTAATGTGCTTATGTCTAGGTGGTTGGATTTGAGCAATTTTATATGTTCTTTATACTTTTCAGATTTTCCAATTTTTGTACAATGTACACGTATTGTATTTAGAATGAGAAAAATGTTAGTTGAAAAATAATGAAACAGGTGAGACTGGCCAAGAGATTTTGAAAATGAGTTGTATTTTAAGATGGTCATAATAAAACTACTGTGGTCCTGGATTTAATAGAAAGATCAACAAAGCAGACTAGATGTGTCAGAATCTGATCGTGTGGAGGAGCAGTGGGGCACAAGGATGGACAGGCAGACGGAGGCGGGGGGCAGAGTGTGTGGGGCCTTGCAGGGCACCTGGGTTTCTCAGAGAGGCCGAACCCCTCTCTGAATAACCCCACACTGCAGACTCCCCTGACCAAGCACAAACACGGCCTGAGCCCCCAAGGCACCTGCTGCAAGATATTAGCTGCATCCAAACATGCCACTTGGGCAAAGGCGTATAGTGCTTGGCCAACCCCCCTTGATTCTGCTGCTTTGAAAGGAAAAGACTCCCGTATAAAGAGTGTGCTCTTGGGAAGCCCTGAGGTTGCCAGTACAATTCCCTGGCCAAGCTTTCTCTCCTCTTACTCCCATCTCAGTACCCAGTCTAACCCCAGGATCCTGGCAGCTTGCTGGCCCAGTGGGTGGGGAACTCTGAAGCATCAGCCTGGTGCTCATGGCCAGGGAGAGTGCAGTCTCTGTTGGCCACTGTGAAATGGACAAGAGTGTCTGCCTGAGGACAGCAGTGTGGCTAGGGAAAGCTGGTCTCAGGTGGGTTTCAAGGAGCAGCAGAGGCCACATGGCTGCTGGAGCCCTATAGACTGGGTGTGGGCTCTCCCGGCTGTTGGAACCAGGAGCCATATGACCTTGGGCTTGTCCCTTCACTTCAGCAGTCAGCCTCGGGCTCCCCTTCTGTAAACAAATTCTTATCTGTAATAAGTACCTTGAGAGGCCATGTGAGGCTTAAATAAGTGAATGTATGCAGAACATTTATCCCAACCGGATACAGGGGAGGTGCTCAGTGAATCACAGTTATAATTATTGCAGACTCTCTATTCCTCCCCAGCCTTGCGGTGTGTGGTGCCAGGTTCTGATAAAATGTGCCTGGCACCCAGGCAACAAGACTTCAGAAGCTATAGTTGTCATTATTACTGGTGCTACTGCTGTTGTTGCTATGGCCTCTGTCCCTGGGCATCCCACGAGGAGATGGCAAGGCTCTCCAGCCCCACCTTTAACAGGGCCTGCAGCTCTTGGATCTTTGTGAGAAAAGGCTTCCTGTGCTGATTCTCTTGTCTGCATGAGTGGCTCAGAGAATGGAAAGCAAGTAGGCGGGAGCCTGGGGCAGGTGTGGTTATTCCCTGAAGTGAGCACAAAGCCTGGCTTTGCCCTTCTGTCGTCTGCCTTCCAGTGTTTGCAAACTGTGCTCACAGTAACCTCCCTAGCCAGGCCCTCAGGAGCTGCTGGGCAAGGTCGATGAGTCATCCAGAGAGCCTGGAAGCCAGGCATTGTCTCAGCTGTGCCCAGTCCCCAATCAAGTGGAGCAGAAGTGTTGACATTTTGGTCCACAATGTTGGAAGGCAGGCGGAGCAAACTGGGGCCACCCCGAGGGAGCCATGAGCGGGAGACAAATGATATTGGGTTGTACACAGACTTTTAGACAAGTCAATTATTTTTTTTTTTTTTTTTTTTTTTTTTCTTTTTGCGGTATGCGGGCCTCTCACTGTTGTGGCCTCTCCCGTTGCGGAGCACAGGCTCCGGACGCGCAGGCCCAGCGGCCATGGCTCACGGGCCCAGCCGCTCCGCGGCATATGGGATCCTCCCAGACCGGGGCACGAACCCGTATCCCCTGCATCGGCAGGCGGACTCTCAACCACTGCGCCACCAGGGAGGCCCATGTCAATTATTTTTGTTTGGTTTAGTGGATATTGGGAAAAATAAAATGCACTGAAAGAACAAAGCTAAGTTTAAATAAAGGAGAGCCATTTTAATGTTAATATGAAGAAAAGTATAAAATTAATAACAGCACAGATGGTAAATAGATGGTGGCAGAAATTGGTGA
Source organism: Mesoplodon bidens (assembly GCF_964165515.1). NCBI lineage: Eukaryota > Metazoa > Chordata > Mammalia > Artiodactyla > Ziphiidae > Mesoplodon > Mesoplodon bidens. Next base: position 115,389,544 of record NC_138160.1, read on the forward strand.
TGCCTGCTCAGGAAATGCTATTCCAGGGGAACTGGAATTCTAAGCTGCCTTTTGAAAAGTGAATAAGGCTTTCTAATTTATCTGTTCCTATGGGTTTTCTTAAATGAGTAGTGACAAGATAGGGGATCCTTTAAATTTGTGCAAACCTAGAGGAGGCTTTATCAAAAGTTTCCAACTTGGTGCTTGTTCAGAGCTTGTTTGAAGCTTGTTTGACTGTAGATACATGGAAAAGACAGGATGAGTTTTTGGCTGTTATGGCTGACTTGGCATTTTCTTGGCTGGATCAGATGATGGACGAGATTTCTGCCCTTTTTATATCTGTGGCCAACAAGTCAGATACGTGGAAGAGAATTGTTCTCCCATATCAGGTGAAGCGTTGCTGATATGATTAAGTGGCACTGCTTCTCTTTATGTGAACTGAATTGTGCCATCTAAGTGTGCCTGGCCCCAGGCTGGTGACACAGCCCTGACCCTTGTCCCTGTGGGGCTCTCTGTCCGGCAGGGCAGATGGTCCATGTGCTCAAAGATCCTCACTATTTTTTATTCAAGACAAAGGGCTATTGCAGCCATGAGGCAACAGAGAAAGGAAGGGCCGCCTCAGTTTGGCAAGGAAGGGACTCAGGCAGGTGAGGGAGAGATCAGAAGTGATAGTTGACTGGTCTTTGAAGGTGTTTTCCAGGTAGGGAAGAGCCTTCCAGGAGGAGGAAAGGCATGGGCAAGGGCACAGAGGCTGCCAGCACAAGAAACCCCACGCTGTGTGTCATGAAGGTTGCAGGACTCTGAGAGCCAAATGAGGCGCGTGTAGTGGGGACAGCAGATGAGCCTGGCAGGGCTGTTGGGATTGAATCGAGGAGGCTACGATTCCCCACTGAGAGGTGAACTTATTTCTAGAGCAGTTCCCTAGGCTCTGGGTGGTCAGCGTCCTTCTCTCCCACCCTTAGATCACTGCTCAGTCTCTGGGATGTGATGAGGCCCTCTAGGCAGAATGGGGCCCTAACAGCACCACCCACCCCTGCAATCTCAGCTGGGGAATTCTGCTCTGGGGCTTAGGGTTTGGTTCCCTTCAATGTGCATCTGATCCAAGATGCCTGGCATAGGCTTGATGGGATTTGATGGTTTAGGGCATTTTAAGGACTTTTGGGGTGCCCCCAGGTAGCATGGGGGGAAAAGGTCATTGATGGGGAGGAAGGAAAGTGAGAGACAAACCAGACTCCCTGTCCTCCCCATGCTGGTTGTGACAACTGCCTGGTAGGGGACCCTCAGAGTCTCACAGGGTCAGCCTTCACATCCTGGCAAACTCTGGGTGTGTGTGTGTCCAGGACAGTAAACCACTCTCTTGGCCACAGAGAGGATGGATCTACCCAGCCCCAAGAATGACTTCCTTGATATGATCTGAGCTGCCACCACCCATCTGTGAGTTTCTAACTGCCCCATCTCCTGTGGGTTTGGACCCACAGGATCTTTGGGCTCTCTGAAGATCAACAGCAGATCCTAACACCAAGGCTGAACCTTGATGCAGAAAACCTCAAAAAAGTTGGGGTGGGTTGGGGACAAGACTCCTTGGGGTATGAGGCTGAGACTTCAAGAACCAGAGTCTACCTGCCATCGTCAATCCTTTTACATTTCTCCAATGAAAGTTTGGACAAGGTGGGTGGCAATGAGTTTATTTAACATGTCAAATTCCTGAGGCAGATGCTAAAGTATAAACAAAGCTTTTAAACACCCAGCTGTTTCTCTGCATAGTGGGATTTCTTCCATATCTTCCTATAAACATTCATGGGTGCGTGAGCTTTGCTTAAATGCCAGAGTTGGTTCTCAGCATTACTGGCTTCCAGATTTTGATGTGTGTTTCTGCTGAACAGTGGCTTTTTTATGTTAGAACATTGAGCCCTCAAGCCAAAGCCTTGGCTTATCAAAGGGAAGAAAAGAGTCAGTTTTAAGGAGAATGTTGGGGAAATGTCCAGAGAATTCCAGCATGTGTGTGTTTATATGTGTGTATGCACACCCGTGTACCCATGTTTATGTATGCGTGTTTCTGCAGAGCAGGCTTCCTAATTCCTCCTTCTTGTGGACCAAACCACTCTCATCAGAGTGAATTAGAGGATGGTGTCCAGATCTGTATGTTAGAGGCATCCTAACAAACCCTAAGAGATGGGGGTTGACCATATGACCCTGAGAGTTGATGTTATGGATGCGTTGGAGTGTGTGGGGTGGGCACTACCTGGGGGTAAGGGTGAGGGAGCTGGACAGTTCTGAGTTCTTCTGGCTTGGGTGATTCCCTTCACCTGCATTGTCTTCATTCCCAGACTGGCCAGACCAGACCTGCCCTGTTTGATCAACGGCTGATCATCCAAGGTCCAGCCAGCCACCTTCCTTGGCTTGGCTGGTGGTCCTCTTAGAAAAGACTTCCAGAAGTAGCCCCCGCTCATGGCCTGGCTTGGCATGTTGTGGGCGTGGCAGGTGGGAGAAGCACAGGGAGAAGGGAGAACCCAGGACCACAGGAGAGGAGGACAGATGCTTGTTGTGGGAGAGACAAAAGTGAGCGCTGGTGCTTAGACTGTTGCTTTCAGGTCTATTACACCCTCTGCCCCAGTTGGCATCATAGGGTAGCTGACTGCTCAGACTACTTTCTCAAGCTCTCTTGCCTTCTGGCTTCTGGCTGTGTTCAGCCAATGGGAGACACCAGTGGGAGACTAGAGGGTGAGAAGCAGGAAGAAGCCAGGGTGTGTCTGCCCCTCTCTGTTTAGGGCAGTACCTAGGGCAATGGCTGCATCTCCCCCGTTGTTCCATTTTCCCCAGACAGTCTCACTCTCTGTGGTCCCAGTTCCTGACTGGTGGCCTTGGCTCCAGAGTTCTGGCAATGCCACCTCTTTGCTTTGATCTTCCAGCCTAGGGATGGTAGCAGATTCCTGCTACTGCCAATCTCTAGGTTGCTTCATCTTTCCCTCTTTCTGCTTTTCTGATTCCTTTGTAACTTGTTCCTTATACTGAAACCCTTCTATTAAAGTACTTCATGTGTTTTGTTTTGTTTTTTTGGGCTGGGCCCTGGTTGATCAAGGATACTCCCTCCCTCCTCATTACTCTTCCTTCCTTTCTCCTCCCATCTCCATTGTGCTGAGGGGTCAACATCTGAAGAAGTGAGCTGGTTGTGGTATAGGCAGTTCTATTATTACTATATTGGGTATATATAGTATATTTTGGTGTTTGTGTTGGGGGATGGGAGCATCATGAAATACCCTCTTATTGCCACTCCTGTCATGGTGGGACCTGAAAAGTTATTCCTTTACCCATGTTCCTCCTTGAACATTTAGTGAGCACCTCTTTGCAGCGAGATGACTCTATATCAATGGTGGGAGTGGGGACTAGGGCCTGAGAAGAGGAGATGGGCCCTGCCAGCCCCGAGCCCACTGCACACTGAGAATGCTTGGGCATGCACACACGTGAGGGTGACACGAGGCACCACCCAATGAGGGAAACACAGAGAATTGTGGAGGACCAGAGCCCTCCTTTGGCACAGGGAATCAGGGAGGGCTTTCTAGAGAAGGTGGCAGTTGGCTGGGTTTGGAAGGATGAGTAGTGTGTGGGGAGATGATTATAGGGGTGTTACTCATGAAATACTTTCAGAGGTTAGAGATGGAGTCTAAGGCTTCCAGTTCCTCTGAATAACTGCAAATCCCCCAATTGCCCATCTGTGCCTTAGTGAAGACTCCCAAACCCTTTCCATGGAGGTATTACAACCACAGGAAAGGTCAACCCATACCCCCGAGGAACCTAGGGGTAATCCTTAAGAGGTTTTAGGCAAGTGCAGAATTCCTGAAGGTTCCTGTTTGGGGCTGGTATATCCTCTGGTGGAGAACCCTACCTGGGATTTAGTTTGCTTTCCATATACCTGCTTGAAGAGAGAGACAAAGATAAGTTATTGGAGGGTAGGAGAGCAGAGGAGGAGTAAGGCCAGGTTTAGGCCCCACGGGTAGCCTGGCTAGAGCATCCCACTGGTCCAGACCAGGTTAAGGCAGCCTGAAGATGCTAGGACCAAAGGGATGTGATGTTGCCCAGATTTGCCTCAGTCAATGGTTGACAGCCCCTTTTCTAGGGTGGGAGAGTTGCATGAGGAGACCTGTCCCAGAGGATAAATACCCTTAAACTGTTCCCAAGAATATGGCAAAGAAGAGGCTGGTAGATGTGGACAGACAAAAAGGGACCCTCTCTCCCTCTTCTACTCCCACCCGCCCTCCCTCTCTCCTCCTTTGGAGGGATGTCAGAGGTGTCATTACCAAGATAGAGGGTAGGATTTGAAATATATCATGGATTTAATAATGGAGATTTGTGGGATTTCATCTTGCATGCTTCAGCCCCTCGAGGCCACCCCATGTCCAGATGAGCATATGTGTGAAGACAAGGATATATGTCCACGGCTCTGGGGCCAGGAAGCTGCAGCTGGTGCTGGGTTAATTTCCAAAATAAGGCTGTGGTCTCTTTTCATAAAATCCTCAGCAATTAGAACAACTATTTAGCTGCGACTTTTTAAGGGTGGAAAATTTCGTTATATTTCTACTTCTGCCTTGGGCTGCTGTGGACCATCTCACAGAAATTCAGGGCTGGAATAAACCCTGTGCCAGAATCCCTAGCATTGTAACTTCTTTTAAGCAGCCTAGCTTAAAGGAAAAAACCCTCCTGGACTTTGGATATACAGCCAAACACCTGGGTTGGAATCTGACTGCAGAAAACAGGCATGAAATGCCAAGAATGCAGCACCTGTGGGTAAGCTATTGCCTTGGAGGCCAGTATGGGCTCTGGAGACAGGACTCCACAGTGCCCTGCTTCACTGTCTGCCTCTCAGGTGTGGCTGGGTACAGAGGGGCTGGGGGCAGTTGCCGGTCTGATGTTATAGAAAGATATGGGGCTTTGAAATCACATAGATTTGCCTTTTACTCCTAAGAGACACTGGGCAATGGGGGTGGAGAGTGAGGACGTAAGAGAGGGAAGGGAAAGAAGCCACTAGAGGGTGTGCTGTCTAGTGGGTTAACTCTGTGGGTGGCTGAGAGTGCAACAGAGGGTGAGAGCTTTGGGGGAATGTGCTCAGAGTTATCACAGCCAAGGGGTAAGGGAGCTGGGGTATTGATCCTCCAACTTCCATGCATCATGGGTGAGAGCTGCTGCTATCCAGGGTTGGGGTGTTAACTCCCCAACATACTGGCCTGCTCTGTGCACGGGCTGAGCAGGCGCCATTGGTCAGAGTAAAATCTAGCACGAAGACTTGTAGGAGTTTGCACTTGCAGGCCCTGGGGTTGACCTGAGAATGGTGGGTGTTGAAGGGGTATGGGCAGGGTACCAACAGTGACTGCCAAAGGTACCAAGACCCCAGAAATTTCTGGTCTGATTAATTTATCCACATGAACTGGTGGGAAGCTAGTGGTTGATCCTCTCCACCAGGGGCATTTGTTCTTACACAGGACTTGGGAAAGGGTCATGCTTATGCCAGGGAATGAATGACTCAGATAGATTTGGCAGGTTGCTGAGAGTTTGGGGCAGGCAGGCCACAGTTTCCTTTCTGCAGGTGTGATCTTCCTGCCTATGTGGAGTGTGTCTGAACTGGACGGTGCTCTTGTGTCCAACCAACTCAACTCACACACAGGCTTCTGGCTTCCTCCCATCTCTGCTATAGTGCCGGGAGCCCTCCTTGAAAGGTTCTTCTGTTGCTGTTTCTAATGAAAGAAACTTTTCCCTGGTATTGAAAACTGAGCACCCAGACCCATGAGGGAAGCTTGGAGAACAGTGTCACAGCTATGCTCATTACCCTGGGTATAATGAAACCAAGGCTCCAGGGAAAATTGGGCAGGGCCTTGACTTGAGCATCCAGGGCCTAGGGGCTCAGGATGGAGCCAAGGGATGGAGTCTTAAAAATTAAGCACTTCTCTGCCTTTTGTGGCTGAGGGTGGAAGGGGAAGGGGGCTGCTATTAGCCTGAGTACCATTCTCAGGCCACATTGCTAGGAGCTGGGCCTGGCCGGAAGGTGGCAGCACCATCTCTGCATGGTTGCAGTCCGTCCACACAAGACAGGTCAGGATAGAGGACAGGGCACGTGGGAGGGCCTGAGCACTTCCCTTCCTGTACTGACCCAACTTGAGTACGAAGCCTCTAGTTAGAAGCATGTGCATTTTTCATTTGGAGAAATGGACAGTTTTATGGCTGCATGACCAGAGCCCACTGTGCTGGGCGTGGGGTTCTCCAGGTAGAATTTGGGGCATAGTTTAGATAGGAGAGTGAATGGAAAATGAGGGAGGGAAATACTCTGGCTCTGCGATGAGTGAGTCTCAGCTCTCTCTCACGGTGGGGTTTCCTCTAACGGACTGATGGATTTCCTGGGCAGTGGGCTCAGGTTATGCAGTGACTTTCATATCCAAGGAATGGAGACGGAGCCACGGCTTATGCCTGTGCAGTGCTTGCAGCCTTTCATCTCCTCACCACTCCCATCTGTTTGTTGGCTCAAGAACTGCTCGGTGCAACTGACATTTATTTATTTAGTTAGTTAGTTAGTTAGTTAGTTATAGTTTTGGGGGGGGGGTAATTCTTTATTTTTTATTAGTTATCTATTTTATACATATTAGTGTATATATGTCAATCCCAATCTCCCAGTTCATCCCACCACCTGCCCCCCGACTTCCCCCTTGGGGTCCATACCTTTGTTCTCTACATCTGTATCACTATTTCTGCCTTGCAAACCAATTCATCTGTACCATTTTTCTAGGTTCCACATATATGCGTTAATATATGATATTTGTTTTTCTCTTTCTGACTTACTTCACTCAGTATGACAGTCTCTAGATCCATCCACGTCTCTACAAATGACCCAATTTCATTCCTTTTTATGGCTAATATTCCATTTTATATATGTACCACATCTTCTTTATCCATTCCTCTGTCAATGAGCATTTAGGTTGCTTCCATGACCTGGCTATTGTAAATAGTGCTGCAATGAACATTGGGGTGCCTGTGTCCTTTTGAATTATGGTTTTCTCTGGGTATATGCCCAGTAATGGGATTGCTGGGTCATATGGTAGTTCTATGTTTAGTTTTTTAAGGAACCTCCATACCGTTCTCCATAGTGGCTGTATCAATTTACATTCCCACCAACAGTGCAAGAGGGTTCCCTTTTCTCCACACCCTCTCCAGCATTTGTTGTTTGTAGATTTTCTGATGATGCCCATTCTAACCAGTGTTAGGTGATAACTCACTGTAGTTTTTTTTTTAATTTTATTTGATATAGTTTTTTATACAGCAGGTTCTTATTAGTTATCCATTTTATACATACTAGTGTATATATGTCATTGTAGTTTTGATTTTATTTCTTTAATAATTAGGGATGCAACTGGCATTTTAATGGCTCTCATTTTAAAGAGATTTCTGGCTGACTTAATGCTTCGGGAGGCCAAATTCAAAGCTGAAAACTCCAGGGTGACCCAGCAAATGCCTAATTTTCCAGAACTAATTTGTCCTGCTTGATTTTCCCCTCTCCTCTCCCCGGATCAGCATAGCCGTCAAAGTCATTCTCATATTGTGCAAAATGAAAACTGTAACTGAAGATGAATGGAATGGGGCCACTCCGGAGAGGAGAATCTGTTTGGAAGATTATTCATTTAAAACGTTGTTCTAGGAGGTTGCTTTGCACTTGATCCCTATATGGAGAACAGCCACATGATTTAAGGAGTTTCACAATATGATCATTAGTTTCAATTTTAGATGGGTGTAACTGCCTGTAGTGTATTTTTGCTCTTTATCTAAAACACTGTTTGGCAGAGAAACTCCTTTGAAGTCAGACCCATGCTAGGTCTTGGAGACAATGCCAGCCCTTTTCCTGCTATAACTTAGATTTGTTTCCTGCCTAGGAACAAGGACCTACGTGTTGTGTTTCTTACAATCCCCTCTACTTGTGTGATTCTTGACCTCATGAGGGTTAAGATTAAAGAGGTGTATAAGACTAACCTGAGTATGACATCTCATGTGGCTGGATCACCTTTTCCAGCATCCTCTGGAGACCTGATCCATGGGGACATCATGAGTTAGCAGGGTGGGCCATACTGCAATGTGTAGGCTTTGTCCTGAGGGCAACGGGGGGAGCCACTAAAAGGTTTCATGTAGGAAAGTGGCAAGGAAGCTTGGTGGCTTAGAAGGATACTTGGGCTTCCATGCGGAGGATGGGTTTCAAAGGAGAACCTGAGAGCACTGAGACCTTTTAGGAGGCAGGAACATGTACCCAGGTGAGAGAAGACATGATGGCTTGGACTAGAGATGGGGTGGATGGAAGGTAGAAGACAGGTACATTCAAGAAATATGATTTTGCAAAATATACATCTATCAACCCATTATGTTGTACACCTTAAGCTTATAAAATGTTATACGTCAATTGTATCTCAATAAAACAGGAAAAAACCAAACACCTAGGTGGTAAACTTTACAGAACTCAGAGATTGTGAGGTGCAGAAAAAGGGAGAGTCTAGTTTCTGGCCTGGAAGCAGAGTGGGTGTACAAAGTCAAGGTTGACTTCAGCCTCTCCTTCTTGGGAACATGTTACTGAACACAAGGGTCTCCAAACCACCAGGAGGGAAATGTAAAAAACAATGGAGGAGAGCCTGAGCAGAATAGTGAGAAAAGAATTCAACCAATATTTTGAAATATTTTTTATCATCATTTCCCAGACAATGTTGTTATACTAATTTGAAAGACAGCGATCCAATTCATTTTCTATTTGTGGTTGTCAACCCCGTGAATGCTTGATGGTTTTGGATTACAGAGCTTCCAGCAATGGCTCTCACACAGTCAATAGGATGGAGGGTTAGGAGAGCCCTGTGTTGAGGTAGTGACAGGCTGTGTACCTCCTGTGTGTCTCCTGCTTCAATAGCATTTATTTTGAGCCGAGTTCTTTCTGAAGCTCTGGCAGGGTGAGGAAAATGAGCATTCTTCTTGCTCCTAGGGCTGGCTGTCAGAGTTCTAAAAATGATCTGTTGTGACAAATGGCAATGGCTTCAGGTTATGTGGGAGGACTGTAGCCCTCAGATAGGTAATTATTTCTGTGGTTTAATGGTGATTCCAAGGGGAGGGGGAGCTGATCTCAGCAATGGGAAGGTGACAGACTGTGGAGAAAGATTATTTTTACAGGTTTCTTGTAAGAAAGTGGGCTGCATTAATCACAGACATGTCTCCTAGGAGAAAGATACTCGGTCTGGAAGAACTTTGTACTTGAGGCGTAGTGAAATTCATCTCAGACATTGCTATGGACTGAATTATGTGCCCCTCCAATTTCTAAGTTGAAGTCCTAATCCCCAAGGTGACTGTATTTGAAGATAGGGCTTTTCAGAGGTGATTAAGGTTAAATGAGGTCACAAGGGTGGGGTTCTAATCCGATAGGATTGGTGTTGGTCTTGTAAGAAGAGGCACACACTGAGGCACGACCATGTGAGCATACAAGCAAGAATGTGACCATCTGCAAGACAGGAAGAGGGCCCTCACCAGAACCCAACCATGCTGGCACACTGATCTTGGAATTCCAGCCTCCAGAATTGTGAGAAAATAAATTTCTGCTGCTTAAGCCACTTAATCTATTAGTGTTTTGTTATGGCAGATATGTATATGTGAGGATGTTCTAAACATAGTATTCATTTGAACAAAACAAATCAGCTCTCCTGGTACTAAGTTTGGAATCAGCAATAAAACCTAATTCCCCTGGATTTAGATTTTTATACAATGAAGTAGCAAATAACTTGTTTGCTCTATTTTAGAATCTGCATAAACATTATGAGCTCTAAAAGGAATTTAAAACTTAATTTAAACCCTAAGTTGGTGAATGGCTGACACATTCCCCATAACTTCTGAATTCTCTCAGTGGCAGGGAGTGCACACCCATCCTTCCCAGAGTTTGAGCTATTTTCTGAGACTAAGTTAGAACTGGGGAAAGCCAAGTGCTTTATATTACTGTCATTGCTGTTCTCTGGGGATACATTACCCATGACTCTATCGTTCATACAGTCCAGTTTTCTCTCCAAGAACAAGATAAGAAGGTAGGGCCAATTCTGTATTGCCTGGGTGATAAGGGGGTACTGTGTGTGCTTGGCCTATGGCCTATGCTGCTTCCTCATTAGGATATGGTTGCCATTTCTGTTACTTTCTGGGGAGACAATGCTGGCATGGGGTCCATTCTGCAGCCCAGTGTATCCTACCAAAAGCAAGGAGCAAGCACCTCTTTCAAAATCACCTAGGAGAAGCAATTCAGGATGGAGGGACAAAATGTATTCTAGAACTGAGCTAGATCTAGTGAATGGAGGACCTGGCCAATGGGGCCCTGACCTTGAGCTAAACACCATAGAAGGACACTAGAGAAAGAGGAAGCTCAGGTCCTTCCCTCAAGGAGTTCAGGATCTCCCTGAAGAAATAAGACCCCCACACAGAAAGCTAAGACAAGCCCAAGTAGAGGGTCATTATGTATTGACTTCCACTGGAGGATTTTTGAGAATGGAAAGGAGTGATTTGGGGTTCAGTGATGCCCTGGATTGATGGCATGCTTAATACCTGGGTTTGGGAAGGCTTTCTGGAGGAGGTAGGCTTGTTTTGGTCTTCAAAAGGGTTTGAAATCTGAGAGGCCCAATACAGAGCTCCAGTGGTTGTCTATTTTGTTTGCTCATTCAAGAAATACTTTTTGAGTACCTGCTGCATGCCAGGCCTGGGCTGGGCACTGTGGAAAGGAAAGCATGTAGCCATGGCTGCGTGGGAGGATTCATTTCTCCAGCACTGTTGGGGCTCTGAGGACCAAGGTAAACTGGAACCAGATGAATTCCTCATTCATGGCAGGAAGCCAAGTGTCCCCCAGGCAGTGAGTGCTCCTACTGCAGCTTTGTCTTGTGACAACTCCTAATTGCCTTCCTCTGTATCTCCTCTGACTCCAGTACCCATCTTTCCCTATGAGTGGCCCCATGTGTCTCTGCTCCTCGTGGAATGGGATCCCTGCGGTGGACCTCAGAAGGCACCATGCTCTCTGCAGGAAAACTCTAGTGGCTGTGACCCTGCCTCTGGCCTCTGCTGTGCACAAGCATGTGGAGTGGAGGGCTGCTCCACATCTGTGGAGCTTGGGGAAAGCTCTCATCCCTCAGAGCAGGAAATAATCCCGAGAAGTCTGGCAACTCAGGGCTCTGAGCATGACTGCCTGCCAGGTGCTGAAGCCACATGTATTGAGCTGGGGCCTGGGAGTAATGGTAGTGTTGGTTTTGGGGAGCCAGACCTCTAGCTAAGTCCATAAAAGAGTTTAATTGCAGGGTAACCAGGCCTAGGAACCTGGTGGTAGAGCCAGCAACAATAACCACCACAGTCATGGGGCTTCTTTCTCCAGGTGTGGGACAAGAGATGCTTCAAATCAGTTGGCACTGGAGGAGACCTGAAAGGTTATCTTGATAACCAGTGTTTCAGTGCAGGATCTCATGTACAAATTTCCTCAGTATTAGTCGCTTAACCTTTAATCAGTGGTGTGCTGGTAATTGTTTAACAACTGGCTATCTGGGGAACATAAAAGAGTCTTGATTTGTAGTTTGCCAGTTTCCATGGAAATACTCCCACCATGGCTGATTGCCAGCTATCCGTACAACATCCCTGAATGCAGAGCTGGGAAGAAATCTAGCTGGCTCTTATATTAAAGTACAGGCCAGATCCTGCATACTACTGCCTTTAAATGGAATACCTCTAATGACAGAAAATTCAGTATCTTTTGGTTGGCCCATTCTACTCATCCTTCCTTCCGTCTTGGGCCTCTCAGATTTCATCCTTTTTTGAGAGTTAAAACAAGTCTCTCCTGAAGCAAGTGTTAGAAAATTATATCAAACCAAAGTCTGTCATTTTTTCATATTGACCAGTACTTTTTTACCCCACCTCTCATTTCTGCTTCCTGTTTCTACACATATTTAAGGAACAAGAGGAACATCAGGATTAGAGGTGAATGATTCTATTGATGGTAATTGTTTCTTCCTGGTTTTGGATAATAACCTTCTATTGACCTTCTGATCCTCCACTTATAAGTCACCTCATATCTAGCACATTATGTTGCTAATTAATTTCATTCAACAAATACAACAGAAAATCTACTTTGTGCCAGGCCCTGTTCTGGGCACTGTGGGGAAATGAATAAGTAAGACACAGTCTTGGCTCTTAAGGGCTTATTGTTTAGTGAGGGAGAAAGACAAGTCAGTCAGTGCTCTCAAGTGCTTTTTTCAAGGAGGAGGAAGTGGAGAATGTGCTCTGGGGGTTTCCACTTGCGGAAAGGTCACTTCTGACTGGATGGTCAAAGAAGATGACGTACAGTTTTAAGCCTCAATGCAGTCATCTGTAAATTGCTGCAATTTTTGTGGTTCGCTGTTTCTGATGTCCGTGCTATGGAAAGGGACCTATTAGCATGGCTAACTTCTTTTTTAACATCTTTATTGGAGTATAATTTCTTTACATTGTTGTGTTAGTTTCTGCTGTATAAACAAGTGAATCAGGTATACGTATACATATATCCCCATATCCCCTCCCTCTTATGCCTCCCTCCCACCCTCCCTGTCCCACCCCTCTAGGTGGTCACAAAGCACCAAGCTGCTCTCCCTGTGCTTTAGCATGGCTAACTTCTTAGAGCAGAGGGCGCTTTCCCCATGAAGCTCTGGGCAGCTTCTGTCACACACATGTCTGCAGGAATTGACCCATATTTCAGTGACAGACAGGAGATTTAACAGTGCCATTGTTAATCTGATCAATAGTTCAGCATGTGGAGTAGAACAAGCTCATAGTTCTTGTATTAGAAACATCCTCTGTAGCAACTGCACACACAGTAGCCAAAGTCTTTAGATGTTGGACTCTGGTGCCAATTTTCAACTTCCATTATCCCTGAGGTTGAGCAATACCATATTCACACACCAGGAAACATGTGGGCTGCTGTTAAGCCAAGCCAGACCATGTTGTTCATCTCTGTTGAAGTATGGTCTGCTTCCCTTGGGACTCAGGAAGAGTTTTCCAAGTTCTACACTGCCTGAGTACGGAGGGAGGGAGAGGAAGAGTGAGCATCCATTAGGGCTAGAGTGAAAAGCATAAAGATGCCCTTTAAAAACCAGTTCTTAGATGACCTTTAAAAGTCAGCTCTTATTAACCAGGTTACTCATGGTGTACATGTCGATTGGCGTTTGTTTAATAGCTATTGGATTTGGAATTGATATAGGATGAGTTAAACTGATCCCATCTCTGACCTTCAGAATTTGTAATTTATCATCAATATGGTCAACCCAAATAACCAACAAGTAAACTTTCTGTCATATGCTGGTTCTGAAAATGGCAAAACAACCAGTACAACATGCCAAGTGTTTAGCCTACTTCTGCCCATGTGAAACCATATCCTCCTGCTGGAGTTGAACCAGGGGAGGAAAGCTATGTAAAAGAAGTGGATGCTGCAGGATTCACAGGATTTCCAAGTTCATTAATTCTCTTTTTCTCTCCCTCCCTGTTACTTCTTGGGAAGGAAGGTTCGCACACAGCAAGATGTTATCAACTTAAGGAGCTCCAGTTTCTAAAGCCAGTTAGGGGAAATCGGATGAAAAATTGTTGAGGGCTTCATTTATTCATGGTCCCTAACTCATGAGTTTTTTTCATGCTAAAGATCAGGGTGAGGAATATAGCAATTTTATTTAATCCAGGAGGAGTCTTTTTTGGCAAATGTGTTTTTCCATCACATTTTCTTCATCACATATTTCTCCATCAGGAGAGAAATGTGAGAGTGCTGAAAACTCTGGTATGCAGCAAAGCAGAGAAAATTCCTTTCACAAGCAACAGAAACTTTGACTGGTTATGAAGTGGGTTAGAGGTCTCAACCACCTGTTTTTAGTTAAGGCAACATCCTCAGCCTCCTGCCAATTTTAGGGAAACCAGTTGGAGACTCTCTAATGACAGGGACCACACTGGATGTTTGGAATGTATTCATTGTTGTAACTAAGTACCTTGGTTCTGAGTTCCAGAAAAGCCCAAACCTAGATCAGGAATGAATGTTTTTCATCATTTACTGTGCTTTATCAATGTTAGGATATACATTTTTCCTCTTTTCCATATTTTAACATCTCTGAAATTAATGACATTATGTGGTGACTGTTAGTCAAGAAGCAATCTTGACATGTTTTCATTGCCTGTGCATGTGAAAACTTGCTCTTAGCTGTTGGTATTTTCACTTCAATGAGTTATGAACTTACATGAATTTTGGTACTATACATATTAGGTTTCACTGACATTTAGAATGTTTTTTTAAAAAATTACACTATACTTTGGCATTGAAACAAAAAAAAGGAGCAGAGTTATGTAAAACTGACATTAGTGAAACAAATATTTGTCATTGGAGAAATGGCCAAAATTCCATTTTTCTTGCAAAACAACAACCAAGTATTTTATGGAAATGCTTCTTAAACTTTATTGTGCAAAGTAAATCATTTGAGCATCTTGTTAAAATTATTTTGTAGGTAGGTCTGGGGTGGGGCCTGAGGTTGCTCATTTGTAGTCAGCACCCAGGTGATGTCACTGCTGGAGGCCCAGGCCACACTTTGAGTGACAAGGCTTTACCAGACCTAATAAAGAAAGTTAACCACAGGAGGTGAAGCTGTGTTCATTTTGTTACCAAGTTATGTGTAGCAGATTGTGTATCACTTGCTAAGTCATGCTACTAAAGACAGGATAAATACCAAATCCCTAGGAATAGAATGAAAGAAATTTTAGAGCAGTAATGATGTGACTGATTTCATGTGTCTGACAAGGCTCTTTGAGGTACCAAAAATAATAAGTCTTATGATCAAATGGTCTTACGTTTAATGAAATACAGTAATGTGCACACATCATTATCCTTTTATAAATCATGAAGAACCTCGTTTCAACTCTAAGCACTGTATGAACCCTTCCTTCACATCTTGTCAAGAGAGCCAATGACATGGTATCTTGTTCTCAAAAAAAAATCCCAAATGCAATATTAAACACAAATAACTTCAGTTTTTTTCAAATTTCCATTCTCCCTCTGTTCTCAATCTATACTCTTCTTCTAACCAAAAAGTTAAGATACTGTGACTTTTAAACTGGATAGGTTGAGAGTCAAGGATCTTAAGTAGCATCCAGTCTCATAACTGAGCTATCTGATCAAATAGCTAGCTAGAATTGGGAAAATATGGGACCAAAAAATGATGTTCAGGTACCAACAGGTGTGAAAAGCTCATTTAATATGCTCCTTCAGGCAAAAGTTATTTGGCAAGGCCAGGACAGTTAACTACAAACTTTGTCTTTATAATGGTCCTAAGAGTATCAGAAGAAAGTTATTTTTGTGTAGAAAGGGGTACAGTACAGTCAGGGAGATGCCACATAATGAGAATTTTCAGCCTCACAGTTCTCATGTATTTTTCAGAAAGCTTAATATTACACAAGCACCCATCACCATCTTTTTTTTCTGAATAAAACATAGCAAATCAAAATTGATAGATGAGGCAAAGATCAAAGTTTGGAGATGCAGTGGAAAAGGTATTGGAGAAGAAGAAGCTGCAGAAATTTATTTATTTATTTTTTTTTGGGGGGGGTTTGAATTTTATTTTATTCTTTATACAGCAGGTTCTTATTAGTTATCCATTTTATACATATTGGTGTATATATGTCAATCCCAATCTCCCAGTTTATCACACCACCACCACCACCCCTGCTTTCCCCCCTTGGCGTCCATATGTTTGTTCTCTACATCTGTGTCTCTATTTTCTGCCCTGGTTCATCTGTACCATTTTTCTAGGTTCCATATATATGCGTTAATACACGATATTTGTTTTTCTCTTTCTGACTTACTTCACTCTGTATGACAGTCTCTAGATCCATCCACGTCTCTACAAATGACCCAATTTTGTACCTTTTTATGGCTGAGTAATAATATTCCATTGTGTATATGTACCACATCTTCTTTTTTTTTTAATTTTTTGCTTTATAACAAATTTAATCAGTTATACATATACATATGTTTCCATATCCCCACCCTTTTGCGTCTCCCTCCCACCCTCCCTATCCCACCCCTCCAGGCGGTCACAAAGCACCGAGCTGATCTCCCTGTGCTATGCGGCTGCTTCCCACTAGCTATCTACCTTACGTTTGGTAGTGTATATATGTCCATGCCGCTCTTTCACTTTGTCACAGCTTACCCTTCCCCCTCCCCATATCCTCAAGTCCATTCTCTAGTAGGTCTGTGTCTTTATTCCTGTCTTACCCCTATGTTCTTCATGACATTTTTTTTCTTAAATTCCATATATATGTGTTAGCATACAGTATTTGTCTTTCTCTTTCTGACTTACTTCACTCTGTATGACAGACTCTAGGTCTATCCACCTCATTACAGATAGCTCAGTTTCGTTTCTTTTTATGGCTGAGTAATATTCCATTGTATATATGTGCCACATCTGCTTTATCCATTCATCCGATGATGGACACTTAGGTTGTTTCCATCTCTGGGCTATTGTAAATAGGGCTGCTATGAACATTTTGGTACATGTCTCTTTTTGAATTATGGTTTTCTCAGGATATATGCCCAGTAGTGGGATTGCTGGGTCATATGGTAGTTCTATTTGTAGTTTTTTAAGGAACCTCCATACTGTTCTCCATAGCGGCTGTACCAATTCACATTCCCACCAGCAGTGCAAGAGTGTTCCCTTTTTTCCACACCCTCTCCAGCATTTATTGTTTCTAGATTTTTTGATGATGGCCATTCTGACTGGTGTGAGATGATATCTCATTGTAGTTTTGATTTGCATTTCTCTAATGAGTAAAGATGTTGAGCATCCTTTCATGTGTTTGTTGGCAGTCTGTATATCTTCTGTGGAGAAATGTCTATTTAGGTCTTCTGCCCATTTTTGGATTGGGTTGTTTGTTTTTTTGTTATTGAGCGAAGCTGCAGAAATTTAAATGAGAGTCCAAGTGGATCCTTGAATGAGGGCTGAGTGTTTATGTATAGGGTGATACTCTAAAAAGCCCAGCAGAGTTTCACCTCTCTGAATCTGAGAGCTGAATGGAAACACCAGAGGTTCTCAAGAGCTAGAAGATGCTAAAGTTATGGTCAAGTCAGAATAGAGAGAACAGAACAAGCACTTCAAATATTCAGATAATATCCTGAAAAGATCATGTGTTAGGAATGAAGACCATGCCCTAGAGTAAGAACTATACCCTGGGATTAAGGGAGAAACAAAAACAAAACTAGACTAGCCCTAACAAAGAATGAAACCAAACTCAACAGGATCAAGATCAATGATTTAACTATCTTCTAGAACAAACAGCAATGCCCTTTAAAGGAAGATGACATTATTCAGACTCCTATAAGGCACCCTTGACAGTGTCAGAAATACAATAAAAAATTACTATATGTATGAAGAAGCAGTAAAATGTACCTGCTAGTCAAGAAAAAAAGTGAAGACCATCACAGGATGACCCATATGTTATAATTAGCAGACAGGATTTAAAAATTGTTACTACAAATATGTCCAAGAACATATAGGAAAAGATGGATATAATGAGGAAACATGGAAACTATGAAAACAAACCAACTGGAAAATTTAAACTGAAAAGTACAATATCTGAAGTGAAAATTTCCCAGGACTGGATTGATATCAGATTAGAGACTTAAGAAGAAAGGGTCAGTGAACTAGAAGATAGATCAATAGAAATGAATTAATCTGAAGAACAGAGAGAAGGATTTTGAACACTGAACAGAGGCTCACTGACCTATGGGCTAATAGCAACCCATTTAACATATGGGTAATTGGGGGCCTAAAAGGATGAGAGAGAAAGAATGAGACAGAAAAATACTTTAGGAAATAATGGCCATAAAGTTCCCAAATTTGTTGGAAAAAATCAATCTCAGGTACAAGAAGCTCAGCAAACCCCAAGCAGAACTCATTTTTTAAAAACCCTAACCATGGCACATTATACTCAAGCTGCTGAAAACAAATGAAGAAAAAAACTTCAGTCTAGAGGAAAAACCACAATATATAACAGAGGAACAAAAATACAAATAACAGCTGACATTATCAGATAGAACAGAATCCAGAAAACAGTGTCAAGCCAGAATTCTGTATATGGTATCCAGCAAAGATATCCTTTAAAACTGAGGGTGAAAACCAGTTAGAATGGGCATCATCAAAAAATCTACAAACAATAAATGCTGGAGAGGGTGTGGAGAAAAGGGAACCCTCTTGCACTGTTGGTGGGAATGTAAATCGATACAGCCACAATGTAGAACAGTATGGAGATTCTTCAAAAAACTGAAAATAGTAAAAATATGATCCAGCAATCCCACTATTGGGCATGTACCCAGAGAAAACCATAATTCAAAAAGACACATGTGGGGACTTCTCTGGTGGCACAGTGGTTAAGAATCCACCTGCCGGGCTTCCCTCATGGCTCAGTGGTTAAGAATCTGCCTGCCAATGCAGGGGACATGGGTTCGAGCCATGGTCCTGGAAGATCCCACATGCCACGGAGCAATTAAGCCCATGCGCCACAACTACTGATCCTGTGCTCTAGAGCCCACGAGCCACAACCACTGAGCCTGCACGCTACAACTACTGAAGCCCATGTGCCTAGAGCCCGTGCTCCTCAACAAGAAAAGCCACCACAATGAGAAGCCCACGCACCACAACAAAGAGTAGTCCCTGCTTGCTGCAACTAGAGAAAGCCCACACACAGCAACGAAGACCCAACACAACCAAAAATAAATAAATTTTAAAAATAAATAAGTAAAAGGAAAATCTTAAAAAAAAAATCCACCTGCCAATGCAGGGGACATGGGTTCAATCTCTGGTCCAGGAAGATCCCACATGCCATGGAGCAACTAAGCCAGTGCACCACAACTACTGAGCCTGTGCTCTAGAGCCCACGACCCACAACTACTGAGCCCTCGTGCCACAACTATGGAAGCCCACACCCCTAGAGCCCGTGCTCTGCAACAAGAGAAGCCACTGCAATGAGAAGTACGCACACCACAACGAAGAGTAGCCCCTGCTCGACGCAACTATAGGAAGCAGCAATGAAGACCCAACACAGCCAAAAATAAATAAATTAAATAAATAAATTTTAAAAAATTTACAACTTAAAAAAAAAGACACATGCACCCCAGTGTTCATTGCAGCACTATTTACAATAGCCAGGTTGTGGAAGCAACCTAAATGTTCATCAGCAGACAAATGGATAAAGAAGATGTGGTACATATATACAATGGAATATTACTCAGCCATAAAAAGGAAGGAAATTGGGTCATTTGTAGAGACGTGAATGGACCTAGAGACTGTCATACAGAGTGAAGTAAGTCAGAAAGAGAAAAACAAATATCGTATATTAACACATATATGTGGAATCTAGAAAAATGGTACAGATGAACCGGTTTGCAAGGCAGAAGTAGAGACACGGATGTAGAGAACAAAGGTATGGACACCAAGGGGGAAACAAGGGAGGTGGGATGAATTGGGAGATTGGCATTGACATATATACACTAATATGCATAAAATAGATAACTAATGAAAACCTGCTGTATAGCACAGGGAACTCTACTTCGCTGTACAGTAGAAGCTAACACAACGTTGTAAAACAACTATACCCCAATTAAAAACAAAAATAAAGGCTGTTTCTCTAGAAAAAAATAAATAAAAATAAAAATGAGGGTGAAATAAAGAAATTTCCAGATAAACAAAAGCTGAGAGAATTTGTTGCCAGAAAACCTGCATGACAAGCAATGCTAAAGAAAGTTCTTTAGGCTGAAAGGGTATGTCAGATAGAAACTTGGATTTCATAGGAAGAAACAAAGAATACAAGAAAAAAGGTTGATATGTGGGTAAACGTAAAAATCTTTATTTTCTTTTCTTTTTTTTTTTTTTTTTGCTTAAAGTCTTTAAATGATCCTTGACTATTTGAATGGAAAATAGTAACATTCATTGTGGGGTTTTATAATGTATGTTGAAGTAAAATATATGACAAAAGTAGCACAAAGGATGGGGAGTACAATGAAATTGTATTTTTGTAGGGCTCTTACATGTTTTGTAATAGGTAAAATATTAATTCTAAGTACTCTGTGATGAGTAAAGATGCATTTTTCCAGTTTTATTGAGAAATAATTGACATATTAAGGTGTACAGCATGATGGTTAGATTTACATATATTGTCAAATTACTGACACAGTGGGTTTAGTTAACATCCATCATCTCATATAGATAAGAAGCATACTGTAATCTGTAGAGCAACCATTAAATATAAAATAAAAATAGCTAAACATCTAATAAAGGAAACAAAATTGAAAGCTAAAAAATATTTGATCAACTCAAAAGAAGGCAGAAAAAGAGAGACATAAGCACAATAAAACAATAATGATGGGACAAATTGAAAACAAAGAGCAGAAAGGTAGACTTAAACCGAAGCATATAAAGAATTGTACAAGTGGATTAAAAGGCAGAGATTATCAGGCTGGATATAAAAGCAAGACCAAACTATATGCAATGTATAAGAGATGCATTTTAAACATAACTTGAAAGTAAAGCGATGGAGAAAGATACCGTGAAACCAGAAGCAGAAGAAAGCTGGTGTAGCTCTACCAATTTAAGGCAAAATAGACTTTATGATAAGGAAAATTACCAGAGATGATAAGGACATTACAAAACAATAGAAATATTAATTCACAAGGGAAACATAACTCTGCCAAATGTATATGCCTCTCATAATCAAATTTCAAAATATTTGAGGCAAAACTGACATAACTGAAAGGAAAAATGGACAAATCCACAATCAGTAGAGATACAGAAAACTTGAACAACACTATCAAACAACTTAACCTAATGGACACTTATGGAGAACTGCACTTAATAGTTGCAGAATATACATTCTTTTCAAGTGTACATGGAAGTTTTATAAGGTTATACCAGTTGTAGAACCATACAATAATTTAAAAATATTGAAATTCAAAGGACTGAAATTTATAGAGTATGTTCTCTGACCACAGAAACATTAAAGCAGAAATCAATAGTAATGAAATGTTTATGAAACACCAAACAATGCACTTTTAGAAGTAAATATGTGATAAATTAGAAATATTTCAAACTAAATGATAATGAAAACACAACATATTAAAGTTTGTTGGGATGCAGTTAATGCAGTAGAAGGGAAATTATAGCTTTAAACATTTATATTAAAAAGTTTAAGATCAGTGATTTAAATTTCTGCCTTAAGAAGCTTGGAAAAAGATGAACAATTTAAACATAAAGTAACTAAAAGGAAATAAATAATAAGGATAAGAGTAGAAATCAATGAAATAGAAAACATAACAATAGAAAATTAACAAAGCCAAAAGTTGGCACTATAATAAGATTTTTAAATGTGACAAACTCCTAGCAAGATTAAATAAGAAAAATGAGAAGACACAAATTACCACTATCAGGAATGAAAGAGGATATCCCACTATTTGTCTTACATCTACTAAAAGGATAACAAGGGATGAAATTTGACAACTTAGGTATAATGTGCTAATTCCTTGGAAAACACAACCAAGTAAAATCGACTCGAAAAGAAATCAAAAATCTGAATTGCTTTATATCCATTAAATAAATTAAATTCATGATAAAAACTTCCCTTCTAAGAAAACTCCAGGCCTAGATGGCTTCACAGGTGAATTCAATCAAACATTTAACAAAAAAATGATACTAATCCAATACTAACTTCAGAAAATGGAGAAAGAAACATTCCCAACTTGTTTTATGATGCCAATGTAACACTGATACTAAAATCTGACAAAAATATTATAAAAGAGGAAACTAAAGACCCATATCCTTTTGAACATAGACAAACAGAAAAATTTCTTAATAAAATATAAGGAAATGTGAATCCAGAAATATATAAAAAGCATTATATGTTATGATCAATTGAGATTCATTTCAGAAATACAAGCTGGGTTTATCATTTAAAAATTAATCATTGTAACTCAGTATATTAAAAGAACAGAGGGGAAAAAACATATCATCATTCAAAAAGTGTAGCAAAAACATCTGACAAAAATTCAACACCCATTTTCACAAAATTCTCAGAAGACTAAAAATGGAAGGGAACTTTCTCAGCCTAATAAAGGGCATCTGTGAAAAACTTACAGCTAACATCATACTTGGTCATTAAAAACTGAATACTTTTCCCCTAAGTTCAGGAACAAGACAAAGATGTTCATTCTCACCACTTCTATTCAGTGTTATGCTGGAGGTCCTAGCCAGTGAGATAAAGCAGGAAAAAGAAATTAAAGGCATATAAATTAGAAAGAAATCTAACTATCTTTGTTGACAGGTAACATGATCTTGTACTCAGAATATCCTAAAGAACCTACAGAAAAAAAATACTAGAATGAATAAATGAATCTAGTAACATTGTAGGGTATAAGATCAATATACAAAATTGATTGATTAGAAGTTAAGTTTGAGATATCAAGTTGACACTAGGGTTTAAAATCTAGGGTTTGTAGGGCTTCCCTGGTGTCACAGTGGTTGAGAGTCCTCTTGCTGATGCAGGGGACATGGGTTCGTGCCCTGGTCCAGGAAGATCCCACATGCCACGGAGCGGCTAGGCCCGTGAGCCATGGCCGCTGAGCCTGCACGTCCGGAGCCTGTGCTCCGCAACGGGAGAGGCCACAAGAGTGAGAGGCCCGCGTACCGCAAAAAAAAAAAAAAAAAAAAAAAAAAAAATCTAAGGTTTGTGTAAGAGTCCTGTCATGGAGATATAAATGTAGAAATAGATTTTAGTAGATAAATAAAAGATTTGGATAAGTGAAATCCCCTAAGGAATAAGGAGAGAGGGGGAAGAAAAGAGGTCCAAGGACTGAGGGTACCTTTGTAAAGAAACTCTCTAGTTTCACACAGTTACTCTTCCTCTGAGTCCTGATTTTGTGAGGTGAGGGGCTTATGGGGCTTCAGCTGGGTGGAGCTTCAATAGAAAGCCATATTTCCTTTAAGGGAACTTTCATTTGAAAAACAATAAGCTCCCCGTGGGTGTTAGAACTCTGTTGCCCATACAGTAAGTTTTCATTAATACTAACTGACTCTCTAGCTGGTATTTGTGATGACCTCCTTGAGAAGCCCTAGGGCACTCAGAGAGCGTTGGTTATTTCTGGCCTGGGAGAGGGATGAGGTGAACCATCAAGTGTATGAATCTTCTTTCCATTGATTGCGCAAGAAGATGCGTTTCTGTGATAAACTGCAGGGCTGTTTCTTTCTTTGTTTTTTTATTCTTTGGCGTCTTGTCTAGAACATGTGCAGTGTTTGGCTCTGGGGCTCTGTAGAGGCAGGAATGCTCCAATATATCACTGTCATTATTGTGCTGCCAGCCTTAGAGCTCTCATGTTGATGTCTCGCTTCTGTTCCACCCCCAGATCTGGGAAGATGAAAACTTTGGGCATTTCATATAGCCTCAAGCTATTGATGACTATAAAATATGGAGCCAGATGGATTTACATTCTTTTCCTGAAGGCAAAACATAGCTTGCCTCTGCTAAGATCTTATCTATTTAATGAGTACAGGTAGTATAATTAAGTCCTTTCTCCAGTGCTGTGGATGTGCCAAAGCTACTGAAAAGTTTGCTTAGTTTTCATAAATCATATTTGTTTGGACCTTCACACCCTTGGGGGCCAGTTCTGATACCCATTAATGGAGGATGTCACAGTGGCTTTTGCTTTTTCTCCTTATGGGGAAGTTGCCTTTGTTTAGAGGGAAGCTTCTTGGAAGGTGCTGCTGACTCTGGCCAGATGGCCACCCTCAAGGCAAAGTCATGGGATGAAGGAGTGATGCTGTCAAGTGGGAGGTGGGAGGTAGCAGGGATCTGGGAGTGAGCCCTTTGGCATGGAGCAAGTTCTCACGATCTGGGAGAACCCAAGAGTGCACAAAATTGGGCAGGCCCTTGACCAGTGAGCAGAGCCCAAACCACTTTGGGTGGCTTTCTTAGCTCTGCTGGCTGTAAGAGGTCTTCAGCATGGTTCTTCAAAGAGCCTGGTAGAATTAGATATATTTGCAATTTTCATTCTTAACAAGCTGTTTGGAATAAATATGCTGGCTACATTGTTTTCTTGGCTCTTATTCATCGGTTAATAATGTGTGTGTGTGTGTGTGTGTGTGTGTGTGTGTGTGTGTTGGAAACAACTCTTTCTCTGTTGGCTTGGAAGAGGAACCCAAGAGAAATATTGTGTTGGATTCTGTGCTAATCTTTCCAAACAACACGTGTGCAAGAGTGGCTTGGCCAAACCTGGCTCCAATCTCATAGAAAGCCATAGTTACTGGATCCGGACACCAAGGGGACTGAGGACAGGCTGAAAATTCTGTTGGCAGGTCCTGGTGGATTCCAATGGGCACTTGCTCAAGAATAGAGAGAAAAGAGCAGGGGGCCCAGGTGGCATCTATGGAACTGAGCACATCACTTATGACTTCTGCAGTGATGTTGATAGACTGTCTCACATACAGCTTCAAGGGAGGGGACCTGGGCCAGTGGGAGCTAGAAGGGATGGTACAGTAAGTCCTGAACCAATGACACACAGGCAGGGAAGTGGACAGAGAATAGTCTGGGGATGCACTATGTGGACTCATCTCCCATCACATGTATTAACTGTCCCGTCACCCAGTCTGCAGCATATACTTCCTGGACGCAACATATTGTTCTGAAGCAGGTTCTTTTTACAGCCACAGCTGCTCAATTATGTTTCTGCGTTGTTTCCTGATGGGTGGTGGGGAAAAGCTGAGAACAGCTGCAGCCTCCAAGAGAATGAAGCCCAGTTCTTGTGCATTTGTGGTGCTGCCCAATGTGGGGCTAAACACAGAGGCCCTTGAAGAGGTGACCAAGCTGAGTTTCTAGTCCCTGCTATGGTGACCTCTTCAGAAATCACTCACCAGCTCTTGCATGAAGAACTTTCAATCTTAGAGTGGGCATGGGACAAGAATGGATTCTTCCTGGCTGTGGAAGGCAGAGCATGAGATTTGAGAGACCCTTTAGGGCCATGATGGGGCCAAGGTGTTTCCGTTACTGCAGAGAAGGGCATCTCCCATTATAACCTGTCTCCCAAGGGCCTCACTGTCCTGCAGTGCTGATGAAGGGCTGAGTTGCCCTCTGTCCCGACTCAGCACTGTTTAGAGAGGTCAGGACAGACATGGTCTCAGACTTCAAAGGGTTAACTCTCCCAAGGGAGAAGTCCAGTTTTATTCGGCCAATGTTTATGGAGCATCTGCTCATGCTGGGAACCATGTTCTCTCTGGGGGAGGGGTGTGATCTAGTTCTTGGCCTGGGGGAGCTTCCAGGCTAGTAAGCCAGCAACCCTCTGTACTGACACAAGTTCTCAGAGCTCAATCAACATTAACTAGATAATATGTGCCAGGCACCTTCACCTGCCTAATCACATTTAATGCTACCAGTGGCTCTGTGTGTTTGGCACTATGATTTTCTTTCTTTTTTTTTTCTTAATTTTCTATTTTTTAATTGAAGTATAATTGATTTACAATGTTGTGCTAATTCCTGCTGTACAGCAAAGTGACTCAGTTATACACATATATACATTCTTTTTTAATATTCTTTTACATTATGGTTTATCTCAGGAGATTGGATATAGTTCCCTGTGCTATATACCTTGTTGTCTGTCCATTCTAAATGTAATAGTTTACACCTACTAACCCCAAACTCCCAGCCCATCCCTCTCCCTCCCCACCTCTCCCTTGGCAACCATAAGTCTGTTCTCTATGTCTGTGAGTCTGTTTCTGTTTTGCAGATAGGTTCATTTGTGGCACTATGATTTTCATCCCATTTTACAGATGAGGAGACTGAGGCTTACAGAGTTAGGTAACTTGACTAAGACCAGTGAATGGAAGAGCCCACATTCTTTACTAGAGCCAGATGACTGATCTCAGAGAAAAGAGATATTTTAATCTAGCTCTTATGATAAGCAATGGATAGTATACATAAAACTTGTTGTGGAGGGCTAAGGTGGTTGTTCTGACAGAGATTAGGAAGGCTCTTCAGAGAAGACCACTTTGGAAGACAAATGGAATTTCAACAAGTACAGGTGGAGAGAAAAAATCCCAAGCAGAGGACCAACCTTAGCAAAGGTGTCATGGCATCAGGGCTAAGCAGGGTGTGTTCAAGAGAATTCCGATGTGGTAGGAACCTGGCATTTGTGAGAGACGGTGGTGGAAGACACAGACAGCTGAGATTCTGGAGGTCCAACTTTGTGAAGCAGGCAGTGAGAGCTGTGAAGATTTGGGGCAGTACTGTATCTGATCTGAGTGCAGATTTGGGGTTGGTGGAAATGTCTGATGAAGTCCAGGTACTCAGGTGGCTAGCCTCCCTGGGCAGTGCCATCTGCTAACATTCATGAGAGAGGCAGCATTTGTCCTGCATATCTGCATTGCTGCCAACATGCTGGAGGTTTTATGTTTATTATCTCTAGTCTTTACCACAGCCCTGCAAAGCAGATGAGGAGACTAAAGCTCAGAGAAGTTAAGTCATGTGCTCAAGGTCACCCAGCTAATGAGTCAGACCCAGGTGTGTGTGATTCCAAAGCCATGCTCTTTGCGCAGCATATGGGCATTTCCCAGGAGACCAGAAGACAACATGAAGACCGTTTTCCTGCTCATCTTCACTCCTGGGAGGCCACTTTCCCCAGTGTGAGTTGACAGTGTGGCTGTCACTTAGCACTGATTTTACCTGCAAAGAGGTACCTTCCACCAGGGCCTTCCACCGCCATCACTGTTGACAGAAAGGGCTGGGAATATACACAGGGAAGGCACTCACTCACCAGAGCGCAGTCTCTGGAGCAAGGCCTCTGGGGGAATAACTTGTATTTGGAGGTACCGGGGGTAGCTTGCCTGTCCTCTGCTCCGTCTGTCACCATTCTGCAACAGCCAAAGTCTCTGCAAGGCCGTCTCTGCATTGCTCAGAAGCACCCCAGCTTGGAATGAAACCAACTGGTCCAGTTAAATGGCATACGGGAGCCTTGATATATAACTCTGCGGGTAAGAACTTGCAGACAGTTTTTCCTTTGGTCGTTTGCCTCTTTCAAGTTGCCTTTTGAGTTTACAGATGTTAAGCCACAGCTGGTTTCCTCTTTTCCATAAGGGCCCTTTGGTAGCCAGTCAACTGAGTTTTCCATTGTTATTTTTCACAGATCTAATAGCTGTTGGCAATTACTTTGTGTTATTTTGTTCATGTGTAATTATTCACTGAGCCTGAAATACCCCCAAGTGACCATCGGCATCTCAGCTGTGGCCTTACTTGCTGAAGTCACCACTAGGAAGTGGTTAAAACCTTGAGGATGAAAAGGGGAACTTTTTCCTAATGAGGTTGATTCAGCCGCTAAGAGCAAAGCCCATTGCATGGATTGAGTTCTAGCTCATCCTGAGTTGCCATCGCATGATTGCCCCAAGTGCCCTGAGTTCTGCCAGGTCTGTCTGTGATCAAAACTCTTCTTAGAGAAGTGTTTTCGGGAAAGAGAGGCCAGCCTGCTCTCCCTGGTTCATGGTTAAAATTTAGGCCAGAGACCACTGAGCCCCACGTGGAAACCCCCTTCCCTCTGCCATGGGTCTTTCTGTTCTTCAGTAGCTCATCTTTGACCGGCAGCTGCTAAGAATTCATGTTTCCAGCACCTGGTAGAGCACTGATACTAAAGAGAGAAAACTCTGAGACTGTGACCTGCTCTCTGCCCAGGCTGGTTGGGGAGAGAGAACTAGAACTTCTCCCCTTCATCTCATGGCCCCAACAGCAATTCCTGGCAGAGACATTGAGGGCCAAGGGAGCGGGGAGGAGGGCAAGGGCCATCAAGCACACCAATGGACAAGGTCAGAGCCTTGTGCCTAACCCGAGACTTGGAAACAACTGCAAGTTTTCTGCGTGTGTGAAAAAGAGTCCTAGGAAGTCTTTTGAGTCTTGAAAAAATATCTTATAAATAGAAGGAAGAAAGAATTTTCCCTCGGTAAATTTCTGAGGCCTACGTTCCAAGGCTCTTGAGGAGGGAATAGGAAGGAATTTAATTTCCCGCTGGAAGGATCTGCGCGCTGAGGGGAGGGGCAGCAGCTCCCACAAGTGGATGCTGCACAGGGAGCACGGGCCCCCTCAGGCAGGCTCTGGAGGGAGTTCAGAAGACCACCCCAGTTTCAGGGGCCTTGAGGCAAATCACTCACTTTTACTCAGACTCAGATTTCCATGCAACAAGTTAATCCAACAGTCCTATGCACAGGGTTGTACAGGTGGCTGCCTGGTCTCTGCTCGCTCAAGGGCTGGTGACCTCTGAGCCACCACCTGCTTCTCTGCCTAGACTCGGGTTATCTGCAGCTCTGGCCTCAGTTTCCTCGGCTGTCAAATGGAGATAATTGCAGCCCCATAAAGCTTTGGGGAGGCTTAAATGGGAAAATGCAGGGAAAGTACTCAGCCCCATGACTGACACATAGTGACTGCATGCTCAGTGGTTACTTTCTTAAATAAATGTTTTATTTTGAAATAATTTTAGTTTTTGAGATGTTGCAAAGATAGTACAGAGAGTTCCCATATATCCCTCACCTATTTTCCCCTAACGTTAACATCTTACATAACTATGGTACATTTGTCAAGACTAAGAAACCAACTTTGATACATTACTATTAACTAAACTCAAGATTTTATTTGGCTTTTACTAGTTTTTCTACCAGTATCCTTTTACAGTTCCATGATTCAATCCAATTCAATCACATTTTGACTTATTTTTCTTAGACTTCTGTTGGTCTGTAGACCCCTGAAGAGTGCAGCAATGTCTTCTCTTGTCTCAAACTTAGCACAGTCAAGCACAGGGCCTGGGTACAACCAGAGTCGGGGGTGTGATCCATGACTTTACTCTAAAACATCTTGCCTAAAATCTCTGTCCTTTGGGGAGACCATCAGTGTCCAGGGTGGCAGTCCTTGGAGCTCCCCCAATCCTCAGCCTCCCAGCCTTATGGGGGATAGAGCCTAGGGCATGTGCAGAGGAGCCCTCCTGGACTTCGGGGCACAGGGGGAGGTGGGACCACAAAGTTTTTTCATTGAGCCCATTTCTGGGAAGGAGTCACCTTGTGGCTTCCTGAAGCTCCCAAGCAGTTCTTGGCCCTCCGTCCCACCCTAAGCCAGTGCAGGATCAAGTGTACTTTGCAGAACAGGCCCTGTGATGGGAACCAGCCCACAGCCTTTGTTGAAACCTGGCTCCTTGGAGCATAGGCCCTGGCCCTGAGAGCCCTGCTAGGAAGTCCCACCGTAGAGGTTTAGAAAGAGCTTTGCTCAGCTTCCTGTCAGGGCCTGTGGAGGTAGAGAGAGGAAGAGGGTAGCCCAGAGGGCTTAGGGACTGCCTGGCATCTTCCGGCCTCATGCTAGATCCTTCCTCTCTGGCTTCAGGCCTCATGGAGGTTTCTGGGGACTCTGAGAGATGGGGTCCAGCCTGAGATGAGATGCCTCAGCAGGGATCTCTATTCCTGGACCCACTGAGGTGCTTATGAAGGGTGGGTGGTCCCCAACCCCCCTGGAGTAGTACAGATACCGTTGGGGAGTTTGAGATGAAGACCCTTAGCCCTTGCTCTGACCGGAGAGGTCATCTTCTTTTAGGACCTGCTCTCGGGGCAGCCTCTCAGGCCTGGCACTTTTACATGGAACCACACTGCTGTCTGAGCAGTTTGGGGGCCTGTGTCTTGGAGTCATGGAGCAGACGCCTGACACGCTGAGTCCCAGGACACTCACATGGAGCAGCCAGCCTGCCTGACGCTGGAGGATGGCTGACGACCAAGAATGTTCGCTTAACACACATTCCTTCTCTGAATCCTAAGCGCATGAATATTTTGAAACCTCAAAGCAGTTTGTTCTCTTAAAAACGAGAACCACATGCCCACAGAGGCAGCGTGCTGATGCGCTCAGATGTTTCAATGTGAGATGGGAATCCTAGGGCTCTGGTGGCAGGAGTCCTGGGCTCCAGCCCTAGCTGTGCCACTAAGGGCCCTGTGACCTTGGGCGGGTCCCTGCCTCTCCTGGGCCCTCAGTTTCTCCATCCATCAAACAAGAACAGCGGGATCTTGATGGGCCTACCAGCTCTGAGGGTTTATGAATCTTGGGGGGATGGAGACTCTGAAGTTGACTGCTTTATAGGGAAGTTTACATGAAATCCATGAGGGCCTATGATTGCTTGTAAATGTTTAAGATGCATTTTTTTAGTTAAGTCTGAACACAGGCAAAAATGGCAAGAATGTAAACAGTCCTTGGAAAGGCCCTTTCTGCTGGTCTGTGGCTGGGGACTGCGGTAAGAGCACACAGGCAGGCAGGAAAAGGCAAAGGTACACAGCGGTCTTTCAGGGACCGTGGCCCTGGGGGCCTAGAGGACTGCTCCAAGGCCACCCAGCACTGGTGCAAACCGGCAGCATGGACACCTCCTTCCCACCAGTTGTTATGGCAGGAACGAGGGCTTGACCTCTGCAGCCATGATGTCCCAGCTCCCCTTGAGGAGAGTCCTCTGGACTCCCTGTTGCCAGCTTTGAATTCTTGTCAGAGCCAAACAGCTGGGCAATAAGGTCCCCAGCTAACTAATTAATGGGAAAATGGGGCAAAGGCAATGGCCAAACTATGGCCTGTGACTAGCCCTCTCCCGGGGTTGGGGAGCTCTGGCCACCACAGGAGGCTCTGGTTGGAAGAGCTTCAGGATTCTGGGGTAAGAGTGCTTTAGGAGAGAGAAAGAGTTCTGTGGCTAACAACACAAATTAGAAAAAAAAAGTTACTGTAAATGATCTACTTGGTGTCAATTGGCTGGGGAACCCCTTGTGAGAGGGACATGAGTCTGTAGGGCTTCATTCTTCCCTTCATGGAGTGTTTGTTGAGTGTCCAGTAGGTACCAGGTACAGTGTTGGTGCCTGACTTGATGGTGACTGGAGCCTGGCAGGAGAGAAAGAGCATAAACGAGTGAACCACAGATGAGGAACTGGTGACCGTGGCAGACAGGGGGCCCTGATGATACTGGAGCGCAGACTCAGACACAGTGGTCCAGGAGGACCTCTCTGCAGAGGTGACTTTACTCTGAGACTTGAAGGATTAGGAGGTGCCAGTGTGCTGGGGCAGGGGGAGGGAGCCCCTGGCAGACACAGCTGCACAGGCTGAGGCTTGAAGCTGGAAAGGGCTGGGCTGAGAGAAGGGTTTGAATGAGTGGGAAGATGCGGGCATTGAAGATGAACATGTAGGGTCTGCTTGTCTGTGCGCCCTGAGTAGGGGGTGGCTTTAGAGCAGAATGGTTGTGTGGGCAGCATGACAAAAGGACTGTTTGTGCACACCCGTGAGCATCCTAGCACAATGTCCATGCAACTAAATGCCAGACTCTTGACTAAGAAGCTGAAAATCAGGGCTCCCCAGGGT
Source organism: Mesoplodon bidens (assembly GCF_964165515.1). Lineage (NCBI taxonomy): Eukaryota > Metazoa > Chordata > Mammalia > Artiodactyla > Ziphiidae > Mesoplodon > Mesoplodon bidens. The sequence continues at coordinate 115,420,975 of NC_138160.1, forward strand.
CTCATTCAAACACGGAGTGAATTCATGGAGACTTTCCCGCCTCCACCCACTTCCCCTGCCAGTCATTGTCAGATGCCATTCTCATCTTTTGTCCTTGTCTCACAGTTACTCATATTTCCCCAAAATCTGCATGTTTACATTTCCTGCATCCCCGTTATTCCAGTTGGCCCGTAATTGCTTGAGGAGAGAGTAAGCAGAAGGTCCTCCTGAAGTGTCCTGTTCCTGCCCTCCCCAGTCAGAGGAGGAAGCAGAGTGGAACGAGGAATTGGACTGGCACACAGCATGTACTTGATGCAGCTCCTGCAAGGAGAGCCTGCAGGAGGGTGTAGGTGAGTCAAAAGACAGGGTCTGAGAGAGCGGTGGTTGTGATGGGGACATGAGGGGTGAGGGTGCCGCCTCTTCTGCAGACCATGGGTGCACCCACTGATGGGCGCCCCCCACCCTCCAAAACCTCCTGGTCTTTGAGACCCAGCCCCAGTGGCAGCAACTCTGTGAAGCTTTGTGCAACTTTCTAGACCCTGTTGAAGCCTGTGTCCTCTGGACTTGTGAGTTTTACAGTTGCACTTGGTTGTCTAAGCCACACACTACAGACCCCTGCTACTCAAAGTGTGGTCCATGGTTTGGCCACTTTGGCATCACTTGGAGTTGTTAGAAATGCAGATTCTCTGGGCCTTCCCTAAACCTTCTACATCAGGATCTGCATCTTATGAAGATCCGAAATGATTCCTATGGTCCTTAGAGTTTGAGAAGCAGGGCCATAGACCTTCATCACCTGCTCTTCCAGAGGTGGGACTCTGTTCTCCTTGATGGGACGGAACGGAGCCCCAGTCCCCACTCTTGAAGCTAAGAATAATGGTGATCTAGGCAGGGACTCAGCACATCCTTGACTGGACATATTTGGAGGAGGTGAGGGGCAAACCAAACAGAGAGGCAAGTGGGGAAGAAAAGAAGAGAGCAGTGATGAGCAGTTCGTCCAGGGTTCTTGAGACAAGGCTGTAGATCTCTCGGAATGTTCTTCATGCAAGATCGTTTTCACTTAGTGAGTCCTGAACTGAGATGTTTATGAAATCAAGGCTACAGCTTAGAGATATTGCAAGATGGAGAATGCAGTGACCGGATGTAACCACTCTTTTCCTTAACCCAAAGTCCTGGAGATCCCAGAGAGGCTGTTTGCTTCTCTATTTCTCTTTCTAAAAGCCTGGCTTACAAAGGGCAAAGGTCAGAGAGACCAAAATTGTGAACCAGCACCAAGATATGTCAAGGACAGCTCCTCTCCCTCCCTTTCCCATCACCAGTACTCCAAGCTTAGTCATGAGGATGGAGGGACTTTGCCAGCATCCAAGCGGTCAGAGCTTTGGTGTGGGTGATTGAGGATGCTGCTTCTTTCCCATGAAGGAGCCTCCAGACACACTGATTTCTGAGGAATCAGCTGGGGTCATTAGGGGGCTGCTGCCTCAGAGAAGAAGGACTCCAGGACAAAGGATGACCCTGGGAGTAAAGCACAGTCACATGCTAATGGCGTGGAGCTGGAACACTCTTTCTTTCAAAGAAACTGATTATTATTAAGCACCTACCATTAGCCAGGTTCTGGAGAAATGAGAGAAGTTGCTCAGTTCAGTGTCCCAGTTCAAAGTTCAGACCCACAGGAGTGCTTTGTAAGGGTGGCTTGCTTAGAGCTGAACCAAACTCAGAACACACATCCAGCCCGTACCCTTGGGTTGAGCTCATCGTCTTATTGGGATGGAGGAAGCTCACAGTCTGCCTCCGACAGACAGCCTTTCCTCATGACTCTAACCCTGCCTCCTGAAGAAGAGTTGCGTCTGCTCAGTTTATACATAGAATAATGTACTGTTGTGTGTTGGTCTTCTCCCTGCCTTCCTCTTTGACCCCATCTCCTAGAACCCCCTCCCCAGGCCAGTTAACAAGTTATTGCCATGCAGCTCCAAACTCATCCTTATTTGCCTGCTCTGTGATAATGGAGGTGGGCTTTGTAAGTATTTTTCCTTTGCCAGCAGCATGATGCTAAGCCTTGTCAATAGAGGACATTGGGGGGACACTGGAGAAAGAAAGGGTTTTCTTGTCCTGGTTCCTGTGGGCCTCATTTTCCCAGGCTTCTATAGAACACGCTTTCTCCAGTGCTCAGGTCTTGAGAGCAGTGGTTTTTGCTGTGCCAGGCTCCTGCAGGGCACATCTTTCTCTAATACCTGACTCCTGCAGAAGTGGCTTCTTGAGCTCCTGCAGTGCCCAGTGGCTAGCAGCTCTCCACCTGCCATATCTTCTCTGGCAGTTTCCCAAAGGAATGCTACCAGCAAGGCACCTCCTTGCGAAAGACCCCCTCCAGCGCTCCCTTGGATGAATTTATAGTGAGTTCTGAGCTGTTGTACCTCCTTGTGGACACCTTCTCCTGACATCCCGGAGGGCAGAGTCCTGGCAAGTCCCACCAGTGAGGTATCTAGTGACTTTTCTGCCATCCAGTGAACCACGACTGTGCCTTCTCTGAGGTCTGGATCCCAGCCCTTGGTGGGAGACTCTTCCTTGGGCACTAGGGTAGTATCTCAGCTGTAGGGATCATGGCTGTTCCCTATATCTCTATTCCTGCATTCTTCAGACTCTCCCACTCTTTTTTTTTTTTAATTTTATTTATTTATTTATTTATTTTTGGCTGTGTTGGGTCTTCGTTGCTGTGTGAGGGCTTTCTCCAGTTGCAGCGAGCGGGGGCCACTCTTCATTGCGGTGCGCGGGTCTCTCACTGTCGCGGCCTCTCTTGTTGCAGAGCACAGGCTCCAGATGCGCAGGCTCAGTAGTTGTGGCTCACGGGCCCAGTTGCTCCGCGGCATGTGGGATCCTCCCAGACCAGGGCTCGAACCCGTGTCCCCTGCATTGGCAGGCAGATTCTCGACCACTACGCCACCAGGGAAGCCCCAGACTCTCCAACTCTTATTGGCCAAGTCCCCATTACTCCAATCCCCTATTAACAGTTCTTTATATTAATTTTTTATTTGAATTATTGTGTAGTTTCTATGTCTTTATTGGACTTTATGGGCAGAACTTTGAGCAGTATACTTGGTTGTCCACTAGTGTGAAATGAGAGAGGGACAGAAGTGTGGATCTACATAGATTTATGGGCAGTTACTAATGGTTTGGCTGGATAGTCAGAGGCTTGGAAGGAACATGATTGGAAGATTAGTGACAAAGTCTAGGGAAGAGGTGCGTGGCTGGACCTCTCTCAGAAGGGGCACAAAGATATCTGTGAAGATATTTGTGTCCCATGTGATGCCCAAAGGGAACCCACTGTGGAGAAGGTAGACACAATGACGTGTTCTGTAGACATCAGTCAGCATCTTTCCCAGCCACCCCAGTGCCCGCTCAATGGACCCATGAATAAAGGAGCCATGGTGGCAGGGACGGAGGCTATGCAAGGGCTTAGCAGCATGGACTTCCCATCACAATGACTGCTCTGGGTAATACTACGGCTGGGTGCCTAGTCTGCCAAAGCCAATACTGAGACCCTGATATGACACCATTCCCTGGGGCAATAGCCAGCCACCTGGTGGCAGGTTGATTACATTGGACCTCTTCTATCATGAAGGAGGCAGATATCTGTCATCATTGAAATAGACACATTTTCTAGGTATGGATTTGCTTTCTTTGCATATAGTACATCTGCAGCACTACCATCCATGACTCACAGAATGCCTTATCCACCATCATGGCATTCTCCATAGCATTGCTTCTGATCAAGTAACTCATTTCTCAGCAGAGGAAGTGCAGTAATGGGCTAATGCGCATCCCATGAAATTAATTGGTCTTACCATGTACCCCATTAACTGGAAGTGGCTGGGCTAATTGGAAGGTGCAATGACTGAAGCCCAGTTGCAGCACCTTTTGTGAGACAGCATCCTGAAAGGATGGGGTCCCGTCTTACAGGACATAGTATATGCTTGAATCAAAGACCATAATGTGTTGTTATCTCCCCATAGCCAGGATACATGGGTCCAGGAATCAAGAGGTATAAATGGGAGTGGCATCTCTTACTATTATGTCCAATAATCCATGCATAGGAATTTTGATTCCTATTTGGGTATCCTTCAGCTCTGCTGGTTTGTAGGTTTTAGTTCCCTAGTGGGGAACACTTCTAAAAGGGGCTGCAACTGTGATTCCATTAAATTGAAAGATGAGACCTTGCCACTTTGGACTTCTTATGTACTGAATTCACAAAAATGAGTTAACTCTACTGGCTGAGTGATTGATCCTTATTACCAAGGTGTAACTGGGTTGCGACTATACAATGGAGGAAAGGAAACTATTTCTGGACCCAAGGGATTCTCTGGGGTACCTCTAAGTACTTCCAAGCCCAGTAGTAGAGGTCAACCAAAAACTACAGCAACCAAAAAAACAGGCAGGGTGACTGAGGACTCAGGCTCTTCAGGAATTAGGGTTTCAGTCACTCCAGCAGATAAGGAACCCCAACCAGCTGAGGTCCTGACTGAGCATGGGGGAAGCACAGAATGGTTAGGGGAGGAAGAAGCCATGCATATTAGTTACGACCTCAAGACTGGTTACAGAAAAGAGGACTGTACCAGCTTTGCATATTTTCTCTTGTTTATTTTACATATATGTTTATTTGTATATGCTAACTAATTTCTTCTCTCTCCTTTCCATTTTTATTTTCTGTGCAAGTTGTTGGAGGTTAACTGTACCATTTAGTCTTTAGATAACAGATTATTCATTGGGTCTGTGATGGATTCAGGAGTAATTAATATGGCTACAGTGATAGATGCAATGATTGTTAAGACAATCATTTTGGGATAGCGTGAGAAATTCTTCACTTGGAAGGAGGTTAGCTGTATCTTATGAGGTGGAAATATAGCGTTGTTTCATTGTTACATAGAAGGTCAAATGTGTGCTGAAGTGTGCTTGTGGAAACTGAGTAGCCAAAGGAGTGAACTGTGCGAGGATCAAATCTATTGCTTCTAGGCTCTAAACCCACCCTTCTTTGCCAGCTGTCAGAATGGAGGTGGGCTCTGCAAATGTTTCTTCTTTGCCAGCTGTCATAATGTTAAGTCTGATCAGCAGAGAACCTTGAAGGGACGGGGAAGAGGAAGAGACTTCCTCTTCCTGGTTCCAGTGTGTCTCACTTGCCAGCCTCCTGAAGAGTAAGCTTTCCCCAGCCCTCAACCTACAGAGGCTGACTTCTTGAGCTCCTGGTTCCTGTAAGCAGGCTGCAGCCAGGAGAGCCTAGTGGCCAGCGTGGCCACTCTCTAGCAGCGTCATAGTGGATGCTACCAGCAGGGCACCTCTACCTGAACAGTCTTACCGACATCCTCCCAGGTAACTTTGAAGCAAGTTCTGAGGCGTGGCACCTTCCTGTGGAGGGCACCCATGAGCATATAAATTGAATAAATTGGTAGTTCCACCATTATGAGTGAAATGGAATAAAAGATTTATTATAGGAATGAAGAGGGAATGCAATTGTAGGAACTGGTGAGGTCAATGGAAAGCTCTTTTCTCTGCATCTCATGGTGGGCCTGAAGTTGCTATGGGTCCCAGAGCTGACGGTCAGGAAGAAAAGCTGGATGTAAAGCAGGGAGAGTGAGGACAAATGAATTTGCATGTGATGGTTAATTTTCTGTGTCAATTTGGCTCCGCTACAGAAGCCAGTTATTTAATCAGACGGTAATCTAGATGTGGTTAACATCTACAATCAGTTGAGTTTAAGCAAAGGAGATGACCCTTGATAATGTGGGTGGGCCCTGTCTAATCGGTTGAAGGCCATAAGAGCAAAAACTGAGGTTTCCCAGCAAAGAAGACATTCTGCCTCAAGACTGCAGCCTCCAATCCTGTGTGAGTTTCCGCTTCTCCCACATAGACTGCAGGAGCCCAGCCTGCCCTGCTCCTGTGTGTATTCCTAGCAGTGCTGAGCACAGGGCTTGGCCCAGAGTGGATGCTCAATAAATATTTCCTGTCTGGAAACGACAACCATCTGTCGGAGTCAGTGTGAACAGAGCTCTGCCTTGGGGCAGGGGTGGAAGCTGAGGGACGGAGGAGGGCCTTTCCTGTCCTTAGATCCTATGACAGTGAGCGGGAAGCTCTCCAGATTGAGAATAGGTTTTTGGTAGACAAAGTGGGAAGGGAATCTGAGAGCTATAAAGTAAAAATGAAAATTTAGGAGGAGTGCTGGAAGAGATGCAATTTAGGAGAAAGATTCTGAAACTTCAGCTTTACTGGAGTGGTTGCTGCAGGTGAGGACTTCTGTGGGCTGTTCCAACGTGTCGGGCACTTTCTAAGAGCGTCACATATATTAACTCATATCACCCTCACAGCTGCCCCTCGAGATAAGTACTATTATGATCCCATCTCACAGATGGGAAAAAGAAGGAACAAAGAGGACAAGTAGGTGGAAAAGGATACATTTCACCTCGTGAGTGCTCCTTCTTCAGGCACGTCCTCTCAGGCAAAGGGAAGTGGCCCCTTTGTCTATCCAGCCCAGACCCCCACTTGTATTTTCTGGAGTTTGCCCAGAAAATCCCATGAGGCTAAGTGGGTTTCCTATTTTCTCAGGGACCCATGGTTCGTTCTGCATCAGCCCTGGTGGTCCTCAATGTGGGGACAGATGTCTGTGCAGATCTTTTCACTCAGAACTGCAGAGCGGGCTTTGTGGCTACATGTGCGATTCATAAAGTTTGCATTTTCCACAGGACTTGGTTTCCAGAGCATTTTGGCCTGAGCACTACAAGCTTTCAAGAATCTCAGCCTAGAAATGCTCTCCACAGATTGCTCAGCTACATACATCTTTCCCACGGCTGTGAAGTTTGGCATGGGCGTTCTGTTATTGCTCCAGGATAGGATTTGGAGTTTTATTTTATTAATATTCTTTTCTGCAAGGATTTAGAGGGGAGGGGACCTGGACCAACACTAGTTTCTTCAGGTTCATCATTATTCCCCACTGACATCCACATTTGGCGTCTATCTGTCATTTTTGACCCCGTTTGCCACATTGACTCGTGTCTTCTGTACCTTGAGGGCCGGTCTTTGTGCATTGCATGGAAATAAGAGTGTGGCTCTCGGTGAAGGGATATGCTTACAGTCTATAAATTTGCAACTCCCACATTATTTGGATTTCAGAACTATGTTTACATTAATTGTTTCTAAGTCAAAATAATCTTGACTTCAGGCCAGAGCCTGGCTTTGTGGAAGTTGATCTTGGACATATTGGGGCTCCTGGTCTCACTGTCCCTACCCTGGGCTGTGTTCTCAGGACCACACTGGCCAATATCCTCAGGGAACGTATGCTGGTCCACAGCCTACACTGGCCACCTTGTCCAAGCCCACGAGTTCCGGGGCAGGCAGCATTGCGACTTCTGTGCCCAACTTGGGCACCAGATGGTTGCTAAGGCTGAGAACACTGGGTCCTGGGTTCTGTCTCCCCCCAAACCTGTTTCCCTGGGAGATCTGCTATCTTCCCACCATGCTCCCAAGACATTCAACCTTGCTAGTCATGCAACCCCTGGGCCACTATCTTCTTCTAGTTCTGAGGACTATCCCACTTCTGTTATGGGTTGTATTGTGCTCGAAATAGGTATGTTGAAATCAAGTCCTCAGAATGATCTTACTTGGAAATAGTGCCATTGCAGATGTAATTAGTTAAATTAAGACGGGGTTATACTGGAATAGGATGGGCCCCTAACCTGACGTCCTTGTAGGAAGAAAAGAAGAGACACAGTGACACACAGGGAGAAAGCCATGTGATGACAGAGACAGAGATTGGAGTTATGTAGCCGCCAACCAAGGAACACCAAAGATTGTCATTACCAGCAAACCACCAGAGCTAGGAAGAGGCAAGGAAGGATTCCCTACATGTTTAAGAGGGAGCAGCGTCCTGCTGACACCTTGATCTCGGACTTCTAGCCTCCAGAACAGTGGGAAATGACAATTCTGTTGTTTTAAGCCACCCAGTTAGTGGCACTTTGTTACAGCAGCTCTAGGAAAGTAATACACCCTCAATCTCAGGATCAACAACTTTCTTTGTTTTTTATTGTTGTTGTTTTTTTTTTTTTGCGGTACACGGGCCTCCCACTGCCGCGGCCTCTCCCGTCGCGGAGCACAGGCTCCGGACGTGCAGGCCCAGCAGCCATGGCTCACGGGCCCAGCCGCTCCGTGGCATGTGGGATCTTCCCGGACCGGGGCACAAACCCATGTCCCCTGCATCGGCAGGCGGACTCTCAACCACTGCGCTACCAGGGAAGCCCGGTCAGCAACTTTCTTGTCCCTCAAACACACATCCACACTCCACCCTCCAGAATGGTCCAGCATAACCCCTCCTCAATGGGTATTTGGACTCTTTTTGGTGGTGGATGCCCTTTTCAGAGGCTGAGTGTTGCAAAAGTGATGTTGAGATCAGCCACTTTTCTTCTATCGACAAACTCCGTTATTTATTTCTATCACTATTGAGTTCTAAGCAAAACTACGTCGTATGAGTAGGTGACCAGGGCTAGATAAAGTTTGGAGGCATCATCCAAATGCATGAATTTTCCTTTCAGTTTACTCTCCCATTGTAGAGACCAAGCTGAGACCCCGGTTTGATCAAAGATATTTCTCAGGATGCTGAAAACAGGGCTCTCTGTGAGAAATGTAAGACTTGTAAAAGTCAAATGTTTGTGAAATGCAAACTCTTTCATACTTTTATGGCACAGGGCTGCTATAATCAGGGCATGAGCTATGAGATAAAGAAAACCACCAGTCAGCTTCCTTGTCCTTTAAAGTGTTGGGATATTATTTCACTTAGCCTTGGGCTATGTGGGTACTAGGTGTGTACCTCTGAGTTTTGGTCTTTCTCTCCTTGGTGTTCTTTCCAGAAAGTCTCAGTCTTGAATTTCTCACCCGTGATCACTCAGTCACCCTCAGCCTTAGGGCTCCCGTCTGGCCACCCCTCCTGGTCCTCAGCAACTTGGTTCTCACCCTGACGTTAGAAAGAAACAGCTTTCAGACTGGCTTCAGTTTGTATGCATTTAGTCCTGGGCTGCATGTTTGCTCCTGGCTCCGTGAACTGGGGTGAACATGGGGAGGGCACAGGCTGAGAAGAGATGAGGTCCTAGGGCTCTGGAGAAAGAGGAATTTCTCCAGAATGGCCAATGGGCCATAAAGTTATGGTTAAAGAGTGAAGCTACAAGCAAGAGAAGCAGGACTGAGCCTCAGCTCTTTTTTTTTTTTTTTTTTTTTTTGCGGGACGCGGGCCTCTCACTGTTGTGGCCTCTCCCGTTGCAGAGCACAGGCTCCGGACGTGCAGGCTCAGCGGCCACGGCTCACGGGCCTAGCCGCTCCGTGGCATGTGGGATCCTCCCAGACTGGGGCACGAACCCGTGTCCCCTGCATCGGCAGGCGGACTCTCAACCACTGCGCCACCAGGGAAGCCCTCAGCTCTTGAGTAGATGCTATGTACCAGGGGCCATGTGCTAAGAATACTGATGAACAAACCAGATTGAAATCCCTGTCACTCAAGAGAAGAAGCAGGGAGATGAGGCAGGAGGTCCTATGCTCAGAGGATTAGAGCCACTTTGGGAAGTGGAGTGCTCTGGGGTCAGGACAAGTGACTCACGACAGAGGCTGCACAGTGCTAGTGCTGGTGGCATATTTTCATGGAGGACTGGAGTCAGGCCATTGGGGTGAAGTTTATTTCCCTTGTTAAGACTAGATGGTGGGTGTGGTAGATCTCATCTGGAGTATATTGACCAGTCTTCTGGATATTTCCAGTGAAAGGGATGGAATTAATAAAATCTTCAGCTAAATCCAGTGAAGGAGATGTAATTAATAAGATCTGTAGCTAAATATCATCTTCCAATGAGACCTGAAGAAAAAGGAGACGTAGAAATAGAAAGAGAAGGGGCAGAAAGAAGAAAGGCTGATACTGGCCTCCTGGCTCCAGTCCACAAACACCAGTCCCCAGGCATGGTATAGTAGCGCTCCCCTTGGGTACCTAGGGACACAAAGTCCTGCCGAGATGCCACCCAGCGTGAGAGCCACGTGGTGGCTTCCTGGGCCTCACAGGTGGGTTTCTGTGTTGGGATGCCAGCTCCAATCCACATGCTGGCTTCCGGCAGTGGTCAGCATAGGGAACATCCATCACAACGCAGACCGGCGTGCAATGTGACTGAGATGTTGCAGTCCCCAGGTGGGCTTTCTCCATCCTCATTTTGCAGAGTTCCCTGCAGCCCAGGAGGCCCTACTGTGTTCTGAAGGAAGAGCTGCCGACTGTGTGTCTGGTCTGGACTCTTGGAAGGAGTGTCAGCAACACCTATCAGCCAGCTTCTGCTGTAAGCAGGCTGCCCCAGGCAACAGCCAGCTGGAGGAATGCATTAGCCCGATGAACCAACCTCCAGGGAAGCCCTCTTTTCACTTTAGATCTTTCTAGCCTTTTACAAAAACACCTAATTCAGGGGACTGAACCAACCATTGGCTTCAGTCAGAAGTATGCGATACACAACACACATCTCACACACACACACACACACGCACACACACATGCATGCAGGAGGTTTGGGGTTCACCAGTGGCCATGTTTTTTGTTTTTGCAGACTGTTAATTGCAATCTCTCTATCTGTGCTGATCTGACAACTAGATAATTCCCTTCCTAAGACATTCTGTGAAGAACAGGATTCTGGTTTGGCTTTTTGCTCTTAAAAGCCAACTTGAGCCAAGAGGCTCTTCTCATTCTGCTGCAGGCTGAGAATGGTTTTCCTACCTTAATGCTCTCATGTTTTGTTCTTTTGCATCAGTACTGCTTTATGAGATTATTTCTTCCTAAGTGACTTATAGGCTGTGTTTGTGGGAGGCAGGCACACGTGTGTGTGTGTGTGTGTGTGTGTGTTGTAGGCTGAGATTCTGGAACTAAGGAGAATTGTGTGTTAAAGCACAAACGGAACAGTTTTGGTATATAACTGCACTTATATTGGTTGCCTCCCCTCAGTCCCCAGGCCTTTAATTGTTCATATTTTAACTGGAACACACTTCTGATCCATATGCATAAGATTTAACTTTGGCTCACTCAGCAGGGTCCTAAGCTTGAACATTTTACCTATAGAGAAGCCTTCTTCTTTTCAAATTAAAATACTTTCTGAGATTCACATGCAGTTGTAAGAAATAATGCAGAGAGATCCTCTGCACCCTTAACCCAGTGTCCCCCAATGATAACATCTTGCAAAACCATAGTAAAATATGACAATCGGGATATTGATGATGGTACAGTCAAGCTATGGAACAGTTCCCTCACCACAATGACCCTCACCCTCCACTCCCACCCACTTCCATCCCTTACCCCTGGCAACCACTACCCTGTTCTCCAGTTCTGTAACTTTGAAAGACATGTTGTGTTTTGTTTTTTAAATCAGGCTAATCTTGGTGAAGTTGACTTTATTCCTCACTAGTGTCCTAAGCCCTCTACCATTGACTAGATAGAAGTTTAAAGCAGCTGTTCTCCGTGCTCTTTACACAGTCAGCATTGTGCTGTAGTGACTGATAGTGCGGGCTGTACAGGTGGAATCATACAGGAATTACTAGCCTAGTGATCTAAGACAAGTTGCTTACCCGTCATATGCAAAATGGCGATGATAATAATAGGACCCAGAGACTGTTGAGGGATTAACTAGGTTAATAGATCTGAGTACTAAGGACAGTGCTTCTCAAGCTTTACTGTCACTCAGAGCTCCTGTCATTTTATGGGGCCTGAGAGTCTGCATTCTAACAAACTCCCAGGTGATGCTAATGCTGCTGGTCCTCAGACCACGCTCTGTAGCAAGGACTCAGGAGAGTGCCTGATACACAGTAAGCACTCAAGAATCGTCGGCTGTGTTTTTCCAGATGAGTCTGAAGCTATGTTGTATAGAAGCCAGAGCAATGAGCCTGAGTTTTAAGGTTCAGAGCCTGGAATGCCCCTAGCTTTGCCAGCCCCAGGGCCGGCCTAGACCTCAAGAGTGAGGCTGCTGGTCAACCTTAACAGAAATAGGTGAGAGAGCGTGGGTGCACCCCTGCCCGAATCTCTATCCCCGGGCTGTTTCCTGTAGGAAGAGGCACGCCCCAGGAGTCACTTCTCTTTCTTACTAGCGTCTCCTGCCTCCAGAAATGCAGCTCCTGCAGGTGGCCCCCTTCTCCACCTGGGCAGGCAGGTGTTGGGGGGCAGTGAGTGAAGAAAGACCACCTGTGCCCAGGTGGCTGTAAACTGCCCGGGGCAACTGTGCCCAGCAGCTCTAAACTGCCAAAGGTTGACTTGCGCTTCATACATCAGGGATAATACTGGGAATGATAACTGTGCCCTGGCAGCAGCCCTACCACGTGTCCTCATGGAGTCTCTGTGCCTCAGGCAGCCATGGTTACTGGTCCTGAGATGACAGCCCTGGGGAAAGTGAGCAGGCTGGGGTTTTTCTGTCCAAGGCAAGTTGGAATGCCATCCTCCTGGCATTAAATCTCACAAGTGACCCAACCTGGTTGTAGAAATACAAATAGCACATAAGTACACTCACAGGTGTGTGCATGTCCACTCGACACACCCCTGCTGTTACAGGGTATCCCCCAGCTTCTTCATGCCTGTCGACCTGCTGGGCAAAGATAACGTCTTGTGCTTCTTTTAAGTTGCATTTCTCTAATGACTAGAAAGGCTGAGCCTCCCTTCTGGTGTTTATTTGCCGCCTGCAGCTCATGAAATCAGGTTTCTAGCAACACCCTGGCCACCAGCTCGGCACACCAATGAGGAGGCACCACCGAGGCTTCACAGGAGGAGGTGAGCAGTGTTTGTTTAACGTAAAGACTCTGCTGCAGAAGCAGCGGCTGCAGCCCCCAGAGGGCCAGCAGCTCATGTTGGAAGAGATGAGAAAGCTTCCATGTGACACCAGACTCTTTCTGTTCTGGTAACTATTCATCGTCCTTCTGTGTCTGTGATGGTGCAGCTCCAGCCAGCCTGTCTGTGTCCAAAAAAGGGCCATTCACAGATCCACATGGTCCTGAGGCAATGTGATGCAGCCAGCGGGAAGAGCCCTAGGCCTGGGGCCAGCAGACCCAGGTTCAAATCCCAGCTCTCCCTGCAGAGAGCATGGCTGACTTTCCCCCAGCTCTCTTACTCTTTGCCATCTTGCAGCTTTTGACCTGCCTCCACCCATCCTTAGGCCTCACTGCACCCTTGGCCTCTGTGGTACTGTTTTTTCCAGCTCCTCTCCCAGCCCCTGAGACCACTCTTCCCCTCTGCCCTTGAAGGGTCCTAGTCTGGGTGTCCTCCAAGTCCCTCTCTGTACATGCAATTCCTCCTGATAGCACCCACTGGGCAGCTTCAGCTTGTCTCCACCCAGCTGGCTTCCGGCAGGCGCTCTCTCCTGGGCTCCTGCTCACATCCCCCTGCTTGGCAGCAATGCCATCTGGAGCTCTGTTCCCAGGAACGCTTGCCGTGTCCACACCTGAAGGCATTTCTCCCTGAAGCTTCTTCTGCTGTGGGCCAGGTCTTAGTAAATGGTACTGAGTAGTCACTTGAGCCAAAGAACTTAAGAGTTCGCCCTTGGGCCCTCCATCTCTGCTGCTAGAAACTTTTCCATGACTCCCCACTGCACACTGAATGAAATCCAGGCTCTCTGGAGTTCTTTCCTAACTTAAATTCTTGATTTTCCTCCTCCACTGATTTCCCTGAATGTATTGTTCATTCAGGTCAAACTGGACTACTTACAATTAATCATGTACTACCCAAATAATCATGTACCTTCTGGTCTCTGCACCTCGAGAGCAGTGTTTTTCAACATTGGCACTATTGACATTTTCAGACAGATCATTCTTTGTGGTGAGGGGATCTTCTGTGTATTGTAAGGTGTTCAGCAGCATCTCTGGCCTCTACCCAGTAGCATCATCTCCCCAGTCATGATAATTAAAGATGTGTCCAGACATTGCCTAATGTTCCCTGGGAGGCAAAATTGCCCCCTACTGAGAATCACTGATCAAGAGTTCATATTGTTTCATCTGCATGGAAAGCCCTCTCCCATGTCTCCCTTTCCCTAATTTGTAATTTAGTGATAAATTCAACAAAGTAAATTATAGAAAAATATGCGCTATGCTTGTTATATGTGCAAGGGAATGAGGAATGGAATAGAATATACAAAGATGAACATAGTGATGTAAGGTGTGTTTCCTCAGGCTTCTCTTGTCGAGGGTTAAAAACGTGATGCCTTCTTATAGAACCAACCTGCATTTGGCTGTTTCTCACCTCCACCTGTTATTGTAGGATTCTGGCCCCAGAAATTCCTGGGAGCAGTTAATCTCCCATGGCTTCACAAAAGAATCCCATGACAGACAAGTTACCTCTCCCATGGAATCCGCCCCCGGCCTCAGACACCTGTCAGGCTGGGTGATGCCCATACATGAGGTACCTGCCAAGTGCTGAGGGTTCTCCACCTCGAAGTGGCCCTGCATCTGTGGGAACCCTCGCGGCACCACTGTCTCTTTGTGTTCTCTCCAGAACTATAGCTATGGGATTTTAATGAAACTACTCTTTGCTGCTTAGACAGGTACCCATGGAAGGCTGGGCTGGGAGTCAGCCCAAGGGACAGATACTATGACAGACTCGTTATTCTGCCACCTTGGCTTTGTTACTTATCCAGCGTGTCATGCCTGATGCTCTCCCAAGATGCTCACTGGGGCAGGGTCCTGGTGGCTGGCCCCCCCAGCTCTCCAGATACGCTGAAACATGTCTGAATCCCAGTGGCATCAAACCATAATCAATCTCAAGGCTGCAAAGAACAAAGAACTTTATTTGGGGTCTTAAGTATTGCATTTCAGGAGACACAGATCCTAGTGAAACCAAAAGAGTGTTTCGGAGGGGGGAAAGAGTCAGGGGCTTATAAAGACAGAAAGCCACACGATTGTTCTAGTTGCTCAGGGAGAATTGTGATTGACTTTGACGCAAGTCAGGAAATATTTGTTCTTAAGGAATTGTGAGTTGTTTTAGGGTAGGGGTCCAATAAGTAAGTTTCTTGAATTTCTGGCAGATCTGCTGGATGTCTTTGTTAGGACAATAAGCAGTCAAAACATCAGATTCCCTCCAGGTTGAGACGTGAATATATCACACCTCTTTAATGGCCTCCTGGCTCCATTTTAGAGAGCTCTCTTAGCAATTATGATTCCATTTTGATTTTCCTTCCACAGTGGTGTCAACTGGAAAAAAACACAACGTAAGAGCTGTGAGCTGAGTTTTATTCAGTGTCTTACTGAGGACTACATACTGGGAAACAGCCTCTCGAGAGCTCTAAGATTATATATGTGATTTTGGCTAAGGGGTATGTGCAATCAGGCATACATCTGCTCGTCACAAGGAGCAGATATCTCAGCTAATGATTTTAGTGCTTTTTCTAAGTACGAGAAGATGCAAGAATCTGGCTTCATAAAAATTTCTTCTGAAATGTATCCGAGGGCCTGTTTGCCTGTTTCCCCAAAGCACAGTGTCTTATCTTGTTCTTCATCCTGAATTCCTTTTAGAGTGTACTGTAGGTCAGTGATAGCATGGCTAATGACATAATCCTTGAGGAATCAGATGGTGAGTGACATTCCTTTTTTTTACAGTGGTGAGCATGGACTAATCTGGAATAGACACTCTGTGCAATGGGCTGTGACATTATGGATGAACTTTTTTTTTAATATCAAATTTCCTTAAACACTCTTGTTATTCTTTTTTTTAAAAAAAACGGATTTATCCTCAAATCTTGCCTTCAAGATTTCTGAGCTTCCTTCCTTTAGACCTCTCTGCTCCCAATATGACGGAATGTGGGCTCTCACTCTCCTACGAGGTCCTACACTTTGACCCTCTTATGGGCCTTTAATAAATTCTGCTCTGTAGTATTGGTATTTGGGTACTTTTCTCTCCCCTCTGATGTGAATACTCCTTGAAGATATGGCGTGCCTTAAACCCACTGTAGGTGCCATCACTGTATGATGAAACTCCAGCTGTGTGACTGGACTTCATGAGTACATAACAGACATCATGTGCCATGAACTGGTGACAGAGGTGAACTGTAGGTGACATGAGGATGTCACCTCATGTGACACCTACATGGAACATCCAGGATACTGTTGAACGAAAAGAAAAAGCACAGCGTGAGAGCTGTGAGTTAAGTTTTATTTGGGGCAAAATGAGGACTATAGCCTGGGAGACAGCATCTCAGATAGCTGTGAGGAACAGCTCCAAAGAGGTGAGGGGTATTATATGTGATTTTAGTGAAGGGGGGTATGTGCAGTCAAGCACACACACGTTTTAGCAGAGGGTTGCTGCTAAGTCACAAGGAGCAGATGTCTCCATTCGTGATTTTAGTGCTTTTCTAATAGATATGAGAAGATGCAAGAATTTGGGCTTATAAAATCTTCTCCTGAAAATATCTAACTCTCTGAAGGTCTATGCTGCCAGTTTTCCCCAGAGCACAGAGTGCCTTATTCCTGATCTTCACCCTGAACTCCTTTCAGGGTGTGCTGAAGGTCAGCAGCTGCAGTGGCCATTGACTTCATCCTTGTAGAGACAGATGGCAAGTGCCAGTTTTTAATTGGTACCACAAAGATCTTTGACCTGCTCTGCCACTGTTTCACTGGGGCCCTGGCCAGCTCTCATAACTCCTCCATCTCAGTGTCCCATCCATAAAATGAGGGAAACAGACCCCAGGGATCTGGTGAGACTCCACGTATGTGCACTGAACCACTGAAAGGAAACCCTCTCCATTTATTCAAGGGCTATTTTCAATAATCTGTGCATTTTAGACCAGGAAATAGTGGTGTGGTTTTTCAGTAAAATACCCCCGTGATCGCCTGTCTGTCTTCAGATATCGTTCACATAAAGAGCTTACATTCAGGAAGAACTCAGCAGGTTGGAAGTGAGGATTGAAATCCAATTCCCATCACTCCTGGCCTAGATCCCTCTGCTCCTCAGAGGCTTTCCTGTAGTCTTGGGGAACTTCTGGAAGCCGGGACCAACTTACAGCCACAGCCAAAAACCACGACCCTTACTCCAGGGCACCAGGGCTCTGGGAAGGTTCAGGAAAAGCTTTGATTTCTAATAGAATCCTGTTGTTCAGGAAATCAGAGAGGGGTAGTTTAGGGGCCGAAACTTCATTGTTCAAGAGCCCACCTGCGAGTTGTGAGGGACCTGGGGGTTGTAGATGCTGCTGACTAGGAAAAGGAAAGGTGTTCCCCTCTCCCCACCTTGCTGATTTTGCAGAGGGTGGGGACCACAGTGAAGGGAGGAAGGAGTTTGCATGGGAAGTATAGCTATCACAGAGCCTTGCTCATACAGAATTACAGGAATAAGGTTTGCCATGAGTGGATTTCCCAGAAACTAGACTATCAGCCCTGTGAGCAGATTTTGAAAAAGTATTATCATCTGGGGAGAAATCTTTCTGATGGGTGTTGCACCTTGCCCAGCTCCTTAAAAGGAGCACGTGGAAGAGCATTTTGCTTCTTCCGTGATTCAGCCTTATAGCCCATCACTTGCACCTGAGCTTTAGCTAGTCTCACGGGTTCTGACACATGCCCCATGCTTTTCCTTCTGAGCCTTGGTGCCCTTGTCTCCCTATGTCTGTATCCTATGACCTTCTACTCTGTATTCTCCCCAAAGCACACACAGTGAGTTCCAAATAAACATCTTTGAATGAACAACTTAGGGTCATAAAGACCCCTACCATTTTGAAGTTCTGTCCAGTTGGTGAAGCACTTTCCTTGTCTTTTTTGAAACAGTTGTCCTCAGGGGCTCCCATAAGGGGGAAACTCCGGTTCATCCTTTCACTCCCTCTACAAACATTTCATTACTTCCTCCTTTGTCCTGGCATGATGCCAGGCATCAGAGGTGTAGGTACGAATCAAACCTGCTTCTTTCCCTCAAGGAGCTGATGATCTAAAATTTATATGAAGAAAGTGGACACAATTTAGTATGCAAGTGCTCTTCTGGGTCATGCCCCACCTGCCATGGTGCACAGAGAAGGAGATAGTTCCCCTATGCCTGATGGCCTAAGACAAAGGTGTTTTTAAAAATTCTTTTTGATCTCCTTCATTCTCTCTCTTTTCTCACTGCCACGCCTTGATATACCTGGTACACCTACTCTTACCATCTCTCCTTCCCTCTTATCGCCTGCTGTTTCTCATCTACTCATTTCTAGGAAATTGGTTGAATTCATCATATCCTTTCCTTATGGCAGTGGGTTTCAACTCTGCCTGCCTGCACTTTACAGGTACCTGGGAATCCGTTAATCCCCATACTGTGTCCCAGGCTCAGAGATTTTGATCTGATTAGTCAGAGTAGGTCTCACACTCTCAGCTGATGCTGGTATGCACCAGAGTTTAGAACTGTTTTATGGGCAATTGTAAATCTATAGATCTGACAAGGCTTGGGGATGGCCCTAGACTAACCTGCAGATTAAAGGCATGGGTTTTGTGACAGCTTTTTTCTAAGCACAGACTCTATTCTTAAATCACTGGAGTCTGAAGACCCAGTCCTGGCTCTTTGCCAGTTGTAACAGCCAGTGGAAGAGTCAACAGATAGAGTGGCCCAAGGCCAAGAAACGGCCCAATCCATACTCCAAGGTGTCTTAACACCTCACAAACAGTTGTGATGGTGACTGAGGTAATTTCTAATCAGGTGTTTGAAATCTCAGCTAATCAATGTTGGCGCTAACAAGGGGCCAGAGATTTTATCATAGTGGCCAAATCATCATAACTCAGTCTATAAACTGAGAAGCTTCAAGATCTGTGGTTTGAAAACTGAATATAAGCTATTTATACACCCAGAAAAGTTAACTGTAACCTGACATCCATAAGATATATCTAGGAGGGCCAAGTTACCAAAGTAGTGACAAGCTGCCACCTTCTAATTTCTGAAAGATCTTCTCTCAAAAATCAATCTAGTGCTTCCCTGGTGGCGCAGTGGTTGGGAGTCCACCTGCCGGTGCAGGGGACGCGGGTTTGTGCCCCGGTCCCGGGGGATCCCACATGCCGCGGCGCGGCTGGGCCCGTGAGCCATGGCCGCTGGGCCTGCGTGTCCGGAGCCTGTGCTCCGCAGTGGGAGAGGCCACAGCGGTGAGAGGCCCGTGTACCGCAAAAAAAAAAAAAATCAATCTAGTCATGGGACTTCCCTGGTGGTTGAGTGGTTAAGACTTCGCCTTCTAATGCAGGGGGTGAGGGTTTGATCCCTGGTCGGGGAGCTAAGATCCCACATGCTTCGTAGCCAAGAAAACCAAAACAAACAAACAAAAAACCAGAAGCAATATTGTAACAAACTCAATAAAGACTTTAAAAATGGTCCACATCAAAAAAAAAAAATCAACCTAGTCAGGCTCTGGCTGCATCCAGTTGTCGGTGATGTGAGTCCACGTAGCGGCCACTTGGTGCTGTTTGCCACACTCAGATGATTTTAGTCAATTGGCAAACATTTATGGAGCACCTACTATGGGCCTAGCATAGAGAAACATGGACGTGGATAAACATAGATGTTGTCCTTGAGGCACTTGCTGTC
Organism: Mesoplodon bidens; assembly: GCF_964165515.1. NCBI lineage: Eukaryota > Metazoa > Chordata > Mammalia > Artiodactyla > Ziphiidae > Mesoplodon > Mesoplodon bidens. Next base: position 115,440,482 of record NC_138160.1, read on the forward strand.
TTGTGAGACTGACTCCAACTTTTCTAATGTATGAAGATGAAATCATAACCCAGAAGATAACTCATAGCTGCATCCTCCAGCCCAGGGCTCATGCAGAGCAGCAAACAAGGGTTGAAAAAGTCAATGGGGTAGGAGGCGCTTTAGGGCTCTGTTCCCTGAGCCTGAAACTCAGGGTAATTAGCATGCCTCCCTTGCTTTCACCCAGGAATAGGTAATGCAGAGATTAAACAAAGCAGTTTAATGCAACAGGTGTGTAATGGGCATTAACTTTGTGATGAAGTTGATGAAGCAGAGATGAAATACTCATGGTCTGTGACCTCAAGGAAGTGATGAAGGGAAGACAAGTGCTTGGCTTATTCTAATATAAAAGAAAATAATGATAGTGATAATTATGATGCTGATGATAATGGCCGCTCCCCTTTGGTGAGTGGTCAGTGTGTGCTGGGTACAGTGCTCAGTTCTCGTCCTGCACACATAACACACCCATTCTGTGATGTCAGTGCCCTTGTCATCATATACCTTTGAGAAAACCGAGGATGTGAGAGGTTGGCTAATGTGCCCAGGATCACACAACCTGTAAGGAACCTTCCCGAGATCCAAATCCAGACCCGTCTTCTCCATAGCCTGAGCACTCAACATCTGTGGTGCATTCTAAGAAGAGAGGCCTAAAGGAGATCCTTTGGGGGCTGGATGGGGCAAGGACACTTCTGGTTAGGGGCTGGATTGGGTTCTCCCAGAAGCTGACCCTGAAACAAGGATTTGAACGCAAGTAGTTTATTAGGAGGTGATCCCAGGAGGCGCTGGTTGAGAGTAGTGATGTGAGACAGAGGGAAGGGAAGACAAGGGAAGGGAAGGGAAGGGAAGGGAAGGGAAGCAAAGGGAAGCGAAGGGAGGGTCACCAAGTCATGGTACATAATCGAGAAATTCCCCCTGTGGGCAACTGGATGTCAGTCTCAGTGGGACACTACGTGAGATAGTGCAGACCCACTTCAGAGCCATCCTACCTGAGTGGTGAGGAAGCTGAGATCCTTGTTACCATGTTTTTTACTACCTGTCATTAGTTGAGGGCCACTTTTTTTTTTAATGTGGACCATTTTTAAAGTCTTTATTGAATTTGTTAAAATATTACTTCCATTTTATGTTTTGATTTTTTGACCCGAGGCATGTGGGATCTTAGCCACCCGACCAGGGATTGAACCTGCACCCCCTGCATTGGAAGGGGAAGTCTTAACCACTGGACCTCCAGGGAAGTCCTCAGGGCCACTTCTAAGGGCATTAATTCTTTGGTCCTCTGGCTGTGGGCAGAGCAGGCTCGGAGTTCTCAGTGGACAGCTTCATGTATCTAGGCAAGTGCACTGTTCTAGGCCTGTCTTGCGCTATGGGCCCTGGAGGCCCAGGGTGAAGGATGGCAATGCAAGTCCTCCCCGATCTGCGCTGGGGAGGCTGTGTGATACGCTTGAGCTCAGAGACCCACACCGCTAACTCTTCTTCAGGATTAGTGATTTTCAGGCTCCACGGGGGTGAGTGCAAGCCCAGCAGAGAGGAACTTCTTACCCATAAACAGCCATGGGTACTTTGCTGACCTCCCCACGATGATCAGAATGATGTCCCAGCATTTCAAAGATCAAAGATCTGGGATTTTGTTCGTAAACTGGTGTAGATGCCTTTGTCGACTGAAAAAAAAAAGCACAACCTAAAAGTTGAGAATTATGTTTTATTTGGCGGACAAAACTGAGGGCTTTAGCCCAGAAGACAGCCTCTCAGCTCTTACCAAAGAAGTAAGGGAGGAGCCTGGATATATAGGAGTTTTGCAACAAAAACCAGGTAGTCGGAACATCAAAAGATTTCGGTTAATTAAAGAAAACCAGGCATCTCAAGTTAATGAATTTAGCGCTTTTCTATGTATGGGAAGATGTGAGAGTCTGGGTTTATTGCAACCATTACTTTAATATGTACCTTAGTTCTCTAGGGCCACAATCCTATTCTTTCCCATCCTGAGTCACCTCAGGGTGTACAATTGGGGGTGGCCGCAGTGGCTGTTGGCTTGATGACTGCAACATCCTTTGTCTACTGATACGGCAGGCAACATTTTTCATCCACACCCTTGGAGACAAATTTTACAAGGCCTGCTGAATTTCAGGGCAGTGGACCTGGATTTGAGTGTCAGCTTTGGTAACATCAACCAGGCCAGCCTTTCTGGGTTCTTGTTGACTGGCCGGCCTGCAGCACCCCATGTCACTCGGCACAGATCTGGACCCTCTCTTGGGAACATGGGGCAAACGACCCACTGTGTGAGCTCTTCTGCAGTTCCATGAGGGATGGACACAGAGCAGTGGAAAGGAGCATGGGCTTGGGAACCAGGGACCAGGATAGAGGCCTGCTCTGCTCTTTACTGGCTGAATTACTCTAGGCAAATCACTTAGTCATTTTGAGCCTCGTTTCCCTCATTTGTAGGATGGAGATAAAAATACTCCATTCTTTTTAGTGTTGTTGTGAGAATTAGGTCAGATAGTGCCTGTGTGATGCTTTGTATGGCCCGCAGGACATAGCAAGACTCAGTAAATGGTAGCTACTTATTATCATCATGTTGCCCCAACCAGGATCCTACTTGGTGGAGGCAGGAGGGAGCACTCCAGTGCTTTGTGAGCCTGGAAGAAGTCCTGACGTCATGGGAGCAGATGCTCTTTGCTTGTCTCTGTCTGTAATTATGAGGCTTTGTTCTTTTCCACAATTAGACATATCAGGTTCAAAAGAGTCATTGTCTCACGCTAATGAATAGATTAATAACCTCCCTCCCCAGATGCAGGAGACTTTATCAGCCTCTTGAAATGTTGATGATATCTCTGAAAGGGAGCTTTAGGGAGACACTCCTAAATAAATCATTCATCCCTGCCATACCTGAGCCCCACCCTTGTCTGAGAGGTGGGAGCCTGCGGCCATGGCACAGTGTACTGGCTTGGGGGTCAGTCGGGGCACGTGAAGTGGGTGCCCACAGGCTAGCCACTAACCAGCTGTGTGGGGAAAGATGAAAAGCCTGACTCTAATATCAGGGGGCAGGATAAAGGCTGAAGGAGCTACAGAAAGGAAAAGGAATGCCTTTCAAGCTTGTGCTCAAGCTTGCAACTCAAAAGTGTGTTCAGGGGCTCCCCTGGTGGCGCAGTGGTTGAGAGTCCGCCTGCCGATGCAGGGGACACGGGTTCGTGCCCCGGTCCGGGAAGATCCCACATGCCGCGGAGCGGCTGGGCCCGTGAGCCATGGCCGCTGGGCCTGCGCGTCCAGAGCCTGTGCTCCGCAACGGGAGAGGCCACAACAGTGAAAGGCCCGTGTACTGCAAAAAAAAAAAAAAAAAAGTGTGTTCAGGCAGGCCCAGCTCTGAAGACGAGAGGCTTGTAGTCACTGTGCCCCTGCCTCCCCTCTCTAGAAGATCTGCTTCCCGATTGCTGTGCCCTTGGCTGAGTCTCTCCTGGCTCGGTGTCAGCCTTTAGGACTGAGCATCATCAGTTTTGTTTCCCACTCTCATCTGGGGTGCAGACTGCTTAATGTGCTATGTGTGAAGGGCTCCTCTCCTGTCTTCCCAAGATAAATCAACCAATGTTCTGTTTCCTTTATCCCTGAATATGTATTCCAGCTGTCTGATGTGGGGGGCAGACCCCTTAACTGGCAGAGGATCCCTGCTCCGATCTGGCGGGGAGCCCTACCCCTTTAGCATTTGATGAGATCTGATACTTTCTCACTTTCCCTGCAGAAGGTCAGCAGCCTATGGAGGAAGCAGAACTTACCTAGAATGATGTTTCCCCAAATTGAGTACAGTACAGAGCCTTTTAACAAACACAACTGGATTTCATATTTATTCTTCTGCTTTCATAATAGACGTTGACCTATCCTGAAATGAACTATATACTTTTAAAATTATCTACCAGATCACACACAGAAGGCATTAGGTTTTTTTGACTCCTCTCCAGAATTAACATTTTATTTTGAGAGGCAGACTTGAATGAAAAACACTGAGACCAAGGTATCTAACATTTCAAGAGAAAATGGTGAGACTTTAAAAATGGCAAAGTTCACCAGGCCAGGCCCCCCATCCCTGGTATGGCCAGTTTGTAGGAGCTGACCTTCTCAGAAGGATTGGAAGTCTAAGCAAAGCCAACCGTTAGCTTCCAAATTGATTTTCAAACCAAAACTGGAACAGTTCTCAAATGGTCCCGGGATTTGGGGCTATTAATACCAAAGAACAATGAGAAGGAAAAAGTGAGTGTGCAAGAGGTGATTTATGACTGAAAGGAAGTTGCAAGGTTGGACACTTGTATGCAACCCAATCACAGACTCCTCTGGAGATGTTCCAGGGAAGAGATGGAGAAAGTAAAGGGAGAGCGTTTCCGAAGGATGTTAAAGCTTATAAAAGGAGGTAATGTGGGCTTTGGGCCTGAAATGAGCAAGCGAGGCGCTGACCACGTTGAACTTTTCATAACCACAGCAGGCTTATGTGCAGCTGTCATCGGCACCTGAGACACCCCATGGGCCTTCCCTTGTATTTATTTCTTACCATTAGTCCGTCACCAGGCAGGTTAAATGGCAGGAAGAAAGTCTCCCCACCCGAGTGTGGGACTGTGACTGCTGCGGCTCAAACCCATGGTCTCAGCTCGGGTGTCAGGTTCTTGGGTGTCAAGGCCACAGCTCCAGCTGCTGACCAGTGAGACCAGCTATGGCCCAGTAGGGGTAGAGGCACACAGGACAGTGAGGTTGGGCAAGCAGAGCCTGGCTGGGTGTTCTGGGAATGGATACCTGACCTCACCATTTCTTTTTTCATAGTTCTTGCAAAAGTTATTTATTATTATTTATAGCTTTATTGAAGTAGAATAGATACACAGTAAATTATACATATTTAAAGTATGCAACTTGCACACTTTCTATATAAATGTATATGTGTACAGATGTGTGTATACATGTGTCTTTACTTGAAGGACTGGGGAGAATCAGCAAATCCATAAAATGTTTTGTTTGTGTGCAGGGCATTCTTGTGGGATATACACCAATCACATTCCTTTGGTGTAAGACAAGCAAGAGGAGGAAAGGCTACTGAGATGGGCTTCCAGCTATTAATCCTTGAGAGACCAGAGGTGGGACCAATTGCAAATATAAACCAAGTTCCTCAAATGGCCAGGCAAGTGTCTCTAAAAATGAACAGCATGTATTTATCTAATCTAGGGGGTGAGAACAATACCTTATACACTGGTGTAGTCTTTTGTAGTTTTTAAAATGTTATACTACTGAGGAGGGACAACATATCTGGATTGTTATTATGGTTATTACTAATCATCATTTACCAAGCCTTCTCCTTAGAAGTCATTCAATGGCTAAAGGGGAGAGGGTAGAAGGGATTCATGTCACTGGAGGGCTGTGGCTGTTTCTAAGATCGGCAGTCCCACTGGAGAAGCCTCTGAAGGGTTGACCAGATGACTTTCCACTGTTAACACTACATCCACTTGGCAGCATCAATCTCAACCCTCTGCTGCCCAGACCATGCCTCCTGCTAATGCACATTGCTGCCAACAGAGTGAAAATAGAGAAAATACTGTGTGTTTAATCAGTATTGGCCAAGGAATGGGTGGGGCAAGGGCAGGGGTGCAGAAACATCTGGGAATGAGGAGAGATCTGGTATATGGAGGAGAGTCAAGCCTCGTAAAGGCATTTATGGTGTGATTAGGACCAGAATTGTTGGCATCATATGTTTACTGGTCCCCCAGGATCTTCAAGGGCTGGGAAGTACCTCCACTCCCAATCTCCCCTTCTGCCAACTGGCGTTCTTGCTGACTTAGCCGTTCTTTAGAACATCACCTCTGATCTCTCTTGGAATGTTTAGTTCTATATTCATAAATGGGATCAGGAAGAAATTTCTAAAAGCAAGGGCTTGGCTAGCTGTGGAGGCAGAAGTTCCATTTGGAGGGAGCATCAGGAAAAGCACCGCCCCCCCCCCAAGTATGTGTCAAAGAGCTGGGTGGTCAGCAGCGCCAAGCCAGGGCGAGGCCAGGAGTTCCATGTCTTCCCAGAAATGGGCCTGGTGAAAGGTCAACCCTGTCACCATCAAATTGTTCCTGACCAGAGAACACGTATTACCCTGTACTTTCCAGTCCTCTGTAATGACAATTCGGGATAGCACCAAAGGCCCAAGTTTCCTCGGTGATGCCTGTGCTTTGGAATCAGTGCTATGGAGCACACAGTAGGGATGCCCTGCAGGAATCATCTCTCCTGCACAGCCTGGCTTGGCTCCAGGATGTCTCCAAGGGTTTTGAAATGGAAAAGAAGTAACATCCTCCCTGCAGTGTCAGCGGACCAGAGGGTAACCTTGAACTCTCTGGTTTCAGTGCGGTGACCTAGGATGTCATCCTGGCTGAGACTTCATGCTGAATGCTGGCAATTATCTAACGGCTGGAAGAGACCTGTTTGGCTTTCTTAAACATCCTCTGCCTTCACTTTTTAAAGGCATGGCTGCTTTATTTATTTATTTTGTCAATAGATAACACATGCTCGTAATACAAATTCTAAAAACACTAAAAGGGAAAGCCATGGAAAATCTTCCTTCTTCTCCTGGCCCCCCACCATCTAGTTCTCCTCCTCACAGTTAACCACTATTCCGGATTCTTAACGTGTCCTTCTAGAAGCATTTTTGCACAGTAGAACAAGTATGTAAATAAGTAATCCTTTTGTTACCTCTCCATACCCCCGCCTTTTCCCCCCCACAAGTGGTAGCAGTAGTAGGTTGGTTCTAAGGAAATAGACTCTGAGATGGGGATTCCACAGGGCAGGAAGTTTACTTGGGAGTGTGCCTGGGACCCACATCTGTGAGGGAGAGAAGGAAGTGGGACTGATCAGAGGAAGGGATTCTAACTTAATGCAATCACAACAGAGGCCTCAGCCAGACCCTTGGGGAGCTCTGGAGCCAGAATGGCCCTTCAGAGTTATTCCAATTTGGGGGCAAAGGAGCAGGGCTTTGATCAGTCTCTGGTTATGGGCATAATCTTTGGTGAGGCAGCTCTCTTATGGCCTGAGCAGCCCATGGAGACAGATTTGGGGTCCCTCTAACACTTGCGGCCGCTGGGGAATCCAGGTGGGCCCAGGCCAGCATCCACTTCAGCAGCATATGATACACGTTGCTCTGTTCATTACCTTTTTTCACTTTACAGTAGATCTTGAAGATTGTTTCACATCAGTACATAAACAGCCTCCTTATTCCCTTTTTAATGGCTGCAGAGTGTTCCTTAGGGTGGGTGTAGCATAATTTATTAAGTTCTCCATTGATGGACATTTATTTTGTTGGCGGACTTTCACAATTACATCCAGTTCTGCAGTGTAGATTTCTCTCTTCATTCACGTGCAAATATATCCTATGGTCAAATTGCAGGGTCCAAGAATATATGCACTTTTATTTTTGGAAGATACTATCTAGTGCCATCCATTGAGGCTATATCAGTTTGCACTCTCACCAGCAATGTATGAGATTGTCTGTTTCCCCCACTCTTACCAACACTATGTTATTAAACTCTTTTACTTTTCCCATTTTGAAAAGTTAAAAATGGTACCTTATGGTAGTTTCAGTTTGTGGTGTTTTTTTTAATGAGTGACATTAAGTATCTTTTTGTTACATTTAAAATCAATCTGTATCACCTTTTCTGCAAACTGTTTGATTGTAGCCTGCATTTGATTTAGTTCTTGGCCACTTTCTTGTTGATTTCTAGAAACTCTTTATATACTATGAAAGTTAGACCTCTGTAATATAAATTGACAAGTTCATCCTTTAACTTACGCAGACACAGAAAGTGTTCTATGTTTAGGGACCTTTTTTTTTTTTTTTGGCGGTACGCGGACCTCTCACTGTTGTGGCCCCTCCCCCTGTGGAGCACAGGCTCCGGACGTGCAGGCCCAGCGGCCACGGCCCACAGGCCCAGCCACTCCACAGCATGTGGGATCCTCCCGGACCGGGGCACAAACCCATGTCGCCTGCACCGGCAGGCGGACTTTCAACCACTGCGCCACCAGGGAAGCCCCAGGGACCTTTTAATGAGTACCTTCTATGACATCTCTGTGTACGGCCTATGTTTTGCCATCCACCACTGAATCCATGTGCTGGGGATGAAGCCAGTCCCAGCTCTCTACCTTCAGTGGTGAGGGCCCTACTTTGGCAACACAGTAAGTCCTGCAGTTTCCCTGGGGATTTTCCACCTGGGCTTGGTGTAGTGCGATCCCACCTATCTCCCATCTTCTGTCTCTCAGGTGACTGCCCCTGGAGCTGTAACATGTTCTTTGACTTGGTCCATATGAGGACAGAGTGAGCTGAACTTGGGTGAAGCTTCTCATGGTTTTTTCTCTTTACTTTCGTAGCCACTGGAGTTGGACAGACCTGGGTTCACATCTTCCCTTTGTCACTAAATAACCATGTCATCTTGTTATTAGCCTCTCTGAGGTTCAATTCCTCATCTGTACATGGATGGATGGATGGATGGATGGTTGGATGGATGGATAGATAGGTGGATGGATAGATGAGCTGCCTGGGGTGTCATCTGACACTCTGGGAAGGACTTTATTTCTGAAGGCACTGACTTTCAAAGGGAGAAGAAGGGTATTTGACAGAGCAGTAGAAGCCTGACAAGAACAACCTCTTCTTAGCAGAACCCAAGCCATGATACCTTTTTAAAAATCCACTAAGAAGGCATGACTGATTGGCTTTGCTCACCCAGGCTCTCCAAACCCAAAGTGTGTGAACCTGAGTCTCAGTGTCCTTACTGTGTCAGTAGAGAGCCCTCAGGGAACTAGAAAGAATGACTGACATTAAAGAGCCTTATTTACTCTTCAAAAGTTACATACAGACTGAGTGAGAAGGTGAGCACTTTACCACCTAGAGGCTTCGAAAATCACTTAGTATGTTTTTCTATAAAAGCCAGTCATAATCTATCAAAAGATTAATCTTCAAAGATTTTATGGTAGCACTTAGAATTGTAGTATTTCTACATGGAAAATGCTTCATTTATTACCAACTTGAGGAACATGGCATTGCAGATGAGTTAGGTTTCTATATACCTGAGGTTTGGTATTTAAATATGCATTTTATTTTTCCAACACTATGCTTTTTCAAGCATTTAAAAAATCCTTCTCTTGTAATTTCCTTCAAGTCAATTTTGGACATTCTTATTTTTTTTATGTCACTTTTTATAAAAATATGTTTCCTTCCCTTCTTAGTAAACAGCACACCTTAGACACAAGGTACCAATTTCATGAAAACTTGGGGTAGTCATTATAAACAGACATTATTTTCCTGGGTCTTGGATTCAGTAATGTTTTTAGGGGCTACTGCAGTATTCAGGGCTGCTTGGCCCTGCAGGCAGTGGCCTCTAACTGTTCTGCTTTTATTAATAGTACTTCTCCTCTCCCATTTCATTGTCCTTCTTGTGTCTCCCTTTGTCCTGAGTGTGTCTCTTGCTGTACGTGAGCTTCTCGATAACTACTGACTTCTCTCAGGCCTTTTTTTATAGCTTTTGTGGACAGAGTTGAAAGGTTGACCTTGCTGGGGGTCCGGTCTCTAGATAATACAGATATTCCTGTAGGAGATTATGACTTAACAACCAAGGTGGTCATTGTATTTATTTCAACCAAGGTGGTCATTGTATTTATTTAGGGCTGTGAGAGTGTGTGTGGAGAGGCTCAGCAACACCGAAGAAGTGTGCCATGGAACAGTCTGTTTCAGCTTTAGAAAACAATAATAACAATGGAAAGAAATTGCTCAATAACTGATTCCGTGAGGGAACATGTAGATTGTTATCCAGTGAATATTGATTTTAAAATTCAGGTTCATTGTAAACATGCTGAAAACAAAGGCTAAGATGCCAGCACCCTTCATGAAAAGCAAACACTTACCCATGCAATAGCATTCATTGGGAAAGCAGTCTGCCCTTGTCGGTGGGCAATCATGAGTTTATTGAGGAGCAATTGTGTCTGTCACTGGTGCAGGGAGGTGAGGGGTAGGTGGGACTGTGGGTGGATGTTTTCACCACCAGCTGCCCCCACCTGAGCCTGGCTGAGTCCTCACTGGGGATCAGTGTCAATGGGCATTGATGGGACCATGGCTACCCATAGGATCAGATTATAACAACGGCTATCACTCTCTGAATGCTTACTGGGTTTCAACACTTTGCACACATTTCTCAGTGCATCCTTACAACAATCTTATAAGATCTATTATTACCTCCACTTTACAGATAAGGAAACTGAGACTCAGAGGGATTAATACCTAAGATCAAGGTCGCACAGCTAGTAAGTCTGTCCAACTCCAGAGTCTGTTCCCCTAACCCACTATGCTTTGCTAGCTCTGATAAATGATCTGCATTAAGTCAAGGGGAGGAGCCAAATGCTAGTCCTCTGGCCTCTGGCAGCAAGGAGTTGGGTGTTCCAGAGCCTCCTAGATATGCCATCAGTTCCTTCTTGCCCCACTCACGTCTCAGGAGGAATCTACAGGCACCCTCTTTTTTTTTTTTTTTTTTTTTTTTTTGCGGTATGCGGGCCTCTCACTGTTGTGGCCTCTCCCGTTGCAGAGCACAGGCTCCAGACGCTTAGGCTCAGCGGCCATGGCTCACGGGCCTAGTGGGATCCTCCTGGACCGGGGCACGAACCCGTGTCCCCTGCATCGGCAGGCAGACTCTCAACCACTGCGCCACCAGAGAAGCCCCTACAGGCACCCTCTTAATCGTAACCCCTGACACCTAGGGTAGCTATTGTGCCTCCCCATGTGATAGACCCTTCCTCTGCTGCACATGGTTATGGGAGGGAATCGGAGAATTGGTCAACCAAGGTGTATGCTCATACGGATTGTCCCAAGTGAGGCAGGGCTATCATCTGGTGACAGCATACCTACACTGTTGAGCAAGTGTCTGAAAGAAAGGGCCTTGAGAGGTCAATGTGAGAGCTTAAACCTTATATCACAGAGTCCTGTGCCAACAGAGGTGCCTCTTTGAAGTTCTGTTGTATGCATTAGCACATTTGGATCCACACAGAGTGAGGATGGCAGGTGGCTCTTACTTAAAAATCCGAAGGTCCTAAGACTCCATGGTGCTGACTCATCTCCCTGTACTTGAGAAGAGAGGAGAGATAAGCTCCAAAGTGGCTGTTCTCTGTAATGCTGAATAGTGCAAGGCATTTCCCTAAAACAACTTATTAGCGTAGCCCAGTTTTGTCACTAAAGGAAAACTGATCTTCCTGCATGAAAGCGAAGGCATGATTTTATTCAAATTGGTTAATGTTAACCCAGCCCCACTCTATTCTGGGTTCTCTTAAACAACAAAGGTTTAAGACCTGGCTGCTGTCTTGGGGACTCTGTCTGTTGGGGACTTCGGCTGAGGATGGGGTAGGAAGAGGAGCAAGAAACATTCCTTTGAGCCAGCCTGGCACTTACTTGCATTCAACCTGGGTGACCAACTCTCTCTGTTTGCCTGGGAGTGAGGGGTTTCCCAGGAGAAGGGACATTCAGTGCTAAAACCAGGGAAGACCTGGACAAACCAGGATGAATTGGTTACCCTAAAAGTTGCTAAACCTCCTTGTGCCTCAGTTTCCTTATCTGAAAAATGGAGATGATAACACTAGATTTCAAAGGTGATGTAAGAGACAATCGAATGTCATAAGATTTGTCAAGCTGTGGCATGTGGGAGCATCAGTGTATGAATGCTTTAAGACATCAAGGAGGAACAAGAATCCCACGGAGCTGCAGAACCTTCAGGAAAGGACAAAGCCAGCATGAGTCAAAGTGAACTGGGGAAGAGTCTGTGGAGACAAGTGTGCTCCAGAGGGGCCTTAGAGAACCAGTGAGACTTGGTCTGAAATTGTGCGAGGAGATTTGATTGTCTTAGAATAAGCTATGGATGACTCTAGAAATAACTTTTTCCTTGCTCCAAGACACTTATGTGTTTCAGGATTTAGCTACTGCTGTGCTATGATTCTCAACCCCTTCTGTCTCCTGCCCCCCACCTGTCCACTCTTTTCATTGGAATTTGCTTCTGCTGTGCCATCGGCCTAGTCCCCCACCCCCCTCCCTAAAACGCCTGCTCATTAACTGGCCACCAACCCCCTCCCCGTGAGAGGTGTCTGGTCAGCCAGGATTAGGGAAACTTAAGCTCAGAGAGGTTAAGTGACTTGCCAGGAATCACCCAGCAGATCAATTTTGAATCCAGAAACAGGAACCAGATGTCTGCACCTTACTCCATGCTTACTTTGGAAGGTGGAGTGTAGGGCCCGGGAGCCCCCAGCAGAAAGACTGAGCTCCTCTGGGAGAGACCAAGAATTCCAAAGCTGTCCTGTAATTTATGGTCAGGAGTTACCCCTAAGTGTGTCTTATGGGAAGGCATTTTTATAAAAATTCAGCTTTGAGGATACTCCCTGAGTTTGGAAGTTTTTACCTATGAAGGAAATCTCTGACTATCATTTAGGAAAAGATGCCGCAATGAATGAATTTAATGAATTAAGGATTTGGCACAAACTATGTCAGGTATCAAGTAATGCACTTTCCATTTCCAGTTACACATTCAGTGCTTCTCAATTCAGCCAAAATTGGCAAGAGTCAGGCTGGTTATTAAAGCAAAACCTGGAAAAGGCAATTAAGTGCTCCCAGGGTTAAAAGGTTGAGTCCACTGGAAACACAAATCACAAATTTTACTCACAGATACTCCTGTTACTCAGAGGCTCTGGCTCTTAAACAGCAGTGCTGGAGGGGGAGGGCTCTTCACTTGGGGCAGGGTGATAAAAGGCAGGCAAGGACCGGTCCTTTGTCTTGCTGCAGTGGAAGAGGGGAGGGCAAGCAAGTCAGCTCTCCAGAAGGCTCAGTCGTGTTCCAGTAGCTTCCCCGGAGGTGGAAGGCATTGTTCCAGGCATCTCGTGTGTGCTCCTTGGGCGTTTAGAAATAGGCTGACCAACCATCCTGGTTTGCCCGGGACTGAGGGGTGTTCTGGTCACAGAACTTTGGTCATTGCTAAAACTGGAAAAGTCCCAGGTAACTTTGGTGACCAAATTGGTCACCCTGTAAATGACCCTGATCTTTTTTTCAAGAGTACTTATTTCCTGCCCAATAATTTTGCAAAATGATAAAACCAAAGGTGTTGGGTGTAGACTCCATGTCTCCACCTCCATAGCTGTCAAATGGGAATCACTGAATTCCCACCACCTGGGGTGGTGTGAGGGTTAGCTGAGAATAAGCAGGTGAGTGCTGGGCACAGAGCAGGGGCCTGGACAAGGTTGCTGCCCAGCTGTGGAGCCTATTTATTGTTCTCTTGATCAATGTGGCTGCTTTAGCAGCCCAGAGGGCTCAGAGGATTCCCGAGTCCTACCCAAGATCTACTCACATCGTGTCACTCAAGCTATCATATCTTCGGAGAAGAGGTGGACAGTAGCTCATATTAGTTTTTTGTCCGAAAGTGGGTCCCATTTCACAGCAGCCAGCAAGGAGAGCCGGTGCTCCTTGGAGAGTGAAATGCACTGCCCTGAGAATGGTTTTATCAGTTTTCTGATCAAACGTATTTTGGATTGTCTGTCAAGCAGGTGGAGAAATGGACAATCTTGGATGGATGTGTAAAGGAAGCTGTTTTAGTGTTTTAGTGTCTATCCCACTTTGTCCTTTCAGAGGGTTATTTCATGAAAAAGTGCCCCAGAGGAGAAGCTAAGGGACAAAGAGCCACTGCCACCTGACACCTCTCAGAGCAGAGAGGAGCCAGCCCTGTGTGCATGTTTTAACTTCTTAGGAAAAAGTGACATAGCAGAGTATCTTAGTCCAAATTTACATGCAGTGCAGTCATTCACAGAGATGCTATCTCTGCTAATAATCTAGCAATTAAAATGGAATGTGATGCTAATTAAACCTGCCACTCAACTCAGAGATGCGTTTGTTTTCTAATGGAGTTAGATCTGATCTGGCCTGTCTTCAGGATTTGGATTAGAACGGAAGGCCCAAAGAGGAAAGTGCCTCTAAATACCTTTACATTTTCTTCTTTTGAAAGTGAAACTTAATACCAGCTAAGATCAAATTAAAAGCTCAAACCAAATAAGTCATCTTAAATTTTAGAAGTGTACGTCTTTGGCATGAGTTTTCATTGATTCCCTCATTCAGTGTACTTTTCTGCATTTGATTTGTGAGTAGAATTCTAATAATTTGAAATGTTCGTAGTTTGTTTAATGTTAAACTTTCTTTAAGTTTATATTTGATTAAAACCCCTACCATTTAGCTTGGTATACTAGCAGGGATCTGAAGGCTGCATAGTCTACTGTGATGAATGCCTGCCCAAGAGGATTCTGGGCTTGAAACCTGTTTTCATCGCCATATAATTAGGGAATTTTGAGTCAAGTCAAGGAAAGGAATGGATCAGGATTGGGTGGTGCTGCACAATTCTCCTTGGTAGGGACTGTCCTGTGAGCCCCACGTTGACATAAGCTGATTGGAATATTGGGACTAGTTGTGCCAGGTGATGCAGCAGTTTCAAAATGCTCAGCTACAGAGAAAAGGAAGATGCGGTTGTATGCTAGGTCTCTTTCTGACATCTCCAAACTTGCCAGCCTGTGATAGTATTGGCAAATAAAAGGCTTGTGTACGTCCACAACCTTCTCCTGTGCTCAGGGCAGACATCTATAATCTATCCCTTCACTATTTCCTCTTGAACCAAGACATGGTCTGAAGCCCTGTTTACACTATTCTCAAAGCAGCCACTGCCAAGCGAATGGAATGGGGATTCAAGTGAGACATTTCCACCATCCTGGCTGTAAGGCATCCTCTGAGCATCTGCCGTGTGAGACAGGAAGAGGGTTGAGAGAAAAGGAAAAGAGGCTATCAGGATGCAACTCCATTCGTAGCCTGAGTGAGGCTGGCACCGTCCTCCTTCTTTCCCCCTCGTGCCTGGCTCTAACTCACAGAGTGTAGAGTGCATGCGAGGAGATGGGCCTCCCCAGCTCCCAGATAAGCCTTCTGGACCCTTTGTTCCACAGGCTTCTGGGGTTAGTGGGATGGAATATTCTAGAGAAAGAGCATTTCCTCACCAAATGCTTTAGGAGACACACTTGAAAGGCAATGAGGAAGGTGTGACTGGTGAGCTCCAGGCCACCCGCTCACCTTGGCAGCCCTACAGGGTGTCTGTTCCCCGGCAGCATCTCACAGGAAGCCAGGCAGCCACAACAGTGGGCAGGACCACGGCGGGCTTGCACGGAGACAGGGAGAGACTTTGCAAGAGAATCCTGGCTCCTGGATGAAATACACTGGTCCCCTGGGTGGCCAGTGTGCTGCATTCACTATTTTTTATGGAACCACCAGCTACACAGATGTGTCCGCCCACACAGGCTTTAAGAGGCCCAGTCCTAGCCTTGGGCTCCATGGAGGGAGGGCTGCAGAGGGTCAAACAAAAAGGACAGTCTTCCCCTTGAGGTATATGAAGACGAAACCAGCTCCCCTGTTAGGACACTACTTAGGTATTTAGGGATATGAAATGGCTCTGGGAAATGGCTGCAAATATTAATATTAAGATTAGCATTCTATCAGCTCCCATCTCCCTGCTTTGACTTCTGCTCTCTGGAAATTCATTATCCACCTGGCAGCCAGAATAGCTGACCACTCTGGCCCTACCACCTCCCACTCACCCTTCATTCTCTGCACTTGCATCTTCCTGCTTCTCAAAAGCACCAGGCCTTTCTGGGCCTCAGGGAGGTTGTGCTAGCTGGTCCCTCTGACTGGACCTCTCTTCCCCGATACTTTCAGGGCTGGCTGCTTCTTGTCACTCATGGGCCAACCTAATGGTTCCCTCCACAGAGAGGCCTTCCCCGAGCCCCTGTCCACAGTGATAACCTTCCCTTCCCTCACAGTCACTCTTGAGCACATTGCCCTGCTCTCTCTGCTTCCCAGCATTCATCTGTCTTTGAAACTGTCATGTTTAATGACTTTTTTTTCTTGCTTATTGTCAGTCTCTCTCTACAAGAATAAAAGATCTCTGAGAGCAAGACCTGGCACCCAGCACAGAATATGTTCTCAATAAGTATTTGACAATGAAAGGACCTTTGCTAAGTCTCCTAGGACCAGAGGATTACTTTTTCCCTGGGTTTTCCCAGCTGGCTTTGCAGGGTGGTGAACTGGAATGGAAGCAGCCTGACCTTCCTGAAGCTGATGTGCCAAAGCTATGCATGCACAGGCCTGGGTGACTCCTTTCTCTTCAGCCCCTGCTGGATTCTGATAGAGAGCTGCCTTCCACCCACAGGGGCCTCTCTCTGGCCTGCCTCACACCTCGGGGCAGCTGTGCTGGCACCTTCCTCCTGCTGCCTGTGCTGGAGGTGGCTGTGTTTCCTCTTGGACCCCAGCCACGGGACAGACGCTCCTGGGAGCCTCTCTCTGATTCTGGCCACATGTTTTTGCTCCTGCCCCCACCTTCTTCCCAGGACACGGGCTCTTGGGTTTAGAAGAAAAACAAATTCCCAGCAGCTCTGGGATGCAAGGGAGGCTGGTCTTAGTCTTTTGGAAAGAGAGAAGATGCTGAAGACTCACCAAGAGTAGGATCTCTCCCTTCTTAACCGAGACAGCCTATCCTAACCCAAGAGGACACAAGTCTTGGCTCTCTAACCTGCTGTGACTTGAAGCAAATCCAGGGAAGAGATGCACTGATGAGAGCCCTGTGCCCTGCTGCAAAGGTGACCTCTCTGAGCCTGTTTCATCACCATAAAATGGGTGTAACAGTAATATCTACGCCCAAGGGCAATTTTGAAAAGCAAAGAATGCAGCATGTGCATGGAAAGTGCCTGGCACGAGCTCAATGCAGAAATACCCAGGAACGCCATGGAGTACTAGGGGAATACAGAGCAGCAAGGCTACTAGGTAGGGACCAGACTGATTGGACTCGCAGGGTATGAGTCAAAGAGGGGTGGGGCAGAGCCCTCCTCTCCACTCCCAGCTGAGGACAAGGTAGGGCCGTGAGTCATGCCAAATTTGCTGGCGCTATCAGGAAGTACGGGAGCTCTGAGTGAGGAGGATCTAAGTCTCACTTTTCTTGGACCCCCTGTGACAAATTCTGTGCCAGTTAGAGAGTAGGTGTGAATGAAGAGAGAGATGGGCGGCAGTGAATTCCAGGAGGACAGGGATGCTCAGCGAATGCTGAATGAATGAATGAATGGAGAATCATAGTCTCCCCAGCCCCCTGACATCGCTGCTGGGCCCCTCCATCTGCATGCCAATTCAAACCCATGCCATGGAATGAGGGCAGGCCCTGGAGTACCTCTGGGAGCAGGTTTTCACACAGAGGGAAACTCATCTAGGGAATGTCTGCCACATCATCCCAACTGGGACCTATTGGGGTGGCAGCTCCCTGCACACTTGTGGGAGGTCTGCAGGCTCACTGAGAGCTAGGCTGGCCCTTCCGTACTGGAGAGCAGCTCTAGCCAACCCTTCCTACCTCCTGCCAGTCATTGCACTGAGGAGTGTGGGGCTGGTCCTTGTTTACAGTGGACCTCCCCTCTGAGCCAGCACGGGAGAAGCCACTGTGGCCTGGAAGAGCAGGGAGATGGGATGGGACATGACACCTGGGGATGAGGGACTGGACAATTGGAGCCTCATCTCCCAGTGGCTACCTCAAGAAGAAGAGAAAGGTAACAGAGGATAATGGAAAGCCCTCTTTAATTTTGTTTGAAAGGAGAAAGAAGCAGAATGCCTAAGTGTGTAAAAAGCACTATTTAAATTTCTTGTCTGCAGCACATACTCGAACCTATAATTATGGCTTTGGGGAAAAAAAGGATAATTATGAACATTTCTGGGCTCATGAAAGACACACAATTGACATCCAAAATTATTTGAGTTAGAAATGATGCTGAAATGAGTCTCTTTTAAGGAGACCCAGAGGAAAAGAACTTTGCTTTTTAAAAACTCTGGATTAACCCTGGGTGTCACAGATCATCTCAGGTAATGCTTCACTCCTTGAGAAGGACGTGACACACAGGCTGCCCCCTCTGCAGTGCCGGTTCAGCTTGGCTTCCAAGGGCCAGACTTCTTGGGCTTGGTGGGTGGTGATTTGGGGGACTTCCCACAAACGGTGGTCACCAAGAACCCTGCTGGCCGTGTGTTTTGCTGAGGTAGCCGCCCTGCCCCAGGCTGCTCAGGACACCAAGGAGCAATCAGAAACCTTTGATCCAGTGGTTTCCTGAGGATATGGCACGACTTTGAAGTCAGACTATTCAGGCTCAAATCCCTATACCATCGCTCACCAGCTGTGTGACCTTGGCACATCCCTGCCTCTCTTTGGAGAAGTTGGACGAGTAGAGTATGGGCGACTGGAAAGCCTCCTTTGCCAGAGGCTGGACCCTGCCCTTCCTTGAGTCCCAGCTGCACCCTCTCCTCCCGTGTGCCAGCACCGTGATAAGAACGCCGGGTCTGATGTAATAGGAGGGTAGACCAGGTATATGACAGGTGTGCCAGCAGGGACAGCAGGGCACTGAGGGTTTCCGAGAGAGAACACCCCAGTAGCCTTCTCCCGGGGCCCAAGAGATGGCCATCCCTCGTGCATCCCTCAAGTGATAAGAACCCATTTCACAGGCCCGAGCTGTCACGAGAGCTTCTAGGAGCAGGCTCTCAAAGGCTGGGCTGCAGGCATTTGCTCCTAAGAGCAGAGCCTTTGAGGGCCTCCCCCCATTGCTGCATGAGGAGCCCATCCCCTCATGAGCTCCCGCTGCCTCCGACCCAGGCTCCTGTATCACTCCGCCCCCTGGACCTGCTGCCCTAACTGTCCAGGCTCTCCCCGGGCCATGTGGAGGGCTCTGACATCTGCTGCAAGCAGGCCTTGCCAGCTTCAGGATTGTCTGCATCCCAACCCTGAGGAACTTGCTAAACCATGCCATCTTCCAAGTTGTCAGTGCAAGGAGGCCTCTGAGAACCAACTCAAGGGGGCAGGGCTCACCTGGCATCCTTAGTGGTCCTACTAAATGCCTGGGCTGGGACCTGCTATGGTTCCCAGGGCCGCTGTAAGGTCACACTGTGGTTATCTGAGTTAGGAGTTGGAAGCTCAGTGCCCCCTGGGTGGACATGGGGAAGTCCGACATAGCTGTTTATCTGGCTGGTGGTTCTTAAGCCAGCCATTTGTGGCCTGTGGTCAGTCAGCCATGACTCTAACAAAGGCTTTTTCTTAGAACTGATATTATCTCTTCAGCCTGAGGCTTAAGTGAAGTCTGATCTTCTAAAGAATCTAGAGTGTTTCTTTAGTGTTTATGGCTCTAATCAATACAGCTATTTTAAAAAGTAACAATTTGAGATGGATCATACACCTAAATGTAAAATCTAGACTCCAAAAGCTCTAGGAAAAAAAAAGAAGACTATCTTCACAGCCTTGGTGTAAGCAAAGATTTTTAGACAAGATACAAAAAGCACTAACCATAAAGGGAAAGAATAATGAATTCGTTGTCAAAGCTAAAAGTTTCTGCTTTTCATCATCAAAAGATACTGTTAAGAAAATGAATGGGTAAGCCACAGAAAGGAAACTATATGAAATATGCGTAGCTGATAAAGGAATTATATTCAGAATGTATCAAGAACTTCTACAGATCAAAACAAAAAGACAAGCCAATTTTAAAACTGAGAATGGAAATCTCACCAAATAAGATATACGAATGGCCAATAAGCGCATGAAAAGATGCTCAACATCTTTAGTCATTAGGGAAATGCAAATTGAAACCACATTGAAATATTGTTTCTCACCCAATACAATGGCTAAAATTAAAAAAGGGCTGATTACACCAAATGCTAGTGAAGGTATGGAGCAACTGGACCTCTCATACATTACTGGTGAGAATCTAAAAAGATACAGCCATTTTGAAAAACGGTTTAGCAGTTTCTTATAAACATATATGTATGTCTGTTAGCATAACTGACACCATCTTGGGCCTGTTTGTTTCCTCCTATCCTTCCACTGACCATACCCAGGGCTGTACTATGTAAATCTCTTCTCTGTCATCAAGGGCTTTGTAGTTAATATTGTTTAATGATCGTTAGGTCTAGGTGGCCTCTATGCTCTGTTAGTCTCCAAACAATGATGAAGAGCTTCCCTGACCTATTCCCAGTGCCCACGAGACTAGTTACCTATTCATAAATCTTGACGTAGGAATGTACGTGTATGGCACCTACCCCCATACCATCGATTAACTATAAATTTGTCCCAGTGGCTCCTTGGCAGTGTGGAGTGCAGCTGCGAATGCTTCTGGATTGCTGTCTGCCCGATCCCACTCTGTTGGGTACGTTAAACTAACCCATTCACTACATGGAGCTGCCTGCCTTGTGTTTTGGTCTCAAGATCCCGTCTCAGTTCTGTGGGAGATTTTTGTTCCCTCTGCCCTCCAACAATATATCTATTCTGTGACCCAGTGACTTCACTCCTAACTGTTTACCCAAGAGAAGTGAAAACATATGTTCACATGGAGATTTGTACAAGAGTGTTTATAATAGACTTTATTATAATAGCCCTAAACTGGAAATAAACCAAATGTTCATCAACAGAAGAATAGATTTTTTAAAAAGTGATATATTCATATAATGGAATACTACACACCAATAAAAAACAGCAAACTACTAACACCTACAACAACATGGATGAGCCTCAAAAACATTATCCTGAGCAAAAAAAACATAGACATAGAAGAATAAGTCCAGGGAACATACTATATGATTCCATTTATATGAAGTACTGGAATGAGCAAAGGTCATCTAAGATGATGGAAATTAGAAAATGGTTGCCCCTGGGAGCGGGGAGACAGAAATTGACTGGAAAGGAGTATGAGGGACCTTTCTGGGGTGATTGGAAATGTCTCATATCTATACCTTGTCTTAGATTATGGCTACATAGGTTTATACAGTTTATACAGGTTTATATTGCCAAAACTCATCAAATGAAACACTTAAGATCTATGCATTCTACTTTATATAAAATTTTATATATTTCATGTCTTAATTAAAAAATATCAAGAGCGGGGCTTCCCTGGTGGTGCAGTGGTTGAGAGTCCGCCTGCCGATGCAGGGGACCCTCTGCCGATGCAGAGGGTTCATGCCCAGGTCTGGGAAGATCCCACATGCCGCGGAGCGGCCGGGCCCGTGAGCCATGGCCACTGGGCCTGCGCGTCCGGAGCCTGTGCTCCACAACGGGAGAGGCCACAACAGTGAGAGGCCCGTGTACCGCAAAAAAAAAAAAAAATATATATATATATATATATATATATCAAGAGCCAGCACTTATTGAACATATACCCTGTGCAGGATTGTGAAAGACTGACTATTAATGGACTCAGCAGTGATCACAACCTAGAGGGGTAGGACCCATCATGACCAACCTTCTTATCTGTGGGGTTGCAGAGACCATTAAGTGGGGGAAGCAGAAGCTAAATTCCGTGGCCTGAGGACTTACTCACTCTAATCGTCTCTCATTTTGTTATCTCGGCATCCCCATCGGCATTTTTCACATGGCACATAGAAAATGGTGTTGGACTGAAAATGTGAATTTCAGGCATTGTCAGTTATTGAGTGAACGTGTGCTAAACATCAGGCACTGTGCTGGGGCTGAGGAGAAGCAGTGAACAAGACGGGTGCCAGCTCAGGAGCCACAGTCTGGACAGGTCTGCGCAGGCAGGCATCTGGTCTCCCTGGGTGTTTGCTACCCCGCTGCTCCCCCTGGATGGCTTCCGGTCCCAGCCTTAGGTTTTATTTTCTGTTGCTTCCCAAGGCTCCACCCTGGTTCCAGAGGGAACTCTGGTTGGAAATTCTTCCCTTGATGTGCAGGTGCCCTTTTATCTTCACAGGCACTGGTTCCAGAAGCAGGTCAGAGCACAGGCACCCTGTCAGAGAGAGACAGTTCTCAAGTTCCCTCAGGCTCCAGTGCACACCTGGGCTCCCCACCTCGGGGTCTCTGGGGGATGCTCTGCCAGCAGCAACACAGTAGATGCCGCTTGTGCACATGCTCTGAGGCCCAGGCCTATCCTTGCTTTCAGTTTCTAAACACAGATTTGGTGCAGGTTGAGACATTATGGCCCCCATAAATCACGGGAAGCCGGGGCCTTAGGGAGCTTGCTTTCCTGCCTTGGAATCAACAGGCAGCTCTGCTGGGTCCTGTCCTGCCTACAGATCTGGTGATGGGCATCCTTCCCTCTCGTCTGTACAGAGTCACCTAGAGACCCACAGCTCTCCCCATTCCCAGTGTGTTCCTGGCCACCAGCCTCAGCAGCCAGTGGACAGTGATGCCCACCTGCCTCAGAGTTTGGGCCATTGGGCCCCTCATCAAGATACCCGAGTGACCTATCCCCTGCCACTTCCCCTGGTCCACTCGGTCCAGGCTGTCTGCACCACCTTGCTTTCCCTGCACCATCTTTGGTCACTGGCAATCAAAGGCCTCAGCACACAGCTAAGGATGGGTTCATCTGGGGGTCATAGGCTGAGGTTTAACACCTTCACATCTTACGAGATTATTTTCTAATGATTGCCTCTGTGCTCACTCACCTTGGGGTCACAGTAAGCCAGACAACCTGACAGGGACACTTGGTGACCTTCTGGGAGCAGTTATGTTGAAGGGCGTAACCCCTACTACTACCACCAGCCCACACACATCTTGAGCCCTAATTTGCATATTACAAAGCCCTTTGCTGCACATATTGTCACTCAGTCCTCATGTCATCTGGTAAGGAACACAGTGAGGGAGGCTTACTCTCACATTTAGAGGAGAAAGTGGGCTCCAAACTTTTGGTAGCTTGGCCCATGTCCCATGGTGGTGTCTGAGCTGACAGACAGTGGTTCAGACAGATAGCCCTGACTCCCTGTTCCCAGAGCAGGGCCTCACAAGGTCCAGATTTGGGCATTCCTCACACACATGCATTATCATGGACTGATAGGCTGTATGGGGTGTTTCCTGGGATGTACCCAAGATGTACCCAAGATGGGGCCCAGCACAATCAAGACAGAGTCTGGCCCCTGCCAGCTCATCTTCCACACAGAGACTAGCGTGATTGTTTTCTTCCAAAAAATTAATCTGACCATGTCACTCTCCTGCTTAAAGCCCTTATTGTGTGCTGAGCGCTGGGCTCCATGCTTCATGTGTTTATCTCTTCAATCCTCACAACAGTCCTATGAGATAGGTGTTAGGACTTTGACGTGCAGATGAGAAAGATGAGTCTGGAGATACTGCCTTTACTAACTTGCCTCCAGCACTGTGACAGAACACATTTTTGTTGTTTTAAGCCGCGTGGTTTGTGACTTTGTTAAGCAGCTTTACGAAACCAATACACGATCTTATTCTTACAGTGGGGAGAGTCTGGGCCATGCCTATGGGTGCTATATTCTCTTCCTGGAGATTTTCAGTGCCCATCTGTATATGAAAGGCTCCGAGAAGTCCCAAAGCCAGGAAACCTGTTCAACATTTTTAATCAAGTATTTTCCAAACAAACTTGATCTTGAGACGCCTGTCTCACAAAACACCTTTTAGCTGGTGTGAAGCTGGGGCTCCAAGGAGCACACTTTGAGAGATGCTGTTAAATGCCAAACAGGCCTCCTTTCTGGATACATGCAGGGAAAAATGCCTTCTTGACTGGACCTGCCTGAGCTTTTTTATCACTTCTGACAACCCTTTGCCACTCTCATTAGCCCTGGGAAAAAAAAAAAAACTCAAGAAATTTAAGCACTATAGAAATGGCTATGAAAATGCCATTCGCAGTGAGCAGTGAACAAGATGGTAATATTTTATATCAGGCAGGGACCCACAGGCAGAAATAGTAGAGGCAGATGCGTGGGCTTATGTTGAAGTCTGAGATCTGGAGGAATTTCCCCAAAGGCAAACCTGGAAACTTCAATCACTACTCAGGGATGCTTTTCGCGCCGCAATCTCCAAGCCAAGAATGTCTCAGGGATAACGGCACAAGGCAGCCCAGCCAGGCCTCCCTTTGGTTCAGTCAGAGGGTGAGAACAGCAGTTTCTCACCCTCTTCAGCTGCAGATGCCAAGGTCAGGGATGAACCACACACTTGCTTAGTCTGCAAGGAGCTGTTTGCACCCCGACCCCACTGTGTTGTAACAGGGTGGGCATTTTTAAAGCAAGGTCAAGTAATGCACCCGACATCCTGCTGCCCACATTCTTTCCTGCCGCCCATCCCTGCCTGGCTGACTTCCCTGACTCTCCAGTCTACTGTGTCCCCCTGCTGTACTCTCCCCAAGCACCCTGGATGTCCTCCTTAGAGCCGCTGACACCACGCTGTGACATGCTCAGTGATGGACCCTGGGCTCCACCAGAATGGAATGGTCATAGTCACCTCTGTGTCCTCAGCACCCAGCACAGTGTCTGGCCGAGGGGACATCTTTGCTCTTCTCTAGATACTTCCTCAGTCCCCACTGCCACGCCCTTAAGCATCCTTTCCCTGTATGCCAGCCCCCCAGATCTGAAGGGAAATGGTTGCAGAATCACCAGCACCCATGAGCGAGCACCCTTCCAGTGATCTGTACACAATGCCAGGCTCAGTGTTTGGTTTTTACAGCAGGCCACACTCTTGCAAACATTGCCATCCTGAGATGTGGCAAATATCTGTGTCAATTGGCACCGTTCAGTTAGCGTCCCAGCTGTCACATCCATTTTGGACCTGGCTTGAAGTCATGAAGAAGGCTTAGGTTTTAGTGATGGGTCTGTGCACTGCTCCAGGCTAAGGAGGCTCAGGGGTGGAGAGCAGCCTCTGCTGCCCTCACCGGGGTCCAGCTGGAGGTCTCCTTGCTGTGGGGCTTTGCTGTGGGACGCAGTCTCTGAATATGTATATTGGTGGCAAATCAGATGAAAAACATGGATGTCTTCTTAACCCTCTCAGCCTCTAAGTTACCTCCGATCCCCAACCCCAGTCCTGCCCTCAACTAGAGCAGGTAGATTCTGGATTAGCTATCTAGGGGACAAAGCAGTTTATAACTAGTCTTCTTCCAGGCTCTGGGCTTTCCAAAGATCTTCCTTGTGCATCAGCAATGCAGATTCTTGTCAAATATTGAGTAGGATGGTGGCAACATCCCCATTTTAAAGAAGAGAAAACTGAGGCCCAGAGATGTCTGGTCATTTCGGTAAATTCACAGACTCAGGACTTCTGACTTTTGGGTCAGTGCTATTCAGCTAGTTACTTTAGGGGACACATATAAGGGTCAAGTTGGATCAAAATTAGCTAGGTTTTTTTTGGTTTGTTTTTTTCTTTGTTTTCTATGTACTGTATTCCAGGAAGTATGTAAAGAGCTTTTGTGAATGATCTCATTTAATTCTTCTATTAACTCTTTCAGGTATTATTATCCCCATTTTATAGATAAGGAGACAGAGGGACTGAGAGGTTAAATAACTTGTCCAGCATCACACAGCTAATACATGGCAGAAGCAGGATTCAAACCCAGCACTGGCTGATAGAAAAACTACGCTCTTAACTGAGTTTTCTGGCAGCTTCCAAATAAATATCTAGATAGCTCTCTGGTGTCAGGCAGACTGCAGCGTGCAGTCTAGGTTGATGATGCAAGCCCACCGGTGTCCCTGACTGCCGTTCAGGTGTTAGGGGCTGGGAGGACGGCTGGGGGTGGCCTCTGATATAGGTGGGCATGGCTGGGATGGTTAAAGGGGTGCTGGAGGCTTCCAGGAGCACTCTTGGCCGAGAGTAGATGACCTGGGCCTGGGAGGGATTGGCCAGTGTTTCTGGGGCCCTGACACCCCCCTGCCAGGTTCTGGAATCCCTTCCTGTTGTCATGACCACAGTCTTCTTCGCAGGCCTGTGCTCAGGCCCTTGGTCTGGACCACCCGATTCAGAGCTCCTGAGCTGGTTTAGGGCCTGCACTTTCTAGATCTGACTCAGAGAGCAGCGGCCCCTGCAGGGTGGGCAGCTGCCTCTGTGGCAGTCTCAGAGCTGCTGCTCAGTGAGAAGGCAGCCCCAGCACGTAGCAGTGGCGGGTCTTGGGTATGTTCTGCAGCTTCTCGGAGCTGTGGTTTCTTCATCCTGAAAGTGGGAATATTCACATTTCTCTCCCGAGTCATCGTGAGGAGTTAGTGAGGTAATATATGAAGGCAACTAGGACACAGCAGATATTCCCCCACCTCTTAGCTCAGAGATCACATGATGATGATGAGTGATGATGATGATGGTGGCGGCGGCAGCAGCAAGGATGACAAAGCGTGGGCTGTGTGCCCAGCAGGTCCCAAACCGTGCTAGATAGACTGTCATTTCGTGCTCAGAAAAACAGAGGACGGGACAAAACTGCCTGGACACAGTGTGGGCTGGGGTCATCCTTACAGTTTGTACCTGGGCTCTGGCTCCTGCACACTGACTTTGAACAAGCAGCTTAGCCTCTCTGAGCGGATCCGCTCAGAAAGTTTACCAGCAGCACGAGCACTGGGCCTTCACTCCCAGGAGATGCCCTAGGCCTTCCCAGGGCATCGGGATGTCAGTAGCTCCTCATGGGTGACTGACCCCCGTGGTAAAGTCGTACATCCTGGCAGGGTGGCAGAGGCTGCTCTTGAGGGTGTGCTGGCCTGGCTGGAACACAGAGGAATCTGTGCAGCCACTGCCCACTTTGTTCTCAGGAGTCAGTCACCCTGCAACCATTCTCTTTGAACTCAGCTGTCTCATTCCAGCTGCCCATCTGGCCATCAGTCTAGCCCTTTCTTCTCCAAGACTGCTTCCTGTCTGTGAGAAGCTGCCCAGCCTCTGAGGCCAGACCCCCCTGCCTGTTACACCTGGCACCTGGGTAAATATGGCCTGCCTGCTGGCCACTTCCCCAGGGCAGGACCTGGCTCTGGGCTGGGCAGCCTGGAGGGAGATGTGTGTCCTGGGCCTCCTGGGCCCCTGGTGACTTGTGCCGAGTGCTGAGGGTCCAAAGGTGATTCAGACCCTCTCTCCCGTGGGATTGGGGTGGGAGATACAATAGAGTGAGGGTAGGATATCTCAGATAAACCTCCATTCAAATCCTGGTCCTGCTACTCACCAGTGTATGAAGACAGACACTTATATTCTCCTAGCCTCAGTTTCCCCATATGTGAACTGGGTTAACAATATTACCCATATCAGAGGATGGATGGGAGCATAAAATGCACTTAGCACACAGCCTAGCACATAATAAATACTCAGTATTTATCACCCATCAGCCATCATTGCTTTTCTGCATGGAGAGGCTCCTGGTTTACAAGGCGATGGACAAACACAGACAAACTCAGGGTGGCTAGACCAGTGCTCTAAGGGAAGCAAGTGCTGGATGCAGTGGGAGCACTGGAGAAGGGGCCCCTAGAGCCACGTGGACATCCAGAAAGTACCGCCCAGAATGAGACTTAAAGGAGGAAGAGCTCCCAGGAGGATGAAGATGTAAGGGGCTCAGTCCCTCCCTCAAGCTGCTGATGTGTGGCTGTCTCTCATCTCCCCAGAGATGTCAGGCAGGGACACTATGACAAGTGTCCTCAAAGAGCTGAGGGGACACCGTGGGGCAGTGATGGGCAAGGGCAGCAGCCCGTTTTGGCTTCAATGATCAGGAAAAGCTTCATGGGGGAAAGAAAATGTGTGATGGATTCAACAGCAGCTACTGTTTGAACATGTAGACAGAGGAACGCACAAAGAGAATATGGTGAATGTGGGAGGTGTGGGTGCGCATGTACAGTGAGTACGCTCTGGGCTGGGGTCCCCCTGGTGAAGTGTGAGGGGGACAGAGCTGGGGAGGGGGCAGTTCCCCCCGGAGCAGTGGGTGGGAGACTGGCCAGGGTGGCTCCCTTTATTCATGTCCTGTTGGGCACGACCCTTGTGTTTGGAGACTCTGAGCCCACGGTCCAGGTGCTACTGAAGAGGGGTGGTCCTTGGCGGCGGGAAGGGGGGCCTGACCGCATCTGATTGGCCAGCTCTGCAGCCCAAAGAGGACGCCCTGTGGGGCTTGGCTTCTGCTGACCTCTCTTTCTGGCCTCGTGTTGCATCTCCACTGCTCACTTTCTGGCCCTTTTTCTGCCCCATCACCAGGCCTCTGCTTTCCCTCGGTGGTTCCTTACCCACATTTTCCCTCCTCAGTGCTCAGCCTCTCTCTGCACCCAGTTGCTCAGACCCCCATCCCAGGAGTTGTCCTTGATTCTGCTCTTCCTCTACCCCTCCACTGTCAGTAAGTCCTCTTCGTCCAAAAGCTTCCCAAGTCTGACCTCCTCTTTCCGTCTCCTCTGCTGACACACTAGTCCAAGCTGTCCTCACCTGCTGCCTCAAAAACTGCAGTGATCTCCGATCTGATCCACCAGCCACCACTCTTATCCCCTAATGTCTCTTCTCCCCACTGCAAACCAGAGCGTTCGTGACATCCCTCTCTCTCCACTCAGAGTAAAATCCAAGCTCCCTGCCAGGCCTGCAAGGTCCTGCATGATCTTCCCTGCCTGGCCCACCTCCCTGATCTCAGTTCCTACCCCTCTCTCCTGCTTGCTGCCTTTCAGCCACTTTGGCCTCTTTGTTGTTTCTCATATACCCCCAAGCACAGTCCTGTCTCAGGACCTTTGCACTTGCTGTTCCCTCTGCGTGGAGCACTTCCCTGGGATACCCTCATGGTTCACTGCTTCCCTACACTCAGGTCCCTGCTCCCATGTCACCTCTTCAGAGATGCCTCCCATGACCCCCTTAGCTAAAGCAGCCTCCCCATCCCTGTCTTTCCTAACATCCTGTTTTTTTGTCTGGTAGCTCTTATCAGTCTGAAATGATCTCAAGTATTTGTCCATGTGTGTATTGTCTGTTTCCCTGCTAGCCAGTGAGGTCATGGGGACAGGGGACCAGGCCTGCCTTGTTGATTTCTGGACTGCAGGGCCTGGCATGGAGCAGGCTTCATGGAGCAGTAAATATGGGTTGAGTGATGGATGGTGCTTGAGGCCTGGGTGCCTGGGGCTGAGCTCGAGGAAAGAGGGTAGGGCCTGGGCAGTTGGGATTTGGGCTGGGACATCCTTTTCTTTTCGGCCCCATGCTGCTGGGACTTGGACCTTCCAGCCTCCCAGGCGGCAGGGACTGGGGAAAAAGAATATAGATTATATATGGGTTCCTTTTTTTGTTTTTTAATTTTTTATTATAGAAATTTGCAAACATCTGCAAAAGTAGAGAGAACAGGATAATCCATACCTGTGAAGATGACACTTGCTTTGCTGAAAGTTGGTAAAATGCCATTTCACTGGATAGTGTTTTCAGTTAGGTTGCGTGACTGTCCTGCCAAGGTGATTTTATTATTACAAAATGTACAAAACTCCATTTTGAGAAGAAAATAGCACACAGCAGATTTTGCTCCGCATACTGAAAATCTTTGTAAATTGAGATCTCAACCAACAACTCTTTGCGGTGACAGTAAAATAAAAATCCCTGTCACCTCCTCGGGTGCCCCAGCTCCCAGATGCACACCGGCTGCTGGCACTGCCCTTGCCCTGCTGCCCACTCAGCCTGCCCAGCCTGAGAACTCGCCTGCCTCTGGGGAAAGAGCTAGCACCAGAGTCTGGACTCCCCAGCTTCGGGCTCATAGGCCAGTTCCTCCAGCCCCACCCAACTTCAAGACCAGCTCTCTGGCCAGGTTTCCCACTAAATTTTGTTGGAAGCTATGGGAAGACCCCAGCTAGAGGCCAAATCTTAATCCATAAGTCTTCATTTGCAAACGTTAGTGAGCAGGAGAATTGCCAGCAAGCTCAATATGAATCCAGAGTCCTGGGCCCCACCTCAGAGTTTCTGTGTCAGTATATAAGGGGCAAGGCCCTGGAATCTGCGTTTTAATAAACCAGCCCCAGTGCTTTTGAAGCAGGGAGCCCTGGACCATATTTCAGAGGCACTACTCTGCTGAGAGGTTCACTGTGGTGGTTAAAAGGCACCGTTATTTGTTGGAAGTCCTGAGTTTGAATCTTGGCTTACTATGTACTTAGCCTTTTTTGGACTTAAGTTTTCTCCCTTTTAAATGGAGATAAAAATAATATCTACATCATATGGTTCCTAAGGGTTATGTAAGATAATACTTAAGAGCTCAGCATGATGCCAGGAACATTGTAAGTTCTTAGTTCATGTTGGCTGCTATTATTATTACTATTAGTTCCCACCATTCCTCAGTGCACATCTGCTTGCTTCCCCAACACACATCTTTCCCAAGAACACCATCAGCTGGATCTCTGGGTTTTAAAAAAAAGCCCCGATTTGCAGCATTTACCAGTTCCTGTGGTGTAAATACTCCCACCATGGCCAACTTAAAGTTCCTAATGTGATGACATTGACCATGGAGTTGGGAGGCGGTGTGCACAGCTGGCTGGTATGTGCCGGTACGAGCTGGCTCCGGGGCACCACCACTAAGTCTGTCTTCACTGTGAGATCCCGAGTACTTTGTCCTGGCCTCAGCTGGAGCTGGTAAGTGCAAAGGGCTGTGAGAAGAGTCTGATGTAATTGCTACCGTCTGCTGCAAGGGGCAGCTGGTTTTCGCAGTTTTGCTATCTGTGTTTACTCATAGCTAATGCAGGAAATGGTAATTGTAGCCTCAAATTACTGTCACTCGGAGCCCAGAGCAGACATGATATTCAAAGGGCAGAGATGGCTCCAATGCTAATATTTACCATTTGCCATGGACCGCATGAAAGGGTGTGAGGCCTCTGAAGCCGCTGCTGTCTCCTTTGCTGGTTCTGGTTTTGTTTTGTTTTGATCACTGAGAAAAGCAGACTTATGTTGTGAAACAAGTGGGGGTCTTGGAGCCAGACTGTCTGGGATCAAATCCCAGTACTGTCATGTAATAGTTGTGTGACCTTGGGCCAGTTAACCAACCTCTCAGATGCTCGGTTTGCTCCTCTGTAAAGTGGGCGTATTCATGAATACATTGCAGACTGTCGTGAGAATTAGCTGTGACGTGTGTCATGTGCCTAGGATAGGGCCTGGCAAAAAAGAGCATCTACGAATAGGAGCTAAGTTATGGCTATTCCTGGGAGGAAGGTGCTGCCCACATGGCCTTTCTGAAGCTGTTCTTTATCCAGGAGTTTAGAAACTAGCTGAGAATCCATCCTTATTTGTACAGGTGACAGGGTAGACAGTTTTCATAATGGCAAATTTCAAACATTTTATTTCTTCCTCAAAGTGATCTTTTCTACACAAAGTTCTTTCCTATTAACCCATCATGTGAAAGAAGCTGGGTGGAATTTTTTTTTTGTTTTTTTTTTGTTTGTTTGTTTTTTGCCAAATTTGGAAGCTATCTTTGGGATGCTTATATAAAATATAAAATAAATGGTTACATGCCACTTAGAGGCCTGGCCGTAAAATATGAAAGGCTCAGTGATGGTGGAGCCACACAGTGGAAGGAGCCTGGATGCCTGAGTTTCCTCTTGAGGAGAACAATGCAGGAAAGCAGGCCAACCAGAAATATCCACTGTGGATTTTCTGCGAGTGAGAAATAGGCCTTTTCTGTGTTAAGCCATTGAGAGTTGAGCTATTCTCTTATAGCAACTAGCATTAGCCGACACTGACTAATAGCAATCGTGTAAGTAAAACACACTCTGAGAAGCCTAGGAACCACTCAAAGAGACGGTCAGTGATAGTCCAAGCAGCTAAACTGACATCCAAGAAGAGCTGCCACATTACTCCATTGTCTTAGATGTACAGCAGCAGTAAAAAGATCTGGACAGAGGAAATAACTAGTGGATTCAAATAGGAACCCTAACATGAAAGTCACAGGGTTGAATCCAGTTACAGTTTGTCCCAAGTCACACCAGGTGTGTCAGCTAGTTTAGAATAAAACACAAAGGTCATTTCATCGTCCTGAGTTCTCTCCTGCTGTTCAGTCTGAGGGGAACTAAGGTTGGCAGACATGAGGCTTGCATGGAGTTGATGGTATCCAGCTCTGTGTGGATTATACGTGTCCCCAGCCCGTGGGAGAATTGCAACCCTCTCCAGTGTTGGCCTGGCAGGTTCCTTTGGCCTCCTATGTGGGCGTGAACTAACCATGCAGGTGGGTTCTCAGGAATGCCTTCGAAGGACCTGCTATTTTCATGATCTGGGGGGAGGGGAGGAAAGCTTCAGTGCTAAAGGCCTCTAGGAAGAGTGTCCCTGAGAAGTAGAGTCCCCAGCATCTTCTTTCTCTCACCAATCCTCTTTGTTCACTTCAACGCTCTCCCTCCCTATAGGCCCAGGAACGTATAGGACCTGCACAGACAAAAAACAGAGGCCTACTTTCAAATTGCTACTGACCCCACAAAACTCTTCCCAGCATGTTAAAAATCTGTCTATCCTTTCGTGCCCTCTCCTCATTGCCTGGACCATATTCTTCAGTTACCAAGAGTTGGTACCTCAAGATTGCAGTTGTCTCCTGGACCCTCCTTCTGTGCAGTTTATTCAGTGCCAAGCCCTGGTGGTTCTCCCTTTGCAGATTCCTCCTGGATCCTTCTTCCTAACTTCCACTCCTGCTGCCTCCGTGGGCCTTGAGCTTTCTCACCTGGGCTGTTGCAACCACCTCCTTACTGACCCCCCTGCTTCCAGCATCCCTCTCCCACCTCTTCCCACCCAGGCACCCTGCAGGCTGTAATCTTCATTGTACCCCCAAAGCACAATGCTCCCAGCTCCTCGCAAGTCTGCTTGAAAACTTTCCACGTCTTTCTTGGCCGTGACCCTGAATTGTTGATGCTTTTCTGATGGAATCAGAGCATCCTTTGTCCAAAGTTTTCTCATTATTTTCTTTCCATGGGATTGTAGAAAACATCTCCCGTCAGGCACACCCTACTGTTTTTGTGAAAATTATAGGCTGCAAATAACTGCTTAAGTCAACTGCCAGACGAGGTACTCTCTTCAGAGGGAAAATTCCAGCTGTTGAACAAGTTTATGGGCTTTATTTTTAGAGCAAAGAGTTCATCAAGTGAAGAAGAGAAATTTCCAGGTGCCCCAGCTCCATTCTTATTGTAAAGCACATGTGTTTGAGTGGGCTACTTCTTTCAAGGGCAAATTTATGACCCCAGTACATATCCACCCCCTCTTTGGGCCCCTTCTGCAGCCTTACAGTAGACACTTTGGAGAACACACAGAGAGAAACAAAGACAAGAGAGGAGAGAGGGCCTGAAGAAGGGGCCACACCCCACCCCACTCCTCCTGAGATCTGATGAGTTCCCTGCCTCAGGCTCTGAGTTGATGCTTTGTCCTAGGATAATGTCTGGCTTAAGCCAGTTTGTTCCCTGAATCTGAACAGTCTCACGTGAGACCCATCGAAGACCAGCTTCCTCCCCTTGCACACTTGTAGGGAGAAGAGGGTGCCCAGAAGAAGCTGCCCAAGATCTGTGCTCAATCCAGGCCAGCCTCTTGCCCCTGGGACAGCCTGCCTTTCCACAAAGCATCTGGGACACAGCTGAGGAGCCCATGAAGTATGTGCACCTGTCCCCTCCTCCAGACCTCATCTCCCTCAAATGCCCCTGTGCCTCACTCTGTCCTGTAGATGGTTAGACCATCCTCAGTAGCCACCGCTGAGGGAGGCCCCATATTCTAGAACTTGCCCATTGTCAGGCAACCCCCTCAAAATTTATCGATCCTGTGTTCTTCTCCCCCAAATCCTGCAGTCAGCTGATTGAATAAACTAAGTAACATTTTGGATTTAATGAACAGTAATCGCTCAGCATTAACCTAATACCTTGTTATTCAAAATGTGGCCACACACTTTATCTCTGATAAAGGAGGCAAGAATATACAATGGAGAAAAGACAGCCTCTTCAATAAGTGGTGCTGGGAAAACTGGACAGCTACATATAAAAGAATGAAATTAGAACACTTCCTAACACCATACACAGAAATAAACTCAAAATGGATTAAAGACCTAAATGTAAGGCCAGACACTATAAAACTCTTAGAGGAAAACATAGGCCGAACACTCTATGACATAAACCACAGCAAGATCCTTTGTGATCAACCTCCTAGAGAAATGGAAATAAAAACAAAAATAAACAAATGGGACCTAATGAAACTTCAAAGCTTTTGCACGCAAAGGAAACCATAAAAAAGATGAAAAGACAACCCTCAGAATGGGAGAAAATATTTGCAAATGAAGCAACTGACAAAGGATTAATCTCCAAAATATACAAGCAACTCATGCAGCTCAATATCAAAAAAACAAACAACCCAATCCAAAAATGGGCAGAAGACCTAAATAGACATTTCTCCAAAGAACGTGTACAGATTGCCAACAAACACATGAAAAGATGCTCATCACTAATCATTAGAAAAATGCAAATCAAAACTACAATGAGGTATCACCTCACACTGGTCAGAATGGTCATCATCAAAAAATCTACAAACAATAAATGCTGGAGAGGGTGTGGAGAAAAGGGAACCCTCTTGCACTGTTGGTGGGAATGTAAATTGATACAGCCACTATGGAGAACTATGGAGGTTCCTTAAAAAACTAAAAATAGAACTGCCATATGACCCAGCAATCCCGCTACTGGGCATATACCCTGAGAAAACCATAATTCAAAAAGAGTCATGTACCACAGTGTTCATTGCAGCACTATTTACAATAGCCAGGACATGGAAGCAACCTAAGTGTCCATTGACAGATGAATGGATACAGAAGATGTGGCACATATATACAATGGAATATTACTCAGCCATTAAAAGAAACGAAATTGAGTTATTTGTAGTGAGGTGGATAGACCTAGAGTCTGTCGTACAGAGTGAAGTAAGTCAGAAAGAGAAAAAGAAATACCATATGCTATCACATATATATGGAATCTAAAAAAAAAAAATGGTTCTGATGAACCTAGGGGCAGGACAGGAATAAACACACAGATGTAGAGAATGGACTTGAGGATACCGGGAGGGAGAAGGGTAAGCTGGGATGAAGTGAGAGTGGCATGGACATATATACACTATCAAATGTAAAACAGAGAGCTAGCGGGAAGCAGCCGCATAGCACAGGGAGATCAGCTCGGTGCTTTGTGACCACCTAGAGGGGTGGGATAGGGAGGGTGGGAGGGAGGGAGACGCAAGCGGGAAGAAATATGGGGATATATGTATGCATATAGCTGATTCACTTTGTTATACAGCAGAAACTAACACAACATTGTAAAGCAATTATACTCCAATAAAGATGTTTAAAAAATAAAAATAAAAAGAATGATGTGTAAACTCAAAACAACAACAACAAATGTGGCCACAGACCAGCAGCAGCAGCAGCACTTGAGAACTTGTTAGAAATACAGAATCTCAGGCTCACTCCAGACCTTCTGAATCAGACTCTCCAGTTTAGCAAGATCCCCAGGTGATTCTAATGCACGTTAAAGTCTGAGAAGCAGTGAGATTTAAGCGACATTTTGTCCCTTTCAGCAGATTACTTTTTTTTTTTAATTGCGGAACGCGGGCCTCTCACTGTGGTGGCCTCTCCCGTTGCGGAGCACAGGCTCCGGATGCGCAGGCTCAGCGGCCATGGCTCACAGGCCCAGCCGCTCCGCGGCATGTGGGATCCCCCTGGACCAGGGCACGAACCTGTGTCCCCTGCATCGGCAGGCGGACTCTCAACCACTGCGCCACTAGGGAAGCCCAGCAGATTACTTTTAATGTGAGACATTTCATGTTAATGATGCTGATGGTTTGGCATTTTCACACTTTTACTAAGCTTTTTCACAAATATGAGCTTCTGTGGTTATCAGAGCAGCTAGATTATGAGTTCCTGGAGGTGCCAGGACCCGAGGGATTTCTCCTGGCAGCCCCCCTCAGGCCTGGCATATGACCCCAGTTTAATAAGTAGCTGAACAAGTGAATAAGTTTAGGGGCCCCTGAGGGAGTGAACAGCAGACATTATTTCCATTTTGCACATGAGGAAACTAAGGCTCAAATAGGTTGAGACTTGCTCTAGTTTAGTTCATAAGTGTCAGAACTGAAATTCCATCACTAGCTTCTAACTTCCCATCTCCAAGTGATGGAGGCTCTTTGATGCTCTGTTTCAGGGAGATTTGTGTGGTCCCAACTCCCCCACCCCACCTCTCCTCCTCATAGCTGTGGTGTCTGCGTGGAACACCCTCCTTGCTCTGGGGCTGGGTGAGCAGAGAACCCCGTGGCACTCCGCACAGCCCACCTGAGCCTCCATTCTGGCAAGCTGTCACAGGCCTGTGTCCACAGGGTGCTCCCCTCTTCACCCAGGTGGCCAGCTGTAGGAAACCATGCCAGAAGCACTTCCAGGAAAAGGGACTCTGGCTGTTCACCTCCCTTGCCCCTCCTGGCAGGAGTGCGGGCGAGGCTTATTGAGAATGATTTCTGGATTGTGAAGCTGTTAAGTTGGAATCATCTACCCTGGGACGCCCCCTTCCCTCTGAGGGCGCTGGGCTCTGGCCATGCACATGGAGCAGGTTAGATGTGGCCCGGTACAGAGAGGCACATATTCACTTGCTTGTAGGACCTCTGGGTGAGACCCTCAGGCAGAGTAAGTAATCAGGCAGAAGTGGGGAAATCCCAGACCACAGGAATGCACCGAGCCTCCCACGGGGAATTACTGCAAAAGATAGAAGCAGATGAGGGCT
Organism: Mesoplodon bidens; assembly: GCF_964165515.1. Taxonomy (NCBI): domain Eukaryota; kingdom Metazoa; phylum Chordata; class Mammalia; order Artiodactyla; family Ziphiidae; genus Mesoplodon; species Mesoplodon bidens. Next base: position 115,476,990 of record NC_138160.1, read on the forward strand.
TTGCGGTTCCACTGAGTCCTCCAGCCCCAGTCCTGGGCCTCACAAATGGGGCGCACAGACAAGGAAGGAGCCAGGAGGGTAGAGGTCAACCTTCATCCCTTCCCACAGCAGCAGCCCATCACCTCATGCCTTCCTGCAATCAATTCAGCTTGTTCACAGGTGGAAGCCTGCCTCGATCTCTGGCTTGCAATGCAGACCAACCCCAGTGGGGTTGGGTATGGTCACCCCCTACACAGTGTGGCTTAGGTGCCCTGGCCACCCAAAGCACCAAGGAAAGGTAAAATCACTAGTGGGAGTTGGCACTCTTTGAGCACTTCCTACACCTGGCACCTTCTAAACACTTTACCTGCATCAAGTCATCTGATCCCCACCCCAGACCAAAGAGATAGGAAGGCCCTGTGATTATCCCCATTTTACAGATGAAGCAAAAGAAGCCCAAAACAGCCACGTGATTGCTCAAGCTCACACACTTGTGAGTGGAAGACCCCTTTTAACCACATCTCGGGGTTAGTGAGTTAGGGGACGACAGCATGGCTTGGAGGTAGGAGGGGTCCCTGTGGCCCTGTATGGTGCAGTTAGAGTCTCTGTGCCAAGGTGACGTGCAGACCACACTCTGCCCAGTGCTCTGGGCTCAGGCCTGGAGTGGGGGGCGATGACACTGGAGAGATGATGCCGAGGGGCAGGCCAAGGAGTCTGAGCTTTCCCCACAGACGAAGGGAATCCCTGAAGGAGAGTAGGAATCTGACCCGTGGTTCAGGAAGGACCCACGGTTCAATCTTGGGGGCCCGACTGGAGAGGCAAAAGACAGGACTCCTAGAAGCTCAGAGGAGGCTCTTTTGGCAGGGCAGACAGGAGGAGGTGAGGGCTGAACTGGGGCAGAGACAGTGGGGCTGCGCAGGCCACATCTGAAAGAAATAGCAGAGGTGCAGTCAATAGAATGGGACCACTGATCCAACGTCTGCAGTGGTTCCTCTTCTGGGCTGGGGTTTCAGCCCAGAATGGGCACTTCGCTGTCTGTCTTGTCTCTCTGTGGACGTGGGAGTTACTACAGCAGGGAGGAAGTGGGCCAGGGCTGTGTTCAGTTTCCTGGAGTTGGCCCAGGGCCCCCCACCACAGCAGGGTGGCACCACTCTTCCCCGAAAGCCTAATGCGATGGTGAGCGACTTGGGATGGCTCCCCTCGGCTTCAGTGGCTTTTCCAACCCCACCTTCCCACTCCTCCCACCCTCCCCCGCATGGCCTGAGCCATCGTCCCTTCACAGGCTGATGTAGACACTGTAGTGTAGCTGCTGGCTGGGCTGCTGCCCAGGAGGGGGTCAGGAGGCTGTGACTGGCGGAGGTGACTTCACCTCTCAGGACTGTCTCTAAAGCCCCAGGGAGTGGATGAAAGGTTTGGATACGGGAGAGATGGCATAAAAATGCACGTGTAGAAAAAAACAAATTTCTTAAATTACTAATCCATCCGTTCTGTGCTAATGCCTCCTGAAAGAAAACTTTCAACTTGGATAACACAACCTTTTCTCTCTTGGAACCATTCATACCTGTAATTAGGAAGCTGTGCCTCATTAAAGCCATGGCCCTGGATTACAAAGCTGGAAGGCCTGGCTTGAACAGGGTGTAGCTTTCTGGGGCTAAAATCAGGTTCTCGTGCCCTTGCCCTTGTGCAGTCCTGTTTCCCTGGGCTGCATGGCTCCCTCTTTATATTTCCTGGCTTTTACTTGGGTCTAGTAGATGCCTGTCTTGATTTATTCTTTAATTCCTACCACTATTAACTGTGCCAGTTACCCAGAAACAGTTCCAAGAGTCTGTTTTCCAAGGCTTTGTGGTAGATGTAGCTTGGACCCCTTGTCACCTGGTGGTGTGTTTCCACCTTGAAACACGACTCTCACTGTTGAGAAGACATTTTGACAGAACCGTCTTCCTTTCCTCAAGACAGGCTCTTTCCTACAGGGAAAAGTGACTTTCAGTCTTACCTAGCTCCCAGATCCTGGACATCCATCAGATCCTCGTCAGGGAGAGAAGCAGGACTGAGCGCAATCACTGAAAAAACTCGGGGAGAGCAGCTCAACTCCACAACCCCCTACCACGCACATGGTTGGTGTACTGACTTAGACAGCTGGGGTTTCTTTTGGTTTTTTTAATCTTTTTTTTTAACATCTTTATTGGAGTATAATTGCTTTACACTGATGTGTTTCTGCTGTATAACAAAGTGAATCAGCTATACATATACCCCCATATCCCCTCCCTCTTGGGTCTCCCTCCCACCCTCCCTATCCCACCCCTCTAGGTGGTCACAAACCACCGAGCTGATCTCCCTGTGCTATGCGGCTGCTTCCTACTAGCTATCTATTTTACGTTTGGTAGTGTGTATATGTCCTTGCCACTCTCTCACTTTGTCCCAGCTTACCCTTCCCCCTCCCCGTGTCCTCAAGTCCATTCTCTACATCTGTATCTTTATTCCTGTCCTGCCCCTAGGTTCTTCAGAACCTTTTTTTTTTTTTTGATTCCATATATGTGTATTGACAGCTGGGGTTTTAATGAGCACCTTTATATGGGTCCGCGGGTAGGTGGTGGTCTAGGTTTCAAGAAGAAGAAGGTGAGCTTACTGCTGACCTAAGCACCTCCAGAATCTCCTGTACAGCCACAGAGGGTAGATAACACTTCCCACAGGGACCGTTGTCTGATCTCACTGGTTATCATTTCTTTACACCTTAATGTGAATGAGTGTGCTACTTCCTGAGGAGTAGTGTGTAAACCTCTCTCATGGTAGACAGTTGGCTTTGTTTCCTCTTCAAGAGGTTTCAGGCATCTGTAAGAGGAATCTTGTCCAACAAAGAGTCTTTCCTGATATTGTGATAGAAAGGCAGTCCCTGATTTTATCTATGTAAAAGGTTAATAAGGGACATAGACCCATGGGTCTGAAACCTTAAATTACAAATATGGGATTTGGGTTGTGGAAAGCTCTGGATTAGGAAGAATGGCCTTTGAGACCATTTACCCCAAGCTCCTGCCAGCATGACAGTCCCCTAGTAGCAGTGTTTCTCAGCCTATTTAGACATTCCCCCCTAATTGCCGCCTCCTGTGAAATTTGAGTATCACAGATACATCATATATCTATTTGTGTACTATGGCCCTTTGAAGGGCCACAGCCATTATAATAGCTAAGACTTTTTGTCCCCCAAGCACTGATTTTGTCCTGTTGGTGTGTATCCCTCTCACTGAGAAAGCTTGCTCTCTAGCCTATCCGTGAGCAGTAGCTATGCAGCTTCTGCTTGGATGTCACAAGTATCAGGGAGCTCACTACCTGCCTCCTTCTCAGGGTAGCCTTGGAATACTGCTCAGCAAGAAAGAACTATTGATACACACAACTTGAATGTCTCTCCAGAGAATTATACCATGTGAAAAAAGCCAGTCCCAAAAGATTACATACTGTATGATACCATTTATATTATGTTTTTGAAATGATAAAATGTTAAAAATGGAAACCAGGTTAGTAGTTGCCAAGAATGAGGTGTGGTTATAAAAGGGCAATGAAAGGGATTCTGTGGCTCTGGGGCTGTCCTGTATCTTGACTGTAGGGGTAGATACAGTAACCTACACATGTGATAAAACTGCATTGAGTTGAAGACACACACACACACACACACAGGTACGAGTCAAAATAGAGAAATCTGATGGATTGTATGATTGTTGGTATCCTGGCTGTGATATTGTGCTATAGTTTTACAAGATGTTAGCGTTGAGGGAAACAGGATGAAGGGCACAGAGAATCTCTCTGTATTTCTTAAAGTTGCATCTGTATCTACAATTATCTCAAAATACAACGTTTAATTTTAAAAATAGCTAACTTTGAAAATAGAAATTAAACAAATTAAAGAGGCTATGTTTTCATTTTACAAATCTAGGATTTGTTTTTCCCTTTGGAATTTTCTTAGGGCCCACATGGATTGTCAGAGTCAGTCAGATTGACTTAAAAGACATGCAGATGAGCCCACTTGTGTACCAGAGGCAGCAAAAGTGTGCATCCCAGTGTCCTAGAGGTGGGGGGGGGGTGTTTGCTGGGTGGGTCAGCGGAACTGTTCAGACACGCAGGAGAAGCAGGAAGAATGGAAACCTGACTTCCCTCCCTCCCCATGGAGCCCCAAGGGGAGGGACGGACGGGGAGAGGTAATGGGGGGCAGGAGAGGATGCTCCCATATTCCCCCTGGGAAATCACCTTCAAAGGAAGAGCAGGGGCAGGAAGGGAAGGCACTCAAGCTGCTACATGAAGAAGGAGCCAGGCAGAGCTGAGAGCCCACAGAACCTTCAGTCAGGGAAGTGCCTAGACCTGCTCAGGAATGTGGGAGGGGGTTCGGGCAGCCCAGAGCTAGTCTCTGTGGATTGCACCTGCCCTGCCCCTGCCCCTTCTCACATGGCAGGGACATGCACCACTTCTGCACCAACCTGGAGCTCAGGGGTGCAGGGGCTCTGCCTAGCCCAGAGCAGAGCTTGGCTGCAGCCCATCCAGAAAGGGTTTTTTTTGAAGCAGATACTGAAGGGGCTCATAGATCAGTTGGATCAACAGTCCCCTGCCAAAGTCATTTGTTTTGAAAATTCTATGTAATCCATTTCATTCTTATAGCTGGCTGAGGTTGCAAATGCAGTGGCCCAAAGTCACTGCAGCCCATGCTCATTTTAGCAGCTGAGCTCCTTGATATGAGGTGGGGCCTTTCCCCAGGAAGACCCCCCCAGGTTGATCCAGGTGACTCAGACCCATCCCTCTGGCCTTACAGACAAGCCCCGTTTCTTGGGTCCAGGGCCAGCTGAAGCGGACTGCTGCCTGGACCCACAGAAGGGATTTGCATCGCCTACGTGCCCTTCTGTTGCCAGGACACAGCCGAGGCGCTTTCAAGCACCTGAAAGCCTTGGTCGATGTGGAATCACTGCCTAGGCCCTCTGTGAAAGGAAGATGTGGATTTGGTGATGGGGACCAGGCCCTGTGCTGAACTCTTCACAGACACACAGACACAAACACACACACACCCAGAGCCTCCCCATTGCCCGACTCTGACTTTGTCCTCCGTTCTCCTCCAGACAAGGCTTACAGAGATGAAGGAACTTACCCAGGGTCCCAGCACTGGCCGTGCTCACCCTGAAACTCAGGTGTGTCCAACTTCAGAGCGGAGCTCTACACAACACGGCCATCTGCTTTCTAGTCACAGGTCCCATTCTGCAGGGCCTCTTCTCACCCCTCTCTGTACCCGATGAGGCAAGGCAGGTGGGGATTATGATCCCCTCAATAGAGAGAAGCCCAGATCTCAGAGAGGGCAACGTGTCCAGAGACCCCCAGACTTGGCAGCAGAACTGCTCTCTGCTGCTGACTTCAGTGTCCTTCCACCTAAACCACAAGACCCCTCCTGTGACCTGAGAGACTTGTGTGACTGAGGACACATCTACAGAGGAGGAAGCTGGCTCTCATGGGAATCAATGTCCTTGTGACCCCAGTATTTGCTGTCACTGGTATGCAATAACAGTGGTTTCCTCAGCTGCTTTGATGCCCAGAGAAAGTTCCATAACACCTTTGGTACAGATATCTGTCTGGCCCTGCACAGCCCAGCCCCGGCACTACCCTGGTGGATCCTGGTCTCCTGATTGCCCGCCACAGCCCATTGCACAGAGATGCCAGGGTGGGGCAAGAAGGGAAAAGAGGAAAATCCTAGAAACCACTGGATTTACACCAACAAAAATGGGGAGTGGAGCAGGGGAGTGTAGGGATGGGATAAGACTATTTTCTGGTCTTTTCCTGGGGGGACGGGTGGGTCCTCCAGCCGGAGTTATAGCACACCCAGGTTCTGGCTCCACCTCTGGCACTGACCCATGTTGTCTTCGCATTCTTGGGCATATCAGAGTGCAAGTGCTGCCCTGACGAAGGGGTGCTCTTAGGGGTAGCAGAGAGGGACCTGGCCCGAGGGCTCTGAGCTCCTGTTCCCGTTTCAGCTAGCATTGTTCCACCTCTGCCTGATTATACAAGGGCACCCACCTAAGATTGCTGTTGAGAGGATTCCACACCTGAAGCTGGTTGAAAGCTACCAGCTGGGTGGTCTGAGTGCTGCACAATGGCAGCAGACCTCTGCTCTCCAGAACCAAGTGTAAGAGCCAGGAGAAATAAGAAGTAAGGACAGTTCCTGCAGGAGGAAGAGACTTCTAAAGGGGGAGTGGGTCAGGGAAAGGGAGAGGAGGCGACAAAGAAGAACTGTGTGTCCACAGAGGCTGCTGACAGCCCTGATCACTGACTGGACTGGTGCCAAAGCTCTGGGAAGATTACCTGGACTCAGCCCAAGGAAGACGTGGTCGTGATGCCCTGGACTTCCTCTTCAATTATTATAAGATGTGCTCTGGTGACAACATGTTGCTGAAAACTAGAAATGACCAGCAGAGAGGGCCTGCAGCCCAGGTATGTGGGACTTCTCCCAGCCTGGGCAGAGTGCAGTCTCCATTCTGCAGGCTCCAGGCGCCATGCTGGAGGGAATGGTACAGTGTGGTTTCGCCTTTGTTGTGAACAATTTCAGAAGGCCCAGAGCAGAGCAAAAGCTGAAAATCAATTCTCTTCTCTTCTGAATCTCTGTGTAAGCATGCTAATTGAGCGAGCAGGGATCAGGAGTCTGTTTTTCTCTTTTAAATTTCTAACATTTCTCATTCATGTTTGCTCGACTTGAAGACAGCACTGTGTCAGGCCTGACACAGTGCTGTCTGGGTCTGTCTGTCTGTTGGTCCACCCGCCTGAAGTTCTATGCTGCCTGTCCCCAAGCTTCTCGCGCTGTTAATAGAAGTTTGTACCTTCTGGGCAGTTTGACCTTGTAAACTGGCTGTCTGAGGGATCCGTCGATTGGTGTGGGAGCACAGAGGGAATTGTTTCCTTCCTCTTTCCAGGCACTTGGCTGCTCCTCCACATTTTTCATTTGGGCAGACAGTCAGGAGCATGGTGTGGATTTGCATCACACTGTCATTTACAAGGACATGTGGCCTTGGACCTCAGACGAGTTACTTGTTTCTTTGGAGACTCAGTTTCCTCACCTGGAGAGATGCATTCCAGTTTATGGACTGCCTGGGAGAGGCCCCAGGAGTGGAGAGCCTGAGCCCCATCACAACTGAGCTGAGGTGTGGCCTGGCCCGGTCCCAAGAAGGCTGGCATTCCAGGGCACCTTCCAAGATCCCCGACTGTCAGGACAATGATGGGAGTCATTGCTGTTGTTCAAACATGAGTGATTATTACAGGTACTGCATCTCTCCACCCTGGCCACCCACAGGGGTCACAAGGCAGGGCCAGACAGGGCCAGAGCACAGGGGCCTGATATCCCTAAGTGACCCCTTTGCTCACTACACAACATCTGCTTCTCTTCTAAGAGGTCTGTATGGCTGGGTATCTAATGGCTGATGAAGTAGCTGGCCCTTGTGGGCCTCTACTTGAGGGTTCAAGGTGTCTTGATTCACAGGCTCCTTGCAGGCATGTGTTTTCATGGTCTGGCTCCCCCCAAACCTTCCCTTTGCCCTTATGTCTCTTTAACTCTCCATTGTGCCAAAAGTCTTGATGACAAAGCCCAACAATGTTTTTTCACTAGCCAGTTGATTGGCTATTCTTTCAGCTACTGTAAATTTGCAAAATTCCCCCTTCAATAGGTCCTTTTGGGCCTGGAGCCATTTTGAATGGTAGCAAGTGGGAGAGGTGGAATATCAGAGAGAGAGAGAGAGAGAATGAATGAGGGGGACAGCTCTAGGGGTGGCACCAGGGGCCCCTAAGCTACACATGCTCCCTTATCCTCTCTCTCTTCCTTTTTTACTTAAAAAATGGGACAAACCACAATGTAACAGCCATAACAAAAATGTTGCTTTAATCACTCCTAATCCCATCAGTCAAGCAAATCAACTGTTTTTAATTTTTGCTTCCAGAGCTGGTCTGTAAGTAAACATTTTTCTAAACAGCTGTAATTGGAACACAGTTTTGCATTCTGTGTTCCCCTTCTCTGCTAAGCCTGGCCTCACATTGCTACAGTCTTCATAAGTATCATTTTTAATGGCGCACTCAATTGTGCCCTCTGGAATTTACTTGCCATCCCCATAAATGGCCATCACATCATTACTTGTAAGAGCTAAAATTATCTGGGAAACAAGTATCTAGGTTATTCTATAATTTCTCAATGTAACTGAATCTTAGAAGTATCTGGCCTTAACATGCTTCTTTGGGAAGGCACATCACTGTTCCAAGCCTGGAGCTGTTCTCCATGCCTCCTGTGTAAATAAATTTTACATTTTTGAAGGAGGCTCCAGCCCAGACCCCTTTGTCTGTCAAGAGCACAACCACAGGTCATTCTTTTCACAGTGACTTTTTTGAGTATGAATTCACCTTGATGGAAGAGAGATCTTCCATCAACATTACCATCATCATCACCATACTAAGAGCTGCCGTTTACTGAGCATTTACCCTGTGCCAGGCACTGTGTTTTACATCATTATTTTGTTTAATCCCATCCCTTGCTACTGCTTTTATCCTCAGTTGCAGATGAGCAAACTGAAGCTCAGGATGCTGAAGTGGCTTGTCCGAAGTCTTAATAGCTCTCAAGTGTCAGAGGCCTTGTCCAGCCCCACACCCCCTGGGAGGCATCCCTCCAGGATGGGTGAGCCTTTGCACTATCTGCCTCCTCACGTGAGGGCCTTTCATCCAGGGCAGAGTTTGTCTAGAGCTCCTAAGGTGGGCTACTGGGCCCAGGGAACCTACTGTCTTAGTCCATTTTGGCTGCTATAACAAAATACCACAGACTTGTGACTTCCAAACAACAGGAATTTATTTCTCACAGTTATGGAGGCTGGGAGGTCCATGATTTATGGCACTGGCAGATTCGGTGTCTAGTGAGGGCCTGCTTTAGTGTAACCTCACACAGCAGAAGGGCAAGGGAACTGTCTCGAGTCCCTTTTGTAAGGGCACTAATCCCATCCTGAGAGCTTCACCCTCATGACTTAATCACGTCCCAAAGGCCGTACCTCCTAACATCACTTTGGGCATTAGGTTTCAACATATGAATTTGGGGGGCACAAACATTCAGTCTATAGCACTTACTACAATGAACCTTTCTCTAGAAGGGAAAGGAGACCTTCTCCCACCCCACAGGAGCCCTGGGCAGGATGGAGTGCCTGGTGAAGATAGAGCCGGGAGGCCATGTTTACTTTACAGAAATCGAGGCCCAGAGACGCCCAGAGCTGGGAAGGGCCTCACCCGAGGTCATGGGGTGGGTCACTGGCACAGCCAGCACCCACAGGAGGTGGGTCTCCTGACTCTGTCCTCCTCACTGGGAAGTGATTTCAACAGACTACACCTCAAACTGAGGGAGAGGCTTTGGAATAGTCTAGCCTCTCAGTTCTCAGAACATGCTGGTGCTGTCACATAGACAGTGCAGGGCAGGAACAGGAGAGAAGGCAGGGACTGGTGGCAAACAACATCGACTCAGATATGTCAGAAACACAACCCTGACTTGACTTGTCAGACTTACTAAAAAAGCTCCAGCCGAAGGGATTGCCAAAAAGGCCGGGCTCCTTGCTCTTCTGAGTCTTCTACAGGCAGCAAAACCCCTTGAGAGGGACCTTTCCTATGACCACAACCTTTCCTGGGCAAAATTAAAGCCACTATAGGAAGAGAGACAGCTTCATTCACTGATTCTTTCAACAGTTATTTATTGAGAGTTTCTGTGCCAGGTAATGGGGATAACGGGGGATAAGACCAACTTCCTGTCCTTATGGAACATCCTCTTTGGTGGGGAGAATAAACTAGTAAACAAGATACTTCCTGAATATAAGTGCTTTGAAGGAGGAGGCAGGTGTGCTGAGGACAGTGGGTGGAGGTGAGGGTAGGAAACCAACTTGCAGGGAGTTGTCGGGGATGGACGGCCCTTCTGGGGAAGAGGTGTGTGTGCTGAGACCCAGCAGAAGCTGCTCAGATCTGGGGGCAGAACACTCAGGCTCTAAGGGGGGAAACAGCTGGGGGAGTTGCCGGAACAGAAAGAAGGGCAACGGGAAGAGCTGTTCTTTTAGGACCAGCATTAGTGCTGTTTAGAGCAAAGAGAGAACCCGCTGGAATTCCTGGCCTGTCTCCCCTTCCTCAGTCACCCACCTGGGCTGTATTCCTCCCTTGCCTCTGTACGTCACTCCAGATTGTCCCCTCATGGGCTCTGTGTGCGCGTTCCAAGGAGCAGTGTGTGGTTGGGCGCTAGTGCAGACAGTAGCCCTTTGAGATGCACCGCTCCCTCCAGATTCTCAGTTCTCAGTCTGATGGCTTGTGTACATCTCTGATGGCTGCCTCCTCATTAGAGGCTGTTAACAGATCAAAACAGCTTTTCTTGGACTTTGTAAAGTAATGTCATGTTATGTTTAGCTTTCGGTTACTAGGTGGAGTGCTAGGGTTTGCAAAAAGCCTGCCTGTGGTTATTTAATTGGAGAAACCTGCTCTTGTTTAAGGACTCAGCTCAACAGCCATTAGTTCAGGGAGAGACAGCCCTGAACAGGCCGTGCCTACTCATTTGCTGGTTCCTGATGGACACTACCTGACTCCCAGATCTCACTGCCCATGGGTAGGGCTGATCCAGGTGTGCCCTGCCCTGAGGCTCTGCTGCTGGGGTCTGGGCCTGGCTCAGCACTGACTGAGGAGAACCCCTGCCATCCCATCTCCTCTTCTCCTGAGGCTACAGACAGGGCAGGGGAAGGGAGTGCCCTGGGGGCTAATAGTGGAACCCCGCCCCCATGGCTCTGACTCTGTGCTGCCACCTCAACAATGAGGCACTTCCAGGTATGAACGATATGCCCCGTCTGTGTCCCCTGTGGGATTCGAGGCCTTTAATGAAGCCCACAGTATACAGCCTCGTGTCTGCCAGTTTTCTGGGTATGGTCTCACCTACTTTTTTTTTTTTTTTGCCCTGTTTCAGATTTTTTTTTTTTTTTTGCGGTAGGCGGGCCTCTCACTGTTGTGGCCTCTCCCCTTGCAGAGCACAGGCTCCGGATGCGCAGGCTCAGCAGCCATGGCTCACGGGCCTAGCCGCTCTGCGGCATGTGGGATCTTCCCAGACCGGGGCACGAACCCGTGTCCCCTGCATCGGCAGGCGGACTCTCAACCACTGCGCCACCAGGGAAGCCCTCAGATTTTTTTTTAATAGATCTTTATTGGAATTTAATTGCTTTATAATACCGTGTTAGTTTCTGTTGCACAACAAAGCGAATCAGCCATATGCATACACATATCCCCATATCCCCTCCCTCTTGAGCCTCCCTCCCATCTTCCCTATCCCACCCCTCTAGGCCATCGCAAAGCACCGAGCCGATCTCCCTGTGCTGTGCTGCTGCTTCCCACCAGCCAACTATTTTACATTCAGTCGTGTATATACGTCGATGCTACTCTCACTTCTCCCCAGCTTCCCCCTCCCACCCCATGTCATCAAGTCCATTCTCTATGTCTACCTCTTTATTCCTGCCCTGCAACTAGGTTCATCAGTACCTTTTTTTTTTTTTTAGATTCCATATATATGCATTAGCATATCGTATTTGTTTTTCTCTTTCTGGCTTACTTCACTGTGTGTGACAGACTCTAGGTCCATCCACCTCACTACACATAACTCAATTTCATTTCTCTTTATGGCTGAGTAATATTGCATTGTATATATGTGCTACATCTTCTTTATCCATTCATCTGTCGATGGACACTTAGGTTACTCCTGTGTCCTGGCTATTGTAAGTAGTGCTGCAATGAACACTGTGGTGCATGACTCTTTTTGAATTATGGTTTTCTCAGGGTATATACCCAGTAGTGGGATTGCTGGGTCATATGGTAGTTCTATTTTACCTCTTTAAGGAACCTCCATACTGTTTTCCATAGTGGTTGTGTCAATTTACATTCCCACCAACAGTGTAGGAGGGTTCCCTTTTCACCACACCCTTTCCAGCATTTATTGTTTCTAGCTTTTTTTTTTTTTTTTTTTTTTTTTGCGGTAGGCGGGCCTCTCACTGTTGTGGCCTCTCCCCTTGCAGAGCACAGGCTCCGGACGCGCAGGCTCAGCAGCCATGGCTCACGGGCCTAGCCGCTCTGCGGCATGTGGGATCTTCCCAGACCGGGGCACGAACCCATGTCCCCTGCATCGGCAGGCGGACTCTCAACCACTGCGCCACCAGGGAAGCCCGTTTCTAGCTTTTTTGATAATGGCCATTCTGACTGGCGTGAGGTGATACCTCATTGCAGTTTTGATGAGCATTTCTCTAATAGTCAGTGATATTGAGCATCTTTTCATGTGCCTCTTGGCCATCTATATGTCTTCCTTGATGAAATGTCTATTTAGGTCTTCCACCCATTTTTTAACTGGATTGTTTGGTTTTTTGATATTGAGCTCCATGAGCTGTTTGTACTTTGGAGGTTAATCCTTTTGTCTGTTGTTTCATTTGCAAATATTTTCTCCCATTCTGAGAGTTGTCTTTTTGTCTTGTTTATGGTTGCCTTTGCTGTGAAAAAGCTTTTAAGTTTAATTAAGTCCCATTTATTTATTTTTGTTTTTAGTTCTGTTACTCTAGGAGGTGGGTCAAAAAATATCTTGCTGTGGTTTAGGTCAAAGAGTGTTTTTCCTATGTTTTCCTCTAAAAGTTTTATAGTGTCTGGTCTTACATTTAAGTCTTAAATCCATTTGGAGTTTATTTTTGTGTATGGTGTTAGGTAGTGTTCTAATTTCATTCTTTTACATGTAGCTGTCTAGTTTTCCCAGCACCACTTATTGAAGAGGCTGTCTTTTCTCCATTGTATGTTCTTGCCTCCTTTGTCGTAAATTAGGTGATCATATGTACGTGGGTTTATCTGTGGGCATTCCATCCTGTACCATTGATCTATATTTCTGTTTTTGTGCCAGTAACATACTGTCTTGATTACTGTAGCTTTGTGGTATAGCTTGACGTTGGGGAGCCTGATTCCTCCAACTCTGTTTTTCTTTCTCAAGATTGCTTTGGCTTTTCAGGGTCTTTTGTGTTTCCATACGAATTGTAAGACTTTTTGTTCTAATTCTGTGAAGAATGCCTTTGATAGTTTGATAGGGATTGCACTGAATCTGTAGATTGCTTTGGGCAGTATAGTCATTTTCACAATATTGATTCTTCCAATCCAAGAACATGGTATATTTCTCCATATGTTTATGTCATCTTTGATTTCTTTCATCAATGTTTTATAGTTTTCTGAGTACAAGTCTTTTGCCTCCTTAGGCAGGTTTATTCCTGGGTGTTTTATTCTTTTTGTTGCAATGGTAAATGGGAGTGTTTCCTTAATTTCTCTTTCTGATTTTTCATTTTTGGTATATAGGAATGCCAGAGATCTCTGTGCATTAATTTTGTATCCTGCAACCTTACCAAATTCATTGATTAGTTCTAGTAGTTTTCTGGTAGCATCTTTAGGATTTTCTATGTATTGTATCATGTCATTGGCAAATAGTGACAGTTTTACTTCTTTTCCAATTTGTATTTCTTTTATTTCTTTTTCTTTTCTGATTGCCGTGGCTAGGACTTCCAAAACTATGTTGAATAATAGTGGCGAGAGTGGACATCCTTGTCTTCTTCCTCATCCTAGTGGAAATGCTTTCAGTTTTTCACCATTGAGTATGATGCTTGCTGTGCATTTGTCATATATGGCCTTTACTATGTTGAGGTAGGTTCCTCTATCGCCATTTTCTGGAGAGTTTTTATCATAAATGTGTATTGAACTTCGTCAAAAGCTTTTTCTGCATCTATTGAGATGATCATATGGTTTTTATTCCTTAATTTGTTAATGTGGTGTATCACATTGATCGATTTGTGTATATTGAAGAATCCCTGCATCCCTGTGATAAATCCCACTTGATCATGGTGTATGATCCTTTTAATGTGCTGTTGGATTCTGTGTGCTAGTATTTTGTTCAAGATTTTTGCATCTATGTTCATCAGTGATATTGGTCTATAATTTTCTTGTTTTGTGATATCTTTTTCTGGTTTTGGTATCAGGGTGATGGTGGCTTTGTAGAATTAATTTGGGAGTGTTTATCCCTTTGCAATTTTTTGGAAGAGTTTGAGAAGGATCGGTGTTAGCTCTTCTCTAAGTGTTTGATAGAATTCACCTGTGAAGCCATCTGGTCCTGGACTTTTTGTTTGTTGGAAGATTTTTAATTACAGTTTCAATTTCATTACTTGTGATAGGTCTGTTTATATTTTCTAATTCTTCCTGGTTCAGTCTTGGAAAATTGTACCTTTCCAAGAATTTGTCCATTTCTTCATGGTTGTCCATTTTATTGGCATATAGTTGTTTGTAGTAGTCTCTTATAATCCTTTGTATTTCTGCAGTGTCAGTTGTGATTTCTCATTTCTAATTTTATTGATTTGCGTCCTCTCCCTTTTTATTTTGATGAGTCTGGCTAAGGGTTTTTAAATTTTGTTTATCTTCTCAAAGAACCAGCTTTTAGTTTTATTGATCTTTGCTACTGTTTTCTTCATTACTATTTCATTTATTTCTGCTCTGATCTTTATGATTTCTTTCCTTCTACTGACTTTGGGTTTTCTTTGTTCTTCTTTTCTCTAGTTGTTTTAAGTATAGGGTTAGATTGTTTATTTGAGATTTTTCTTGTTTCTTGAGGTGAGTTTGAATTGCTATAAACTTCCCTCTTAGAACTGCTTTTGCTGCGCCCCATAGGTTTGGGGTCATTGTGTTTTCTTTGTCACTTGTTTCTATGTATTTTTTAATTTCTTCTTTGATTTCTTCAGTGATCTCTTGGTTATTTAGTAATGCACTGTTTAGCCTCCATGTATTTGTGGTTTTTACATTTTTTTCCTGTAATTGATTTCCAATCTCATAGCGTTGGGGTCAGAAAAGATCCTTGATACAATTTCGATTTTCTTAAATTTTCCGAGGCTTGATTTGTGACCCAAAATGTGATCTATCCTGGAGAGTGTTCCATGTGCACTTGAGAAGAAAGTGTATTCTGCCACTTTTGGGTGGAGTGTTCTATAAATATCAATTAGATCTACCTGGTCTATTGTGTCATTTAAAACTTGTGTTTCCTTATTTATTTTCTGTTTGGATGATCTGTCCATTGGTGTAAGTAGTGTGTTCAAGTCCCCTACTATTATTGTGTTACTGTCAGTTTCTCCTTTCATGGTTGTTAGCATTTGCCTTATGTATTGAGGTGCTCCTATGTTGGGTGCATAAACATTTATAATTGTTATATCTTCTTCTTGGATTGGTCCTTTGATTATTATGTAGTGTCCCTCCTTATCTCTTGTAACAGTCTTTATTTTAAAGTCTATTTTATCTGATGTGAGTATTGCTATTCCAGCTTTCTTTTGATTTCCATTTGCATGGAATATCTTTCTCCATCCCTTCACTTTCAGTCTGTATGTGTCCCTAGGTCTAAAGTGGGTCTTACAGACAGCATATATATTGGTCTTGTTTTTGTATCCATTCAGCCAGTCTGTGTCTTTTGGTTGGGGCATTTAATCCATTTACATTCAAGGTTATTATCGATATGTATGTCCCTATTACCATTTTCTTAATTGTTTTAGGTTTGTTTTTGTGTGTCTTTTTCTTGTGTTTCCCGCTTAGAGAAGTTTCTTTAGCATTTGTTGTAAAGCTGGTTTGGTGGTGCTGAATTCTCTTAGCTTTTGTTTTTCTGAAAAGCTTTTGACTTTTCCATCAAATCTGAATGAGATCCTTGCTGGGTAGAGTAATCTTGGTTGTTGGTTTTTCTCTTTCATCACTTTAAGTATATCCTGCCACTCCCTTCTGGCCTGCAGAGTTTCTGCTGAAAAACCAGCTGATAACCTTATGTGAATTCCTTTGTATGTTATTTTTTGTTTTTCCCTTGCTGCTTTTAATATTTTTTCTTTGAATTTAATTTTTGTTAGTTTGATTAATATGTGTCTTGGTGTGTTTTTCCTAGGGTTTATCCTGTATGGGACTCTCTGTGCTTCCTGTACTTGGGTGACTATTTCCTTTCCTATGTTAGGGAAATTTTCCACTGTAATCTCTTCAAGAATTTTTTCAGACCCTTTCTTTTTCTCTTCTTCTTCTGGGATCCCTATAATTTGAATGTTGGTACATTTAGTGTTGTCCCAGAGGCCTCTGAGATTGTCTTCAATTCTTTTCATTCTTTTTTCTTTAGTCTGCTCCTTGGCAGTTATTTCCACCATTTTGTTTTCCAGCTCACTTATTCATTCTTCTGCCTCTGTTATCCTGTTACTGATTCCTTCTAGTGTATTTTTCGTTTCAGTTATTGTGTTGTTCATCTCAGTTTGTTTGTTCTTTAGTTCTTCTAGATCTTTGTTAAACATTTCTTGTATTTTCTCAGTCCGTGCTTCCATTCTATTTCCAAGATTCTGTATCATCTTTACTATCATTACCCTGAATTCTTTTTCAGGTAGATTGCCTATTTCCTCTTCATTTATTTGGTCTTGTAGGTTTTTACCTTCCTCCTTCATCTGTGACATATTTTTTTGCCATCTCTTTTTTTTAATTAGTGGGATTGTGTTCCTGTTTTACTGGTTGTTTTGCCTGAGGCTTCTGACTCTGGAGTTTGTAGGCTACTGGGTAGAGCTGGCTCTTGGTGCTGAGATGAGGAACTCCGTGAGACCTCACTCTGATGAATATTCCTTGGGGTCTGAGGTTCTCTGTTAGTCCAGTGGTTCGGACTCTGAGCTTCCACCTGACCCCCGGCTCGCAAATCAAGATCCCACAAGCCACGTGGTGTGGCAAAAAAAAAAAAAAAAAAAGACCAATAACAAAGTAAGAAATAAAATTAGACTAGGAAACTAACAGATATGTTAGAAAGAATGTAAAAATAAAAATACAGATGAATCAACAACCGGAAAGTAGGTCTTGGCTGTGGAGAGCGGGGCCTAAGCAAGGGTGAGGTTTGGGTGGTGGGTGAGGCCAATGCTTAGGACCCACAGGGCTGGAAAAGGCCCTGGGGGCTGTGGGGGGTGGGACTTAGGCTCAAGGAACAGAAGATGCCCAGGCGTGCCCCACACCCTGGTCTCAGATGGCAGGGACCTCACCTGGGAGCCCAGCAGGCTTCCTGAGCTCAAGAGCATGGGGCAAACACCCTCCTCTCCTCTCCTGATCCTGCGGTCTGGGGTCTGGGAGGACCCCTCCACCTGCCTCTTCTGATCTCCCCGGCCTCCCTCCTATGCCTCCAGGACCAATGTGGCTGGTGGGGGGGCGGTGTTGAAGGGGGTCCTTGGAGCACAGGGGACTGGCCTGGGAGCTCAGCAGGCTCCCCAGGCCCCAGTGAGCAGGGCAAACTCCCTCTGCTCCTCTCCTACTCTTCCTGGAGAGTCCCTCCCACCTGCCTCTCCTTATCACCCTGGCCTCAGGGGCGCTGATCTTGTCTGGCCCCCACTTCTCCTCCCCCCTTGGTCCCCCTACGTCCTACTGGTTCATTCTGGGGTTCCTCCCATCTCCTTGGGTGTCAGAGACCCCAACAGTGGCCAGCAGGTGCCCTAGTTGTGGAGAGACGCTAACTCCGCGTCTTCCCACACCGCCATCTTCTCATCTACTTCTTATTCTAATTAAGCCTTTTATTTTGAGATCATTGTCGATCCACATGCAGTTGTGAGAAATAGTACAGAGAGATCCCACATAGCCTTTATCAAGCCTCCTCCAATGGTAACGTCTTGTAAAACTCTACAGTATCACAACCAGAATAGTGACCTTGATAGTCAAAATATAGACATAAGGATCCCCATGTTCCCCATAAGGATCCCTCGTGTTGCTTCTTTACAGCCACACCCTCTCCTCATCCCTCCACCCCTCCTTTACCATTTGTGCAACCATTAAACTGTTCTCCATTTCTGTAATTTTGTCATTTCAAGAACATTATGTAAATGGACTCACCCAGAATGTACCTTTGGAAATTGGCTTTTCCCACTCAGTGTAATTCTCTGGAGAGTCATGGTTGTTGTGTGTATCAATAGTTCCTTCCCTTTTATCATCAAGTAGTATCCGTGGTACGGATAGACCTCTGTCTGCTTAACCTTTTACCCATTGAAGGACATCTGGGTTGTTTCCAGTTTTGTGCTACTCTGAATAAAGCTGCTATATACATTCATGTACAGGTGTTGGTATGAACATAAGTCTTCATTCCTCTAGGATAAATGTACAGATGTGAGATTGCTGGGTTCTATGATAGTTGCATGTTTAGTTTTTTAAGAAACTGTTTTTATGAGGGACTGTTCTATTTTACATTCTCACCAGCAATGTATGAGTGATTCAGTTTCTATATATTTTCTCCAGCATTTTGTGTTGTCACTATGTTTTATTTTAGCCATCTGGTAGGTACATAGTGATATCTCATTGTGGTTTTAATTTACATTTCCCTAACAGGTAATGGTGTTAAGCATCTTTTCATTTGCATATTGGCTATCTTCATATCCTGTTTGGTGAAATATCTTTCCTTGTATTTTGTCCACTTTCTAATTGGATTTTTTGTTTTTATTTTTACTGTTTGGTTTTGTAATTTGTTTACTTGCAAAGGATACTAGTCCTTTGTCAGATGTGTGGTTTGCAAATATTTTCTCCCACTCTATAGCTTGTTTTTTCATTCTCTTAGCAAGGTGTTTTTCAGAGCAAAAGTTCTTAATTTTGATGAAGTCCAATTTATCAATTGTCCATTTTATAGATTGTGCTTTTGATGTTATATCTATGAACCCTTTCCTGGCCTTGAAGACTTTCTATTTTTTTCTAAAAGTTTTATAGTTTTAAATTTTACATTTATGTTCATGATACACTTTGAGTTAATTTTCAACTAAGAAGTGAGACTTAGGTCAAAGTTCATTTTTTTCAACCCACAGATGTCCAGCTGTTCCAGCACCATTTGTTGAAAAGATTATCCCCTCTATTGATTTGCTTTTGCACTTTTGTCAAAAGTCAGCTGGACAGGGCTTCCCTGGTGGCGCAGTGGTTGAGGGTCCGCCTGCCGATGCAGAGAACGCGGGTTCGTGCCCCAGTCCAGGAGGATCCCACATGCCGCAGAGCGGCTGGGCCCGTGAGCCATGGCCGCTGGGCCTGCGCGTCCGGAGCCTGTGCTCCGCAGCGGGAGAGGCCACGACAGTGAGAGGCCCACGTACCACAAAAAAAAAAAAAAAGTCAGCTGGGCATATATCTGTGGGTCTATTTCTGGGTTCTTTTCTGTTTCATTGGTCTACGTGTGTCTCTACCAATACCACCCAGTCTTAATTGCTGTAGTACATAGTAAGTCTTGAAGTCAGGTAAAGCGATACTTCCCATTTTATTCTTTTTTCAAAGATTATTTTAGCTATTCTAGTTCCTTTGTCTTTCCATATAAATTTTAGAATAATCTTGCCTATATCTACAAATTATCTTGCTGGGTTTTTTTTTTTTTTTTGCAGTATGCGGGCCTCTCACTGTTGTGGCCTCTCTCGCTGAGGAGCACAGGCTCCGGACGCACAGGCCCAGCGGCCATGGCTCACAGGCCCAGCCGCTCTGCGGCATGCGGGATCTTCCCGGACCAGGGCACGAACCTGCGTCCCCTGCATCAGCAGGCAGACTCCCAACCACTGCGCCACCAGGGGAGCCCCTTGCTGGGGTTTTGATAGGAATTTTGGTATCTGTCTTTTTATAAATAACTTTTCTGTAGCTAGCACATATTTTGTGTATTATTTTTAATAGGATGAAAAATTTTTAATTAGCAAAAAGAGAAATGATAACATCTACAAGTCTACCAATATATATACATCCTGCATAATCTATTTCATAACCAAGCTGTCTTTCAGTTAATATATTATGACTCTTTTCCCATAGCAATATACACATTTCTATGTTATAATTTAAAATTTTTTCATAATATTTACCTGTGTGGATATAGCATCCTTTATCTGATCAATCCCCCATTGTTGGATATTTAGGGATTCTTCTTTTTTTAATTTATTTTTCATTTACTTTTTTCTGTTATAAATAACACTGTAATAAGTGTCTTAAAGCCACATCTCTGAAAATATCTTCAATTATTCCCGTAGGAAAAACTTCTTTGAGTAAGTAGCTGGTGTTGTCTAGACTCTTATGGTTTTCTGAACTTAGATGGAGATCCAGTTCCTGGAACTGAAGATAATTTGTTTGTTTATTAGCTCAAAAAAGGATTGAGCATCAAACCGCTTTTTACCTCTGGCTTGCCTACCACCTCGGTTTCATCCTCTTGGAATGCCCCCACTGCCACCCCACTCAGGCTTGGATGGGAGAGGGGACAGATGAGAGATCCAAGTTCTCCACAACTCTCTGTTCTTAACATCTTCTTTGAGGCTCTCCCTGTAGTTCAGAGCTCTGTGTCCTATTTCTAACCCCAGATATAAAACAGATGAGAAATGAATCCTGTGCTTTACTCTTAGATTTCCCCCACACCCCTGCATTTGCCCAGTGATTCTCTAAAGCTGGTTCTGCCTTTCCAGAAGAAGGTACACAGGGACTCATGGGCCCTTACAAGCCCCTCTCCCAACCCTGAGTAACATGTGACTATTTTCAGAAAACTCTTTAAGGGCTTCAAAGAGTAATGAGATAGTTTTCTGGGGTGCTTGTTAAAATTCTTGAATATATTTAAGGGATTTATATTTTCAAAGAGAGAATGTTTTCTGTTTGATGTTGAGAAAAGATTTTTTTTTCTTCCCTGTGAATTTAAATAATTTGCTTGACTTTCTAGTGGAAAGACCACAGTGTTCTTACATTTGGATGTGGCATTTGTTAGACTGCTTAATGACTGAGTGCAGGGAGAATGTGTGTGTAAATGATTTTGAAATATGTTTTCAAACCAATGGCCATCTGTAAGTTGTCAACTTTAAAAACAAAAAAAAGGCATCTCCCATGAATAGAGAAGTTTCATTTCTTTGAAAGAAATAGTCACACAAAAAATCATAGTAGTTTTAAATGATCTTTAATGATGACCCAAAAGGTGCCTTCCAGAAGAAATGGAATCAGTCTTCCCCCTTGTGGATAACTAGGAAAGTATCTATTTCTCCAACTAAAACTTACATGGAAGAGTTCTGAGGGAACTGTAGGGCATATGAGTTTTTTTCCTTCTCATTTAAAAGTACATTTAAATAGTACATTTTATGTAAAATTTGTGTTGAAATAACAAAATATCTCTGTAATAAATGATTGGCTTTATGACTGATATTTTAAAATACACACAGAAAGTAAGTAGAAAGGTTAATATGAGATTGTATATATAATTTATACAATATTCCTTTCTATCTGTCTATGTATCTATGTATATATGTATCTATCTATCACTTTAGAGATTCCTGTCCTGCATCCTCAGAGCCATGGCATCCCTGTGGGACAGGTTGCTCTTCATGTCCCTGTCTAGGTCTTGTAAGCTGAGAGGTTTAGGGTGCACCAGTAGGCTGTGGACAAGGAGCCTGTGGACTCACAGGAGAGATGACAGTAATCATCACTGTCATTTGGTGGGGAGGTTACTGTGTTCCAGGCACTAGTCTTACCCTTTATGACTGTTCTCTAAATTAATTCTTGTCACAAGCTTAGGCTGTTATTATCCCCATTTTACAGCTGAGGACTCTGAGGCTCAGAGATGGCTAGAGACAAACTCCCTGCAGGGGACAGGGGACAGGGAAAGCACTAGAGCAGCTCTGGGCATTCGGGGAGGCAGAAGGAGGCCATTCTCTCTGTAATACAGTCTGAGAAAGGGGGACAGAAGAAGTATGAGGACCTGTTATAAGCTGAATTGTATCCCCGCAAATGCATATGTTAGAGCCCTAACCCCTAGTACCTTCAAATGTAATTTGGAGAGAGGGTCTTTAAAGAGATAATGAAGGCAAAATGAGGTCATTCAGAGGGGGCCTAATCCAGTATGACTGGTGTCCTTATAAGAGGAGACTGGGACATGGACACGCACAGAGGGAAAGTCATGAAGACATGGGGAGAAGGGACCCATCTACAAGTCAAGGAGAAAGGCCTCAAAAGAAATCAACCCTGCCTCTACCTTGACTTCAGACTTCCAGCCTCCAGGACTGTGGGAAAATAAATTTGAGTGTTTAAGTCACCCAGTCTGTGGGATTGTATTATGGCAGCCCTAGAAGACTAATAGAGCACCTGTGGCCACCTGGGAGGTTTCTTGGAGGAAGACTACTGGCTTGCTCAGGTGGGAGTAGGGTCGCTGTGTGAGAGAAGGCACAGGGGGCAATGTGCCGGGTCTGTTAGGGGCAGCGCAAGTCCAGTGGGCCGGAGGGGGCACTTGCTTAGTGGAGTGAGGAAGCTAGATGGTGAAGGGCCTAGAATGCCAGACCAGAGAGTTTGGATTTGGTTTCCTAAGCAAGAGGGAGCCACCAAAGGTTTCTGAGCAAGGGAGTGATAGGATAAAATCCGAATTTTAGAAAGAAAAGTCTGGGAGCAGGTTACGTTAGCAGGGGAGTGTCTGAGATTGGGACCAGCTGAAATTGGCTGCAGTTGCCTGGGGTGAGAGTTTTAAGGGTCTGAATGAGCATGACTGGGGAACAGGCCAGAAGTAGATCCCCAAGAAGGAACAGTTCATAGGTGACATGGAGGCCCCACATGAGGGATCCGCATGGCACTGTCTGATAGGTAAGAGATATGATGATCAGAGTGTAGGGGGAGGCAAGGGTCGGAGAAAGAAGAGGACTTGGGTAAGAGCCGTAAACCCTTAGTGGCACCCATCTGTTACTGTGACTGGTATGTATAAAAGTACGTCTTTGATTTGCCAGCATTGAAAAGCAGACAGTCCTCTTAGGTGAAAGTTTGTCCTTCTGACAAACTTCTTATCTGAATTGGAAGAGGGGCTAGTTGAGCAGCTCATCTGGGGGCCCAGCTGAAAGGGGAAATTAAACACTCATCAGTCCTTTCAAAAAGAAATAAACACTGTTAAAGGTACCAGGGGAGTTCACATTCTTGAAAGCTTCAGGTACCTTGGCATGCTCCTGCCCTGAGATGGTTTAGAACAGGAACTTTATTGGAGCTTTTCCTCAAAAACAGTAGAAAGTAAGAAAATCCTGGGGGGAGAGAAGGAGGGAGACACCAGGAGCGTGGGGGAAAGGGGAGAACACCCCCAAACGGTGGGAGGAAAGTTCTGCTCCTGGACACACCCCAGGTGAGGGACTTAGGACCAAAGGCCTCAGTTTCTCCTGAAAGAGTGACCTCAGGCCACCTAAGAGCAGCTTCAGGGTGATAAAAGTGTCACTTCTGGCAGGAGGAGGACAACACAAAGGACAATTCTGACAGCCAAAGACACAAATGTGGTGGAGTATTTTTTCCAACGAAGAAAAATCAAGTTGGCAATTGAAACAGAATCCACACTATAGTTGAACTCCAGGTTTTGAGCTGACATTTTGAGCTACCCATGCAGGTCTCTGCACTCTGGGCCTTAGCTCTGCACCCCTCACTCTGTTCCCTTAGCTGACCACTCCCATCTTATCGAATCTCTGCTTTCTCCAAACTCCACCTGGACTTTAGTAGCACAGGGACCATGTGTCCCTGCAAATCCGAATTTCAAACCTCCTGCAAGACGGTCACATGGTCCCTGTTACACAGATGAGGCATGAGGCACAGGGAGGGCTGATGTCCCTCCCCGTCTAGACTGTAATCTGTCTGGGCAGAGAGCACGCTCTGCCTCCAGAGCAAGGGATAGAAGCACAGGCTCCGGAGTCAAGGCCCTGGGCCGAGACGCTTAGCCACACTGACCTGGAGTGAGAATCTCCACAACTGCGCTCTGAGTCCCTGCCCCTGGGATTATGAGTGTTTTTTTTTTTTTTTTTTTTTTTTTTTTTTTTTTTTTGCTGTACGCGGGCCTCTCACTGCTGTGGCCTCTCCCGTTGCGGAGCACAGGCTCCGGACACACAGGCTCCGCGGCCATGGCTCGCGGGCCCAGCCGCTGCGCGGCATGTGGGATCTTCCGGGATAGGGGCACGAACCCGTGTCCCCTGCATCGGCAGGCGGACTCTCAACCACTGCGCCACCAGGGAAGCCCATGAGTGTTTTTAAAGTGCTTCCTCAACACAGTGCCTGGTGCTGAGTCCTGGCTCTACCTGGATAAGACAGTCCCCGTCTCTGGGCCTGATGATGCCCTGCTTGTCACAAATGTGAGCATCCAGTGAGGATTCAGTGAGGCCAGGAAGGCCAACGCCTTGTGAACTGGCAGCAGCGCCCAGGGGATGGGCCCAGGGATAGGGGCTCTGCTGGACCAAACACTCGAGCTGCAGTTTGAGTACACTCTGGCTTGTACAGTGAGTTAGATGCATCTTCTCCGGGGCTCTGTGTAGGCCGGGATGGCTGAGGGTTTGCCATAGAAATCCCGGAACCCTGGACTTGCACAGCAGCCATGGGGAGGTGGCTCTCTAAAAGTCACCTGAAATGTCTTACAGGTAAAAAGGGCATCAATCCCACAGAAAAGCCTGAGGGGCTGGCCTTAAACTCTCTATATTTATGGGTTAGGGCAAAGTCTAACACGCATTATGAAATGAAGAAAACAACTTGTGATACATGATTTCCTTTACGTAAAATTAGTTATCGTCATCCACCTCGACAGATACACATGGACACAGGCCAGCCTGAAACCACATTTACCAAACCAGTAGGGACAAAGTGTAGTGTCTGTGTCCCACAGCACAGACATTCTCACATCTCTTCCATGTTCTTTCCACATCTGATTACAACCTATGATACAGACATTTAAAGACTCATATTTTTATTGAAAGAAAATCTACCTTGTCCCAAGCAAAAATATCTATAAAATCATAGCTTTGATGTGGTAATTATATTTTTTCTAATATACATTAAGTTAAATATATTTGCTATCAAATTAAAAACTGTTCGCCTGTGTATCACCTGAAATCATTCTTCAATGGCAAAGTGATTAAGTACTTCATCTTTGGAGTCTAACTGCCTAAGTTTGAATTCCAGCTCTGTCACTTAATACTGGCCATTGATTACTCAATACATTCTTAACCTTTTTACACTTCATTTTCTTCTCTTTACATACCCGATAGGATTATTAAGTGGAAATAATCAATGAAAAATGATCAACATGGTTCCTGGCATAGAATAACCATGCAAATAAATGTGACTATTGAAAATTGGTTCTCTTCATGCCGAAGTGTAACTAGTCCTAAATTTGCCCTCCCACTGTGAACAAATAGGAAAGTGGATAAACCAGGAAACCACTATCTTAAGACAATGGAAAACAGAAAATGCAGGACAGTGATTCAGGCAAGAAAGGGAACAAAGGCGGTGAGCCCTAAAATCACCACAGCTGTCCCCCTGAAGACCCTTTTTAAAATGCAGCAGGAAGGGGATACTCATTCAGAGCACAGTGCCTCAGTCTCTCTGAGTCGAGAAGGCAGAGATGGAGGTTCAAGAAAGATGAGATAACCAGAACTTGCATATGATTCCTTTTGTGTGGTTTTAGGGAGAAGGCAAAAACCAAAGGGACAGATAACAGATCAGTGGTTAAATGGGGGTGAAGAGAAGGGGGTGCCTTCTACCAAGTGGTACAATGAATGGTGGCCAGGAGGTACCAGGTACCACCTCACAGGAGCCCAGTCTGCACCTCTCTTCCCAAGTCCACATTGAGCCGTGCCATGTTAGCATCTTGGAATCAGCCAGGTGGGAGTATCTACACCAGGGAAATCAGCGGACACTCCCATCAGGGCTTGGTTGTGCTGTTTGTTTTTGAGAGCTGGTTTACCAGAACACCACTAGGCAAAAGGGGTTTTGGGAGAGATAATTAAACTGTTCTATGTGTTTTTTATTGAAGTATAGTTGATTTACAATGTTGTGTTAGTTTCAGGTGTACAGCAAAGTGATTCAGTTATACATACATGTATATCTTTTTTTTTTAGATTCTTTTTCCTTATAGGTTATTACAAAATATTGAGTATAGTTCCCCATGCTATACAGTAGGTCCTTGTTGGTTTTCTATTTTATATATAGTAGTGTGTATATGTCAATCCCAAACTCCTAATTTATCCCTTCCCACCCTCCTTTCCCCTTTGGTAACCATAAGTTTGTTTTCTACATCTGTGGGTCTATTTCTGTTTTGTAAAAAAGTTCATTTGTATCTCTCTCTCTTTTTTTTTTTTTTTTAGATTCCACTTATAAGCAATATCATATGATACTTGTCTTTGTCTGACTTACTTAACTTAGTATGATAATCTCTTGGTCCTTCCATGTTGCTGTAAATGGCATTATTTCATTCTTTCTTATGGCTGAGTAGTACTCCATTGTATATATGTACCACATCTTCTTGATCCATTCATCTGTCGATGGACATTTAGATTGCTTTCATGTCTTGGCTATTGTAAATAGTGCTGCAATGAACATTGGGGTGCATGTATCTTTTTGAATTATAGTTTTCTCTCGATATATGTCCAGGAGCGGGATTGCAGGATCATGTGGTAACTCTATTTTTAGTTTTTTAAGAAACCTCCATACTGTTCTCCATAGTGGCTGTACCAATTTACATTCCCACCAACAGTGTAGGAGGTGAACTGTTCTATATTTTGATTAAGGTCATGATTACATGTTGGTGTGCATTTGTCAAAATTCGTAGATCTGTACACTCAAAAGGGTATATTTTATTAACTAAAAAAGACAAATATATAAAAAACTTGAAATATTTAGAAGTTAACATAAATTTATATGAAAATTCAAAGGACCTACAGTATGTTTTTATTTTTATATTTTAAAAATGTAAAATAGTTTTTCAAATGACCAAAGCTGACAGACTCCTGTAGCTGATTTCAAGGAATATAGTCAATTTATAGCAGTGGTTCACAACTGAAAGCTATTTTCCCCCCAGGGGACATCTGGCAATGTCTGGAGACATTTTCAGTTGTCATAACTCAGGGGAAGAGGTGCTACTAGCACCCAGTGAGTAGAGGCCAGGGATGCTGTTAAACGTCCTACAATGCACAGAATAGCCCTCACAGCAAAGAATCATCTGGCTCAAGATGTCAGTAGTGCCAAGACTGAGAAACTCTGATCACAGTAATCAAGGCAGTGTGGTATGTATCAACAAAACAGAACACAGAGTCCAGGATGTATGGACCCACACATCTATGACCGAGCTTTGACAAAGGTGCTGAAGTATTTCAGTGGGGGAAAGGAAAATCTTTTCAACAAGTAGTGTTGGCATAATGGATAGCCAAATGGAAAAATAAATCTTGATCCCCACCTCAAATCATGTCAATTAACTCAAAAGAATCATAATTCAAAATATAAAAGCTAAAGCTATAGAGCTTCCAGAAGAAAACAGAAATAAATCTTCACAATCTTGGGATAGGCAAAGATTTCTTAGGATTCCAAAAGCACAAATGAAAAAAAAAATGGATTTCATCAAATTTAAAAACTTCTGTTCCCTAGAAAGACATTGTTAAAAAAAATGAAAAGGTGAGACACAGCTTGGTAGAAAATATTCACGATATATATTTCTGACAAAAGACTTGTATCCAGCATATATAAAAGCTCTTACAACATAACAATAAGACAGACAACCTTACAAAAAAGATATTTTGAAAAGGAGTTTCCTTTTCTAGAGTGATAGTATAAGGTCACTATCGTTCATTCCTCCCATTGATTATGACTAAAGATTCTGAACAAGATACAAAAACCAACTACCTGAGAACTCTAAAAAGTAGATGAAACAAGTTGTGGAGGAGAGTCAAAACTTGGACAAGTGATCCATGCAGGGGTAGTTTTACTAGGTTCCTTCTTTTTCTCTCTGTGTCTCTGTGTCTGTCTGTCTGTCTCTCTGCTTTGCCTAGAGGGCCAACTCCATGAGCACAGTAGCAAAAGCAACAGTGGAAGGAGGGGGACCCTGGAAGGACAGAGAGTGTGGGGGAAATCCAGGAGGAGAGAGAGCCAGAAAAGAGGTCCCTTAATTCTTCAAACCTGCATACAAGTGTTGACCTAATCCCTGAGCTACACATGAGTGGGACAGACCCAAACCAGCACAGCCAAGCTTTGAGAACCAAAATCAGGTTTAAACCGTGTGCATAAAAACTTTTTTAAATGAGTTGTATGATTTCAGGGACCCATATTTTTAGCCTAATCACTAAATAATGTAAGTTCAGGACAGACCCAAACCACCACTACAACACAACACAGCAAAGGCTTAGAAAACTGAACTTAGATTTGAACTACTGCATACAGAAGGTAAGACAGAACTTGCAGCTTGAACCTAACAGAGTTGATTGCCTTCTAAAACAAAAACATCAACTGTCTCCAGAGGATGCTATACAGGACCCAAATCTACACAACATAATATTCACAATGTCCAGGACATTTCAAAATTACCCAGCATACAAAGAACCAGAAAGATGTGGCCAGTTCTCAAGGGAAAAGACAAGAGATGCCAGCTTCAAGGCAACCCATGTGTTGGAATTATCAAAGACTTCAAAGAAGCTTTTATAACCATGCTCCATCAGGTTAAAAAAATTCAGAATGAATAAAAGGGTAGAAGTTCTCAGCAGAGAAACAGAAACTACAAAAAAGAACCAGATGGAAATATTAGAACTGAAAAATACAAAATCTGAAATTAAAAAGTTCACTGGATGATTTCAACAGCAGACTGGTGATGACCAGAGGAAAAACCTGTAAACTTGAAGAAATCAATAGAGATTACGCAATCTGAGGAACAGAGAAAAAAGAAAATTAGAAAAAAAATGAGCAGAGCCCCAGGGATCTGTGGGAAAATATATATTTTAAAAATAACATATGTGTCACTGGAGTCCCAGAGGGAGAGGAGAAGTAAACTGGGAAAAAAATACTTGAAGAATATTTGCCCTAAAGCTCCCCAAATATGGTGAAAGACATAAATTGACATGTTCCAGAGGCTCTACCAACTCCCAGAAGGGTAAGGATATGAAAAATAATCTATAGTGACAGCAGGTCATAGTTGCCTGGGGATGGACCTGGAGGGAGGGAGAGATTACAGAAGTGCCGGAGGAAATTTGGAGGGGTTGATAAAAATATTTGTTAACCTGACTGTGGTGATGGCTTCTCAGGTGTGGACATAAGTGAAGACTTATCAAATTGTACACTTTGAATAGATGCAGTTTATAGTACTTTAATGATAATAAAGTTGTTAAAATTGGCAAAAGATTTGGATGCTTGCAAATGAAGATACATAAATTGACAACGTGCACGTGAAAAGATGCTAAGTGTCATTAGTAATTAATGCAAATTAAAACCATAATGACATACCACTATATACCCACTACAATGGCAAAAATTTTTAAATGATGGCATGAATGTGAAGCAACTAGAATGTTCATACATTGCTGTTGAGAATGTAAAAATGGTACAACCATTTTGGAAACAGTGTGGCAGTGTCTTATTTAGTTAAACATGCACTTACCATGTGATCAAGCTATACGCATCCAAGGTATTTACCTAAGAGAAATGAAGACTATGCCCTCATAAAGTCCTGTACCTATTCAGAGCATCTTTATAATGGAAATGATGTAAACACCTCTACACAGATGAGTGGATAAACACACTGTTATGCCATACAATGGTGTACTGCTCATTGATAAAAAGGAGCGAACAGTGCCACAACAGGGATGAATCTTCAAATGTGGAATAAAAAGCTTCACACAAAAGAATGCATATTGTGTGATTCCAAAATGAATCAGTAGCATCAAAAAGCAAATCAGTGGTTGCTTGGGGTTGGGAAGCAGAGAGAGGATTACCTGAAAAGAAGTACTTCTGTATATTAATTCTGGGGTTGTTACATTAGTGTATAGATTGATTGGTATTGGTGAACCGTATACTTTTTAGTGTATGTAAATTAGACCTCGATAAAGTTGATGTTTTAAAAGATGACTGTATAACATGAATTGAAATTATGATAAAACTAAAGAGATCAAAACAATATGGTATTGGTACAAAGAGAGACAAAGAGAGGGACAGAACAATAAATTCGAGAAACTGACTTGTGTTTGAAATAGTTAAGAACTTAGAATGTGGGTTTACTTTGGTATTTCAAATCAGGTTGGGGGAGAAATAAATTATTCATAAATGATGTTGAGTCAACTGACTAACCATTCAAAATATAAAATAAAATTAGAGCCTTATCTATTAGAGCCACATGGATTCGAGGGTTAAGTCTATTAAAAGAGAAAAGCGGGCTTAAATGGCCCAGCAGTCCATGGGTCCCAGGGCAGAGAGATGGGGGAGCCCTGCCTGGGCCCCGGGGGGTCCGCTGGGTCACGCTTTGCCTGGAATCCTGCACTGCGGAAGCCTGAGGTCCTGGAGACGCCCAGGCCTTGTGGCTCCCCCATGGTGGGCTGGGGGTCTCCTGTCTTGAGCCCTCAGGCTAAAGACTAACTGAAGTCCTCTTCTCCAGGCTGTCCTACTGCTGAGGCTCAACTCTCCAATCTGTAAAATGGCCTAACAGTGATGCACTTTCTGACTTGTAAGTCTGTAGTGAGGACTGCATGTGGGAATCACCCAGTGGGTAGGACACTTGGGAGGTGACGGCAAATGCCAGTCTCTTCCCTCTGAGCAGGAGTACCAGACCTGGGAGAGAAGCCGGGGCTGCTGGCTCCATGGGAGAAAGCAGGCATTCAGCGTAATCAGTCCTTCCACAGCCGTCTCACTTCGTGCTCACTAGTGACCAGGGAAGAACAACACAGGAGGGGCTGCTGAGATGGAGAGCAGAGACCCGGGTCTCGGCTGCATCCCTGAGGGGACTGAGGCCCCCAGATAAGGAGACGTCCAGACGCCCTGGGCTGCAGAACAGGTCCTTGGGACTCCTCCTCACCTCCTGCCAGAGGCCCTGGGGGACTCCACGAGTCTCGGGGCACAAGTCCCTGAGCAAGCTCACTGGCCCCGTCGTGGAGAACTGATCTGATTCCAGAAGATGTCCACCTTCCCTTTGTCCCCCTGAGTCTCTGGGGGAGAGCTGGATTAAGCTGAATTAAGAGGCAGGTGATGATCCCAGGTGTTGGGCGCTTGGGCAGGAGTCTCCATGGTAACAGAGCCATCTGGCTTTCTTGCCTGGCACCAGGCCTTGTGACTTCACGATGGAATCTTCTCTGACAGGCAGAGGGGGATTTGCTAGGGGGAAGAGGAGGTCAGGAGGAAGGCACCTGCTGAGGAGGCTCTGTCTTTTCAGCCCGACTCTGAAGATGAGACTTGATCTTGTCATGACTCGGGGCTACTGCTGACTCTGGAACGGCCTCTGGAGGCGGTGTCCCAGGGACAGCGCAAGCAGCATTGTGCACGTGCCATTTTGCCGAGCCCCCCTGGGGAACTGGAGGCACACCTGGCCTCCTTCAATCCAGGCCTGGCTGGTGAAGTGGAGCCAGGACCCAGGCAGGAAAGGCTGAGGTTCAGGAGAGCTGCTGGCCCACGGCAGGGAGGTCCACGCTGGGCCAGCGCTACCACGTGGCAGGAAGGGTAAGGCCTAGGTGAGCCCAGCCCACAGAGGGGGCTGCCGTCATGGTGATGGGCCTCTCCCCACAAGCTGCTGGCCAAGTGGGGCTGGGAAAGTGCTACCAGTCTTCATCCTTATGCCAGATCCCTTCATCCACGCAACCAGCCATCCAGCCAACCTGCGCGAACTAGTGTCCTAGGGCTGCTGAAACAAGTCACCACAAACTGGGTGGCTTCACACAACGCAAATTTATTCTCTCACAATCCTGATGTCCAGGAGCCAAAATCAAGGTGTGGGCAGGGTTCCTTCTTCGGGGCTCAGAGGGAGAATCTGCTCCTTGCCTCTCTCCTGGCTTCTGATGGTTGCTGGCAATCCTTGGCATTTCTTGGCTTGTGGCAGCGTCTCTTCAGTCTCTGCCTCCATTGTCATGTGACATTCTCCCTGTGTCTGTGTCCAAATTTCCCTCATCTTATAAGGACACCAGTCATTGGATTTAGGGTCCACTCTAATCCAGGATGACCTCATCTTAACTGGGTTCCATCTGCAAAGAGCCTATTTCCAAATAAGGTCTCATTCACAGGTACTAGGGGTTAGGACCTCATTTCTTGTGGGGGACACAGTTCAACCCACGATACCGTGTGAATCACAGTGAGAAGACCACAGGCTTCAGAGCAGGGCAGACTCGGGCTCAAACGCCGGCACTGCTACTAGTCTGTCCTGTCTCTTTGGCACAACAAAGCTGGAAAGGCAAGTCTCTCCTCACAGGCCTCTTTAGGATTCCTGGAGAGAGAGGACTGCACAGCGCAGGGCCCATGGGGTGTCTGGGGAGTGGCAGAAACTCAGCAAAGGTGGCTTGAGCAAGACACATGGAACTCAGAAGAGGGCCTGGTACCCACTCTCCAGGAAGTTGCAGTCAGCAGGACAGCAGGCATTTAGCAATGGTTAAGACTTACGATGGGGACCGTGTACTCAAGCTGCACGCAGGAGTGTGTGCCACCACATGGCCTTTGGTGAGGGAGGGGCGCTCAAGGCCCAGAGTCCCCATCAAGGATCAAGAAGGCCACGGCCAGACCACAATAGGTCCCTCCTATTGGGAGGGTCCTCCAATAGGGGCCCAGAGGCCACACATGGACCCCATGGACCCCACCATGTACCCATGGCCCTGACAGGCAAAGGTGGAGCATGGGCTGGCTTTTCACTGACAGGTGCTCTGGGTCCCTATGTTCCCTCAGGGCCTGGGAAGTAATTCCTCGTTCTCCACCCCACCCTCCCCCCAAGAAATGGCTTCTCCCTCCTGTCGACGTTGAGTCTGGCAAAGACTTTGTTCCTGGCCAAGCCCAGTTCAGTACTCTTTCTTTCTTCCTCTTTCCTTCCCTCCAACCTTCCTTTCATTTCTTCCAATGTTTGGTATCTACTGTATGCCAGGGCTCTTCTAGGCTCCAGGGATATGGAAGACAGATGGGCCTTGCCTTGGTGGACTTTATAAATTGTAGGATGAAAGGCATTAATCAAGTAATCATGCAGACGAATGTTTCACAGAAGAGGAATGGGTGCCTTGAATGAGAGGAATCAGGATGGTGGGAGTCAATGGTAGAGTGATGCAACCAGACCAGGGGAGTACAGGAAGAGACCTTAAGCCAAGAGCTGGAGAAGTTGTCAACTAGGAAGAAGGAGAGGGGAGAGATTCCAAGCAGGAGCATTAGCAAGTGCAAAGGCCCTGTGGCAAGAGGATGCTTGGCAAGTAAGAAGCACCTAGAGAAGGTCTATGTGGCTGGACTGGACAGAGTGAAGGCCATATGAGATGCACTAGAGTCAGCAGACTAGACTGATCATTTGTTGGAAAAACATAGGCTGAGTGCCTACAATGAGCCAGGAACACCAGACAAAGACCACCACACACACGGAGCAGGCAGACCACTGGCTAAGAAAAATGCTTTAGTGCAGAAGTGAAGGGCGAAGTGATCCGGAGTCACGTTGTGGGAGGCAGGGGCTGGGAAGGCTCCCCTGAGCTGAGAGTCTAAGAGAGTCTTTAGAGCACAGGCTCTAAAGCGGGACCTGCTTGGTGTGACTGAGGAAGGGCAAGAAAGCTGTTGTGTCCCGCGGGGACCTTGCAGGTGAGGCTTGTGGGTAAGCCGACCCTGGATGGGAGCCACCCTGGGTTGTAACGAGGACAGCCACATTTGGAAAACCCCTCTGGCCTCCAATGTAGGTGGGAGCTGGAGAGACTGGGGGAGTTGGGTGCAGTGACAGATGGAACTCCCTTCTCTTCCCAGACGTCCCAGAAGAGCTGCGAGGCTGAGCACAGAGTCTTGCCCTCTCAGAGCCTCCTGCAGGAGGACGACCCAGAGCCCCCGTCCCGGCAACTGCAGGCCACCGGTTCAAGGGACAGTGAGCCCTGCAGCAACCTTGACCTCCCCCATGGGCCCCTGGTGGCCTTGGAGTACCTGCCCTTCTTCCGCACCTACGGGCAGCTCCTGGCTGAGGAGGAGCTGGCCCCGTGGCCCGAGGTTTGCAGGGACCGAGGAGGAGACCAGAGTATCAGAGAGGAGGACTCAGAACCGCCCAGTGGCTTCTTCCCTCACTACCGCTCCAAGGAGGAGAGTTTTCCCAGCCTGGCCCTTCCTGGCAGGTGGTGTGCAGGCTTCCGTGACCCACCCACCAGGAGGGAGCTGCAGGACGACAGTCAGCGGCAGGTGTTCTGTGAGTTAGGGAGGCCACAGAGGGTGCAGGCAGCAGCACTGGGGGACCTGGCAGACCTCTGTCCCAGGGCCCCGCACCCCAGGAAGTGACCCTCCCACCCCGGCTGCTCCCACTCATCCGTCCTAGCTGGGAAACCTGCCCAGTGGAGAGCAGCTGCCCCAAAAGTGCCTCCACAAAGCAGAAGGGGCAGGGCTGGCTGGACACCTGAGAGGCGCAGAGACCAGAGACGAGTCTGTAAATAAATCATTCCACTACAAGGGTTGGCGTTGGTGCAGTAATTTGATGCTTTGAAGTAATACCTGTGGCTTCCATGTATTGAGCATTTACTGTGTACTAGGCATCTCACAGAGACCATCTCCATAATCCTTAGGGGCATACACTTGTGTCATCGCCATTCTACAGTTGAAAAAGCGGGCTCAGAGAGGTTAAGTAACATGCCCGAGCTCACACAGCTCGCCAACAGAGGAGCTGGGATTCACACCCAGGTCTG
This sequence comes from Mesoplodon bidens, assembly GCF_964165515.1. Classification (NCBI taxonomy): domain Eukaryota; kingdom Metazoa; phylum Chordata; class Mammalia; order Artiodactyla; family Ziphiidae; genus Mesoplodon; species Mesoplodon bidens. Next base: position 115,511,603 of record NC_138160.1, read on the forward strand.
TCTGACCAGGGTTGGGGGGGCCTGAGTGCTTGAGCACTTCCCCACATGCCCCTCCTCCGTGAGTCTTCACACGGCAAGGACAGAGCCAGCTGCTGCCTGCCAGGCTCCCTTGGACCCACGCCCAGCTCTCCTTTCCTCACTGCCCCTCTGCCTTTCCTTCCCCAGCTTCCTGCTCTTTGGAGCAGCAGGCAGGACACAGCGACACAGCACACATCTGCCGAGGCCCTGCCTTCTTGGACTCCGTGGACATGCTGTCTGGTGCCCCAACTCCAGGTTCCCCCCACGCACCACAGCAGAAGGCCCTGAGGCTGAAGCACATGGGATGAGGACACATGGGTGTGTCCGCCTACCCCACCCATTCCTGGGACTGAGCACACGGACGTCAGCTTCTGTTTGAAACTGTCCTTGAGTGCCCAGTCATACATGTCATGTCCCACATTCACAGCCAGTCTTTCCCGCGGTGCTGATTCCATGACCCACACACCCCTGATGGCTGATTCCTGTTCCTGCACCAGGGGAATGCCTGCACCTCCTCCCCACTCTTCCTGAGGATGAGGAGGTTGAGGAGGAGGGAAAATAAATCAGTCGGTCACACTTCAAGTACATGGAAGAATTTCTTCTAAAAACATCCACTTTTTGATATTTCCTGCGACTTCCCTTTGGGCTGGGGGACTTGGGGTTGGGAGTGTGATGGACGAAATCTAGGTGCCCTTGCTGGAAGACTCCTTGGCTTTGCTCTTGGAGTGGGGGAATTGGCCTGGTCCCTTGTGTGTTCCTCAGGGCCGAGTCTGGGCTGGGTCTGTGCTGGCTGGCATCCTTGAGCCCTCACTGCCCTCAAACAGTTGCGAGGTGTCTGGGTGTGAGTTAGAAACCAGGGGGGCCACTTGTTCTTTGTGCTGTCTGAGCTGGGTCCCAGGTACGGCTCCCTCGGTCCGTGTGTGGGGCTTGTAGAGCACAGGTAGGGCTGGGAGCCTTGCAGCCAAGTGCCAGGGCTGAAGAGACCCTGGAGCTTTTCAAGACTGAGAGCTCTCTTGAGGGAGTGGTTTGCAGGAAGGGTCTGGGGCAGAGAGATCCCGGGTAAGGGGATGGGCTTATCTCCAGAACAATTTGCTTCTCATCCATCCAGCTGGAACTGGCCGGGAGCTGCTCTGTGCCGACACAGACATGAGCACACATGAGGACGCAGAGGCCGGAACAATGGTGAGAGTTAACTTTTGTTGAGGGTTTACTGTGCACCAACCACAGTGCTGAGCACTGCACATGACTTAACACACTGATTTTGACTTTGGTTAGGTACAGTTAGCAGCCCCATTTTACAGAGGAGGATGTCCAGGCACAGGGAGATTAAATGGCCAACCAAAGAATACAGAGCTAGAAAGCTTTAGAGCTAGGATCTAAACACTATCTAGCTCTGGAGTCCATGCTCTTAACTATTATGCTTGTATTAGATGTCTATTTCCATGTAATAAATTATCTCAAAACTTGGGGGCTTAACATAACAATAAATACAATTTCTCACAGCATTAAGGTTCAGGAATCTGGGAGCAGCTTGGCTGGGTGATTGTGTCTTGAGATCGCTCGTGAAGCTGCAGTTAAGGTGTTGGCCAGGGCTGCAGTCATCTGAAGGCTTGACTGGGCCTGGAGGGTCTGCTTCCTCCCTCACACAGCTGGCAAATTGGTGCCGGTTCCTGGCAGGAGGCCTCAGCTCCTCACTTCGTGGGCCCCTCCACAAGGCTGCTTGAGCAGCTGCACAACATGGTAACTGGCTTCCCCAGAGCAAGTGATCCCAGAGACCAAGACAGAAGCTGTAATGCCTATTAACAACTGAGCCTCAGAAGTCACGTATTTTTACCTCTGCCATATTCTGTTGGCCACACAGGTGAGCTCTAATTCAGTATAGAAAGAGACCTGACAAGGGCATGAATGGTGAGAAGCATTGGGGACCATCCTGGAAGATGGCCTACCATATGCTCTAATATAAGGTATAGTGCCAAATTCTGGGGATTCGTGGGGATAGAGGGCTCATTCACCAAAGCAGGCCCTAGAGTTGGGGTGCAGCATCAGAGGGAAGTGGCATGAACACTGTACTTGGGAGGGGTGTGCTAAGATAACAGGGCTGTATCCCCAGAACCCAGCATTATGCCTAGTTCATGGGAGATACTCAAGCATTCATTGTTGGGTGAATGGATGAGGCATCAATAAAGGCAGAAAAGGGGGCACATTCTGGTTTTATAGGGCCTGAACTTAGGAGAGGAGTGGAGGAAGGGGGATGGAAGCCACCTTGGTCATTCTGAGGCACCTTCGGAGGCTGCATGCAAGAGGAAAAAGGTGGAGCTCCTCCGGAGAAGGTGGAGAGGGGGCTGGAAGAAGTGACGCAGGGGCAGAGCCGGAGCTCGGCTGCTTTGCTGGGAGACCCGGCTGCAGCAGAACCATGTAAGGCATGAGGCAGTGGGCAATTTCCCTTCTGCACGCCCCTCCCCAAGTGGACTTGTACCTCATTTAAGGCTGGTTCTCCTCAGCCTTCTCCCTGGCTACAGATTTGTCACTTAGGAAACCTCTATTCTGGAGAAAACTGAATCCACATGGTTTTGAGATTTTGTTCTTTTAAGTTTTTTCTTTGTACTTGCATCAAAAATGAGATGTCCTTGGAGTCCTTTAAATCTCCCCTCTCTTAAAAACAGGAAGTTGCTCTTTGCCATGTTCACACTGACCCTGGAACAGAGAGCAGTGGTTTTGGGTGGGTTCCAAGCTGAGAGTTTTGTCACCCCGTCTCTTTCTTTGAGGTGTGGGGTCTTAAGTCTGGCCTTTCTTTTAATAGATGGAGAAACTGAGGTCCGGAAGGAAGAGTGCATCCAGAGATGCACAGCAAGTGGGAAGACCTGTGCTGTCTCTGCAGATGGAACATGTTGCTGGTTCTCGTGCCCACGCCCCACCCTCACCCAGAGGCTGATGAGTGTGCTGTGCGTGTGCTGGGGTGAGGGGAGCGAAAGGACACCACAGCCCTTCTGAGAGGCTGGACCAGCACAGGCCTCAGCCTCCCCAGGCAAGCCCGCCAGGTTCCCACAGAGAGAAAGGCTGGTGTGCAAGGAGCCCAGGCCCGCCTCAGGGTGGGCCAGGGAGGTCTGTCCAGGTGAGACACAGCTAGCCCCCACATGGGTCCTCCATCCACTCACAGGGGCGGCAGGAGGCCTGCGGACCGCCGATAGACAGCAGATGCCACCGCCCACAGAGTCACCTGGCCAGCCAGGGTCCTGGAGCTCAGACTCCAAGCCTTCAGCCTCCTCTCCCACAGCAGGCGAGCTCTTTTGGCTCCCGTGCTCTCTCCTGCCTGGGGTCACTCAGCTCTGCCCTCTGCCTGTGATGTGATGGATGCCGTCTCTACTGCCTCTGCAGGCCAAAATCCAGATCGTCTTTTTAGGACCAGCTCCTTCCTGAGACTTCGGAGTCTGGCTCCTCTTCTTTTCAGCTCAGGCAGGAGATGAGGTTTCCTGGTCTCCCTCGGGGACTGGCCGCTGAAGTTTGAGCCGGCCGGTGGAGGAGACTCGCCACACGGCGGCAGAGATGGGGCCACCATTCCCAACACAGACTCCTCTCTCACCATCCGAGTCACCAGCTCTCTGCACCCCAGGTGGTTCAGCACACAGCAGTGCTCAGCAGAGGCCGCTGGATGTGACCTCAAGAGCTGCAGTGGAGTCCCCCCGCCATCACCCACCCCACGCCCCTCTTCTCCTGCGGAAATCCCTCAATCCCAGGTTTCCTGGTCCCTGACTTGCCCGGCCTCCACTTGTCCTCAGCACAAGCCCGCTTACGCCCATCAGCTGAGAAGAAAAGGGCAGGCTTGCCTTGTTCTCAGATGTGCACAGAGCCGTCTCAGCCCACAGGACCCTGGCAGGGAGGCAAGGACTGAGGGCAGCCCAGGGCGCTCCCCTTGATTCCTGAGACATCTGCTCCAGCCGCCCTAAGAATGTGAGCGTAGTTGGCAAAGGTTAATACCATCTCCCCGATGGTGGAGGAGCTGAGTCAGAGAAGTTAGGACATTTATGCACAGGGGCCAGGGCTTTGGGGAAAGTCACCTCCACTTTCTGAGGCTTGACCAGGAGGCAGCACCTTGGTCATGAGCTGGGTCCTGGAGTCAAACAAAAGGTGTGAATCGTTAATCCTCCACTCACGGAGGTTTTGTGTGGTTTTGGAGAAATTGCTTAACTAACCTGAGCTTCATTCTTCTCACCTGAAAAATGGGGAATTGCCTCACAGAATTCGATGAGCTAGTGTAGGAAGAACATAGAGCACTGGCCCCGCTTGGAGCCCTGAGGTGGAAAAGAACCTGGTAAATCTGAGGCCTGAATGAGTCAAGGCAGGTTAAGAGATGGAGGTGTCACCTCTCCTTACTGGGGGCTCTCCCTCCAAGTACAGAGTCAGCTTCCAGGAAGCCTCAGATGGGTCCTCATCAAGCCCCTCAGAGGTCCGCTCTGGCACCCTCAGACTCCTCCTGAGCCTCCCGTGTCAGCGCCTCTTTCGTTGCCCAAGTGTATACTGGCTCTGAGTCTGCCAGCCCAGTGCCAGGGAAACTGGGCCAGGAACCTCTCCCCCTGCTGCAGCCAAGCCTGTCCTTTCCTCCTGGGAGTTCCAAGTGCTGTGCAGCGGCGCCCTCTGCTGACAGATCTTAAGAAGACACCCACAGCCTGCATCTCCATGGCCCAGAATTTTACACTTCTCTGGACACTGAGGAGACTTGTCTCTACTCTACAAAAAGCAGAGGGGAAATTGAGCCCTGGACTTGCCCAAGGTGCCCAGTGAGCAGCAGCACCAGAAGCAGAGCCCAGGCAGCCCAGCCTCCCAGCCTCCCAGCAGCTGCTTTGCCCTCTCACTTCACAGCCACTCGCCTCTGTTACTTGACTTGGAGCATCAAATTGAAGGGGCACTGGACCAAATGCAGTCAGAACATGCTCTGAACAGACTCTCTCAAAGAACTGTCAGTAAAAGAAGGAATCCTGCCCCAAATGAGAAACTCCAGTAGCACCTTCAAAATCACTCATCAGAGTCAGGGAAGGGACCCCAGAGCTCCCATTGTCTGAGTCCGGCACAGGAGTGATGCAGCAGGTACAAACACCCAAAGAAGAAAGACAAGACATGCATGTGTCCCACTTCATTCATTCATTTGCACTCAATCATTAGTCATTACCGTTCATCTGCTCTGCAGCAGAGGCTTAGAATGTAGCGGCAGTGGACAAGGCGGACAGCTCCTACCCTCCTGGGCCTCCCAGGCATTGCACAAAGACTGACCAACACAGTGAGGGCTGGAAGGAGAAGCAGGGAGCCTCGAGAGGGGCAATGAGAGAGCCCTCTCTGCAGAGGATGTTTCAGCTTAGTCCTGAGGGAGGTAGAGCTGGCCTTGAGGATGGCAAGAGGAGGGAGCTGCAAGCAGAGGGAGCGATTAGTGCAAAGGCCCTGAGCTGGAAAAGCATCTGGAACTTTTGAGGGCCTGCAAGGAGCCAGGCTTCTGTGACACGCCAAGAAAGACCCTGGTCTCTTCTGCTCTGCCTGCCTTGTATCTGGACTCCCTCTTTGACTGCCAGCAGTCAGCAGGCCCTTCAGACTTGGTCTCCATGGCCTCCCTTTTTTTTTTTTTTTTTTTTTGCGGTACGTGGGCCTCTCACTGTTGTGGCCTCTCCCATTGCGGAGCACAGGCTCCGGTCACGCAGGCTCAGCGGCCGTGGCTCACGGGCCCAGCCGCTCCGCGGCACGTGGGATCCTCCTGGACCGGGGCACGAACCCGTGTCCCCTGCATCGGCAGGTGGACTCTCAACCACTGTGCCACCAGGGAAGCCCATGGCCTCCCTTTTTAAGGCCCGCTGAGCAGTGATGTCCACCAGGCCTCTGCCAGGCTCTGCAGGTCCAGAAGAGAATAAGGCAGTGCCCTCTTCTCAGTGTGTCCACAGTCCTGACGGGAAGACAGACTATAATCCATAGAGCGTGACGGCAGTGCTATGCATATGCCTGGAATGTTCTGGAAATACAGTTGAAAGATAGCAGATCCAGCATGGAGTGGACCATGAGTGCTTCAAGGAAGGCCTATCAGGAGAAGCTGTCTGAGCTGAGTTTCAAAGGAGTAAGGTAAGGTGTGAGGGTTAGCTATAGAAGAAGTGGGGAAAAGGGGGTTCCCAGCAAGGGAACATGTGGGCGGGCACACATGTGAAAAGCATGTGGGGCGTGCAGGACATATTACTCAGCTGGGGCTTTGGCCTGAGGAGAGGGCTGGGGTGGTAGGAGGTGAGAAGTGGAAAGGCAGCCGGACCCAGGCCCACAGACCCTCACATGCCAAGCTAAGGAAGTGGAACTAGACTCAAGGCCATGGGGAGTCATTGGAGGTCTGTCAGCCGGAGAGCAGGAGCAGATTCAAGGTCTCAGAAGCTCCCTGTGGCAGCTGCTGGAGGGACAGAGGATTGGGGCAGAGGGACCCAGGGGCTTCTGTCCACCATGATCCAGGCAGGCAGAGGCACAGGGCTGGGCTGAGCCACATTGGGAGACGTCAGAGAGGGATGGATGTCGGGGCCAGGGAGGAGATGGACCCTGGACTTCACGGCTGATGGGATGAGGCCTTGGGGGAGAGAGCAGAATCGAGGGTGATGCCCAGCGTCTGGTTTGGGTGGCCAGCTGGGTGGGGCGCTGGAAGGATAGTTAGAGAGTTAGTTAAACAGAGAGTGCATCAAAGGATGTGCTGAGTTAGAGATGACATGGGGCCATCCAAGTAGAGGAGTTGAGGAGAGGAGAGACAGGTAGGAGATGAGGTGTCGAGGTTGTGATCTGAGAGGTGATGGGTATGGCTGGGAGAGGGTCCAGATGAGGGCCCTGAGAGTCTAAATGGAACGAGGGGCAGGAAGTGAGTACCATGGACAGAGAGAAGGAGAGAGAGTGCAGTAGTCAGGGAGAAAGGCTACCCCACCGGGTGAGAGCAAGCTTCCAGAAGACAGAGGAGATCAGGGAGCAGGGCAGGGTCTCTGCCACGGGGTGTCAGGCGGGAGCACCTGGCCCAGGTGTAACAGATGGGGGACCTGGGCTTGGCCAAGGAGGTGGAGCCATGGGGCTGGAGAGACTCAGGGTGCAGCCAGGAGGCTGCAGGCCTGGAGAGGGGTGGGGGCGGGGGGGAGTGGGGGGCCTTCCCTGACTGCTGACTGACACTGGACTCCCCTCAGTGCTCTCACAGCCGCCCGCATGTGGCGTCTCAGGCAAACGGTCCCCTCTCTGCCAGAGCCCTTCCCAAGAGCAGAGACTGACACAGACTAGGTGCTTGGGAAACTGTTTACCTGAAAGGGCAAATGAGAAATGGGAAATGCGCCACTCATTATCAAAGACTGTCAGCATCGCCCATCTGCTGATCCCCACTGTGGTGGAAGATGCTCTGGGGGTTACCTTTGGGGAAGGAGCTGAAGAAGAAAGGAAATTGGGTTTCTTTCTGACCCTAGCAACCCAGGGAGTTGATCTCTCTGTGCCTCAGTTGCTTTACCTGCTCTCTCCCAAGGGCAGAATACAAGTGTGCACGGCAGCACTACAAATGCTGCTCCAAAGCAGGGAAGTCAGGAACAAGTAGTGGCTCAGAGTCCTCCCCAGAGCCAGCATTCTGCTGGGTCTAGGATTCTCTGGCCAGGCCGTTGGCTGCCACGAGACCTGGGTCCTCCCCCTACCTCCCTCGTCGGTGTGCCTGCTGGGCAGATCTGTGGTCCACATTTGGGAATGGAGCACAGAGGTGCCTTCTGGAAAGGAGCCCACACCCTCCGCTCTGCTGCAGCTCATTAGCAGTTCAAGCAGCTGCTTTCTGGGCCCGGGAGGCTGTCCCAGGGCTCCGGAGCCTCTGCCTGCCAACTCAAGGCTTTCTTACTTGGTGCCAACACAGGACTGAGGGAACGACAATCCGCCTGGCACCCTTTGGTGGTCCTCCAAAAGAGCAGGCAGGCCTTGGTGAACTGGCAGGCTCTCCACCTGTGGACTGGCTTCAAGGTGAGTTCACACAATGACCACTCTTTGGAGACCTTTCATTTCTCATAACTGTCCTGGCACACGTCCCAAGCATGGCAGGGCACAGCATGGTGAGGGGGGAAAGGTGCTACTGGTAGCCCCACTCCTCTCAGCCCTTTTTGGATCAAGCCTCAGTGGCAAACTTTGTCTTGCTTTGGAAGAAGGAGCCCTGGGCAGCTGCCACACCATGATGGTCTTGATGATGTGACATAAATGTGCCAGTGGGAGAGGCCCAGCAGAGGCCCCTTCCTTCAGACATTACCCCTCACCATGTTTTGCAATCCCATGTGCTAAGGCTGAGTCCCTGCTAGAAACTAGCAGGACACTGAGGTACACCAGTCCTCCTCCTTCTTGGAGGGAGGCCAGGGAGCTCTCTCTGGACCAAAAGCACCTCCACGTAGCCAGGTCACATATCCCAGCAAGCATGGACCTTCAGCTGGGACCTGGCTGGGTGCAGGGCTGCCTACAGAAAGGGCGTCTGAGAGAGAGGTGACCACCCCTCTGCTTTCCGGGCTGGTTCAGGCTGAGCCTGGACCTTGAGGGAGCTGGGCCCCTGCAGAGTCAGACATGACCCTGGCCCTCCAGGTGTTGCTTGCTCTGGGGCCAGGGCCTGGGACGTGGCTGGAATGGCAATAAGCATCACTGCCTGGGAGTGGGGCAGGGAAGAGAGAGCCCGTGGCTGATGGGGGTCAGCACAGGCTCAGGGAGACATGAGCACACCATGAAGCACCATTTCAGGACAAGGGGCGGGATAGGAAAGTGGAGGGTGGGGTGAGAAGTGTGTGGAGAGAGGTCAAGAGCAAGGCTGTCCCTAGAATTCCTCCACCAGCTCACAGCTGGGGGGTATGAGACCCCCTGACTGGTTAGGGCCTCATTAAACCTCCCTGAGTCTCCTACGAGCCACCTCGTCTCTATTTCACAGGTGTACACAGTTAGGGTTCTACCAGAGAAGCAGAACCAGAGGGAGATTCTATGGTACATAATTGTAGGGTCCGGCTGGGCCAGTGTGAAATCTGGAGGGCAGGCTGGAAATGCTCATTCCACAGGTGACATTTCTTTCTCAGGGAAACCTCCATTTTGCTCTAAAGGCTTTCAGCTGACTGGATGAAGCTCATCCAGATTATCAAGGATAAGCTCCCAGACTTAAAATCAGTTGGTCGTCACCTCCACAGAATCCCTTCCCGGCAACACCTAGATGAGTGTTTGATCAAATCACTGGGTACTGTCACGCAGCCAAGTTGACACATAAAAGTGACCATTTCCGGGATGACCCCCAGTGCCTGCTCACAGCTACTGTGAGGGGGAGTGAGGAAGTAAGACTGTGCACAGACTCTGGCTTGAAAACATCCTCAGGGCAAGGCAGCTATGGCTCCCTGTGATTGTCTGGAGCATGCGGGTAGTGCGTTTGCAGGCTGGTCAGACGTGTCTGAGCCAAGGAGGCTGAGCTAGGTTTGGGTCTGCTTGTCTGCAGTGGTTGGGGACTGGCTCAGAGAGCCCTGGGAGCTTTGTGGGTGGGGCATCAGCGGCTTTGGGGAGCTTCAAGGCAGGCACTTCCAGAGGCACAGTGTGCTGCCTGGCCACCCGGACCTCATGTCCAGGCAGCTCTCAGAGGAAATTTCCAGGCTAGCCTCATCCCTCCTGAAAGCCTGGCCAGGGGCAGGCTGAGAGTTTTCAGGGCTCTGGAAATTCCCACCTGGCCAGGGTGCTCTCAGCAGGGGGCTGTGTGCCCTCAGCTGGGATGCTGCAGGACCTTCAAGTCTGGGTGGGGGTCTCCCCTGGACTCTCCACCGTGGCAGCCAGATCTTCTGGGAAAAAGCTCAAATCTGTCTTCACACAGCTAAACCTATAACTCAGGTGCGACAACTTTCATCTAATCTGGACCAGTTTTCTAAAAGATTAAAATCTATGTGTCATACAATCATTTCCCTAGGAATGGGAATAATAATAACACCCATCTCACAGGGCTGCTGTGAGGAGTAAGCCCAGGTACCCGATTTCAGTGCCCAGGAAATGTTGAACATTATTAAGAGAGAGTACTTAGCGCTGATTTGGAGCCTGCCCCTGGGCCAGGTGCTTTCCACATGTTATTTCAGTAATTCAGGAATAGATAGGGTTTTGAAACCTGGGGGCTAGAGAAAGGTGTGGAGTGCAGGTGGGAGAAGAGCCCCTGACCACTAAAGTTGTTATGGAAAATTGTGTGGCCTTTGTATTTTATAGCGAAACTGTCCATGGCTTTCAATCAGCTCAAAGAATTGAGAACTTCTGGTTTAGTTGATAGTTGGACATTCAATTATAATTATTTCAGCTTAAAAGAAGATGTGTCCACCCAGCTAAATAATCCTATCACAGAGAGACCTTGGTGTTTGTAATCAAATACTCCTGGACCTCGGATAAAGCCTTCCTCTGTACCTCTTGTCATGAACTTTGAAAAATGTCCCTGAAATCATTTCCAGTGTCTCGGAGCAGATGTGAAGAACTACCATAACTACTGGTGGACATTCCCTCGCCCGGCCCGCGCGCTGCGCCTTTAAGGTCTACTGGGGGCGTGATGTCAGCTGCCCGCGGGCACTTGGAGCGAGAGCCGGGCGGGCTGCGCGCTTCGGCGATTCCGAGCCATTCCGAACCCGTTGTGGAGAAGGACCTGCCTGCCGGGAGCTCCGCGTCCCTGACTTCGCCCGCCCGGCGCGCTCGCCTGTGGGCCATGACCAGCAGACCCTGAACGGGCACCGACCCGGCTCCGGGAACGCGAGGCTCCGCGGCCCCGGCCATGGGCAACTTCCAGCTGGAAGACTTCGTGGCGGGCTGGATCGGAGGTGAGCGCATCCCCGGATGGGAGGGACCCCCCAGAGGTGAGTGCGCTGACGGGACAGCCCGGCCCGAGAGGAAGAGAGCGAGCCAGCGGGAGTTGCGCAGGCGGAGTTTCCACGCCGTGCCGGGTCAGGGAGATTCGCGCCCGGGCGCTGCCCACACGCGCCCTGGGTGCGCGCTGCCCGCCGCCCGGCTGGTCTTGCCGCTCCTCGCCTGCTGCCGCGACCCCGGGGGAGATTCATCCCGAGCCTGCGATTTGCCTCAAAGTTTGGGTCCGCGGAACTTGATCCTGTAATGATTAAACCGCTGGTCAAAGCGGATAGCCAATGGAACGGCCCGGCGCGTACACACCCTTCGGCGCCCTGGTGCGCACCTGAGTCTGGGGACTCTGGGCTCACAGGAACTCGTGTGTGAGGGTGGCGTTTGACCGCCGCCCGCCCCCGCGCGCGGGATGCGGAGCCCGGCCTGGCGGTCAGGCCGGCCCTTGTGGCGTCCGGCTGCGGGGAGCGGAGCGCAGAGCTGGGAGCCCAGCACCGCTGCCAGATAGGAGGAACCCTTCACGTTTTCAGCCACAGCCAACTGTCACACCTCTCCTCGGGCACTGTTGGGCCCGCCGGTCCCTTCCTACCACTCTTGGAGCCGCTTTCTGCTGAGCCTGGGGTGTGTTTGCTTGGGCAATAGTCGCATCCATTGCCTTGCTTCTCCATTCTTCTCTTTCCAATAGGTCTATCCCTCCTCTTTGCTCAGCTATTGGGGGCGGGGCGGGGGTGAGGGACTTTGCTTATTGTCAGATATAGCCTTTCTTTTGGCTCCATCTAAGAGGACCATCAGAAAAGAGCTGTTGGCGAATGCAGTCCCTCCCCAGTGTAAAATCCTGAGACGCTCAGGTAGAGGCTATGGCTAGCGTGTTTGTGCCCCACCAAGTGTTCTAGGTATGGAGATCAGGAGATTTGTAGGAAAGGAAAAAAAACAAAGCAACTAACCAGCTAGGATCCCGGGTGGTTCCCCTTCTGGTGGCACCCTCCCACCTCCTAGCAGGAGTCCATGTCTGTCCCCCACAGGTGACAGGTGGCTGCAGGGCCCCTGCTTCTCACCCTCCCAAGCAAAGGTGATTCCTCTCACTGGGGACAGTTCCGTTGCACAGGCTCCCTTGGGTAGGGCTGAGACCTGCCTCTCCTAACTTTGCCAGGCAGGGGACTGTGCCCAGGGACCTACCAGGCACATCCAGACCCTCTCTGGACAACCTTTCAGCCGTTCAGAGGGAGAGGCTTTCCTCGGCTGCCCTTTAAATAGTCAGACCAACTTCAGTAGGGCTGCCAGGGGCTTGGTTTGAGAAATGTCCTGGAGGGTAACACTGTCAGAGTAGCTCAAAATCTCTGATGACACAGAGACCCTCCCCAACTCACACAGCAAGTAGTGGGTTGGCCTTTATTCTGAGATTGCCCTTACTTTGTTGATGTCAACATGGTTTTGTTTGTTTTTGTTTTTGCTTCCATGAAATGAACATGAATGTAGTAGCAGTGAATACTTCATAAGTGTCAGGTGCTGTTTAAATGCTACATGGATACTTTTAAAGCAACCTTATTGAGGTTATTTTACATATCATAAAATCCATTCATTTCAAGTGTACAATTTAGTGATTTTTAGTAATTTTACCAAGTGGTGCAACCATTACCATAAACTAGTTTTAGAACGTTTCATCCCCCAGTAAGATCCCTCATGCCCATTTACAATTAAACCCCATCCCCTCCCTCTCTCTCTGGGCAACCACTTTCAGGCTCTATAAATTAGTGTTTTCTGGACACTTTATATAAACAGAATCATACAATATGTGGTCTCATGTCTACGTATATTTCTTTATAGCTCTAATAGGTAGCTACTATCATTACATCCCCATTTGACAGATGAGGAAATGGATACTCAGAGAAATTCAATGACTTGCCCAAAACCATACATCTAGGATGAACACTAGGATTCCAGCCCAGACAGTCTGGTACCAGGGCCATTTTAAGCCCTGTACTCATCTATAGCTGTTTTCTCTCTCAGTGACCTGTCATGATAAACTTTCACCATTACATCCTTCACATTTTGTTTGAAGTTTTACTGGTCTGTAATATCCCAAGGTCTGGAAACCACTGACCTGATAATTCTGTTTCTTATCTTGTATCCCTGCTTTCAGATGGGTGGACTAATGAGTGTGCAGGGAGATAATGGCCCAAGGCTGGGTCTGGGGCTGCTGTCCTGGGCTGAGGGATACAGCCAGAGCCTGAGGACCAGAGCTCCTTCCTTCCCCTGAAGGGAGGGGTTCCTGCAGAGTGAATGGCCCGGCTTTCTGCTGCCCACCATCTTTCTGCCTCTGCCCCGTTCTGTGGGAAGGAGGGGTTGAGAGGGGCCTGGAGTTTCTAGACCAAGGGAACATTTGTTCTGGAATAGCTGGTTTCTCTGCCCTGTAGATATCTAATATTCCAGGACCCCTGATCTACCCTACCTGGTGCAGTCACTCCTGCTAGCAGAGACACTTCTTTCCTCATCAGCACGATGGGGAATTGGTCTCAGAAGGATGGCTCCTGTTTCAATCTCACAATCACTGCCTTCTGCAGTATGGCCTCAGGGCGGTCTTGCTTGCCTCCAAAATCATTCTGGCCTTGTGAATGTGTGTGTGGATGGGCATTTTTCATTGAAAAGATCCAGAGTATCCAACACCTTTTCAAAGAGGCCTTCTTAAAAAAAAAAATCAATGGGGATGGCAGCTACTTTTGAGCATCCTGTAAGTGCCAAGCTCTGCTGGTACTTTACATTTTTTACTTCATTTCATTCTTAAAATGGAACCGTGAGGTAGGTGCTAATATTATTCCCACTACACATGCTAAAAGGGAGGTGTAGAAAAGCTAAATAACCTGCAGGTACCTGAAAAGTTTCTGGGTTTTCTCTTCATACCCTCCCTCTTTTTTTGAGGTGAAATTCACATAACATAAAATTAATCATTTGAAAGTATACAATTCAGTGACACTTAGTACATTCACGGTGTTGTGCAACCATCTATCTAGTTCCAAAACATTTTTCTCATGCCCAAAGAAGTTTCTGGACCCATTAAGCAGGTACTCCCCTTTCCCCTCCTCCAAACCCTGGCGATCACTAATCTGCTTTCTGTCTCTATGGATTTACCTATTCTGGATAATCCATATAAATGGAATCATACAGTATGTGACCTTTTTTGTCTGGCCTCTTTCGCTTTGCATAATGTTTTCCACGTTCATCCACACTGTAGCATGTATCAGTACTTCATTCCTATTTATGTCTAGTAATATTCCATTGTATGGATATACCACATTTTATTTAGCCATTCATCCAGCAGTGGACATTGGGTTGTTTTTACCTTTTGGCTTTTTTGCATAGTGCTGCTATAAACATGTGTATATATGTACTTGTTTGAGTGCCTGTTTTCAGTTCTTTTAGGTATATTTCTAACAGTGGAATCCCTGGGTTATAGGGTAACCCTATGTTTAACTTTGTAATAAGCCAAACTGTTTTCTACAGCAGCTGCACCATTTTACATTTCCACCAGCAATATATACGAGTTCCAATTTCTCTATATCATCACGAATACTTGTTATTTTCCTTTTCTTTTTTTTTTTTAATTATAGCCATCCTAGTGGGTGTGAAGCAGAATCTCACTGTGCTTTTGACTTGCATTTCCCTAATGACCAATGATGTTGAGCATCTTTTCATGTACTTGGCCGTTTGTATATCTTCTTTGGAAAAATGTCTATTCAAGTCCTTTGCCCTTAAAAAATTTTTTTTTTCTTTTTAGTTGTTAGAGTTCTTTACATATTCTGGATATTTGACCCTTATCAAACGTTTGATTTGCAAATATTCCCCCCCCACCGTTTCTGTAGGTTTCTTTATTTTCTTGAGAGTGTTCTTTTATGCACAAATGTTTTTAATTTTTATGACATCCAATTTATCCAATTTTTCTTTTGTTGCTTGTACTTTTGTTGTCATATGTAAGAATCTGTTGCAAATCTACATTCGTGGAGATTTCCCCCTATATTTTAGCATATGATTTCTATAGTTGCAGTGCTTGCATTTAGGTCTTTGGTTTCTTTTAACTTTTGTATAGAGTATGAGGTAGAGGTCTTTTTATTCTTTTGCATGTGGGTACCCAGTTATCCCAGCACCTTTACCTGCCTTTTTTTAGGGTACTTGTTTCTTGAGGCAGGGCCCAGGTTTTACTCCATTTTCTTTGCCTTCCTCCATGCGTGAGCCTGTGCCTAACACACTGGGTGGGGGGGTGTCCCCTCTGGTGACTGGGCATTGATTGAATAAGTGAATGTAAGTGTCTGAGTCCTCCATTCTGTCCTAAGAGCCAGCCAGTACAAGCGAGGAGTCCAGAGACTGAGTAACCAGGAAGTCCTCTTTGATCCACAGGTGCAGCGAGCGTCATTGTTGGCCACCCTCTGGACACAGTCAAGGTATGGTAGCCATGTTGCCATTACCTTTTGGAAAGGGGCCTGGAGTGAGTCTGACTCCGGGAACGTGCCTGCTGTTTCTGACCCCCAGAAAGCCACCAGCGCAAGGCAGGCTCTCTGTGCCAGTCCACGGTGGCAGAGCGCTAGGAGGCCCGGTTGGAATGCTCCCCCCTCCTTGCTGGGCAGTGATTTTGTTTTTGTGAAGCTCCATTTCTGCCTCCAGGCTCTCATGAGCTGCAGGGGAGGGGTGGGGCACTGTGAGTGCTCTCCTGCAAGCCTCTATGGAGCAAAGGAACCAGAATCTGGGCCCATAATCTAAGGTTGGGCCGTTGGAAAAGATACTCCAGGCACAGAGAACAACATGGGCAAAGACAGTGAGGTGGGGACACCGCCAGGGGGCCATGCTTCGGAAGGGCCAACATGGCCACTTACGCTGATCCATCAGGTTTCTGAAAGCAGCTACGGATCAGAATCCAGGACCGGTCAGTCGGCACTCAATCCTTGGAGGTCTTGAACTTCAGGTTAAGACTCTAGACTTAGGTTGGGAATGGGAAGCCGTTATAACTTGTTGGAGCCAGCAAAGCCACCCGGCATCAGGATCATCCACACTTCTTGTTCTACACATGTGGAAACTGGCCCAGAAAGGGGAAGGGTGTCACCTCAGGTCATACAACAAATCGAAGCATTGAGGAGTGAGATGTTACAAAGGGACATTCTTTGGGTCCACCCCTACCCCTACCACCTGTCCCCATGGTGAGCCACACTCACAGCTGTACCCTGAGAACGTGGCCACAAATAGTGCCTCCTCACCCTGACTTCCACATTTGTATCTAACGCTCTGCCAGGATCGTGCACAAAGAGGACCTCCCAGGCCCTTCTCCAGTGGTCACTGTGGTCCCATTTCTCCCCATCTTCCTCCCTGCGTGGCCGTGGGCCCTTCCTCAGTCAGAGCCCAGGCCTGCTCTCTTCTTGATGGGGAGGTCAGCCTATGTGTCTAAATAGTTAAAGGTACTTCCTGGCCCCTCATACCCCTCACACAAGCCCAGCCTTTTGCTCATACATCAAATGCACCTTGGATGCTTTCTCTGTGCAGGCACTGTGGGGCTGGCAGGGCAGCAGTGGTGAACAAAGCAAGTCCAGTCCTTGCCCCGGCAGGCCTAACAGCCACATTTCTGACCCAGGCAACCAGTGTCTCTCCCTGGTAGAGCATCCTTCCCTCACCTGCAGCTTGGTTAGGGGAGGGTAGAGCTTGTTGGAACCCCCATCCTCATCCCCTGCCCCTGGCACAGGCAAGCCTGGCCACTCTTTGCCTGGCCACATGTCACCTGTAAAGACCAGGACTCTCCTCCTTTTCTCCACTCTGCCCCCTGAGCCTCTGCAGGGAACCTTTCCTGATACATAAAATCTTGTCTCTGTTCAGCCTGAGAACCTCTCTGCTGAGGGTCCCAGCCTCAAGATGCTGGCTTACATGGCTGGCCTCTGGGTCCAGCCCGGAGCTGTGGCCTGGGGCCCTTGTTTCTCTCCAGAACATCCTCCTTCATTCTGGCTGGCATTTTCTCTAGAGTTCCTGTTCACCGAGAAAGGTCTGGGCAAGAGCCTCAGAGTCAGAATAACCTGGAGTCCAGTTCCAGCCTCCCACATACTCTCCTGTGCCTAGGGCACAGCACTTAACCTCCCCAAGCCTCGGTTTCCTCGTCTGTAAAATGGGCAAAGAGCACCTCCCCGGTGGGGCTGTCATGAGGATTGTCAAGTGGCAGTGCGGATAGAGCAGTGAGCGATCCCCTCCTGTCCTGAAGAATACACACATTGGGGTGTGGGGAGGCAGATGAGTGACTTGTTCCTGGTTCCCAGGCTCACCCCTGGGAGAGCCAAGCTAGAAGGATCCGGGCTGCTGACCTGGGCCAGAGACTCATTCCCTGCCCGCAGCTGCCTCACCACAGGTGGGAGAGCTAGCACTGGCTACTTGGTGGCAGTAGAGCTGGGGTCAGGATTCACTGCTGGCTCCTGGCACAGCTGGTGCATTTAAAGTTTATGTCTGATGCAATGTGACCAGGGTTTTCTACTCAGGGCTCAGCTCTCTATAGCCCAGCTAGAGCACTGTAAGAGAATAAATTTGCATTGTTTTAAGCCACTGAATTTATCATAATTTGTTACAGCAGCAATCGGAAACATATACAGGGAATCAGCTTTCTTCATCTGTGAAGTGGGGATAGTATCCATGCCTCAGAGCATTTGTGGGATTCTGTGAGATAAGTTCCATAGGATTTCCAGTGTTTTCCCAAGTACGCAGTTAGTGCATACTAAATGCTAGCTCCTGTTGCAATTGGAGGCCTTAGAGGCTTGAGCTGTGCTGCTGGCCTCGGCAGCTTCCTCAAGAGCTGACAGACTTTTGCTCTGGTCTAGACCCAGAGTGAAGTGTGCACTGGGCTCTTCTGTGGCTTTTCTCAGACCCTCTGCCTGTCTACGGATGCCCCCAGTCACCAGAGCCAGCCTCCATTAGAGGATGCCACAGTTTCACCCTCCGGCCGCTCGGTTAGCTAGTGCAAAGGGCTGAGTGCCACAGCCACGCTCGGCTCCGGGGACGAGAAGGAAATACAAGATGGCCCTGCCCCAGAGGGGGAGCCCAAATAAACCCTAAGTAAACAAACAGATCACATCATTGCAGCATTTAAGCTCAGACCCAAAAGATGAGCAGAAGCTGGAGAAAGAGTCTTCCAGGGGAAGAAAGCAGGTGGAACATTCTGGAAGTGAGAAACAACTGACGCTCCAGGGTCCAGGAATATGGCAGGCACAATGGTTGTGGAGGAAATGACATGCGGGTGGTGAAAGCCACGCTTCTGGGTGCTGATTAAGGGTGGAATTTATTCTGAGTTTGGTGGCAGGCCACTGGAGAGCTTGAATCAGCAGTGACAAACATTCATCGTTGTTTGGAAAAGATTAGTCTGACTGTTGTGTAGACACAGTCAGAGGAGTTGGGGTGGGGGAAGCAGGAGGCCAGCGAGGGGCCCAGCCCATCATCAGGGTGAGAGATGCAGGGGTTCTGGAGATGAGAAGAGCAGGTTGCTCCTGGGAGTATTTAGGAGGGCAGAGTGACGGACAGCAGGTGGGCCAGAGCCACGGGTTAGCTTTCTGTACTCAAGATGCAGCAGCATCATATGTCCCCACACAAGCATTGTTTTTGCACAGCAAACTGGCCTTTGTTCTTCTCTCAGACCAAGGGGACTCCTGCTGCATTTAGCAGGTGAGAACGGGACTTGGTGCAGGTAGAGGATGCAAAGCCAGCCAGGCCGGGACTGAAGTCCAGGCCTCCTTCCTGACGGGGTCACTGGGGCCCGGGCTTCCCTTCTCTGGGCTTCAGTGCTGGGAGCCCAGAGCCGTGAGGGAGGTGGGGATGTAACCTGTCTCTGGCTGGCCCTCACGCCCTTGCCTTTCTCCGCAGGCTCGCCTGCAGGCCGGCACTGGCTACGGGAGCACCCTTAGCTGCATCCGCACTGTGTACAGGAGGGAGAGTGTAAGTGCTCCCGGGGTGGTGTCTCCTCCTGGGGACCGAGGTCACAGCCCCTCACACCCGCATGCCCAGCAGGAGGCCTGTTTATTCCTCTCATCACCTTTGGCTCAATTTTCTCTCTTCATCTCACACCACTCCTCAAATATTATGTGCTACCTAAACTTAACCCTGCCCCCAAGTGGGATGTTATTGAGGGAAAAAACTGGTTTGGTGTCACCTCTCTGGAGAAATTCGGAGGCATTTAGAACCACAATGTGGAAAATTCCTACAAAAACAGGAGGACCTGCCAGGTTTTCAAAACCAAATGTGTGGCGGTAAACCATGTGTTCGTTCACAGGCTCCTTTATCCCAGCATGGGGCGGAGGGTGCAGGGAGCAGGCTCTTCTGATCCCAGACACCCCGAACGGGCTTGTACCCCAGGTCACTCCAGACCATGGACCCAGGGGTTTTCTCTGCAAAGGGGAAATTCTGAATAACATTTTGTAGAAGAAGCATCAGGTGACCTTCTTGAGAATGAGTATGGGCTTTTGGAAGACTTTCCAAGGCTCCTCCTTGGGGAATTTAAAATAAATTTTAAAATTTAGAATGAAATGACCTGTTGGTTTAAAGAAATAGTCAGGTGTAAGCCCTGTGGCAGCCCTGGGCTTTTCCTTGAGTCACTGGAAATGTGGCCCCGTAATTGACTGCTGTCCCCGCCAGGCTCCATCCTAGGAAGTGCCCTGGAGCTCGGGAGCCTCCTGCCTGCACCTGGAGGTTCTTCTCTTCAGTCAAAGTATGTCTTGTGTCCTGGTGTTGTTCTGAATCTCTTGATCGTTTGCTTTAAAATCAGGGTGAGCACTGTAAACCCAGCACTCGTTGTTCTGGGGTAATGTCCGATTCCTGCGTCCCCTGAATGGCAGCTGTTGAGCCTCCTTTTTGGCACATGTTCTCCACAGTGTCTGCCAGCCAGCATCTCCACTCTGGGGTTTCCGTGGGGACTGTAGGAGTTCCTCTGAGAAACAGCAGCTCAGAGCTAAGTGATGTCTCAAGTTATCTGAGGGACCTTGTTGTAGAGGAAGAGGCTGAAGCATGGTGCATGCGTGCATATGTGTTTGCGTGCACATGCGTGTGTGGACGCCTGTGTGAGGAGGTGTCCTGCCCCTTGCAAATAGGGGGCATGCATTCAGGTCAGGGTTAGTGGGTTTGAGTACAGCCTGGAGTTTTTACAATGGCTTCCTGGTGCTTTTTCATCTTTGGTGCCATGTGTGCTGCACTGACTCCTCGAAGAGCCTGTGGAATTTTCCAGTTTCAGTGGAGCATCTGTGGTGTTTGCTGAGAACGCAGTGTGTATGGACAGAAGCCTCTTCGTGCTGTTCATCCAGGGACTCCCCCTCTGGCTTTTTTCCAATAGACTCCCATGCTCGGGGCACCCAGCTACATGCTGGCCCAGGTGCCCCTGGGATGCTGTGGGACCCTTCTTACCCCATCACTACAGGCTTAGCACATTATATTTTAATTGTCTGTCAGTTTATCTGGGTGCCCCCTCCCCTGCCCCCAGACTGTGAGCTCAGTGAGGATGGAGAGAGTGTCTTTCTTGTTGTCCTCCAGGGCCTGGCACATTCCCAGAGCATGCTTTTGTTGGAGTGACACACGAGGAAAGAGTGTGTGGTGCTTGGTGAGCCCACTACCCACTGGGGCTCCATGGGCTGCCCTTGGCCGCAGCCCAAGAACACTGCCACTCCAGTGACAAATGCAGGTTCCAGGCCCAGCACATCACGGCTCAGGAACCAAAGCTTCATGCAGAAGCCGGTTCCTCCTCGGATTAAGGATGCTCTCGCCCTCCCCTGTCTCTCCTCTCACATCAGCATCCTCTTTTATTCTTTCCACCAACGTACTGGTTTGCTTCTCCTATGATGTCTCCCCCGCCAGCCCGCAGGCTCCAGGAGGGCAAGGTCTCTACCAAGGGCAGCATAGGCCCTCATGCTTCCTCCACCTGGGTCTCTCCACAGGTGTTTGGCTTCTTCAAGGGCATGGCCTTCCCCCTCACCAGCATCGCTGTCTACAACTCAGTGGTGTTTGGGGTCTTCAGCAACACACAGAGGTTCCTCAGCCACCACCGGTGCCAGGAGCCCGAGGCCGGCTCACCCCGCGTGCTGTCTGACCTGCTCCTGGCCAGCATGGTGGCTGGCGTGGTCTCTGTAGGGCTGGGTGCACCCGTGGACCTCATCAAGATCCGGCTGCAGATGCAAACACAGCCATTTCGGGAAGGTAAGCGGCCAGGGGAGGTGGCCTGGTGTCTGGGGACCTGTGACCGTTTCCTGGTTTCCCAGGTCTGGGATTTGGTTAATAATCTTTTTATGGAGCAGGGCATCTATGTTGAATCATTTTATCTATAGTGGTAACTCTCACTGGTTAGGGATTTTCTACGCGCCCGGTGCTTGCAAAGAGCCCCGCCTGGGTTCTCTTAATTCGTCTTCAGCACAATTCTCTGAGGCAGGTGCTGTGATTTTTTCCATTTTACAGGTGAGAAAACTGAAGTTCCCAGAGGTTAAGATGCTTATTCAAGGACACACAATTAATGATTGGGCAGTCAGGACCAGCTACATAACTTGCAGCCCCCCAGGGTGAAATGAAAATGCAATCTCCTGATCACAAATTAGTAAGAATTTTAAAAGGACAACAGCAGAGCATTGTCAAGTGAGGGGCCCTGTGTGACTGCCCAGGTCTCAGACCCACACCTGCCCCCCACACGCCAGGGAGTGCAGCCAGGGAGGCCTCAAGCTGGACTGGCTGCAGGGCCATGAAGCGGGCCGCCCCTCCCTCACCCTTGATGTTCCATTAGAGCTTCATTTCTTGTGTGCGCCGTAGCTGCTCCTGCACCGCCAGCCAGAGCTGTCATCTCCTCGCTGCTGGGAAGGAGGTTTCCGACTCTTGTCTGGAGCAGTTTTGATGAAGGAGGATGGAAAGGATGGGAAGGCACTTGCTGTGCAGAGTAGAAAGTGCCAGCTCCAGAGGAAGGATGAGCTGGGGGTCTTAGACAAATTTCAATACCTTGGGGTTTGCTCCTTGGCTCTCATTTTCCTCTGTCTCCTCAGGGAAGATATTATCCCTTCCTGGGCCTCAGTCTCCTTTCTGTATAGTGGAAGGATTACATCCCCGGTCCTTCCTATCACCTCAGATATATATCTGACAGATCTCATGGGTAAGACCCCTCTCCTTGGCAGCCTTCTGAATGGCCTCCATGTGAACCCTCTGCCCACAGAGGCGAGGGGTCGGCTCTGCCCCATGGCTGAAGCCCCAAAAGCTCACTCAGGACAGCCCAGGCCAGTGCGTCTCCTGCGCCCAACCCAGGTTCCTCGATTCAGCCTGCACTCCCTGCTCAGCCGGGGAGGTGTCTAGGGCAGGTCTGCACGCTCTCTGGGCACAATGCTGATGCTCCTCACAGGGGTCCCTGCTACCCCAAGAAAATGAGTCACACCTGCTGGATGCTCGTGGTCCCTGTCAGCATGTGGGGAGATGCAAGGCAACAAACGGGTTGGCTCACCCAGAGGGTCACAGAGCATGCTCCCATGGGGGCCGCCCAGGGAGATACGGGGCAGGCAGATCCTCACCTCCATCTACCTGACATACTGAATCGTGTCTTGGTACAGCTCAGTTTGACCAAAGGGTCACACCCCTGAGAAGAGTTTGAAGCTCGCTGATCTGGTCCTATCCCAGAGGCAAAAGCAAAGATGTAGAGAAATGAAGGGCATCGTGGACAGGCCTAGAACCCAGGAGTCCTGGCCCCCAGGCTGGTTTTTTGCGCTACCCTGTCTACTTCCAAAAAGCTGTGTTAGTCTAGGGTGCAGAGAAAATCTCTCCATAAGCCTTAAAGCTCTCTGGGGTCCAGATGTTGCAAGAGTCTCGGTGATGAGGCTCCTGGGGGCAGCCCCACCTCCTTCACAACCAGGGCACCTTGTCCATGGAAGGGGAAGAGAGAGGAGTAGGCATGCTTGTGTACGTGTGAGGGGGCCCTCAGCCAGCCTAGACACCAAGGAAGGTGTTTCTCAATAAATGCCGGGACATTTGGAGGCAAGTTAATTGGTAAACTTTCTTCACAGTGTTTGCTTCCATTCTCTGTTCTGTCCTCACCCACCTACACTTTTCCTGCAGAGAGTTCTAGAATGGTGGCTGACTTGGCAGGCTAAGGCCTGAGCTACAGGGGTCCTGAGGCCAGGCTAGAAGCCTCCGGAGACTGGAGGAAGGATAAGAGCAGAACAGCCAGACGCAAGAAAGCCCCCAACGCTGGGTGTGCAGGAGCCTCACGTTAAGGGAGCTGAGCAGCCTCCATTAGCAGCTGCCAAAGTTGCTAAGTGTTCATCGTGTCCTGACACTGTGTTAAGCGCCGTATGTGCATCATCTCATTTAATATCCACCCGACAGTGGGAGGTCAGCATGACTGTTAGCCCTGTTCATTTACCCGACACACAATAGTTATGTACCTGCTGTGTGCCAGGCACAGGGCTAGGTGCTGGGGACACAGCGATGAACAAAAGACTCCATCCCTCTTGTAGCGCTCTGTCCAGCAGACGGGCAGACAGGAATTGGGCCACTCCAACTAGGGTGGGTAGCACGGAGTGGGTTGGGCTCTCAGCCAGGCTGGGGGTCAGGAAGGGCTCTGGGGCAGGTGGTGGGAGGGGTGAAAAGAGAGCGTAGAGGTCAGGACTGTACACCTGGTTAGGGCAGCACCAAGGGCCACCCATGCCTGCTCTCCTGGGCCGTGGGAGCCTGAGGCACAGCCCACCTGGGCTGGGACTCTCTAGAACTGCCCGTCCAGGAAGTCGGGACCCTTCTGGAGCCTTATTTCCTGGATAAGCCCTCTGAGCAGGGAGAACATGGGGATGGTGTACCCTCCCTGTCCTCCTCCAGCATCTCAGGGCGGGAGGTGGTTCCTTGACCCTGCTCCTGTACAGACGGGACCATGGCCTCAGGCTGTAAGTTCATCCGCATGGCGCCAGAAGGAAACCGGTTCTTAAGTAAACCGCTTGAGGCAGCAACAGAAAACGAAAATGTGTTTGTTCTGTCTTCCCCAGTGTGCCAGGAAGCTGATCTTTTAGGGAGCTCAGGGAAGGCTCTTAATAAGAGACCAAGGGAGGCCCTGCACACAGATTTTTCTCAGCCCTGCAGAGCTCAAAGTCATTAGCGCCTGATCCCAGGGGCTTAGCTGGCAGTGCGGACACAAAACGGTTGACCTGAGTGGGCAGAGGGAAGGTAGAAACCAAGACTGGAGGGTCCGCCTCAGCTGTGCCCCTAGAGCCTCTGATCTGGACTAACCCAGCATAGTCACAGCCATGGGGGCCGAGCAGCCAGTATTTACTTAGCCCTCACCATGTGCCAGGCACTGTGCGAAGAACTTAGTGTGTGTTTAATCTTCACGACAACCCAATTCCTAGACATTCACAAAGGGGAGACTGAGGCACAGAGAGATTCCATCACCCACCTGAGGTCACTGCCCTAGTGGAAAGTGGAGCTGGGATACAGACCCAGGCAACTGACTCAGAGCCCACTGATGCTGTTTCTGCCTCTGCCCCAGGGTTTTGTAGAAGCTGAGGCTACAACAACTTTGGTAATATCTGGGCCTTTGCACAAAATCATCATGTACGAAACCAGTTGCAAACTTTGAGGGAGGAAAGGGGACTTGGAGCATGTCTCCAAAATGACATTGTTCAAGTAGTGGGCATAGCTTGTGGGCTCCAAGGGATGGGTCTGAATTCTGTGGCTTTGGGCAGCTCCGCTCTGTGTGGCCCACTCTTCCTTACCTTCCCCTGTCCCCCCAGATGCATGGGGAAAGGGCTTTGGCGACTACAGGTGCTGGTCAGGATCAACTATTGGGGATAAAGCATGGGAGGCAGGCAGTGGGTCACCAGGCAGTACTTTCTGCCAGGAATCTTTCCAGAAGATGAGGAAGCATGTAGTTACCTTTCACTTGTTCCTCGGGAACCCTCTAGGCCAGAGATAGAAAACTCAAAGACTCACTGGGACCAGGAAGGTAACATAAGTAAGCACAGGTACCTGGAAAATGTACCCTTTTCCATTTTTTGGACACCTACAGCCCTCCTAACCTGTGTTTTGTTTTTCCTCTTTTTATTGAAACACAGAACATACTTCACTTTCCACATCACTCTGCTGTTAGATACACAGCAGTTCAAGCACATGTGTCAGCCTTGGTGCTGGGAAGGCAGTCGGGAGTGGTACGCACAGTTGCAAGCTGCCCAGATCCTGTGGGAGGGGTGACTGCAACCCTGCTCCGGCTGACTGTTGCCACATGGCCTGGATCTTCGGCTTTTTAGGAGAAGGCAGAAAGCTAGATTTTCCCAGGGTCTTCCAACTGGAAATTGTCAGATAATTCAAGTCAAAACAAAACCAAGCACAAACCAACGTAACACCATGCAGCCCAAAGCATTGTGTGGGCTGGACAGTGTGGGGCTGTGGTTGGCTGCGAGCTTGTGGTCTGTGGTCTGTGCTCGGAGTCAGGCCCGCTTTCCCTGATAACTAGGCTGAGATGGGTAATTGCAGGCTACCCTGTGCAGGGCTTGTGGGTTTGCTCATGGCTTGTGGCTTTACCCCAGAACTTCCAGTCCACTTCCCGGGTGGTGACAGTGGGCCATGAGAGACTATGCCACGTTGGAGACGTGCAAATATAAAACCATTGAGTTCATCCTGACTGTCTGAATGTGGAAGGAGAAAGCGCCCATCCACCCAAATACAGTCACCGTTAACACATTAATATGTTTCCTTTTCCTGTTCTATATGCATGGATTAAATGTTTTAAGAGGTTGTACTTATATAGACAGTTTCACACCCTGTTCTTAATTCAATGTGAAACAGAAGCATCTTCCATGTTACTAAAATAGAATTATAAAATTAAAATAGATGGATAATATTTAAAATAGATGTACAATATTCCATCAAATAAACACATGCACACACACACACACACACACATTTTGAGAGGGATGATACAGTGTAGTAAGAATTCAGTTTCTGGAGTTAGGCCACCTGCTTCTAATCTTACCTCCACCTGTTATTGCCAAGCCTGTTTACTCATCTGCATAAAAGGTGTAACAGGAGTAACTCCTTCATAACTGGGATGGGATGGGATAACATGTAACTCAGGAAGGTCTTAGCACAATGTCCGGTACATTGAAAACACGAAATAAATGTTAGCTATGCAATTAAACTTATTATTTAGAAGTCTTCCTACAAGTGAACATTTAGGCTGTTTACAGTTTTTCCTCTTCTAAAAATAGTGATGTGATCAGCAAATTTGTCCATAAAGAGCTGCCTTCATTTACAGTCATTTCCCTAAATGTGTGGGCTCTTTGATTCGTGACTGGGTCAAAAAGTACAGTCATTTTTAAGATTCTTGGTACGTATTGTGAAATTTGTTATACAGAGGGGTTTTACCAAATTACATAGGCAGTTGCTAAAGTTTAAAGGGAGTGTCCGTTTGGCGCTGCCTACCAGTACATGCTAGATGGCAGTTATCCTCATGAAAACTCTTCCAACTTCACGGAGGTTTTCTCCCGGGGCCTCTGTCACTTGGCCTGAATTAATTCAGATCTGGCCTTGACAGTAAGGTGCCTGTGAAGGTGCCATTTTCAAGTGATCATTACCCTTCACCCAGGCATGAGCCTCACTAGGCACCCTGCAGGGCCCGAGCTGGAATTCAGGGGTGAGGTCCCTCTGCTGCCTGGGCCAAGTCACATCCTGGAGCCCGGTGGCCAATGACACTCACTCCTCCCCCATCTGGGAGCTTTCAGGTCTCTGTTTTCATTAAGAGCCTAATTAATGTGCAGATCACAAAGCCCTCAACACCACAGGAGGCCAGAGTTTGGGGAATCAGAGGAGGACTCAGCATTAACTCTGTGCTGACCGTCATAGTAATTTCACCGGGCCCAGTTGGAGGCAAAGGGCTGAGGGTTACACTTGATTGAATTCACTCTGATTCATTCATTCACTAGCATTTCCCGAGGCCCTGCTCTGAGCCAAGCAGAGTAGGTAAATCAGGTATCAGACACGCACAGCCCCTGCCTTCATGGAGCACTCAGTCTGGTGGGGAATCAGGTGTGCACCAGAATGAGAAGGGCCCCAGGAAGGCTCTGGAACCTCAGAATCTGGCTCTGCAGACTGGGAAGTCTCCAGAGAGGAAGTGGCTATTGATTGGGTGTTTGAATACTGGCTGGGATTTGGAGGTGGGGATGTAGGGAGGGAGAGGTGTTTCAGACTGAGAAACGATATAAGGGAAGAGTCAGTGGCAGGGGACTTCCCTGGTGGTCCAGTGGTTAAGACTTCACCTTCCATTGCAGGGGGTGCGGGTTCGATCCCTGGTCGGGGAGCTAAGATCCCACATGTCTTGCAACTGAAAAGCCAAAACATAAAACAGAAGCAATATTGTAACAAATTCAATAAAGGCTTTAAAACTGGTCCACATTCGAAGTGAGGGAGTGGCATGGACTTATATACACTACCAAATGTAAAATAGATAGCTAGTGGGAAGCAGCCACATAGCACAGGGAGATAAGCTCGGTGCTTTGTGACCACCTAGAGGGGTGGGATAGGGAGGGAGGGAGAGAGATGCAGGAGGGAGAACATATGGGGATATATGTATATGTATAGATGATTCACTTTGTTATAAAGCAGAAACTAACACACCATTGTAAAGCAGTTATACTGCAATAAAGATGCTAAAAAATGGTCCACGTTAAAAAAAATCTTAAAAAAAAAAGAGTCAGTGGCAGGAAAGGCAAGCATGTGGCAGGATGAGGGGGGAGGGGTGAAAGATGCAGGGTCAGTTGTGAAGAGCTTGGAGTATGGGTCTCCTTTCTATTCTGCAGGCAGTGGAGCATCTTGGACAGCAGCATGACCTGAGCATGAGCAGAGCTGTGTGGTAGGAAGTGAACCTGGCCTTCAGAAGGGATGGAAGGGGGTGGGAATAGTAGAGGTGAGGAGGCTGATTTGGAGGCTGCTCCACAGACCCGGCGAGAGGCTGGGAACGCCGGACCCAGGGCCGTGGGCTTTGGGAGTAGAGGGGAGCGGCAGATGGAAAAGACATTGATGATGTAGAACCAACAGGCCAAGCAGGAGAGAGGAAAGTGTTGAAAATGACCCAGGATTTCAAAGTTGGTTGGCGATGAGGGAGGTGGTACCTCCCACTCAGGGAATTAACCAGCAGATGAAGCATGCAAGACAGAGCTTGGTGTGGAGTGGGTGAGCACACATACTCATCGTTGCTGCTGCTGGTTTGGACCCTGGCTGGAGGAGTAGGCTCGAGTGAGAACTGTGGGGACTTGACCTTGGTTCCTGTTGAGGGAGGGACTGCAAATGGAATGTCAGGGCTGGAGGTATAGACGGGTGTGACAGACATAGAAGTGATAGCTGAAGTCATGGCGTTAGGTGCAAATGCCAAGGTGAGCTGCAGTAAGACCAGGGTAGACGTCAATGAGAAAACGCTGTAAAGGAAGTTTGGGAGGGAGCTATACTGATGCTAATAGCTGTAGTTAACAAGTATTGCGCCCCAGCCCTGTGCTCTGTGCTAACACAAATCCCGTGATTCACTCACCACAGCAACTCTGTGAAATTTGCACTGTCGTTCTCCATTTGACAGGTGGGGAAACTGAGGCTGGGCTTAAGTGACTTGTCCTGGCTCCCTGGGTCCACCCCGGGCCATACATCTCCACACCCTGGGAACACAGTCCTGAGAGACTCGTGTCACCAACGTGGAGAAGGAGAGGGAAGAAGGGAGAGTTGCTGAAGTCAGGGTGACAGTGGGGACGGAGACCAATGGGTAAAGAAGGAAAAAGACTTTCTTTTCCAAGTTGGGAGGGGAGAAGGAAAGAGACAATTGTGAGAGAATTTTGAGGCAAGAGGAAGGAAGTTGAGGAAGCCTGACTCTACCATACTTAAGATAATCTGATGGAATGAAAGGGACAGAGTGTGGCCAGGATTCGAGGAGGAGAAGGTCCTAATATCTGGACGTGCCGAGAGGGGACAAGCTGGACTGGATGGTAGCAGTGGGAGTGCCAGCTGAGGGGTGATCTGGGCAAGTAAGATCATCAGCCACACACCTGAACACAAAGGCCGTCTGAGCTCAAGAATCTGCATGATGACAAAATGGGGCGAAACCATTTCTCCCTGGATCTTCTGAAATGTCTGGCTGAGAAGGTCAACAACTGTGCCTCAGAGGCCCTGACTACATCAGTTTGTCTCTTTGGCAACACAGTTTTATTGCTCCCATAAAGATGTGTGGCTGCCAAGAAGCATGCTTATCTCCAGGCAGGTTAGCCTTTTGATACAGTGGACTTTCTAAGAATTTCCTAGTTCAGGGCAGGAATTGATGCTAAGCTCCGTAAAGAGATACACATTGCTCCATTCAGTTCCTAAAGAAGAAAGCCTCTGGGAAAGCAGGAACCCTTGGAATGTGATAAGGGGCACAAAAACCTGGAAACTAGCCAGGACCATACAGTCGGTGCCTTCTTCTCAAGTAGGCTGTGTGCCAGTAGGAAGTGAGGGCTGGAGCAATGGCAGCCCAAAAGCGGAGGGAGGAGGTTTGTGAAGAGGCCAGGCATATAGCCATGCAGTTCAAGAGGCGCCCTTGAGTTCTGGACACTGTGACTGAATATGTTTCAAACTGTGGTCCCACATAGCTTGCCAAGATTAATGAAGGTGTACACAACCTAACGCACCATTGTGTAAGTTACATACAGTGGGGACACATCCATTTGTTCTTTCAGTCAATTTACACGGGCAAATATTGTCCTGATTTCTAGACTTGACACTAGTGTTGGTAGTTCTCAGAGCTGGATCGATATCTACAATCTTTCCACAGTAGGCTTGGCAGGTCATGGCCGGTGACAGCAGGGCATGGCTGCCTGAGATTAGCAGGTCCAGCACTTCGGGAATCTGAAGTCACATCAGGGCGAGGTAATACAGACAGGAATGATAACTATTTGCCTCAAGTAAAGTACATTTGCACAACACACATTTTAGTAAAGTACATTTGCCAACATTCTCAATTAATTTTCACAAAAGCCAAATGATGTGGACAGGCCACTGATTCTTCCCCTTCTGTGTATGATGAGGAAACTGCAGCCCAGTGTGGTTGAGTCCTTTGCACCAGGTTGTACAGTAAATAGCAGCTGAGCAACAGAGCAAATCCCAACTGCTCCTAATCCAGGGCTCTTTCTACTAAACCATCTGCCTATCATGGACTCTTTAGATCATGAGAAAACTGCTGGACTCTTTAGAAACAGGAACTGGGCCAGAGCTTCCCAGTTGGTAATACCCTGGGGAAGTGAACTGAGGGATCCCTCAGCTTGTTCAAACCCAAACCACAGAGGTTATACCCAACCTGTTTGTTGGAAGATGTCCATCCACATTACTGGATGCTTCCATAGCATCTTCGACAAGTGTGGCAGTTTATGATTTGGAAGTTTCTTTTAGCATCTATAGTCTCTGGCACAAGGACCAGACAGGGCTGGGCTTGGAGGAATGCCGAACACAGGAGGTGAAAGCTTTGGGAGGCCCCGGTGCTAGAGCTACTGATCAGATGCTCAAGTGTTAACTGAATGGATGTTGAGACACAGAAGGACCACAGTGTCAGGCACAGGGCCACAGTGCCTGGGACAGGCCACAGTGTGTGATTCCTATCATCAGGAAAGTCATTGAACCGGTTAAGGCAAAACAACATGCTCAGAAAACAGCAGCAGCCAGGACAGACCATGATAGGGGGTACAGCCTTGGCATGGACTAGGGGTCCCAGCTTTTTCTACGAGTACCTCTTAAATATATAAAATGGAGACCAACCCAGAGAACAGCTGTTTACTTTGTGTCCACAGATTAAGAAAACACATATGACAAGAAGCTACCATGGATCATCAGTGTATTTAAGTAATTGTTATTGTGTTCCCACAATAGCACCTACACATATGAGAAAAATGGCCAGACATGTATGTGAGATATTTTAGGAATTCTGTCAATCTATAATGTTTGTGGATTGGTGGGTCCCTTGAAATAACCCCATGCTGCCCCCTTCCATTTGAGAGCCTGCTGGCCCAGAGGCATACGAGCACAGAACACTTGGTGAGCCTACACATTGCTAACTGGGGACCAGCAGGGCTTCATCAGTGGGTGGCAGACTTGTTAAGGATTTTCTGGAGAAAGTGACCTGTTGAGAAATGATGTTGTATTTCCACCCCACCCTAACATAGGCACACAGAGGAGGACTGGTGGCACTCTCCCTTCCAGAGAGGCTCCTGAGGCCTGGGCCCTCCTTACCTCAGTGGATCAGTGACCAGTCACTGTGTTTCAGCTGACTTTCCTGTTTCCAAGGTCATGACCCACTGAAGAAATTGAACAGCATTGCCTGAAAAAGGAAAGAAGTGAAACTTGTTCGTGTTTGTGTCTGGGAAGGGTACAGTGGGATGCAGTGGCAGGACCCTGGGTTCTGAGAAGAGGGGCACTAGTGGCTGATCTGTGGGGACCTCAGCCTGCATCCGAGCCAGTGAAGCCTCTCTGAGGTAGGAGGACCCCCCAAGGAGTGGCTGCATGTGTACCTGTTAGAACTGGCCAAACCTGGACACCTGTACTCTCTGCAGAGCTCCCTGCAGAGGCACCTGCCTACAGAGGGACCTCCTGGCCCAGGCAGGAGCCAGCAAGCAAGGCACCAGACACTGCTGCTGAGCGGTGGAGCCAGACAGCCACAGTGTGTGCTGTGGGGACTGAGCTGGACCAGGCAGGGGAGCCCGGAGGAGGGGTCCTTTTAGAACTGTGTAGGCCTTCCTAAGCTCCTAGGTGAAGGTTAGGAAAAGGGTGGGGGGCAATTTTATCAACTTTGAACATCCTGCTCGTCTTGGTGTAGGGTGCTTGAGTTGACCCTAAATGAATTTGGGAAAACAAAGAAAACCACAGGCATCCTGAGTGTAACTCTACCTACCATAGTAAAAGACTCTTGATTTAGAGAGTACAGCAAAAAATGGCCTTAATGGCAAAGTGCTCATGATAAGAAATAATCAAAATTTGATTCATCATCTTATCCTCATTTTAGAACAAAAAATTCTCATTAGAGAAACTAAATACATTTCATTCTAGAAGGAAATATACCTAATGTGAACCCTTCACTTGCATGTGTGCACCCCAAGCCAAAGCCCTGAAGGTTCCAGAACAACAGGCTGAGGGGCAGTGGTTCAGTGTGAGGAGGGTGCCTACTTCCTTCCTTGGGTTCCTTGCACAAAGACAAATCCACATGTATCAGTTACACATATTTCCAAGAGCTGCTTGCCAGCAACCTCCCAAGTCAGTTGTTAAGGGTCACCAAAATTTGTTTTACACAAACTAAATTTGGTCCACTGCTAGATTTACCAGAAGCTCTGATTCGGCGCTTTTCTAAGTCTAGCTGCCAAGGCTCCTGGGCAACTCCTTCCCCAGCTGAGCCACAGAGCATCTTGTGGTCTGAGCAATTGATCAGAATCCCAGCAGTCTTCTGCTTTGTGGTCCCTTATGAATTGTCCATACCACTATTGCTAAAGTAGGTGGGCCCATAACTACTGTCACCCAAAAGAGATTTGCTTCTCATTGAGTGACACGTCATTGATGTCACAGAATCCTTTTGCCTTGAAAAGCAGGAGAGGCTAGGTAGGCTTCTTTGCTCTGCCTGAGTGACCAAAACAGTTTATTTCAAGTCTAAGACGTCATTTTCTCAGTAGGATGTGGTGTCTGGTGCATGCCATGGTCAGAACTCACCAACTGTGCACTTACAAGCTACACCTTTTATGGAATGTAAATTATACCTCAGTTAAAAAACAAACTAATAAAAACAGGCAGAGGAGGCCAGAGGAGAAGACAAGGGCTATTAAGAGTGATTGGTCTTCATGGGAAAAAAGGTGAGACTTAAGAACAGGGAAGAAGTCCAGCCAAGAATGCATCATCTCAATGTAATAACAAGGACACATCAAACAAATCTCAGATAAGGAAAGTTCTGTTAACAAGAAAGGGGGTGGTGTAGTCTTGAAAAATGGCAGTGTCATTAAAAAAAACAAAGAAAGGCTGTGGAAATGCTCCAAATGAAAGGAAGCTAAAGAGACATGACAACTAAATATAATACATGATAGACTGGATCCTGTCCTGGGGGTTGGGGAGGAACACTCTAAAGGTCAGCATGAGATCACAGGAAGGTATGAGCATAGACAGTACATTAGATACAAGTATTGTCCATGTAGATTATGAACCAGGCTGTTGTCCCACCGTA
Organism: Mesoplodon bidens; assembly: GCF_964165515.1. Classification (NCBI taxonomy): domain Eukaryota; kingdom Metazoa; phylum Chordata; class Mammalia; order Artiodactyla; family Ziphiidae; genus Mesoplodon; species Mesoplodon bidens. Next base: position 115,544,664 of record NC_138160.1, read on the forward strand.
TGTAGAATGGTATCCCGAGTCTTAGGAAACACAGACTGAAGTATTTAGGGGCAAAGGACCATTTTGTATGTAACTCACCCTGAAATGGGTCAGAGAATAAAATTATGTATGCATGTGTGTGCAAAAGAATTTCCTTATTGCTTATTTTGGGAGAAAAAAATGAAAGTACAGATTTGGTTCTGGTTTGGGTCTTGATGTCAAGGCCGGTTCTCATTTGGCCAAGTGTTTTTCCAATTTTATCAGATTCTCTCCTTCTATCAGTAACTCCTAAAAGCCACATTGTACCCACAGCTGATTCATGAAAACACTGACTCCAAGTCAGGTCACTGTTACCTGGAGATGAACATGGCCCAGGCAAAGTTTAGGCCCTGGGACAAAGGCATCTGTTCAGTTTAATTGCACACACATGTTTGAGTGAAAAGTAGGGGGCGGAGTGGGAGAAGAGGGGGAGGGAGGGAGAGAGCATACAAACAATAAAACAAATAAGGTAAAATGTTAACAATAGGTGAATCTGGGTAAAGGTGTTCTTTTTTGTACTTTTTTTTTTGCAAATTTGAAATTATTTCCAAATAAAAAGTTTCTTTAAAAATATTGGGGTTGAGGGAGGTGGAAGGAGTTCCAAGGGCTCCACAGTATCAACTTGTGTCCAGAAGGCCTTGGCCACCAGTTCAGACTCGTGTCAGTATTCCAGGTCACCATGACAATTCTATTGCTGTAATAATTGTAAATGGATAATTTTCAAGCAGTAGAAGCTAGATCGCTTATGTTACAACCCTAGGAGAATGTGAGAGAATTTCCTTATTGCTTATCCTGAAAAGAAAAGGAAAAAAGTACAGGTTTTTTGTTGACAAAGTCAGTTGGAGGTTGGACAAGTTTTTTTTTTACAACATCTGTCCCCCAAACAAGCAGAATGTTATCAGGACATTCTCTTTCAATCAGTAACTTCTGAAAGCTACATCATGCCCACAGTTGATTCATGAAAACCTTGACTCCTGGGACAGATCACTGCTACTTTGACATGAGCATGGCCCAGGCAAAGTTAATATGTTGGGACAATTAACATCTATGTGGGCTAACGTCAAAATTTCCCAGGATGACCCTGGTGGTATCATAGTGGATTTGGGAGAGAAAGGGGTGTTCAGTGACCTCTCAGTGGATTCTCAAACACCACAGTGTCTGATCTTGCTCTGAGCTCAGAGGGTCCTGTGCCCCTAAAAGTGGCCACCATCCCTGCTCACTCCCTGCTATAGACTATAGAATGAGACTCAGCCTCCTGCCCACGTTGTAGTTGGCCTAATGCACGTGGCCAGGATGCCTCTGTTCCCCCAACATAAGAAGAAAATACAGGATTAGTTTGTTCAAGCATACTTTCCAGGCAAATAGGAACCTCCCCTTGGACCTCGTCTACTTCCGGGTTGAGTGAAAAGGACAGGTTGTACTTACTCCTAAATCTCTGGTTTGGACTGTGGCATCATGAAGCTGAGTATTTTTTCCTAACCTTCATTTGATAAAGATGGGGCTATGTAGGGGGCTTGGATGTTCACCTGTATAACAAAAGTGATCTGTCTCTTAGCCAGCACATGTAAAACCCCATTGAGAGGGTGCTTACAGGAATTAAACCCAGGTGGCAAAATACGCATGTGGTCACAGGCAAGCTTCATTCTGTTTCTGTCCTGGCCATGTCATGTTAGTTCTTCAAGAAGGGAAAGTTGAACATGAGTCTGCTGTATCTGCACTGGGACTAGGAGGTCTCTCTGGCCATGAGTCAAAGCTGTGCTGAAAGGTCCATAGCAAAGTAGACAGGCATGAGGCAGGGAGATGGAAGAAGCCCGATGGAAGAATTAGAGGAACAGACAGAGTCACTACTTGCTGGCTACACACATCCTGTAAAGAAGCTACTGATATAACAACTGATAATCTGCCAGCAGAGACCCCAGAGGTCAGCTAAGGAGACAGCACCCTATGCCCCTGGGCTTTGAGGGGCCAGTGGCACCAGTACTGCCCTACAGCTGTTTCAGGGCACAGCCTGGCCAGGGCTGGAGAGAGTCAGTGAGAACATGTCCAGCCCTCCAGCCAGTGCATCCTGCACCCAACTCACACCAGTCAGCTTGGTCTCAGTAATAATCTGGTGATAACACTGCACCCCTACAGTGTTCCTAGCACCATGCTGAGCTCTTTATAAGTATTACCTTGTTTATACTCACAACAGCCTGTTCTCTTTTTTATTTAAAAAATACAATTTTCCAACTTTATTGAGATACAGTTGACATATAGCCTTGTGTAAGTTTAGGGTGCACAATGTGATGATTTGGTACACGTATGTATAGTGAAATGATTACCAAGATAAGGTCAGTTTACACATCCATCACCTCATATAGTTACCATTTTGTGTGTGTATGTGGTGAGAATGTTTAAGATCTGCTCTCTTAGCAACTTTCAAGTATACAATACAGTATTGGCCTGTCCCCTTTTCAAAGGTAAGGAAACAAAGGCTAAAAAGGTGCTTACCAAGGTCAGAAAGTTGGTAAGCAGGGCCAGGATTTGGAACCAGGACAGTCTGGGTCCAAATCTCATACACTTTTTACCACACTATGCACGAGTACACACACACACACACACACACACACACACACACACACGTGTGTTGGATTTTCCAGCCTCTGCTTCAAGAAGGAGCTTGGTAGCCTCAGCATATCTGATCCAAGGCATTGCACAGTCACATCTACTCAAAAAGACATAGTGATGGTTGACCGAGAACCTCTGGGCATTCTAAGGCGACAGGTGCTTTATCACCTGGCTGGGATTTTGTCCAGTCTGGCTGCACATGCTGGCAGGAGCTCCCTGTTGGGACTTCAAAATCCCCGTTTGAGTTGCCAAGACGGTCAGAAGTTTTGGTAAAAATCAATTGGTGACGTGAGTGGGAACTGTCAATGGGCTGGGCTGACTCCAATGCCAGACAATGGTCATTCTCTTGCCCCCAGGTCACTTGCCATCTTTTTGCCCTGTCTTTGCAGCCAACCTTGGTTTGAAGCCCAGGGTGGCAGCTCTTGGGGAGCAGCCAGCCTACCAGGGGCCTGTGCATTGCATCATAACCATCGTGCGGACTGAAGGCCTGGCAGGGCTGTACCGGGGCGCCAGTGCCATGCTGCTGCGGGACGTCCCGGGCTACTGCCTCTACTTCATCCCTTATGTGTTCCTGAGTGACTGGATTACGCCCGAGGCCCACACAGGCCCCAGCCCCTGTGCTGTGTGGCTGGCAGGCGGCATGGCAGGTAAGGGCAGCATGGCTGATTCCTGCCCCCATGCTGACCATGGCAGCAAGACAGCTGGGGAGCCTACCATGGCCTTCTCAGCCCTGGGGAAGGGCAGGGTTCATCCAGCCACTCATCCAACAATTCTAAGTACCTGCTATGGCCAGACCTCACCAGGCAGACGAAGGGCTAGGAATGGGGAATGGTCCCCCCTCTTTCTCCCATCCCCTTCTCTCTGAGTCCCTATTTGGACTCTTGCAGCTTTCAGCTGGAAGGTATATTTTGAGCACTTGCTCTGTGTCAGGTACCACTGAGCTTTGAAAAGAAAATGTGTTATCATGGCTCACCTTTTTTGAATACTGGCACCCTGCAAACCTTTCCAATGTGAGATTTTTATTAGCCCCAGAAGGTAGGAATCAGTCTCCCCGTTTTTCATGTGAGAAAACAGGTTCAGTGTGACCAACTCAAGGTCACACAGCTAATGTAGATAGTATAGTAGGGACTCTGCAGTCAGAAAGATCCAAGTTCAAATCCACACTTAGTCATTTTGTGACCATGGACTGGTTACTTAACCTCCTTACTCAGAACCCACGCTGCATCCCCATTTCACTTTGGGTAAAAGTCAATGACCTTGCAATGGTTTCAAGACCATCAGCATTCCAGCTGCCTGTTACCCTTCCGCACTCATTTTTTTGCTACCGTCCCCTTACTTTGATCTGCTCCAGCCACACTGGTCTCTTTCCTGCAACTTGACCGTGCCTGGCTCTCTCCCCACCACAGGGCCTTTGCACTTGCTATTCCCACTGCTTGGATTTAGCAATGCATAGGTCACCAGGGACTTTGACAAGACCCATTTTGATGAAGAGAAAGGTATGAAAACCTGATTGAAGTGGGATCAAGAGAGAATGGGATGGGGCTTCCCTGGTGGCGCAGTGGTTGAGAATCTGCCTGCCAATGCAGGCGACACGGGTTCGAGCCCTGGTCTGGGAAGATCCCACATGCCACGGAGCAACTAGCCCCGTGAGCCACAATTACTGAGCCTGCGCGTCTGGAGCCTGTTCTCCACAACAAGGGAGGCCACGATAGTGAGAGGCCCGTGCACTGCGATGAGGAGTGGCCCCCACTTGCCGCAACTAGAGAAAGCCCTCGCACAGAAACAAAGAGCCAACACAGCCAAAAATAAATGAATTAATTAATTAAATTAAAAAAAAAGAGAGAGAGAATGGGATGAAAGAAATTGGAGAACCCAAACAACACTTCTGAGAGATTTGAATGTGCTGTATGGGGAAAGGGAGAAACACAGCTATAGTCAGAGAGGGGTACAGAAGTCAAGAGAGGATTGCTTCTCAAGAAGGCGGGTAACTGATGGGAACATACTGTATAGCACAGGGAACTCTATCTAATGCACGGTGGTAACCTAAATGGGAGGGAAGTCCAAAAGGGAGGAGATGTCTGTATGTGTATGGCTGATTTATTTTGTTCTGCAGTGGAGGCTAACACAACATTGTAAAGCAACCAAACTCCAGTAAAAATTTTTTTAAAAAAAGGCAGGTAACATGGTATGTTTGATGCTGATGGGAAAGATCCACTGGACAGAAGAAAATTGTCATTCCTCCTCCTCCTCCTCATCTAATCAGCTGTGCTTGAAACTTAGGAAACACATACCAGAGCCCACATCTTAGCCACCAGACCCCAGTGTTCCCGTTTCCTGCCTTGTGCCTGAGGCCTGGCCTGTGCCAGCTCCCAGTAAGTGCTCAATAAGTACTTCTTGACTGAGAAGGCAAACAGGCCCCAGCTTCTCTCATTTCTGGTGAGAGCAGATGCGTGTGGCCTGGCAGTCAAACCTGGTTTTGAAATACCCTCGCCCATGGGCTGAGAACAGGGGAGTGTGCCAGGGCAGCACCTGGGCTGACTCCAGGGAAAGCGGCCCCATTTATCCTGGAAGAAGGCAGGAGGGAGGAGAGGTCCAGAGGTCTCCCAGAGGACCAAGGGCAGGAGGCTGGGATGGGAAGGGGGCTGGGGACAGGCTAAGGCCTCTTTTGGGAGCCGCTGGGCAGCAGTTACAAAACGTTGCAAACCAGCTGCCTTGGACTTTGGCATCGGTTTGTTTTTCTCTCCCCATCAAAGAATGTGCCAATTTCTCTGTTTATACAATAACCTGGCGTTGTTTTCTTAGAGTCCCTTAAAGTCACAAAGTACTCAAACCAGGACACCTGAACTTATCCAATGAAGATGACCCAGTGGCACATGGTCCTAAGGCTTCTATTCCACATCACTGGAAAAGATAAGAGCTTTTAAAAGACCTGCCCCTGCTCTTCTCTGCAATCCTTCAGCTGACCCTTCCTTGGCAAGCAGGCTATCTGAAAGTGTTTGTTTAGCATCTTCTTCATGTTCAGAGTAAATCCTGCCTCTGGGGAGCTGCCAGCCTTCAGCCTCAGGCCTCACCCTGATCTCCCTCCCCTGTGCCCGGAAAGTACTATGGGGCCTGTTCCTGTTCCTCCAATAAAAGCTGCTAATAAAGCTTTCTGCTTAGGAAGCACTAGCGATGGACCTGGAACTGTGCTAAATGCTTCACATGCATCAGGTTATTTGTCCTCATAGCAACCCCATGAAGATAGGTACTGCTGGCCCATTTTACAGAAGACAAACCCAAGGCCTAGAGGTGGCAGGAGACTTCTGCAAAGTCCCACAGCAAGTGGTGAGGGAGAATCAAGAACCCCCTTCATAGGTCCTGACCTTGAGCTCTTTCCACGTCCCCCAGCAGCATATTAAGCCTCTGAATGGTGGAAATCTGCAGGGAGCCGGGTCCCCTCCAGACCCCAACCAGCCAGCCCCTGATACCTATTTGTTTCTCTCTTAACAGGAGCAATTTCTTGGGGGACAGCAACTCCTATGGATGTCGTGAAGAGTCGACTGCAAGCTGACGGGGTTTATGTAAACAAATACAAAGGTGTCCTGGACTGTATCTCCCAGAGTTACCAGAAGGAAGGTCTTAAAGTAAGCCCCACAGCAGTCATGCAGGGTCAGTGTCAGTCCCTGGAAGGTAGGGTCAGAGATTTTGGAAGATGTGAGACTACAGGGAAGGGACTCAGGAAACCGAGGTGCTGGCAGTTAAATTATGAAGCACTTGTTTCATCCAGTCCTAGCCCCGGCCTGGAGGAAGAAGTGGGTGTGCACCCAGCTGATGGGTTCAGAGAGGACCGGTAACCTACCTGAGGTCACACAGCTGGTATGTGGCAGAGCCGGGGTCTGGACCCACATCTGTGTTACCAAAGCTGGCCTCCTCATCTAGAAAGGCTAGGAGCTCCCTCCTCACTCCCTGCTCAGCACCTCAGCCTCACCCCTCCCATAAGTGGGAATTCCCAGAACCACCTCAATCATCACATCTTGCAGGTTCCAATTCCCTGATCTCTCTTCTGCTTTCCACCCCACACAAGTCCAGACCCCATCACCTCTGGTCTTGGCTACTGAGGCAGCCTCTAGCCTGGCCTTGTCTTCCTTCTCCTGAACCTAAAGGGCTTATCCTAAACCCAAGCCTCTACTTGCCTCTAAACGATCTCAGAATGAAGATCAGGTTTCCACATGTAGTGTCCAAAGTTATAAACATCCCCATCTATCTTGCCTCCCACTATACCCCCTAGTACCCTCATGCTTGCTCTTCCTCAAATGGGCCCCTGGCTTTCTTTTTTTTTTTTTTTTTTTTTTTTGGCGGTACGCGGCCATGGCTCACGAGCCCAGCCGCTCTGCGGCATGTGGGATCTTCCCGGACCAGGGCACGAACCCATGTCCCCTGCATCGGCAGGCGGACTCTCAACCACTGCACCACCAGGAAAGCCCCCCCTGGCTTTCTTGGCATGCCTCTTAGAGTCAGCAGACTTGAGTGCAAAGCCAGGCCTGGCTACTTGTGAACTGGGGGAATCCAGGCAAGCTTCCCCTCTCTGGGCCTCAATTTCTCCAATGATAATCACCCCTACCATGAACAGCAGAGATATTTGTAGGTTAAATTAAATTAGGCATATAAAAAGTGCTCAGTTTAATGTATAACACATAGAGAACATTTAGAAAGGGTCATCTGTTTAGCATTAGCATTAGTATTAGTATTAGTAGTTTTATTAGTGTTAATGTTACTACTGACCTCTGGGCCTTATCTCACGTGACTGCCTCATCCCAAGCCCTCCAATCCTTACTAACTGCCACTCCAGTGTGTCCAAACTTCTGTTTTTTTGCTCCAATGGAGTGCCAGAGCTTCTCCTCTGGAAACCTGGACTTCCACAAAGGCTCTCTCATCTGTGTGTGACCTCCCAAGTCAGTGTTCTCCAGCTGCTCCTGGACTACAGCCAAGAGTGGCTGGAGCCAATTCACAGGCTACTGCAGGTTTCGCTGCCAGTACTGAGGTCTGTCTGCCTATTAGCTGATGCACAGGTGGACAAGACTCCTCTTGGGTCCCTTGGTGTATGGTGCTAGATCCCACAACTCCCACAGAGGCACTTTTGTTCGTGGATGGATGCTGAATTTTTGTTGTTGAAGTGAGGACAAAATAAGGGACATTTTGGGCTGCCATGATGCTAGTGTCACTCTCCCCATGTATTTACCTTTTGTGAGATTTTTACAATATCTCTTCATACAGCTTCAAGTTACTGGCTAGTGATTTTATTTCAGCCTGCAGGGCTCTCTTGAGCATTTCTTACAGGGTAGATCTAATGGTAATGAACTCCTTCAGCTTTTGTTTATCTGGGAATGTCTTGATTTCTCTCTCACTCTTGAAGGATAGTTTTTCTGGATATAGAATCCTTTGTTGACAGTTTTGTTTTTTTCCTTTCAGCACTTTGGATATATTCACCCATTGCCTTCTGGCTGTTAAAGTTTCTGATGAGTAATCTGCTGAAAGTCTTATAGAGGATACTTTTTATCTGCTTTCAAGACTCTCTCTTTGTCTTTCAAAAGTTTATTATAATGTGTCTTCTTGTAGGTCTCTTTAAGTTCATCTTACTTGGAGTTCATTGAGCTTCTTTGATGTTTATATTCATGTCTTTCATCATGTTTGGGAAGTTTTTGGCCCTATTACTTCAAATATTCTCTGCCTCTCTCTCTCTCTCCCTCTCGCTCTTCTCCTTGGACTCCCACAATGAATATGTTGCTCTGTTTGATAGTTTCCCACAAGTCCCTTAGGCTCTGTTTACTTTTCTTCACTGTTTTTTCTTTCTGTCTCTCAGACTCAATAATTTCTCTTGTCCTATCTTTAAGTTTGCTGATTCTTTCCTCTGCCTGTTCAAATAAACCTTTGAATCATTCTAGTAAATTTTTCATTTCAGTTATTCATTCATTCATTCAGTGCTTTTCAGCTCCAGAATTTGTTTGCTTTCTTTCTGGGTTTTCTATTTCTTTATTGATATTTCTATTTTGTTCACATATCATCTTCTTGACTCTCTTCACATCTTTCTTTCGTTCTTCAAGCATCTTCAAGAAGGAGATTTTAAAGTCTTTGTCAAGTAGATATGGTATCAGGTCTTTTTCAGGGACATTTTATTTTGATTTTCTTTTTCTTTGAGTGGACCACACTTTCTTGTTTCTTATATGCCTTGTGATTTTTTTTTTTTTTTTTTTTTTTTTGTGGTATGCGGGCCTCTCACTGTTGTGGCCTCTCCCCGTTGCGGAGCACAGGCTCCGGACGTGCAGGCCCAGCGGCCATGGCTCACGGGCCCAGCCGCTCCCCGGCATACGGGATCCTCCCAGACCGGGGCACGAACCCATATCCCCTGCATCGGCAGGCGGACTCTCAACCACTGCGCCACCAGGGAGGCCCTGCCTTGTGATTTTTAATTGAAAACTAGACATCTGAATCTAATAATGTGGTAACTCTAGAAATCCAATTCTCCCTCTTCCCCAGGGTGTAGTGGGTTTTGTTATTGTTTTTGATTGTTGTAGACTATCTCTGTGCCAATGATCAACCAGAGGTGTAAACTTAAGGTTTTCTCAGTGTTTTTCTGAGCCTGTGCCTTTCCCTGGGCATACGCAGTCACTTTCTAATTTTTCTCATACATGCAGTTGCTTTTGAATGTCCTAGTCTTTAATGTCTGGCTCCCAAAAGAGGAAAAATAGAGAAATGAAAGGAAGGGAAAGGGGCACCATCCCTTTAAATTCCCTGGAAGTCACTTCAGCCAGTGAACAAGGGGGTTTGCAAGATGGAGGGGGAGGTTGAACAAGAATGACTGCCCTCCTCTTTGTACCTCATGATCAGAAACAGCAATCAGTGACCAGAACAGAGATGTCCAGTATTTGGAGGACAAGGTTCTCATTGCACACCCTGGTTCCCACAGGCTGTGTGCAGGTTACTCCAGGAACATGTGCATAGATGCCTGCCAAAGGGCTTGGGATGGGGGGTGGGTAGCTGCTACTGTGCTAAATGCTGACATTGACTGAAATTAACCACTGCCCAAACTCTCCCCTGGAAGTTGGAAGCCTTCAGTAAACTCCAGAGTTCTAAAGTAGTTACATCAGACAAATTCTATCTGTGTAATAGTTATCTAGGTGAGGAGACAGAGTCCTGGTATTTTCTACTCTGCCATGTTCCTAGAATTCTCATCTCAGTTGTTTTTTTTTCTTTTCCAGTTTTATTGAGATATAATGGACATACAGCACTGTAGATGTTTAAGGTGTAGAGCATAATGATTTGACTTACATATATCATGAAATGATGACCACAGTAAGTTTAGTGAACATCTATCATCTCATATAGATACAACTTAAAGAAATAGAAAAATACTTTTTTCCTTGTGATGAGAACTCAGGATCTACTCTCTTAACCACTTTCATACATAATGTACAGCAGTGTTCATTATATTTATCATGTTGTACATCCCCTCCCACCACCCCTCACTTCTGGTAACCACAAATCTGATCTCCTTTTCTCTATTTGTTTGTTTTAAAAGTATAATTGACCTACAACACTTTGTTAGTTCCTGGTACACAGCATAGTGATTTGACGTTGGTATGCATTTCAAAATGATCACCATGATAAGTCTAGTTACCGCCTGTCATCATACAAAGATATTACATAATTATTGACTATATTCCTCACACAGTACATTTCATACCCATTACTCACTTAGTTTGTAACTGCAAGTTTGTACCTGTTAATTTCCCTCACCTATTTCTCTCCTCCTCAACATCCTTCCCCTTTGGCAACAACCTGTTTGTTCTCTGTATCTATCACTCTGTTTCTGGTTAGTTATGTTTGTTCATTTGTTTTGATTTTTAGACTCCACACATAAGTGAAATCATACAGTATATGTCTTTCTCTGACTTACTTCACTTAGCATAATACCTTCTAGGTCCATCCACGTTTTCACAAATGTCAATATTTAATTCAGCCTCGGCTATTGTAAATAATGCTGCAATGAACATAGGAGTGCATGTATCTTTTCTAATTAGTGTTTTTATTTTCTTTAGGTAAATACCCAGGAGTGGAATTGCTGGATTGTATGGTAGTTCTATTTTTAATTTTTTTTGAGGAACCTCCATACTATTTGCCATAGTGCTGCACCAATTTACATTCCCACCAACAGTGTGCAAGGGTTCCCTTTTCTCCACATCCTCACCAACACATGTTATTTCTTGTCTTTTTGATAACAGCCATTCTGACTGGTGTGAGGTGCTATCTCATTGTGGTTTTGATTTGCATTTCCCTGATGATTAGTGATTTTGAGCATCTTTTCATGAGCATGTTGGCCATCTGTGTGTCTTCTTTGGAAAAATGTCTTTGCAGGTCCTCTGCCCAGTTTTTAATTGGGTTGTTTGGTTTTTTGATGTTGAGTTATATGAGTTCTTCGTATATTTTGGATATTAACCCCTTATCAGATATATCATTTGCAAATATCTTCTGTCATTCAGTAGGCAGCGTTTTCATTTTGCTGGTAGTTTCCTTCACTGTGAAAAAGCTTTTTAGTTTGATATAGTCCCATTTGTTTATTTTTGCTTTTGTTTCCCTTACCTGAGGAGACTGATCTCAAAAAATATTGCTAAGATTAATGTCAAAGAATGTATAGCCTATGTTTTCTTCTAGAAGTTTTATGGTTTCAGGTCTTACGTTTAAGTCTTTAATCCACTTTGCACTTATATAGGGTGCGAGAAAGTAGCCCAGTTTTTCCAACACCATTATTGAAGAGGCTTTACTTTCCCCATTGTATATTCTTGCCTCCTTTGTCATAGATCAATTGCCCATATAAGCATGGGTTCACCTCTGTGTCCTCTATTCTGTTCCATTGATCTATGTGTCTGTTTTTGTGCCAGTATCATACTGTTTTGATTACTGTAGCTTTGTAGTATAGTTTGAAATCAGGGAGCATGGTACCTCTAGCTTTGTTCTTTGTTCTTAAGATTGTTTTGGCTATTCAGGGTCTTTTGTTTTTCCATCCAAATTTTAGAATTATTTGTTCTAGTTCCATGAAAAATGCCATTGATATTTTGATAGGGGTTGCATTTCATCTGTAGATTGCCTTGGGGAGTATGGTCTTTTTAATAATATTAATTCTTCCAATCCATGAGCATGGTATATCTTTCCAACTGTTTATGTCATCTTCAGTATCTTTCATTGATGTCTTATAGTTTACCAAGTACCTTTTACCTCCTTAGTTAGATTTATTCCTAGGTATTTTTTATGCAATTGTAAATGGGACAGTTTTCTTAATTTCTCTTTCTGATAGTTCATTGTTAGCAACAAATTTCTGTGTATTAATTTTGTATCCTGAAACTTTACTAAATTCTTTGAAGAGTTCTGGTAGTTTTTGGGGGGCATCTTTAGGATTTCCTATGTATAGTATCATGTCATCTGCAAACAGTGACAGTTTTACTTCTTCTTTTCCAATTCAGGTTCCTTTTATTTCTTTTTCTTCTCTGATTGCTGTGGCTAGGACTCCCAATACTATGCTAAATAAAAGTGGCAAGAGTGGATACCCTCGTCTTCTTCCTGATCTTAGAGGAAATGCTTTCAGCTTTTCACCATTGATTAAGAAGTTATCTGTGGGCTTGTCATATATGGCCTTTATTATTTTTATCATAAATAGATGTTGAATCAGTTGTCATTTGTATTTTTTTAGCAGAAGCACAGTTTGTGATTCAACCAACAAATACAGAGTGACACATAAGAGAGATTCAAAAGAGATGCTCAGTTTTTATTTGAGATTTTTTTTCTATTTCCCCAAATATTAATGTACCATTTTCCCAAAAAGTCCTGTAGAAGCAAAATATATTACTGATATTATTTCCTCCAAAAATTTACTGTGTTCTGTTAAAAGCAAAGTCCTAGAAAACAACTGAGGTCAGATGATTGATTTCTTAACCTCAAAAGTGTCTGACCCACAGTTTATATTCAGAGACAGGTTTTAAGCAGAGATAGCAATATTCAACTTGATTAACCACATCATTGACGGAAATTATTTTTTATTAGTTGCTTAAAAAATTTGTAGTATGTGGGGTTTTCCTGGTGGCGCAGTGGTTGAGAGTCCGCCTGCCGATGCAGGGGACACGGATTCGTGCCCCGGTCCGGGAAGATCCCACATGCCGCGGAGCGGCTAGGCCCGTGAGCCATGGCTGCTGAGCCTGCGCGTCTGGAGCCTGCGCTCCGCAACAGGAGAGGCCACAACAGTGAGAGGCAAGCGTACCACACACACACAAAAAAAATTTGTAGTATGTGAACATAGGAAGCTTCAAAAGGTATAAGAGGATATACTGTCTAAACGTCCTCCTGTGACCCCCTGCTAGTCTTCTCTCAAAGGCAATCACTGTTATAAGTTTCTTGTGATATATTTTCAAAATATTCACAGCCTATGCAAGCATATATGTGTGTATGTATATTTATGTATGTTTGTATATGTGTTTGCATATAAACATACATAGTAACATGATTAAAAAAATAATCTTATACAGCTCTGGAAAGTTGGGTGGTCTCACAGTCAGATCCCCAGCAGCGGCAGGTGGAGCATCTTTTCCCAAGGCCGAGGGATGGCTCCAATCCTAGTGAGCTTGAGTGCTGGCTTTGTGGAGTACGCATTCCCAAACAGTTTTACTGCAGCTCACTGAGGCTGCAACCTATTCTCACTTCCCTATGGAAGAAGAACTCAGTGACAGTAAAGAACTGGAAAGGAGTGAAATAATGGCAATGGTACCCAATTTTAGTAACCCTTGTAACTCAGTGATTACCAGTAAAGCAGTCTTTATGGTAAGGGAACTAGTAAGTCCATGGACTTCTGGGGCATTCCCAAGTCAGAACGGTAGAAAGGTGGGGTAGTGTTGGATCCATTCTCTGCCTGCTCAGAGGATTGTCCTAAACCACATGGGCCATGGCTCACACATGGAGAGCTGTCATCTGCAATAAGGAGGCTGGAGGAGTGACTTGATGTCCTCTAGCTCCACAGAGGTGACTGTTGTGAGGGGGTTTGTGACAGTGGGATGAGACTGGATGACTCTAAGGAGAGATGGAGGGGACCATTTGTAAGTAGGCACCAGTGTTGGTTACTCTTTGTTCTGCCACTTGGGGGATCTGAAGGCCTCCCTCCACTCCAGGAATCCCCACTACCACAACTACCACCAGGATGCTTTCAGCCCAGAGACCATTCTTTTTTCACATCAAGGAGTTTGTTCGTTCATGCATTCATTCATTCATTCACTCATTCATTTATCTGCCTGTCCATCCATCCATTGATTCATTTAATAAGATTTATAGAGGATGCTCTAGCAAGCACCATGCAGATGCTAGGGATTCAGATGTGAGCCACACACACAGCCCTGCTGTCACTACTCTGACTGGGACTATTAATGAAGGGATAGACAAGTCATAGGTGATTGGAGGATGGTGTGAGAAGTGCTGTGATGGCAGAGATACTGAGGGCACAGAAGACAGTGGGCCATAATCCTACTTGGGGTGGCCATGGCAGGGCTACCAGAGGGTATAGCCAAGTCTGGGGAGGATTCCAGCAGAGGGGACCAGAAGAGGCTCAGTGGTGAGAGAGAGCTGGCCTATTAGGAGGAATGAATGGCAGGCCAATATACTGCCCACAGTGTCAAGTGTAAGAGGCAGCTCAGAGAAGTGCAAGGAGAGAGCATGTGGGTCCTGGAAGGCCAGGGAAGGGTATGGACTTGACTTTGGGAAGTGGGGAGCCATTGAGGATTCATGAGGAAAGACTCTGTCTACTGTTTTTGTGTTCCAAAAGCCAAGGTGATAGCCAGTAGCTCTGCACTATTTTTGCCATCTTTGGGCCTCACAGCAGAGCAGGACATAGCTAGGGGTAAGTAGGCACCAGTGTTAGTTACTGTTTGGTTCTGCCACTTGGGGGATCTGAAGGCCTCCCTCCACTCCAGGAATCCGCCACTACCACAACCACCACCAGGATGCTTTCAGCCCAGAGACCATTCTTTTTCACATCAAGGAGTTCGCTCGTTCATGCATTCATGAACTCTGGCTGCCTGAAGTGGCCCACGGCTCCTGCACGGCCCAGTGCCATGGGAGAGGAGGATCACATTTCAAGCTGCATCCTGCCTGGCTTGCCTCGCCTTGCAGAGCCAAACCCCGGTGCACATGGGAGCCTCTGTGTGCACCCGGCATGGAATTTTCCTCTCAGAGGCTGACCCAGTTCCTTGCTCCTATTCAGTCACCCTGGCTGAGCCTGTGGAATTCCATAAAGGTTAGACATTAGAGAGGAGTACTAATGTTACAAGGAGGCTTCTTGCCCCCTACCTGAATTGCTCCAGGGTTTGGCTGGGCCACTTGCTCACCTCTGGGGATCTTAAGCTCCCTTCCCTGGGGCCAAGCCTCCCTCAGCCCCCAAGGTACACTGAGGCCCTTCTCTCTCCTTCCTGACAAAGCTGCACATCCCAGGCTGCCACGAGTGCCATGGTGCAGGCGCCTCTCCTGAAGGGATGTCTGTCACCTGATGTCCTGGCCCATGACAGTGGCCTGCACCTACCCTGACATCACAGTGTCCAACAACTAAGAAAATTGGGGACATGTAAGGGATTTCTACCTTCTGAAAATTATAGTACCAGGTCTAGTCCGTAAACAGTAAATTATACAGGCATCAATAAACAAGTTTACATCTTATACCTGACAGTTCTCAGGTCATTCACACTTGGGTAGTGATTTGCCTTCAGACATGTGATCTCTTCCCAGAGAAGACATTTAATGACATTCCACCTCTCATTCTACCCCTCACCAAGGCCTTTATTTATTCTCATCATGTTCTAGGTTATACTGTAGTTACTCCTGAATGGGGCTTATCTTCCCTAGTAGGTTATCAACTTCCCAAGGGCTGGAACCACATCACAGAGATCAGTGTCTACCCAGCACCACGCAGGAAGATTCAGAATGGAAGGAAAGCATCTTACCATATTCATACCTAGGGGTGAGGACAAATACAGTCTTCTTGTATTAAAGGCCGGGTTTAGGCCACTGGTACTACTCCTCAGCGCTCATACTCATGACCAAAGTGGAGTGCTACTCTGTATGAAGTGGTGACTACTGATAATAAGGATGGTGGTGTGATTGTCAACAGTTAAGGAGTGCTTTACTGCTGGACAGGCACTGTGAAAATGCCTTTAAGAGCAACGTCTCCTCTATTCCCTCAAAAACTGTAGGAGGTCAATAGTATTATTACCCCCATTTGACAGTTGGGAAAATTGACTTCTAGAGACTTTGCTATTTTCCCAAGTAACACAGCTACTAACTGGCAAACTGTACCTGGACTCCAGGTGTGTCATCTTGAGCAGGGCCTGAGTTCCCCCTACCCTGCCCCTTTGGGGACGTCCTGTGAAGCACCTGTCACAGTTGTTGGTCATGGCCGGGTGCTCTACCACTGCAAAGCGTGTGGAGCTCTGACTTGCAGAGTCCCGAGAACTGAGCATGTGTGCGCATGCTCACGAGAGAGCGGAACAATTAAGCGAGTGTTTGTGGTGTTCGCGGGACTCACCTGTTGGTTCATAGTATGTAGCGCATGCGTACCGGGCCTGCGAAGGAACGCGCCTTCAGAAGTGACGTGGCTGAGGGCGGGGGCGTGGCTGGGGTGTGTGTGTGCTGGGCGGGGGAGGGTCTCCACCTTCCCGGTCCTTTGGGCTCTGTAGGGTCCAGCCTGGGACAGGGGGCTGCGTGGGTGGGCAGCAGCGCCGGCCCTGGCTCTGCCCTCGGTGGCAGCCCTGCGGAAGGTGCAGGTCAGTGCCCTGTGATAATGCCGCCTCCTGCCAAAGGTGTTTTTCAGAGGCATCACGGTCAATGCCGTGCGGGGCTTCCCCATGAGCGCGGCCATGTTCCTTGGGTACGAGCTCTCGCTGCAGGCCATCCGCGGGGACCACGTGGCGACCAGCCCCTGAGCGCAAGGTCAGTGCACCTCCTTCCCAGCCACTTGTGCCCTCCTGGAGCTTAAAACTTCCTTCTTTGAGGTGAAAATGGTGTGGCCTTCTGAAATATCCCTCTGTCATTTGTTTCCTGTTTAATCTGTGTTAATTCTGGAATTAACCACCTTCTTGTCATCAAAAAGCCCTTCTGAAATGCCCACCTGTGGCTGATGGTGAGCTGGACGCTCAGTAACTGAGGCTGGCACAGAACTTACCTGTTTATAGTGAGCTCACCTATCTGTTTCCCATTCAGTAGCTTCAACAGCCCTTGGAGAGACGCGTGTTTAGCTTCACTGTACAATTTAAATAACCCAGGCTCAAGACTGAGGACTTGAACCAGGGTGCCCACTGCCTGTTACACAGGCAGCATCTCCCCATCTCCCTACTGAACTCAGTCTAGGTCTGAGGACAGGCTCCCAGAGCTCTAGAGGACAGCCTCTGCTATACCATCCCTGCCTCCCTCACCCTCTCCTTTTCCTGTTCTCATTGTAGAAAGGTCACTGCAGCCAAAGGGATCTAAAAACAGAAATCTGAACAAGTGACTCCCTTGCTCCAGTGTCCTCAATGGCTTCCCATTGCCCTCTAGGTTATGTGTCGGTCCTTAACAGCCTCGTTCTCACCAGCATCTTAAACATACCATCCTCACTCTAGCCTGTGGGTCTTTGTGCATGCCGCCCTTGCCTGACACCCTCTTCTCAGGCCTTCCTCTTGTTTTTGGCCTCACCAACTCCTCTTTGTTGTCCAAGCCTTGGTGTAGAGGTCTCCTCCTCAAGGAAGCCTGCCCTGATGTCTCAGCCAGGAGGATGTGTGCCTGCTGTAGGCTCTGCTGTGTCCCTACCACATGCCCTTGCGTTATAACTGCCTGCCAACTTTCCTCACACCCCAGCCAGCACAAAGGTTCCAGGAGAGCTGTAACTATGTTTTCACCTCTGTATCACTAGTGCTTCTCACGAAGCCTGAAACACAAATGGCCACTCAGAAACACCGTTGAGTAGATGGATGATCAACTTCCAATATCCCCTCAATTCCTCCCCTTCTTTTCCTCCCTTGTTTCTCCTCTAGCCCCAAACTAGTTGTTTGCAGAGCTCAGAAGACAAAGTGGGATGAGTCACTGAATTTTCTAGAAAACAAGACACCATTTTGCTTCAGTCGTGGTGACTGCACATTCTCTCAAAAAGGATTGTCTTCATTAGGAAGGTCTAGCCAACCTCCCTGTTGACTGCCCTGGGGCATCAGAGTCTGGCTAGGATGCATGGATGGGGCCAGACCCTAGAGCCAAGGGAAGGGCAGGATGGATCAGGCTCATGAGAATGAGCTGAGGCCCAGCCCTGGACGCTGGCTTTAAATCACATGCTTTAGCTTTTCACTAAAGCACCTATATCCACAGCTTTCTGGCATTTTGCCCTCTCTTACTAAAGGAAAAGGGCAGCAACACATTTTGCATAATTAAATATCCTGGGTAAAGAGTCACTGAACTTGGGTTATGTCCAAGACAGGGAAGAGAAGTCTGGTTCTTAAAGCTGTGCTCAGATACTGGCCACATCCCCCTTTTAACAGATGAAAGTGACTTTAAAAAAATCCTATCATAAAATCAATGCATTTTTATTGTAGGAAAAAATAGAAAATACAAATAAACAGAACAAAATAAAAATACCTGTAATCTCATGACCTTGCTAATATTCTTCCAACTTTTTTATCCCCCAAATGGGATCCAACTTTACTCAGTATTTTATAACTCACTCCTCCCATTTACTAGTTCAGGACCATTTTTCCATGTCATTAAATCTTCAGCTGCAAAGCGGGTTTAATGCTAAGGCTTCACAGATCCCAGAGTCGCTGGATGCTTGCCTGAGCCATGGCAGCCTGCCACTTGTGGCCACCCTGGTGATTGGCTGCTTCAGGAGGAAAGAAGGCGTTGCTAGCAAGCCCGATCCTGATTGTCCTGGATTTGGCCTTTCAGAGCAGTGCCCCAACTGGAAGCTTTTCCTTCTGAAAGTGCTCTGATAGGACAAGGGGCACAGATATCTGTGTGCCTTTTCTTTGCTGGGGTGGCTAGGGGGCTGGTGCCTCTCAGGTGGAGGAGGGTGTTCCCAGTGACTCTTCTGGAGCCTCATCTTGAACAAGCCTCACCCAAGGAGTTCAACTTCCTGCTCTAATCCAAGAACACCAAAGCCCTTTAATGAGTCCTGGATCTGAATTTATCAAGTCGGGCTGAGATCTCAGGCAGGTCATGCCCCAGGCAGCAGTAAAACCCACTCTTTGAAGACAAGGCAGCCAGTGCCTGCCTAGTAATCTAGACTGAGGACAGAGTGGGATGAGGTAGTTAGAGAATTAGGGAGCCTAAAAAGTGGTGGGATGCTGTCTATCCCGATTTCTGGGCACAGGTGGTGGGAACGGCGTGGAATTGTTTCCAGGTGCCTGCAGGGAATAGAGTCCAGCCCCAAGCAGCTCCAGCCCCCTTCCAACCACTGGATACAGAGCCCTCCCCCCGCCCCCAGCGCCCGCCCCGCCCCGCTCCCATGAAGTCCTGGAGAGAAAGAGCACTTCCCTCTCACTCATCCACTCAGTTATCTCGCTCCCAGATCACACATATGAGTGACCCAAGGATCATTTGAAACCCAGTAAATACCGCACAAGGTGGTGGTTTTGTGATGTGGTTCGTCTTGTCTGTTCACATGGAGAAACCAGGACCAGACTGTACGAGGAAGATGACTTATGGTGGTAGAAGTGGGGTCCCAACCACTGCTCAGCGGTCAGCGCTTGTGAATCCAAGCACTGACCTGAATTCTCAGGTCCGAGGCCTGTGAATCCAACTGCATCATCCCTACTGGCCCACCAGCATCCCCTGCCCGCAGAGCTTTCCTGGAATGCTGCTGGTCCACCCTCTGCTGTGATATTCAGACTTCATTGGCCCACTTTCAACTTCAGGAAAATTTATTTTCAAGGCAGGAAGATACATGTTTTCCTACAATATCTTTTATCAAACTTTTACAGATAACCCCAGACAACCTCATAGCCTTTCCCCAGTCTGTTCTCATGGCGGTACTTTGCCCAGTGTTGCTTCACAAAAACAGTTTTCAGATGGATTGACTCCTGGATCTCGCTGACTGATAACCCCAGTTAGATGAAAGTCTTACCTTTCCTCTTCTTCCCAGAGCCAGCATCACCTGACCAGGGCCTCATTCTGCTACAGCTGATGCTGATGGCGGCGTCTCTAGAACCTGCGGTAGCGAATTTACTGAAGAGAAAGAACGCCTCCCCGCCGACCCTCAGCCAACCGGTCTCACCTCCGGGATCCCTGCTTTCCCAGTTGAAAACACTCTTGCTCACCTCTGGGCTGGGGCCGCTGAGCGCTGCCTTGGAAGGACCTTTGATTCATGATCATCTATTTCAGATCCTCACTGGCACCTGATATCAAGCAGGATCAAGTAGACCCTGCCCCCAAGACTGCTGTAAACTCACTGGGAATTCACAGAGGAGCTGGAGTTGTCTCGAAGTTCCCAAATAAAAACATTTCTGTATCAGATGCTTCCGCCTGGCTTCCAAGAGACTGGCCACCCTCATTATTCCCTCTGCTTAGACCCCTGTGGATGTCACCGGCCCAGAGAGGAGCCTGCTCGACACAGGTGAGGAGAGGAACTCAGATGGCAAGCTCGCTCCTTTTTCCCCCGCTGCCTCAGGTGGGCAGGGCGGCGGGGAAGCCTTGTAGCAGGTTTCTCTTCCCCGGACAGTGGCACGCGTGGCTGCAGCATCTCCGGGATGGCAGCATTGAGCACAGGTCAGGTGGGCGTTCTCTGGGCCTTATTTTCACATGGAGGACAAAACAGAACAAAATGAACTCTTTGTCCACAGTCTGATTTCCATTATGATGTAATCTAAATTTTACTTCTCCCTGGGACCACGTGGGGAGGCCACTGCTCTTTTGCTGTTATGTGTCCATGATGTCACTGCCACTTCCACGCCCCCAAGAGCGTCCCTAATCAGTCATACAGCCCCTTCCTCGTGAGCTGAATGCAGCTCCCGAATCCTTCTCAACACAGTGCCCTGGGAAGCCGCCACCAGCCAGCGTGATGCATCTCTTCCTGGCTTAAATCCTGGTGGGGAAAATATCCTTAGATTCCCCACCACCACCCCTTTTTTCCCCTTGAAAGGGTCTTCCTTGATTTTTCCACTGCCTCCCATCCCCCTTGAGTGATTTGGAGAATGTCTCTGAAAATCCCTTCCCCCAGCAGACCCAGCACCAACACAAAGCATGGCTCTGGCACCAAGTTGAAAGTGTTCAGTCTCCTCAACTTATGCTGTTACTGTAGCAAAGGGTTCCCTGCTTGAAATAAAACCCTCAGTATGGTCTCCTTGATTTTTCTCCTTTACTACCCCTGGCACTGCGAGGTCCCTGGGCAGCTCTATAGGCTGTGGTCTAAACTCTTCATCCCTCCAGCAGCAGGATGTTTGCTCATTCCTTCAGTCATCAAACGTTTTTGAGCATTTACTACATGAAGACGCTGTCCTTGGTGTCGGGGACAACCATGAAGGGCCCCTGTGGTACTTCCATTCTGGCATATTAGAGACGGTTCTGTTTACATGAGAGATGGGTCTGCATGCATCGCTGGGCCTGGCAGGCACTATGGATGCTGGTGAAGAGAAGCTGACTAGCATCTGGTTCATTCCCAGGGGAACCTGAGGTGTTTTGTATAACACAACCCAGAACATGTTTCTTAAGTCCTCCTCAGCTAGACCATTTCCTGGCGCTGCTGCTGGTTGCCAGTTTGTTCAGAAGAGTCTTGTATTCACGAGGCCAGGTGGGGTCTTCTGCTGGGTGCTCCTGATGAGCTGAGATCCACAACAACCTTCTTCAGGTGTCAGAACCTGTCCCAGGTTCTTTTGATCATCTTGGCTCCTCTGCGTGATTGAAGGAGGTAAGTTAACATGGAAATATGATGCTGGCCGTATATTAAGTGCAAAAATGAAGTGGAAGGGTAAAATGTGTGATGTTACTCCTTTAAAAATATACATGTTGGGGCTTCCCTGGTGGCGCAGTGGTTAAGAATCCGCCTGCAGGGGACACAGGTTCGAGCCCGGTCCAGGAAGATCCCACATGCCGTGGAGCAACTAAGCCTGTGCGCCACAACTACTGAGCCTGCATGCCACAACTACTGAGCCCGTGAGCCACAACTACTGAAGCCCGCGTGCCTAGAGCCCATGCTCTGCAACAAGAGAAGGCACCGTGAAGCCCACACACTGCAACAAAGAGTAGCCCCCTCTCGCTGCAACTAAAGAAAGCCCGTGCGCAGCAACACAACACAGCCGAAAATAAAAATAAATTAATTTTAAATATATATATATCTTATATAAATATATTCTGATTATGCATAATTACATAGATATTGAAAAGAATCTGGAAGGATACACACCAAACTTAATAGTGGCTATTTTGGGAATATGGAATTGGGGGAAGACTTTCAATTTCTACTTTGGTGATGATGGTGATTTCTCTGTGCACCAATATAGTGTTTTAAATCTTTTTCAGCGAGGATATATTGATTTTATAATTTTTAAAAATAAAGCCACATCTATTTGCAGAGCTGGGTTCCATGCTGGGCACTTATTTCTCAGGCTCCCGCTGGCTCAGCTGCACAGGCCAACTTCAGGTTCTAAGTAACAGTCCTTCCTCTGCCTGCCCTGCCCACCCCCGTGCCAGTATACACAGCCTGCAGCACACTTTCTGCACATACACACATACACAGGAACACCTGAACAGCAAAAGGATGGGCCTCAACCTTAATGAAGGCACTCAACCCCAACCTAGACAAACCTCATGTGTAGCCAGTACTGGGAGGGGTCAACGAGCAATGGCCCCAATTCCTGTTAGATTCTCCTGGAGGGGATAATCTTGTGGAATAATTGGGACCAACAGTTTGGGGGTTTTCCTTAGTCCACACGTCATACACTCAACCCAAAAGATGTGTGTTGAATCTGACTCTGTACCAGTTGCTTGTGCTAGGCATGCTGGGTGACCATGGCAGGGATCCTGCCCTCGGGAAGCTTAGTACAGGCTAATCTGTGTCATCATCAGGAATATGTTTACAAATGGAATTCCTTTTTTTTTTCTTTTTTTTTCTGGCTGAGCCTTGCGGCATGTGGGATCTTAGTTCCCCGACCAGGGATCAAACCCGTGCCCCCTGCATTGGGACTGCAGAGTCTTAACCACTGGACTGCCAGGGAAGTCCCAGAATTCCATTTTTCAGAGAGGGTGAAGACAGAGCAGAATTTCACGCTAAGCACCAGGTTTGGTGCCTCTATCCTGGTCTTGAAGAGCTTCAGATTTGCCCTTTTGCCTTCCTGGGGACGGCAAAAAGAATACCAATAACCATTATTCTACAGCAGAGGTTCTCCACAGCAGTCCTTTCACTCTGTAAAATTACGGAGGGCCACAAGGAATTTTTGTTTATGTAGATTATAACATTTACAGAAATTAAAACAATTTTCACAATGTTGTGTTAGTTTCAGGTGTACAGCAAAGTGAATCAGTTATATGAATACATATATCCACTCTTTTAGATTCTTTTTCCATATTGGTCATTACAGAGTATTGAGTTCCCTGTGCTATACAGTAGGTCCTTATTAGTTACCAATTTTATATATAGTAGTGTGTAGATGTCAATCCCTATCTCCCAATTTATTCCTCCCCCCTTCCCCCCGGTAACCATAAGTTTGTTTTCTACATCTGTAACTCTATTTCTCTTTTGTAAATAAGTTCATTTGTACTTTCTTTTTAGATTCCACATATAAGTGATATCATATGATATTTGTCTTTCTCTGTCTGACTTATCAGTACTTCACTCAGTATTACAATCTCTAGGTCCATCCATGTTGCTGCAGATGGCATTATTTCATTCTTTTTTGTGACTGAGTAATATTCCAGTGTATGTATGTACCACATCTTCTTTATGCACTCCTCTGTCAGTGGACATTTAGATTGCTTCCATGTCTTGGCTATTGTAAACAGCACTGCAGTTGGGATGCATGTATCCTTTTGAACCATGGTTTTTTTCCAGATATATGCCCAGGAATGGGATTACTGGATCATATGGTAGCTCTATTTTTAGTTTTTTGTTTGTTTGGTTGGTTGTTTTTTTTTGCGGTACGCAGGCCTCTCACTGTTGTGGCCTCTCCCATTGCGGAGCACAGGCTCCAGACGCTCAGGCTCAACGGCCATGGCTCACGGGCCCAGCTGCTCCGCGGCATGTGGGATCTTCCCAGACCGGGGCACGAACCCGTGTCCCCTGCATCGGCAGGCGGACTCTCAACCACTGCGCCACCGGGGAAGCCCCTATTTTTAGTTTTTAAAGGAACCTCCTTGCTGTTCTCCGTAGTGGTTGTACCAATTTACATTCCCACCAACGATGCAGAAGGGTCCCCTTTTCTCCACACCCTCTCCAGCATTTGTTTGTAGACTTTTTGAAGATGGCCATTCTGACTGGTGTGAGGTGATACCTCATTGTAGGTTTGATTTGCATTTCTCTGATAATTAGTGATGTTGAGCATCTTTTGGCCATCTGTAAAAACTGAGAATTTTTAAAGTATTTGTTTAAAGTATAATAAGCCCATTACATTTTAGCACACATATTTTAATGAAAACAGTTATTCTTTCCAAACAAAAATAAATAATGAGAAAAGTTGCACTGTTTTACAGTTTTGCAAATCTCCTAATGTTTGGCTTAAACAGAGGACAGTTGGATTCCCATATTTGCTTCTGCTTTCGGTCGGTTGCGATATCCCTTGCCATGTAGTTTTCTGAAAACTCCATGGTACACTTGTGATAATATGAGAGTTAAAAAGGCAGATAATATCTTGGTGTCATATGAAAATAGTTTTGAGCACGGGTCTCCCTTTGAGAACTCCTGCTCTACAAAACAAAATCAGTCACCCAAAAGCGCTCTTGGCTGATGAACTGTAGAATTGCCACTAGGTGGCAGCAGAGGTCAACTAAATGCACCGCAGGTCGGGGCTTCTGGTACCTCGTGACATTGGTTTCAGTGGTTAGAGCATCTGGGCCCCATGACACTTCTCTTCCTGTTTTTTTGAGTTTCATCATCTCCGTTGTTGTCATTGTTCTTTTACTTCTCTGTGGTGGAACTAACTTCAGACCAGGGAGACCTTGCCTTGGGTTCCAGCTCCAGGTCTGTAATCAGCTACCTGCATGAACTTGGCAAGATTTGGCCCTCCTGGACCTCAGTTTCCTCATCTGTAAAGTGGCCACACTGGGTGGACCTCCCTTACCTATCTTCCAGGGATTCAGTAAGACTCTATTGCTAAAGTGGTTTTCTAAACTGTGAAGTGCTAAACATAGGGGTCAGAGGAACGTGGTGGAGGTTGGGTACTCTGTGATTTTTCCTGTTTCAGTTTCAGGCTGTCTTCCTCTCTCTGAGTCTGGGTTGTTGGCGTTTTTCATGGGCTGACACAGAGTGGCTGCAGCAGTGGTCCCTGAGCCTTGTCTCTGCTTCTAAAACTCTGACTTCTACAGATGCTTGGCTCCTAGGCCTCTGGACCCCCAAGTAGACCTCCGATATGCATGCTTTGGGGGAGTGGATGCAGATGCTGATGTGACCTTTCTGATGCTCAGGATATCTGTCGAGTCATTGATTGAAGTCCTCCAGGGTTCTGACTCCCAGTGCCTCTCTCTGACAGGCTGATATCAATGAAGTTTCACGAAAACATTTGGTCAAGCAGAGTAGTCCAGCCCGTGAGCACCTGGGAGCCAGAAAAACCATCCAGAGAATGTCTGCTTTTTCCGGCTGCTGGTGGAGAGTGGGGAGAGGCCAGCGTGCACTGGGCCCAGTCACCCTCACCAGTCACAGGACCCACCCCTAACTGCCTTGTGCTGGGTGTTGCTCCCCTCCACACCTGTAGATTATGAAGACACCACTGTGTCTTACTCACAACTGTGCTTAGCCCAGCACCTGGCACTCCTTGCGTGCTTTACTGGTGTTTGTTGATTGACTCAGCCACATCCTCAAGTGTACAAAAAATAGAAGAAGATTGCTTTTTTTTTAAATTAATTTATTTATTTATTTTTGGACTCCTAATTCAATTCCATTGATCTATAGACCTATCCTTATGTTAGTATTGCATTCTTTTTTATTTATTTATTTATTTATTTATTTATTTATTTATTTATGGCTGTGTTGGGTCTTCGTTTCTGCGCGAGGGCCTTCCCCAGTTGTGGCAAGTGGGGGCCACTCCTCATCACGGTGCGCGGGCCTTTCACTATTGTGGCCTCTCCTGTTGCGGAGCACAGGCTCCAGACGCGCAGGCTCAGTAATTGTGGCTCACGGGGCCAGCCGCTCCGCGGCACGCGGGATCTTCCCAGACCAGGGCTCGAACCCATGTCCCCTGCATTGGCAGGCAGACTCTCAACCACTGCACCACCAGGGAAGCCCGCTTTTTTTTTTTAATTTAGTTTTTTTCAAGCTTCCATTCTACCTGGTGGCAGAAAAAGTAATTTTGCCATTTCAGATGTAAAACTCAGAAATTCCAAGTTAAGTACAGCCAGTTCAGGATTTTCTCCTTCTTCTCCCTCTCCTGGGGTGACTTTAGATTCTCAGGGTTTGGGGCATAGGGAGAGGCTCCTTGCTCTTGGGAGATGCTCCATCCTATGCTAGCATTCTTCCTGTCTAGTCCTGGGGCATGGCCTTCCCTCCATGGTGGCTTCTGTGGAAGCATCTTCATTCCCATCTGGTCCTGGCCACATGGTTCCTGCCTGCTATATCTGCCAACCCCGAGGCCCCTCTGGCCTTACCGTGCTCCATGACACATCCATGCCCCTCTCTGTCCTATGGGAAAAGCCTTGCCTTCCACACTGGAACTACTCAAGGGCCTGCATCAGGCCCACCTTCCTGGGACTCCCTATGCCACGCCATGTAATGGGTGGCAGGAGACAATTTCTTTTCCAATTGTCATCTCCCAGGGCACACAGGACATGTGGCTCAGGAGCCCTCCCTTCTCAGGTCCTCAAGCCTCCCTGGAGTTCTGCCACCACCACTCCAAGCTCAGCTGGGGGAGAGGCACTCACCAGTGTCTGCTATCATCTTCTCTAACTTCTCTTCCACGGTCCATACGCTATTACTTCTTCCCCCTAGAGCTAGGAGCTCTACCTTTGGAAATTCAAAAGCCAAGAATTTACATCTATATTAAGTAAAGGACAGTCACCTCAGTCAATGCAGAAAAAGCATTTGACAAACTCCAGTACTTGTTCATGATAAAAACACTCAGTGAACTGAGAACAAAAGAGAGCTTCCTCAACCTGATACAGGGCATGTACAAAAAGTCCACAGCCAACATCAAACTTATAGTGAAAGGATAGGAGCTTTCCTACTAAGATCAGGAACAAGACTCTGGCCACTTCTATCCAACATTGCATTGGATGTTATAGCCAGGGTAATTAGGCAAGAAAATGAAATATAAGGCATCCACATTGGAAAGGAGAGCTAAGCTACCTTACAGATGATATGATCTGGTATATAGAAAATCTTAAGGAATCCACTAAAACCTATTAGAACAAATAAACAAATTCAGCAAGGTTTCAGGATATGAGATCAACCTACAAAAATCAATTGTATTTCTATATCTTAGCAATGAACATACCAGAAATGAAATTAAGAAAACAATTCTGTTTACAATAGTATTTGAATAATGAAGTATTTAGGCACATTTTAATAAAAGAAGTACAGGATTTTTACACTAAAAACTACAAAACCTTACTGAAAGAAACTTTAAAAGATATAAATAAATAGATACTCTATGTCATGGATCAGAAGACTAAATATTGTTAAGATAGCAGTACTTCCCAAATTGACATACAGATTTAATGCAATCTCTCTCAAAATCCCAGATAGCTTTAAAAAAAAAAAAACTGAAGCACTAATCTTAAAACTCATATGGAAATGCAAAGGACCCAGAATAGCCAAAACAATTTTGATATGGAAGAGTCAAGGTGGAGGACTCACTCTTGCCTATGACAAGGTTACAGTGATCAAGACAGCATGGTGCTGGCATAAGGATAGACCCGTAGAGCAACGGGATAAAACTGAGAGTCCAGAAATAAACCCTTATATTCATGGTCAATTGGTTTTTGATGTAGGTGCCAAGATAATTCAATGGAGAAAGAATACTCTTTTCAACAAATGGTGTTGGGACTACTGAGTATCCACATGCCAGAAGGGTGAAGTTGGAACCTTATCTCACACCATATATGAAAATTAACCCAAGACGGATCATAGACCTAGATGTAAGAGGTAAAACTATGAAACTCATAGAAGAAAACATACAAATAAATCTTGTGACCTTGGGTTAGGCAAAGATTTCTTAGAATACCCAAAGTGTAAGTGACAAAATAGAAAATAGACAAATTGGACGATAAGTTAAAACTTTTGTGCTACCAATACCATGTAGAAAAGGAAAAAGACAACCCAAAAATGGGAAAAATATTTACAAATCTTATATCAAATAAGGGACTTTTATCCAGAAGTACAAAGAACTCTTACAACTCAACTATACAAAGACAAATAACTGAATTTAAAAATGGGCAAAGGCAGGGCAGACAGCAGAAGCAAGAAGAATTACAATCCTGAAGCCTGTGGAACAAAAACCACATTCACAGAAAGAGAGACAAGATGAAAAGGCAGAGGGCTATGTACCAGATGAAAGAACAAGATAAAACCCCAGAAAAACAACTAAATGAAGTGGAGATAGGCAACCTTCCAGAAAAAGAATTCAGAATAATGATAGTGAAGATGATCCAGGACCTTGGAAAAAGAATGGAGGCAAAGATCGAGAAGATGCAAGGAATGTTTAGCAAAGACCTAGAAGAATTAAAGAACAAACAAACAGAGATGAACAATACAATAACTGAAATGAAAACTACACTAGAAGGAATCAATAGCAGAATAACTGAAGCAGAAGAACGGATAAGTGACCTGGAAGACAGAATGGTGGAATTCACTGCTGCGGTGCAGAATAAGGAAAAAAGAATGAAAAGAAATGAAGACAGCCTAAGAGACCTCTGGGACAACATTAAACGCAGTAACATTCGCATTATAGGGGTCCCAGAAGGAGAACAGAGAGAGAAAGGACCCGAGAAAATATTTGAAGAGATTATAGTTGAAAACTTCCCTAACATGGGAAAGGAAATAGCCACCCAAGTCCAGGAAGCACAGAGAATCCCACACAGGATAAACCCAAGGAGAAACACGCCGAGGCACATAGTAATCAAATAGGCAAAAATTAAAGACAAAGAAAAATTATTAAAAGCAGCAAGGGAAAAATGACAAATAACATACAAGAGAGCTCCCATAAGGTTAACAGCTGATTTCTCAGCAGAAACTCTACAAGCCAGAAAGGAGTGGCATGATATACTTAAAGTGATGAAAGGGAAGAACCTACAACCAAGATTACTCTACCCGGCAAGGATCTCATTCAGATTCAGTGGAGAAATCAAAAGCTTTACAGACAAGCAAAAGCTAAGAGAATTAGGCACCACCAAACCAGCTGTACAACAAATGCTAAAGGAACTTCTCTAAGTGAGAAACACAAGAGAAGAAAAGAACCTACAAAAACAAACCCAAAACAATTAAGAAAATGGTCATAGGAACATACACATAGATAATTACCTTAAATATGAATGGATTAAATGCTCCAACCAAAAGACACAGGCTTGCTGAATGGATACAAAAACAAGACCCATATATATGGTGTCTACAAGAGACCCACTACAGACCTAGGGACACATACAGACTGAAAGTGAGGGGATGGAAAAAGATATTCCATGCAAATGGAAATCGAAAGAAAGCTGGAGTAGCAATACTCATTTCAGATAAAATAGACTTTAAAATAAAGAATGTTACAAGAGACAAGGAAGGACACTACGTAATGATCAAGGAACCAATCCAAGAAGAAGATATAACAATTATAAATATATATGCACCCAGTATAGGAGCACCTCAATACATAAGGCAACTGCTAACAGCTATAAAAGAGGAAATGGACAGTAACACAATAATAGTGGGGGACTTTAACACCTCACCTACACCAATGGACAGATCATCCAAAATGAAAATAAATAAGGAAACAGAAGCTTTAAATGACACAATAGACCAGATAGATTTAATTTATATTTATAGGACATTCCCTCCAAAAACAGCAGATTACACTTTCTTCTCAAGTGCTCA
The DNA here is from genome assembly GCF_964165515.1 of Mesoplodon bidens. Taxonomy (NCBI): domain Eukaryota; kingdom Metazoa; phylum Chordata; class Mammalia; order Artiodactyla; family Ziphiidae; genus Mesoplodon; species Mesoplodon bidens. Next base: position 115,574,521 of record NC_138160.1, read on the forward strand.
TGGAACATTCTCCAGGATAGATCACATCTTGGGTCACAAATCAAGCCTCAGTAAATTTAAGAAAATTGAAATCATATCAAGCATCTTTTCTGACCACAACACTATGAGATTAGAAATGAATTATAGGGAAAAAAACATAAAAAACACAAACACATGGAGGCTAATCAATATGTTACTAAATAACCAAGAGATCACTGAAGAAATCAAAGAGGAAATCAATGAATACCTAGAGACAAATGAAAATGAAAACACGACGATCCAAAATCTATGGGATGCAGCAAAAGCAGTTCTAAGAGGGAAGTTTATAGCTATACAAGCCTACCTCAAGAAACAAGAAAAATCTCAAATAAACAATCTAACCTTACATCTAAAGGAACTAGAGAAAGAAGAACAAAGAAAACTCAAAGTTAGCAGAAGGAAAGAAATCATAAAGATCAGATCAGAAATAAATGAAATAGAAACAAAGAAAACAATAGCAAAGATCAATAAAACTAAAAGCTGGGTCTTTGAGAAGATAAACAAAATTGATAAATAATTAGCCAGACTCATCAAGAAAAAGTGGGAGAGGATTCAAATCAGTAAAATTAGAAATGAAAAAGAAGTTACAACAGACACCGCAGAAATACAAAGCATCCTAAGAGACTACTGCAAGCAACTCTATGCCAATAAAATGGACAACCTGGAAGAAATGGACAAGGTCTTAGAAAGGTATAACCTTCCAAGACTGAACCAGGAAGAAATAGAAAATATGAACAGACCAATCACAAGTAATGAAATTGAAACTGTGATTAAAAATCTTCCAACAAACAAAAGTCCAGGACCAGATGGCTTCACAGGTGAATTCTATCAAACATTTAGAGAAGAGCTAACACCCATCCTTCTCAAACTCTTCCAAAGAATTGCAGAGGAAGGAACACTCCCAAACTCATTCTATGAGGCCACCATCACCCTGATACCAAAACCATACAAAGATACTACAAAAAAAGAAAATTACAGACCAATATCACAGATGAATATAGATGCAAAATTCCTCAACACACTACTAGCAAACAGAATCCAACAACACATTAAAAGGATCATACACCATGATCAAGTGGGATTTATCCCAGGGATGCAAGGACTCTTCAATATACACAAGTCAATCAATGTGACACACAATATTAACAAATTGAAGAATAAAAACCATATGATCATCTCAATTGATGCAGAAAAAGCTTTGGGCAAAATTCAACACCCATTTATGATAAAAACTCTCCAGAAAGTGGGCATAGAAGGAACCTACCTCAACATAATAAAGGCCATATACAACAAACCCACAGCAAACATTATTCTCAATGGTGAAAAACTGAAAGCATTTCCTCTAAGATCAGGAACAAGATAAGGATGTCCACTCTCACCATTATTATTCAACATAGTTTTGGAAGTCCTAGCCATGGCAATCAGAGAAGAAAAAGAAATGAATATAAAGTGGAAAAGAAGAAGTAAAACTGTCACTGTTTGCAGATGACATGATACTATACATAGAGAATCCTAAAGATGCCACCAGAAAACTGCTAGAGCTAATCAATTTGGCAAAGTTGCAGGATACAAAATTAATGCACAAAAATCTCTTGCATTCCTATACACTAATGATGAAAAATCTGAAAGAGAAATTAAGGAAACACTCCCATTTACCATTGCAACAAAAAGAATAAAAAACCTAGGAATAAACCTACCTAGGGAGACAAAAGGCCTGTATGCAGAAAGCTATAAGACACTGATGAGAGAAATTAAAGATGATACCAACAGATGGAGAGATATACCATGTTCCTGGATTGGAAGAATCAATATTGTGAAAATGATGATACTACCCAAAGCAATCTACAGATTCAATGCAATCCCTATCAAATTACCAATGGCATTTTTTACGGAACTAGAACAAAAAATCTTAAAATTTGTATGGAGACACAAAAGATCCCTAATAGCCAAAGCAGTCTTGAGGGGAAAAAATGGAGCCAGAGGAGTCAGACTCCCTGCCTTCAGACTATACTATAAAGGTACAGTAATCAAGACAATAAGATACTGGCACAAAAACAGAAATATAGATCAATGGAACAAGATTGAAAACCCAGAGATAAACCCACACACCTATGGTCAACTAATCTATGACAAAGGAGGCAATGATATACAATGGAGAAAAGACAGTCTCTTCAATAAGTGGTGCTGGGAAAAGTGGACAGCTACATGTAAAAGAATGAAATTAGAACACTCCCTAACACCATACACAAAAATAAACTCAAAATGGATTAGAGACCTAAATGTAAGACTGGACACTATAAAACTCTTAGAGGAAAACATAGGAAGAACACTCTTTGACATAAATCACAGCAAGATCTTTTTTGATCCACCCCTAGAGTAATGGAAATAAAAACAAAAATAAACAAATGGGACCTAATGAAACTTCAAAGCTTTGCACAGCAAAGGAAACAATAAAGAAGACGAAAAGACAACCCTCAGAATGGGAGAAAATATTTACAAACGAATCATTGGACAAAGGATTAATCTCCAAAATATATAAACAGCTCATGCAGCTCAATATTAAGAAAACAAACAACCCAATCCAAAAATGGGCAGAAGACCTAAATAGACATTTCTCCAAAGAAGACATACAGATGGCCAAGAAACACATAAAAAGCTGCTCAACATCACTAATTATTAGAGAAATGCAAATCAAAACTACAATGAGGTATCACCTCACACCAGTTAGAATGGGCATCATCAGAAAATCTACAAACAACAAACGCTGGGAAGGGTGTGGAGAAAAGGGAACCCTCTTGCACTGTTGGTGGGAATGTAAATTGATACAGCCACTATGGAGAACAGTATGGAGGTTCCTTAAAAAACTAAAAATAGAATTACCATATGACTCAGCAATCCCACTACTGGGCATATACCCACAGAAAAGCATAATTCAAAAAGACACATGCACCCCAATGTTCATTGCAGCACCATTTACAATAGCCAGGTCATGGAAGCAACCTAAATGCCCATCCACAGACAAATGGATAAAGAAGATGTGGTACATATATACAATGGAATATTAGCCATAAAAAGGAACGAAATTGGGTCATTTGTTGAGACGTGGATGGATCTAGAGACTGTCATACAGAGTGAAGTAAGTCAGAAAGAGAAAAACAAATATCGTATACTAATGCATATATGTGGAACCTAGAAAAATGGTACAGATGAACCGGTTTGCAGGGCAGAAGTTGAGACACAGATGTAGAGAACAAATGTATGGACACCAAGCGGGGAAAGCAGCGGGGGGATGGGGATGGTGGTGTGCTGAACTGGGCGATTGGGATTGACATGTATACACTGATGTTTATAAAATGGATGACTAATAAGAAGCTGCTGTATAAAAAAATAAATAAAATAAAATTCAAAAATTAAAAAAAATGGGCAAAGGATTTGAATAGACATCTCTATACAAGTGGCCAATGAGCACATGAAAAGATGCATCACTAGTTATAAGGGAAAAGCAAACCAAAGCTACCACGAGATACCACCTTATACCCACTAGGACGGCTATAATCAAAAGGACAGATAACAAGTGATGACAAAGAAGTGGAGAAATTGGAACCCTCATACATTGCTGGGTAGAAATGTAAAATGGTGCAGCCACTTTGGAAAACAGTTTGGCAGTTCCTCAAAAGTTAAACGTAGCATTACCTTATGACCTAGCAATTCCACTCATAGGTATATACCCGAGAGAAATGAAAACATGTTCACACAAAAAACCTTTAAATGAATGTTCATAGCAGCATTATTCCTAATAGCCAAAGAGTGGAATCGACACAAATGTCTATCAACTGATGAATGGATAAATAAAATGCCGTATATCCATGCAAAGAAATATTATTTGGTTATAAAAAGAAATGAAGTGGAACTTCCCTGGTGGTCAGTGGTTAAGACTCTGTACCTCCACTGCATGGGACGTGGGTTCGATCCCTGGTGGGGAAACAGATCCCACATGCTGCACGGTGTGGCCAAAAAATAATAATAATAATAATTTTAAAATAAAAATTAAAAAATAAAAAGAAATGAAGTACTGATATGTGCTACAACATAATGAACCTTGAAAGCATCATGGTAAGTCAAAGATGCCAGTCCCAGAAGAACACGTCATATTCCAATTATAGGAAAAATCCAGAAGAGGTAAATGTATACAGTAGAGACAGAAAGTAGATTATTAGTTGATTAGGCTGGAGGGAAGGGAGGATAGGGAATGGCTGCTAATGTTTACAGGGTTTCTTTTGCGGGTGATGAAAATGTTCTGAAATCAGATTGTGGTGATGGTTGCACAGCCCTGTGAATATACTCAAATCCACTGAGTTGTACACTTTCAATGGGTGAATGGTCTTTGCATTTCTGCTGAGCGCTCCCTTCGCAGAAGAAGAAAGGTGTTGGTCTGGGATGAATGAGGAGAGGAGCAGGGTAGGAAAGGAATTGCAGGGCTGAGGCTGCACAGTATCTTCCTGCCTCAAATGGGATGGATGGGCAGAGAGGGAGAGACAGACAGATGGATGTGGACTGGTCAGCTTTCAGGCCAGAAGCATCTGGGCTTGGCTTTGGCCAGTGACAATGTGCCCTGATCTGGAATCTCCTGGGCACAACTCTGCTGGGGGCCTGGCAACCTGGACAAGACAGCCGGGTTGTTGAGACTGACTGTGTTGAGAGCCGACACCCTCCTGTGGGTCAGATTTATGAATGTAGCTCTTGAGTCAGTTACCTGAGCTGGAATCTTGGCTTTTCCACTTGTGAGCAGTTTGCCCCTGGCAAGTTATGTAACCATGTAAACTTTCTGGGCCTCAGTTTCCTCATCTGCGCACTAGGCATAATTGCAGACAATAATTCTACACTGACCTCATGGGCTTGTTGTAAAGATCCAACTAGATATTGAACAAAACATCATTAACCGAGTGCCTGGTACACAGCAAACAATAAATGTTAGTCCTTCTTTTTCTCCTTTCTCCAAGGTGACTTCTAGATAAATCTCATCTCCTCTGGCACAGGAAGGGGAGCAATGACAGGGCACCTCATCACAGGCAGGCCCTGAGAATCCTGCTTTGAACTGGCTGCAGGGGTGCATCCGGTGGGTAATGCCACCTTTGCAGAAAAGCCAAGGGAAACCGCCAAGCTCTGCTGGTGACTAAGCTGTGACAGTGGGTTTCAGGTTATCTCTCTGCCCATCTTCTCCAGCAGCTGATTGCATCCCCAGGTTGTGTTGTGAAACCATCACCAACCACCAGCGTCTGTCCTTGTTGTGATGCCCGTGTGGGGTGAGCATTGCTGAGGGGACAGCTTCCAAGGCTGCAGGCTGTAAACCATGTTGTATAATGTGGCACAGCTCTGCGTCTGGGGCCAGTCATTCAGAAAACCCGGATGGAGGAGAGGAGAGGAGAAGGCCCTGCTGACACGACCTGGATGCCACGGCGGGCTGTCCAGGGAGCCACAGAGGTCTCCGTCCCTCCTGGAGGTGCCCAGTGCAAAGAGAGGGCCCCCCTTTCTGTAAGTGGGGCCAGAGCTAAAGAAATGCCCACAAATCCCTTATCATAATGTTGAAATCCAAGCAGCTCTGAAAGCCCAAGATTTGTTGAGACTCATTTGGTTGCCAAAGCTGACTACCTCACGCGATCGCCCCTCTGTTTTTTGCAGAATATTAATGTGTTTAATTACAGGGTCCTGCCCCAGGCCCTGCTATGGATGTTGTGTAATGTATGAAGTGTGAACTGTGTATTCTCTTTCTAAACAGGTAAACAGTTTGAATTCTGAAAGCTCTCTGGCCCCCAGGTTTTTGGAAAATGGGATGTGGACCCATATTATTATGAATCTTTTTTACCGTCAGACTGTAGTCAGAGGGAACACAACACAGACACGATATACACAGAGTAAGAAAGGAGCAGAATGTAGAGAGCAGAGTTTGGAATCAGAGATAGCTGGGGTTGGATCCCTACTCTAACTCTTAGCACACGTGGGACCTTGGGAAGGTCACTTAACGTTTCTGAGCCTTAATTTCCTCATCTGTAAAACAGAAATAATAATACCTACCTCCTACGGTTTATTAGGAGATTAAATGAGATAATGCATGCTTAGTACATATAGAGTAAGGGCTTAATCATTACATGATTAATATTAATAAATAATAGTAACTATGTTATTTGATAGACCATTTTCTCAGCGTTTTGTCCACGGGAATCCACAGGCCAGCTAGGGAGCCGGCACAGCAGCCAGAGCCGGACCCTGCATTCGACCCACCCTGCAGGGCAGGCCTCTGGTGCTGGGAGCTGGGTGCCAAGAGGGAGGACGCGGAGGACATTTAGGGGTCAGACTCTGAGTCTCAGGGAGGAAATAATATAGGAGATGCTGGGAGATACTCATAAAAACAGTAATAGCTGGAGCATGAATTCTCATGCTATGAGAGGTCCTGAGGAAACCTCCTCGACAGAACCTATACCCCACTCCCACCCCCCTGCCACGTGATGTTTTCCCTTTTCTCAGGAAGCTGATGGGTCAACAGACTATGACTGTTGTCTGTCTGTATGGAGGTCTGTGTCCCCTGCAACATGCCTGATGGCCTTCAGCACTGAGGGAAGACAGAGATTAAACCAGTGAGCAGAAAGCCTCTGGACTTAGAGATCCAGCTTGTTGCCCTTTGATAGACATGTCACCATCAGTTAATCACTGAGAAACTCGGCTCTTTCTGTCAAAACCAAGACTAAAATAATTATGGTTGGATGGACCCATGGACCCACCATTTCTGCACCAAAGAATAAAACACTCCCCTGACCTGGGCCCCCTTTGCTAAAACTCCTCCATTTCCCCTATGCGGGAGGGGCGTGGCTGCAGGTGGAGGGCAAATTTCATGCCACCCCCGTCACTAATGGAGCTGCACAGCTACAGGGACCACACTGCCCATATCATCAGAGAACCTCACCTCTGGCCAAGCCCTGTTTGCTGTGCAGGTCACATGGATATTTCTTGACATTGTAACCGACAGAAATCCCTTTGAGGAATCCTGGCTCTGGGTGCTCTGAATTTTATGTATTACTGACACCAAAAGTACCAAAAGATGGTCTAGCCCCATAGGGAGAAGCAATTTAAATTTTACCAGTACCTAGAAAAATACTGCCCTTAGTAGATTCCTCTAAACCAGAGGCCCTCAGCCTTTTCGGAACCAGGGACCGGTTTCGTGGTAGACAATTTCCCCCCGGACAGGGGGTGTGGGGGGGCTGGGGGATGGTTCAGGCAGTAATGCGAGCCATGGGGAGCGATGGGGAGCGGGAGATGAAGCTTTGCTCGCTTGCCGCTCTCTTCCTGCTGTGCGGCCCTGTTCCTAACAGCCCCAGACACGGTTCACGAGGCTTCAAGTCTGTGTTGAGGATAACGAGTCTTACTGTTATTACAGGAGTATTTGACCCATCAGCCCATTGACAGACTTGTAGCTTTCTTTGTTCTCAGCATCAAGGAACAAATAAGCACCTAGAGACCAGACTGAGTTTTTATCCAAGATCTGTTTATTCCAAAATAAAGACATAAAATTTTAAACAAACTATTAAAACTGATTTTGACTTAGCATGACTTATTTGATTTTTTAATTGCAACAACTTAAAGAGGAGGCTTTCTAAATTTCAATAAATAGAATAAATAACATTTGAGCTTCACACTCTGCCTCTCATCCTTTCTTTCTGGAAACTTTCCAGGAGAGTCTTCAGAAATGTCAGCATATTGCCTGCTGTGGTTTGGTTGCATGGCTGTTCACAGGCAAAAGACTGTTGGGATAAAAGTTGACAAAGGCAGAGTGACTAAAACAGTATGGAACCCAGCAGCCCCACGTACCACCCTGCCCAGAGCCTGGTGAGATGGTCAGTGGGGGTGGGGGTGTGCTGGCAGTGGGGGGCTCGAGGCATGGAGCAAATGGATGGGAGTTGCTAACATTTTGTGTAGGTGGCATAGGTGGTTGACTTTGAAGTAGGATTTCAGGGGTCTGCTTGCTACACACACACACACACACACACACACACACACCCTAACACACACACACACACCCTAAATCTCTAAATCTCCTCATTAAAATTTTGTTACTGTCCTTTTTGGCTGTCCTTCCAAGGTCATTTTATAGCACAATGACTAAGAGCGGGATTTAAGGGTCCCATAGGCCAGAGTTCAAATCTCAGTGCTGCCACTTATTAAATATGCAGCCTTGGGCAAATCAGTTAACCTCACTGAGCCTCAGTTTCCTCCTCTACAATGTGAGGGTGGTAAATCTGACAACTGTCATTAAGGTAGGTATTCAATGAAACAGTATATATTAGGCATTTAGAACTGCATGCTGTTGATGGCAGAAACCCCCGCAGTTCAGTAGCTGAGTGAGGAGGGGCCCTCACATGGTGACGGTAATGAAAAAAGTTCACTCCCTCCCCTCTCCTCCAGCGACCAGGGTGTATGCTCAAGAAGAGGACGCGCTGATGGACATTTAGGGCAGATGACAAGCTTCCACCTGGATGTGGATGTGTCTTCCTTTAAACACCTCCTTGGCCAATGGAAATAAAACTTTAACTTACAGGCCAGATTATCCACTCGGCAAACTGAATCTCTAAGATAATTTAGAACTGTATGGCCTACAGCCCTGATTCTCTAGATTTTAGCTTCTAATTACAATCAGGCTAGATTCTTTCATTATTCAAGAGGTGGAGAGAAGTAAAAGCCAACACAGGGGTGAGTGTTTTTTAAAGTGAGAGGGAACAATGAACCATCCGGGCAGATCTCACTTTAATTCTCTTGTCTGATTAAATTTCTTATATGTCCCTAATCAACCTTGAACTACCAGTTCCAACTTTATCACCCTTTCTCATTCAGATGGAGTTGGCATTGACATTCACACAAAAATAACTAACCAGAGCACATCACAGATAAAAACACACTCACTCCACACTTCTTGTTCCGGAGGGCTTCAACTGTTTTCTTCACCCGATTGAAAATCAGCAGGAAACTTGTTTCCACTGTGGTGTTGGTCATCTGCGACAGACCCTCCTGTAAGCATGCTGTGGTGCAGTTGTCCTGGTAAATAACAAGGATTTAGGAAAAGAAACACTCAGAGGACAGCTTTGAGTAGGAATCACAAAGAGAATGCTTTTAGAGGCTATTTTAATTTAACCAATGTAATCTAAACTTGCATTGTTTTTTAGACAGGTCCCTTGCCAGGCTAGGAAATGATCTTCAATATTTCAAGGTAAGGCCCTTTTCCCACAGTGACACTCCCTGAAGATTTCCAGTATGTTGCACCCCAGGGAACATGAGGTCTGTGGACCCCAGGAAACAGCCAGCACTGAGTCTACTTTTCAAAGGATGCTTCCTTGTTCCAAGTCTTGTCATAGTGAGTTTGAAAGTACAGAGAAAGGAAAAGCCTTTTCACACCAGCCTGATGGGATATGCCAGTTGAATACTGCCATTGTTTCAGCAGTAGCTAAAACCATGGATTAAAAACTGAGAGAATGGGCTGGGCCATAAATGTGTTGTTCCTCCTCAGAAGGCATAATATGCTCTTCTCATCTAATAGATGGACTGTGATAGGGAGTGACACCTGACCTCAGCTGTGGTGAAAAGCTCAGGTTCTCCCAGGCCTGGCTTGTGAGAGAGTCAAGCACAACAGCACCTTGGGTAGGTGCTGCTTCCTCACCTTAACCAGGAAATTCCTGCCACGCTTCCTCTCTGCCAAAGTGGGGAATGGCTCCCTGGAAACCTTTTTCACTATCCTTCCACCCACAATCTCAGACACCCTATCCTCCTGGAAGGCAGGCTTCAAACCTTGCAGTAGCCACTCTAAATCAGCTAAACAGAAGGATAGGGAGGGAGGGAGGGAGGGAGGGAGAAGGCAAAGTATGTAGAGAGTTTAGGCCAGTGGAAGGACAGAAGGACATCATTTTATTTACATTGTTTTGCAACCCTAGAGATACCAGCAAATGGATTAGAAAACAGCGCGATATGAACTATCTCATTTGTTATATTCTCAGTCCCAGTTTGATTTAATTGTGCACATGGCCACTAATCTAAAAACACATTCAAGATTCTTTTTTAAATGTCGAAAAGTGTTCAGACTTCTCAAGGAGACTAAATGCAAAGAAATGTGTATATCAATAGCATAGAATTTCAAGATTTTGAAAGGTTTTTAAAATTGTTACTAATCTGTAACAATTGTAACTAAGTAACAGTTTCTTATTTCAGATATCAAATAGAAAAATTAATTTTGACTTAAAGGCTTTAAAAAAACATGATCAAGATTATTTTCTTTTACTATACTTACCGAAGGAATGGGCAGACACAAACAATCAGTCACCTGCGAAAGAGAAATTTCAGAGTGAAGATTCCAGATGTGAAAACTAAAATTAGTTTGGAAAGATCTTAGAAGAGCATTTACTCACATTGGTGCTGCAGTTGCATTTTGAAGGTGGATGTTTCTAAAAAAGTAAGTGGAGAAACAAGAACCCATGGTGAGTGGTGCATTTTTCATCCTCTTATATTTCACTTAAATTTTTAATAATTGCCTTTCCCGCTGGCGCCCCCTTCTGCAGCTTACCTGCAGCTTGTGGATGAGGTACTCGACATCCCTGATCCCTGTCGAGGTCAAACACCCCTGGCTGGCCGCAGAGCAGAGGAGCAGGGCAGAGGCAAAGACCACGGCCAGGAGCATCTTGACAAGGGGCTGGAGCTTGGCCTTCAAATGCCTTCAAATCAAGTTGTATTTAAAGCTGCCCTGCAAACATGGAAAAACCCTAACATCAAACTGATACCAATGCCCACTTTTTCTCTGTAAATTTGGGCCACTTGACATTGAAAAAATATTTGTGTGTATATATATATCTCAAACTGAGTCACCTGGCAAAGACTATGTTACATTGTCCCACGAAATACCATTCCTCAGAAAAATATGCTTTTCAAAAAGTTTGGTATCAAGATGCTGCAGGAAAAGTTAAAGATCTTAAAACAATAATTTTTTTGAAGGCAGAGATTCCGGTTGTGAGAGTGAAAATACTTTCCATGAAAGCCCAGGTCTGTATTTTCCCCTTTTTACTTTATTGGAAATGCTGATATAATAGCCAGTCACTGGTATTCTGACGAAGGGGGCCGAGGAGGATGAGAAATAGTGCAGGAGAGCAGTTCTGTCATCAGAGTTTTTGCAAGCTCAGTCTCGTCATTGCTACCTCAATCTTACTATACTTTACTCCCAAATCTTAAACTTGTCTTCCATGCTTGGGGCCAGATTCCCTACCTCACACAAATGCATCCTGGAACAAGTGACTGAAGGAGGAAGTCTTCAACTTAAGCACAAGAATGCAGCCACAGTGCCTGTTAAAACTGGCCTGGAGGATTCCTTAGTGTCTTTAGGGAACTTACATAGCACTGTGCAACATCCAGTAAAAACTCCATGCTCAAAATAAGATAATAGTTAACATTTATTGAGTGCTTATTACATACCAGTCACAATTCTAAGTAGTTTATGGGAATTAAACCATGTAATGTGTACAGTCATCAAATGAGGTCTGTACTAATTTGTCATCCCCATTTTTTTACCTTTTAAAACGCTGTCTGCACCTTAGCTTCTTGGTTCTTTGGAGAAGCTGTTCTAATCCCTATGAGCCAGGAAGCAGTCTTACTGTAGCCCTATGAAGGAAGTAGTATAATTATCCTCATTATTTTATTTTATAGCTGTGGAAACTGAGGCACAGAGAGGCAAACAATTTGCCCAAAGCCACACAGCCAGAAAGCAACAAAATTTGTATTCAAACCCAGAAGTCTGACTCCCAGGTTCAGTCCTTAATATTCTGGCTTTCCTGCTTCTCTGTGTTTTTTGTCTGCCTCTTCCATCAGGATATATACCTCTTGTGGGTCTACTTCACCCCTGTATCCTTAGCACTTGGGAAGGTGCCTGGGGAACAGTGGGCCATCACTAAATCCTTGTTGGGTCAAATCATTAATGTGAAAAGTTTTTGAAATAGTAAGAAATGTGCACATAAACTGAGATTTTATAAGATTTCAGACCTAGTTTCTAGGGTACATATTTGGAGGTGTGTGCGCTTAAGAAAATATATCTTCTACATAATAGAGACTGAAAAGGCACTTTGCTTGGCACTTTGTGCCGTAGAGGCCAACGGGGACAAACCTGTAAGATTTCTCACCACTACTCTTACTACTGTAAGAGCGTGTGACATTATCGCTTTTCTCGTTGCACGTTGTTCCTTACGAGCGACAATGGATCATTGGTGTTTGGCGGCTCTATGTGGCCACACTATCTTGGTGGCAAACAAGGTAAAAAGAAATTGGCTTTCTGCTTAATTCCCCAAATCCTCCCGCATCTCTAACTTCCAGGCCTGTCCTCTCCAGGCATTAAGAAGAAGGTTCAAAGCCTTCCCAGACTTTGGCAAACACTTTTATTACCGAGTCCAGTATCTATGCCCTTTCCTTGATGGTAGAACCCTGATTAGTTCAGGGTGGCAATGTGTCCAGCCAAACATTCACTTTTTCAGCCTCTCTTGCTGCTATAGGCGACCATGTGACATGTTCTGATTAATGCAATGTCTGTATAATTCTCTTGCTTTCTTGGTAGTAGGAGATAAAAGTAGCTGAAACCTGCCCTTACTCTTTACTTATTCCAGTTTGGGCATGGATGTGATGGCAGGAGCTTCAGCAGCAATCTTATAACCATGAAGGAATGGAAAAGAGAATTGCAGCAATAGCAGCACTAACACTTTACATAAATAGAAAATAATCATAAAAAACAATAACAATAAAACCATGAAAGCAACACCAGAAAGTAACAATAAGAATAGAAGAGTGATACTAAATTCTAGCTAGGTATCACTGCCTACTGAAGGCGCTGAGCCTTGAAACTCAGTAAAAAAGGAAAGCTGTTATAGAAATGGAAAATACCATGTGCTGGAGAGATGTTAAAAGATATGCGAGGGTCATATTGAACCTTTTTCCCTGACATCATTGGAAGATTTAAGAGACTTGAAAGGACAGTCATCTCACTGTGTGAATCAACATTATTTAATGCTGTGTGTATGAACCATGGAAATCGTTCCACACAGCATCAGGTGTGCCTCTCACACTGAGGAAGACCCCTCTTACTGCACAGATGGGGGCTGTACCCAGAAAGACGAATGGATTTGTCCAAAGCCGTATCTCTAGTTAATGGTGGGGGATAGTATAGTGTTTTGATTAAGACCAGGAAGCCTGAGAACAGACTGCCTGGGTTCAGATCTTGCTTCTATTGTTTGTTAGACACATGGCCTTGGGTGGATGTCTTGACCTCTCCAAGCTTCCATCTCCTGACCATAAAACACCTATGAGTGTGGAAAATGGGGATACGGTTGTCATATAAGGCCTATCTCAGAGAATTCTTATAAAGATTAAAAGAAATGTTTATGCAGCGTGTAATGCAGATTAAGTAGCCTCAGTTTGAAATTTGACAGGGCAATGTAGTCTAGCTTAGGACTCAACAAACTGTAACCTACTTGGCCAGATTCAGTGTAAGCCCTGAAAGCTAAGAATGGTTTTTAATCCTTTCGAAGTGTTACTAAAAAATAATTAACAGATAAAAACAAAGAAGAATGTGTTACAGAGACCATATATAGCCTGTGATGTCTAAAATATTGACTATCTGACCCTTTACCAGAAAGGGTAGTTCACATACCACATTCCTCATTTTCAGAAGATACCATCTGTTATCTCCCACTCCTGGGAAGGGCACAGCTAGGAGCTGGTGGCTCACGTGTCTCTTCTCCCACTGTCCTTCTGTTATTCAAGTCAGCCCTCCATACAGAGGGGAAGGAAGTGGGGACCCTGGAATCTTCGGCTGCCTGATTCTCTGCAGTGCTGGAGGCCCATCATTTCCTGCAGCTGTCTGTGGAATGAGCTCGATGGTCCCACGAGCAAAAAATCTTCTCTTGGTATAGCCATGACCCACCATCAGTGGTATCTAAAGTAGGCCCTGGTTTACTGGGAACAGTTCTGCATATTGAAGTCAGAAGAAAAGTGGGTGAACTAACATCCTTTTCTTCCTGGGCCAAATCCTGGCCTGACCAGCTAGACTCGGGTCACCCACCCTCCTATGTACCCGCTAAGAGCTGGTGCTGGGGATAGGTGATCAGTGGACATTGGTGCTCCTTGGGCAGGTTATCTAGCCTTTCCAAGCATCAGTGTACCATCAACACTCACCCACACAGGAATCTGGGGCAGATCACCTAGGCCTACCTCACGGAGGGATAGGAGTGTTCCATTTGGAATACTTCTTCAGGAATGAGTCACGTTTCCATTTGGAAATTTGGTCTGTTCTGACCCAGTCTCTGCTCATACTCTGCTCTCCCCTCACCTACCACCCTCCAGTCATGTTGGTTTCTTTCTATATCCAGCCTCCAGGCTGTTGCCCTTGCTGAGCTCTGCCTGGAATATTCTTCCTCAGCTCTTCCATGTATGGCCCGTTCTCATCCTTCAGGTTTCAACTCAAAAGCCACCTCCTCCATGAAGCCCTCCATGACCATAGTAGTCTTTGCAATTTGCATGATTCTGTCTTAGGGTCTATTCCTCCTTGTGGGCTGTAAGTTCCGTGAGAGCCAACACGATGACTGACTCTTGTTCATTTGTATTCCCAGGGTGCAGTCTATATTAAGTATTTAGGAATTACTGGTTAAATGAATGAATGATGAATACAGTTAATCTTGTAAAAGCTTATTAAATTTATATTATTTACGAAATGACCAATACATGTTCTCCATGGACCACTAACAAAAAAAGAGCAAATATAACATTTTAAAAACCTGAGCCAGGAAAGTGATTCAGCAATGAACAAAATAAACCTTCCTGTTCTGTAGTCCCTTGAGAAATTTGAAGTACTTTTTAATCTCTTCTTCTTTTCAATTCTCATTGAACTACATGAGGAAGGCATGTCAGGTGTGAGAATTCCAGATCTGTAAAGGATGAAACAGAGAGAGAGAGAGAGAGGTGACTATTCTTAACAATTCTTTCCCATCTCCCCACCCACTCAGTTATAAAAAAGAAAAGAATTAAAAGTACTTAAATTGTAGCTCTGCAGTTCAAAACACCATTAAACAGCAGATGTTTATCTACGCAAAGTCTACAACTCTTGAAGTTTAGCTTCTAGGATTTCTTTCAGTATCAAAATGTATGTATGCAAATGATCCCTTACAAAGGAAATACACCAAGCTCAGAAATTAATTACTCACCTATTTTATCAAGAAGATTGGAGAGTAAGATGCTTACCAAGATTTAGCATAGATAACATATTTTACACTAAATGACAAAAGATTATACTCAACCAGTTATTTTGTTCTAAAGATAAAGTTTGACATTTTTGTTTTGTGATAAAACCCCATGTGTCATGGATTATTTCTCTGGGAATAAAACAAAATGGTTATTTGTTCTAGGAAGCCACAGCACAAAATGATACACCCCCAAAAAGGCACTCAGTTTCTAAGTAAAACCCATTCTACTTTTTTCTGTAAACAACCAAGCGATAACTAGTTATGAGAATCCTCAAGCACTAATTTCTTAATCAAATAGTTATTTCTAAGTTAGTATTTCTCAATCAAGTGTGATGGGGCAAACCCCACTGGCTGTGCTGTCATCCCTTTAGGGGTTTCTCCCCCAAGGAGGTGATTTCTAGCTGAGTGCCCAGCACCCTCCCCTTGCATCCATCCCTCCTAAGGAAATTCTGGGTCCCATGGACACAGAGCCTACTGCTCTCAGACTGGCCCCTATGCAGTTTACAGAGCTCCGAGACCAGCATCCTCTCTTCCCTCCCCTCCCCTCTCCTCCTCTGCACTGTTGGTGAATAACAATCCAGGCTACCTTTGTCAATGGAATTTTCACACCCTCCTATCGACACAGCCCATCATTACCTGAAACCTGCCCCTACATTAGTTAAAGACCGTGGGACCCCCTTTGCTATGGCTAGTTTACTAGTGTCCATCTAATTAAGAAAGGATAAGAACTCCTGTTCTGGATCCCACTGGGGAAGACACTAGAATTTGTTGAACCCTTACTACACACAAGGTGACATGTTAAGCACTTTATGTATATTATCTGACTCAGGCCTCTTGACCATCTTTACTAGCCCCATTTTTTTTTTTAATTTTTATTTATTTATTTATTTATTTATTTTTGGCTGTGCTGGGTCTTCGTTTCTGTGCGAGGGTTTTCTCTAGTTGTGGCAAGCGGGGGCCACTCTTCATCACGGTGCGCGGGCCTCTCACTATCGCGGCCTCTTGTTGCGGAGCACAGGCTCCAGACGCGCAGGCTCAGTAGTTGTGGCTCACGGGCTTAGTTGCTCCGCGGCATGTGGGATCTTCCCAGACAAGGGCTCGAACCCGAGTCCCCTGCATTGGCAGGCAGATTCTCAACCACTGCACCACCAGGGAAGCCCCTACTAGCCCCATTTTATAGATGTGGAAATTGAAGCTCAGAGAGGCTGTCACCTTAGTCACACAGCTGGCAGTGTGAACTGGATTTATCTGCTTAGCTGGACTCTCCAATTCGTCCCAATGACATGTCTACTTATATTGGTGCTATTGTACCGTGACCTTTCGTTTCTGTGGCTCTTCTGTATATCTAAATATATGGTTGGGAATATCTGCCTGCTTCTTATTACTTGTCATTTTCAAAAGTGCCTTAGATGGCTTCAAACATTTATAGCTCTGGATTGGTTTTAGAATCCTTTTGATAAGTTTCCTCCCCAAAAAAATCATATTAGGATTTTAATTGGGATTGTGTTCAATATAAACTGAATTTAGGAAAAAATGATGTCTTTGAAATATTGAATCTCTCCATCCAGGATGATGATATGTCTCTATATATTCAAGCCTTTTTTTATTTCCCTCAATTCAATTTTATATTTCTTTTTTCATACAGGTTTTGCAGAGTTTTGTGAAGTTTATTCCCAGGTCTACCTATTTATTCAACAGTATTTATTGAGAACTTATTATATCCTGAGCATTGTTCTAGGCCTCTGGGGATAAAGCAGTGAGCAAAACAAAATACTTGGTCTTGGGAAGCCTACATTCTAGAAAGCAGAGAAAGACAATAAACAAACAAATATCTTGGTAATATGTCAGGTGGTCATAAGTGCCATGAAAATCAAAAGTAGGTAAGGAAACAGTGAGTGGTAGAAGGTGGGAGTTATGTTCTTTAAGGTGGTCAGTGATTTTGATCAGTATTTTTTTTTTTTTTTTTTGCGGTACGCGGGCCTCTCACTGCTGTGACCTCTCCCACTGCGGAGCACAGGCTCCGGACACGCAGGCTCAGCAGCCATGGTTCACGGGCCCAGCTGCTCCACGGCATGTGGGATCTTCCCGGACCGGGGCACGAACCCGTGTCCCCTGCATCGGCAGGCAGACTCTCAACCACTGCGCCACCAGGGGAAGCCCTTTGATCAGTATTAAATCTCTGATACGGTGATTTGAGTAGAGGTCCACAGAAAGTGGGTGAGTGCGTCAGGCAGATATCTTGGAGAATATTTCAGGCAGTAAGAATAGAAAGCTCAAGGGCCCTGAGGATAGAGTGTGTCTGCCATGCAGGAGGAACAGCATGGAGGCTAGTGTTTCTATAGTAGAGTGATTGAAGAAAAGAATGGAAACATTGGGGTCAGAGAGGGGGCCAGAAAGCAAATCAAATACAGCATGATAGGCAGTGAGGAGGACTTAAGATTTTACTCGAAATAAGGTGGGAGCCATTGGAGAGCTTTGAGCAGAGGAATAACATGATCTGACCTATATTTTAGGTCATGAAGAATAGCTGCTGCATGGAGAATAGCTGGGACACAAGAGTGGAAGACTTGATTGCCTTTTATAGTTAGGTCTGATAGGCTGCTATTGAGATGGTCTATATAAGAGCTGTTGGTGGCTTGGACCAAAGTGGTATCAATAGTGGTAGACAGATACTTGAGAATCTGGATGTATTTTTAAAGTAGAGCCAATAGATATGCTGGTGGGCTGGCTAAATGATGAGAGATAAAGAGAAGAGTCATTAACTGACATAAGGAAGACTGCAGAAGAAACAGGTATTGGAGTGGAAGAGTTGCGATGGGGTGAATTTTGTTTTAGATGTGTTTAGTTTGAGATGCCTATTAAGCATCCAGGGGCCATGTTGAGTAGGTAGTTGGGTAAAAAGGGTAAAGAAAGAGATGAAGTGTTTTCTATTTTAATAGCTATTGAGTGCAGGGTTACATTTTCTATCTGGTTATTGCTAATACTATAGGTATAGAAGTTAGCTTTTGCTATGTAGCAAAAGACCACAACACCTTAGTGGCATGCCACAATAATCATTAATTTCACATATAGTTATGGGCTTCAGGTGGGCTTGACTGCACAGCTCTGCTGATCTTGTCTGGGCTCACTTATATATCTGCAGGTTTGCAGTAGTTGGTTAATCTAGGTTGGGCCTGGCTTCCACATACCTGAGACCGTTGGGATAATCCCATGTAAAAGTTCTTTTCATGGTAGTGGAAGACATGTAGGAGTAAAGCCCAACGCTTAGTTTCATCTCAGGCCTCACTTCTGCCTACATGCCAGTACGAAAGCAAGTCATATGGCTGGTCAATGAGCAAAGCAGGGCACCTTGCCTGTGGTGAGAGGAGATGTAGCAGTTATATGGCGAAGAGCATGGATATGGGGAGGAGGGAGGAACTAGGCCAAATGATGCAATCCAACACAAGAGAAAAATGATTAATGTTTGTATCTTTATCTTATACCCACCAACTACTGAACCCTCTTATTAGTTTTAATGATTTTCAATGGATTCTCTTGGTTTTTTCCTTAAGTAGATGTTCTCATCTGAAAATAATAATCCTCTAGTCCAGGGATCAGCAAATTTTTCTTAAATGTCCAGCTAGTGGATATTTCAGACTTCGTAGGCCATATGGTCTCTGTCCCAACTCTTCAACTCTGTTGCTGTAGCAGGGAAGTAGCTAGAGACATTACATACATTAACGGCTCTGGCTTTGTCCCAATAAAACTTTATTTAAAAATAAACAAGCAGCCAGCCCGTTTTCTGACCCCTGCTGCTATAATCAATTTCTTTAGAATACTGTGTCTTGTTTCCTTTTGTTGTTGTTATTTCACAGCTAGAATTAAGGAAATGCCATTGTTGTCATAGCAAGCCTCGTGGCCATTTTCTTCACTTTACTGGGAATACTTTCAGTGTTTTCCATTTAAATATCATGTTTGCTATTGATTTCATCATAAAGAATGGTTTTGTATTTCTAGTTTACTAAGTTTTTATTAGAAATGTCTCTCAATTTTACAGTGTCTTTTTAAGTTCCTGTCAGGACCATGAGTTTTATCTTTTCACTTATTCATGTGATAAATTATTTTAATAGATTACCAAATGTTGAATCATCCTTACATTCCTTGAATAAAATCTATTTGGTCATACTACATTACCATTTTAACACGTTGCTGGATTCAACTTGCTATTCCTTTATTTTGAATTTTTTATTTGTAATGCACACTGGGAGGTCTTCCTAGGCTCAATCAAACATTCAGCTAAATATGGACTCAGCTAAACATTCAGACTCACAAGACTATCCTAGGTCACACTCAGTACCTGCCTCCTCCGGAGGGTAGAGGATGGACATAATTTGCAGGAAGGCAGCGTTGGTTGCTTCTCTCCATGGGAGCGGTCATCCAGGAGCCATTCCTTTAGCCCTCCACATGAGATGGCTCAGGTGTGAAGTAGCAAGACTCCCACTGCAAGGGGATAGGATGGTGGTGGCTTAAAGGCTTTGTGCCCCATAGGAGTCAATATCTCTTGGAAAAGTTCCAATGGGGGGCGCTTCCAAGTCCCCTGCATTCAGGGGAGCCCAAGGCTGTGATGTCCCCATGAGGAATTTATAGTTCATTGGTAGTCCTCCCAGTCCAGACATTCTTTGCCAGTCAGGCCCAGTTGATATTTTACCTTCATCTGGTTTTCAGGGAAACAGAACTAAAAAATTAAAGGAAAGGCCAAATTCTCTTTTGGAAGGGGAAACTGTTGTGTTAATACATTACGTGCATCATCTACATCCATAAGTTCATTCTTAATTTTCCTTTATTTGTGCTTTCTTTTTCAGGTTTTGGTCAGGATTATGCTATCCTCATAAAGTGTGTTAGGAAGCTTTCCATCTTTCTCTATACTTTATAAGAGTTTAATTAGCCTGAGAATTTTCAGTGTTCCGTCACACCTCCATGGAAAGCAGGGGATTTTTCTTGTTCATTTCCACAAACCCAGTGACAACAGTGCCTGGGACACAGCAATTAGATTATTTGCTGTCCTTTCTGTTCTACCTAGACAGGGGTCCGTGGCACTGTTCTGGGTTCCTGTCGTAACTTAAAGGGAAACTTTCACAATGTCTGGAGCCCTTGAGGTCCTGCAAATGAAGGAGGGGATGTCCTCAAATTCCTAGCAGCAGGAACCCACTTAGGTGGCACCAACCTTGACTTCCAAATGGAACGGTACGTTTACACAAGAAAAAGTAATGGTATCTACATCATAAATCTGAGGAGAACCAGGAGAAGCTTCTGCTGGCAGTTCATGCCATTGTTGCCTTTGAAAATCCTGCTGGTGTCGTGTCATATCCTCCAGGACTACTGGCCAGTGGGCTGTGCTAAAGTTTGCTGCAGTCAGTGGCACCACTCCTATTGCTGGACACTTCACTCCTGGAAACTTCACTAACCAGATCCAGGCAGCCTTCTGGGAACTGCAACTTCCGATGGTTACTGATCCCAGGGCCTGCCCCGCATGTCTCTGGGAAAGGCACACTCTCCTCGGCGCCGTGTGGACGTTGTCGCCTCACACATGGGCAAGGGCGCTCACTCAGGGTATCCGATGTGCTGGATGCCGGCCGGGGAAGTTCTGCGCCTGCGCGGCGCCATGTCCCGTGAGCACCCGCGGAAAGTCACGCTTGCTCTACGTCTACGGAGACCGTGAAGAGATGGCAAAGGGAGAGCCGGCTACAGCTGAAAAGGTTGAAAGCACGGAGGAACTTCAGGGTGAACGGACTGCTCCAGCTCCCGAATTTACGGCCCCTCAACCGGAGGTGGCAGGCTGGGCTGCAGGCACAGAGGCCCTCTACCCTCTTCGGGGACTCCCCGCTGAAGATGAGTCAGCCCGCCTCCCAGGACGGCACTGCAGCCAGTGGGTAGGGACATCCGCCAAGTCACTTTAAGCTGTTCTTCCGCAGACTCTTAAACAGAAAATGTAAATAAGGTTGACGAAAAACAACCGTTTCTTTAAAAAAAAAAAAAAAAAGCATTGCTGAACGAATTAAGTTCTCATAAGAACTTGTCCATAAAATCTGGTTCTGATGACTTTCGGAAGTTAACTCTGGCATTTTCTGTTTTTTTAAATCTTTTTAGTGCTCTATTAGGTTTTTCACTTCTTGATTTTTTTTTTATTGCGCATTTTCCTAGAAGATGATCCCAGAGTTTTGCTAACAAAGTAGTGATATTGTGCATTTTGCCCACATTTTCTCTTTGGTGAAACTGGTAGGAAAGTTGTATAGTTGATTATTTTCAGACAATCAAGTTATGCTTTTATTTATCAATGCTGTGTATGATTTTTCTTATTCTAATTTAGCATTTTTGCTAAATTATAAATTATTATTGCGTTTATTAATTCCTTCTTACCTGATTTAGATTATTTTATTGTTCCTCTGCTAGCTCCTTAAGTCACATGTTTGCTTCATTTTTTAAACAGATAGTAGCTCCAGTTATTGAGTACACTATTACATGTATTATCTCACTGAATCCTCATAACACCCCATAAGGCCTCATAAGAAGTCTTTAGCATAGTGGTTATGAGTGCAGACTCGAGCTACAGTTGCTGCCATTTGCAACTTGTGCATGTGACTTCTCTGTGCTCCTATTTCTTCACCTGTAAAATGGGATAATCATATAATCTACATTATAGGCCTGTTAGGGGAGATAAATAAATTCATACACATAAAGCCCCTAGAACCGTGTCTGGCACATAATTTGCACCATGGAAGTAGTTGATATTATTATTTAAAGGTGAGGAATTGAAGCTTTATAAAGTTAAGTAACTTGCCCAGGATCACATAGTTATTACTAGATAAGAAGCCAGTCTTTTGAACACAGTCAGCAGCCTTGTGTAGATTTTGGGGTGTGGCTTGCTTGTTCTTATTAATTTCTTAATAGTCTGTAATTTCAGTTTTTTTTTTCTTACTTCATGAAGTTTCTATTGGTTTCTTCCTCTGGATGAAACCTTTTTGTTTCTTCCTATCCACGTGATCTTCATCCTTGGAACTCAGAAATTTCACCAGAATTTGTCTAGCTGTGGCTATTCTTTTTACTCCTGACCAGCAAATAGCCCATTTGATCTTAAGATCATAATCTTTCTTCCAGTTAAAATCTTTCTATTAGTTTTTTGATCACCAATCTTCATTTTTGTCCCTCCTATAATTCCTATTGTACATATTTTGAAATGTCTTAAACTTATTTTTCATGCCTTTGTTTCTCCCTTAAATTTCTTACCATTGTTTTTACTCCTGATTTCTTGGGGAGCTCTTGGATTGGGTCCTTTAATTCCCAATTCAGTTATTTGCAGAATCCAATCTGTTGTTTAACCGCCTCTATTGGGGTTTTTTTCCCCACCAATGAATATTTTAACTTAAAATTTTCAGTGTGCATTCCAAATAGTATGTAATGAGCTCATGAAGCCCATCATGCACCATTTTTATAAAAATGATTAATTAAGAATTCCACCAAAGCTTTCATTTCCATTAAAGTTCTTTGACCCTGGATACAGCCATCCAACTTCTCTTTCTCCAAAATCTGATACCCACTGTCAGACCGTTAACTAATTTATTTGGTTCAGGCTCACTCTCCCCCATACCTTACTTCAGCATCTTTCCATCTTCTTTTTTGATCTTTAGTAAAGTTTTAATTTTACAACAGTTTAAGGTTTACAACACAGTTGTGAATATAGTACAGAAAGTTCTCATATACCCCACATCTAGTTTCCCCAGCTATTAACATCGTACATTTGTTACTTCTGTACATGGTACATTTGTTTCAATTGATGAACCAATATTGGTACATTATTATTAACTGAAGTCCTTACCTTATTCAGATTTTCTTAGTTTTTCCTTTATGTCCTTGTTCTGTTCCAGGATCCCATCCAGGACACCACATTACATTTAGTCGTTATGTCTCCTTAAGCTTTCTTTGGCTGTGACAATTTCTCAGACTTTCCTTGTTTTTGATGACCTTGACAGTTTTGAGGAATACTGGTCAAGCATTTTGTAGAGAGTGTCCCTCAGTTGAGATTTGCCTGATGGTTTTCTCATGATTAAACTGAGGTTGTGTGTTTTGGGAGGAAGACCACAGAAGTCAATTGTTATTTTTGTCACATCATATCAAAGGTACATACATCAACATGACTTATCCCTACTGATGCTGACCTTGATCATCTG
Source organism: Mesoplodon bidens (assembly GCF_964165515.1). Classification (NCBI taxonomy): domain Eukaryota; kingdom Metazoa; phylum Chordata; class Mammalia; order Artiodactyla; family Ziphiidae; genus Mesoplodon; species Mesoplodon bidens. The sequence goes on from NC_138160.1 coordinate 115,598,045, forward strand.
GCTGAGGTAGCATTTGTCAGGTTTCTTACTGTTGATTATTCTTTTCTCCTTTTTCCATACTGTACTCTGTAGAAGGAAGTCACCATACATAGCCCACACATAAGGAGCAGGGAGCTGTGTTCCATTTTCTTGAGGGCTGAGTATCTACATAAATTATTTGGGATTCTTTTGCATGGGAGATTTGTCTCCTCATTTATTTATATCAGTATGGACTCATGAATATTTATTTTACACTTTGGGTTACAATCTAATACTGCCTTATTTATTTGGTTGCTCAAATTGTTCCAGCTTTAGCCACTTTGGAGATGTTTAAATTGTCCTCTGTGTCCCTTTTGACCCTATCATTGTGGCTTTTTTCATTTTTTGAGCACTGTATTACTTTCTGGTACTATAAGATATTCCAGGCTCATCTTGTCTATTTGCTTCCCCAGTCCTAGAATCAGCCATTTCTCCAAAGAGTGCGGATTCCTTTTATTGGGGAATGGTATTAGAAAGCAAGATGGAAGCTAGCTGTGTTCATTGCTGCTGGGGTTTTGTTTTTTTTCTTTTCAGTTGTGCAATTGTATTTTTTATCTTCAAGAACTGTTACGTATTATTTGCTTTCCTAACAGCCTGCTCTTGCTTTATTGATACAATGTAAGAATAAGAATTGTTAAAAATATATACACAGGAAGTGGGGGGAGGGAGAAGCTCTTTTATTAAGCGCTTTTCATTCAGTATTATTTACTCTGAATGTTCCATTTAAACCGCTGAGTATTTTTATATATTTGGTAATTTTTTGCTCTGCTGATGCATATGGACAGTTGTTCAGAAAGATAATCAGGATGGGCAGCTGAGATGGGTCCCAACAGAGACTATGTAAGCCAATGTAATTTCTTTCAGTCCTTAACGAACATAGAAGACAAATTTAGATGTATAATTTTTCTTTAGAAGCTTAGAGATTGAATAGTTTGTTCAAGACAGGGATGGTGCTGTAAGCAGTGCTAAGCTGCTTGGGTGGAATTTCATGTTAGCTCAAGAGCAAGGTCTCCTTCTTGTCTTGGAAGCTGGACATCAGCTAGCACAGAGCCTCCCTCTAGGTGACATCTTGGCCATCACAGAGTCTTCCTCCACCCAGAGGACAAGCCCTGTCCTCAGCAGCCTCAAGGATGCAGATTTTTTTTTTTTTACAACTTTATTGGAGTATAATTGCTTCACAATGGTGTGTTAGTTTCTGCTTTATAACAAAGTGAATCAGTTATACATATACATCTGTTCCCATATCCCTTCCCTCTTGCGTCTCCCTCCCTCCCACCCTCCCTATCCCACCCCTCCAGGCGGTCACAAAGCACCGAGCTGACCTCCCTGTGCTATGCGGCTGCTTCTCACTAGCTATCTGCCTTACATTTGGTAGTGTATATATGTCCATGCCTCTCTCTCGCTTTGTCACAGCTTACCCTTCCCCCTCCCCATATCCTCAAGTCCATTCTCAAGTAGGTCTGTGTCTTTATTCCTGTTTTACCCCTAGGTTCTTCATGACATTTTTTTTCTTAAATTCCATATATATGTGTTAGCATACGGTATTTGTCTTTCTCTTTCTGACTTACTTCACTCTGTATGACAGACTCTAGGTCTATCCACCTCATTACAAATAGCTCAATTTCGTTTCTTTTTATGGCTGAGTAATATTCCATTGTATGTATGTGCCACATCTTCTTTATCCATTCATTGGATGATGGACACTTAGGTTGTTTCCATCTCCGGGCTATTGTAAATAGAGCTGCAATGAACATTTTGGTACATAACTCTTTTTGGATTGTGGTTTTCTCAGTGTATATGCCCACTAGTGGGATTGCTGGGTCATATGGTAGTTCTATTTGTAGTTTTTTAAGGAACCTCCATACTGTTCTCCATAGCGGCTGTACCAATTCACATTCCCACCAGCAGTGCAAGAGTGTTCCCTTTTCTCCACACCCTCTACAGCATTTATTGTTTCTAGATTTTTTGATGATGGCCATTCTGACTGGTATGAGATGATATCTCATTGTAGTTTTGATTTGAATTTCTCTAATGATTAATGATGTTGAGCATTCTTTCATGTGTTTGTTGGCAGTCTGTATATCTTCTGTGGAGAAATGTCTATTTAGGTCTTCTGCAGATTTTTGGATTGGGTTGTTTGTTTTTTTGCTATTGAGCTGCATGAGCTGCTTATAAATTTTGGAGATTAATCCTTTGTCAGTTGCTTCATTTGCAAATATTTTCTCCCATTCTGAGGGTTGTCTTTTGGTCTTGTTTATGGTTTCCTTTGCTGTGCAAAAGCTTTGAAGTTTCATTAGGTCCCATTTGTTTATTTTTGTTTTTATTTCCATTTCTCTAGGAGGTGAGTCAAAAAGGATCTTGCTGTGATTTATGTCATAGAGTGTTCTGCTGATGTTTTCCTCTAAGAGTTTTATAGTGTCTGACCCTACATTTAGGTCTTTAATCCATTTTGAGTTTATTTTTGTGTATTGTGTTAGGGAGTGTTCTAATTTCATTCTTTTACATGTGGCTGTCCAGTTCTCCCAGCACCACTTGTTAAAGAGGCTGTCTTTTCTCCATTGAATATTCTTGCCTCCTTTATCAAAGATAAGGTGACCATATGTGCGTGGGTTTATCTCTGGGCTTCCTATTCTGTTCCATTGATCTATATTTCTGTTTTTGTGCCAGTAGCATACTGTCTTGATTACTGTAGCTTTGTAGTATAGTTTGACATCAGGGAACATGATTCCTCCAGCTCCATTTTTCTTTCTCAAGATTGCTTTGGCTATTCGGGGTCTTTTGTGTTTCCATACAAATTGTGAAATTTTTTGTTCTAGTTCTGTGAAAAATGCCAGTGGTAGTTTGATAGGGATTGCATTGAATCTGTAGTTTGCTTTGGGTAGTAGAGTCATTTTCACAATATTGATTCTTCCAATCCAGGAACATGGTATATCTCTCCATCTATTTGTATCATCTTTAATTTCTTTCATCAGTGTCTTATAATTTTCTGCATACAGGTCTTTTGTCTCCTTAGGTAGGTTTATTCCTAGATATTTTATTCTTTTTGTTGCAATGGTAAATGGGAATGTTTTCTTGATTTCACTTTCAGATTTTTCATCATTAGTGTACAGAAATGCCAGAGATTTCCCTGCATTAATTTTGTATCCTGCTACTTTACCAAATTCATTGATTAGCTCTAGTAGTTTTCTGGTAGCATCTTTAGGATTCTCTCTGTATAGTGTCATGTCATCTGCAAACAGTGACAGCTTTACTTCTTCTTTTCCAATTTGGATTCCTTTTATTTCCTTTTCTTCTCTGATTGCTGTGGCTAAAACTTCTAAAACTATGTTAATTAAGAGTGTTGAGAGTGGGCAGCCTTGTCTTGTTCCTGATCTTAGTGGAAATGGTTTCAGTTTTTCACCATTGAGGACGATGTTGGCTGTGGGTTTGTCGTATATGGCCTTTATTATGTTGAGGAAAGTTCCCTCTATGCCTACTTTTTGCAAGGTTTTTATCATAAATGGGTGTTGAATTTTGTGAAAAGCTTTCTCTGAAGGATGCAGATTTTAAGCAAGGTTACTGGATTCCACTCCCCTTGGTCTCTAGCACCTGCTCTAGGTACTTTAGGTAAAAGACTCAAAACAAAAAAATATTGAACTTTGTCTCTGCTCTCTCCTTTTTTATTTTTAACATCTTTATTGGAGTATAATTGCTTTACAGTGTTGTGTTAGTTTCTGCTTTATAACAAAGTGAATTGGTTATACATATACATATATCCCCATATCTCCTCCCTTTTGCGTCTCCCTCTCACCCTCCCTATCCCACCCCTCTAGGTGGTCACAAAGCACCGAGCTGATCTCCCTGTGCTATGCGGCTGCTTCTTACCAGCTATCTATTTTACATTTGGTAGTGTATATATGTCCATGCCACTCTCTCACTTCATCTCAGCTTACCCTTCCCCCTCCCCGTGTTCTCAAGTCCATTCTCTACGTCTGCGTCTCTATTCCTGTCCTGCCCCTAGGTTCGTCAGAACCTTTTTTTTTTCTTTCTTAGATTCCATATACATGTGTTAGCTTACGGTATTTGTTTTTCTCTTTCTGACTTACTTCACTCTGTATGACAGACTGTAGGTCCATCCACCTCACTATAAATAACTCAATTTCATTTCTTTTTATGGCTGAGTAATATTCCATTGTATATATGTGCCACATCTTCTTTATCCATTCATCTGTCGATAGACACTTAGGTTGCTTCCATGTCCTGGCTATTGTAAATAGAGCTGCAATGAACATTTTGGTACATGACTCTATTTGAATTATGGTTTTCTCAGGGTATATGCCCAGTAGTGTGATTGCTGGGTCGTATGGTAGTTCTATTTTTAGTTTTCTAAGGCACCTCCATACTGTTCTCCATAGTGGCTGTATCAGTTTACATTCCCACCAACAGTCTGCTCGCTCCTTTTATAGTAACCTGCTCTATCTCTAGCTCCCTGAGGGGGTCCAATGGCAATCCCTTCAGTTACCCCAGGTGAACGTCCTCTCATGGTGGGATGTCTGACCAGCCCTCCCTTACTCCACTCCTACCTGGGCCATTCCAACTGAAACCTCATAAAATGACAAGGTTGGCATATTAGTTATTTACTGCTGGGTAACAAATTACTCCAAAACTTAGCAGCTTAAAACAACACACATTGATTATCTCGCAGTTTCTCGCAGTTTCCGTCCGTCAGGAATCTGGGCATGGCTTAGCTGGTTCCCCTACTTCAAGGTCTCTCACAAGGTTGCAGTCACATGTCAACGAAGGCTGTGTGGTCTCATGCAAAGGCTCAGCTGGGGGAAGGATCTGCTTTCGAACCCACGTGGTTTGGGCAGGAATCGGTTCCTCTGTTTGGACTGAGGACTTTGGCTCCTCTCTTGTTGGAGGCTGCTGTCAGTTCCTTGTCACATGGGCCTCTCCGGTATAGCAGCTGGCTTCACCAAAGTGACCAACAGAGAGCACCTGCTAAAAAGACAAAAGTCACGATCTTTTATAACCTAATCACAGAAATGACACCCCATCACTCGGTCCAGCTCTCACTCAAGGGGAAAGGATTATACAAGAACACACAAATACCAGGAGATGGGGATCATTGGGGTCATCTGAGGAGCTGGCCTACCACATGTAAGGACGGACCCTACTCCAGTCTCCAGTTGGGATACATAATTTTTTATCTGGTATGGCTGGGTTGTTTCTGTGGGACTCTGGGAAAGAATGCACATTACAAAAGTGGACTTAAAACATCTATCTTAGTCCTGGATATGATGAACTTTATTTTTTATATGCTGAGTTTGAAATTATGGAAAGAGCTTCAGGTGAAAATTTTCATTCTGTTGTTCACTTAACAGTAATTCTTTTAGCATTTTCTGTAAGCCAGCTTTTAATTTAGATATTCTGTGTACATTACCTCACTTTAAACCTCATACCAATTGTTTGCGGAAGGCATTACTACCTGGAATTTTGGAGTGAGAAAGTTGAGGTATAGAGAATTGAGGTAACTTTCCAATGTCTGGGCATCCCAATACCCTAAGCAGCTCCCTCCCAGCCCCAGGATTGGCTGACTCATCCAGCTGCAGTCTCTATCTCAAAAGGGACAGGGCTCTGTGTATCAGCACTTGAAGATTGTGGTAGAATCCACTTCCTATGCACCCCCTCAGATCTGTTAACTCTATGGAATTGGCCCCATATGCAAACGATTGGCCTCTGTCTCAGTTTCCACCTCTGTATCCTGCTCCCTTGGATGGAGTGCATCAAAATGACTGTCTCCTTGGTTCCTGACTTGGTCTCCTCATAATCATGGCAAGCCCTGCTCCTCCTCCATGGCTAGTGACAGGTCCTAGAAACCCAGCCCAGCTTAGAGGGCAGGTTTCTCACTACCCACGCCACAACCCACTGGATTACTTAGACCTCCAGTGTCACTAAGCTAGTGAGAGGCAGAGCCAGGATTCAGCCCAAGCTCTTTGTATTAGCTCATTCTGTCTCAGGTTGACCATTAAAGTAAACAGTTCAAACTCAATCACTGTTTGTATTCTTTCCATAGTCTAGATAGTATTAACTTGATTAAATAGGTAAAATGGAATAGAGGAACTTAATAAAATTGTGGCCACAGTCACAGTTACAAGTGAAGGTCAGGGTCGGGGTAGCAGGCACCATGAACTCAGAGCAATGGTGGGGAGAAGCATCAGGCCACAGGCACCATGCACATCCCAGGGGTTTATTTCACGGCTCCTTTCGGTGGAAAAAAAGGCACCATCTCTGGCTGCATTTCTGCTGTTTCCAGAATGCCTGGGACACCAAGCATGGGAGCCAGCAGAGGCCTCACCCACAAAACCATGTGCTTTAGTGTCTGCCTAGAAGAATGAAAGACTAATGTGTTTTCCAAGTTGATTTCAGAAAAAAAGATAAGCAAAGCAAAGAAAGAAAGTCACCTTGCTCTTCATGATGCTGCATAAGAGGCAGACTAGAGATCCTGTGCAGTATCTCTAAAAGTTCTCAGTAAGGGCAGGGACTGTCCCATAGCCAGTGTTCACTTCAGTCATCCTGATGGGGTTTCAGTTTGGCTCAAAGAGTGCAGAAATTGCTGAAGAGGGTATCATCTTAGTCAACAATGGTTACACGATTTTATGAAGTTTTGCTACTAATGGTCCTTTTAGATAAGGTATTTGTTTTATTCATTCCAACTTGTCCTTATTATCCGTCTAAGGAAGCATTGGGGGTCTGAGGTAGGGTCAGGGTCAGTATCAGAGTGTGGGTAGGGTCTTTTTATAGGCTTATCCCCCAGGGAATGTTTGATTCAGTTGCACACTCCCTTTTTCTGGAAGCTTGCTCCTCTTGTGGCCCCAGTGACAGCACATGCTCTTAACTTTCTTCTGCCTCATGCACTACCTCTCGGTGTCTTTTGCTGGCTCCTGGCCCCGTCCAGCCTCTCTGTACTAGATTGCCCCAGCACTTGGTTCTGGACTCTCAGTGCTTTTCTACATGACTTAGATGCTCTCCTTCATTCCTGGCTTTACCCCATCCACATGCTGGTTTCTCTCAGTTGTATCTCCAGCACTGGCAGTTTCAGTGTTACAAGTGTAATATATTTAAATATGTCTAGATTGCATTTCCCTCTGAATAATCATATCACCATTTCCCATAATCCCTTGGCCATCGCAATGTGACTGGAAAGAATTTTTGTATCCTTCAATTATATTAGAATTCTGTATATAGGGAGAAGATTCTCCCTGCCCCCACCCCATCTCTGCTGTCTGGGCTGTGATGCTTGCTTCCCAGGGCAGGAGAAGAATGGACCAGGATGAATGAAAGTTGGAAGCCCACCTCTTCTAGTACCAAAGGCTTGTTGGGAAAAGAAGGTGGGGCAGAAGTGGCAGACAATGAGAGTTTTTGTTCAGTCTACTTTGGAGGCTAAGAGAGGAGATCGTCTCCCATCTGGGCCTGATGCCAGCTTGGGTGATGGGAGGCAGATGGTGGACAAACATATCAGAGTAAAATCAGTGGTATGGCATGGTCAGGCAGAGATAGGGCTGGGTGGTCACTCTCTAAAGCTGTCCTCAGTTCCCACGTGATGAGGATGGGACTCAGAAATGCCCACATGTTCCTAAAGTGACCATGGCTGGGTAGAGAGCTAGTAAACATTCATAGGGCCACAGTGTGGTTCGGGTCAGGAGCTGGGTGGAGAATATGGCAGGCACCCAGAGGGCTGGACAGGGCCAGCTGACAAGAGGCTGAATCACCCAGGGAGTCCCAGAGCCTTAACTGAGCTCTCACCAGCCATAGGCTGCCAGCTTCAGCAGTGAACACCAGAAGGGCAAGCAGTGACCAGGGCCATGCAAACAAGGTGCACTGCTGCAGAATCCAGAGGTGGTAGAGGACACCAAAAGGAACAAAGACTCCTGCCAGGCACTGCTGGGAGTGTACCATGAGTGCCCACCATCTTGGGGGAGAGAGGAGTGATGGGATGGAAATTTGAGAGACTGAACCTGTTTAAATTCTTCCCTCAGTTGAAGAATAGCAGACTGGGCTGACTCTAGTTCTCTTCCTCCACCTGCCCCCATCCCTCAGTGGGTCAGGGATCTCGAGGAAGATGTAAGAGGCTGTGATCTCTTCACACTTCTGAGTTACACTTAATAGAATCAAAAATTTCCTCAACTCATATGTCTGACTGTTTGACACCTAACATGCATCTTAGGCTAACTTTGCCGAATTGAATTCTTGACCCCTCTCCTAAAAATAACCTAGCCCACTCCCCGATTTCCCTCCCTCGGTCAGTGACAGCACCGTACCCCATGGGTTTAAGGATCAGCATTGATTTCTCCTTTCCCCTCGCCTCTCACATCTAATCAATCAGTAAGTCCTGCCAGCTCTTCATCCAGGCATATCCTAAACTCACTTCTTTCTTTCTGCACCATAACTATTATCCCTACAAAGATTAGTTCAATATCTTCCCCCCTGTTCTCACTCCTGAGGCTGCTTCCTGCCCATATGGTGCATTATGTGTGATAGAAAAATATATGCCTTTCTCCAGGTGAACGTAGGCCCATGCTGGACACAGGGCTTGGTGAGTCGTGCAAAAGCTGGATTTCAAGCCCACTCACCTACTCTGCCTGCCTTCCTCGGGTAGGATCCAACCTACATAAACAGAACCAGCACCCCTCCTCACTCCTAAGCTTCTCCCTATGGTCCATTACCCACCAGCTGCCAGAGGGATCTTTTAAAAACATGAATCAGATATCACTGCCCTGGAAGACCCTCACTGTCTTCCCCAAACCCTTAGCACAGAGTTTCAGCTCCTCCCACCACCTGCTAGCCGGTGACCCATGGTGTCCTGCATGCTGGGACCCCTGCTTCCTCCTTCAGCCTCATCACGCTCACTCGTGGCCACTCTCTCTCTTTCCCTCCTGCACGATGCCGGTCCACTCTTTGTGCTCCTGATGTCCCCTCATGCTGGGAAATGCAGGCTGGCTCCTTCTCGTCATCCAGGTTCAAGCTCAAATGTCACCTCCTCAGGAAGGATTTTTCTAAATGCCCCTATTCATACCGCCCTCCTCCCACACCCTTTATCATATTACCTGTTTTGTTTTCTTGAAAGCATTTACCAACCTCTAAAATCATCTTTTTAATGAAAACATTTCCTCTCTCTCTCTCAAGAATAAAAGTACCAAAAGCAGGGACCATTTCTGTCTGGTCCACCTCTGTTTTCAGAGTCTTGAACAATGAATAGCACATATTTGTTGAATGAACACTTGAATTAAAGAATGAATGGTGAAGATGCATGTGGTGCTATTGTAGGTGTTTCATAAAAAGACTGCACTGCTGACTGGCAAAGTCAAGTCTTTAGTGTTTCTCTGAGAGACAGTGACATGGCCCTCGACACACACAGAGGGAAGAATAAGCACAAGAAACCAGTGAGCAGTTTGCTGGACAGTGAACCATACACTCATGTTATACGTTTTTCAATAATAAATGACATGGCAAGTTGATATCAGTGCCATTGGCGAACCTTAACAAAAGTCATGCTTATGTAAAGTTTTATCAGTATTTCAAAAGTTCAGAAATAATTATTATGATGTACTCTACTTGGAATATAAAACTATTGATGGAAACTATTGATGTCTAGATTACCATGAGTTAAGGCAAAGATTTCTTACCTAAAGAAAAACTTATTTTAACAAATAATTCACATAGTATATTCCATTTTGCTAATTTCATGAGGGTGAGAGTGAAATCTCCCCACCCCTTCCTTTTTATAATGTCTAAATTATATAACATGGTAAAAGATGCCCTTCAGTTCTGTGTTTATGATATTAAGGAATCTTTTGGGGTGTTGTCTTTCATTACTGAATTTAAAACTAGAAAAGAGCAAGTTTGAAAGTGTCTGGGTACTTTTACAAAGCCATGCAAAACATATTCTCCTGATTACCATCTTATTTTCTGACTCTGAAACTTATTTTTTCACCTTTTGTCTTCATCCTGGTTGTGGTTTAAAAAGTCTGATCACAAAGAATGATAATAACACGTACTAAACAATAATTCAAATAGAATAATCTTAACATCTATTCCTCATGAAGTGCTCAGGTTTTCTAAAACATTATTCATTGTGTTACTAAATCCAGGAACCGCCCATTTTCACACAGTTTATTCTACAGCCCTTGTAAATGAATATTACTACTTGTGACTGAGCCCTGTCATAACCAGTTCATGGAACTACTACAACTAGGGCATTTATCAAGGGTCACCATCTTCTGTTACCTTATTTGTTCCTAACGTTCAGTCTTCCAAAGATGGGCTTGTCGTCTGAGGCTCTGACTTGAGGTTTCTCTTCTCACAGTTTCTTCTGTTCAATTTAGGAGAAGCAGTAGTGGCATAGCAGACTAGGTTTCATGGCATTTATTGAGATTACTGTAAGATACTAGTTATTAATATACGCTCTGTTGAACAGTAGAAAAAACAATTGATTTTTACTTGAAACCCACTCTACTTTTCTTCTTCTTTCCTCTTTCTCCCCCTTATTGCCTGCTTTCCTCCCTCCCTCCCTCTCTCCCTCCCTCCCTTCCTTCCTTCCTGTGTATACTGAGTTTCAACTATGCATTAAACCGAGTGTGAAGTAACTACACATGAACACATTTATAAAAGACCTTATTCTGTGCCTGGAACACAGTAGATGTTCCACTGGCCAAAGAATAGAATCAAGTACATGGTTTCTACCTTTGATTCTGGCATGATCGAATCTTTTATTTGGAGTTACCTAGGCACAAATCAATTAGTTTAAATTCTCTTATCATATCAAAGACTCTTTGGCAAATGATCCTTCATCTTTTGCTTAAATAAATGAATTTTGCCATGATGCAGTATGGTATGGAAAAAGACCTGTACTTCACTTAGAAAGTGTTGAATAATTCACAAGATAGAGTATATAAAGCACTGTGCAGTAGAAAATGTGTTGGAATGGAAATCAGTAGATCTGATTTCAAGTCCAAATTTCGTCCCCAGTGTGCTGTGTAACCTTGAGTCTATCACTCCCTCTGTGTGAACCCCACTTGCCCCGTTTGAAAAATTAGAGGATGTATTACTCAGGATTCTTTTAATCAAAAGTGACAGAAATCCAGCTAAAGCTAATTCAGGCAAAAAAGAGAAATTTTCAAGTCAAACATCTTTAGGCATGGCTGAATCCGGGAATCAGACAGCACTGTGGGAACAGTGTCCTGCTCTCTGCTCTGCTTATCTCTGTGTTGGCCTTACCTCTCCTCCTGCAGATGGACTTCCACTATGGGCTCAAAGGAAGGAGCCACTGTAACCTCACGTTTGCACTATCCCAACTTATTAACTCTAGAGGAAAGGACTCCTGTTTCCCAAGATCTGTATACCAATCTGAGGAAATCTGAGAATGGTCTGCTTTGGTCACATGGCTATCCTTTGGCCCTGTTTCTGTTGCTATTCACTTTGCCCTCTGAAGGGGAGTAGGTACTATCCTTGTTCGCGTACAGATCATATGTCTACCACTGAAATTGGTTTTGGGGAGGGATCTTCTTGGTTGCCACCTGGTGTCCGTTTTCTGGCCACAGAAAAGAGCTGGAAAGACTTGGGATGGCACAAGTGTGTTCTCAGCCTTCCCAGGCAATCTGCTTCTCCAAGCCTCTGATAGATGAGGAGACACTGAACACTGAGACATTTCTCCTTTAAAGTAAAACTATGGCCCATTTGCTTTGCTCATTTCTCTGCCCTGTCCTAGCGGATGGTAGTAAGTTTGGTTGCTTACTAGGAGGGTTTCTATTTCCCAAAGAGATGAGGTACTCGCCAAAAGTGAAATGGCTAGACTGCAATGAAGTCTGGGCTAAAACTCATACCTACCTTCTCCCGTCCAGTGTCCTCTCCACACCACCATGCTTTTTCTTTGCTCAAGCAGGTAATACTGATTTACCACTTGGTGCCTGAGGTCATGGGCTACTCTAGTTTGGAGGCAGTTGACAAGTTAATTCCTCCTGGGCCCAACTTGAAAATCTTCTTATTAGTTTATATGATTTGCATTCCTAGAACACAGGCATTTTTGGAGCATCCTGGTTGACAAGCTCAATCAAATATCACTGCTTTTGACTAAGAAGATGTATAGAATGAATGACTATGTTGAATTACAGGACCTTTTGCAAGAAATGCAGTCAGTCATTTCCAAACACACACAAAAGCAAGACATGGAATGTGCACTGAGGGGCTCAGAGGACAGCAGTTAACGTTTAGGAACCTCAATTTCCTCACCTATAAAATGGGAGAGTTACACTAAATGACTTATAAGGTCCTCCAGAAGTCTGTGAACATATGATTCAAGGCCTGTTGGAGTCTCTTTCAGACTTTAGACCCATGGGGCAGAGTTTATTTTAATAAGTAGAGCAGCTATGTGCTGGAGATGCTTGGGGTGCAGGGGTTGTGAGTGTTTGGCCTACTTGACTCTATCTCCAGGGCACTGGCAGTCAAAGTCCTGCCCCCAAACACAGTGGCCTGGCTTGTTGATTCCTGAAACGTCACCACTGGCACTTCATTCATTTTATTTCTGGCTTTGATCTCTCCAAAAGGACATATAACAACTTTGGAAGAGGCAGCTTATTTAAGCCGTAATCAGAGGCTTTCCTGTGTGCTAGTTTTGAAAGTAAGAAGAGTGAGGGTTCTGGGCATGAGAAGAGGGGATTTAAGGTAATGAGGGGCATGCCATTAGGAGACCAGGGCACCAAAGCCACACTCTAAACATTTGACAGCTTTGTAGGGGCTCAGTCTGATAAAGGACACTTGTCTTTAGATTGTAAGTGTGGTCAACACAGAGCATATGTGTCACTCACACTTTGACCTCAGGAAAACACTTCTGGTTAAGAAAAAAGTGCCAAGAGTGAACCCCCCTTCCTTCGCCAAGCCTTCTCTGAGCAATCTGCTCAACTGCGATGCGGTAAGAAGACAGGAAGAACCAAGTGAAGTTAACTGAGGTCACTGGCTGGCCCAAGGTCACCAGGGCACTCTGTTGATAGTCAACATGTCATTTCACTTTTTTCTCATGCTAATGAGCAAGGCAACAATAGACTTTCTAAGGCTTAAATGACATATTGTAAATGTCAGCCTGCTGCTTGGGCTCCTCTTTCATTTTCTGTTCTATTACAAAGGTGTCAAAAGCCAGTGAGATCTTGAATCCATTAGGCCTTCTACTGCTACCTGATGTTTAAAGTGATGTATAAGTACATGTAATTATGGTACTCTTTTTTTTAAAAACACATTTTAAGATGTTCAAATGAAAGGTATTATTTAATACTTAATTTCTAAAAAATATAAAATGTGTAATGATTATATGCTGTCCTTAGCCTAAAATGAGAAGTTCTGTCTGTAATTCTGTCTTAGTACTTGTGCTGTTTTTTCTTGGAGTAGGGGTGGGGGAGTGGTAGTGACAGGTTATACCAACCTATCTATATATAGGCTTGCTCTGTCTATCCATCCATCTATCCATCTTCTGTCTACTGGAACAATTTTGTGAGATGACAAGACATTCATTTACTCATGCCCTTTACAATTATGCTTTGAGTACTTACTATGTGCCAGGCGCTATTCTAAGTAGTGAGGATACAGCAGTGAATAAAACAGGCAAAAATCCCTGCCTGCCTGGAGCTTACATTTTAGTGGGGGCAATCGATAAGCAGAACATATAGTATATTACACAGTTGTTAGTACTAAGGAGAAGATAAAGCAGGTGACATTTGAGTAAAGCCTTGAAGGAGAAGAGGGAGTAAGCCCTGTGGATATCTATGGAAAGAGCATTCTAGATAGAGGGCAAAGTGAATAGCAAAGGCCCTGTAGGCAAGAGTATACTGGGAGGGTTTGAGGAACAGAGAGTAGAGTGAGGGACGGACGAGGGAGGAGGTAGTAGATGAAGTCAAAGGGATGGGGTGGCAGACAGCGGACTGTAGGGAGGCTTCTTAGGTCCTTATAAGGACTGCCTTTTACTCTGAGCGGAAGGACACCATTAGAGGGTTTCAAGCAGAGGAGTGACATGGCTGACCTGACATTCTCATAGGAGTCCTCTGGCTACCACATTAAGAATACATCATAGCAGCAAGAGCAGAGGCAAGGAGGCTGTTAGGGGCCACCAGACACTCAGGAGAGATGGTGGTGGCTTGGATCAGGATTGTGGCAGTCAGGGTGAGGAGAGGTATTCAGATTCTGGACATGTTTTGAAGTTAGAGCTGAGATTTGCTGACAGATTTTACCGAAAGAAAAGAGAGAATTCTGAAGTTTTGGGCCTGAACTGAAAACATGGTGTTGCTGTTTACTGAGATAGGAAAACAGCAAGAGAAGCAGGTTTTGAAGAAGAGGATCTAGAAGTCACTCTGGGCACAAATTGGAGATGACTATCGGAAATCCAAGTCCAAGAGAGTACTGGATATAAAAGTCTGGGGTTCAAGAGAGAGGGGAGGACTGGAGCTCTAGACATGGGAGTCAATAACATGTAGATTGAGCTTCAAGTCAGGAGAAGGGGTGACGTCACCAAGAGAATCAGCATAAATAGAGAAAAAAGTGCTCCCAGAACTGAGCCGGGGCAGAGGTCGAGGAGCTGGGAGAGGGGGCGGCCAAGGAGAGGAGTGGCCATGTTAACGCAGGTTCACGTGCCCCACACACAGTGAGGCCAGACAAACTGAAACGTTGGAGTTTGGAGCAGAGAAAGCCTTATCGCAAGGCCACGCAAGGAGAGGAGGTGGCTCACGCCCTGAAAAGCCTCGAGCTCTCCTGAAGGGTCCGCAAAGCGTTTTTAAAGGCCAGGAGATGGGGAGTGGGGGTCACGGGGTAAGCGGTCAGCTTGTGCACAGCTCTCTCATTGGCGTACGGTGAGGCATCGGGGTGCTGTCACGGGTTAACATTATCGGGGCTTAGGCTCCAGAAGGCCTGGGGCCATGTGCTCGTGGTCTCCAAGTAGTTCTTCCATTTGGTGGTGGTGGTGTGGGGTTTCACATCCACAAAACAACTCAGGAAATTTGCATCAAATACTGTTATCTAGGCACTTCAGAGAGTAGCTAAAGCAGAGGATATGGGGGAAGGCCTGTCCCGGGAAGGCCCCATAGGGTCCTGCTCGGTTACAGCCAGAAGAACCAAGGGAGAACCAGAGACTGCATCCATAGTCTTTGCCATGGAATAGGACATAATCAAATAGTGTACTCGGAACATCATTGTACGTCATTGTCCTATATTTAGAAAAGTGTCTGTGATTTGGGTTGGGAGTAGGACAAACCAAAGCTAAAAGAACAGGCTAATGTGATGTCTTCTGGTCAGAGAAAGGTGATGCCTTCCCATCATTTTTCCTGCTTTACAAGAGGCTGCAAACCAAAGTTTAAAATTTGAAGCATTTGTTTTAAAAACTATTTGGGGATTTTTTTTTTCTGCGTAATTCAGGAGTAAAGTCATTATAATTCTCAATATATTTCTATGGAATATTAGCCAAAAAATTTTAAATTAAATTTAGGCTATTTGAAAATAGGTTTTATGCAATGTCCAGAATACAGGGCAATCTGAGTTTTTGAAAAGGAACTTTTACTCAAATCCTTTACCTTTTGTGAATAATGTTCTAACTCTGTGTTGAGAACATTTAGGAAAAGTGCTAGGGATGCCATGATATTGCATAAGAAATGCTGTGATTTATTAATTAATGTTTTTAGCATAATTTTCTAGGTAGTTAATTCAAGGAAATGCAACTGAATTATACTCAGAAGTCAGTGAAGTAGTTGCACATCATCACCGTCACTTGTCAAAGGTAACCTATATATGGCATTCTACAAGCTTGATATTTGTTATTTTTTCTGGATTCAAAATGAAAACTGCTCCAAAGGGAAATACATCAATATAATAAGAGTTTGACTCGGTTCTCCTCTGAAGTACCCATACAATTTTTCTGCTAGAAAGAACGAGTCACTTTCAGGATATGACTCCACAGCAACCTGCTCTTGATGAAACACACTTCATTCAATAGTGGATGCTGTCATGATTTCCTTTCAAAGATTTGAAAAGTTCCCTAAAGGCAAGGAGGTGTGATCGATGTTGATAAAGGAATATGAGTAACAGAAATTTCTCTGAAGAGAAAACGTCTTTTATTAAACATAAGGGCAAAAATGCTCAACAAGGATTTGAGGATCTAAAATATACTCTTTCACTATGATTTGACCCAAACTGAATACATATTCTGTGAATCACCATCCGGGGAAGAAAATAGCTCCAATTCTCACACATGAGATCTGCTCCCCGCTTCTGGAGGAAAATCGTTCCTCCTAAGCCCAAAGCTTTGTGCCTTCTCAAAAGCCTGGACTCCTCCTCAGAGACCATCTTAGAGCACACACCACGCCACGTGCTGGGTACACATGTGGTCTGGAAAGTGGTTTCACTTAGATTTTTATTTGACATGTTTTGCACACCTCACCCCATTTTTATAAGGCTCAAATAAGAATGCTCATTTGAAAGGTTTAAAGATGTAACTCTCTAAGTGTTGAGCTTTATAATTTTACTCAATAGGGGAAGTCCACACAGGGAAATGTAAAAACCAGACATGCTGTGTTCTGTTTGAATGTCTACTGATGGAGTAGTTTAATTAATACCACCATCTAGGAGCCTTGGTGGTAGGTGTGTGATCAGCAGTGACGTGAGCAGTAGTGAACATTATTGCCATGAGCATCTGGCTGTGTTGCACAGATGACTGTGTGGCTCAGTTTGTTCTTGCTCTGTTCTCTGTCTTGCACTGGTTACCATTGGTGTTGACTGGCAAACTCTGTTGATGTCTATGAGCCTGTTCTTTCAGTGTCTCCTTATTACCTTGGTAACGAAGAGCTGCCCTACTTCTGTTTGGGTACTTGATTGGTGTGTTCGCTGCCAGTCTACTGCTATGCTGTAGCATTTAAAATATTACTTCCCCTAAATGTTATAGTATTTTTTTTCTATTTCCTCTGACAATTGTTCTACTTTTATGATCTAATGTAATTGACTGGCAATATAGTATATCCCTTATGATAATGAATAATAATCATTTTTTTAAAAAACCCTACTTTGGAGCATTTTCTTTTTTTAAAAAATTTATTTATTTATTTATTTATTTTTGGCTGTGTTGGGTGTTCGTTTCTGTGCGAGGGCTTTCTCCAGTTGCGGAGAGCGGGGGCTACTCTTCATCGCGGTGCATGGGCCTCTCACTATTGCGACCTCTCTTGTTGCGGAGCACAGGCTCCAGATGCACAGGCTCAGTAGTTGTGGCTCACAGGCCTAGTTGCTCCGTATGTGGGCTCTTCCCAGACCAGGGCTCGAACCCGTGTCCCCTGCATTGGCAGGCAGATTCTCAACCACTGCGCCACCAGGGAAGCCCCTGGAGCATTTTCTTTTTAAAACCAGTAAGTCAAATTAAACTATTGTGTAGTTAATTTCCAATCTTAAGATGTGTTGTTTTTCAAAGATTTTAAATTAACATAGGAAAATGTCATAAACAAGAAAATTTAATACACTGAAAGTGTTTACTGCTCTATATAAGGAAAATATTTCAGCGTTAAATTTTTCCTCTTGTTAAAAAAGCTAAGATATTTTCATTCTTGCTAATGACTACTTTTTGAAATGCTCTAGAAATGGCTGATCACCAGGACAGCTATAAAACATAACCTACTAACCTACTTTTATCAAATGATTTGAAATGGCTGACCCTGTTTCTCTCTATAATCCCGGATTAGTGCTGACAATCAAATTAATAATATACATTTTGCCTTTCATAAATAAAGTGACTGCAGAAAATTATCTCTAAATTAACGAAGTATTTCTATAAAATGTTTAGTTAAACATAGCAATAAATTAGTTTCTTTTTAAAACAAAGTATATTTGCAGAATCATTTACTTGAGTTACAGCTTTTAAAACCAGGTAGTCTACAAAGTTGAACATAATTCAAAGTTATACTTTATTTTAAAGACTTTGCATTATAAAAGCTTGACTAGAAAAGCATTAGTGAAAAGCAACAGGTTCACAATCATTTTTCTTCTCTGTTTTAAGAAATGATAAGTTCAGATCCATGAGACGGTACAAAACAAGGCTACCTTACACCAGATAGGACATGGTGTTTATGAAATCTTGAGCTCCATGCAATCCCCTTGATTTTATTCACTTTTCAAAACAGGATAGTGGCTTTGAATCAGTATTGTCAGTGATGACTAACCCTGACCCATTTAGAAATGCTCATTTAATAATTCCCTCTTTTTACAGGGGCTTCATACTGTGTTTGAATACAGTAAAAACAGCAGCAAGTTCTTCCACATTTAGGGACACACTAACTGGCATTTCTGATTTTAAAATTAAAAGCCTTAATTTTTACTTTACTAATTTTACCTTTACTAATTTCCTTTGGGGAAAACTTAATCTAAAGGGATATGAAGTGAAATCAAAAAGTCTTAGCCTATTTAGAAAATAGCTTATATATCTTTTTAAGTATTAAAAACCAAGTTCTTAAAAGGAAGGTAGGATAGATCTTCAGAGCATAATTATATGGATTTTAGGGTTCAGTTGGGACAAACTGTAACAAAAACAACTTTTAGAGGGTCTTTTTATATAGATAATGTGTTTGGCAAATGTGACATTGTTTTTTCCCATCACACTACCAAAAATAAAGAATTTTTATTCAGTAGCAACTATTACTGATATAATTCAAATGTATTTTTCTTTCCAGTAGGATACAGAGACAATTTAATTGTAGAGTTTTGAAATGATGTTGAATCAAATATGATTTAACCCCTGTGTAGTACAGAATTATCCTTACCAGAAGAGAGGTCTCATCTTCACCCTCAGCTCCCATAATGTGATCTCTAAGTCCTTGGAATGTTCTGCCTGATAAGAGTGTCTTTGTTTACCTGGGGCTTTGGGCCACACCAAACAGTCGAACAATGTGATTTAGGGTGAGGGCTTCGGGCCATGTGGTATCATCTCTACCTCTGGTGGGGCTGGCGAGTAATCAGTCACACAGGCAGTCAACCATGTCTTATGTGACCAAACCCCAATAAAAACTCTGCATACCAAGGCTTGGGTGAGCTTCCCTGGATGGCAATACTCCATGTATATTGCCATACATTGTTGCCTGGAGAATGTAGTGTTGCCCATGACTCCACTGGGAGATGACAACTGCTGGCTTGCATGGGGAACTCTCCTGGTCTTTGCCCCATGCATCTCTTCCCTTGGCTGATTTGATCTGTATCCTATCACTGTAATTAACCATAACCATGAGTATAGCCACTTTCAGTGAGTTCTGTGAGTCTTGATAGCAAATTATCAATCTGAGGGTAGTCTTGAGGACTACCTGAATGGTGTCAGAAGCAAGATGGTCTTGGGTATCCCTGGTATCTGTAGTTGGTGTCAGAAGTGACTGCAGTCTTGGGGACAGTCCTTTCCTGAACTTGATAATTCCCCAAAGTGAGACATTCTTTTATCCTTGAAAATATTTTTGGTGACATTTTGGTTGCACAATTTTACTAATATGACAGTCCTTATGGCTGTTCCCAAATATTCCAGGTTTTTCCTTCTAGATATGTGATAGAATTGCACTTTCTCACCCACCTAAATTTGAGTGTGGCCATTTTGATGAGCTTTGACCAATGAAATGAGAATGGAATTGACGTGAGGTTAGATGCATAAGGTACAATTATGCATCCCACTGTCTCTTCCCCTCTGCCACAGACTGATAACCTTCTAGATAGTAACTATTCCATCATTCTTGGTCCCAGAATGAAGACAAGAGGGACCAGAGCTCCCAGCTGAATTATGAGACAAACATAGCATGACTGAGAATTAAACCGTTGTCATGTTAAATCCTTGTGGTTTGCAGTTATTTGTTATGCAGCATAACCTAGACTATCCTGATTCAAACCACCAGAATCACTATTTGTTCATAGCATGACAATGACATTCCCTACAAAAGGACTATACAGAGATGCTCTTTTAAAAAATTATTATTGGCATAATTCTGTGGTCCTTAGCTTGAAATGAAGTATATCACAATTGTCTGTCCAGCATTATTTTAGATATGGCTGTATCTGTCAAAATCTAATGTAGTTGAACAAATAATTCCATATCTAGGATTATTATTCAGTAATATATGCAGAAGTGCACTAAGACATGATTTTCATAATAGTAAAAACTAAATTTCAGCAATAGGATAATAGTTAAAGGAATTGTGTTTTTCCATATAAGGGGAACTTCTCACTCATCCACTACAAAATATGAGGGGGAGACCTCCTATTCCAACCACAATAAACAGGGACTAGATTTACCCTCTATGGAAAAAAAAAAGGTGGGGAGGAGACAAAATATTAGAAACAACAGCTTTCAAGACACGAGACATCAGAAGCCCTATGAGTGCCCCCATTTTACTGCATTGAGAGCTTCTAGACTGCTATACAGGAAGGGGGAACCCAGGCTGAGTTTAGTGGACTCCCTGAACTTAGGTATTTGTGATATGCCACTAAAGCAGTACTTAGGGGGATAGTTATAGCACTAAATGCCTATATTAGACTAGAAGGAAAGTTCAAAATTAATGAACTCCACTTCTACCTTGAGAAACTAGAAAAAGTATATCAAATTAAACTCAAAGTAAACAAAGGAAATAACGATCAGAATAGAAATCAGTGAAATACAAAACAGAGAAAACAATTCAGAAAATCAGTGAAACCAAAAGCTGGTTCTTGGAGAAAAACAATAAAATTGTTAATACTTTAGCCCGACTGAACCAGTAAAAAAAGAGTGTAGAGACAAATTACCAATATCAGGAATGAGAGAAGTGACATCATTACAGATACTATGGACATTAAAAGGATAATAAGAGAATATTATGAACAATATTATGCCAGTCAATTTAACAACTTAGATGAAACAGACAAATTTCTTAAAAAATGCAAATGTCCAAAGCTCACTCAAGAAGAAATAGATAACATGAGTAGCTCTATGTCTACTAAAGTAATTGAATTTATAGATAAAAACCTTCCCACTTAATAAACTCCAGGCCCAGATGGTTTCATTGGTAAGTTCTGCCAAATATTTAAGAATAAATAATCCATTTTTATACAAACTCTTCTAGAATATTGAAGAGGAGGAAGTACTTCCCAACTTGTTCTATGAGGCCAGCATTACTTGTTATCAAAATCTGAGAAGAATACTATAAGCAAAGAAAATTACAAGTCAATATCCCCTATGAACATAGATGCAGAAATTCTAAACAAAATTTTAGCAAATTGAATTTAACAATAGATTAAAAAGATAATAAATTATGACCAAGTCAAGTTTATTCCAGGAATGCAAGATTGGTTTAACATCTAAAAAGGAATAATGTAATTCACCATTTTAACAAATTAAAAAAGAAAACAGTAAGACCATCTCAATAGATACGTAAAAAGCATTTGACAAAATTGAACATCCCCTATTCATTAAAAAAAGAAGAAGCTCTCAGCAAAGTAAGAATGCAAGGGAGCTTCCTCAACCCCATGAAGGGCATCTATCAAAAGCCTATATGTAACAACATACTTACTGATTAGAGATTGAATGCTTTCCCCCTAAGCTCAAGAACAAGCCAAGGGTGTCTGCTCTCACCAGTAATCTTCAACACTGTACTGTAGGTAAAGAGCAATCAGGCAAGGGAAAGAAGTTAAAAGCATGTATTTTGGAAAGGAAGAAGTAAAACTGTCTTTATTCACAGACAACATGATTGTCTATGTAGAAAATCCAGTGGAATGTACTAGATTCCAATGAAAGCTTCTAGAACTAAAAAATGATTTTAGCAAGGTTGCAAGATATAAGATCAATGTACACAAATCAATTATATTTCTATATATTGGCAACAAATAATTAGAAATTTAAAATATAAAAATAAATACTATTTACAACAGCATTTTAAAAGCTATAAAATACCTAGGGATATCTCTGGGAAAAAATGTGTGCAAGACCTGTATGAAAACTCAAGCATTGCTGGGAGAAATTAAGGAAGAGTTAAATAAGTGGGGTGATATATTGTGTTCATCGATTTGAAAACACAATGTTTTTAAGATACCAATTCTCCCCAAATTGATTTCTAGATTCAAGGTTATCTCTGGCAAGATCCCAGCAAGATTTTCTGTAGATATTGATAAGCTGACTCTAAAATGCAAAGAATATAGAATAGCCCAGACAGTCTTGAAAGAGAACAAGTTGTAGGGCTAAAACTACCTGATTTTAATAATTATTATAAAGTTACAGAAATCAAGACAGTGTGGTATTGGCATAAAGATGGGCAAATATATCAATTAAACAGAATAGAGGGTCTAAAAATAGACCCACACATACATGGATAACTGATTTTCCACAAAGATGCAGAGGCAATTCAGTGGAGAAAAACAATTGTCTCTTCAAAAGCTAGTAATGAAATAACTGGATATACATATACAAAAGAAGTGAACTTTGATTCATATACAAAAGTTAACTCAAATGAATCATACATCTACATGTAAAATCTAAAATTATAAACCATATAGGAGAAGATCTTTGTGAACTTGGCTTAGGCCAAGATTTCTTAGATTTGATATCATGATCCTTAGAAGATCAAATTGATAAACTGAACCTCAACAAAATGAATATTTCTGCCCTTTTGAAGGAGTGTAGAAAGGCAAGTCACAGACTGGAAAAAAATGGTTATAAGTCATATATCTGAGAGGGAATTTATATGCAGAATATATGAAGAATTCTCCAGGCTCAATGAGAAAACAGACAACCCAATTAAAATTAGGCAAAAGACTTTAACAGACACATCACCAAGGAAGTTGTACAGATGGCAAATAAGCACATGAAAAAATGCTCAACAGTGTTATTCACTAGGGAAATGTAAGTTAAAACTGCATTGTGATACCTCTAGACATCTATTAGATTAAAAAATGTGGGTGAGAATGAGGAGGAAATGGAACTGTAATACGTTTCTGGTGGGAATATAAAACAGCCTCATTGGAAAAAACGTTGGCAGTCTTTTTTAGAAGTAAACATACACCTATTATACAATGCAGCTCTTCCATACTAGGTATTCACCCAAGAGAAATGAAAGCATATGTCCATACAAAGATGTGTAATGTTCATACCAGCATTATTTATAATAACCAAAAACCAAAAACAACCCAAATATCCATCATCAGGTGAATGTATAAACAAACTGTGTTATATCCATAAAATGGAATACTACATAGCAATAAAAAGAAAAGAACTATGATACATGCAACAACATGGGTGAATCAAAAACAATTATGAGTGCAAATAACCAGACAAAAAAGAGTACACACTCTGATTCAATTTACAAAAAAATTCTAGAAAATGCGAACTAATCTATAGTGTCAGAAAGCAGACGGGGGAGAGGTTGAAGGAGGGATTACAGAAGGGCATAAGGCAACTTTCGGGAGAAATTCATATGTTCATTACCTTCACTGCAGCAATGGTTTCAAGGTGTCCAAACTTATCAAATTGTATGTTTTAAGCATGTGCAGTTTATCTTGTCAGTTATACCTCAATAAAGATGTTTGTAAAAAAAAAAAGAAGTATGAGGGGGATCTATATGTGTTGATAGAGAACTATGTCCATGGTGTAGTAAGCAAAAGAAGTTCCAGAACATCATATACAATTTGATCTCAGGTTTTTTACAAACTAACAAATGAGAGTAATAAAATCCTTGCCTCTCACCGGATACTTTTGGGTATGTACCGAAGGTCTAGTAATTTACACAATGAACAGTGGTTATCCCCAGGGAATGAGATGTGGAGCAGGACAAGGAAGTGATATATACCTATTTAACACTGAGCTGTTAACACTTTTGATATTTTAAGTTTCAATTATTTGTACACTAATAAAGGGTGCACTTTCCAGGGAGGTTTAAGTTGTAGAAACTGGAATTGCAAATTCACTCCCATTCGGAGAGGCTGGTCGTCAGTTTCACGGCGCAGGTGGCCACAGCGATTTCGGTAAAGGCGGCGGGCAGAAACTTCCCACTAACCAACTAAGAGGTGCCCCGCGGACTCCGGCGCAGGTGTGAGCTGGCGCGCACCGGCCTCCCGCGAAAAGTGGCGCTGCGCGCATGCGTGAACGCCCGGGGGCGGACCTGGGAGACACCCGCGGCACGCCCGCGGGCTCCGGGGTCTTCTCTCCGGGCCCAGTGCAGCCCGGTCCAGTGTAGCGGCTTCGAGCTGGGACGGGGCGGTCTGGTCCCGCCGCCGCAGCCCGGCCCACGAACACCGGGGCGCTCGCGGAAACACACGCGGTTCTGTGTTGCAAGGTAGCCTTTCCTTCTGGGGGGCGCTGTGGTCTGCGGGGATTGCGCCTCCGCTGGCTTTTGGAAAGCCGCGGGCCAGAACGCGGGTCCTGACTCGGGCGGGTTGTGGTTTGGGGACCGGGAGGCGCCCCGCCCAGCGCGCTTTCTCCGGGAACGAGGAGGTGTGACCTGGCCTCCGCAGCCGGGGCGCTGCCCACCGGGGGCCGCCCGAGGCGGGGAGAGGGAGGGGGTGGCCCTGGCTAACGACCCTACCCGGCCCAAGGCCAGGCCGCCTTGCCAACCTCCACCTCCGCATTTGACTTGCCTTGAGGTCGGGTCTTTCGTCTGGTTTTACAGCCACAGGTGGTTAGTTTCTTCCCGTGGTGGTTTTTCTGCAGGGCCCAGCTCGGGACCCAGGTTTCCCGAATTCAATCATTTTGTTCATCTTTGGAGGGTAAGCTCTGAAAGGATTATATTCGTCTTAACCTCTCTCTTTCTCAAATGCGCATTACTTGTTTCCAATCCATGTAGTTGATGAGAATGCTAAGTGATAACTGATACACGCGGTTGCTTTTGCACGGCTACTTGAAGGGTTTTCCTTTACAGGAGGATCGTGTTAAAAGTTTAGATTTACAAAGGCTTGTCTGGGAGAAAAGTAGACTCAAGCCTTTCCTGTGAGTTGGAAGAATCTGTACTCTTTTAGGTGTACTGGTTTTGTTTTTAGCACCTGTGCCCAGAAAATTTCCCCAAAGTTGAAAAATTATGATTATTTCCTCAGAAAAATGTTGCAAAATGCCTTCCTGAACTCTTTGTATTAATTGTTGGATCCCTTGGTGTACCCAGCACTAAGATGGGGCTTTCCCCACGTCCGAAGTCTTCCCCGTAGAGGGCCTGGCTTCCTGTGCTCGCTCCTTTTTCTCTTCCAGAGTTGGGAGGAGAGGTGGGGAAGGTTAAGAGAGGGGAACAGCTGGGTCCCCCTTTCAAGGATTTTTAACAGATAGCTCAGTTCAAGCTCTGTTTACCACTCTCCTTGCATCTCAAAAGGTGTTTTGAATCCACATGTATTTTGAAAACTTCAGTTTTCATATGAGTCATTTAAAAGCAAACATACCTATTTTAAAATTAAAAGTTTTCCTGAAAAATAAATATATCTTAATACAACAGAGACTATTGAGAGTGTATAGAAAATTGCTAAATCAATGAAAAAATATAACACCAAAAAGTTGGCAGTTACTGCTTTAGGAAAGATTTGTTTGACATAAATATTAATTATTTTTCTCCTGTTGAAACCTTGATGATATTGTAATTTGACTTTCATATTTTAAGAAATTGTAGGTTTTAGATTTAGAATGGAACTTAGGGGTCATGTGGGCTGCAAAGAACATAAATATTTTTGAAAATATCCCTAAAAATTGTTTTGTCCTCTGTTTGGGATATGTTTAGTGGGAGGATTTTGCCCCTCAGCACAATTTGCTTCTATTAGAATGCTGTGTGTTTCAAAGCTATATTTTGGAATAAATCTTCTGCTCTCCTGCCAGGCCACACCTCCCAGGTCATTGCACTGGTGACTGGGATTTCAGACCCCTTAGCAGAGGCCATGTGCCTGTGGTGGCAGCAACCTGATTTCTCAGTGTACCACCTTAGAAAAGTAGCTTAAATAAAGGACATTTGCTCATTATTTCTGTTCATCTTCATCTTGCTGCTTCCAACAAATTTGTCTAACCTTTTAGATAGTTTTGAATTTTTATTCTTTATCTGTAGTATTTACACAATATTTCTACTGTTGCGACTATTAAAAACTTGAAACTTTTAAAAGTGCCTTCTGTTTCTTCATTTCACCAATCTGGAAGAATCTGGTGATGGTGCAGAAGATATGGCTTTGGATGTTTAGTTTTTCGTCTAACCTGTCTTTGATTATCTTTCCCTCAAGAATACTGTGGGAGATTTCTTAGATACTTTTAGAGGCTCCAATTCACAGGGTCACCTTATCTACCAAATTAATAAACCTATCAGAAAAAGGAAATTGGGTTACGGTGGATAGTGAAGCCACCAAGTGGACTTTGAGTCATCATTGCATTCTTTCCCAAGTGCTTACAAACCTGCTTTATACTCTAGAGTTGTGATCAATGTCAGGCTTGCTCATCTCTCCCTTTTCCAAATTGTGGCTTACCACCCAATGGGATTCTGAATTCTGGTTTTGTCTTCCACCAGCCCTCACAATTTCAGATAGTGACTCTAAAACAGCAGTCAAATTCCTTCAGCCACCAGGGAAATAATTCATCTGATCTTAAAGACTCCAGTGAACTGATCTGAGTTAGGTACTTTGGTACCACCTTCTTATGGGTCTTAGGTAGTGATTCCCTATTTATATACCTTTACCAGATCTCTTCAGTGTTCTCTAGCATAAAGAATGGGCTGCACACACAGAATTAGCTGTATTGATAACTCAGTAGAAAATTTTCTGCAGTAAATAAAATTGTGTGTCGTCTGATTAGGAAAATATAAGTCACTTGACTTTTCTTTCTCTTATTTGTGGTGTTCCTCTGAAAGTGTACCTGGTGGCTCCTTTCTGCCTACTTCTGGAGTGGAATGTAAAGCAGAGAGAGATGACCTTGCCATTATCTGGAAAATAGTGTTTTGGATGATAGTAGAACAACACTTGGCAGTGGGGAAATCAAATTGTGGATATTGACCTCTAATTCATTCTCCCTGTCTGTCCTCCAAAGTTCTATTTTAGGAGTAGGCTTCAGAGAGAAGTTGAGAGCTAGCAGATGGTAGGCATTAGAGATTTAAGAGAAGTTTTTAGTGGATTGATAGGTTGCCTCCTCCACCTCCTGTGTGTAACTGAGTTAGGCTTACAAAAATTAGCACAATGCATTTATTTATTTTTTACTTATGATACTTATTCATGATGTCCAGGCAGTGAGTTTTATCCTGGTGTAGACCTGTTATTATTTTCTTCCATGCCCACAGACTGCTCCTAATTCTTGTAAGTCACTGTGCCTAAAATTGATCAAACCTCAAAGAGAGTATGAATCAATCGATTATGAATGAATCAATTATATGTCTCAATATAAGTGAAAAAATAAAAACCACAGAAGCTTATGTTAACAGCAGACTAGTCAAACAAACTACGTTCATATGGGAATGATAAAAAATAAAAGTTCTGTCTGCTTAATTATTTTAACTAGTGGCGTTATGTGCTGCTAAAAACTAGAACTGAAAGATTTACACAGCCTATGAACAAATAAATGTAATCATGGGCTACCTTAAATGTTTTGTAATACCTCTCCATATGTGTTTATTAAAATGTGAATTTTCAGAGCCCTGCTTTGACTGTTTGATCCACACACAGCCTTTTATTTGAGCAGAACTTCACATGTAATTCCTGGCAAGTGTTGCGGTATTTCCATTTATCAGGCTAATGTGGGTTTTTTTTGTTTTGTTTTTAATGGACAGGTTTTCTTCTGAGTAGAAAACAGTTTGGGAATCAATAATTTCCTGACAAAAACTTTCGGCATATACAATGATATATAAATATCCTAAGCATAAAAATTATTGGGTTTTTACTTATATATTCTGATAAATGTGTTTTTGTGGTGTTTTGCCAAGCTAGGAAGTGAAATCAAATGGATGTTGGCGAGCACCCCATGG
Organism: Mesoplodon bidens; assembly: GCF_964165515.1. NCBI lineage: Eukaryota > Metazoa > Chordata > Mammalia > Artiodactyla > Ziphiidae > Mesoplodon > Mesoplodon bidens. Next base: position 115,626,007 of record NC_138160.1, read on the forward strand.
CAGCAGTTACTTCATTTCGCTTGTCCAGAGGGGACTCTAACTTGGAAGCCTTCTTTAGGTAAGACAGTTGGTAGTTTGAAAAAGAAATATCAGTTTTGAAAAGTGATTGTATATGCTTAGGCTGGAATTTCAAGCTAATAAAGATCAACTTGTCTTGAGTTCTAATATTTTCCTGATGCTCATTGCTATAAAATTATTATATATAAAATTTATGATTTGTGGATGGGTTTTATATTCTGAAAATTAATGTACATGAGGAAAAAGAAAACTAAGATGTTACTTATGATAGAATTATTGGTACCTAATATTCTTAAGTTATTTATGGTGATTCTGTCAGTGAATTGGCAATTTAATGATTTTAATAAATAAACAGGTTTAACGTTTAATCCATGTTAATGCAGATTTAATGTATAGCACAATCCCTTTATTTAGAACTGCAAGGCAGTTTTCTAACTGGACATTTGGATGAAGTCTTTGTTTTATTTTTGTCTTCACTGCTTTTTTAATAACGGATTGTTTTAGGGATAACTTTTTTGTAATTCCTTAGTAAAATTTTAACTCTCCATTCTGTAGGCTACCAAATAAAACAGTAACAAGCCAAATGTCAATAAATGTGCTCCACATCAGAGTTGAGAATCTAGCGTCCATTCCTTTACCTTCCCTGGGCCATTGTATTTCATTTTAGGGAATTAGCCCTTTAAAATAGTATATGCTTTGAATTATTGATGTCAGCAGTTTCATATATTCTACATTGTATTGCTCAGTTATGCACATAACTGGCTTAGTCAGATTAAAGTGTGTAGTAGCTCTTTTGCCTGATGCTTGAGATACGTTTTTTTTCCTTTTTTTCTCCATACCCTAAAGATGACCTTTCATTTTGTTCAGTGACTTTATAGGTCATTCCTGTTTCTGGGATCAAACTCTATGTTGTGGTTAAGAAATGTTTCACATCAGACAGAGTGACTCACAAGACAGAGATATTTACGTATTAAATAGATATTTCATTAGATTTGAAGGTAGGTTTCAGTTATGACACCAAGTCTTCCACATATACATTCCTAACATTCAGGGGTGAAGAGAGGGTTAAATAGTCAGCATAAGTTCAGAACTACTCATATCATTATTTTACCTTTTAAATTATTGTATACTTAAAATACTTTAGATTCTTATGTAAAATATGTACAGGATTATATACTGGGGTATATCTAGACCTGAAATTTGTTGGAACTTAGTTGTGTCTCAAGCTGACTAATACCTGGAGAGTCATCATTTCTTTTCGTTGGGAAAGAATGCTCATTCCTTTGCTATTTTACATTGGCTGGTAAGGACCCAGTATGCTGGTCACACAGCTTCTGTCCCTGCTATATTCCACTTCTCTGCAGCTCACGTGTCCTGGGTGTCATCTGAACATTGTCACAGGTCATTTGACTTTTTGTTAGAATTGTGCTCCAACTTAAGTAATGTCATAAAATTTATTCAGGAAGAGTCACTGGACAATTTAATATAACAACAATGACTATAGCATATATTGAGCACTTACTGTGTCCTGGCACTTAAGATACTTTAATCCTCTCAATAACCTTATGAGATTGGTACTGCAGTTCTCCCTGCTTTTCAGATGAGGAAACTGAGGCTTAAGTTAATTTGCTCAGACAAGATCCCATGGTTGGTAAATGGCAGAGCTGGGACTTACCCAGATCTATGCTTTTAATTATGTTTTACCGGCTCCCAGACCCCCTGGGAGTTCTTAGCACAATTGCAGTGTGATAGTGAGAATACAGTCATTGACGAGGAATAAACCTGGCACTTACACTGCTTCCTTGGACCTTTCCTCCTGGAAGCCTCCCCAACCACTCCCTCCCACATACAAACTCAAATACATGCCCTTCCCTTAATCTTCCATTGCAACTTGTCCCAACTTCAGTGATGGCATTTATCACTGTATTTTGCCGTTTCACCATAGCTCTTTGAGAGCAGGTCCCCTCCTATTTATCTCTGTATCCCTAGCACATAGTAGTACCTATCAACGCATGAAAGTGGAAAATTCTTTTCAAAATTGTCTTAAACTGTTTCTCATTTTCTAATGTTGTTATTCCATACAGTTAAAGCAAAATATATGATGGAAATATGGGGAAAATGATCACTTAACATTGTTTAATGTTTACAGAATGAAGAGGAACAATTTATCTGTTGTGAATAAAGTCGTCCAGTCTTCACCAGCAGTGAAACAGCCTAAACTTGGGTTCTACTCTTCTCTCAACCAGACTCATACATACACTGTCCTTCTGGACTGGGGGAGTTTGCCTCCCTATGTAGTGTTACGCATTTTTCAGTATCTTCCTTTAATGGATCGGGCCCGGGCATCTTCTGTATGTAGGAGATGGAATGAAGTTTTTCATATTCCTGACCTTTGGAGAAAGTTTGAGTTTGAACTGAACAAGTCAGCTACTTCATATTTTAACTCCACTCATCCTGATCTCATTCAGCAGATCATTAAAAAGCATGCTGCCCATCTCCAGTACGTCAGCTTTAAGGTAAGAAAAATAAACATTAAATAAAAACAATGACTTGAGTTTTGTTGACATTTATGTATAACTAGATCATTATATTGAAGCAATCAATGAATTTTGCAGAATTTTAATCCCAAACTATTTCCTATTTATCTGTTGTTACTTGCATAGATTTAGGTGTTGCACTTGAGCTATAATTGAATAATTTAAACTTCAGTTTCCTTCATGTAGATGCCATTATTAAAACTCAGGTAATTGTATTTGAAAGTATAAATACAATTTGAAAGTGTAAATAAGATTCGAAAGTTTAAAGTGCTTAGAAAATTCATTTGTCCTCATTTCTATTTTTCATTTTTTATCTGAGATAGTGTGTATAGAGAAAAAATTCTAATTTATTTTATAGCTTGAAGGGATAAGTATGGTTTTGCAATTGAATTCTGTTAAATAATTACATTGCCGTTAACTTTCTGATAAGTTATATTCAGGAAATTAAGATTTTAAATTGTCTTCATAGGTTGATAGTAGTACTGAATCAGCGGAAGCTGCCTGTGATATACTTTCTCAGCTGGTAAATTGTTCTATCCAGACTTTGGGCTTGATTTCAACGGCCAAGCCAAGTTTTATGAATGTGTCAAAGGTAAAGATGCTAGACATTTTTGTGAGATCTACTAAAATTCTTAAATATTGTCGAACTAGTCAAAAATAATTCTATTCCTAAAAACAGACCATAACCCTACTTGCATTCAAATAATTATTTAAAGCCGTTTTCTGTTGACTGGCACTTGTTTTTGATGAAATAGCTGATGCATGGTTTCATTCTTTAGATATATTCTGTAATTTTAGTAATTGTTTCACAGTAGATGTCATTAATATAAAAGTTAGATGTTATACTTAGAATTTTCAAGTGCCAGTTTACTTAGTTACTTTGAACGTAGAGTATGTAGGGCCAATAGTGGATGTCTTTCCTGTAATTCTATAGTCTTTCCATTGGAGGTGGAACAATATAATGTTTAACTAAATGTCCTATACTGATTAGGATGATGATTACATCCTTACAGTAGAAATTCTAAAACAGCAGTGGCTTGAAAACATGACTGAGGTTTATTTCTCTTACACTAAAGAAATCCATAGGTGCCACAGTCCATAGCTGGTATGAAGTTGTTTGGAAACCACACCCCTTCTAGGCGCTCCATTCTCTCCAAGGTGTTTTCTTCATTTTCATTGCCCAAGATGGCTTTCTCAGTTCCAGCCATCACGTCCTTGTTCTAGACAGCTAGAGGGAAGAAATGGGGGGAGGAGGGTGTGCCCTCTCCTTTTTCAAGCTGTAAGTACCACAGGACTAGCCATAAGTACCTCATGGTGCTTCTGTCTGTCAGCCAGCCTAGCTCTGTGCCCACACCACATTTCTGGGAGGCTAGGACAGTCTTTTAGCTGGGTGGCAATGTGCCCAGCTAAGAATTGGAACCAGATTACCAAAAACGAAAGGATGGATGATTCCTAGGAAGCAACTAGCAGTCTCTGCCACAGAAACTGAAGACTGTCTTCTCTTCATTCAGTCTTCAACTTGAAGGCCATTTCCTCAGGGAGGCCCTCCTTGACCACTTTTGCTAAAACAACACCCCCTCCTCTAGTTACTCACTACTGTATTACAGTATTTTATTTTCTTTATATCCTTCATCAGGGCTTGAAATCACCTTGTTTATTTAACATGTTTACTCTCTTCTCCTCAGACAGAAAACATCAACTCCTTGAAGGCAGGGATTCTATTTTGCTTATTTACCATTATAAACCCAGAATTAGAATAGTGCCTGATATGTAATAAGCACTACACTATGGTTGTTAGTAAAACTGGCTAATGGAAGCCTTCCTATGGAAGAGGACAGAGGAATAGTAGCATCTCCTTTCTTGTTAACTGGGTCATGGCTCTCTTCTAGCAAGCATTTCTGCTAGCCTGAAAAGAATGGGTCTTTTGGGGATTCAAGTAATTTAAGTAACCAGATGAAAACTTACTACTTCCAAATAGTTATTTCCTTGTTTATGAGCTAGGGAATCAGATCAAACTGAAATTCTTAGATTCTGGGCTGTCTCTCATGTTGCACATCAGCTTCCAGGGCTAGCTTCTGGGTTAGCCGATGCAGTCACCAGAGTGGAGCACCAGCGATTAGCAGGCTTCATTTCAAGCTCTGCCTCCACAGCAAAATGAGCTCTGCAAAGTTGTGGATCTCTCTGAGCCTCAGTTTTTTCATTTGTAAACTGAAGGAAAGTAATGTAAAAATACAGCATTTTGCTAGGCATAAGAAGTACTAAACTAATATATTGTTACTGTAATGAAATATGTACTCTAATGCTTAAATGTGTCCTTCAGTACTAAAAGAGTTGGGTGAGAGTTGATTAAAAGGAAAATAAACCTTATATTTCTTAAGGAAAATGAGTGATCTATTTCTATTCCTCTAATAATTTTTGGCACCATAAAATTTAGTAAAGAGGATTAGCTGTCCACCATTTAAAAATTTGTGTAACTCAGTTTACAATTAGTATAAACCAATGTTTTCTTATAAATGAATTGAGATGTATAACCAGTTTGGTCATTCTGATAGGGACAATAGAGCCTTTGATAGAATCCAGGTTGATTTTGAAAAAGGAAAAATGATCATGCATGGATTTTGTTTCCAGACTTTCTGTGTCAAAAAATACTGGATCTGAAAACTTGTGAAATTCCATCCATTTTGAAGTCAAACTGTAAATAAGCTTTAGTTTGTCAATCTTCAAAACAGAAAGTTTTCAAACTGTATCTTTGTTTAGATAATTTGCTAGAAAAAAGTTTGGAAGAATATGACATCATTTATTCATTTATTCATCAACAATAAATATTGACCTTTTACTGTGTGCCAGATACTATTTCAGTTGCTGGAAATACAGGAGTGAATAAAACAGATAAGATTTCTATTTCTTTTAGGCTAAGGGGTTGAATAGGTCCTGAAAGCACAATTTTAGGTTTTGTGGGTCATATAAGTTCTGCTCACCTCTAGCACTGTAGTGTGAAAGCAGACGTAGCATTACATAAATGAGGCAGCATGGCTGTATTACAGTCAGACTTTAATTATGGACACAGAAAGAGCTTCATATATTTCTCACATATCACAAAGTATTACTTCTTAAAAATTTTCTTTCAACCATTTGAAAATGTAAAAACCACGCTTAACGCATGAGTCATACAGTAACAAGCTGTGGACTGGATTTGGGTGGTGGACCATAACTTGCCAACCTCTATCCTAGGAAATAAATATGATTATATCCTTTTAATATTGAAAAACAAATCCTTAAGATTGAAAATAGTTGGAAGATGTGTTTATGAAATCTTTGAAATTTCTTCCTTTCTTACCATTCCATTTATTAATGGTAAAAGTATAAAACTATACTTTGTTATAGAAATGTCTTCTACTGGCTAATGGCACTATGAAAAATAGTAATATGTTGATTGCTTTTATTATGTTAGTGTAAGCATGTTGATATAAGTAGTTTTAATTAATTACTTAATTGAAGCTATAGATGTTTAAATAATGTTTTTGTTATTTTTTCTTATTGCCATGCTAGTCTCATTTTGTGTCAGCACTTACAGTTGTTTTTGTCAACTCAAAATCATTATCATCAATCAAAATTGAAGACACACCAGTAGATGATCCTTCTTTGAAGATTCTTGTGGCCAATAATAGTGATACTCTAAGACGCCTCAAAATGAGTAGCTGTCCTCATGTTTCATCTGATGGTAGGTTATATTTTTTAAGCTCGCATGATGTTTTTTATTATAGTAGTAATAATGCAATTTCCTATTGAAAACTACATGCTTATGAGACATAATTCATTCATCTTTTTTCAAAAGACCTCTTAATGTATAAGCTACGTATAGTTTAAATTGCTTCTCCTAGGAGTATCTTAGTTACGGATATTTTTTATTACATGTATAATTATATATATCTTGGCATCCCTCTCCTCGGAAATCATTACGTCTATTTTAGCAAATAATAATATCAAATTTAAATTCACAAAATGTTACATTAGTTTCCATATTCTTTGTGTTTAAGGATTTTTCCCCATTTCCTGCAGGAATCCTTTGTGTAGCTGACCATTGTCAAGGTCTTAGAGAACTGGCATTAAATTATTACATGCTAAGTGATGAACTTCTCCTGGCACTTTCAAGTGAGACCCATGTTAACCTTGAACATCTTCGAATAGATGTTGTGAGTGAAAATCCTGGACAAATCAAATTTCGTTCTATTAAAAAGCAAAGTTGGGATGTACTCATTAAACACTCCCCTGGAGTTAATGTTGTTATGTACTTCTTTTTATATGAAGAGGAATTGGAGATGTTCTTCAAAGAAGAAACCCCTGTTACTCACCTTTATTTTGGTCGTTCCATAAGCAAAGCAGTTCTAGGACGGATAGGTCTTAACTGTCCACGACTAATAGAGTTAGTAGTATGTGCTAATGGTCTTCAGGCTCTTGATAATGAACTTATTTGTATTGCTGAACACTGTAAAAACTTAACAGCCTTGGGCCTCAGTGAATGTGAAGTTAGCTGCAGTGCATTCATTGCGTTTGTAAGACTGTGTGGGAGAAGGCTAACCCAGCTGTCTATCATGGAGGAAGTTTTGATCCCTGATGATGATTATAGCCTAGATGACATTCATGCTGAAGTCTCCAAATACCTGGGAAGAGTATGGTTCCCTGATGTCATGCCTCTCTGGTAATTGATTACCAAAGATTCTTAACTTTTTCTTTTTAATCTATAAAATTAGCTTCTTTCTGTCTCTGCAAATGTAAATTTTAAGATGCATTGCTGAAATGTCTTAGGTAAAATATTTTATTGTTTGCAAACTGTCTTAATGGATTACAGCAGAAACATATGAGAAAATAAGAGAAATTTGAAACAGAAACCGTATATAGGGCACAGACACTGTATGTGTATTAGATAGTTGATAGAAACAGTTGGTTTCTAGATAAGTTCCTCAGCCTTCCTTGAAGGTATATTTTCGCTTGCTAAATAAATTTATAATATTGAGCTTTGGATCCCTTAAATTATGTCATTTACAACTTTATATTAATCATTTTTGTTTCATCTTGGTATTGATATATTTTACAAAATAGTATTAAAAACTAAGAGTACAGTCAAAATAGAGATACAGAGGCTGGCTTAATTGTACTCCATTTTTAGCACTATGTAAGATCATATTATGATTCAATAAATAACTTCTAATTTTCAGTGCACTTTGAATTCTACTTTATTATATTAACTTGGGAGAAAATGGGCATTAGATTAAAATTAAATAATGCTAATTCATTTTCTAAAGATACTGTGATTGCTAATTGATTAAATACACTACTGAGATAAAAAGGTAAATTTTTCAGAGTGTGCTTGGGAGGGAATCAGCATTTACTGAATATATTTACTGTGTATCTGAAACTATGCCAGATCCTTTGCAGAAGTGGTCTTAGAATTTAATAAGTAACACAGCTAAAACTCTAACGGCTGTGTATTTGTTGCCTTTAAGGTGAACATATATCCTTAAAATGACCCACAAGACCCTACAAGGTCTGGCTTCTCCCTGCTTCTTTGACCTTGTTTTCTCCTACCAAGTGCCCTTTGCCCTTCTGCTCCCATTCTCTTTCAGTTCCTTAAGACTGCCATGAACCCTCTATTCAGAGTGCATTTGTGCATATTCTTTCTATTTCAGTTACTCTCTTTGCTGCATCTTTCCTTTAGATGTCATTTCCTCAGGGAAGCCTCCGTGAGTCTCAGTGTTCTGTGATTTCCCTTTGTGGTGCTTATCACTATTGTAATTTGCTCTTGTATGATTATTATCTGCTTCAACCATTGTGCTGTAAGCTCCATCGTTGCAAGATCAAGGCTGGGTTTTACTCACTGTTGTATCCCCAGCATCTAGCGTAGTGTTTAGCACATAGTAGGCATTCAGCAAGTTTTATATAAGTACTTTCTTTTTCAGACTTTTTCCTCTAAGTCCTCTCCCCAATACCTTAAATTTCTAAGAAATCAATTAAACTAAAAAAAATTGAAATATGTTCATTATTTTCCAGTTTTGAATATTTTTATAGGAAAAAATTTTTAAATATTCTCATCTATTAAGGAATTAAAATATATTGTTATTTCTAAATGGTGATTTTAAAAAGTAGCACAGTTTATATCCCTTTATTTAGAGACTGTTCTTGTGCATATACTCTCACCACTGTACCACGGTCTTTGTTACTGTGACTCTGAGAACAGGCATTTCATTCACCTTTGTGTTTGAAAGTCTCAGAACACATTCAATAAATGCTTGTGGGACCGATATTTCTGGTTCAAAAGTAAAACCCATTTCTTAAAGTTAGTTATTACTATTGCAGATCATGTAATTTATACTTTGAGATTTCAGGAGAGTGCAGAAGCAGCATATTACAGCTTAAAGTCTGATTAGAACCACAGGACAAACAACCATAAAGGAAACGGCGTGAGATGGAGAGGTCAGTCTGATTGGAGATCAGAGTAGTGGTGGAAACACTGCAGAGATGAACCTCCAGTCTCACCTGGTGTTACTTTAAGTGTATATACCTGAATGGTGAGGTGATAGAATGCCAGTGGTGTTTGCACTAGAGGATAATGAAGCAAAACAGAGAGGGGCTAGAGAAGGGAGGTGAGCCCACTAGCATGGAGGGAGAATGAGTACCAGTGGCCTCTTTCGCATTGAATGAGCAGTTGCTGCTCTAAGTAGTGGTCTTTGGTGGCCCAGTATTCAAACCTAGTTAGCTAAGCGCTGTAGTGACTCTTAGAACAAAACTCAGAGTAAAATTGATCAGTTCAGTTAAATGACCCTGGTTGATCTGGTTTACTTTTGATAAATTGAAGAGCAAAGATTTTAGGATAGCCAAAAACAAGATGAGGAAGTAGAGTATTTTTGTTGCTCCATCGAATGAAAATGTCGCCATTACTTTGGAAGTCCATGAAAAGTACTGCTTACCTAAGAACAGAGGTTTCTAGATAAATGAGTGAGTTCAATGTTAGATGGATTTCAAACATTAGCCTTTGAAAAATATTGTAGTTCTGTAAGCAAACTTGTTCTTTAAAATGGTTTTTTTTGCATGTGTTAGAGGGTTCTGGAAAAGTTAGGATAATTTTGTGGGCAAATTGTAAATGGAGAGAATGGGAGAAAAGGTTCTATTGTAGGTTATATTGAAGAGACACAAAAATAGGATCCTCTTTGTTTTTTTCCTTCCTTATAAGCCTTGCCTCATTTGTATTTTACTAAATATTGGGGAGATAGGCAGATTTTAATGTTATATGTATTGTTGTTAATATGCGCTAAGTGTGATAAATGTTGTCACAAGGATGTAATAATTATTCCCTCTCTAGCCTTGGCCTCTTAAATTGGCCACTTATCTTGTTCTTTCATTAATTACTTTCTTTGAGAGAACTCAAAACATTTTCTAAATAAAAATGGATTTTATAGTCATTTAACCTAATATCTGACACCAAAGTTTTAATATATACTATAATCGCCTTCAGTAAAGAAAATTAAGTTACTCAGGGCTATTACTTCTCTGTCATTTGAACCTTTACAATACTTTAATCTGAACACTTTAACACTCAAACCTAAAGGAAAAGGAAATTAAAACAAAAAACAAACAAACAAAAAAAACCTCTGATATAATGCACCAGAGGGCGCTGATTCCTAGGAAAGAAGTCCTTTAGTCTAAAGTTTGCATTTCCATTCAACAGATATGAGAGTGCTTGTGGAAATCTAGGCAGAAGGCAGTGTTCTTGCTCTACCTTGGAGAAGCTCTCCGTTCCAGGTAATGAGTCTGGTTTTTAAAACAGTCACTTCAGAAGGTTGATTATTTAGAAGGCTAAGCATATATTTCATTGTTCAAACATTTTAGAGCTCCTTTTAAAATTGCCTTTGAAATCTGTATGCTATTTCCTTTTTTGTGATCTCAGTGGGAACACAGCCTTTGTCCGTTGAAAACAAATTAATCTTTGGAAACAATCTAAAGTTATTTGGCACTAAGGAGATGAGTATGGTAGATAATCAAACCACACAGTGCTGGTGTTATAGTTTTCTTCTTTTTAACCAAAAATTAAAGTATTCATTTGCTAGCCTTGTATAAGATGTTATGACACAGTAGAGAATAGTATCTAGCTGGATATGAGAAGATACTAATTGTGTTGTATAGACTCTAAACTGTCTGAGAGCCGTCACTGACTCTTTCTTCTTCCTGGACACCCACCTGTAAGTCCTGTTGCCTCCATAACATCTTCTTCATAATAATAAATACTCATGAAATCACCTCCCAACCATAAAACTAGAGCATTGATAGTAACTTAAATTTTTCTGTGTGGTCATTCCCTATCCAGTCCTGAGATAACTAGTGTTCATTATTTGCTTGATTTCCTTTTTTTTTTTTTTTTTTTTTTTTTTTTTTTTTTTTGCGGTACGCGGGCCTCTCACTGTTGTGGCCTCTCCCATTGCGGAGCACAGGCTCCGGACGCACAGGCTCAGTGGCCATGGCTCACGGGCCCAGCTGCTCTACGGCATGTGGGATCTTCCCGAACCGGGGCGCTAACCCGTGTCCCCTGCATCAGCAGGTGGACTCTCAACCACTGCACCACCCGGGAAGCCTTTGATTTCCTTTTTATATATTTTTATCACATATGTATATGTGTTCCTAAAAATTACATTTTGGCTTTAACTGTTTTGACTTTATAAAAAGAGTATCATGCTATATGTGATCCTTTGGGCTTTTTTTTTTTTTTTACTCAATTATATTGCTATGATTTATCTATTTTGTTATGTTTAGCTGAGGTTCACTGCAGTATAATATTCCATCTATAACTAAACCACAATTTGTCCATCTTCCTACTGATGAGCGTTTGAGTTGTTCCAGGTTGTGCTATGACAAATAGTGATTCATGAACATTCTTATACATATGTCCTAGTGTACAAATGCAGCCACTTCTCTCCAGTAAAAAAGTTCAATTGACTGCATTTCCTATAGCATATCTACACTAGGAATGGAGTCATTCTACAGGAGTTTTCTGCATTCCAAAGAGTTTAAGCAAAAATTCATGAAGAAAGTTTCCAGAAAGATGAATTCTCCTTACTCATTTCTTACTGACTGCCTAAAATCTACAGAGCCATATTATTTCTGGTCCTTTGAACATTCATATGGTTTTATTTCTCCTTTGTACCTGTTGTCAGCATAACCAGGACAGAATAATAAGGATATACAATGATGTGTAAGAATCAGTAGCTATGATAGGTGTATGGCTAGATGAGGTTGACTGACTTGGTTCCATGAGATACTTCAGGTTAGGATAGACCTCTTTCTCTTTCTAGTACTCCCTGTAATGCAATCTGAAATCTAGAATATTCCATATTACCTTGGACTGCTGTCATTCATTACCTGGAAGATCAACTGCTTAGATAGAGCATGGGAATGTGTGGATATAAAGGCCAGCAGACTCTGTCTTACCCGTGTAAACCCCTCACCCTCCAAGCACTTTGACAAACCTAAGGCTATTGCTGAAATTCTTTACTACCTTAACTCAAAAGAAGCCTCCGGGCCTCCCTGGTGGCGCAGTGGTTGAGAGTCCGCCTGCCGATGCAGGGGATACGGGTTCGTGCCCCGGTCTGGGAGGATCCCATATGCCGCGGAGCGGCTGGGCCCGTGAGCCATGGCCGCTGAGCCTGCGCATCCAGAGCCTGTGCCCCGCAACGGGAGAGGCCACAACAGTGAGAGGCCCGCGTACCGCAAAAAAAAAAAAAAAAAAAAAGAAGCCTCCAGTTTATTCACCTAATATTTATCAGGTTATGTGTCTAGCATTGTACAACACTCTATTCTTGTACCCTAAAAACACTTCAGGCTTTTTCTTATTTTCAAGCAGAAAGCTAGTGGGACCAGTTTGAATTCATATGTTTATTTATCTTATGTATTCAGGACTGTGAAATCTTTAAGAAAAAACACACCCCAGATCCCATAGATTACAGATCAGACCTGAGAGATTAATTGACCCTCAAAACATCAAAGTGGCAATAAGTTGAAACCAACATGCTTTTTTCTTTCTTGCATTCATCATGTTTCTGTTTGAACACAGGTTTCTTGAAAAGCAGAACATGCACCCAGGTTTTAAGAAGGTGGCTCTCTCTTTAGAAGATCTGGTTATTTGTCTTCCATTTATAGGTACACAGTAGGATCACTCAAGTCACAGTTTTCAATGTGTACGTGAGATTGTATGCCAGGATAAACTTTCTGCAAGGGCAATATAGTGCCCAGTTTTTCTCCCTTCTTGATAGAACCTTTATATTTAATTGGCTTAATGTAGAACATTTTAATACAGAAACCTAAAAGAAAAGAAGTAGTAAAATTATTCATTATCTGGGTTTTGGTAGCCTTGAATCAGAAATTGTAAAAAAAAGAAAAAAAAACCCAGAAATGAATTAAAAAATACAAAAAGAAAAGAAGGTTGATTAAACTCAATGAGGGAGTAGAAGAAGATGACAGAATCATATCAGAAATGAAGATTAAAATTACAAGATGCCTAAGGAAGAATAGGCTCAAATGAGTATTTAAAAAGGCATTGAAGAATAGCAGAAAAACACCAGGTAACTGAGAAAATTGACCCAGAACAATGTCAACTCCAAGACAGATTCCAATAAAACTATTAGACTTTAAAGACAAAGAAAAATGGAAATAACAGGCACAAGAATACAAATCTTTTTAAATATCAAAAGAAAAATTTTAAACGAAGACCCATCAAATAGAGAAATAGAGATAATACCATTATAATACCATAATTACAACATAAAATAATGACAGTGTTTGGACCAAATATATGAGTTGTATCTATAAATGTTAATTCATATAGTAAAAAGATTTTCCTATTGGCTTGGAAAGCAAAATGCAATTCTATGCCATATACAATAAAACAGTAATTGGAAAAGGCTAAAAATTCAGGACTGGAAAAGATTTGCTATGTAAATGGAAGGAAAAAGGAAAGCAAGGATTATGATCCTGTTACCAGAGAGTGAAATTCAGGCCAAAAAGCATTGAAACAAGACAAAGGAGGACAATGTATAATGCTAAATCCGATGAAGATATAATTATCTATGCAGTAAATAACACAGAAACCATCTATATAAAGGAGAGAATACAGGAGGTACAAGGATATATAGATAGAAACCCAGTAGTGGCAGAAGACTTCAACACACTTGCATCAGTGAAAACAGGTCAAGTGGACAGAAAACGTAAGTAAGGCTATAAAATTGTCCTGTCCAACACAGTAGCTGTTACCCACATATGACTAGTCAGTGCTTGAAATAGCTAATCTGAATTAGATGTGCTTTAAGTATAAGATACACACTGGATTTTGAAGACAGTACTCCCCAAAAAGTAAAATATTCCTAATTTTTATATTAATTGCATTTTGAAATAATAATTTGGAGGTATTAAGTTAAATATGTTGTTAAAATTAATTTCACTGTTTCTTTTTACTTAATATGATTACTGAAAAGTTAAGATTGCATATGTGGCTTTTATTATACTTCTGTTGGACAGTACTGTTATAGAAGATCTATGGAAAATTAATAAGGTGCACTTTATGTACATATATTAAACAAAAATATGTGCAAGACCTCTACATTGATACTAATACAACTCTAATTAAGCTACTAATACAACAGTGTAAGAAGACCTAAATAAATGGAAGATTTAACAAGTTCATTGATTGGATGACTTTCATTACTTTTAAGATAACAGTTCTTCTCAGTTTGATCCTGTATGATGAATGCAAACCCAAAGTCCCAGCAAGATTTTTGGTGGAGATCGACAAACTGATTCTGTAATTTATTTGGTAATGCAAATAACCCAAGAATTGCCAAGACAATCTGAAAGAAGATCAAAGTTGGAAGATTTATACTATTTATATCAAGATGTATTTTAAAGCTATGGTAATTAAGACAGTGCAGTATTTGTGGAAGACTGACAAACTGGCCAGTGAAACACAATAGAAGGACCATAAACAGACCTATGTATATTCAGACCCTGATCTATGACAAGAGATACTGTAGTGCGGTAAGGAAAAAATGGTCTTGGCAAGTTAATGGTACTGAGTCAGATGTCGATATGGGGGGAAATTTTGATCCTTGTCTCATTCCTTACACAAAAGCCAATTCCAGATGGATTATAAATCTCAGTATGAATGATGAAGCAATAGAGCTTGTACCCAGAAACATAGGGACAATACCTTTATGACTAGGGCAGGCAAATGTGTCTTAAACGGGTAATAAAAATGTGTCAACAGTAAAGGAAAATATTACTAAATTGGACTGCATTAAAAATAAGAATTTTTGTTTATTAAAAACATTAGAAAAGTGAAAAGGAACCCATAAAGTGGGAGAAGATACTTATAATACATATATTGGACACAGGACTCATATCCAAAAGACACAAAAAGCTCCCACATACCAATAAGAAGAAGGCAAAATACATGAATAGGCATTTTGCGAAAGACAATATCCATGTTATCAATAAATATGAGAAGGGGCTCAATATCATTAGCCATCATGGAAATGCAAATTAAATTTAAGTGAGATACCGTTACATACTCATCAGAATGGCTGAAATGAGAAAGGTAGCTAGATAAGAGCAAGTATTGTGTATGGAGCAACTGGAACTTTCATACACTCCTGTTGGGGCTGTGAATTGGTACCACTACTTTGGGAAACTGGGTGGCAGTACCTGGTAGCACTGCAGATACATATACCAAGTAACCCAGCAACTCCACTCCTCCAGCATTCTGCCAGTTGCTGAGTATATTGATTTCAGTTATGCATTCTGGTACCGGCGAAATTACCACAGGGTGGATATGTGGATGCACTAGGTCAACTGTAAGATGCACCCTAGGAAAAAACTATGTTGATCACCTGACCCTAGAAGCCCCTAGTCTGATTGATGGACTATAGTGGCTTGGGTCTTTAGGAATTACTGTCAGTTTTGAGCGAGTGTCTTCTTCCCCAGTATACAATCATCCTGCTAAAAGCTGCAGGTCCTTTTGGGGATGGCTAGAAGTAAGGGTTACAGTATAAATTTTTGGCATTGTAATAGGGCCTTTCCTCAGAAGGACTCAGCCTCCCTTTCATTCAAGGGGCTCTGGGGCTGTGAACTGGCTCAAGTCTGGGAATTGGTGGATGGGGTTGGGAGGAAGGTTTTGAGACCCAGTATTGTCATGATTGAAGTCAGAATTTTGTTCATCAGACCTAGAGTGTTTCCATTTATACAAGTCAAATAAGGCTTTAGTAGGCTGCCCATGTATTCAGTTCTAGGTCACCATGATTAACTAGACAATGCCACAGGTCTCTGCTTCTGATGTATCTGATTACTGCTTCAGCTTTGCTCCCTGTTGGATAACCATGACAGCCTTGGCTTCTGAGTGGACTCCATTCAGTGGCAGTAGTTCCTCTTGTCATTTCAGGCTTAGAGAGGATAGCCACCAGATAAACTCCTCAAGGATGTGGGCTCCCTCACAGAGTGTTTCTCACAGCCTTAGAGGAGTGTCCTCCGGATCCACTCCCAACAGGAATGCATGTTTATGTTCATAAAAAGAAATGTACAGAAAGTTCATAGCAGCATTTTCATAATCGCCTAAAACTGGATACTGCCCAGATGTCTGTTTAGAGAAGAATGATTAAATAGATGAAGATATATGCATACAATGGAATGCTCTACATCAATAAGGATGAAGGGACTTAAACTACATGCAAAAACATGAATGAATCTCACAAACCTTATGTGGAGTAAAAGAAGCCCCACTCAAAAAACTGCATGCCGTTTAATTCTATTTAAATCATTTTCAGAAACAGGCAAAGCTAATATGTGGTGGGATAGTAATCACCCTTGCTGGGAATTATGACTAAAAGGTAGCACAAGGGGTCTTTGGACTGCTGCTGATACTCTTGATCTGGTGTAACCAACAGGCTACACAGGTGTGCTCACTTTGTGACAATTCATGGAGCTGGCCATTTTTGCTTTGTGCACTTTGCTGTGTGTATGTTCTACATCAATAGAATTAAAACAACCAAACAATAAGCCCAGAACCTGGAGTACCAGGAGACCCAGCTTTACCTAGAACATAGAGCATTTGAAAATAGTTCACATCAACTCTTGCAGAAATGCCAACATTTTCGAATTGTGGGATTTGGGTGAATGAAAGCGTCTATTCATTACAGTTAATACTGTAATGCTGAAAGTGATTTTGCTTGTAGATTGTTAAGCAAAGCCACATGGGGCCTCAGGAAGAAAGCCCTTCAGTCAACTATAGAGTTAGGTGGGGAGTGTATGCATAAAGAAGATGACTTCAGGGAAAGTGGTGGAACATCTTTGAAAATGCATGGGCTGTTTTAGTTTGGTACCCTTGTCCTTTAGGTCCTAGGTTTTGTCACTTTGAAGGAAGAATGAAACGTCTTTGTATAGAATAGGCATTATACAGGTATATACACCACCCCTTACCTCTTCCAGAGATCTGAACACCACTATTGATGGCATTTTTGTTTTTCTGAGGTTTCTCCTGGCCCACAATCATTCCGGTGAAAGGTGCATACACAGTAGATCCATCCGAGCACAAGACATCCACACCCTGGTGAAGTCTGTGATTTCCAGGATGTAAATAAGAATGAACAGACTGAGGAACTGCCCTGGGAATTTTATTGCCCAAGAACATGGTGTTAGCCCACTGTTCCCAGACCAGGGTATCAAAAGTTGAAGCTGCTGGAACGTTTTGGCATGTCCCAGGTTTCCTCACTCTGTTTACCCAATTTTCACCTCCTTCTCTGCAGGTTGTAATAACCATGTTATAAAGGTTAAAACATTTAAGATAGTAAAACACAGGAAGCCTTTAAAAATGTTAGCCATTATTATTATATGGCATTTTGGGGAAATGAGGCAATCCGTGTAAGTAAATTTTATAGATACCTGAATCTTGACCCCTGCCAGACCACTTAGAAAAGAGATGACTTTTTCTGGGAACTTATTATAAAAGAATCATATGTTACCCTAGTCTTATTTTTCTCTCAGTGGTCCATAAGTCATTACAAACATCACTTATTGTGTATGGTTTTAATATAGTGAGTGATACCTCCTGCATTTATTAAAGTGTGTGGAGCACAAACATAAAATGATCCAAGGTTGTGAGATTTGTCGTCTCCAACAGTCCTCACTGTTGACACTATGCCAGTTCTCCACCAGCCTCTTCTCCCTTCTACTAGTCTACCTGAAAGTCAGATTGATAAGGATTGTTAGCATTAATGTGTAAAGCAACATTGAGCAGATTCCAGGTGAGGAACCAGTAAGTTATTGAATGAGTCAAGTGTATAAAGTTTAGGGTATGAACTAATTGAGTTTTAATTTTGGCAATTCAGAGGCCACTTTCCCCTATGTCCTGTCTCTTAGCCCTATTCCAGGTATGTGAGGTTGCTTTGTAAGTAGTATCTGTGTGAGTGAGAGTTGTTCTGTGATTAGGATGGAGATCAGTGATACAGTTGGACACATGGCTATTTCATCAGAAAGTGGCACTCCCAAGGTAGTACTGTGCACTGCTGAAAGTTCACAGCTGTGTCTCTCACCATCTGGAAGAGGTTACCTGCTTAGGGCCAGCCTCTGGTGTTCACCTCCCAGAGCCTGGGTCAGTAACACCATGGTTTGCTGGGAAGAGGATCCAAAAGCCTGAATTCTAGTCCAGCCTTCATCACCTCCAACTGTGTTTGGCAAGTCCCTTAACCCTTTGGTGCCCCAGTTCAAGTTCCTCATCTATAAAATGGGACAGTAATGTTTGGCTTTCACCTTGGAAAAGCCAGGTGAGATGAGTCAATGTGTGAAAACATTGAGAGAAAACACTGCTCTCCTCTCTCTGGCCCTTGTTCAATGCTCTGTTCCTAATTCAGAGCCCAGAGTTGACGCCCTGTTCTTGGAAGTTGCTCCAAACATGGTAACGTAACTGGTTATATCTCTGAATTTTCCTGCTGTCGGGAGGGAGAGGATGGTGAGCACTTGAAGAAACTTCGGGCAAGGACACTAAGCAAAGAGGTTAAGAGCCAAAAGAGGATACCGTTATGTGTGAAACCCTGTTATCTTTGAGCCGTGTACTGGCCACAGCCGTGGCTGTCACATGTCCTGATCTCATTGGAAGACTTGCCAGCACATATAGTAGCCCATGGCCCAGCCAGTGCTAAAAAGGAGAAACAGGAGAAGCACGTTTCCTGACCACATATTCCCAATCTCTACTATCCTTGTGTCTCCCAGTAGATTGAAAAATTCTGTTTTCACTATACTTTCTAATTTTTCTGTGGTTTAAGGGGTGTAGTTTTCCTTTAACTCCTGATTCAGCTATAAAATGGGCTTTTCCCCTGGTCACGGAAGTCTGTTTTATGACATGTAGAGTATTTGTGTGTTTCTTTATAAGCATTTACCTTTATCATTATAGTTTATTTCAGATTATTCATTAAACAATGGTATAGATTGCACTTTTCAGATTTTTGTTTGCTCATGACTTGGTATGGGGACCACTGTGTTTAGGTTAAACAAAATAAACAGCATGGCTCAAACAAATAATTCTAGAAATTCTAAAGTAATTTTGAAATGTTCTTTATTGCTAGTCTTCATAATCAAATCCAAGAAAATGTTTGAATTAAAGCAGAAGCAAACTCTGCACTAGCAAAGTTTATTTAACACGAAATAAATCTCTTTCATATTTGCAAACATAGAAGAGGAGATTCTTAGAAATGAGAACATGTCAAACTAATTTAGCCTAGACTGGAGTGAGAAGAGAAAGTGGGGAAGGGAATAAAACAATTATTTGAAAAATTATGAAGCAGTAAAAACATGGAGGAGGATGCTGGCTCTCTTTGTGTATTTTGTGCAAACTTTGTTTTTAGTGCGACTTCTCTTTAATAGAGTAGGCACTTGATAAATGTTCATTTGAATTAAATTTCCTGGATTTCCAATTGTTAACGTTCACAGAGAGATGCGTTAAGAAACTCGTCTTGTTACTTCAGGACAGACTAACAAAAACAAGCAAAAGCAAGAATCTGCTAATTCAGTTGTTGGTTTTATTTAAAGATATTTTATCTTCTATCTTCTATATTTTCTCTTCTATGAAGAGAAGCTACAGAATATGGCCATTAAGCCTATTCTTGAATATACCTCTAAAAGGTGGGTTTCATAAGTCTTATACCTTGGAGCCAAGCTTCAAATCTCTTTGGCAACTAATATTTATCCTTCAGAATTGAGACATACATTAGACAGTTTATTAATTTATTCATTTTCTCTTCTGCTGTGTCAGTTCCCCTTTTCCTAATCCATACTAGTCTGTATCAGGAGTTTTATAAATCAGATTCTTATACAAAATTTTATTTTCTAATTTTGTTCCGATTAAGTCCTAGACTAAGACAGAAAGACTTTTCTATTTCTCTCATTAAAGAAACAGAACATTCAGGTGGAAATCATTGAGGACCACCCCTCTCCCCCGTGTATCCTTCCTGTTCCACTTTTAATAACCAAATAGACAAGTTTCTGTTGTGGTTGTGATGTTAATGACTTTTAAATCTATCCTTGAAATCAGTTTTCAGAAGTCAGCCAAGATTGTAAAATTGTAATTTTGACTTACCAGGTGAAATCAAAACAGCCAGAAGGAGGACTCCTGTGGAAAACATTTGGCTTTGGTCTCCCTTAGGATGCTTCTTCCTCTGATACTTAGGATTGCCCCTACACTCTCTTTGAAGAATACTCAAGTTTGAATTAGTATTTTCTAGCTATTTAGCCTTAGAATGCTGCATCTCTCATATCTTTAATTTGTTATGAGACACACAAAACAAATACGAGAACGGGGGGGAATCAGATTCTAATATTCCATGGATAGCTGTTTGGCTCACATGTAGGACCTATGTAAAAGCTTTTGTTCTGAGGAAGCTAACTTTATTGGAAATGCTGACTAAATATTAACAGAAAGTGATAAGGCTGGGTGAAGAGTGACTCTTTCCTGGGCTGTGACTGGTGGGAGAATATCCTGTGAAAAATTGAATGCTTAGTACTATCTTCTAGAAGATCTACCTTTCATTTCCTGGGTAGGACATATTTCAGAAAAGACCATTAATAATGTATGACCCTCTATAACATATTCTTTAGCATATATCCCTTGGGTTCTTTTGGATCATCAGTTCAATTTCATCTGTGTAATGTTTGCAAATAATTTTACTATTTTGATAAAATTATATTTTTTCCTTTAAATATATGATTTTAAATGTTTGCTTGTTTGTAACAATGTAAAATTAACAATATCCAGAGTATCCATAAGCAGAGGAAAAGATGACTTAGGATGTAGTCATACAATGGAGTATAATAATAACATTTGGAATATAATTTAGCAGTTCAAGTGAAGGCAGTCTATGTTTTAAAACAGCTAGATCTACTGTTGAACACTTTTGAATAAAAAAGCTACTTTTAAAATGTTATACACAGGATTGAATTTAACCACTTATTAAATTTTGAAAGCAAATGTATTATCTTTGTGAATAGCTGCATGTATAGTAAAAATACAAAAATGTGCACAAACTAACTCTAGGATAATAGCTACTTCTGAGGAGGGGGAGAAACAGAATTGTGAAAGGATATGTAAAGTGCTTAAACTCTAAAATACTTTATAAAAAAGAAAAAGATCAGAAGCAAATATGTTAAAACGTTAATTTATTAATTATTGAAGGTCAATACATGGGTACTTGTTATATTATTCTCTTTACTTTTCTGTATATTCCAAACATGTATTAGCACCTCCGCCTTTTTATGCTTAATATTAATTGAGGCCCTGGAATTTCCTATGGAAACATCCCTGTTTAAGTAATTTGTCAGGGTCTGCAGGAGACTGAGATTGTGGCCCTGGTTCTTCACCCCTCCCTGCATCAGTGCCCTTGCTGTGTCTCACTGGGGGCAGAGGAGCTTTCCCGACCTCTGATTTGTAGTTCAGTGATATGACTTGCTTTGACCAATAGAACGAAGGAGAGGTGGCAATGTGTCCATAGAGCCTGAGTCCTACAGGGTCTGTGTCTTTCCATTTGCCTTGTTGTGTTCTGCCATCGCTGTGAGGAGAGCGTTCCCAGACTCACCTGCTGGCCTCAGGAAGAGAATGCAGGTCACATTGGAGCAGTCACCCTAGCCAAGTCAGCCCCCTGAAGCCAGCCTAGCACGCCCCACAAATGTGTGAGCAAGAATAACTGGTTGTCATTTGAAGCCAGTGAGTTCTGGGGTGGTATGTTAAGCAGCAGTAACTAAACAATACCAGTTAGAGTATATACCACTTTTTACTTCACACACAGTCTCTCAAGGAGGCATCTCATGTATAAAGTGCGGACTGCCTATGCATTTACTATATCAAAGAACTTGAGTCTCTGTACTAGAGGAAAAACAGTGCCAGCAAATCCAAATTGTTTTTTTTTCCTTTGGGTTGCGTTCTGTTTGGTTTAAACATGTATGTATTTTAATCCATCAAAACATAAAATCAAAGACATTCACATAAAATGTATAAATGTGTAGATTTGTGGGACGGTGTCTGGCAACAGTATCACAAACTATAAGGTGATACTATGAAATCTAAATATGCTTTTTCTTTCTTGGGATCTCTAAGAACAGAAGTGAAGAATTAACATATGGAATTGGGCTGGTGTTTTTAACTATAGTGCCATGCACTCTGTAGTGCAGCATATGTGTCAGGCACTCTGCTCACTGCTTATCTTATTTCATTCTCACTAGAGCCAAGGACAGAGGAGGGCTGTGTCTCCCAGGAACGGGCCTACCTTAGTATCTTCCCTCCAATGCAGTCATTGGTGGGGAGCAGCCAGATGGAGGCATGGTCTTTGGTGCAAATGAGGTGTTGGATTTCAAAGCACAGAAGCTGGGGACCTTGGTCAATTACGCTCCCTAGGGGAGGCCCTGGGAGCAGCATTTTTTTTTTTTTTTTTTTTTTTTGCGGTACGCGGGCCTCTCACTGTTGTGGCCTCTTGCGTTGCGGAGCACAGGCTCCGGACGCGCAGGCCCAGCGGCCATGGCTCACGGGCCCAGCCGCTCTGCGGCATGTGGGATCCTCCCGGACCGGGGCACGAACCCGTGTCCCCTGCATCGGCAGGCGGACTCTCAACCACTGCGCCACCAGGGAAGCCCTGGGAGCAGCATTTTCACGGCCACCAGCTCCACGTTGCAGTAATTTTCAGAGCAGTTTTAAAAATATAGGTTTTGTCATTAATTTTCACACACGATGTTGATGATGTTACTACCAGCCCTATTTTGAGGATAATGTTCGTGAAGGTGGGAAGTGTGAGATTTGAAAATCCCAAGGAAATGAGAATTAAATCCCAGTTTTCTCCAAAATCCATATTTTACCACCTGCATCATAGTGCTTGTTCAAAAGAGCAACTGTCCCTCAGTCAGAATCTTAATTTCCAGCTGAATATCCTAAGAGCCCTAGCTCACTGATTGCAGAGTGAGGACCTTGAAAAGCTGAAATTGGGATGAAAATATTAACAATAGCAATAACGGCAGCCCGCAGTTACTGAGTGCTTGCTATTTGCTAAATGGATCATTTTATTTACGCCTCTTGAGTTGTAGGTACTATTGTAATTCCCATTTTCCAGAGGAGAAAACAAAGGCACAGCTTGAGTAGGTAAATTCACTCAAGATCATACAGGGATGAAGTAGCAAATCTGGGATTCAAACCTATGGGGAAGTGGGTAAGTTTTGCTGTGTTAGAATCATCTAAAGACATTCTCTCTTAGGCATCTGTCATTTATCCAGAGCATTGATTCTCACCCGGGATGGTTTTGCCCCTTAGGGAATTTGGCAATGTCTAGAGATACGTTTGGTTGTCACAGTTTCAGGGATTGTTGTTGGAACATAGTGGATAGAGGCCAGGGGTACCACTAAACATCCTACCAGGCACAGAACAGACCCCACGACAAAGAATTATCTGGCCCCAGATGTTAATTGTGCTAAGGTTGCAAAACTGATCTGAGGTATACCCAGTATTTTGTTTGTAACTAGAATTAAGAACATGTTGAACTAAATTTGTCTAGGTGATTACTGACAGGTTTAAAAACATCACGATGGGCATTAGCATATTAAACCTGGACTATATTCCTTAATTTACATTAGAAAATCACCAGCTCTCAGTATTTTTGAACACAATAATTAAACTCCATTGTGTCTAAGGAAATAGTAAGGGAATTAAAGCAGATATAAGCTAGCTAACTGAACATTTGTTCTGAACAAGGCTGGCAAGTGTCCATTTTGGGGTAGGATCCCAGGGCCAGAAGGCACGGCCATTGTTCTCTGTGTATAATCAGTGATTGTCAGGAATGATCAGATTGTTGCTGTATATTAGAGATCTTTTGACTAGAAACAGTTATCTGTTAATAGACAGCTTTTTAAATTAATTAATTAATTTTTGGCTGTGTTGGGTCTTCGTTGCTGCGTGCAGGCTTTCTCTAGTTGTGGCGGGTGGGGGCTACTCTTTGTTGCGGTGCACAGGCTTCCCATTGCGGTGGCTTCTTGTTGTGGAGCACGGGCTCAGTAGTTGTGGCACACGGGCTTAGTTGCTCCGCGGCATGTGGGCTCTTCCCGGACCAGGACTCGAATCCGTGTCCCCTGCATTGGCAGGCGGATTCTTAACCACTGCGCCACCAAGGAAGCCCAGTAGACAGCTTTGAAGGAGACCTTTATCTTCTCTGAGCTATACTTCATAAAGAAATACATGTGGAAGTACAAATTCTTACTGGGCTACAATTACTGATGGGCATTTAACTCTTGCAAGAAGTAGTCAGATCTCAGCCTTGTAAGTTGATCTCACATTTCTCTCCTACCCACCCTCACCTCCTGCCGCCTCCATTGCCCCACCCCAGGCCTCATGCCTTGACCATTTTACTTTTCTTAGCACTTTCACCAAAGGAAGGGAGGCTCAGGATGAGGAGAAATTCAAAACTGGCTATAATTCAAATTTGAAGGCAGTGATGATAAAACTATTTTTCCTATATTGAGATCTACTAAAAGTTACTTTCAGCACATCATTCTCATCTCTTGTTAGAAAAGCTTGAGATAAAGGAATGTAAGAGCTCACCCAGTTAGTTGCAAGGCTCATTTGTTTCCTCCTGTCTTGTCTCTGCTTCTCTGTAACTGTCTTCTGCTTCCGACGAGGTAGGTAGTGAACTTGTGCTGAAATATCAAAGTGATAATACTGGCCAAATTGCAGGAGTTTATGAACAAATTGATTCTGATATGTTAATATTTTGTGTTCATCTTGGTCTGTTCAGGCTGCTGTACAGATCACCATAGACGGGGTTGCTCATAAACAGCAGAAATTTCTCTTACAGTGGTAGAGTCTGGAAGTCCAAGATCATGGTGTCAGCCCGGTCAGTTGGCATATAGATTAAAATCTATTTACCATCCTTGATTGAGGTGAATTTACCTTAATCCAGAGTCTGGCCCTTAGTTTTTTCATTGTCTAAGACTTAGACTCAGGGAGAGTGATTCAAGTTCCTCAAGTTACAGGAAGCCAAATGCACACAGAGATAGATAGATAGATAGATAGATAGACAGACAGACAGACAAATAGATGATTTTCAATGGAGATGATTCCTCTCTAATGGGAGGGTATGCTCCTTTCTTGGTGTTAAAACCCTTGGGAAAGTGGTTTGATGAATGTAGAATGAGAGCAAAAAGAGGTAAAGAATTTTAAGGGCTTTTCCACCCAACTTTGTGGTCCGTCTGAAGTCTCTTTCCTTTTCTATGATAAAATGGACTAGAAAATGTTTCTGCCTTCAGTGACACCAAATGGGCCCATAAACATCTTGCTCCTTGATTCCCTTTCTGGCTCCCTCGGCCCATGTTTTTCAACCAGGAGTATCTGGAGGTGGGCCAGGTAACACAAAAAGGCACAGGATAAACATGGTGACACAGGTTGTCAATATTTCTTTAGGATTTGGAAATGGGGCAAAAGGAAGAGGCATAACAACAGTATACTTTTGTATATATTTATATACGTATAAATATAACGTGTTTTTATATCTGCTAACATACTTGATCTTTTTTAAATTGAGATTTCATTCACATATCTTAACATACACCCTGTTAAAATATATAATTCAGTGTTTTTTAGTATATTCACAAAATCATACACTCATTACCACTAATTCTAGAACATTTTCATCACCCCAGAATGAAAAACCTGACACATTAGCAGTCACTCCTCATTTCCTACTTTCCCCAGCCCCTGGCAACTCTTAGTCTACTTTTTCACTCTGTGGTCATGCCTGTTTTGGACATTTCATGTAAATGAAATCATAGAATATGTGATCTTTCCTGTCTGGCTTCTTTCACTTAGCATAATGTTTTCAAGGTTCATCCATGTTTTACCATATGTGAGTACTATATTTCTTTTTATGACTGGATGATATTTCATTGAATGAATACACTACATTTTGTTTATCCATTCATCAGTTGATGGACAGTTGGATTGTCTCCACTTTGGGCTATTATGAATAATGCTGCTATGAACATTCATGTACAAGTTTTTGTGTGGACATATATTTTCAGTTCTTTTGGGTATATACCTAGGAGTGGGATTACTGGGTCATATGGTATCTCTGTGTTTAACTTTTAGAGGAACTGTTAAATGGTTTTCCAAAGTGGCTACATCAGTTTACATTCCCACCAGCAATGTTTAAAAGTTCCAGTTTCTCTACATCCTCACCAACACTTGTTATTATCTGTCTTTTTAATTATAGTTATTCTAGTGGATGTAAAGTAGTATCTAATAGTGGTTTTGACTTGCATTTCTCTCATAACCAAGGAAGTTGGACATCTTTTCATGTGTTTATTACCCTTTTGTATATTTTCTTCATCTGTTAAATGTCTATTTAAATCCTTTGCCCAGTTTTTAATTGGATTATTTATCTTTCTATTGTTGAGTTGTAAGAGTTCTTTATATCTTCTGGACACAAGATCTTTGTGAGATAGATGATTTGCAAATATTTTTTCCCATATGTGTTGTCTTTTCATTTTCTTGATAGTGTCCTTTGAAGCATAGAAGTTTTTAGTTTTAATGAAGTTAAATGTATCTTTTTATTCCCCTTTGGCTGCTTGTGCTTTAGATATCATATCTAAGAAACCATTATCTAATCCAAGGTCATGAAGATTTTTTTTTTTTACATCTTTATTGGAGTATAATTGCTTTACAATGGTGTGTTAGTTTCTGCTTTATAACAAAGTGAATCAGTTATACATATACATATGTTCCCATATCTCTTCCCTCTTGCATCTCCCTCCCTCCCACCCTCCCTATCCCACCCCTCTAGGTGGTCACAAAACACCGAGCTGATCTCCCTGTGCTATGCGGCTGCTTCCCACTAGCTATCTATTTTACGTTTGATAGTGTATATATGTCCATGCCACTCTCTCGCTTTGTCACAGCTTACCCTTCCCCCTCCCCATATCCTCAAGTCCATTCTCTAGTAGGTCTGTGTCTTTATTCCTGTCTTACCCCTAGGTTCTTCATGACATTTTTTCCTTAAATTCCATATATATGTGTTAGCATACAGTATTTGTCTTTCTCTTTCTGACTTACTTCACTCTGTATGACAGACTCTAGGTCCATCCACCTCATTACAAATAACTCAATTTCATTTCTTTTTATGGCTGAGTAATATTCCATTGTATATATGTGCCACATCTTCTTTATCCATTCATCCGATGATGGACACTCAGGTTGTTTCCATCTCCGAGCTATTGTAAATAGAGCTGCAATGAACATTTTGGTACATGACTCTTTTTGAATTATGGTTTTCTCAGGGTATATGCCCAGTAGTGGGATTGGTGGGTCATATGGTAGTTCTATTTGTAGTTTTTTAAGGAACCTCCATACTTTTCTCCATAGTGGCTGTACTGGTCATGAAGATTTATGCCTATGTTTTTTTCTAAGAATGTTATAATTTTATCTCTTGCATTTAGGTTTATCTATTTCGAGTTAATTTTTTTATATGGTATGAAGTAGAGGGTCCAAATTCATTTTTCTTTTGTATGTAGATAATTCTCTCAGCATTATTTATTAAAAAGACAATTATTTCCCCCATTTAATTTTCTTGGAACCCTTGTCAGAATTCATTTGGCCATTCTGGACTCTCAATTCTATTTCGTTGATCTATATGCATATCCTATGGAAGTATCACACAGACTTGATTTGTAGCTTTATAGTAAATATTGAAATCTGGAAGTATGTGTCTTCCAGCTTTTTCTTCTTTTTCAAAATTATTTTGGTTACTCTGGATCCTTTGCATTTCCATATTAATTTTAGAATCATCTTGTCCGTTTCTGAAAAAAATTGAAAGGCAGTTGAAATTTTGAGAGATTGAGTTGAATCTGTAGATCAATTTAGGGATTATTGCCATTTTAGCATTATAAAGTCTTACAGTCCTTGAACATGGGGTGTCTTTCCATTTATTTAGGGCCTCTTTAATTTCTTTGAATAAGTTTTATGGTTTCAGGATACATGTCTTGCACTTCATTTGTTAAATGTATCACTAAGTATTTTATTCTTTTTGATGCTATTTTAAATGAAATTGCTTTCTTAATTTCATTTTCAGATTGTTCATTCCTGATGTATAGAAACACAACTGCTTTTTGTATATATATCTTGTATCCTGTGATCTTGCCAAATAAGTTTATTAGCTCTTACAGGTTTTTTTTGATGAAGTCCTTAGAATTTTCTATATACAAGGTCATTTAATCTGAAAATAGTCTTTTTATTCATCTATTTACTGCCTTTTGTGTTCAGTAAATATTTTCTATTGTACTTTATAATTTCCTTGTCATTTCTTTTACTATATATTTTTGAGTTATTTCCTTAGTGGTTCCCCTGGTGATTATAAATTAATTTACAACAATCTAGTTCAGATTAATACCAAATTAACTGCAGTAGTATACAGAAACTTTGTCCCTATAGGGCTTCACTCTTTCCCTCCTCCTTCATGCTTTGTCATATAAATTATACCTTTATACATTGTATGCTCACCAACATACAGATTTGTAATTATTGTTTTCTTTACCTATGTATTGATAGTTACCTTTACCGGTACTCTTTATTTTTTCATAGAGATTCAAGTTACTGTCAGGTGTCCTTTGATTTCAGCCTGAAGGAGTTCCTTTGCATTTCCTGTAGAGCAGACCTGCTAGCAACAAATCCTCTGTTTTTGTTTACCTAGGAATGTCTTAACTTCTCCTTCATTGTTTGAAGGATAATTTTGCCAGATACAGATACAGAATTCTTGGTTGGCAGTTTTTGTCTTTCAGTACTTGGCAATATTTTTCTTATATGTCATACCACTGCCTCTGGCTGCCATGATTTGTGATAAAATCAGCTGTTAACCTCTTTGAGAATTCCTTGTATGTGAAGAATTCCTTCTTTCTTATTGCTTATTTCTTATTTCTTCTTTCTTATGAATCTATTTTTGGCTTTGTCTTTTGAAAGTTTGATTATGATGTGTCCAATCTTTGAGTTTTTGAGTTTATCTTACCTGGATTTTGTTGAGCTTCTTGGTTGTGTAGATTAATGTTTTTCATCAAATTTGAGAAGTTTTCAGTTATTATTTCTTTTTCTTAATTAATTAATTAATTTTTATTTTTTATTTTTTGGCTGTGCTGGGTCTTTGTTGCTGCATGCAGGCTTCCTCTAGTTGTGGTGAGCGGGGGCTGCTCTTTGTTGCGATGCACAGGCTTCTCATTGTGGTGGCTTCTATTGTTGCAGAGCATGGTCTCTATGCACATGGGCTTCAGTAGTTCTGGCATGAGGGCTCAGTAGTTGTGGCTCATGGGCTCTAGAGCATAGGCTCAGTAGTTGTGGCGCACTGGCTTAGTTGCTCCTCAGCATGTGGGATCTTCCTGGACCAGGACTTGAACCCGTGTCTCCTGCACTGGCAGGCGGATTCTTAACCACTGCACCACCAGGGAAGTCCCTCAGTTATTATTTCTTTAAATATTCTTTCTGCCCCTTTCTCTCTCTCTCCTGTCCTTCTGGGACTTCCATTATGCATATATTGGTATTCTTGTGGGTTCCCCACTGGTCTCTAAGCCTCTGTTCATTTTTCTTCATTTTTTTTTCTTTCTGTTTCTTAGATTGGATCAATTGACATATCTTCAAGTTTCCTGATTCTTTCTTCTCCCTGCTCAAATCTTCTGTTGAGCAGAAGAGAATGTTTTATTTCAGTAATTGTGTTTTCCAACTCTAGAATTCTTATTTGGTTCTTTTACATATAATTTCTGTTCTTTATTGAAATTCTCTATTTGGTGAAACATTGTTCTCATACTTTACTTTTTGTTTTGTTTTGTTTTGTTTTCTGTGGTACGCGGGCCTCTCACTGCTGTGGCCTCTCCCATTGAGGAGCACAGGCTCCGGATGCGCAGGCCCAGCGGCCATGGCTCACGGGCCCAGCCGCTCTGCGGCATGTGGGATCCTCCCGGACCGGGGCACGAACCCGTGTCCCCTGCATCGGCAGGCGGACTCTCAACCACTGCGCCACCAGGGAAGCCCTTTACTTTTTTATACATGATTTCCCTTAGTTCTCTGAATGTTTAAAGTAGCTGATTTATAGTCTTTGTCTAGTGTGTACAATGTCTGGTTTTCCTAAGGGACTGTATGTACTGACTGTTCTCTGTGTGTAGTCCCTACATGAAATCGTGTACCTGTATCTGGCCATCAGAACCATGACCCCAGGGGAAATGCTTGTACCTATGTAGGATGTAAACATCCTCCCTCTTTCTATCTACTGTGTGCTAAGGGCAGAGGATCAAAAATGAGGAGGCTACTCCTCACAACTCATTAAATTGTGTCTGCCTTCTCTGCTTACAACCACTAATATTTACCTAAGGTTGCTCTCAAGAACACTTGTGAACCAATTGATTCTCTATCTCTTGCATACCTTTGTAGCTAAAAGAGAGTGGTAGTCATCTATACAAAATAAAATAAGATCATTCTAGCCTGTGAGATTTAAATTAGACTTGAACTTTTACTGAAAAAACTGTTTTTTATCTCACTGGGTACAAATATGCAATCAAGGAAGACCTGTTCTTTATTTAAATCCATTCTTTTCAGATGAGAGTCTCTTGGTTTTAAAATCCTGCCAGAGAATTTTATGTCAGAGCGGACCATTTGATTTTAAGGTTCCAGAATGTACTAAGCCCAGTCAATAGACAGTCCTCACTCTATCAAATACTTATAGACCCACAGTGGGCATATTTCCTCACCCAGTTTCACCATCTGCTAGTACTTTGACCAACAGAAAGCAAACATCCCAGGGCCACCTAGGGAAACAAAGACTTAGATTATCCCAAGCCATGGTAAACAGATGTGATTGGCCCACTGAGCTTTGAACCCTGAAATTTCACCACACACAGACATGGTCAGAGCATTGCCAGAGGTTATAACACACACATTCTTGGCGCCATTGTTCGGATTGACTCAGACCAGCTGAACATCTTAAACTGAGTAATAAATGGATTATGATAATGGAAGAAATGATGCTGTCCTGTTCGGGGACTAAATTGTCTCTCTAGCTACTGATACCACCTAAAAAAGGAACTGTCAACATGAGTGACTGTCAAAGTTACAGTACTGCTTCACTGTTCAATGACTCAAGTTCATGTTCAGTGAGTACTTTGTGCAAGGCACTCAACTAAGCGCTGTGAGAATGTGAAGATGAGGAGGGAGGCAAGCAAGCCAGGAAAGACTGAGAACGTGGCAGGGGTCAACCCGGGATGTGAGAATGAGGGTGAGCGCAGGCCCAGGAGGAGTGAAACAGGTGTGGGGAGTGTTGATGGTCTTGAAGTTGGCCAAGCCCATAAAGCATTTCAGAGGGCCTTGGAAATCAAGACTGTGTGTGTTGATTTCTCACTGTGTTGCTTGTTTCTAACAATAAAGATGGAATTTAAAATTTTCATTTGACCCTAGGGAGATCTGAAACTGCTCCAGGAATACTCATGTTGGATGCTGTGAGAGAGGATAGGGAAGTCATTGTTGGATGTTTAGATATTTATGCAAAGACTAGATATACTTGTGTTTTTATCTGTTTTCAAAGTTTACTTTTAAATTGTTTCATCAGAAGGTATATCAGAGATATAAAACTTTTTTTTTTTGTTATTGCTAAATAGGAACTATCAAGGAAAGGAACTTGGTTGGACCTGATGGACATAAAAGACAGAGAGCATGACCTTCAGAGTAGATGACTCTAAGGAAACCTTTGCCAGACAACAGGGTAAACAGAACTTTTCAGGGAAAATGTAATAGTGCTAGCCTAGAAGTATCTTTTGTAATTATGAATTCAGAAAATTTGTTTCTGCTGGAGATGTTGTTTTCTCTCTGCAATTAACAAAAGGGTATCCATTTGTATTAGGGTTCTCCAGAGAAACAGCACTGGTAGGGTGTGTGTGTGGGTGTGTGTGTGTGTGGGTGTGTGTGTGCGTGTGTGTGTATATACCAAATAACAGAATATATATTTTCTATATAGAACATATATATACACAAAATAGCCCTCTGTATACTGTATTCTAAAGAGAGAGAGTATGTTTTATTTTAAGGAATTGGCTTATGCAGTTGTGGAGGCTGGCAACTCCAAAATCTGCGGGTCAGGTGGGCAGGATGGAGACCTAGGGAAGAGTTGATGTTACAACTTGGAGTCCAAAGGCACTCTGGGGGCAGAATTCCCTCTTCCTTGGGGGACCTCCCTCTTTTTTCTCTCAAGACCTTCAACTGATTGACTAAGGCTTTCCTACATTATAGAGAGTAATTTGCTTTACTCAAAGTCTACTGATTTAAGCGTTAATCTAAAATGTACCTTCACAGAGACATTTATATGGTCTCTGACCAAATACCTGGGTACCATGGCCTATGCAAGTTGATACATAAAATTAACTATCGCAACATTGTAGCACCTTTGCTTCAGGAATAAAAATTTAACTCTCTGCTTTGACTTCAAGAGTTGAACCAGAACAGAAGCAAAGCTTGGCATGCCATGGGGGCTTTCATGGGACTTCAGGAAATTTCATTTTGTTGGTTTAATTTATGGACACTTTATATACCCAAGTACAGTCTCACTGAAAACTTTCCTTACGGTCTGTTCAATTTAAAACCTTTGATGAGGAGTTAGAGGAGAAATAAGACATAATGAAAATGATGGAGCCAGGGAAGAAAATCCCTAATTCCCACATTTCATTAGCATGTTTTGCATTTTGTGAGCACTCTACACATCTCTTTGTGTTTTACCAGTGCCAAACCATACAGAAACAGAAGGGCTGTGAGAGAAGAGCAAAGAGTGGGTGCTGTAGAGAGCAAATGGAGAATCCCACAAGGGAATGTGCATTGAGGTTAGCCTGCAGCCCCCCACGTTTTCAATAACAAATAGCAAATGATAAGCTGCTCCAATTTATCATTTAAGAGCAATGTTAGTTAGAAGAGTTTCTGGCCCGTATTTTTTGAAACAAAAACCTGCTAAATGAAAAACAAGTCACCTGCTAAATGACTTCGTGTTTTTGTTGATCATTACCAAATATTCTGAAACATCCTTTTATTAGTTAGTTTGTTTCTTTCTTCCCAAAACCTTGTTGTAAAAAAAGACAGAAAGAAAGAAAAGAAAAAACGTTACTGTGCCAAAATTAGAAGGCTTACACGTCGATCTTCGTTTCATGATTGAGGGGACTTCATTCCTTGGTGTGTTTCTTTTTTTTTTTTTTTTTTTTTTGCGGTACGTGGGCCTCTCCGTGCTGTGGCTTCTCCCGTTGCAGAGCACAGGCTCCGGATGTGCAGGCTCAGCGGCCATGGCTCACGGGCCCAGCCGCTCCACGGTGTATGGGATCCTCCCAGACCGGGGCACGAACCCGTATCCCCTGCATCGGCAGGCGGACTCTCAACCACTGCGCCACCAGGGAGGCCCTGGTGTGTTTCTTTTAAAGAAAACAAAGCACCTTTTTGTTTTCAAGTTTACTGCCTCACTTGTCCCTGCTCCTTGTTTGTGCCAAAACTGAAGCTCAGACACGTGAAGCGATGCCTGTCTGACTCCTGAGAAGCTGTCCTGCATCCATTCTATCTCCAAGGACGGTCTCCCTGGGCAATTACTAATCCCGGATCTCTTGGAATCACAGGAGCTCCAGGACTGAATATGTAGGGTAAATGTTTTCCCTTGTAAGTCTCACATTCACCTAATTCATGGAATGCCCAAAAGGAGAGATAGTGCTCTCTTCTGCAAGAGACAGAAAATATGGGGAGTTGGGGGACCTAATTATAGTCTTACCTGAGGATGTGATGTGTGAAGGTGAGGGGGTGGTCTGGAACATGGAAGGAGAATAAGTGGCAAGAAAGAAACATTTTCAAGTGGGGACAAGGTATGCTGGAGCCCATGTAGAAGAGCCTCAGTCTTCTGAGATGGGTAGAAAATGTGAGAGTGGCAAGGAAATGACCTCGAGCTTGAGATGAAGCATGGTTTGTACTGGCCATGGGAGCTGATAAATGGGAAATGAAGGAAAGGATTGCCAAACAGCTGGGACTCAGGAGGCCAGTCTCTGTGATGCTCCAGGAGTGTCCAGCTGTGCAGGAGTGGGAGAAGAGGACACGATAAACAGAGGGAGGCCCCAAGGTAGCTAAAGCATAGAGTCGACAAGCTTGATCGGAAGGGCTGACCATGACATCTAGGCTGGACAGAGAGGCAAGAAAGAAGCCAGCTGGGAACTGGGAGAGGTTTGAGAGACTAAAGTCATGATGAGATGAGCCATGACAGGACATGTCCATGGAACGCCTTCCTGCCTCAGCCACCACCACCCTGCATCCTTGTGCGTTTGCCTTTTCTGATCACTTGCCTTTCTTTCTACTTCAGTGCCCTTCCCATTCTTTAAGGTTCAGTTCAAGTCCTGTCTGCTCCATGAAGTTCTCCTAGCTCTTTCTAGGTTTGTCAGTGCCCCTTCTTGAGACTCCCTCCCAACTTTTTTTCTGGGGCATTTAAGTTATTTCAGAATTATAGTCATATATTGTATCCATTATGTACATCTTACTTCCTTGTGAAGATGTGCGGCCTCTCGGGATAAGAACTGTCACATGCTGCTTTTATTTTCCTAATGTGGTTAAACACTGTTTGAACACAAATATGCTTAATGTTTCAAGTATAGGTTGATTTCCAGTAAATAAATGGCATTACTACCATATACTTGAGACTACTTGGTGGATTTTGTCGGATTTTTTTTTTTTTTTTTTTTTTTGTATTTTTTTTTTTGCGGTACGCGGGCCTCTCACTGCTGTGGCCTCTCCCGTTGCGGAGCACAGGCTCCGTACACGCAGGCTCAGCGGCCACGGCCCACGGGCCCAGCCGCTCCGCGGCACGCGGGATCCTCCCGGGCCGGGGCACGAACCCGCGTCCCCCGCACTAGCAGGCGGACTCCCAACCACTGCACCACCAGGGAAGCCCTGTCGGATTTTTTATACTGGAGAGTTTGCAATATGCTGTCCTAGTCACTCATGAGAAGTTCAAAATATCTGTCAAATAAGTCTTACTTCCAATATAATTTATCTCTCTGAACCATTTTGATTCCAATAAAATATTCATGGGAGAGGGGATCCCAAGAATATTTGCACAGCTATTAAATTATGACACAATCAGAAGACCTGACTTTGTCCGGACATTTTATATTTCCTTGGATGAAAGATAGAGCAAGTTTGCTCTTTCTTTTAATATAGTGACCAGGATCTTGCAACAAATGAATATTAAATGATAGGTTATGATAGAGAACCATTGGTGTGTTGTACAGAAGACAACTTCCCTGTGTGGACCAAAAGGTCAACTCTGTCTCTAGCTAGCTGATGGGCTTGGACAAGACACTTCCTCTTTCTCCTGTTTCCCTATTCAGGAGTTGCATGGGTGGACTTTGGGCTTAAACAGTGTAGAGCTGTTGGAACCCCTGCAATCAGCAGGTCTGCATCGCCACAATGTGGTCTTCCACTAGTGGACGCCATGGAGCAGACTTCAGAGCCTCTGCCTCCACCCCCCCCCACCCCACCCCCGGAGCAGCCTGCATGCCTTTCCTATCTGGACTGACGCATTTGGGTGTGAAATGGAGTAGGATTATGAAGGTCATTGGTATAATTCGATTGCATCAGCTCTTCTAAAGGTCTTCCTTGGCCCTCTGGTTTTGAGTCATGCCCATTCTGGAAGCTTTGCAGTTTTGCCACTACAGCCTGTTGCCATTGAAACAGTTTATCCTTTGTGGAAAATGCTGATCTTCTAATGCCTTGCTCTCTTTCTTCATAGGGCAGTTAATCTTTTTCTACATAGTAAAGCTACATTTCAGCCTCCCTGGGCTCCTGGATTGATTTTCACAGGCAAAATCTTAGAAGTGACTTAAATTGTAGAAGTTCAGAGCAGAGGGAAACCTTAGGAATCATTCCAGCCAGATCCTCTTGTTTTACAGAAGAATGTCCGGTCCAGAGAGAAGTGATTAGTCCAAAGCCACACAGCCTCTCAGGGAGTGATTCAGGGCTGGAGCCCAGGGATAATTGTGAAGCAGAAGTAGAACCAAAAAGGGACCCTCAACCAGGTGGTTCCCCTTATCTTTCATTAACTGTCCTCTCAGGTGCCTTCAGTGATTTGGAAGGTATGTGATTTGCAGCTTGCTTTAGTCTGTTTTTGTGTAAATATCCTTCATTTTACCTTTATCGGCAGCTCATTATGTGCCAGGTGCTGGGCTAAACTCCCAAAATGCAGTATGTCTCATTTAATCTCAGGCTTATAAGGATGGGCTCTGGAGCAAGCAACCTGGGCTCAAGTCCCAGCTGCACTTCTCAAGGGCCATGTGGGTTGGGACAAGTGATATACCCTGCTTGCACCTCACTTTCCTCTGCGGAACTTGGAGGATAATTATAGAACCTGTTGCTATTTGGTGAGTTAATTCAAACAAGCTGCTTAGCACAGGACCTGGCCCATAGGAAGTACCCCCAGAAATGGGAGCTATCGTTTTTATCAGTCTTAGGCATTAGTTGTCTTCATATTGACATTCAACGTAAGAGCCATCTAAATGTTCTATTTCTCATTTATAACGTGAATGAACTATTGAGTGTGTTTAACTACCAGTGTGTTAATAACTGTATTGTTTTCACTTCATCGTACCAATAATGTTTTTGTGAGATGAATACATAAAACCAAAAATGATATA
Organism: Mesoplodon bidens; assembly: GCF_964165515.1. Classification (NCBI taxonomy): domain Eukaryota; kingdom Metazoa; phylum Chordata; class Mammalia; order Artiodactyla; family Ziphiidae; genus Mesoplodon; species Mesoplodon bidens. The sequence continues at coordinate 115,662,831 of NC_138160.1, forward strand.
ATTATCCTTAAAAAAATCTATTCTTCAAAAACAGCTTATTTTCTCACAATGGCTTTCTTTACCCTCAAATTCTAAAAGAGAAAAACAAAAAATATTTCAGGTAAAGGGCATCATCACACTTCTTTTTGATAGTTGTTTTTGTTTTTTCTTTTAAGGATTGGCACTCTGTTTATGGCTCTGACCAAATATCCCTTTTGGCTTTGGGGTTATATACTTTCTAATATGTAGGAGATAATCGCAGTTAACTTTTTTCTTCATAGAAGAGGGCAGCGAAGACTTGGATCCCCCATATTGGTTAATGTGGCAGTGTTGCCCAGAACCATGCGTAACGATAGACCTACGTGTTTACAAGTTACATAAAGCTTTGCCTTGTTGACAGCCATCAGAGTTAACACCTCACAGCTCGAGGATTCTGCTTGATTTCCCCGTGTCAGGCTCGGCATTCAAAGCAATAGCTGTTTGCAGCTTGATGCATTTTAAACCTGAAAACTGGGGTTCTAGATATAAATAGTATGAACGGTTGGACAACAGCGTTACCATCACGGTGAGATCACTTCCAGGAAAACACTGCAGTGTAGCAATGGGAATAACATCTGGCCTTTCAACAGTTGCATTTGATTTAGACTTGGACATCCTACATGAAATAGAGACTGTATTTATTAATGACTTAAGTTTCCGTGCAATCACTCACTTTAACTTGCAAAGCAAGACCTCCACAGCCTATTCGTTAAACCTACTATGTTAGGGTATGGATGCAAAGCTCGCTTGACTTAGTAATTGCTTGCTTGCCTGTTCTTCCCTGCTCCGTCCGGTCCCCTTCATACCACGACAAAGGAATACAGACAGAGGGGACCCTAGGGAGCAAAGTTTGTCTTTTTTGTTGGTGGTGTTAGGCTGGGGCTGGGGCTGGAGAAAATGTCCATTAATAAGATAAAATGTGAATCTTTTTTTTCCTCTCTTTATTTCAGCATCTGGATATCATTATAGTTTCCCTGTGTAACAATGAAACCCTCAATTTTCTTTTGCTGGGTACTTGGCCAACCAAAATAAAAACTTTATTCCCAGCCTTCTGTGGAACTAGATGTGAAAGTAAGTTCTGGCCAATGAGATATAAGCAGAAATAGTACTTGCAAATTCTAGAAAGTGTTTTTACGAGGACGTTATGAAATCCCTCTTCTTCTCCTTCCTGCATTTGGAATGTGATCCTAATAGCTGGAGTTTCAGCATCCATTTTGGACTGAGGCAGCTTCAAAATGGAAAATATATATAGTGGAACAACAAGGTAGAACAAGGCTGGGTTTCTGACACCATGGAGGGTCTTAATCCTAGGTGGAGAACCTCCAGATTATTGTGGAAAGTAGTAAAAAGGAGTAATGTGAATAAAATTTTCAATACAGCTCAATGATTTATCAATAAAGAAAGCTCTATATAATACCACTTGAGGAAAAAAATGTATCTTGCAGTTTGAAGTGTAGAAAGTTTGTCCACTGTGTCAGTTTGCTGATCATGTTGTTTACCTTTCCCTTATTTCTACTGGCTTTTTGTCTGCTGCTTCTTTCAGTTACTGAAATTGGTGTGCAATAATTTCCACTACAATTGCACATTTCTGTTTCTCTTAGTGTTTGAAGTTTGATTTGTGTACTAATATTTTGAGGCTATTTTATTAGAGGCCTACAGTTTTAGAATATTTATATTCTCTGAATTAAACTATTTTTAAAAGTGTTTCTCTTTATGTCTGGTAATGCATTCTATTTTGCAGTCTACTTTATCTTTAGATATTAATATAGCAAAACCAAATCTATTTAGTGACTTCCATATTATCTTTTTCAATCCTTTCAATCTTTCTGTATCAGTCTGTTTGAGATATAGCTCTTGTAAATGGCATCTATTTGGGTTTGTAGTTTTAATCATCTTGTAATCTTGGTCTTTTAATTAGTACATGTAAAACTGTTTTAACCACCCTGAAGAAGCAAGATAGACCCTTACCCAAATTTTGGTTTGGATGTTGAGATGATGACAACATACATACACACCAAGAGGGTATGAAAAGATTTATTACTTACGTAACTGAGGCTGTCTGGGAGAACAGGTGAGACCTCTCAAGCAAGCCTGAAATGGCTTGAGAGCAAGGAAAGGAGACTGTAGTTAGGAGACTGGGTTGGGATTGGGATGCCTTCAAACAACAGGGCTTGTGTGGCTTGAATCTCCCACTGGTGCCTTAGGAGGAAGTACCCATATTTTTCTTACCAGATGTAGAACAGAAGGGAAGAGGGAAGGCAGAGACTGAAGAACTGTCAGCAGTCAAACATCCCCAAACAGAGGCAGACTTTTTACTACCTAGACCAATTCACTTAATGTAAAAACTGATACATTTTCAATTAAATCTACCATCTTATTCAGTGTGTTCTATTTTCCTTGCCTATTCTATATTAATTTCTTCCCATTCTTGACCTCCTTTTGACTAATTATTTCTATATGGCATTTACCCCTCCATAAACTTGAAAATTGTATATGATTTGTAGTCATTCTTTTAATACTTATTCTAGAGATTACAGCATGCATTATCCAAATCCAGTTTTAATTAGTGTTTTTGTTGCTTTCTGGACGCTCCAGTGGTTTTATTTAATACTTTAACTCTCTGCTGTTGTTTGTATTTTAATATTTTATCTTGTAAATACACATCATTATTATTATATGCAGTTGAACGTCATTTAGATTTATTCACATATTTTCCATTTTCATCATTGTTCTTTGTTTCTTTCCACATCTCCAGACTCCCGTCTGGGATCATTTTCCTTCTACCTGAAAGAGACTTTTTAATATTATAGTGCAAAGTAGTTGGAGAAAAACTTACCTCATTTTTTTCTTTGTCTGAATTTTATTATGTCACAATTTCTGAAGAATGTTTTTCATGGATATAGAATTCTAAGTTACCATTGTATTTTTCAGCCCTCTGAAGACATCATTCCAGTGTCTTTTGACTCCCATTATTTCTCTTTAGAAGTCAGCTTTAAGTCCAGTAGGGACTTCATTGAAGGTCATCTGATTTTATTTGTTTTTGTCTTTGGTTTTCAACAGTTTTATTATGATGTATCTATGTGTAGATTTTCCTTTTTTAAAAAAAAAACATCTTTATTGGAGTATAATTGCTTTACAATGTTATATTAGTTTCTGCTGTATAACAAAGTGAATCAGCTATACGTATACATTAATCCCCAAATCCCCTCCCTCTTGTGTCTTCCTCCCACCCTCCCTATCCCACACCACTAGGTGGTCACGAAGCACCGAGCTGATCTCCCTGTGAGATGGAGCTGCTTCCCACTATCTATCTATTTAATATCCATCTATTTCATATTTGGTAGTATATATATGTCAATGCTACTCTCTCATTTTCTCACAGCTTACCCTTCCCCCTCCCCAGGTCCTCAAGTCCATTCTCTATGTCTGTGTCTTTATTCCTGTCCTGCCCCTAGGTTCATCAGAACCTTTTTTTTTTTTTTTTTTTTTAGATTTCATATATATGTGTTAGCATATGGTATTTGTTTTTCTCTTTCTGACTTACTTCACTCTGTATGACAGATTCTAGGTCCATCCATCTCACTACAAATAACTCAATTTCCTTTCTTTTTATGGCTGAGAAATAATATTCCATTGTATATATGTGCCACATCTTCTTTATCCATTCATCTGTCAGTGGACACTTAGGTTGCTTCCATGTCCTGGCTATTGTGAATAGTGCTACAGTGAACACTGTGGTACATGACTCTTTTTTTTTTTTTTTTTTTTTTTTTTGCGGTACGCAGGCCTCTCACCGTAGTGGCCTCTCCCGTTGCGGAGCACAGGCTCCGGACGCGCAGGCTCAGCGGCCATGGCCCACGGACCCAGCCGCTTCGCGGCATGTGGGATCCTCCCGGACCGGGGCACGAACCCGCATCCCCTGCATCGGCAGGCGGACCCTCAACCACTGCGCCACCAGGGAAGCCCAATGACTCTTTTTGAATCGTGGTTTCTCCAGGGTATATGCCCAGTACTGGGATTGCTGGGTCATATGGTAATTCTATTTTTAGTTTTTTAATGAACCTCTATAGTGGCTGTATCAATTTACACTCCCACCAACAGTGCAAGAGGGTTCCCTTTTCTCCACACCATCCCCAGCATTTATTTTTGGAAATTTTTTGATGATGACCATTTTGACTGGTGTGAGGTGATACCTCATTGTAGTTTTGATTTGCATTTCTCAATGACTGGTGATGTTGAGCATCGTTTCATGTGTTTGTTAGCAATCCGTATATCTTCTTTGGAGAAATGTCTATTTAGGTCTTCTGCCCATTTTTCGATTGGGTTGTTTGTTTTTTTGATCTTCAGCTGCATGAGCTGCTTGTATATTTTGGAGATTAATCCTTTGTCAGTTGCTTCATTTGCACATATTTTCTCCCATTCTGAGGGTTGTCTTTTTGTCTTGTTTATGGTGTCCTTTGCTGTGAGAAAGCTTTTAAGTTTCATTAGGTCCCATTTGTTTATTTTTGTTTTTATTTCCCTTTCTCTAGGAGGTGGGTCAAAAAGGATCTTGCTGTGATTTATGTCATAGAGTGTTCTGCCTATGTTTTCCTCTAAGAGTTTTATAGTGTCTGACCTTACATTTAGGTCTTTAATCCGTTTTGAGTTTATTTTTGTGTATGGTGTTAGGGAGTGTTCTAATTTCATTCTTTTACATGTAGCTGTTCAGTTTTCCCAGCACCACTTGTTGAAGAGGCTGTCTTTTCTCCATTGTAATATTCTTGCTTCCTTTATCAACAATAAGGTGACCATATGTGCGTGGGTTTGTCTCTGGGTTTCTATCCTGTTCCATTGATCTATATTTCTGTTTTTGTGCCAGTACCATACTGTCTTGATCACTGTAGCTTTGTAGTATAGTCTGAAGTCAGGGAGCCTGATTCCTTCGTTCCGTTTTTCTTTCTCAAGATTGCTTTGGCTATTCAGGGTCTTTTGTGTTTCCATACAAATTGTGAAATTTTTTGTTCTAGTTCTGTGAAAAATGCCATTGGTAGTTTAATAGGGATTGCATTGAATCTGTAGATTGCTTTGGGTAGTATAGTCATTTTCACAATGTTGATTCTTCCAATCCAAGAACATAGTATATCTCTCCATCTGTTTGAATCATCTTTAATTTCTTTCATCAGGGTCTTATAGTTTACTGCATACAGGTCTTTTGTCTCCTTAGGTAGGTTTATTCCTAGGTATTTTAGTCTTTTTGTTGCAGTGGTAAATGGGAGTGTTTCCTTAATTTCTCTTTCAGATTTTTCATCATTACTGTATAGGAATGCAAGAGACTTCTGTGCATTAATTTTGTATCCTGCTACTTTACCAAATTCATTGATTAGCTCTAGTAGCTTTCTTGTAGCATCTTTAGGATTCTCTATGTATAGTATCATGTCATCTGCAAACAGTGACAGTTTTACTTCTTTTCTGATTTGGATTCCTTTTATTTCTTTTTCTTCTCTGTTTGCTGTGACTAAAACTTCCAAAACTATGTTAAATAAGAGTGGTGAGAGTGGACATCCTTGTCTTATTCCTGATCTTAGAGGAAATGGTTTCAGCTTTTCACCATTGAGAATGATGTTGGCTGTGGGTTTGTCATATATGGCGTTTATTATGTTGAGGTAAGTTCCCTCTATGCCTACTTTCTGGAGGGTTTTTTTCATAAATGGGTGTTGAACCTTGTCGAAAGGTTTTTCTGTGTCTATTGAGATTATAATATGGTTTTTATCCTTCAATTTGTTAATATGGTGTATCACATTGATTGATTTGCGTATTTTGAAGAATCCTTGCATTCCTGGAATAAACCCCACTTGAGCATGGTGTATGTTCCTTTTAATGTGCTGTTGGATTCTGTTTGCTAGGATTTTGTTGAGGATCTTTGCATCTACGTTCATCAGTGAAATTGGCCTGTAGTTTTCTTTTTCTGTGACATGTTTGTCTTGTTTTGGTATCAGGGTGATGGTGGCCTAGTAGAATGAGTTTGGGAGTGTTCCTCCCTCTGCTATATTTTGGAAGAGTTTGAGAAGGATAGGTGTTAGCTCTTGTCTAAATGTGTGATAGAATTCGCCTGTGAATCCATCTGGTCCTGGGCTTTTGTTTGTTGGAAGATTTTTAATCAGTTTCAATTTCAGTGCTTGTGATTGGTCTGTTTATATTTTCTGCCTCTTCCTGGTTCAGTCTCAGAAGGTTGTGCTTTTCTAAGAATTTGTCCATTTCTTCCAGGTTGTCCATTTTATTGGCATATAGTTGCTTGTAGGAATCCCTCATGATTCTTTATGTTTCTGCAGTGTCGGTTGTTACTTCTCCTTTTTCATTTCTAATTCTGTTGATTTTAATCTTTTCCCTTTTTTAATTGATGTGTCTGGCTAGTGGTTTATCAATTTTGTTTATCTTCTCAAAGAACCAGCTTTTAGTTTTATTGATCTTTGCTATCATTTGCTTCATTTCTTTTTCATTTATTTCTGATCTGATCTTTATGATTTCTTTCCTTCTGCTAACTTTGGGGGTTTTTTGTTCTTTTTTCTCTAATTGCTTTAGGTGTAAGTTTAGGTTGTTTATTTGAGATTTTTCTTGTTTCTTAAGGTAATGTTGTATTGCTATAAAGTTCCCTCTTAGAACTGCTATTGCTGCATCCCATAGGTTTTGGGTCATTGTTTTTTCATTGTCATTTGTTTCTAGGTATTTTTTGATTTTCTCTTTGATTTCTTCAGTGATCTCTTGGTTATTTAGTAGCATATTGTTTAGCCTCCATGTGTTTGTATTTATTACAGTTTTTTTCCTGTAAGTGATATCTAATCTCATAGCATTGTGGTCAAGAAAGATACATGATATGATTTTAGTTTTCTTAAATTTACCAAGGTTTGATTTGTGACCCAAGATACGATCTACCCTGGAGAATGTTCCATGGGCACTTAAGAAGAAAGTGTATTCTGTTGGTTTGGGATGGAATGTCCTATAAATATCAATTAAGTCCATCTTGTTTAATGTATTATTTAAAGCTTGTGTTTCCTTATTTATTTTCATTTTGGAAGATCTGTTCATTGGTGAAAGTGGGGTGTTAAAGTCCCTTACTATGATTGTGTTGCTGTCGATTTCCCCTTTTATGGCTGTTAGCATTTGCCTTATGTATTGAGGTGCTCCTATGTTGGGTGCATAAATATTTACAGTTGTTATATCTTCTTCTTGGATTGATCCCTTGATCATTATGTAGTGTGCTTCTTTGTCTCTTGTATTAGTTTTTATTTTAAAGTCTATTTTGTCTGATATGAGAATTGCTACTTCAGCTTTCTTTTGATTTCCATTTGCATGGAATATCTTTTTCCATCCCCTCACTTTCAATCTGTATGTGTCCCTAGGTCTGAAGTGGGTCTCTTGTAGATAGCATATATATGGGTCTTGTTTCTGTATCCATTCAACCAGTCTGTGTCTTTTGGTTGGAGCATTTAATCCATTTACATTTAAGGTAATTATATGTATGTTCCTGTTACCATTTTCTTAATTGTTTTGGGTTTGTTTTTGTAAGATTTTTCCTGCTCTGTGTTTCCTGCCTAGAGAAGTTCCTTTAGCATTTGTTGTAAAGCTGGTTTTGTAGTGCTGAATTCTCTTAACTTTTGCTTATCTGTAAAGGTTTTAATTTCTCCGTCAAATCTGAATGAGATCCTTGCTGGGTAGAGTAATCTTGGTTGTAGGTTTTTCCCGTTCATTACTTTAAATATGTCCTGCCACTCCCTTCTGGCTTGCGGAGTTTCTGCTGAAAGATCAGCCTTTAACCTTATGGGGATTCCCTTGTATGTTATTTGTTGCTTTTCCCTTGCTGCTTTTAATATTTTTTCTTTGTATTTAATTTTTGATAGTTTGATTAATATGTGTCTTGGCATGTTTCTCCTTGGATTTATCCTGTATGGGACTCTCTCTGCTTCCTGGACTTGATTGACTATTTCCTTTCCCATGTTAGGGAAGTTTTCAACTATAATCTCTTCAAATATTTTCTCAGTCCCTTTCTTTTTCTCTTCTTCTTCTGGGACCCCTTTAATCCGAATGTTTGTGCATTTAATGTTGTCCCAGAAGTCTCTGAGACTGTCCTCAGTTCTTTTCATTCTTTTTTCTTTATTCTGCTCTGCAGTAGTTATTTTCACTATTTTATCTTCCAGGTCACTTATCCATTCTTCTGCCTCAGTTATTCTGCTATTGATTCCTTCTAGAGAATTTTTAATTTCATTTATTGTGTTGTTCATCATTGTTTGCTCTTTAGTTCTTCTAGGTCCTTGTTAAACGTTTCTTGTATTTTCTCCATTCTATTTCCAAGATTTTGGATCATCTTTACTATCATTACTCTGAATTCTTTTTCAGGTAGACTGCCTATTTCCTCTTCATGTGTTTGGTCTGGTGGGTTTTTACCTTGCTCCTTCATCTGCTGCATATTTCTCTGTCTTCTCATTTTGTTTAACTTACTGTGTTTGGGGTCTTCTTTTCGCAGGTTCATAGTTCCCGTTGTTTTTGGTGTCTATCCCCAGTGGGTGAGGTTGGTTCAGTGGCTTGTGTAGGCTTCCTGGTGGGTGGAACTGGTGCCTGTGTTCTGGTGGGTGGAGCTGGATCTTGTCTTTCTGGTGGGCAGGGCCACCTCCAGTGGTGTGTTTGGGGGTGTTTGTGAACTTAGTATGATTTTAGGCAGCCTCTCTGCTAATGGGTGGTGTTGTGTTCCTGTCTTGCTAGTTGTTTGGCATGGGGTGTCCAGCACTGGAGCTTGCTGGTCGTTGGGTGGAGCTGGGTCTTAAATATGTCCTGGGTCTTAGTGTTGAGACGGAGATTTCTGGAAGAGCTCTTGCCGAGTGATATTGCATGGGGCTGGGAGGTCTCTGGTGGTCCAGTGTCCTGAACTTGGCTCTCCCACCTTAGAGGCTCAGGCCTGACACCAGCCTGGAGCACCAAGACCCTGTCAGCCAGATGGCTCAGAAGAAAAGGGAGAAAAAAAGAAATTAAAAAAATAGTAATAAAATTTTAAAAATTATTAAAATTAAAAAAATAATAATTTTTTAAAAAGAAGAGAGCAACCAAAGCAATAAACAAATCCACCAGTGATAACAAGCGTTAAAAACGATACTAAGATAAACGTAAAAATCAGAAACAAATCAGTTGCCGACAGCAAACCCCAAGTCTACAGTTGCTCCAAAAGTCCATCGCCTCAATTTTGGGATAATTCGTTGTCTATTCAGGTATTCCACAGATGCAGGGTACATCAAGTTGGTTGTGGGGATTTAATCCACTGCTCCTGAGGCTGCATGGAGAAATTTCCCTTTCTCTTCTTTGTTCACACAGCTCCTGGGGTTCAGCTTTGAATTTGGCCCTGCCTCTGCATGTAGGTTGCCCTCAGGCATTTGTTCCCACCCAGACAGGATGGGGTTAAAGCAGCAGCTGATTAGGGGGCTCTTGCTCACTCAGACCAGGGGGAGGAAGGGGTACGGTAGTTATAATTGGAATGTGGGGCGAGCCTGCAGTGGCAGAGGCCAGTATGACGTTGCAACAGCTTGAGGTGCACCATTTCTGTGTGTTCTCCTGGGGAACTTGTCCCTGGATCACAGGACCCTTGCAGTGGTGGGCTGCACAGGCTTCTGGGAGGGTAGGTATGGATAGTGACGTGTGCTTACACAGGATTCTTGGTGGCTGCAGCAGTAGTGTTAGCGTTTCATGCCCGTCTCTGGGGTCCGTGCTGATAGCCGTGGCTCACGCCCGTCTCTGGAGCTCATTTAGGCGGTACTCTGCTTTATGTGGGCAGACGGGGGAGGAATCCCCTCTCCTTGTGCACCCTGAAACAATGGTCTCTTGACTGTTTGGCAGGTCCAGACTTTTTCCCGGAATCCCTCCCGGCTAGCTGTGGCGCACTAGCCCTCTTCAGGCTGTGTTCACGCAGCCAACCCCAGTCCTCTGCCTGGGATCTGACCTCCGAAGCCCGAGCCTCAGCTCCCAGACCCCACCCACCCGGGTGGGTGAGCAGACGAGTCTCTCAGGCTGGTGAGTGCTGGTCGGCACTGATCCTCTGGGTGGGAATCTCTCTGCTTTGTCCTCCACACCCCTGTTGCTGTGCTCTCCTCCGTGGCTCTGAAGCTTCCCCCTCCGCCACCCACAGTCTCCGCCCATGAAGGGGCTCCTAGTGTGTGGAAACTTTTCCTCCTTCACAGCTTCCTCCCCAAGGTGCAGGTCCTGTCCCTATTCTTTTGTCTCTGTTTTTTCTTTTTTCTTTTGCCCTACCCAGGTACATGGGGATTTTCTTGCCTTTTGGGAGGTCTGAGGTCTTCTGCCAGCCTTCAGTAGGTGTTCTGTAGTAGCTATTCCACATGTAGATGTATTTTTGATGTATTTGTGGGGAGGAAGGTGATCTCCAGGTCTTACTCCTCCACCATCTTGAAGGTCCCCCCCATTTGTGGATTTTCTTTCATTCCTGTTTTGGGTTCCTAGAGCTTCTAGAATCTGTGGCTTGATATCTTTGATCAGTTTTAGAAAACTCTTAGCCATGGTCTCTTAAAATATTGTTTCTGATCCATTCTCTCTGTAATCTCCTTTGGAGACTGCAATTTTTCTTATGTAAGACTTGCATCTCATTGTGTATATTTATTGTCTTTACTCTTCTTCTTACACTCTCTTCCATATTATTTATTTATTTATTTATTGTTCATGCTTCATTCTGAAAATTTTCCATTTTCTAACCAACACTTCTCAAATTTTAATGTCTTTAAAATGACCTGGGGATCTTTTAAAAATATAGATTCTGACTAACTAGGTCTGTAGTGGGGGCTTAGATTCCACACATCTAAAATAGCTCCCAGACATTAAAAGGATAAGTAAAAACTAAGGTATAAATTATGAGTTTTAGTCAGTAGGAATGTATCATCATACTGGTTATGAGCAGAACCCAGATTCACATTCGGGTCTGTCTGATTCTAGAGCCCATGTTCTTTCTCCATCATGCTATAACTTCATTAAATCTGCATTAAGCAAACTAATTACTAAATGGAAAAAAGTAGGAACATATCAATATTGGTTCATTAATTGTAATAAATGTACCATGTTAATGTAGTATGTTGATAATTGGGTGTGGGTTATATGCAAACTCTGTACTACCATTGCAACTTTTCTGAAATCTAAAACCATTCTAAGATAAAAAGTCTACAGGCATACCTCATTTTATTGTACTTCACTTTGTTATGCTTTGCAGATATTGCATTTTTTACAAATTGAAGTTTTGTGGCATTGTCAGATGATGGTTAGAATTTTTTTAATAATAAAATATTTTTAAACTAAGGTATATACATTATATTTTTAGATATAATGCTGTTGCATACTCAGTAGACAACAGTATAGTATAAACATAACTTCTATATGCCCTGGGGAACCAAAAAATTTGTGTTAACTTGCTCGCTTTATTGTGGTGGTCTGGAACTGAACCTGCAATATCTCCAAGGTGTGCCTATATTTAAAAAAAAACACTCCTAGGTTATGTCAGTGCTGCTGGTCTACAAATCACAATTTAAGTACAGTATTCTAACCTGTCTTACCAATTTTCTTTTCCGTTATATCTAATCTACTGTTAAACCCACTCATTAAGTTATTGATTTCAGTTATTGTATATTTAATTTCCAAAACTTAAATTTGGTTCTTTCTTCAAAATAATTTTTAGTTATCTGACAAAAATTCTCAAGCTTGTCTTCTAGCTCTTTGAATCTATATAGCAGAGTTACCTTAAAGTTTGTGTGGTAACTCTTACATCTAAAGCCTTTTCAGGTCTGTTTCTTCTCTTTATTGTTTTTCTCTTATGTTGTCTTTGAATGGCTCTGGTTGTTTTTAATCTTGTGTTGGACATTGTATTTACAAAATTTTTTGGTAGAAATAGAGTACTAAGTTGAGGTTATAATTCCAGAGAGGAATTATGTTTGCTTTTGCTAGATCCCTAAGCATCCCAGCAAGCCAGGATGAGCTCTGAAAAGCTCAATCCAAGAATGAGATGCGCTATAGTCCCTGCAAAAGCTTACCTACTTCTCTTTCCCTCTACTCTTGGGGTGCAGCTTTTCAGTGTCCCAGCCCAAAGCAAGGGGAATCACTTCTATCTTCCTCCAGTTGGCAGGCCCTGGATTCCACCGCTTGATCCCCTAGGCTGTGAAAAGTCTTTTCAGACTCTAAGTGTAAGCAGTGGGTTGGATTCGTTCCACCAGAGGGCACTGAGAGGAAGGCCCTTCCCTCATTTAAAATGATTCCTCTAATTTTAGCAATACGCTCCTCTCCCAAGTCCTCATAATGTAGAAGTCCCTTTATTCAACCCAAGTACCAGTGACTACAAACAGGAAATTTAAGAACACCATGGGTTGCATTCTACATCCTTCTTCCTCCTTATCCTAAAAAGTCACAAATTCAGATAGAAGAGTAAACTTGGAAATGATGTACGCTGTCAAGGCAGAAATTTAAGTTCAGCTTTGTCGTTCTCAAATGTTAGTGGACATCAGAATTCTTGATAAGGTTGTTGACCATGCATCTGTCTGTGTTCTATCCCCAGAGGGTTCTGAGTCAAAGTGTTTTCCACACACTTCTGGAGTTGTTTTGATGCAGGTGGTCCCTGGGCCACACCTTGTAAGACCCTTTTGTGATTGTGGACTGAGCAAAGGAACCCTGAACTGGATGTGATCAGAGTGAGTTCTTTGGCCTCTGGCCCACTCTGAGAGCTTGGGCCACTCACTGTATCTCTGTGTTTTCAAATTAATTAATCAAAAGATGGGTTCCTGACTCACGCCCACTTCCCCAAATGATCTGTGAAGGAAGGTACGAGGTCAATATGTGCTCCCTGTAATCAGTCCAAGAACAGAAATACTTACTCTTTCGGCCTGCTTATCTGCTAGGCATGTTCTAAGCTGAGATCCTCTGGGATTCCTTCTTGTGCATTAACATCACTTAGGACTGTTTACAGTAATATTCATTATGGCCAGGTGTGGCTTTAAACTTTCATGTCTCTCACTGTTACTAAGAAGACCTGTATTGTCTCAACACTGTGGCTCCTGAGAAGCAGATGGCTGAGGACAGCACCTTGGGACCTGTTTGCTTGTACTTGGTTTGGAGTTGTGTGACTGCCTCAGGCTGCGCAGGCAGAGAGGACAGTCGGCTCTAGGTGGCGTTACTGGAAGAGGAACCTTTGTTGACAAGGTTTTGGCTTCTGACCTGGGCCCATTTTGAATTGTCTGTGATCTGGTGTGGGCAAGCGGTCTCATCCTGCTGACAGACAGTAAAAGGTCAGACAGAAATTGTTGTCAATTCGAGACGGCAAGTAGACGTTAAGAAATAAGACCCTGTTATTTCTCCTATTCTCTGTTCTAAACATGATTTATCAAGAGAGTCATCTGTAAAAGAAAGCATCTGTCTTAGTTTTTAAATTTTTTTTACAAAGTCAGCTCTTTGGAGGTAAAATATAAAAAGAGAGAGACAGGCATAACAAAGATAAAAGTCGTCTGCTCAGCACTGCTGGTTGTGGAGGTTGGGAAGTTGGTGTATGACTAGGTTAGTGGGTATCAGTTGAGAGAATACACATATTTATCAAGCACCTACTGAGTGCCAGGCCCTGTCCTGGGAGCTAAGGATAAAGAGGTGAATCAAAAGCAGTTCCTCCTCTCGTGGAGCTGATAGGCCAGGGGAAGAGCCATAGTCCCAGCAGTGTGATTAATTGCTTAACGTCTCTCTGAACTGCAGTATGTGCTATGAAGGAAAAGAACACGGTTCTGTTACAGCAGATAACAAGGGAGCCTGGCCTAGACTGAGGGTCAGGGCGGGCTTCTGTGAGGAAGTAGTGCCTGAGCCAAGATCTGGAAGAAGGGCTGGGGATGGGAGGGGGCTGGCGCTGGGGCCACACCAGGGGCAGAGAAGGGAGGGCGCCTGGGTGCAGGGCGTAGCATGTGCCGTGACCCCACATGAAGATGCCCAGTGTGTCCCAGAGGAGGAAGAGGGATGCACGGGTGAGAGGAGCCCACGGCGGAGGCGGTGGGGAGGAGCAGGGAAGCCTTTATAGACCACGTGAGAGACTTTGGGTTGTCTTAAACCACGGGAAGGTTTAAGCAGAGTAGAGCCGTGATGGTGTTTGTGCTTCGAGAAGAGGACCCTGGCTCAGTGAGGAGTCTGGTTAGGAGGATGGCCAACAAGGACCCAGGAAGGGCAGGTAGGAGGACGTTGCAGTGTTAGCAGCCGGGCCTTAGCTGGCAGCGGACGTGGAGAGAAGTGGGCAGATTTCAGAGACGTTGAAGAGGGAATACAGGCAGCAAGGTGACAGTAACACTTGTCTTTCCTGGGCTGTGCTCACCTGCAGTCTGTCTGTCACAGGCCAGCAGGAGGTATCTGAATGGATATCGATAGTCCTGTCGGCCTCTCTGATGAGCCCAACACAGAATCTAGAATGGTCCGTTCCCAGCCAGGGTTTCCGAAGCGACTGCAGGGCAGATATTTCCATTCCACACAGCTCAGGTGTGTGGAGAAGCTGACACATGAGCACGGGCCCTATGCATGGGGCACCTTGGGGTAGCAAGGGGTGGGTGGTGCGTAGCTCCCTCCTCAGTGAGTAGAGAGAAGGCTGTCTCCCATCCTGTCTGTGGGCCACAGCTCTCCTCCTCTCTCCCCGTGTCAGCTAGCTCAATTAAACGTACTTCTCCATCTCCATCTGTTCCATCCCTTCTCATAGGAAGTGATTTTGATTAGAGAAAACATGGAGGCTCCCTGAGCTCCGAAAGGCTTAAGTCACCCTAGTACATTTTCTTAGTCATGCTGTGGGGCTCCACCCCTCTCATTCTCCTTATTTTATGCTTCCTCTCTCTTCATCGTATTTTTATGCTGCTTTTTCTCTGGATTTCCCATCCATGCTGAGAACAAATGACATGCTAACGTGTTCAGTTGGTATCATATGTGGTAGCTTTGAAAGAAAGTGTTAGAATGTGTAAGGGAAGTTATAGGGCAGTGGAAAGTATCCATGGCAATGTTACCCTGTTTAGCAAACAAGAAAATTTATGCTGAGATAAAGCATAATTTAGAGATATGCTTTGGCTGGTCCAAATTTAAAGCTGGTATTTTCCACTGGTTGACTGCAAAGCAAAAATAATATTCATACACTTTGTGCCTTGAACTTTATAGCAGCAGTGAGACAGGATTTCTCACACTGTGGATAATTATGAAAGTGTCACGTGACTTTGGGGTGTATCCATGACTCATAACACCATCAAATTTCATTTAGGACAAGTACACACCTTTTTCCCTACAGTAAGATGACCTTTGGTCATCCCTAATTCACCAAATGTCTTTCTTGCGAATTCTGCAAATATGTTAAGATAGAAACCTTTCTATGAAATCCAAAAATGCTTACTTAACACAATCAGTATTTATAAGAAGAAAGTGCATTGCCATCTCTCACCAGTGGTGCATCCCCAGTGCTACTCATTGGAGTCTTCAGGGTTCCAGCCACAGGTGTCTCTGTACACCTCGGTGCCTTTGGAATTACCCGGAGTGGAAGTCCCTTGTCTAAACTTGGCCCAAGTAAACAGATTAAAAGCAATAGCGTGATACAGCTTTCTGGTGGAAGGTCTGGTTTTTGTGTTGGCTTTGAAACTGACGTCAATTCAGTTTTCTTACACATACAGTATGTCAAAACAAATTAGGTCCTGACATATGGGTTCTCCGGGATTTGAACCATACTTGTCCGCTCAGGAACTATGTACTGCAAAGGAACTATGAAAAAATCTAAGAGGACCTAAGTGTGGGAGCTTCCTAAGAGGTAGAAATCTAGAGCAACCATCTTCCAATGGCAAGGGCAGTAAGTGACCAGTCGGTAAAGATTTGTGTCGTCACGGCAACAAATAACATGCTGCCCTTGCTAGTTGTCGATGATTCATTGTTGGGAGGACTTTTTTCTGGTAGCTGGAGTTAGACATATCCTGGGTAGTGGTATATATATTTTTATAATGCTGTATAAACATAAAAATAGCCCATTATCCAATTACCCAAAGAGCTATCGCTAACATTTTATGTTTTTGAATGTTCTTACAGTGTGTGTGTCCTTTTGTGATTCAAACTACTTTTTTTCATCCAGCAATATATTATAAATACTACACTGTGCTGATGAAAACAACATGGAAATCTGCTTAATTGGGATGTCACATGTCACTGAGCATAAATGCTTAGTACATAGTAAGCATTCAGTAAATATTTGAGGCAATAAAATGACAAGGGCAGCATGGTCCAGCTTCGGCGTGAATCGTAATAGGCGTGTGCAAGTCCCTCTATATAAAACAAGTTATTAACATCTACTCTGTTTTTGGTGATCCTTGTAATTACCTCAACCAGAAAAGATTTTCCGATTTATGGCATTTTTGTCTCTTCGTCTGTCCTTCAGTCTGCCAGGCTGAACCCAGGCTACTCAGGTGGCACAAGGCAGGTGCTGGGTCTTTGGCTGCCTTTCCAACCCCAGGGTCTTCCTGTGAAAACACTAATGGTGAGGCCTCGGCCCCCAGGTGCTCAGTGCAGGGAGAGAGGCACGTTCAGCCACCACCCATCCTGAAACCCCACCGTGCACCCAGGGAGCACTTGGTACGGTCCTTCTTCTTCTGCCTGCCTACCCCATCTCTCCCCTGAAATCACAGATAGCTGCCCAACTGAGGATGGTGTTTGCAGTTATTCAGAACACCTAACCTAACTTGGGATAAGCAGAGTTAAACCACCTTATTCTATATCAGAAAATCTGAGTCATTGTTTGAGTGAAGTCATTTTCCAATCCGCTCATCCACCAGACCTCCCATGTTGAACACTGTAGCTTTACCTCTTCATTTTCCAAGTTACAGAAAAAAGTAGAAAATCTGGACTACAGCTCTGTGATGCTCCAGTCAGTAACTTGAAAGGGAGGAATAAAAGCAGGGGAGCCAGAAGCCACATGAAGCAGAACATCACCTATTGCATCTCAGAAGCACAGGCATTTGTCTTCAGAAGGACATGTTGCAACCCTAGAAAATCATGTCTGGAAAATTGTTCCAAACAAGGTTCAAAACACAGACTTCAGATAAAACAGACTCAGAGGAGTAAACACCAACAAAACAGGATTTCAAAAATCTTTGAAATGTACACAGCCAAAGAGTTGTTTTCTGTACTTGGGGGGGGTTCAGGTTTAGCTCACATTTATCACTTCCCTCTCAAACAAAAGTTTCTGAGGCTGCAGGGCCATGGAAGGCCACTGTGAAAAGGCCCTAGAACGTCTCCACCAGCCAGCAAGAGGAGAAAGAGCCCAAGACACACTGACAGAGAAAGTACCATAAAACCTTCTTGCAGTGGCCCAACTCCCCTCCTGCCCGGAAATGCCTGCATACCCCACTGTCTGACTCACCCAAGAGCAGACAATAAGCAATCACATTTGTTGATTAAAAGTCAACCTATCTAGAATATAAATAGTCCTTTCAAGTAGCTACATTACTCTATCTGTGAAACATGTAGGAAGTCTGCTCGGTGTCATTTTTCCATTAAAATGCAGTCTTAACAGAATTCCAGCTACCCAATAACATCTGCTCCAAATTTTCTCATGATTTATATGACCATGTGGCCAACTCCATGTATAAATATAGATTTTGAGAGGGACCTTGTTCTAAATACAAGTAAAAGTAGAAAGATAGGTATTTTTGACATCATCAGATTTGTTTTAGATCTTAGAATATCATATTGTCAACCAGATGTCCATATATCCAAATTTATTATTTCATGTCAGTGAAACATAAGAGTGCTTCAGATGTATATGTTCTTTGTAATTAATGTTGAATATTTTACACAAATCATTTCCATAACAGCTGCAGGCAAGAGAAAGAGCAGATTCTATGAACTCTGCTCTGTGGCTGGTGAAACTCAGTGGTCATGCAACAATTCAAGAACAGGTCACATCCCATTCTTTTGACTCTCAGATTACTTTTTGGTTGATAGTTTCAACGCAAGATTATTAAAAAAAATTTTTTTAAATAAAAGTAAGAAGGAAATACATGGCCATATTTGATTGAGGGTAGAGGGGAGTGACAATGCCATTCAAATGTCAGGAAGTTCCTGTGTCAGGGTGGCCTTCTACTTTGGCGGGGAGTTTTATTTTGGCTCACTCTGGCCGCTGTGTGGGGAGTGGACCGAACTTTTGGGATGCAAGGGTGGAAGCGGGGAAGCTGTGCCACTCTTATTCCAGGTAAGAGACTATAATCGCTTGGACTTGGGTGCTTGGTGCTCACAGTGCAGATGGAAAGCTGGAGGTCAGCTCAAGAGAGATGGAGAAGGCACATCAGAGGGCTTGCTGGATCTTACGGAGGGTGAGGGAGCACGTGGGGAGAAGCTGGCCCTCAGGTCCCTGAGTGGATGGTCCCACCACTTGTCACAGGAAGAGGCCAGGGCTTAGATCAAGAGTTTCAGTCTTAAACTGGCATGCTGGTGAGACTTCAGGTGGAGGTGGCAGCTAGGAAAGCAGGCGGGGTGCTGGGCCTCAGCCCCGCGCACACCGAGTCAGCTCTGCCGTTGTCTAGGTGGTAGGTGAGTGTCCGTGTAAACATTTTTTGGAGAAAGTAGACTGTGACCACAAAAAAACAAACATTGGAAAACGCTGCTGTAAGCAATGGGGAGTCAGTGGAGGATTTTAATCAGGGAAATGAGTTGAATGGATTTGTAGTTGAGTCCATCTGGGAGCAGTAGAGAGGCGCTGGAAGGAGGTTTCAATCCCCACTGGCCCCTCACCAGCTGTTTGGACTTGGGCTAATTAGGTCAACCCTCTGAGCCCCAGGTTCTCTGACAGCCAAGTGGAGATCGGACTGCTTCCCTTGGAGGGTTGTTATGAGAGTCGGAATGAACGTGTCTAGGATAGTACACACTTAACACATGTTGGGTCGCTTCCCCGCGACTGAGCATGTCTCCACGTGGTTCAGCAAGGGGGCGGGAGGAGGGTAGTCTTAGCAGTGTCCCCAGGAGGGGCAGGTAAGTCCTGGCCTGTGGGAGGAGAGCAGAGTCCAGGCACTGGGTTGTGGACAGTGGTCAGGGCAGTGCTGATGAGTGGGGCTGGGGGCTCTGATGCAAGGGAGTGTCGAGAGATTTGGGCGAAAAGAGGAGCATCTGGGGTTTGGTCAGGTGGCGGGACCGCCCGGCAGCCCTGTGTGTAAACAGGCCCTGTGTCCCCCCCACCCCCCAGCACTAGCCAGCAGAGCTGTCTCCCCTTCCTTTCCTCTAGTGCCCTCTCTTCCCCTTTCCACCTCTGCTGCTGCTCGTGGCCACGGCTGAGCTTACAGCCTCTTCCTTCCTCTTCCTGCCTCCTGGCTCCCTGGCTCCCAAGCCTCTCTGCTCTTCACTCCGCTTTTCCCACGGCACTAGCCCTGGAGCACACGCTCTTTCTTTTCCTACCTCAGAACTTGGTTTCCAGTTGTTTACAGTCAGCGTGCTAGTTGCGAGCTCTTTCCTACCAAACAAGGGATTGCTTTCTTTCTCTCTGGCTCTCTCCAGGGCTGGAGCCCTGCTGTTTTCTCCTCCCATTCCAGCTGCTGCCCTTGCCAAGCCTCATCTTGCGGGAGGTGTCCTGAGTGACAGCAGGATGAAGGGGTCATGGCTGGCTATCCAAAGGCCACATGAGACAACATGACCCGGGCAGTGGCCCTCCGGCACTTGGTGCGGACAGGGATACCTTTCTTTGGTGGGAAGCCCTATGCCCCTTTCCAGGACCCGGCTCCTTTGCAAGTCAGACTCTAACCAGGCTAGTGTCTGGGGCATGTGGATTCAGAGCAGGGGGGTGGAGCTGGTCCCCAAAGTTCTTCCTGTGGGTCAGGGTGAGGCCTCTGCAAGAGCCCTGCCCCGCTGCACCACATGGGGAGAGCTGCGGGGAGGACAGATGCCCTTTGAACCTCCAAATCCGGGCCTCTCTTGCTGAACACATGCCCTTTTTTGTCCCCCTCTCCCTCTGCTTCTGGGCTTCCGTTGCTGAGCAATGCCTCTTTAAGTTGGTTAACTCACCATTTAAGCAGCACTTTGCTGTCAGCCTAGGAGCTCATCTATGTGGGAGGGACACCTTTACCCATGTTCTAGGGACCGGTGCCTGAACAGGCATCTGTAGGTGTTTTCCTAGGCTTCCTCTTTACAAATCATGTGCAGATCTCCACTTCCGAAAGGTATGTCCTGTGATGTGTCCAACAAAGTCTGAGTTGACTCGGAATATACAAAGAATTTTTTAAAGTCAACTTTGAGGCATAATTTGACTTAAAATGCATCCATTTTAAGTATACAGTTTGATGAATTTGGGCAAATCTATACATTCATGTAGCTACCACCACAGTCAAGATACAGAACATTCCCATCACCCTAAATAGTTCCCTTGTGCCTCTTTGCTACTCTCCCCCGACCCCTGCCCCAGGCACCCACTTACCTGCTTTCTGTCAATATAGATTCGCCTTGCTTTTTCTAGGTTTTTATATAAATAAGTAATATAGTATTATTATAAATAGTATAGCATAATGTTTTTGAGATTCATCCACATGATAGCATGTTGTTAATCATTTATTCCCTTTTTTAATCTGAGCAGTATTCCATTGAATGGCAATAAAAATTTGTTAATCTCTTCACCCGATGATAGATATTTGGGTTGTTTCCAGTTAGCTATGACTACAAATGCCTTTTCCAATTCTGGATGTAGCACCTGGAGTGACCATAGTTATTGCCCTCAGAGAGCTTGAAATCTTGGCAGGAAGAGATTTAAATGATGTGATACTTGTGACGGTTTATTATTGGATGGAGTCAAGTGCAGAAATGCCTTGTATTTGTGCCAGGTGTTATGGAACAGTCGGAGAACGAGAGTACGGTAAGCGGGACTCACTGTGGGTGATTTTATTTCACTGGGCGGGGGGAGATATTAAAGACCCAACAGATGAACAGGGACCAGGGGACAAGGGTCATGCCTCTGGGAGCAGGCTAGGGAAGGGCACAAAGGGTGGCAATCCGGGCAGGTAGGACGGGCCATGCAGATACCCTCAGACCTAGATTAGAGAGTCTGTGTTCAGTGAGAGCCAGAGAAAGAACTGGAAGGCCTTGAATACTGGGGTTAGAAGCCCAGAATTGATGTTCCCAGGCAAGAGAATGGAGTTGCTGCTGGTTTTGGAGAAGGGAAGGGCATGGGAGAAAGCAGTGTTTCTGAAAGATTCCCTTGTCATTAATGTGTGAGATGGTTTGAATGGAGCAAAGACTGCAAGAAAAGAGAGAATGATGGGTGTTGATTTGAGCTTGTTTTCCTGATGGCCTCATGGGTGAAGTCTGATTGCCTTCCCAGCTGCAAAGGCATGCCCAGTGGGTGGTGGAGTTCAGCAGAGGAGCCCCGGGGGTGGAAGTTGCAGAACCTGCCAATGCCATGGCATATTAGTGTGCCATTGCTGCGTAACAAATTAATTCAAACTTAGTGGCTTAAATAATTCTTTTCAATCTCACAGTTTTCATGGGTCATGCCTAGGTTAACTGGGTTCTCAGCTCAGGATCTCACCAGGCTGAAATCAAGGTGTTGGCTGGGGTTGTGTTCTCATTTGGAGCTCAGGGGCCTCTTCCAAGCTCGTTCAGGGTGTTGGCACAATTCAGGTCCTGCAGTTGTAGGCCTGAAGTCCCCGTTTCCTTGCTGACTTAGAGGCTGCCCCAGGTCCTAGCCAGGTGACCCCCTCCATAGGCTGTTCACAACATGGCTGTTTGCTTTCTTCCAGGCCAGCAGGAGAGTGCCTGTTGCTGCTGCGTCTCTTTTACAGGCATTCAGATTGTCAGGCCCACCCAGGATAACCTCCCTTTTGGTTAACTCAGGGGATCTTAATTACATCTACAAAATCCTTTTTGCCATGTAAAGTAACATAATCATTAGAGTGATATCCCATCCTGTTTACAGGTCCACTCACCCTCCAGGGGGGAGATCCTGCAGTGTGCACACCAGGCAGTGACAATCTTGGGGGCCGTCTTAGAATTCTGTCTCCCACACGTGGTTGCTCTTTTGACTCCCTGTTTCTCCACCTGTAAAGAGAGGGGCTCTGGGCTAGGTCCTCCCAGAGGTTCTGCTCTGTGTTTCCCTTATTTTATGATTATGAAGTCAAGCTGGAAGCACTGTTACCAATCATCTCATGCAAAGTGTGACTTGAAGATTGTGGTGTTCAGGTGGGCAGAGATGTCTGAGAATCATTGAGAGGGGTGCGGGCTGCCAGGAGGGACAGCCATGTGACAGGCAGGTGGGTAAGTTGTGGAATGCATGGTTGGGGTAGTTAGGGCAGCTCACACATGTACTCTTTCATTCCCTTCTCTTTCTTCTCCTTCTTCTTTTCTACCAGCACATGGTAGGATTGTACCTCCCCAGTTCCTGGCTGATTCAGCATGGCCGTGTGACTTACTTTAGCCAGTGAAACGTAAGCAGGTGTGATGTACATCGTTCTGAGCAGAAGTTTTACGAGCCAGTGTGTATTTTGTCTCACTCTCTTTTCCTCTGCCACAGTGACTGGCAAGATTTGAGGTGGTGGTTCCATCAGCCTGGGTCCCTCAGTGAGGGGGATGCAGAGCAAAGCCTCAGCCAACCCACAGTAGGCATGAGAAATAAACCTTTGTTGTTAAAAGCCCCTGAGATTTGGGGTTCTTTGTTACTGCCACATAACCTAGCCTATCCCTGCCTGATACAAAGGAGGGTATCACTGTTAATCTTGCTGCCACCTTCTCTGTCTTTTTTAAATTGAGGTATAAAATGAACATATAACATTATATTAGTTTCAGGTGTACCACATAATGATTCAATATTTGTGTATATCGTGAAATGAGCACCACAATAAGTCTAGCTAACATTCGTCACCACACACAGTTACAAATTTTTTTCTTATGATCAGAACTTTTCAGATCTACTCTCTTAGCAACTTTCAGATATGCAATACAGTATTTTTAACTCTAGTCACCATGTTGTACATTACGTCCCCAAGACTTTTTTTTTAATAACTGGAAGTTTGTACCTTTTGTCTGCCTTCACCCATTTCACCCACCCCCCAACTCCCTGCCTCTGGCAACCACCAATCTGTTTTTGTATATCTATGAACTTGGTTTTCTTTTTTATTTTTTTAAGATCCCACATGTAAGTGAGATCATAGTATTTGTCACAGTATTTGCCTTTTTCTGTCTGACCTATTTCACTTAGCATAGTGCACCCAAGTCCATCCATGTTGCAAAAATAGCAGGGTTTTCCTCCTTTTTATGGCTGAATAATACCCAATTGTATGTATAGATTACATTTTCCTTTTCCATTCATCTGTTGGTGGACATTCAGGTCGTTTTCATCTTAGCCAGGCTTCTGATCCAGTTTCTGCTGTGAGATATAGCTGAGGACCCAATCCAAAAACCTTCATAAAAAGTGATTGTGTCGCTCTATAGTCATGAATTTTCTGTCATTCAAATAGAACTACCCACCTGCTCACTGAGGGAAGACACTCTCTCAGACCCTAGTACCTCAGCCCTCCTGACAAATAAGCTAATTTATTTGAGAACAAATGAGTGTAATTAGCACATTCAGGGAAAGCTGCTAGTCAAATGCAGCCACACCTGATTTGGAGATGTTTGATGCAGTTTACTTGTCATCTCTTTCTGAAAATCTCACTTACCGTGCCATCTGCACTGAATCCTCACTCTCTTCTTTCCCTACACCTATCATTTGTCTGTCCATCGTGTAAGCATCTTACGATTCTTGTTTTTCCAGACTTTCATGCTGACGATGGCTTTCTCTTAGGGTCTTTTCTGCCACCACCCCCAAAAGGCCACTCAGCAGTTTCCTCTTCCTGTGTATTTTGAAACTCTGTTCCTTCTCTGATGTCTTCTCAGATCGCAGCCACCTTCACACCTGTTCAAATGCTGTTTTCTCCCCTTCCTCTGGGGACCACTCTACCCCCTTCTTCGTAGACTTGCCTTTGAAACCCTCTGCTCCGGGGTTTCTTCGCATCCTCCTCTCCCTTATCTTAGGGCTTTAGGGTGGCACTTTGTTACTGAGATTATCTACAGTCATTCTCTGGCTCTCAAGACTTTTGCCCCTGCTGCACAACTGCCAGGTGAGTGAAAACGCTGGGTCATGCTGGGCTGTCACACAACGATCACATGCAATAATCTGGACTCATCCCAAAGACAATATAAATCATTAGTGTCTGCAGGTGGGAACCCCCATGTGGAACACAGGCAGAGATCACCCTGAAGCAAGGACTAAGAACAGTTGCTGCTATGAGAAGAAATTAAGCATGAAAAACTGTCACCATGTAAATTACGCCACCGTGCAAAGAGGAGGGAAGGAAGACACAGAGAATCTGGCAGTTAAAACAGTGACAATAGGTCTTCCCTGGTGGCGCAGTGGTTGAGAGTCCGCCTGCTGATGCAGGGGACACGGGTTCGAACCCTGGTCCAGGAAGATCCCACATGCCACGGAGCGGCTGGGCCCGTGAGCCATGGCCGCTGAGCCTGCGCGTCCGGAGCCTGTGCTCCGCAACGGGAGAGGCCACAACAGTGACAATAGCCAACAGTTAATGAGCGCCTATTATGTGCCAAGCATTCTGTAGACACTTCCTATGGATCATCTCCTGCAGTCATCCCGTTTCCTGTGACATCACACAAGTCTTGGGCCCATCTGTCTGGTGGGGAAACAGAGGCTCAGAGAGTTTAGGTAGCTCACCTAAGGTAACACAGCAAGTGAGCAGAGAGCTGGGATGAGATCCTGGACAGGACAGTTCCAGAGCCTATGCTCCTACCCAGGAAAGGAGGGGCCCTACATTGCTGGATGGCGACCCCCTGGTGTTTATAATGATTCCCTTGGCTGCAGGGTGGGAGGCCTGCTGCTCCCCGGCCCCTCCACCTTCCTCTCTAGCTCCTTTACAAAGGCAGACTGAAGAAGCTTTGAACTCCCTTTCCCTGCTGGTCCTAAGAGCCTGGAGCCTCGGGATCCAGGCCACGGGTTCCGGGGTTGGCTTGCCTCTGCCCAGCGGGAGTGAGAGGTGAGCGTGGGTTGTAGCTTGGCCGCTACCGGTATCCTGTGGGTTTGCACTGCCTTATCTTTCAGAGTCAGGGAGAATTGAATTATTCTTGCATCAACTCCCCTGACACCGCGAAAACTATAGCCTCCCTCCCTCCTTCCTCCGCAGCTTTCCTCTGCTTATAAAATGAGAAGCAGATTGCCCCAGGGGGCTCAAGTAGGCCCTGCATCCGAGGTGTGTGAGGAGGGGAAGGGCCATCTGCTTCTCATTGACCTCAGCAGAGCCTGCTTAGACAAAGGGCCAGTGTGCAGCCCTCACCCACCCGAGCAACCACAGCCATGGCCCCGGGCCTGCTGCCTGACAGGCTCGGGAGGTGCCCTCCTCCGCCCCGCAGGCCGGGCTTGGAGTGTGTTGCCTAGAGTGAGGGGGTGGTTTCCCCCTCATTTGGCCATATCTTCTTTCTTTGCTTCCTAGAAGGATGGGTTTCAGCTCTTTCCCCAAGACTCCTGGTAACCTGATAGAGCGACATTAGTATGTGTGTTTTAACATGAAATGTAATCCACATTCGATGCAGAAATCCTAGAAGAGTAAAAAGAAGCAAAAACTAGTTACAGTCCCACTACCAGGGGTTTTGGTGTCTGTTCTGCCTATTTTCCATGAGTATTTTTCAACACTTATTTTTAAAAACAAGAAAAACCTAAAGCACACGTCAGTTAGGCAGCATACTAAGTACTTTGCCTGGAAGATCTCAGGCCGTAGGCCATAGACCCTGTACGGTCTGTACTTTCCTTAATACCGTTTTTACAAAGGAAGACACTGGAGTTTAGAAGGGGCAGGAAATCTGCCCAGGATTACCTGGGGGTGTGGGTGCGGCCAGGGCTCAGTTGCAGGCTGGGCGCTCCAGATTGTACAGCCCCAAACCACCCTACAACACACCTGTGCATGGAATGTGAGCTAGTTTGTCCTATTTTTCAGTAAACAGTAGATCAGGACCACTTTCTCATTCAGTCTGCAGTCCTCTCTACATGATGTTTACAGCTGCATATATCCCATCCCATAGACTTACCTTAGCCTGTTTAGCCAATCCCCTGATTTTGGATTGTTCCACATTCTGCCATTATCATCCTGAGATGATCGCTCAATACAGACATCTTTAAGCCCATCTCCCATGATTTGGTAGTAGTGGGATTTCTGTGAATGGGCACGCACACTAGAAAGAGGTGTTTTTTAAAAAAATTAATTCATTTATTTATTTATTTTTGCTGTGTTGGGTCTTCGTTTCTGTGCAAGGGCTTTCTCTAGTTGTGGCAAGCGGGGGCTACTCTTCATTGCAGTGCTCGGGCCTTTCACTGTCGCGGCCTCTCTTGTTGCGGGGCACAGGCTCCAGACGCGCAGGCTCAGTAGTTGTGGCTCACAGGCCTAGTTGCTCCGCGGCATGTGGGATCCTCCCAGACCAGGGCTCGAACCCCATGTCCCCTGGCACTGGCAGGTAGATTCTCAACCACTGCGCCACCAGGGAAGCCCTAGAAGGAGTTTTGAAAGCTATGGCAACTTGTGTTTAAGAAAAGTTACAATTGCAACACTGGGTATTATAATTTTTTATCTATCAAATAGGCAAGGATTTTTAAAATTTCTCATTTTTCTAGTGATCAAACTGCACTTTCTCATTCATTCATTGTCAATTTTAATTTATTCTTTTGGAAATTTACTGCTTATGCTTTTTACCCAGTTTTTTTAAATTGATTTGCAAAAGCTTATTACATTAAGGATAGTGATCCTTTGATGCCTTTGCAGATATGTATCTCGGCTTGTTGTTTACCTTTTTATCTTATGATGTTTTTGTATTTTTGTCAGAGAGGTTTAAAAATGTTATGCAATTGGTCTGTCAGTCCTTTTCTTTGTACTTTGTCTTCCTTTACTATTTTATTTTTTTTCAAACTTCCTTCTGTCTCCCCAACAATGTTATATAAACATTAGTATTGAATAAGATTTTTAGCCTGTTGTTTAAAATCAAACTTGTCACAACGTGAACTAAATTGCTGAGATGTCAAAATGGGTAACTCAGTGATGGAAAAGAATGAAATGAAGAAAGCATATCAGCTGACGGCCCAGGAAAACAAAACTGATAAACCCATGCATGGACAGTGAAACCAAGATGTAGACTATCATAGCTGTTATTTTATAACAACTCTAAGAGAAAGAAATTTGTGTTCATTTTTTGGTCTGATTTTTCAAACTTGGCAGGAAGATCTTACCATTTCTTATCTAATTAGTGAAATTCATAAATGTTTTCTTTAAATATTACAAAGTGTGGCTTAATTTTCCTCGTAATTATAAAGCTAACATTTTATGACTTTAGACATTTTTTGCATAGAACTTCACCCAGTGTCTATTCAAATTTAAGATATAATCTCTGTTCTGCCACAGAATTCAGACTCAGGCAGTGCCATCCTGACCTCAGCCTCCAGTCCTCAGTCCAGACCTCTTGATACCTTTTTAGCTTCTTCCCCATGGGAAGGAATAGAAATCTTATAGGTGAACAAGTTTTAGGTAGTTTCTAACTGTGAAACCTTTAGAGATGATGTAATTTACTCATATACATGAGGAAGGATATTCAAAAAGCAGGAAGGAGAAGCAAAATATGTACATGAGTGATCCACTCTACTGCTGGGAAATAACACGGAGTGCCAATGTTATTCCAACGTTACCTTTCCCAGGCATCTTTCCTTCCTCCCTCTGATCTCTTCTAATCACCCCAATTGGCCAAACCCAACCAGAAGCCAGAAGGCAAGAGAGCCCGGGCAATGTGACCTATAGACAGTACAGATCCAGGGTCACTGAGCAAAGTAGAGAAAAGTGGAGAATAGACCTGATGGTAAGCAGGGGTGCAAACAGAGAGTAGCCTGGATAAATAATTTTAAAAATTAAAAATCAAAAGTTCACCTTCCAGAGGTAACCTTGATTAACGCTTTGGTAGATTTCGTCAATGACTTTGTAATATGCATTACTTTTTTATAGCCGAGATACTACTACATAGTTGTTTTTTAAAGCATAGTTAATGAAGGAACAAAGGTCCAAATGAAAAACTATTGAAAGACGGGCTTGATGACAGATAATAATTGCATTTGAGTGGTTTATTAACTTTCCTAGTACATTAAAACACACACACACACACACACACACACACACAAAATGACCCAAGTCACTCTTGGAGTAATTTTTTTTTTCTCATTGTGAATTTTTTAAATACAGAAAACTATTACTCAAACTTCTTGAAATATAAATGGTCTTTTTTATTGAACTATGCAGCTATTCTTTTGTGGACAAAATTAAGATTTTTTTGTTTATTAATTTTTAAACCACAATATGCTGAGTATGTGATTAGGGATAGCAAGCGAGTGACACATGTACCGCCATGCTCCATTTTTTCCCGGGCCAGTCATCGCTCATTGATCCCCCTCATTATTTCCCATGGAGCTCAGATGTGGTTCAGAATCCTACTCAACACAACCCTCAGTACAGTGACTCTTACAAAATGAAACCTATTGCTGTCTTGTATGTCTAGCAGTCATTAAGAATAGAACTGTAGTGCCTAATAGTTTAAGTGGCCATCAATTGCAACAGAAGATTCCTCCTAAATTATGGGGTGAAAGATATGGCACAAAAATATCATTTCTTGGTCTCAGTAACATGTCAGAAGCAGAAAAACAGCTGAGGGAAAGAGTGAAGGGCTAAGCCTGAAGTTGCAGAATTCTCCAATAAAACAATCAGACTGGATTTTGAATTAGGGATCTCCATAAAAAAAGTGCATATTCAGAATTCCATATTCTCATACCCTTAAAGTTTATGATCTCAGTCACTGGTGTAAGTCTATTTTGAGTGCTTACGTATCTAAGAATGTCTGTCTATTAACTTTATTCTGAAGGCCACAAAATTACTGGGTCCCAACATTCTTCCCTCAA
Organism: Mesoplodon bidens; assembly: GCF_964165515.1. Lineage (NCBI taxonomy): Eukaryota > Metazoa > Chordata > Mammalia > Artiodactyla > Ziphiidae > Mesoplodon > Mesoplodon bidens. The sequence continues at coordinate 115,691,833 of NC_138160.1, forward strand.
AACCCTCTGAAGGCTGCCACATATAGAGTGGTAAAGGAAAAGTCTGAAGCCAGCCTATTTTTATATTCTTTGTAAGCAGTTGTCTTTCTTCCCTGATGCTTATAATGTACAAGTAAGTTATTCTTAAAATTCAAATACTTTGCTAGAATGTGTTTTAAGTGAAGCCCTTGTTATCAGGGGTCCCATTGCTAAATTTGGAGATCCACCAAAATGACTCACAAAAGACCACGTGAAGGGTACTCCTGGCTAAGACTTATTACAGCAAGTCTTAGGAGGATACAACTGGCTTATAAGGGGAAAGGCACAAGCAGAGTCTGGAGGAACACAAGCGCAGTCTACTTTATGTTCTCTGTCTCCCATCAGGGGTCACACATTTTCCCCAGCAAGGAAAATGGAACAACATGTGTGATGTGTCTGCCCAGAGAATCTGATTAGAGACTCAGTTCTCAAGTTTTTTTTATTGGGATCTGATCATACAGGCACTCTACCTAGCATGCACCAAAATTCCAGACTCCCAGAGGGAAAGCAGGTGTTCAGCCTAAACCACAGTGTTTGTAAAAAAACAGTTCAGGCAGAGTGAGCCACTCTTACTTACCATTTAGGTTAAGTTTTATATCAGTGTAGGGAGCTATTTACCAGCCAAGTTCCCAGACCCCAGCAAGCAGCTGGAGGTCTAAGGATAGCAGCTTTAGGCCTGTTTTTTTAGGTCTTTCCTGCACAGCCCCCTTTAAACTTATTTTTACTCATAATACCATGAGCCCTTTCAATGTGCATACTGAATATAAAGTTTTCTTTAGTTATATCTTTCATTATTGCTTTTGTTCCAACCGTGTGAGTTTCTTCCTTAGGAAGCTCTATAGCTCTTTGTTGTGGCAAGATAGACAATGAGGAGAGTGAGAGAAAGCCTGTCCTTTCCTTCCTGTCGCTGTCATCACTTTGCCCTTCTCCTCTGTGTCCTCTGAGTCTCATGCTCGTCCCGTGCTACTGATGCATTTTTCTGTGGTATCAGCTCAGCTTTTTATGGACCTAATGCAGGGTTTTTGGTTTTTTTCTGGTATTGCATTTAAAACTTTTAAATTGCAAACCTGGGTGCTTTTTTCAGATGTTCCGTGATTACTTTCTAGTTGTTGTTGTTTTTCCCCTTCTACTCATCCTCCAACGGTTGGAAGCTCTTTCTAGATCCATTAGTTTCCAGTAGAGAGGTTGTGGGGCCTCATGCTTGTTGCTGCCTCTGTCATCAGGGGTTTCTGTTAAAAGCCCCGCTCAGTAGTTGAGTCATAGATTGTGGCGCAATTTTCTGGCCTTGTTCCAGGCGACCAGCAGGTTTTTATTTACTGAAATCCTCTTTCTCCTACATCACCGTTTAGCTAGCTGTCTGACACATTATAAAGATAAAGTAGGTAGAAAGAACTGTACCCTGGCACACCTGCCTCCAGGCTCTGCCATCTGTAGGCTGGGGCTATAGTGCCATACCTGTGAAGTCTCCCCTCCTGGGCTATTGTGGAGCCCAGTTCCTCTGCATCCACTGTCCCCAGGACATTAGGCGAGGGTGCCATTGAAGGCAGAGAGCCCTCTGGACAGCGTCCCGGCGTTTTGGACTGCTAGCCCTTGTGGTCCTGGTTTTAGGGGCTGGCTCCCTAACCCACAGAATGGGTGGTCCTAAAATGGCATCTTTTTATCCAATTTTTTGCCTGGTGTTGGGTTGAATATTGATCCCAAGTCACAGAATGAGATTCTTACTCTTTTTAATGTTGTGTTAGTTATTTTCATGAGAAGTTGGGAGCGGCTCAGTGGGAGGCTATTAACAAAGCGTTGTTTTAAAACGAAAGTTCTAAGGAAGCTTCAAATTAAGGGACTATCAGGGATCCAAAGAATAAAGCATGGTAAGTAGCCAGTGGAGATTAGAGTCTCATTAGAGCGCTAGGACAGATACACGCGGACCGTAACTCACAACACCAATATATTATAACGGGTGCACTGGGAGCCCCGTGGCTGGGAGTCAGGAACTCTGGCTTCTTGTTCCTGACTCCAGCGTGGACTTGCTGTGTGACCTCAGACGAGGCAGGGCTCCCTTCTGGAGCCCTCTTGCCTTGTTTACAAATGAAGGGATTGGTCTAGAGAGTTTCCAAAATGCCTCCAGCTCCAACATTCATCATCTTTTTCGACTGCTGCGATTCAGTGGGAATACTGTAGAAAGGAGGGATCTGCTGACCTTGGGTTAATCCACCTCCTCTAGGGGCCAAAGAAACAGAAACCACAGATGCCTCCCAGTGTCCAGCCTCAGAGCCAGGAAGTGCCCTGTGTCCCACCAAGGGTGCCCAGCTCCAATCACTCCACCTCAGCTCTTTGTTGTTAGATTTTTTTTTTTTTCTAGAGGGTGCATAAATTATATGAGTTTGCAGTTTGGAAAGGTCTTGTCTATTTGACTCATCCAGCTTATTTGTATGTGTGTGTTTAATGTAGCAGAAAATGGGTTTCAGGCTCTTTTTTTTCTTTGAAATGAAAAGTCATTTTCATTTCATTTTTTGAAATGAAAAGTCCTTTCATGACTGATTCATAATTTAACCATAAGGAGTTGTATTATGCTCCATTTTGACGATGAGCCTTGATCATTTTGTTAGACCAAGTTTAGACAAGGGGTCTAAGACAAAAGTGAGTAACTTCTGAGACATTAGGTTGTGCAAAGACCTCAGGACCTGGCCTGGAGCCTCCTGTGCTCCACGTGGATTTTTGTCTTGTATTCGGAATTCTGCATTCTCTATGAGTGTCTAACGGGCGGAGGTGAGTCAGCGCCCATGGTGAGGAACAGGGTGGCACCCTGCTCTCCGATGAAGCTGGTCTTGGGTGTGAACCCCCTTGGGGCAAGGCAATGGAGACCTGGGACCTTAGGGACTCCTGGGCTCTGTCCTCCCCGTGGGGACACTGCTGGCTGGCTCTCCTCCTGATCATTCCATAGACACAAGGCCCCTCTACCTCCTGTGACATCTCCTTACCCCAAGCCAGGATAGGTGGGGCAATTAGTGAATCTAGGAGATTATAAAACACTGCCAAAACCAGATATTCAGGTTAATGCAAAATCCACTTGAGAGGCATAAATAATCTAATTGGTGCTTGACATGCAAACAGAATAGATAATCACAAGCTCTTTCAAGTGCATGGTGTTCCAGCTCTCCCTTCTTTCAGGACAAACTGCAGATACTTAGTGCCATATATATCTTTCCATACTTTAGGGAGAGAGACGGTGGGGAGAATTTCTTTTACAGTTCATATCTGTGAGATGTTGCAAGAGGGGAAAATGTGCACATCCCAAAGGCTCTTCCTCTGTGGCTTTCCCCGACTTCACTGACTGAATGTCTTGTGCAGCAGAAAGATCATGCTCTCCTCGTTGTTTCTCCAGCTGGAGCACAGCATTTACCACATTGTCTTGTATTTGTCCGTGTGTCTGTCTCTCCCATCAGTCCTGGAGGTTAAGGACTCCTTAATTCCCGGAGGTTAAGAACCACATCCAGTTATCACCTCCGAAGGAGCCACTGCAGAGGGCATGCTCAGCAGTGACTTGTTAAGCCAGATAAATAAGTCGGCTCTAGACTTAACTAAGAAGCTGGGAGGATGACATTCCCCAGAAGACAAGCTGTATCTGTCAACCAGAACAGCCTGTGTGCATTTAGTTTATGTAATTGAAAAATATTTGTTGAGTACCTACTATGTGCCAGATAGTCTTTTAGATACTATGGATGGAGTAATGAATAAGACAAATAAGATTCCCACCCACAAAGAGTTTAAATATAATGGGAAACAGATAATAAACAACCAACGGAACAAATAGCAGCAGTTGTTAAAGGAATGAAAATAGGATGATAAAGAAAAATTGGGGCCAAGGAAGACCTGTCTCCTTTCACGTAAGATCTGAGGACAAAAAGAAGTCAGAGAGAAGAAAGAGCATTCCAGAAGAGGAGACAGCTAGTGCCAAGGCCCTGAGGCAGAACTAAATGTGGCTTGTTAAAGAAACAGGAAAAAGTCCAGCATGGCTGAAGAGCACAGAGTGGGAGTGGGGAGTGGTTGGCGTGAGACTGAAGCAGCAGGCAGGCTGGGGCCAGATCACAGAGGTCACTCTAAATGCATTACTCTAAATGCACAAGGGTGCTCTGAGCTGGGTGGAGAAGGGTAGAACACATCTGTTTATGGAGACATTTTGAGAAGACCTCATCATAAAACTAGGGTCTCATCCTTCTAAGGGGATGATCCTTCATACTTTCATGCTGTTTTCCAGGGAAGGAGGTGATTCTTACTGCTCTTTTGCTACAGCCTTGTTTGCTCAGCCCCTCTGGTGCATGTTTGGACCTGTAGAGGAGAGGGATGTCCCTGGCCCTGGGACTGGGAGGAAGGGAATGGCCCTCATGAGGATGGAAACCACAACTTTAGTCTTGAAAGCATTGAACACTCTGCATTGTCCAGGGCTCTTTGAGTTGCAAGTGACAGAGACACCTTGGAAACTTGCTGAAGTCAGAAAGAGAATGTGTTGGCTGCCAAAACTGACTTCAGGGGTTGAACTGGCCTCCACAGCTCTGGGTCAGCAGGACTGTCTCTGTCACTTGGTTTCCCCAAGTGACTCTGTTTCTCTCTTTGTATTGGCTTTATTCTCTCATATTCCAGGAGAGCTTCCTCCCAAATGCCCTTAGTCCCACAAAGTGGGGTCTCTGTCCCAAGCCCCATGCTTTGGAGTAACTTGCTTGAAATTTACTAAGTCCTCTCTCATTCCAGGGGCCAGCTGGAACACTCGGTTCCATCTATATGAGCTCTGATCCTCATTTCTTCTGTTTAGGGTGCTCTTTGACCCTTTCACCTCTGTGGGGTAGACCAAATGTTCCGAGGAATTTCAGGACTCCCATTCATGGCATTATCCTGAGGGCCATATGGACGGGGCTCCAGTTCTAGGAAACGGTTTGGGAAATAGATTACTCTCACAGGGCAGCACAGTATTTCTTTCGTAGAGTCTCACGGGATTGGGCCACCAGAGTGGTGCTAACATGCTGATTCAGGATGACTTTTACTCCTGTCTGACATAGAATGAGTTCAGAGCTCTGGGCTATCCTGATCCTTGGGCTCCAGCTGCATTTGAAGGCCTGAGTGTCAGTCTCTCTTGTTTAGGTTCTGATTGTGGTGCATTTTTAGTCTACAGCACCTTCAGGCAGTGGGTTGATGGCAGGCATCCTTCATCCTGTTTCCTGCTTCTGCACCCAGGGTGACCACTCCAAACTATGGCACCTGTCAGGGTCTATGCCACGTGGCCATGCCTGTCTCCTCCAAGGGTTTCAAGACCATTGCTCTATAGCACTACTGGGTCATGACCGTTGATATCCTCTCTTGCATCTGCTTGATGTGCTGACTTTGTGCCCTCCTGGGTTGGTTGTGACCCACGCCAGACACGGGAGAGGCATTGCTTGTGCAGATCTAGGTGATAATATAGCTCGCCTCTGCCCACAACCTCCAACATCTTTCTACCCTACATTTTCATTTACCTCTCCTCCACCCATGATTGGAGATTTAACCCTTGTAAAGCCAGGACCAGGTGGTCCAGTTTGAAGAAACACAGTCCATCTACACAAATTAATTTCAAAATAACTCAAACATTTTATTTTTACTCTTTTAAGAATTTAAAAGGGGTCTCAGTGTATGCTCCAAAGCTGTTCTCTACATTTCCCTGGCAATAAAGTCCTAAACCCACAGCCTGCAGGGCTTTTTTTCTTCATTTCTACTCCCCCCTCCCAATAATTTATTATCTTGGTTTGTACCGTCCAGTACGGCAGCCGCTAACCACGTGTGGCTAGTAAGCACTTGAAATGAAACTACTATGAATTGAGATGTACTTTAAGTGTAATATCCACACAGGATTTTGAAGACTTGTTATTAAAAAAAAAGATATGGGGGCCTCCCTGGTGGCGCAGTGGTTGAGAGTCCGCCTGCCGATGCAGGGGATACGGGTTCGTGCCCCGGTCTGGGAGGATCCCATATGCCGCGGAGCGGCTGGGCCCGTGAGCCATGGCCGCTGGGCCTGCGCGTCCGGAGCCTGTGCTCCGCAACGGGAGAGGCCACAACAGTGAGAGGCCCGCATACCGCAAAAAGAAAAAAAAAAAAAAAAAAAAGATATGTAAAATATCTGATTAATAATTTTTTATATTGAGTACATGTTGAAATGATAATATTTTTAAAATATTGCTTTATAAGTTATATATTTGAAATTAATTTTGCTTGTCTCTTTTTGCTTTTTTGATACGGCTACTAGAAAATTTTTAATTTCATGTTTATTTTATGTTTATTACATATTTATAAATATAGCTCTTATTATATTTCTTTTGGACACACTGAGTCAGATCAATGAAGACTTCCTAGTTTTCTCCTTTTCCTCCTGCTTCTGTGGTTCTTTTTTTCCTTGCTCTGATATTTTGATTCAAAAACATGAAAGTTCCAATAAGTGGTGGGGCAGAAATGAAACTCTCCTCAGATGGAGCTGTCAAAGGGCAAAGGTTCTAAGAGATACAAATACATTAATCATCTTTGCCTCATCACACATAGGTTAAATAACATTAGGATCAAAATAGACATTTTAGGGGACTTCCCTGGTGGCGCAGTGGTTGAGAGTCCACCTGCCGATGTAGGGGACACGAGTTCGTGCCCCGGTCTGGGAAGATCCCACGTGCCGCGGAGCGGCTGGGCCTGTGAGCCACGGCCACTGAGCCTGCGCGTCCGGAGCCTGTGCTCCGCAATGGGAGAGGCCACAGCAGTGGGAGGCCTGCGTACCACAAAAAAATAGACATTTTAGGAAATAACTGACTTCACTGTTTATTGAACTTGCCATCATAAAACTTTACCACACAGAAAACAACATTGGATGGAGGAAAGACACTCAATTTTTTTTCCCCTAAAACTCTTACCAGTCCACGTTTTGCTCAAGTTTAAATTCTTTCATTCATAAGAGTGCTCCTCTCCAACTTGTGTTCTCTCCAGGCTCTGCCACCATCCCATACTTCTTAGCTGACACAACTAATATAAGACAGTTAGTTCTTTTGATTTAAAATTAGCAGGCAACATTTTCCTATTTCGTTTTTCTTCACTTGGATAAATGTCTAGTTCCCAGTGCATCATCACCAATCACTTAAGACTGCCATTTATTCTTCACTCCAAGGAGACTGTCCCAAACATTGAAAGCAATGCCGCTATGACTCACACTTCACATAAAATATGTCTGGGTGTTTGGGAAAACGGCCAAAAGGATTGTTTAATTTTACCTTGTGATAAGAGATATAAAGTAGTTGGGAATACAATAAGAGGATTTGTTTTAAGCTTTGAAGTTTTTTTTTTTGATAATCTTTTAAATCTCTTTTTTTTATTGAAAAGCAGTGCACAGTGACAGCTAACAGGAAACGTATCCAATATCGAAGTATTTACATGTGTAAAAAATTGAATGTGGAACTGAATAGATGCATTTGAAACAAATCATGGTTGAGAAATAACAGAGGATCTTTTATTAGATAATTATTCTCTCTAGGTTAATAAAGGAGAAATTTACTCTGGGTGGGTTGTAGCCAAAGATTTAAAAGCTAACTATTGTTATCATCCTTTGGTTTTGAAAATCAGAAGTGAACTTGGAAAATGGTTTTCTAGAATCTCCAAGGAACTCGGGGAAGGTGAGGAGTCTCTCCCTTGTCTTTTCTTCCTATAATGCCATATGCTTTTCTTTGCCCATAAAGAGCACACGTATATAATTTTAGGATTTATCATTTAGCATTTGCTGTGGTTTTGTGTATTTAATATTTCAGACAACTGCTTGTTCACATTAGTTGAAGAAGAGAGGAAGTGGAGTATTGTGTAATTAAACGGAATCTCGAGAATTAATGCTGGTATTTGGTAAGCCATTTCCTCTTCTTACTATAAGGGTCTAATTCATGCTTTTCCGGATAAATAGCAAAATTGCAGTTCTCATCAGAAACCTTGAACTCAAAATATAAATCTCTAAGTGCCTAGTGAACTTTGAGGTGGCATTTACTTAAAAATTTTTTGGAAACAAGGGGGAGTTCAGAATTTAGATCTTTGGTGATTCTGTTACCTGTGAAGAGCTGAATGTAACAGGCACGTGCAAACAAAAGTTTCTCAGTGTTTGGCCCAGAGAAAAAAGCTCATTTTTTCCCCCCTCTGGGCTGAAGTGTCTGTGTAGAGTGGAAGTTATACAGTGTGCTGAAAACCCTTGTTGAGATACAGGCACTTAAGCAAAAGTTGGAGAAGAACAGCAGCTTCACCTGGCTCTGGATGAGGCCAGCAGCACATGTCACAAAGTCCCTGGCTAGAAGCAGCTTTCAAAGCTTTCCCCACCCCTCTGCTCTCTGTGCTTGTCCTCAGCCAAGGGTAATAGACGGTTGTATGTTCCTAAAGATCTCCTCAGGACACCTCCCAGCAGCTTCTGCAATCCATTCCAAGCCTAACACTGAAGATAATCTTTTAAACATGTAATCCCAATTTGCCAGGCTCTAGCCTGGGGCCCTGGGGGTTGCTGCCTTAATACCACAAGTCTAGGTCAGGCACAGGGAGAGACTGACTCATTTCAGTCTCTGTCAAAAGTCTTCCTCTTAAGTAATATGCACTAAGGAACCAACACTTTCTAAAATATCTCTTGAGACCTCTGGTTTGGTGCTAAGAAGATAAGAATGCGAAAAATTGCTGGCTCTTTAGTAAATCCTACTGTACAGTTGCAACCTTGTCAGTACAAATTTGCATCTCAGAGACAAAGTGAACTTTGAGAAATCCTGCCATTTGTGAAAATGTGCATGGACCTCAAGGGCATTATGCTAAGTGAAATAAGACAGAGAAAGACAAATACTGTATGATCTTGCTTATATGTAGTATCTTTAAAAAAAAAAAACCAATTCCTAGGAACAGAATAGATTGGTGGTTGCCAAACAGGGGAGTAGAGGTAGAGGTAAAAGGGGTCAAAAGATGGGCAGGATTGGGGCGAGAAATAGTACAGAAGATAGATCGAAGGGGGTCAAAAGGTACAAACTTCCAGTTGTAAAATAAGTAAGTCCTGGAGATCTAATGTACAGCATGGTGACTATAGTTAACAATACTATATTGTATATTTGAAAGTTGCTGAGAGAGTAGATCTGAAAAGTTCTTATCTCAAGAAAAAAAATTGTAACTATGAGTGGTGATGGGTGTTAAATAGACTTACTGTGGTGATCGTTTCACAATATATATCAAATCACGTTGTACACCTAAAGCTTATACATTGTCATAAGTCAAGTATAGCTAAAAAAAAAAAAAAGTGGGTGCCTAGCAACGGGCAGGAGATGAAGGGTAGAAGGCCACCAACACTAAAGAAGCAGCAGCTTGGATCCCAGATTCCCTGGGGAGGAAAGTGCATGGTCAGCCCTGCTCAGAAGCACAGGGACGACAGTGATGTGAGGTGAAGTCTTCCCTGCATCCTGTTTCTAGACATTGAATATCTGATTCCCTGCCTGAATTTTATAAGAGCAAATTACTAAATGATTCCCATAACATGAAGGGAAAACAGGAGAGCAGTCCAAGCCCAAATGCTAATGCAAGTTTCTGCATCAAAAGAGCATTTATTAGGGGCTTGAACCGAGGCCAGGCCCAGGCTGCCAGAGTAAGCTGGAGGGAGAGATGGAGAATGTTTCCTTTGAAGTTTGGTGGTCAGGTCTCTGCTGGCTGTGGTAGTGAACCTATCTTGTCCCACCAAAGAGTAAAGCTGTTATTTAGAAGGGAGAGGGCCCACATTTGAAGTTCTGCATTAACATTGCTACAAATGATAGAAAACTTTTTATTTCTAGGCAACTTTTATGTTGCAGAGACCAACGCAACTTGCCTAATGTGGGTTTTGCCCACTCCCCTTAGAGTAGTAATTTTAAAAGAGCTTTAATTTAGGGGAACAAATTGGCAAGCCAGATAATCCCCAGCGGTGGTGGAGATGGTCTGCAGTGCTACAGGGGCTCTCAGGCCCTGCCTGAATTTTCCAGGCTCTGGAGTTGTCCTGGGCCTGCCCCCTGCCTGGGGAAGGAACAGGGCAGGGGACGCAGTTGTGTGTGAGTAGCTCTCGTGTGCCAAACTGAGAGCCGGGATAAACAAGGATACGTGGGACCCCAGTCTGCCCTTGAAGCCTTCAGCCTCAGGGGGTGGCTTGGAAAGGGGAAAGAAGATGCCCAGTGTGAGTCCAAAGTAGAAAACAGGAAGGGCCATGAGAAAGTCAGATAAAACATGATGGGGAGGTCACCACCAGGCGGAGGGGATCATATTTCAGATGTGCCTCAAAAGATGGGCAGGATTGGAGTGAGAAATAGTACAGAAGATAGATAGAAGGGGGTGAGCGTGTGGGAAACTTTGAGGCGTGCTTGGGGAAGAGCAAGTCCTCCAGTTTGATTGGAAAGTGGGGGAGCCTTTGGAGCCAAGGTTGGGAAGAGTATGTAGGGCTAAGGTTGGGAGGATCTGGCTTAGGGAAAGGGCTGGGGGCTGCCAGAGTAGCCCCGGGGAGAGGAGGTGAGTGTGCAGCTGTGAAGGGGGTACTGAAGGCGTGCCGATGCGTCCGCGACAGTGGCTCTCAGCATTGGCTGCACACGGGATCACCCTGGGAGCTGAGAAACTGCTGCTGGGACCACAGGACCGGAGCTCTGGTTTAAATGGTCTGAGGTGTGGCCCCGGGCAACAGGATTTGTGAAAAGCTCCCCGTGAGCGGTGATTCTAAGATGCTGCCAACGTTAAGCACCTCTGGTTTGTGGCAGAGTCTGGTTCAGTAGGGTGGGGCTGAATCACAGTCTTTGAGTGGCAAAGGTCTGTAGGACTTGGCCATGCCACGCCAGCAGAGCACCTGCCTGCAACTTAACCCTTCTGCAAGGAAAAAGTGAGAAAACCTTTGGCCTCTTTCATCTGGTTTGCTCTGGGATGCTGGGCCCCTGCTGAGGGAGGGCAGCCTTGTTCACTAGTGGTCGCTGACCTTCAAGGGCAAATGGAGACTTTAAACTGAAACACACATACCCCTGGGGCTCTAGGAAGCCCTGCAGGGGGTGTGTAGACAAACAGTTTTTAGCAGAATCAGTTTTCTCAGCTTCCACGCATACGCTCTTCTACAGCAGATCTGCCTGAGCGACCCCTCCATACTGATTCACCCATGCCGCCTCCTCTCTCCCACTGTCCCGCACGTACTCAAAATACAGTATTCTGCATCTTTGGCAGTTACTTAAACGTATGATAGAAAAAATCTATATATCAAGTTTAAAATTTGGCTCCGTGACTATGCGGTCTTGGCCCAATCCCACCCCTTCTGAGGTTCAGTGCCTCCTCTGTAAAAACGGGGCCAACCAGTTCCACTCAGCAGGGTTGTTGAAAGATCAAATGAGGGAGCCCCAGAAGTAGCCTGGCCTGCAGCCAGCTCTGGGTGAATGGCAGATATTAATAACGGAAAACCGTCATGGCATGTGGATGAGCTCCTTGAATGTGAATGCCCTTCCTCCTTATTATTGGGTCCCAGATTTTATTCCCATGGAAGCCCAGACCTCTCATGGAGGGTGGAGTGTGATGCAGTGAGGTTCTGTGCCTCTCTTGTCTTCCCTTCTCCAACTTTCTTGAAGAAGACCTCCCAATGCACCTCCTCCAACTGGCCTTCCCTGAGTAATGAAGCCTCATGACGGACGACTTTTCTCTTCTTTGATCGTTTGACTGGCTCACTCTAGGTATGACATAAATGAGTTAATGCATCAATGAATGAATGCCGGGAATAGGGTAGTGAATGAGGCAGGCATTTTCCCCACCCTTTCCAAACTCGCGGTCTAGATGTCACCAGACAGTTACAACACTGACAGATGCCACAGTAGTAAAAAGAAAAGAGGCCAATGCAAGCCCAGAAAAAGGGCGTGAAGGAAGGGAAGGCTTCCAGGAGGAAGCGTTGTCTAAACTAAAATCAAATGGGCAACTGGAAGTCAAGCAGCAGGCTTGCCTCTGACCCGTGGGTTCAAGGGCCTGGAGGTAAGAAAGAGCATGCTTGGCTCTGAGAACAGAAAAGACTTAGTAAATTTGGCCATGGAGATGAAGGTTTCCCAGTGTCTTTCTTCCCTTTTCTTGGCCCTCCCAGATGATGGTATGCTCTGGAAAACACAAAGGATCTTCTACATCTTTTATGTTTATCCCCATATTTGCTCCACTCTGCAGAACCCACTACTGACACTTTAATAAATGCTTACTAGGCGTTGAACTTACTAGAAAAGGAGGCCTCCTAGAGCTTCTCTGGAGCTCTTCTCATACCTCCCTGGCTCTGGGCAGCAGTGCATGGAACCCAGTCTAGCCAGGGAAAGGGCTAACAGAACCCCATCTGCTGGCCCTTAAAACATGAATCCCTGGGAAGCCATGCTCTGAAATATCTTTTCATGCATTATTCCAAAATCGGGATTATGGAGGAGCATTTCGTCTTCAAGGGCTGTGCACCCCAGTGGCCCTGGGGCTGAGGCCAGGGGCCTGGGGGATGGATGAAATGTGTGGCTTGTGTCAGCCTGCCTTTCACGTCCAAGCCTAGGGAAGGGCAGAGAGACAGCAGCAGGGACGGGAGGGTAGGGTCATTCATTTACACTCCGGCTCTGTCACTGGCCCATCGAGTCCCATCACCAGCAGACAGATTCAGCCTTGCTTGCTACCCCACAGTGGCCCTGGCGAGCCACATCCTCCACCTTCTCCCTCACACCCTTCAGGGCTTCCTGTTCAAGGGTACACAGGTTACTCCTGCAGATGACTCGGGAACAAGCTCTGGTCCCTGACAAAACCAACTGAGATCAGATATATCTTTTGAGGCACGAAAGCGGGAATTGTCTGTGATCTTTCGGCGCGGTATTTTCCTGGAAATCCACAACTAAGTGCCGCTTGTGGTCTAGAAAGCAATGAAATTCATTCTTATGGTTGGCTCCAAGCTGGTCAATGACCACACAGGCCAGCTTACTCCCTATCTGATGTCTGCGGGACAAGGCCACATGTATGTCAAACCAGTTTATATGCTTCTAGTTTTAAATATTCAGAGTTGATTTTCCCTGTGGTTGGATGAGCAGATTGGCAAATAAAAATCAACAGAAGAAGGAGGCTTTCCCAAAAGGCGGAGGAGGACAGAAGCAGAATGTGAGAAGCTTGGGCTCCGTTGGCCTGACCTCACGGCCTTGGGCCTCTTGGAACCTGACTGATACCTTGACCACGGTCTGAGGTCCAGGGTGAAGTTCCCCATGTGCGGACACTGGCCACTTGGTCTGTGCCAGAACCTGCCATTTCCTAAGAGCACCTCTTTTTGCTACTGAAAGCAGGCCCAGCTGTCCTTTATGAGTCCTTTCATGGGCATGTTCTATAGGATGTCTTTCCTGACAAATCTCATCTGGCCCCAGTCACTCCTGGCTTTGTTTCATGCGTGTGTGCCCTGCCTCAGGTTGTAAGTGCCCTGAAGCCAGAAGCAAGCCTGCCTTCTCACCTCTCCTCTCGGGAACTGTAGAGGGACATTTCATCAATGGTAAGGACAGGGTCCTGGGCTAACGACTACACATGTACCATTTCCCTAGTGATGTGATGTTTGCCCCCAGTTCAGCCCCCATCTTTCTCCATCATTTAGGGCTACTGTTATAAGGATACGATTCTTTCAGGAGATGCCTTGCACTGAGGTTCTTGCATTTGACTGGAATCAATTCCATGGCCTGTGCCCACTAAACACTCAGCAAGGGCCATGCTTCCAGCCGAGCAAGTCCTCTGAAATGAAAACACAGAGAGGCCATTTTGCCGGGACCAGTAGCCGCCTGCTGTTAGCTGGAGAGGAGGGACTTTCGGTGGTTACTGTCACCAGGCTGACACTGTGCCAGACCCCACATCTGGAAACAGTTATGACCCTGCAGTCTTCCTTTCTGCTCCTCCATTTGTTAATTTGCTGGTTTGGAATGATCAACTCAGGTCCCCGGTGTAAATTGTAGGAACCAAAGTTAAAAAAGAGGCCATGACTGTCACAATACTCTTTGAAAACAGCCCAAGGTCTTTTTATGGGGTCTCGGATGAACTTTGTGTCTAAATAAATATGTTTTTGAAGTTGCGTATTGTGTTGGACTTTAACCACCAAGCCAAGCCTTTATAAGCTCTGCCTTGAGCCTCATACCCCTCCCCGACTCAACACAACTTGGCCCCATCTGTCTCAAGGGCTCCATAGGATTTACGCTTGGTGGATTTGGACCCACACAGTCCGCTGTTTGCATGTACATCATACAGACACACACAGAGATGTACACTTCTTGGCCTACCCCACCCTCTTTAAAATGTAAGCAAGTAGAAGGCTTGGAAGGAGCCTGAACATGTTTGCACGCCAGCAGCATGACATGCCATTAGTTGCTGATGGTGTCCTGCAGATGAAATAGAGCCCAAAAGGCTTAGGGGCCTGCTTCAGTGCTTATTGCTTTTGGAGTGGAAAGTGCTCACATAGAAGACCTGGGTCTATTTTTGAGAGAAACCAAAAATTAAGCCTTAGGATATTTAGTAGATTTCTAAACAATGGAGGAAAAAAACCCTGGATGATCTTGGGAAGATGGCGTTTTCCTTGGCCATGAAGAGTGGATGCACAGAAAAGCAACTCTTTCAGGCTCTTCTGTCTCGGGAACTATAAAGCCCTAACGAGAACCAGAAACGCAGACCAGCAAGTATGTCTCTGGTACTAACCCTGTCTCCGGTTTCTGGTTTGATGAGTTGCAGTCTACCTTGCTGACTTGGCCTCTTTTTCAACCAGATGATGAATCACCTTTTCTGGGAAGAATCCCAGTCCCCCGTCACCCCTCCCACCCTCCGCTACCCACCCCATCCTCCCTCTTCTTCCCCGTTCCCCGCCCCGACACCCCCCCCCCCCCCGCAGCAACAGAGTTGTTGGGTACTTCCCTTTGGAGTTCCTTTCATATCAAGCCATGTATTCGGCGCTTATTTCATCGTATGTGCGCCTGGCTCCCCAACCAGACTCAGTGCCTCGTGTTTAGAGAATGACTGCCTCATCCATGCTGGGCTTATAGCATGAGCTTAGGGAGTGTTTGTATTAGAGTCCGTCCAGAACCACTCTCTGGAGCAATTTGGTTGTCCATATGTTGTCGGCAGTATTTTTGTAGATGATGTAGACCAGCAGGACTAACTCAAACTCTCGTTCAACTGTAACTTCAGAAATGTGCCAGTTAATGTAGGCAAATCTTTTCTACAGACACCGGGGGTCATTTTAATTCTTTCATCGTCCTGGGATTTTGTTGTATTAAATGTTAATTAAAGTGCCTATGCCATTCGTTTGAAGAAATCTTGGGCACAGATACTTAATATTTGATCAGTAATTTAAAAAGGAATAAAAGGAAAGTTTTTTAAAATGTGCCTTGCCAAGGTGTTGTTGCAGGTGGGGTCATGCCAATTACCAGGAGAAAATTACCTTTCACTTATTTTATGTCTTTTCATGGTGCTTTCAGAGAAACAATGACCGCCAGGTATAGATTAGTCCATCACCAATGTGAAATACATTAGGAAAGAAAGTGACCCATCTTGCCAACCAAAGAGTCAGACAGAGGTCACTGTGGAAGCACAGAAGGCTGTGAGAGGCTCCTAGATAGTTAAGGAGGAATGGTGGGACCTTGCCAGCTCCTGCTGCAGTATGTTGAAGAATCCCACGTGAGCTGAGACCGTAAATTGGCCCTTGGAGCCCAGGGGTGTGAATGGGGTGTGGCTCAGGGGACGTTCTCTTCGGGAGGTCCCAGGCCCCAGAGAGCCCAGGGTCAGTGATGCAGACTCCCTCGGGTATCTACCCAAATCCCGGGGAAAAGACAGGTCTGTGCTTCCCACACATTCAAGGAGACAATTCCCCTCTTGCCCAGGCTAGCTGAGGAGCATTTTTATTTGTTTAACTCAAATTCTAGAGACTTCATCAGAGGGGGGTCCTGCAACTGGATGATTTGGAGGAGCTGAAAGTCAGGGCTGCCGAAGCATCAGTGGCCCTGGGCTCATCGTCCGACCCCCACCCCTTGTGCCTGGGAGGTACTGGCCCCCACGGATTCACTGAGCAGTCGATACAGAACATGCTATTTGCAGGCTGGGAGTGGCCATGGCAAGGTTGTTGAGGATTGCTAAATAAGTCTAGCTGATCCGTTCAAGGAATACTGATTTCCTGGTGAAAATAAATTGCAGTTCCAACAGGTCAGTTCCCCCGCCTGTCTAGGGTAGGGGGGCAGTGACTGTGCCAGCTGCTTTCCTCACCAAGGCTGCCTCATTCTCCAGAGTGGCTCCTGGGGACTTGCAGGGGTTTGCTCTCCCTTGCTGTGCGAGGGAGAGAAAGTTCCAGGGCTCTCCAAAAATGAGCAGCTACACTACCTGGAGAGGGGCGTAGAGCAGTGATACAGGTAGGGCAGGTGCTGGGAGCTGGGCTGTTTCCATTCAAACCCTGACTCTTCTGCTTTCTGGCTTCCTCACTACTCTGGCAAGTTGCTTCACCTCTCCTGGCCTTGCCTTCCTCATCTGTAAAACAGGAAAAATAACAATACCCAACCCACAGGATGACTTTAAGGATGGAATGACTTAATGCATGGAAAGTACTTAGAATAGCACCTGCCATTGGTAAGCTCTAGCTCTCCTTTCCTAGGCTCTGACTGTGTGTGTGCGCGTGCAGGAACACATCCGCTCTCCTCCCTGATGGCTTCCGTGCATCACTCTCAGGCTCACAGCCTTTCCTAGACACAGCCTCACCTGGGGGAACCGCAGAGGCAGAGACCTCCCTGCTTTGGCTGTCCTTAGATGCAGCCCTCCGAGTCCCTTTAAGTGCCTCCTCTTATTGCAGCATTTACCCCATTCATGTCCAGTAAAACATCAGGAGGCCTCTGAAGGAAAGAATGAGGAGGAAAATGCTGGAAGAGGCTGGGGAAGGGGTGTTGCACTAGCTGATGCTGACAGGTGTGCCCTTGGGCCTGCCTGCTGGGTGAGGGGGAGTGGAGGGTGCAGAGAAGTTGGGGTGGGTATCATGGGGCACGCGCATGGGTTTAATTTTGCCCTTTCGTTCCAGGGTAAAGGAGAATGAGTTTGTTCCACAGTGTTAAAACCAACAGGCTAAATTTTGTGGCTCTCATCTCACAAGCTCCCCAGCCTACACAGATTGCCTGCTATACCCTGGATTCAAATGTCCAGAGCTTTTTGGTAGAGGCAGGGTGGTGTCAGGTTAGAAGCAATTTCTTGGGCACTTTTTTTTTTAATAAATGTATTTATTTATATTTGGCTGCGTTGGGTCTTCGTTGCTGCGCGCGGGCTTTCTGTAGTTGCAGAGAGCAGGGGCTACTCTTCGTTGTGGTGTGCGGGCTTCTCATTGAGGTGTCTTCTCTTGTTGCGGACCACAGGCTCTAGATGTGCGGGCTTCAGTAGTTGTGGCATGCGGGCTCAGTAGTTGTGGTTCACGGGCTCTAGAGCGCCGGCTCAGTAGTTGTGGCACATGGGCTTAGTTGCTCCGCGGCATGTGAGATCTTCCCAGACCAGGGCTCGAAACCTGTGCCCCCTGCATTGGCAGGCGGATTCTTAACCACTGCACTACCAGGGAAGCCCTCTTGAGCAATTTTTTTTTTTTTTTTTTTTTTTTGCGGTACGCGGGCCTCTCACTGTTGTGGCCTCTCCCGTTGCGGAGCACAGGCTCTGGACGCGCAGGCTCAGCGGCCATGGCTCACGGGCCCAGCCGCTCCATGGCATGTGGGATCTTCCCGGACCGGGGCACGAATCCGTGTCCCCTGCATCGGCAGGCGGACTCTCAACCACTGCGCCACCAGGGAAGCCCCTCTTGAGCATTTTTAATGTGGCTCTCAGAATGGCTGCTACAGAGCCAGCAGCTTCCCCTTTCTGCTTTCTGATGCTGGCACAGCTCTGCAGCTGAGGAAGTGGAGCCTTTCTTTTCAGCTAACATGGGGGAACCTTCCGTGAATTGGGGAGTACCGGCCCCAGAGATGCTGACGCCTTCCTGCTAGGGAACTGAACACCCGGCTAGGGAGGGTGGGGAGACGAGCCAGGACCAATGTTCCTTAAGGCCCATCAGAGTCTCTGCCTGACCCGGAAGGCCACACAAGTCAGTCTAGCCCAGGGTGTGGGGTGGAACACCGACCTAAAGCAGTGCCAGTCTCTGTCTAGAATCCACTGGAAGAGGTGTGAATTGCACCAGCAGGGATTTAGGCTAGACCTTTCAAAACACAGTCAGTTAATGAATCTGTAAATGTTAACTGGGTTCCTTGCTGAGTTAGGATGAAGTTATAAAAGAAGCACAGATATAAATACGTGGGCCAACTGTGATGGCAGACCCAAGGGCTAAAGGCTAGAGCTGGTGGACATGGCAAAGGAGAATCTCCATGAAGTGGGAAGGTCATGGAAGGGAGACCAGCTGAAAGAACAGTAGCCCAGAAAGGTTAAGGAATTTGCCTGAAGACACACAGCATCTCAGTAACAAAGCTGGGTTTAAAGGGAGAGTATTTTACAGGTAAGTGGAAGCAAAGAGGTAGCCCAGGGCTCTGCACAGAGGAGGCAGAAGTGGGCTGTGTGAACTGTGTGTGGGGAGGGTAGAGGAAGCATGTGCCCTGCAGGAGCCAGAGCTGACCCTGGGACACATGGGAGAGCAGGCAGGATGGATGACAGAGGAATTCTACGAAGGACTTAGAAGCCAGGCGCAACAGAGGGAGGGCAACACCTTGGAAGTGTTTTGGTGTAGGGTGGATAACTTTTATGCCCTAATGTAGCCTTTTCAGTGTGTTCCAAGCTTTGTTCAGTGTGCATGTATTTCTTTTTAAATCAGTGGCAAAAAAAGATGTTCATTTAAAAAAAGAAGAAGAAGAAAATAGGCAGAGAAGTCTGGATTTTCTCTCATAAACAATAAAAGCCATTGGTAGCGTCCTAGGAAAGCAGTGCTTTGGTGAAAGTGGTGTTTGGGGAAGATAAGACCGGTAGTGGTGGGATAGATGGATGGCTGCGGGTCAGAGGAAGGGTGTGGTCTGCTGGTGGTGAGAGGTGAGGCCTTGGGGATCTGGGGTATTTGAGTGGTCGATGGGGAAACAGAAACATCTAGGAGCGTTTTAGAAAGAGCACTTGTAGGGTCTTGGTGACCGATCGCATGTGGTGGGGTGAGGGGCGGGGGGAGAGGCAAAACTGGAAGCTGGCTTTCCAGCCTTGGGCAGTGCCATGCAAGAATACAGAAATGGAGAGGAGCTGGACAGAGGCGGTATGAGGACTAGTGGACTTGGGAAGGCGTTGTTTCTCTGAGGCCTTTGCTCTCCATGCAGGAAAACTTGAGGGGAGCAGAGGAAAGGCATGAGTAAGCTTTGCTTCTCAGGCCAACAATCGTCTGGTAGGTTCCCCACAGTGGCCATCACTCCATAAGAGTATTTGAGGTCAGGCAATTGAAGCAACCTCAAAAGTGCCTCTGGATTCTTCTCTTGTAAGATATTTTATCTGAGCCAAATCAGTGCAACTCTCTTGTGAAAAATCAGTTTCCCTGGAAAATAAAGCTGGGTTCTAGCCAACAAGTAGCATTTGGCAAGCCCTGATTAAGAAAGCCAGTGTTCAGAGAAGTTGTGAAAATAGCAAGTCATTTAGGAAGGTAAACACTGGGTACCTAATGCCATTTTAGGGCTGTGACAGCTGTTCTGTCTCCATCAATTGTAGAGCCTGAAACTGCAGGTTTATTTTAAGTTCTTGCTGTTACAAACCTGTAGACCACCCACGCCCCCTTGGCAGGCTTTGAAAGGGAAGACCAATTGAAGATGACCTGGACTGAACACAATTTCCTTTCCCAGTTCAGTGAGTAGAAGCCACCAAATACCCAACAGCTGGACCTAGAGAAAAAGCCACTTGCCAGTCACCCAGGCACCTTGACTGTCATTCACAGTGTGAGCTGGGCTTCCATGAGAGCAAAGATTTCCAGTGTGGTCCTTGGTACAAATTTTCAGGTGTTTTTTTTTTTTTTTTTTTTTTTTTTGGTCAATGGCTATGTTTCTTGAAAAGTTTTACGTAAATTGAATCCTATTTTAAACTCATCTGAGCTTTAGCTATTTAACAGAAACCTGTAGGCCTGTGCTTCTCAAACTTTAAGGTACACACAGATGACCTGGTAATCTTATTTAAAATGCAGAGTCTGATTCAGTGCGGGGGGGCGGGGGCACGCAGAGGGCAGTATCTAAGATTCTGCATTACTACTAAGTTCCAGGCTGCTGCTGCTGCTGCTGTTTGCAGATTACATTTTGAGTGGCAAAGTTATGGAAAATCCTTGAAAAACCAAATCTGAATCCCCTAAATGGCACTATAATCACCCCTTAATTTTAGTAAGTGGGGATGTTGCTTGCATTTGTTTGTTGGGTGGATGGAATAATTGCAGTGTGTAAAGTACCATTCTGAGTGCTGTGTATTGTACAAGGAATGGAAAATTTCTCCCAAATTTGATTCAAGTACTCTTAAAAATTGGATATCTCATGCCAAAACCCACCCTTCTTTCTCCCTGACAAGTAGTAGGGAACTGAATTGTAAGAGCTTTCTCATTCACTACGTGGTAGCAGGTTAGAAAGGCCAAGTGTCCTCTGGGAATGATTTTGACCGTGTCATCTGTCTTCACTGATGCCTGACGTCACCCAGAACACCACCCAGGGAGGATGGCAAAAGGGAGGCATGAAGTTGGTCAAGCGGCAAGTGCCAGCTCTCCTGCCGGCAGACCCAGAACCAGTTTCTTTCTGTGTTTCCTTTGCGGAGAACTTGTTGGAACTACTCACTCATCTTGATGTTGAAGCCCTGTTGTCAAGCACAACTGGGTTATTTTCAAAAACTAAACTGTTTTTGGTGATCTCGTAAGAGCCACAAAATGAGAAAGTAGTCATTTTTATAAAGTGTCTGAAAAAGTCTAGTAATTATTGTTCCAAACAAGCCTCTCTGTCCCTTTAGTTGGTCTAACATGGAAAGAAAAGGGAAATCTTTCCCAAATGAAAGTGAGCGGGGCTAGCCCCAGTTGGTGGCAGGAGATCTGGGATGGAGGACCCCTGTTCCCTTCCTCAGCAACATCTTTTCCTGTGGAAAAACACCCCTCCCACAAAGCAGCAATCTGTGGTGGAAGAACGTGTTTACATTCACAGAGCTCTGCATTTTCTGGTTTTGGAGGGAGGCGAGTGGTGGGACACAGAGGTGGAATTTTTTTTACATCTAAACAGTAAATGAAATATTACTATAATCTCTTTCCTGAGCTCATGGAAAAACTCAAGTCATCGACTGTTGGTTTTACAGATCAGGGAAGTTTTACAACGAGATTACCTGCCTTGTCCCGGAGCCTATAAATCTTGCTAGAGGGAGAGCTGGGCTGGGGAAGGCACAGCTCCCAGGCTCTTACACACACGGGGTATCTTCCCTAAAACTGTGATGCAGCCAATGCTCCATCCCCAGGGGAGAGATCAAGCCCAAGCTTGAATCTCTTTGAGCCCTTCCCAGTGTCCTATGCCAAGCAGTCCTGTTGAAACAGAGAAATGTTTTGTTTTCAATCAGTTAAATGATTATTTTCAGATGATTACACTTCTGTACGTGCTAACCTATCATATCTTTTCAGTGATCTCTGTTATATAGTGCAGTTACTGGGAGAGGTAAGCGACTTGTATCTTTTGGCCACTTTACATGAATTATATCATGTAATCTACGCTAGAGTCCTGTGAGGTTGGTTTTGTTATCAACTCTATGGGGAAAGTAGCAACTGAGGCTCAGAGGGGTTGAACAACTTGCCCAAGACCACACAGCTTGTAAGTAGTAGGACTGGGATTTGAACCCAGGTCCCCTGCCTCCAGAGCCTGCACTCAGCAGCTTTGTATTACCAATGCCATCACTCTGGCAGGGCTGGCAATCTACCTGATGGATCCTGGCTTGGGTACCCAAGCTTTAAACCTAAACCATCAAGCAAAGTTGCCAAAGGCTACTTCCTCACTTCTCGGCATGTATCCTTCCCAGAAACTTCCTTTCATTCCTTACCCTACCCTTCTGGTCGGGACCACCTCGATTTTATAAAGGAGTTATTTTACAGCAGCTTAGACTAGACAATCCATGGAGGCTGCCATGTTCTTAGACCTCAGCCCAGCTTTCCAGCTCATGATCTTAGCAGCCATCCACCTTGACTCACTGAGTAGTCATTGCCAAAGACACCTCTTTCTTTGCACGAGGACTGTCTGAGAACAAAGTCAGCAGATAGGATTTTTGATGTGGAAATCATCAAAACAGTTCTTCCCATCCCCTGGCTTTTCTTCTTGAGGCTCCAGAAAAAAAAAGAAAATGATAAACCCTACAGTGAGGGAAAGGACTCATAGATAAAGTGGAGCTAAATCCCAGGCGCCTGAATGCTGAACTTAAAGCCACTGGCGAGGCATCCTCCTCCCTCAGAAAGTTGTTTTCAGGAAAGTCCACTCATTCCAGACTGAAGTATGTGTTTGACAGTCCTCACCAGCCGGCAGAATGAGCCCCATCTGAACGGAGGCAGGGAAAGGGATCATCTCCCCCAAAGTGGCAGAAGTCCCAGCCCGGGGAGCAGCCCCCCACAGCTAGCCAGGGGAGAGACTGTCCCAACCCTCCCTCCAGAGGAGATGGGAGGAGAGGAACGAGCAAGGGGATCAGGGAAGGACCTGGCTCTCCCCAAGGTCAAAACCACCCCAGAACATCCCCTAGTCTTCAATGAGGAAGGTACAAGCTGGGGTTAGAACGTTCCAGAAAACATTCCGTAGTCTTGTGGTCTTTAGTTTCCTGAGCGCCAACCGTAGTCTAGGAACCGCTCAGTGATAGGGTCCAGCTTGGATCCTCTGCCCCACCTGGCAGTGATGGTGGCTCTCTGAAATCCTCCTCTCCCGTGGCCTCTCAGGGTCTCCCTGGGCCTCGGGTCTGTCAGGGTTCCTGCTCTGTTTCCCCTCAATCTCTCCAGATGGGTGCTCCCCAGGGCCTGCCATCTCCTCCTCCTCTTCTCCAACACGCACGCCCGAGGGAGACTGCCCAAGTCCAGGGCTTTAGCCACCACCTGCTAGTGTGATGACTCCAATCTGCATCTTCAGTGCTCACACCTCCCCTGAACTTCAGACCTTCAAAGGCAGCTCCCTCTTGCACATCGCCACCCGGAAATGTGGGTGTCTTGTCAGGCATGATATGAACGCACCTGGAGTCACGCCTCCCTACCCACGTGCAACCCAATGGGCACCTTCACCAGCGCAGCGTGCCCGTCCTGCATCTGATCATCCCAGCTAGAGACCTTGAGGTTGTCCTTGACTCCCCACCCGCCTCCCCTCCATGCCCTCGGGTTTCCCAGTCTAGTCCCTGCTACCACTGAAATCTCCCTGACACCTGAGCCACCCTCTCCTCTCCCTCCGCCACACTCCCAGCTCAGGCCTGCAATAGCTTTTACTCCCTCTGCGCTCTGCCCCTCCTCCAGCCCCGGACTGCTCTGCTCCAGCCTCTCCTTGCTGCCCTTCCCCTCACTCTGATGATCCCCTCCTCCCTCCGTCCTTTCCAGCAATGTCCTAGCATGTCCAGGCC
The DNA here is from genome assembly GCF_964165515.1 of Mesoplodon bidens. Taxonomy (NCBI): domain Eukaryota; kingdom Metazoa; phylum Chordata; class Mammalia; order Artiodactyla; family Ziphiidae; genus Mesoplodon; species Mesoplodon bidens. The sequence continues at coordinate 115,715,410 of NC_138160.1, forward strand.
TCTGTAGACTGTGTCCCCTGTCTTCCACACTGACTCTCCCCTTCCTTTCTCATCTAATCTTCTTGGAAGAATCGTCCACACCCTCTACTGCGCCATCCCTTCATCAAACCACCATCATCTGGCTTCTCCCTCCTGCTCCCATAGCTAAGTCCCCAGCGCCTGTTTCCCACAAAGCAGATAAGCTACAGATCTGTGTGCAGCGGTACTCACTGCTCACAGCCCCCTCCTTCTGGGGCTGCCCATTGCCTCCTGCTCTCTGTCAGCACTCCTTCACCCCTTGCTGGCTGCTCTCTGCCATGCCTCCTCTCCATCATCTGTCATCACCCACCTCTTGCTCCACACGCCCAACCAGAGAATCCATCCGCTCCCATGCCTTCAGCTGCCTACAGCTAAGGAAGACTCCCCTGTTTGGATCTGCATCCCAGAATCCTCGATGGAGCCCCAGATCTTTACATCCAACTGCCCACAAGACAGCTGGACGAGTCGCAAGCACTTAAAGTCAGTATGTCCAAAACCACTGACCCTCTCCTGGCAAATCTGCACCTCCCTCCATATCCCTCATTCTGAGAATGGTGCTACCATGCAACAAGATGTCCCTGCCAGTAGCACCTTAGATATCCCTGGCTCCTGCCCCTCCACCCCCCGCCACCCTCTGTTACCTCCTAGACACCCCCTGGTGTGCCACCCTTCTTCACGCCCACCTCCACTTCCACGGAGCAAGCTCTTGGTCCCCTCCTGGTCACCTGACCTTCCTGCCTCCAGCCTTGCTTATTTTATGTTGTCCTCTCCTAGCCTGCTCCTGCCCCTGGCCTGCTGCTCCATCACCTGCAGGACTCTTAGCTTGGGTCTGGGTCCTGTGACATGCCTTCCCTTCTCTCTCTCCTTGACTCTGCCTCCCCGTGCTTCAGCCAGCCGGACACTTTGAGGGCCCAGAACGCCCTCGCTTTGCCTGGCTAACTCCTTCTCACCCTTCCAGCCTAGAGCAGGTGTCACCTCCTGCCAGGCCGGTGCTTCCTCCAGGTTCCCAAGGCCCCAGCTGCCCCTCCCCACAGCAGCTTGTTTTCTGGCCCCCGGGTCTGTGAACTTTTTCAGAAAGAGCCTGGATCTCACTCACTCATCTATCTTTGTCTCCCTAGGCTAGCAGTGCCAGGTAATTGGTGGGTGAGTAATAGGTGCTTGAGTGAAGCCTTATCTCCCTCCCAGGTGACTATTTGTTTACTTGCTCTGAGCTCCTCCAGGGCAAAAATCTTGTCTTTGCTATCTTTTTGCAGCATCTTTCTCACAGTGCTATACTGATGTTAATTAAAAGAGACAATGAGTGTGTACCCCACCCTTCTCCATGGCTTCCAAGAGTAGCTTGGAGTCTAACAAAACCTGCCATATATATATACAAATATACATATACATATACACACATATACATTTATACATATACATATATATATATATTGTCTTCTGTCAATCATAAGATTTACTCCCTATCCATCTTAAAGTTAGCAAGCTGGGGGAGGAGAGGGGTGCGCGTGGAATGCAGAGGCAAGTGTGATGGGTAGAATATTGTGGGAATCAGCATGGCCTGAGACCAGTGAGGCATGTTTGGGCTCAGGACCCTGCAGACCTCGAGGAGGGAGTGAAAGAGTGAGGCCCCGTAGGCCCGTTGGTGGACGCTGGGGAGCACGGGAGACGGGGGCTGGTTGTGAACCATCTTGGGCCGCGGAGGGGGAGTGGGCGGGGCGCGGGGCGTCCGCAGCCCGCCCTCCGCCCGCTCCCCGCCCCTCGGGCGGCTCCCTGCGCTCCGCTTATTTAACCTGCCGGCGGCGACGGCACTCGCACTCCCGTACCGCTCGCCAGCCCGCTCTGCGCGTCTTCTCGCTCCATGGCGCTCCTCGGGCAGCTACTGCCCCTCGCCCTGGCACTGGCCCTGGGCCCCGCCGCCACGCCGGCGAGCCCCGCCAAGTCTCCCTACCAGATGGTGCTGCAGCACAGCCGCCTCCGGGGTCGGCAGCACGGGTAAGAGGGCGCCCCAACGGGGGGCGGAGGGACTGGGCGTCGGGACCGTCGAAGCGGGCTGGGGGCACCGGAGACAAAGCCCGAGCCTAAAGCAGGCTGTGTGGGACGCTCGGAGGGACCAGCCCTGCAGGAGGTGGAGGGAGGGAGGCGGGGACGATGGAGGAAAGTCAGCAGGAGGCACTGTGTAGAGGAAGCGGATGGGAGAGCTGACCCGTCACCCCAACTCAGGCCAAGAGCGTGAGAGGGATCCCGGGCTTTGAGCTTCTCCCAGCGGAGAGCGCTTGGCAGCTCTCTGCCCCGAATCACTGTGGGAAGGTGGCCAGGGCAGAGAGGGAGCCCACCCAGCAGGGCACAGATTCCAGCCCAGCCAGGCCCTTGTCCAGCACCTTCAGACGTGTCGCTGGGGCCACACAAGCTGGCAGCAACCAAGGCCCCCAGGCTTCTGTTCACCTGTCCAGGCCTACACCCGCGACCTGGCACCAGACAGTGCTCTCCGGGCACAGCAAGGGCAGTGTGGCATCTGCTCCCCGGGCAGATGAAGAGCAGGAGAGTGTGCCGAGCCTCGCACACATTGTACAGATGGGGAAACAGTCTGGAGAGGGCACACCACTTCCCCAGGGACCTTCAGTATGTACTGGAGCTGGGATTGGAATCGTTCTTAAAACACTGGCTGGGCTTGTAAACTTGGGACATTATCATTGCATATATTCCTTTGAGACACTGAAGATGTGTTGGTTTTAGGGGGCAAACCCAGGCAAAATGTCTGACCTGGTAAAGACCCTGGCCCAGACCCAGGCAGAGGTGGGCAGTGTTTCTACATCCCAAACTAGGCCCTCCCGCTTCACACATAGCCAGGCTTTGCTGCAGCTGCCAGCCTACCTGGGTGCACCGACTCTTTTTTCACAACTAGGTAGAACTGTATGTGGATAGTCGTGTCACAGCCCAAATGCCATTGGGTCTGGCGTTTGCTCCCAGGTGGTTCCCAAACCACCATGTGACTGGGCAGATCTGTACTCAGATCAAAACTCACAGTTGGAAGTGATCAGACTTGTCTTCATAGGGCTTTACAAAGCCTTGGCTCCCCACCCTTCGAAGCGCCCCCTCCCTGGGAGCAGTCATCCTTGTACCCTCTGCCTGTGTGTGGCCTTGTGGCCTTACGTGGCCTTTCAGGTGCCCAGGGCTGTGGGGAGGGGACTGATGGGAGTGAGTCTGACCCCTCTTTAGAGTGAAGGCCATCCAGGCCATGCTGCAGCCTCAGCACCCTGCAAGAGATAGGAGAGCACAGGGGATGTCCCAGGATCTTTCGGGAAGTGAAAGATGCCCCTTTGACTTAGGCCGGGTACAGAAGGGTGAGGGGACAGGGCAGAAAGACGAGGGGGAGACGAGGCATAAAGTCAAAATGTGAGCACCTGGCATTTTCATTGTCTCTGCCCAGCTCACCATTGTCCCTCTGCCTTTCTTACCAATGGAGCATGTCCTGTTTGGGTGCTGCAGTCCTCCTGGGAGGTTTCTGTTCCTGTTGTATCTTCTTAGGCACTAAGTCAAGAAAAAATCCCGATAGCATGCCCTGCGGCACTGTTACCCGGAATGGTGGCTCTGTGCGCTCCACAGTGAAGCTTCCCCAATGGTGTTGACAGGGTTCCAGCAGGAGCCACCTCTGCGGCAAGCCTCCTTCCTGTCAAAGCCCAGAAAAGCCACAGACCAGCTGGAAAATAGGTTTTCTTTTTCTTTTTTAAATGCAAATGCTCTTTATTATAAAGTTCAGACATTAGATCAGTTAACTCCCTCCCCGCCCTCCCCCGACCCCTGCAGGCTAATCCTCTTGATTAGCTGCTTCCAGTGCAGTTGGAAAGGCCTATAGTGATCTGTGATGGACAGGACGGTGTAAGCAGTCCCTGGTGTGCACCCTCCCCCAATAAAGTCTGGACACACAGGCAGGTGAACTGTGACAAACAGTTGCAGACACAGTTGCGTTTACTCTGATCTGACTGTCCCTGAAAACCTCACAGGGCTGCCTGACTTTGCCCTTGGGGTGGCACCCTGTGCAAAATGGATAACCTTGTTCAAACTCCGGCCATCTTTTAAAGTGAGATCTGGTGGGAAGGGAAAGTTAAGCTCTTTTTTAAAGGAAATGTTGTATGTGTGCTTCACACGACGTGAAGGAAGAAATAATAAGCAGGCCCTGCTCACCCTTTATCACCGTCACCACTTTTGCTTTCATCTTCACCACAACACAGTGAGCTCTGTAGTGTGCGTTCCCATTTTACAGATGGAGAAACTGTGGCTTAGTGAGGTGGAGTGACTTAGTCCAAACACAGAAAAATGTTGGGAAGGTAGTGACTATGAGGTGGTCTCTTGACACCTGGCTGTTATCTGTGTTGCTATAAGGAAGGAAAAAAACAGTACTGAAAGAGAAGTAAAAATGCAGTCACCCTTCCACATATCACCAACCAAACTGGACTGAATTTTCTGAAGCACTTGATTTTCAAATCCAAGTTGAACAGCAGAGCTGTTGTGCTTGAGGTAGAAGGCCCAGAAATGGGGTTCTCATTTTGATTAAACTTCAGCATAAATCTCCTGTGTGCACAGCCCACCCCTCCCACCCCGATGTGAGAGGGAGTGCGTCACAGAGACCCCCAGCCTCCGCTCCTGTCTCAAAGGGCAGCAGCAGTGGAAACTCGCTCCGCAGAGGAATGTTGGAGCCACATCCACAAGAGACACTGAAGATTTTGCCAAACGCCTACGGAAAGTTGCAGGGAATTCATCAACAGTAATTGTTTCCTGCTTGGTCAGATAGAAGAACTTCTGAAGTTGTACAGCAATTAACAGCACCTATGGCTGGAGTGTGGCCAGCGGGGACTCTCTCAGGGTTATCTGGGGACTGCTGTAACCTATGAATGCCGAGCAGCAAACTGAGAAACAAGTTGGCTTCTATAAAAATCCTCTGGAGGCTGTGGGCATTTGGTCAGACCCAGCCAGGAGCAAGGGGATAAGGGCTGTTCTCCCTGCTGGCCTGCTGTTTCCTCTCTAGCCTCAGCTTCTCTCACCCTCAGGTTCTTAACAGTAACTCACTAATATTTACTGGGCTTCCTTGGCCCACTCACCTTTGCCTGCTGAACCACAAACTGGACAAGAGGTGACATCCAGGTAGTAGAAGAGACAGGGCAGAGAGGTAAAGGGTCAGTGTGCCCTCACACCCAATAACCTGACTCAGTATTTGAAAATTGACCAAGTTCCTGTAGCCATATGACGGGGATGGCAGGTGCTGCCCTCACTGCAGTATCAGTGTCTTCCCTAAAAATACCATGCATCTCAAATGATGGCAATTGATTATATTTGTAAGGTATCAGAGGAGATGATATTTAGAATTGATACCTGAGGTTCTCTGGGAATAGAGGTTTTGTGAAAGCCCTTAGTCTCTTCGCTTTGCTTTTCTCTGGCTTGTGATTCAGCCAGGTGAACTGCCTGTCTCTGGCTCAGGAAGACTGCCTCCCACTTGTCACCACACAGCCACAGCTGCCTCCTTCCCCAGGGGCTCCCAGTAACTGTCCTGCCACCACATGGCCTGAGCATGGTTTGGGTCAGAACTTGGTACACTGGGTAAAATACACAAAAACAAAACCCCACGTCTCTGGGAAAGCAAACTTCTCAGCAGAACCTGGGTGTGTGCACAGGGTTGCTCAGGATGCTTCTGAGCTGGGTGGTCCTGGGAGCAGGTCATTCCAAGCCCCGCTGCACCTGATCTGGTGCTCAGCCGCATCTAGAACATGAAAGAATGAACAAGGCAGAACACCTGCCCTCAGGGTTCTTTGGAGGGTAGTTGAAGAGAAGACGTACACGCCCTGATCAGTATGGGGTTCTGTTTGGTAGCCAGCACCAAACAAGGGCTGTTATCAAAGGTCAGAGGTGGACAGAAGTATGTCCCCTGGGGCACTGGAAGAGGGCTTTCTGCGGGGAGTGGGATGCAAGCCGGGGCCTAAGTAATAAACGACTGAGTTCAGTGAGTGAGCATCTCCTTCCAAGGTCCTGACAGCAGCTGGCCATGACCCCTAGTTTCCAGGGGGGACACTTCAGATAGGCCGTGTTTGGGAGCCAGGCAACTGCCTAGGGATACAGAGGATGTCTGTGTGTGGAGCTGCCTGGGAGGTGCTGGGGCCCGGACCTCGTGACCACAGGACCAGCAATGCCCACAGGGAGGCCAGGTTAAAGCCTGTGGATGTTTGGGCTCAGTGTGGAATAGAGGTGTAGAGAAAGGCTGGGGGGGCCTCTCAGAGCTGCCGTCCTTAGCAAGCACTCCACTTTTACTTAGCTGATATTCTCCATCTATAACACGGAGTCTAAAATTTTTAAGATGTTTGTAGTTACACTTACCAAATGTCTGTGTCAAAGAAGAATGCTTAAATGAAATTACATCACTGTATGAGATATACTTTGACAATTTTTAAATCGTGGGGGGGGATATTTTCAGGGGGATGCTGGAAATCTAGGTCATGAGGGCCAGAATGTACCCCCAAGCCAGCCCCTGGAACCAAGACCGAAATGACTGTATCTTCTCCATATCTAGAACATTCTGGTGACCCAGGAGGGCCCACATGGTGGGAAGGATGTGGAGGTGGGTAGACATGCTGACCATCTTGCTAACATGGCAGCTTTTGTTTTCAGCCCCAACGTGTGCGCTGTGCAGAAGGTCATTGGCACCAACAAGAAGTACTTCACCAACTGCAAGCAGTGGTACCAGAGAAAGATCTGCGGCAAATCCACGTGAGTATCTGGAACTACCCGAGACCGCCAGCCGCTGGGGAGGCTGCCCTTGATATGCACGGGCTGCAGTTGCCCCTGGGCGTGGGCCAGCCTTCTGGAGCCATGAAGATGCGTGTGCAAACATGTCAGGGGACTGTGTGCTTGGGAGTGGTGTTTTTTGTAGGCTGGCCAATTTTGTTTTTCATTTTTAAGGCTCCTGACAATACTTGGATACATTTTTCAGGGCTGACTTGGGATTGCAAGAAACATGAAACATGGTGTGGGTATGTGTGTGTGTCTCTGTGTGTGTGTGTGTGTGTGTGTGTGCGTGCTTCCTAGTCCTCACTAAGTGATACAAACACAAATATTCAGTGGAGAAGCCATCAGCCTCTGACTCTGGGAAAGAAAGCCCATTGGTGAACTTATACCCGGTTCCTGCTCTGCAATCCAAGGTAAATGCCCCCAAAAGGCTTAGAGTGCCTAGAAATATGCACATAATAAGACAGCGTAGCATATTAAGAGCACAGGCTCAGACTCCCTGGTTCAAGGGCTGGCTCTGCCACTTAACCTGGGCAGGTGGCTTCACCTTTGGAATCCTCAATTGCCTCATCTGTAAAGTGGGAATAACAATAGGACTACCGTATGTGATTGTTATGAGGATTGAATGAAATAATGCACAGAAGAGGCTAAATTAGGTACCTGGCACATAGTAAGTGCTCAGTAAATGCCACCTGCTGTTATTTGCAAATCTCAGCCCCTCAAACAGAAGTGAGACACCGGGGGTGTGGACACCTGTGGTTACAGGAGGCCTTGCTGGTGCCTCTGTCAACACAATCAGCACGGAGGGAGACGGCATTCACCCCAACTGCCCTGCAGCCTGCGTGTTCTAACAGAATTCTGGGGAAACCTAATCTATTTTGGCATCAACCATCAAAAGATCTCAAAGCTGGCTCTCTCCTGCAGACGGGAAGATGTGCCGTGCATAACTCCCTGAGCCACTTGTGAGGAACTGACCTTCTTCTCATCTGTGTAATGAGAGGATTAAGAGATGCTAAGCCATGATCTTGAAGCCTTCCCCATGTTAGGGATTTTTAAATGTATTGCTTGTGACTTGCCTTTGAGCCGATGTCTCCTCTAACTGAAGGAAGGGAAAACGCTCTTTCCTTGAGATGTACATGGAAATAAATATCCCAACTTGTGACCCTGACTGTGTCCTAACACAGTTATCAACTCTAGTATGGATCAGGGAAATTGTAGATCAGGGCAGAGGTGGGGGGAGACCAGTAGCTCCCTGGGAGCCTGTCGAGGGCAGGGCCATGACAGTTGGTTCCCCACTTGACCAAGCCCAGCCACAAAGGCAAGAGTTGAGTGAGCTAAGAGGACCCACCTCCCAGGTTTAGGGAGCAAACAAACCCCCAGCCAGAATTCTTGCTGCTGTGGACAAAAAGAGATTATGCAAATAATATACCACATGTCCTTACCTGGAACCCAAGTTAAAAAAAAAAAAAGAAGACCTTCAGTACTCTTTGACTTTTCCCATGTGTGTATATTATCTACTAAAATAAGCAATTAATTACTTAATTAAACACAGAGCCAGGTCTCACATAATTGCTTCTTGGAAGATGACCAAAGCCCTGGTATCAAGCATCTCAGAGCCCTGGGTTTCAAGATGCCACCTTTTTGTTCTTTCTGGTTTCCCTAAAAATGGGACCCACTTAGGATGTCAAGCTGGCAACAGGGTGGCTTTGGCCGTGGTATTTCAGGGTGGCCCGTGTTGAAGCATTTGTCTGAGTAGTAGCTTGGGAATATTCCCCAGCAGTTCCCAGGTTGACGCTGCTGTGGGTGATGAGTCGCCTTGGCTTAGTGGCTCTTGGTACCTGCATCATTCTCCACTGATGTGCCAGGATGGGTGCAGGCGGCACAGCTGGACGTTGGCCAAGTGTTCTTGATAAGGGCTCATTAAGATGTGATGGTGCAGCACCAGTGAGCACAGGGAGAGCCCAGGTACTGGGGGAAGGAATAGACAGGTAGGTGTGGGTGGGGAAATGGAGGTGTAGAGCAGGGCCAAGCAGAGCCCAGGGCCCAGGCCCAGCCACTGAGCTGGTCTTACAAAGCCAGAGGGGATGACCTGCACCTACAACTCTGCAATGTGCTATTGCTTTGGGCAGCTTCAAACAGAGGAAATGAGGACAGAAAATCATGAGTTGATAAAAAAAAAAACTTCACGATCCAGGATAAGAAGGTCCCTTCCTAGAACATTGCGTGCAGCATCAGGAAGGTGAAGCTGACCGGGGAGAAATCCAGAGAACTCAGGGAGGGAAAGGGGAAGTGGTTGGATTCCTCTCCACTGTCCCCGAGAGAGCTGAGAAGGAGCAGCCTTGTAGTTTGCTTGTGCCCGGGATTAAGACCCATGAAGGGGCTGCCATCTGGGCACCAGGAATTCAGTGCCATAGCTGGTCAGGAGAGGAGAGGGTTGTGCTGGCTGGAGTTGATGTCATCCTGGTGACAATGGGTCCCTTGGTGCATGTATTTGGGAGATGACCAGACTGGGAAACCGCAAGTATGGTTGTGGTTGGAGCAAAGAGGGCCTTCTCAGCATGGGGTCAGCCTGGGCAGTGGGGATCTTCCCAGCATGACTCCAGGGAAGAGGCTGGAGCAGAGGTGTGCACTGGGATGCACAGGAGCACAGGTCACCAGGGGGCCCAGGACCCACAGGAGAATTTGAACTTGAAAGCAGATAATTGACACTAAGTACAGAACCAAGGGATAAAGGCTTTGCCTGGTCAGGTCACACAGAGACCCAGGTGCCTGGAGCCAAATGTCTGCTGCAGTGAGGCCCCGACTCCCCCTCCACAGAGGGAGGGAGGGGAATGGCCACATTCAGCACTCAGCACTCCCATCAGGCCACTGCATCCATCATCTTTAGACCATAGCTTTTCTGTATTACCAAAAAGAGTCTTGGTGCTGTTCGTCAAGCCTGATGCATGGATTTTATCATAGGAAGTAGTTACCAGTGGGCCCCTATTTAGTGACTTGAGTGAATTTTATTACTTAGAAATTCATTTAATTTCAGATCCTAAAGAGCACCAGTGTGATACAGCAGCTAATCAAGCAAAGAGGGTCATTTCAGTCCTCGGTCTGATCAGTAACCATAACATTTTTACATACAGCAGCTGAAGCAATGGTGCAGGAAATTGTGCTCAGGAAGCCTGGCTGCCTCTGACAGGCCTTCTTTGTAGAAGCCCCGGCAAGAGGGAGGCCCATTTAACAGCCAAGTCAGAGCTGACATCATGGGGATGTAATGAATCACAGCAGGAGCTCAGGCATCCTCAGTGTGGCACAGGGAGGGCCAGCGCAGGAGCTAGCAGGTAGGGGTGGCAGCTGCCCATTCCAAAAGGCTTGACGTTGTTTCACAAGCAACGCAGTTCACAAGCACAGTAGCCAAGATGAGCTGGCAGGGCATTCCCCCTTCTCTAGTAGCAAGCATCGCTTTGCCCAAGGGCTGAAATATTAATACTTCTTCAGCACTGCCTTCAAGTTTAGACATTTCACTTCTACCAAAGCCAGCTGATGTATGGTCGAGATTTTCCATCATTTGGCAAAGCTATTTCCTTTAGATCTCATTCGGGCAGGGCACCCAGGGACATCTGCAGTGAAGCTGAGGAAGAGCCTTCCTTTCCTCCCTCTCCTGTATCCCACAACCTCGGTCCCAAGAGGAAAAAGAAGAGGATGGTGAGAAGCCATCTAGGGATGACAGGCTATCCTCAGACCCACACCAGCACCTCCTTCCCTGTTTCATATTCCCTGTGCAGCCCCCTGGGACCGCGTGGCTAACCTGCTCTGGAATAACTCAGGTTTGACATATGCCAAACACCTCTGTTGTGCAGTGCTTCCTGAAGGTTCTGTCCCATTCTGTAGACTCCTAGGAGTCAGCTTAGCTGACAGGGAATCTTGTTCTGTTGAGTATTTACATGAACCCATGTACCGTTTGGGGTAAGACCCTATGGTGGGCAGAATAATGACCCCCTAAAGCTGTCTACATCCTCACCCCTGAACCTGTGAATATGTTACCTTACAAAGGAAAAGAGACTTTGCGGATATGGTTAAGTTAAGGATCTTGGAGGGGGTCGGGGGGGAATGATTATCCTGAATTATCTGATGAGTCTAATATAATCATAAGGGTCCTTGTAAGAGGAAAGCAGGAGGGTCAGAGTCAGAGAAGGAGATATGACAATGAAAACTGAAGTTGGAGTGATGTGACCACAAGCCAAGAAATGCAGGCAGCCTCTAGAAGTTGGAGAAGACAAGGAGTAGGTTCTCCCCTAGAACCTCTGGAAGGAATACAGCCTTTGGTTTTAGCCTCGTAAGGCCAACTTCTGACTCTAACATCCAGAATTGTAAGATAATAAATTTTGTGGTTTTAAGTCACTAAATGTGTGATGATTTGTTCTAACCACAATGGACCCTATCTATTAACGTTTATAGCTGTGTTATGGGGAATTTATTACATGTGATTTGATCAGTGGTCTCCTGCAGGGCATGGCTTTCAATGAAGTTATTAACCTAACTTCAGTTTAAAGTTTATACCTGGAATTTTTTAGGAAGAAGCTCCACAACTGAGTGCTTAGTAAATATCAAGTAGCTGGTAAGTGCTTTTCATAGGTTAGCTTGTTCAGTTCTCACAATCATCCCTTAAGATCAGTGTGATCGTTAGCCCATTTACAGAGGGGAAGACTGAGGCTCAGAAAGCCTAAGAAACCTGCTCAAAGTCATCCGCTGGCAAGTGGGAGAGGTCCAGTTATTCTACATGCTGCCTCCGGGGGAGAACCAAGCCCAGCAGCTAGTTTTGGTGACATGGGGGGAGCCCAAGTGAGCAGCCCTCGAGCGCCTGGGTCAACTGCCCCAGATCTCTCTCTTCAGCCCTAAAACCTGTGACTCTAAGTCCCAGGGAGAAGGCCTCCTCGGGATCAACAGAGGCCCTTTGGCCCAGAGCCACCAACCTTTTCCTGGTTGCTCACCCGCAGCCTGGTGGTCATTGAGGACCCCTGTTGCAAGGGGGCTCCCTCCCTAGTCAGATGGAGAGCATGGGAACTGAGGAGACACAGCCAGCATCCAGGAGCACCCCCACCCACCCAAATACCCTCACAAACCGTGTGCAAACAGATGTCACCAAAAAATGTAAGTGTATTTTCCCAAGGTTCCGTCTCATCACTCGCCAAGCTGGACCCTGGTGAATGGGATAGTGGTGGAGTCTTTAGTGGTAGACAGTAGGTTAAAACAAGCCCTTTTTTACCAGGGGGCTCAAGATTTTCATTTTCTCCTGGGAGGCTTAAGAGAGCTCAGCTGAGTGCAGAAAATGACCCCATCCAGGCAGGCGCCTGTCTAGACGACGTCAGTCTGTGTTTGTTCAGTGATTCCCTTGGAAATCATGACACGCTGGATGGTTTACCTTCGGTCACAGGAAGCTGGCTCTCAGGCTGCATTCCTTACTGCACTACTTCAGAGTCAGGTTAATCCCTAGGTGTTTACAGCCATCACAGCGGCCAAAATCGTGAAGCATGCTTGGGAGAGAGTGATTGTTTTAACTTATTATATTACCTCCTTGAAAAATTATTTTGGACAGAGAAAAACCAATGCTTCTCTCTCTATCCAGTCGTGAGTAAAACTTTGGAGGGGAATGGAGGAGAGCTTTGAGACCCTGTTTCAATTCTTTAGGCCTTGGATTGACACTACCTTTTGCACCCCACCCCTGCCTCTTTCACACGCCCTTCTAAGTCAGGCAGCTTCTCTGACTTTCTTCCTCAAATTGCTCTTCTGACCTGGGAAGTTGGAATAAGAAAATTAGTGTCTCATTACCCTAGAGGATATACTTTTTCTGAGTTTTTGCCTATTGGACTGTGTCAGGCCAAGGAGAAGCCAGGAGCCTTTAATCAGAGCAGCTTTTGCTGTTAAAATCCGATCCAGAGACCAGCAGATTGGTTCTCTCTGTGCAGGGAAGCCAGGGAACCAGGGAGGCACGGATGGGGGCTCCCTGTGTCCATCCTTTCCTGCGTTCATCCTGGAGAGATGAACCTCTCTGTCAGAACCACGACTCTGTGATTGCCCCAGGGGCCCGTCTCCCCACGGCATGTGTGTTCTCCCCAGGGCCAGAGCCCAAGGAAGGTGGCACACGGGGCTGAGAAAAGGGCGTGTGAGTCCTGAAGGGTTTGGTCAGGATCACCTCAATGGGCTGTCTTCTTGGTCTGCAATTTACAACTGCCCTCTGCTTCTCCAGGGCCAGGCAGGCTGGTTCTGAAAAGACCTGGTATTTTTGGGACAGTTGAGCAGGGTAACAGCCAGCTCTGGAAGCGTTTCAACCCATAAGGCTACCAGGCTGAGGGTGAGAGGCTTGGGTCACCCCATGCACCTAGAGAGTGCCGGGAATGCTAGAATATGGGTAGCACGAGGGAAGAGGAGGGAGAGGCCAGCAGGGCGAGAGGATTAGGAGAAGGCTTCCTGGCAGGGAGCCACACTCAGCTAACCAGGAAAAAGCCTTTGGCTAGGGGGCTGAGCCCCTGCAGGGGGTGGCATGTCCCCCACGTCCAGCCTCTGTGGGACACGGGTACAGAAAGCCCACCTGGAGAGAAGGGGCAGTGAGTGCTGACAGGGGTTAGCTCTGATCACATTGGAGAGACCACCTGCGTCCTTTTGATGTCAGGCTTTCCAAATCAGTCCACTTTCCCCAAAATATGTGCACTGTCAAGAGCAATGGAAAAGGGTCTGGACTTGATGAAATGTGGGGAGAGTCCTCGATCTGCCCCTCCCCAGCTGTGATCCTAAGAAACCCCTTTGCCCCCAGAGCCCCTTCCGCTTTCTGATTCCATTCTGCATTTCCTTCTCCCCGCGGAGATGTCCCTGCTTACGTCTGTCCCTGCTCCCCTGCCCGGCAGCCTCCGTTTCTCCTGTCATTCTCCCCATCTCTCCCCGCCTCCACACACACGTGGCCACAGGAACCAGTAAATTCACACTTGGGGGGCTGACTTTCTGTTGTCCTCAGGGAAATCCTGGTGAGGCCCCCCTGAGCTATTGAGCTCTCTTGTGGCTTTGTAGGATGGAACTCAGACGCTGACACCCTGGAAGAAGCGTCTTTGGCCAGAAAAGTCTTTGGCTGGGGGCTCCAAGGCATAGAGTGTCAGCACCATGTGCATGGGGGACCCCAGAGATGATGAAGGCTTTGAGGAGAAGATGCCTCCTCCAACTGTGCTTCTCCAACTCCAGGGAAGGTCACCCAGGCACTTTTAGAAAGAAGCTAAGCTTTGGGGGACTTGACCGAATCCCACTTCCTCAACCCCAGCCACAGAGCCCTGGCATTTATCAGAGAAAGCCTGAGATTCCACGCATGCGTGTTCCCAGTCCTATGGGCTCAAGGCTTGCGGCTCTCCCTAGGTTTAGCTACGAGAAGCTGGCAGACACTCTCCACTTTGAAAAAGTGCTTCTCTACCCCCTAGAAATAATCCCATTGGCTGGAATTGTGAGTGTGAAATTGGAAGTAACCTTAGAGATCATCTCTTTTATCTTCACCTTATTTTACAAAAGATCAGGAAGCTGAGACCCAGAGAGAGAAATGGACTTTCAAGGCCACCCTGCTAGTTACTGATGGATGACAAGCCTAGTCTCCTGATTCTATTACTGTTTAGTTACATCATGTTGTCTTTGAAAGGTTGTGTGTCAGTCACATTTGCTGCAGAAGATGACTAGTTTTCAAAGAGAAAACCGTGGGTTGGTCAAGATCAGTCCTGAGACCACCAGCCTGTTTAACCCTTTTAAATAGGGCTGAAAAGTTAGAAAGGAAAGGGATGGGAGGAAGGCTGGGAGACAAGGGGGAAGAGGAAGTCAGGAGGATGGAGAGAGCAGGGCAGAGAAGAACGTGCATGGTGTCACTCCTCCGAAATGTCCTGGGGGCTCATTTCTGGCACAGTGACACCCATAGCTCCCTAGCAGCCTGAGCATCCTAACTAATCTGCCTCTGAAAGATTAGTTAACAGAAGATGAAGCCTGGATAACAGAGGAACCAGGCTTCATCTTCACGTAACTCACCCGGGCTTCCCTGAGACAACTCCAGTGGAATTAGTAAGAGCAGAATGTCCTGGGCTCTCTGAGAGCACCCTCCCCCCTTCCAAAGCCCAGACTTCTGTCTGATCTGCCTGCTTCTCTTCTGATGATGTCATTAAACATCCTGTGAGTGGCCGCAGTGAGCGGTTCTGTGGTAAACCCGCTGCAATTCAAGGCTGAGTTCTTTCCTGTCCTGAAGGGCACATCCATGTGAAAGAAAGGATGGGGCAGGACAGGGCTGGTGGCTTCTGGTTCCAGGGCTTCCGAGGAGGGGCTGTGCTCACGCCGCTGGTGCAGGGGTGGCATTCGACGGGACAGGGGGATATGATGTGAAGCAAGTCTTTCTTAGAACGCTTCCTTCCTTGTGATGTTCTTGGAAATTCTCAGTCTTCTGGGTTTCACCAGGATGTTGGGTTAGCTGAAGCTTTGCGGTTCAGACCTCCAGAAGGTGGTGAGTGTTCCACAGTGGACCAGTCTGAGTTAGAAGAGGAGGCTTTAAGTTTTTCTGCCAAATGACTTCAAAGTTTAAAACCATAAACTGCCAGTCTTGTTCATCCAAATACAAAGAATCTCGCAAACTGGCAATATCAGTTGCCTCCTGGAAGGACAAGGAGATGGTTGAGGGATGAGGGTGGATAGGGAGCATTTTACTATAGAATCCTTTGTAGATTTTGAAACCATATAATGTTTTCATTGATAAAAAATTTGTTTTTAATTTAAAGAAACAGAAGAACAAGCATCTTGATAAAAAAGGGCTCTGTTTTTATTTTAAAGTGTGATCGTGAAGATTGAGAAAAACTTGATCATGTATACAATACACTACCCTTCTTGGTTGGTACGTCAGAGAACCAGAAGACCATGGGCTGTTTAATCCAATGACCATTGCACAATACATGCATACATCTTACAGATGAGGAAACTGAGGCCCAGAGAGAGACGGGACTGGCTGGCGTGGTCTGGTTTGGTTAGTGGCAGACTCGGAGCCAGAAAGGTCCAGGGTTCCTTCTCCTCCTCCCTGCTGCCTCTCGGGAATGCTGCCCACTGGGTTCCCCATGAATTGTGTTGGAGATAAATTTTTGGTGAGGATGTTTTCTAATGCCACCGCGGATATGCTGCCGCCATCCTCTGACTGTATCCCGGTTGCATTGCTATAGGTGATGGCAACTGCTGGGCACCTTGTACAAAGCTGGAGAGGCGTGACAAGCTTCTTGCCAATGAAAGGCACAAAGATGACTGAGCGTGTGGTCTCCTCTGAGAGCAGGCTATGTGTCCCATCGTGTCCCTTCCTGGAGCGAGGGCTGATGACACGGGATGGGGAGGGAAGTCCTACTAATACACGTGTGTGTCTCGTTACAGAGTCATCAGCTACGAGTGCTGTCCCGGATATGAGAAGGTCCCGGGAGAGAAGGGCTGTCCAGCAGGTGAATAAGCCTTGCCTGTTGGCATGGATGGAAAGGAAGGAGGGAGAGCACCCATGTGATGGGCAGCAGAGTCTGAATGGGGGTCCAAGGGATGGGGCTCCATGACAGGGCCAGAGGATGGAAGCTGGAAACAGCGGGTTTCCTGCACTGCTTCTTCCTGTACAAGCCGACTGCTTAACACGCTGGGGGAACAGACTCCGATCCTGACCTGCCTGTGCCCTCTGCACCAGGCACAGGCTCCTGGCCTTGCTGTCTCTGGCTGGGAGTGATTCTAAACACATCCAGCATTTCTCATTAGCCCTGCTGGAGAGTGGATGGTGTGGGCCTGGTCTCTGGCTGGGCTGGGAACACCAGGCCACCCCACCTCACTCTGTTGGAAGCCGTCCCAATGGAGCTCGTAGGGTCCCACGATGGCCATGCAGGTCCACAGACAGCGTGGTACCTGTGAATTTCCTAGATCCTTTCCTTTAGTCCCACACACTCCTGGGGACTATACAGAGGAGGTTTTTTTTGTTTGTTTTAACTTTGAAATCTTCGCTATTTCATTAGTTGAGAATGTGAGACTGAGACTTAAAAGGAAGGGGGTGATTTGGTTGGTGCCATGGTCACGAAGTGGGTGTGGTTGGCATGGGCTGGAGCTGCGGCCTTCCTGACTTACGTGGCAGGACGGGTGGGAAATGTGGGATGGGGAAGGAGATGACCTGGAAGGTGGGACCCAGCCTCTGGGTCTTAGTTTCAGGCCCTTTAAAAGGAACATGAAGCTCCCTGTGTGAGGGGAAGGGCCTCCTGAGCTTCCGGCTACTTTCAGGAAATAACATTTTATTACTTATAAATACCTAAAGTACTTCCAAGATCTGTTTCATTCTGGTGGAGGCCATTAGGGAACCAGTTTCCAAAACAGCTAGATAGATCCGTAAGGCTAGCTTGTAACTGGGATATCTGTTTCTGGTGTATGTTCCCACCTGTGTTATCTAAAAGTCTATGAATGAAAGCTTTGCTCTGCTTTAGTTAAAAATGATTAATAATGACCAATCAGGGCTTCCCTGGTGGCGCAGCGGTTGAGAGTCCGCCTGCCGATGCAGGGGACACGGGTTCGTGCCCCGGTCCAGGATGATCCCACATGCCGCAGAGCAGCTGGGCCCGTGAGCCATGGCCGCTGAGCCTGCGCGTCCAGAGCCTGTGCTCCACAACGGGAGAGGCCACAACAGTGAGAGGCCCACGAACCACAAAAAAAAAAAAAATAGAATGACCAATCAGTTGAGTTCAAGTAGGGAGGCACTTGGCCTGTGGAGTTGTTCTAAGAAGCATGTGACCAGCCTTTTGGGCTCCCCGACAGCAGGCTGTCTTCGGCCTTTTCCAGCGGGTGTGCCATCCCATCTCAGACAAGGGTGTGGTCTGGTTGGAGGGGCATCCCACAGGCCAGCCCCGCTCTGTCCTCTGCCCCTGCAGCCCTGCCGCTCTCCAACTTGTACGAGACCCTCGGAGTCGTTGGTGCTACCACGTCTCAGCTGTACACGGACCGCACGGAGAAGCTGAGGCCCGAGATGGAAGGGCCCGGCAGCTTCACCATCTTCGCCCCCAGCAACGAGGCCTGGGCTTCCTTGCCAGCTGTGAGATGACCTCCTTCTGCCCAGGGACCTGTACTGGGGATGCTCTTACTGAGGCTCCATAGTGATTTCCCATCGTCTCAGGAAATGTCTTCCTTAAGGCCTCAGATAAAGCCATGGCACTTGAGCTAAAATACGCCTCCCCCGGTGGCTTCCAATGACCCATCCATTTAAGTGTCCAGACAGACCTTGGTGCTCACGGGTGGGGGTCCTTCGCAGAATGGGGGTCCCCGGGGAACCTTTCCCAGGGTGGCAGGGACCCCTGTCTTGAACGTGGGACCTGCAGCCCCCTCACTGCCGCACTGACCCTCCTCCTAGGAAGTACTGGACTCACTGGTGAGCAACGTTAACATCGAGCTGCTCAACGCCCTCCGCTACCACATGGTGGACAGACGGGTCCTGACGGACGAGCTGAAACATGGCATGGCCCTCACCTCCATGTACCAGAATTCCAACATCCAGATCCACCACTATCCCAATGGGGTAGGGAATCCCGCTTCCACAGCTCTGCCCCGTGCCCACCCTGAGCCCACGCCCGGTCCACGTGTGGGGCTGGCTTCTCGGGTGGTGTCCCGCAGGTGAGGTCAGCTGTGCATAGTCCTCTGCCTCCTGCACCTGCTTCTCCACCGCTCGTGGATGCCACATTCTGTCCTGTGTTTTCCCCGCCTGGGCCTTCGAGGCTGTGCCTCCGAGGTGTTAACTGCTCACGCTCGCTTCTTCTCTGGGCAGATCGTGACTGTCAACTGTGCCCGGCTGCTGAAAGCCGACCACCATGCGACCAATGGTGTGGTGCACCTCATCGATAAGGTCATCTCCACCATCTCCAACAACATCCAGCAGATCATCGAGATCGAGGACACCTTCGAGACCCTTCGGGTGAGGGACTGCCCCCGGGGAGGCCCAGCTGGGGACCCACCACCTCCCAAGAGGCCCTTCTTCTGCGGGAGGGGTAGAGGGTGTCTCCATATTTGTGGGCGCTTAGGTGACATGGAGCAAGTTCCTTGAGATGCCCACGAACATGGCGAGTCCACTAATCAGGCTGTCAGCTTGACCCCAAGGAGACATCATAATTCTCTGCTGGGAACTTCCTCCTGCTGGTCTTCTCCTATGTACTTTCCTTGACTCCCCTGGGAAGCTCAGAGGTGGTGGCTGCAGCAGGACGGCTGCCTGGGCATGCTCTGTGGGTTCCAAAGGTGGGAGGGCCCTTCCTCCCAGTTGCTGGTTCTCTCATGTGGGACTAGATAAATGGCCTTTCAGCCTGCATGATCTTCTGGACCACACGTCCCCACCATGGGACCCCTGATGTAGCCATACCCCTGTTTCCTTGGAGCCCTGACCATCAGAGAGGACACAAGTACAGACACAGACACTGAGTCTGGGATTTGGCTTCTGGCCTGGCTTCTGCCTGCCCTGGGGCCCCAGAACCCCTCTGGGGCTGTTCCTGCCCCCCTGCCCAGCAGGCATTTATCTTCCTACTGGGGTGGCAAATGGGCCTTCCTCTTGGCACCGGCTGCTCAGAGGAAGTTAGCACAGGCTGCCCTGTCAGGGTTTTTGCCCTGATTCAAGGAGAACTTCCTGACCACAAAGGATACCAAGTGGGCGTGGGATGGTTCTTCCCCTGGAGATGGCCAACACAGAGAGACAAACATCCCCAGGCTGGGCTGGCACTCAGGTGTCCTCAGGAAGTGGCTCTTGAGGGCCCTAGGGAACCTGCTCTCTAAGCTCTTCCCATGCTTTCCTTCTGGGTCACTCAAAGGTCAGGGGTCTGCAGGGGGACGATGTTCCCACAAAGTTGGTGGCACACCTTTTGATTAATAGCAGCTGATCCCCACTGAGTAACCTCCTCTTACTGTTCAGGTTTGGCACATATTCCTTCCTTTCTTCTTCCCTTTGGCTCTTTCGAATGCCCACCTGTCCTTCTGCTAACACATACTCGTTAAGCACCTGCTACTTCCCAGGTGTGCTCTATGTGCCGGAGGAATAGAGGAGAACAAGACAACGTTCTGTCCCCACTGGCAATGGTATTCTTCTGGGGGACACAGATAAGAAACAGACAAGGCAGTCACAGATCATGCTAAGTGCTGTGAAGTCAGGCAGTAAGTGGTGACCAGAGGAGGCCCGTGGGGACTGGCTGGTCCGGGAAGGGTCTGTCTGGAAGAGGTGACCTTTCAGCCAAGGCTTAAATATTGGGAATGGCTAGTTATACAAGACACAGGGGCAAGAGCTAAGCTGGCAGAAGGCAGATCGAGAGTAAGGGTCAGAAGCAGGATGAGCAAGAAGGAGGCCTGCAGGGCTGAGTGAAGAGCACTAGGCAGCCAACAGGTGAGGTGGGAGTGGCCAGGCTGGTGAGGCCAGATCCTACGGGGCCTTGCAGACCCAGCAAGGAGTGTGTCTCATCCTGGGAGCAGCAGGATGCTTTTAGAAGATCATTTTCCTGCTCTGTGGAGAAGGGGTTATGTCATCCTTATGCTCACGGAGCCCACGCAAATAATTATCGCCAATAACGATTGAATTGCACAACGAGAGAAGGACAGCAAGCTGTGCAAGGATGTCTAATAGACTCATTTTCATCTGGGGGCAGGGGCAGGGGGTGGGCAACGCCAAGTTGACTACCTAGAGAAATGACATTTTCGTCAAGGCCCAAGGAACGAATAGGAGTCAGAGAAGCAAAGAAGCGGGGAAGGGCAGCGGGAACAGCAGGACAACAGCCCAGGGGTGGAAAGGAGGAAGGTAGAGCAGCAGCTAAGAGGTGGTCAGAGTGGGCGGAGCTCAGGCTGGCAAGGCTCCTGGAGGCCGTGGGAAGAAGTAAGCCTTGGTTCAGCCTATCTTTTCATCCAGGGCTTCTACAGAAGTCTGGAGCCCTCCAGAGGAGCACTGGCGAGACCACGTGTGCCCAGAGCCTTCAGGGAACGCTGCCTCTTCTCCCCTCCCCACAGGCTGCCGTGGCTGCATCGGGGCTCAACACCCTGCTCGAAGGTGATGGCCAGTACACACTCCTGGCCCCGACCAATGAGGCCTTCGAGAAAATCCCCGCTGAGACCTTGAACCGGGTCCTGGGAGACCCAGAGGCCCTGAGAGGTGAGCACCCCTGGGCTTCTGCTGCTGCCTCATTGGAGTGGCCAGACTAAGCCCAAGGCCTGCTCTGGTCCAAGATAGACACGCTGCCTGCCATCCTGTCCCGTTGCTCCCAACTGGCTGTGTCTCTGCAGAGGCCACAGCAGAACCCTGGTCAGAGGGGCGGGTAAGGAATCCAGCAGCCTTTTTCTAGGGACACAGCTGGGCTGAGGAGGGCGGTGGAGCTGGAGGTCCAAAGCAAGCTGTGGCCAGAGTCTGGAAGAGTTAAAGGCCCAAATGATCAAAGCTAGAGTGAGACTGCCGGAGTGGGCAGTAGCTTGGAGGTGTGGGGAGGGGGTGGCAGGTGCTGGCATCCTCAAAATGGAATCATCATGTTGACCCTTGAACTCTTCCTGTGTCTGGCCGGGGGCCTCAGGGATAATCCAAAATTACAATGAAAAACCCGAAACAGTCAACTCTTGACTCTTCATGGCTGGGTCCTTCCTCACCTTCTCAGTGAGCTGATAAGTTAGGAGCAGTATTGATTATTGCTGGAGGAGAGGGAAGGACCATGGGAGGGCACGTGAGGGAGATTAGGAGGGGAGGCCAGGCTCTGCCACCCCAGCTCCCCAACTCCAGGACCACTGAGATGCTGCCTACGGGTCCCTGGGTCCCCTTCAAAGGGAAGTAGGCCCCAGGTCCCCTGTGCACTCCAACCCTGCAATCACACTTACTCCTCCCAGATATAATCCAGGGATGACTTCATTTCTTTTGAATCTATTTAAACCCACCTTCGAAATGCCTAATGCATTTCAGACACCCCATAAATGTAAAGCGTTCTCCTTGCAGCTATGCAGGGATGGGAAAGGGCACATTTCTGAAAGCACAGATGGGGATCTATTATGTCCAGATATTGTGGTGCCAGGAACCCAGGCCGCAAAAGGGAACATGGTGCAATCAAGGAAGTTTAAACCTAGTTGGTGTAACAGGCTTAAAAACAGGTCATTGGGGATCTGATGTGCTGAGCGTAGTACTCAGAGATACTCCCAAGGTCATGGGGATGAGGGCAGGGATGGGCATCCGCAGCCTAAGGAGATGAGACTTGGGTGCATCGCAGCATTTTAGCTTTTTATTTAGAGCTGTTTTCCCCCTAAAACATGTTTTGTACGGAACACATTTTTATCTTTGTAGCTATCAGAACACCTTATTATAAAGTGAAAAAAACACCCCAAGTGTATCCCTTTTGCACATCTGCCTTTTCCCACTTTAAGCTGTTTGCTCAAAGCGAGGGCCCTCTGTGTGGGGCTGCCACTGCAGGCTGGAGGGCGGGCGGCCACGCTCCACCTGACAGTCTCCTGGTTGCTAGCGGGTCGGCAGATGGACAAGAAGTGCCCGTTCGCAGACTGGCTTCCAGCCCTGGCCTGGCTCACCCTCTGAGGGGCCCTGGCAGGTCACCCACCTCCCCCCCCCCGGCCTTCGGCTTCCTTCCCTGAGAAACTAAATCCCCAAGGCCTCATTTCCACAGCGGTCTTGCCGCCCTTTGTCTTCCCCACCAGCTGAATCGGGTCAGCACTGGCCTTCAAGGCCTTCAGCACTTCTGCGGGGCCTCAGAGCTTCCTCCTGCCTGTGACAGTGCGGTTTTGGTTCCCACACTCAGGACACATTGGAACTCGCCTCTGTGGTGAGCACGCAAGACAAAGGGCCCCGGGGACCCTGGTGAGCGACAGTCCCGGAACAGCTCTGCCTGGCTGGGGCTGGGGCACGTCCCCTCCACTGCTCCTGCAGCCTCAGCACCCCCAGCCCCTGCCCTGTCCCTAAAGCAGCACTTGGGCAAGTAATTAAACAATTCTATTTATGATTTACGGGTGGGGTGAATGGGGCTGCAGAGACCATGTCTTACTGATCACCATCCCCAGCCTCTAAAGGGCCCTGGCAACTAAGTAGACCCTTGGGGTAAAATGAACAAAAACAAATAAAATGTATAAATAATTCAGAACTTTCATTTGCTACAGTTTTCATCTTTTCCTACCACACTTTACATTTTCATAAAGGTCAGTAGATAAAAAAAATCCCAAGGTAAACTCATTTGAGTTTTTCCCGTATCTGGGAAGTTCAGATACAAATAAGAGAATTCACCCTGAAGTTCAGGTACTAAGAAGCTAATCACTAGCATTTGTTGGGCGTTTACTCTGTCGTCAGCCGCTGTGCTGGGTGCTTACATTCAGAGTTTCATGTCATCCTTACATCAGCCCTAGGAGATGAATGCTGTGATTATCTCCACTTGACCGATGAGGAAGTTGAGACCCAAAGAGGCTCAGTGACTCGCCCAGGGTCCCAGAGCTGCTAAGTGGCCGAGCTGGGATTCAAACTCAGGTAGACAGCACAGAGCCCAACTAGTTTTAGAGGCTCGGAGGAGGAGAGGAAGAAGAGGATCCAGGTCACGTGGTACCCCAGGCTCGTCTGATTGTTAGCCTCAGAGAGAAAGGAATCCTCCTAGCCGGGGCAGGCGGCGAACTGGCGCCTCAGGTCAGCCCGGCTGGCACTGACTTGACCTGTGTCCTGTTCGGCCCCCAGACCTGCTAAACAACCACATCCTGAAGTCGGCCATGTGTGCCGAAGCCATCGTGGCGGGGCTGTCCTTGGAGACCCTGGAGGGCACCACGCTGGAGGTGGGCTGCAGCGGGGACATGCTCACCATCAACGGGAAGCCCATCATCTCCAACAAAGACGTCGTGGCCACCAACGGTGTGATCCACTTCATCGATGAGCTGCTCATTCCAGACTCAGGTGATCCAGGCCTCGGGGGCCTTGGGCCTGCCGGCTCTGCTGTCCCCTGTGCCGTCTGTGGTGGCGTGGCTGGGGGAATTCGGGGATCTTGGGAGCCGCTTCCCTGTCTGCACCCAACTCACAGCCTTCCAGGAAAGACAGCCTGGGCACCTGGCAGGTTGCAGCCAGATTATGAAGAGTCTTGAGCTGCAGGCTTGGGAGTCCAGGTGTTACCTTGTGGGCAGCGGGGAGAGCCATTGGAGGTGTCTGGGGTGGGAGCGACTCAATCACAGAAGCCTTTCAGATCTGCCTGCGCTGGTTGGGCACAGAGGGCCATTTGCTGACTTCAGAGCATTTGCTTTCTCAATCATGCCCAAGGATCCCAGGGTCGCTGACCCAGGGAAAAATGACTGAATGGACTTTGGCTTGGGTCCCATTCAGCATCCTTGCCCCATCCTGGATTTCCAGGGAGTTCTACTGCTAATGAGTGAGGGAATTTCACGGGAAAAAAAAAACCCAGAAGAAAACTTTCTGTGGGTGTGGTCACTGGCATTGTCAACTCTTCAGAAGCCATGACACAGACAAATGCTTTCTTCCTCCCCAGCACTGGACAGGACCCTGACCAAGGGCTGGGACAGAGGCCTTCTGCCCAAGTGAGCCTCACCTCACTTCCCCAACCGGTGAGGTTTTCTGGGGGACCATTCCCCTGATGACACAAACCCGCTGTGCCCCAGCAGTGTTTAGAGGGGTTGTTGACTCAAGAGATGACATTCCTGCTGATGTATGTCATGCTCTGGGATGGACGAATGATAAATGAAAACAGTACTTTTAACTTTTGAACCCACTTTCTCCTTCCTTATAGCCAAGACGCTGTTTGAGTTGGCTGCGGACTCCGATGTTTCCACAGCTGTCGACCTTTTCAGACAAGCTGGCCTTGGCACTCATCTCTCAGGAACTGAGCGATTGACTCTCCTGGCCCCCATGAACTCTGTCTTCAAAGGTATCGTGGGGAAGGCATCCCTGTGCGTTTGTCTCTGGGGGCAGCTGCCCCACCGCTGTCACCTCCACAGCACCCTCCCCAATTTACAGCTCCCCGTGGACCATTCGTGTGCTTCCACCCAGCTCAGCCAAAAGCAGATGTGACTTCATCAGAAAGTGAAGAGGCTCTGCTATTTCATTTGGTAGAGCAGAGGATGCACGTGGCAGTCTTGTCCTCAGAATTCAAGAGTGTGCATCTGTTGGGAGAACAAAGCACTCCCTTGTCTTTTTATTTGTGGGGTCAATTGCCAGTGTGATAGACAGGAGGTCAGAGTGAGGATACAGCTGAGCCATGGCCATGGGGAAGGCAGAGAAGGGCCAAGTTGTGTCTGTGCCTACCCCTCCCTCTTAGGGCAAAATTCCAAACACCCTTGATTATCTAGACTTTTTTTTTTTTAAATTCTCAGAAGATGCCAGATGTTAAGGAATATTGGCAGCCTTGCTTGATTTCTCAATTTCTATTTCCAAATGGAAGGAGGGACCGGCTTTCTGCTGCATTGTCTGGACCTGACCACGCCTTCTCTTGCAGATGGAACCCCTCCAATTGATGCCCGGATGAAGAATTTGCTTCTGAACCACATGATTAAAGATCAGCTGGCCTCCAAGTATCTGTACCACGGACAGATCCTAGAAACTCTGGGCGGCAAAAAACTGAGAGTTTTTGTTTACCGTAATGTAAGTTCTGGGTCCTAAATCATGCTCTTTCTTTGTCTCAGCTCCAAGAAATGCAAGCTATATTAGTGTTAAAAAAAAAAAAAGTGTTCAATAAGCAGGAGCTTGCCTGAGAACTGTTTTCTAATAAGGAAGGAAGGAATTTTAGAAAGAATATCTGATATCAAAGGATTGAAATGGGGGTCTTGCCAAAAGAGTCAAACCTCTTTTCCGGAGGCCTTTGGGAATAAACTGAACACCTGTCTGGCCTGGCTGGGTAAGCAGCCATCCACCCTGAACCCAGAGTGAGGAACGAAGGGAGGAGGGATGCAGGTTTTGCATCCTTCTTAGCTCTCGTGAAGAGAAGCCTTGCCTGAACTGACACTCAGCCCTCCTTGGCCCAAAAGCTTCTCTTCCCTCTTCTCCTGTTTCTTCTCTCTCTTCAAACCCAATAGTTACCCTGGAATATCAGATAGGAAGTACAACACAACATAGCCCTTGCTCGGGACCAGCCAGCACCAATTTGGCTAAAGACGGTTGTCAATTTGTTAAATAAATAAATGAAGAGACTCGATCTCTTTATTTGATCATTGTCAATGGCCCTCTCGTGTCACGTGATAATCTCATTATGGGCCCTCTCTGTACATTTATTGGGGCCTCTATAGCTCTTCTTTCCTTAAGGAACGCCGTTTTTATTTTTTTCTTTCCTGGAGGAAACACATGCTTTTATCCTAGTCTTTTTTTTTTTTTTTTTTTTTTTGCGGTATGTGGGCCTCTCACTGTTGTGGCCTCTCCCATTGCGGAGCACAGGCTCCGGACGCGCAGGCTCAATGGCCATGGCTCATGGGCCCAGCTGCTCCGCAGCATGTGGAATCTTCCCAGACTGGGGCACGAACCCGTGTCCCCTGCATCAGCAGGCGGACTCTCAACCACTGCGCCACCAGGGAAGCCCTATCCTAGTCTTAACGCTGCAGCCCCGTATACATTCACTGATCTCTGCGGATGAAGCCATCAGCACATGCCCTGAACAAATCGGGAGGCCCCTGCTTTGGGTTGGGGGGTAACCTGGCCTCTCTCTGCCCCTCTTTTGTACAGAGCCTGTGCATTGAGAACAGCTGCATCGCCGCCCACGACAAGAGGGGCAGGTACGGGACCCTGTTCACCATGGACCGGGTGCTGACGCCCCCAGTGGGCACCGTCATGGACGTGCTGAAGGGGGACAGTCGCTTCAGGTAACCGGCCCCATCCCGGGGCGGTGCTTCTGCAATTGGCCGTGCTGGGGCAGGACGGTGGCCTCAGGTGTCTGTCGAGCTCCCCACTTCCTCGGGGCTCCAGTGAACACTGGCCGTGCGCCCGTGTGATCTCCCAAGCTGGGGATTCGGAAAGGACGAGGGTCACCTTGAAAACTTAGGTTGAGAAGAAGGGTCGCTTCTGGAAGTGTAACCCTCACACCCGTGGGAACAGGGAGGGAGCTGCACTTGTATTCCTGAAGGGCAAGGGAAACATCCTGCTCTCCTTTTAAAGTCCCAGGGAAGCTGAGAACACCCGGCTTTGCGCGCGTGATGAGTCTCACTCTGTGTAGTGTCTGCTTATTGCCCCCGAAGTTTCCTTCCTTCTCAGGCTCCTGATGTCCCTTTGTTTTCTTGCCTTGCTCTCTCCATTTCTGGTTTGCCCACTCACCACTGGGTGCTGTGACATCGAGCATTTCCTGTCACTGAATTCAGCCATCTGCACAAGAGCCTAGGAGACCACCCACCCTCTGCCCCCACCCCCCACCCCCCGGAATCACATCCCTCAGGCCCTGGGGCTCAGTCAGTCTCTGGGTCAGCCATGGCACTGACCTCTCCCTACCTCCTTCCGCCTCTGGCCACTGACTTCTGGCTTTTAACTGAGCTTAGCATTTATGGAGAGAAGATGCAGACCAGAATCGTTCACTGTCTGTAGGAAAACCAGCAAGGGGTATGAATGCCAGTGCTCTGGGCTCCACCTACCCACAGCGGTGCGGTATTTGGGCAAATGACAACCCCCCCTCACACACAGACAGGGAGGTGACCTTTTCCGTGTATGTATCCACAGCATGCTGGTAGCCGCCATCCAGTCTGCAGGGCTGACCGAGACCCTCAACCGGGAAGGGGTCTACACGGTCTTCGCCCCTACCAATGAAGCCTTCCAAGCCTTGCCACCGGGAGAACTGAACAAACTCTTGGGTAAAGACCAACCTAAGTATATTTTTCAGCTTCTCTAAGGTAACTGTATCGGTCAGGGTTTCAGCAGGAAACAGTTGGCACATTATGAAGGGTTTGAGTGAGAGGAATTTAATGACAGGACTATGTGCAGAGGTGTGGGCAGGGTTAAGGAACCAGCAAAGGGTGATGGTACCCAGTGTGTACTGCTCCAGGCCTGGGGGTGCTGGGGGCAGGGGATGGTGGGGTGAGGCCCAGTCCAGGGAGACCCTAGGAGGAGGGGCATAGCACAGTGGCTAGAGCCACATGCAGCTGCTGTCAGAACCATGGCAAGGAGGCCACTAGATGCCTTGGCCCTCCTTCAGCGGCCTCCTGGCAGCTGATCACAGGAGGGTGAGGGAGCCTGGATGATGCACTTCACGGTGGTCAGCTTCCCCGGGCAGTGAACAAGGCAGAGAAGAGTAGAAGGGAATTGAGGGTAGATGACAACCAGCCCAGTCAACAAGGCATGGCTTCCCCTGCGGACCTGTGAGAACCTGCTCATGAAGCTATTTACCTGCATCACATGTACCTCGGGATGAAAGCTTTACCGAGAAGCTCATCAAGGCCCTGAGCAATTAAGTTGAGTATGTTTGAGAGACAACCTAGTGATGAAGAGCTTGGGCTCCCAGATTACCTGAAAGCAGACCAAACCCTGGCTCTGGCATTTACCAGCTGAGTGACCTCTTGCAGGTTGCTTAACCTCTCCGGGCCTCGGTTTTCCCATTAGTAAAATAGGGGTGGTAAGAGTACCTTGCTCAGAGTGTTAATAAGGATTAAATGAGCATGGCCCACAATGCTGGGCACACGTCCCCCATCGATAATGGGATAATGGCTATGACGGTGCGGAGGTAGGATGGGCCTGCGGTGTTTACTCTGACGCATGCCTGTGAACGACGCATCCACCCAGTGCAGAAAGGTGAGTCTGAGGAGGAGGAGGAAGGATTTTGGCTAAGCCTTGGGACCCAAATCGTCTACACCTCCCTTCCCGCTCTGGAGTACAGAACAAAAAGCTCGGGTAGCTGTGAACTGAATTTGTGTCCTGTTTAATTTTCCTTATTGGTAAATGAATGCCTGTGTCTGTGGTGCTGACGTAGGTTCCTGAGGAGAGGGGAGGCATTCATTCTGGACATAAACTTTCCATTCTCTCTCTGCTCAGGAGGAACGGAATATTCCCCAGGTGTCCCACGCCTGCTTGGCTTGCCTTTCATTTTCAGCTGTGCGAGAGCTGAGGGAGGGCTTGGGCAAAGCTCCCCCAACACGCCCTCCCTCAGGCCTGCGGGCAGGATTAGACCCCAGCACGCCTGGGGCATGGAGCCTGTCCCCCGTGTTAGAGGTCGATCCAGATGTTAGAGATCTCAGAAGAAGGAGACCCTTCCCATCCTGGGGGCTGGCTTGGCTCAGCACCTCCAGGCCATATTTTTTAATTTTTTTTTTTTTTTTTTTTTGGCGGTACACGGGCCTCTCACTGCTGTGGCCTCTCTTGTTGCGGAGCACAGGCTCCGGACGCGCAGGCTCAGCAACCATGGCTCACGGGCCCAGCCGCTCCGCAGCATGTGGGATCCTCCCGGACCGGGGCACGAACCCGTGTCCCCTGCATCGGCAGGCAGACTCTCAACCACTGCGCCACCAGGGAAGCCCCTGGCTGTATTTTGGTGGAAGGGAAACTCTTGCCAGCTCCAAGCTGTGGATGTTTGGAAATCCCTTTGTACCTGGTGGCTCCATCCCATGGCACTCATGTGGATTCATCCATAACCAAGTGAACTCCCCAAAATACTTTAAAGCTTCCTCTGTTCTCAGTTTCAACTTGCTGAAAATAGCCGTCCATAAGCCCTGGGGATACCCAGCCATTTGGCTGGTAACATGAGTATCAGGGGCAGCCTCGATGCAGAGGAGAGGGCAGCTGGCAGCCTTAAGATTGCCTCCCACACTTAATCTGGGGACTGCCTGTGCACCTTTATGAGCAATTGGCTGCTTTCCCCCGTGGGCGGAGGAGCTGATGTGGGCCGGAGGGAATGCTGAGACGTGGTGAGGAGGGACACTGTGGAGGGATCCCCGCTTTGGCCCTGACCTCATTGGCTCCATAGCTCCTCCAGACTGCAGCTGTCGACTCTTTTAAGTTCTCCCTTCAGGAAACAGCCGTCTCAAAAATATGCATTTGAGGGCAGAATGTAAATATTTCACTACTGTGTTATAACTATTGGGAGCCATGCTGATGATGAAATGTCTCAGATGCCAGTGCTGGAAAGGCCCCTGGCTTTCCAAGCAAATATTTAGTCATGGAAACATGAGTCATACTCACAGAAGAGTATAGATTAACTCCTTCTCAGCATCACAGAAGCGTGTACTTAACCTAGCAGCCCATCCAGTGCACAGGTAGAGTCATGGCCACGCTCATATGCCTTGTTCCCCTGACCATTATGCTCATGGTGGGTCGGAGGGCTGCGCACACAGTAGGTGCTGAATAAGTGCTTATTACCTGGGCAGGGGTTCCTCCATCTCGGGGGTGACTGCTTACATCTTCTACTTTGGGCCCTCCCTGACCACACCAGTTACCAGCCTTAGGATTAACTCTGCTTTCTTTTCCCACAAACATGCAGGCAATGCCAAGGAGCTTGCCAACCTCCTGAAATACCACGTTGGCGATGAAATCCTGGTTAGCGGAGGCATCGGGGCCCTGGTGCGGCTGAAGTCTCTCCAAGGCGACAAGTTGGAAGTCAGCTCGGTGAGTACGTTTAACAATTAAAAGGCTGGCCGTGCCCTACCACTGGGATTTAGGGCACATCTCGTCCCTAGGATGGCATTAGACACACACTCCGTGTTTAAGAAGCATCTTGAATCTCTGAGTGCATTTTGAAAGAAACGAGAAGAAAAAAGAAAAGAAAAAAAAAAGGAGGGGCTTCCCTGGTGGCGCAGTGGTAGAGAGTCCGCCTGCCGATGCAGGGGACACGGGTTCGTGCCCTGATCCGGGAGGATCCCACATGCCGCGGAGCGGCTGGGTCCGTGAGCCATGGCCGCTGAGCCTGCACGTCCGGAGCCTGTGCTCCGCAGCAGGGGAGGCCACAACAGTGAGAGGCCCACGTACCGCAAAAAAAAAAAAAAAAAAGAAAGAAAAAAGGAAAGGAAAAGAAAAAGAGTCTTCAGGGAACTCAAGGGAGATTGTGGTTAGACCAGAATAAGAACTTCCAGATCTGCAGGGGAATAAAGCATCTGACTGGCATCTGGGAGAAGCTATTAAATCTCCCTTTCCTTAAGGAAATGATAGTTACTTACAAGTCTTGAAAGATCAATTCCCAATCCTCTTCCCACTCTATCCCCCCCAAGTCCAGGGGTTCACTGAGCTGTACCATGAACCAGACCAGCCCAGGAGGCTTTTTCTTCTGACGCTTGTTCTGTGAACCTTCCCTTACTCTGCACATTCCACTTTGGAGGTGCCTCCGATGGTCCCTACCTTGAAGAGAGGGAACAGATAGGCAGCCCAGCTCTGCAAAGCTGCCTGTGGCCTCCCTGGCTGTACCAGCCAAGGCCACTGACACCCCGTGGAGGGACCACCCTTGCAGCATGTGGCTGGCTCAGCTTCTGCTCCCTCCGCCTCTCTCCTGGCCTCCAGCCATCCCTGTGCTCATCAGCTTCTCCCGGGAGCACAGGAAGGCAGGCAGGGATGGCATGACTTGTTTGACTTCTGCAGGTCACCTGAGAATCTCCCAGCTCCTAGTCTGGGGTGTCAGGGTCCTGTTGGTCTCAGGCTCCAGTTCCCCCTTCCCCCTTGGGTCGTTCAGGAAAGCCTGAGACAGATTTACCCTATGAGAAACTCTGAAGCCAGGCATGGAGGAAAAGTAGAAAGAGCCCTTCACCCAGAGCTGGACGCCTGGCTTCTGTTCCCAGCTGTCCCACCTGCTCAGCTTAAAGGAGGCCATAATATCGACCTCCTCACTACGCACTGCTGTGAGGATAAGAGAATCACACAAAAGAGCACTTTGTAAATTGCAACATGCTGGGTCCACACAGGGATTAAATTGAGTCTTACCAGACCAAAGGTCTGTAGCTGACAGGGTCTGTTCCAGTCACCAGAGTATCTCCAGCACTTAGCACAGGATCTGGCATCCAGAAGTGCTCAGTAAACATTTGCTAGGTTTAAGAATGGATAAGGTGCTTGGTGTTCAACAATTGTTGTCTCTTTTTCTCCCAGAAAAACAACATGGTGAATGTCAATAAGGAACCTGTTACTGAAGTTGACATCATGGCCACCAATGGCGTGGTCCACGCCATCTCCAGTGTCCTGCAGCCTCCGGGTAAGGCCCTAAAGAACCACGTCCCCGCTCATCCTGCTGCTGGCCCTTCTCGACACACAGCCGTTGGTGCTCTATAGAAACCCTGCTGTAAGCAAAGATGAGAATGATGTGGGATGTGTGGACTGAGCATCTGTGGACGGCATTTCTGGGTCTGGTTGAAAAGTAACTTAGGAACTCTTGGTTCAAGTGCACTACACCCGGTAACTCAAGGACAGATTTCTCTTTGCTGAATTGCCTGGCTGTCCTAGCCCTGTTCGAACAGAGCCCAGTTGTTTGTTACATGTGAATGCTGTGAACATGGGTCAAAGCACCCCTCCTGCAGCATCCTGCCCTGGGTGAGCTCTCTTTACCTCCAGCAAAGCTGCAGTGGAGCCTAGTCTCTCTCCTGAACCTGTGCATTCACCTTTCTTTGAGCTCTCTCCCCACGGGCCAAATTCCACCACGAGTTATGGAAAGTTATAAATGAAAACTTCATCTGAGAATGTGAGCCAGAAAACCCAACAGTGCCCCCTCAGTCCTGGTGGTTATGAATGACTCGCTAATCATTTCTCTCTCATTGAAGCTGCCTTTCCTTTTATCTGCAGCCAACAGACCTCAGGAACGGGGGGACGAGCTCGCAGACTCTGCGCTTGAAATCTTCAAACAGGCGTCTGCGTTCTCCAGGGTAAGATGCCTGCTTACGCTGGCCCCTGCCCTGAACAGCCTTGGGTCCTGTACTTGGGCTCATGGAGGGGACTCTCCTGTCTTCCTTGGCTGTCCTCCCAGGGCTCTCCCATAATTTCTCTCCACTCCCATGGGAAGCCTTAGCCTTGGCCTGTGTGGAGTTCGGAGCAAAGAACCCAGGCATCCCCGGCTTCCTTTGTGGGCGACAGCCGAGGCCTGGCAAGCGAGGCCTCTGAGCCTCAGTGCGTGGGGAAGCCGTAGCTGGTGAGAACAGACACAGCACTGGAATCCAGCTGACTGAGAAGGGCACTCCATCTTGAATTTTCCTTACAGCGGACTGGCCTGCCCTGAGCCTGGGCTCTGAGTCACTCTTCTGTTTTCCGTGATGCAGCCCGCCATGGCCAGTGCTGGGGCCCTGCTGGGCAGAGGTGTGGGTGCTGGATCCAGGGCCCTCTGTGTGGGGGGAACCTCCCTTCCTTGCCTGAGCCCCACCTCCCTCTCAGAACCTCTTGGACTTTCTGTGCTTCTCCTCCTGTTCCCCAGCTTGCCCAGGGCCCAGGGGTCCCACTCAGGCTCCCCTCAGGTCAGGTGGAGCCCCTTGGGAATACAGGTCACGTTACAGAAGGTTTGCATTCCCACAGAAGAGCCTGCAGGAGGTAGTCTTAAACCCAGAGGTATGGAGCTGGGATACGTTCCTTTACTTTTGGACATAGGGCTCTCCTTCGCGCCCCTTGAGGAGGGTTCTTGGCCCATAGTTCCTATTCCTGAAAGCCACCCCCTGTGCGGTCCCAGCCCCGCAAGCTCCAGCTGATAGTCTGGGGGGAAGCCTGACTTCGGGGCATCCCAGGAACGTCCGCCGCAGAGTCCCCTTGGTTGGGGCTGGCACATCATCCCTGGGGGCTGCCACGACTGACTGAGTGGCTCCCAGGGGCCCAGCAGTTCCACACTCCCCTTCCTCTTCCTCTTCCTCATTCCCACCATTTGTTTTTTAAGATGTTGGGGGTAGGAGTTTATTAATTAATTTATTTATTTTTGCTCTGTTGGGGCTTCGTTTCTGTGCGAGGGCTTTCTCTAGTAGCGGCGAGCGGGGGCCACTCTTCATCGCGGTGCGCGAGCCTCTCACTATCGCGGCCTCACAGGCTCTGGACACGCAGGCTCAGTAGTTGTGGCTCACGGGCCTAGGCGCTCCGCGGCATGTGGGATCCTCCCAGACCAGGGCTCAAACCCGTGTCCCCTGCATTAGCAGGCAGATTCTCAACCACTGCGCCACCAGGGAAGCCCCCATCCCCACCATTTTTTTCTGAGCAAGGATGGCAATGGGCAAAGCCGCTGCCATGAGCAGGTGTAGGTATTACATCCACTAGAAAACTTGACACCTTGTGTTTTCTTTCAGGCTACCCAGAGCTCTGTGAAACTAGGTAAGTCTGGTCTGGGTTTGAAGTCCCTGTAGACTTGTTTGGGTCTTACCCCCAGGCAGGCCCAAACCTGCCATCTGCTGTCTATAGCTAAGAACATCATGGTGCAATGAAACATGGCCTTTGGGGTCAGACGCAGAACACGTAGTTTCCTTCTCCCTAAGATGGAGATAATAAGAGTGCCAACCTTTTTAGGGTTGATATGAGTTTTTAGGTTTGAGAACCTGGGAATATTGCACAGGGGCTTGGCAGGAGCCCATGATGAGGTCGTGGCCCCAAGCTGGTAGACGTAGAAAATCCCAGTTCAGAACATCACTGAGTAAGATACGAAGTTTCACAAGCCAGAAAGCATCTGCCCTGTGCAGGAGAGGATGGCAGAAGAAGGCTGCTTGGCCCTCGTGCTCGTGATTCTGACAGTATCCTAGACAGACATGGGAAGCCTGCACCTTTTTCACCTTTCAAACCTCTCTCTTTCAGCCCCTGTCTATCAGCGGTTATTAGAGAGGATGAAGCATTAGTGCAAAGGACCGCAGGAGGAATGCATTTCGGCAGCTCCCCACCAACTTCTCTCAGTTTGCCAAAGAGACTGAATGTTTTTGAAACCAAATATCGCACTTCAATGTACCTGGGCCATAATGTACACCGTAATGAGATCTGAGCCTTGGGAGGGTGGAGGGAGGAGGGAGAGAGAGAGACTTTTTAATTTTTTCCCCCTAAACGTGACTTAGCCCATTGCATGCAGAGACCTGGATGTCACCTACTGACATTCACTTCCAGGCAGGACCTGTCCCAAATGTGGAACTTCCTGCCTATGCTACTTACTCTGGAAAAGGGAGCCAAAGTTTCTGAAGCTCACAAAACATGAATCAAGCAATCCAGCATCATGGGGGTGTCGTGGCACTGTTTTTGTAAAGCTCTTTCACAGTTGGAGAAATAGAAATGGCATCTTATAAGCTATGAGTTGAACTGCTGTGTCAAATATTTCTTGCACCTGCATGTGGCTTGGACCCTTCTGTCCAGGTAGAAAAGAGAGGCTAGGTGGAGAACCCAGAGCTCAGGATTCCCCGGTTGTGGTAGAGACATGGTGTGTCTGTAATAATAAAACCAAAGAAACGTGTGCCGCTGTGGATGGGAACTGTGTGCTGGCTTGGGTATTTTACAGGGTTGGGTTTCTGTTTCTTGGGGCTGTGATGTGCCTTCCACGGGAATTCCACCAGGAGCAGCTAGGCAAGAAGCCCTGAGGGATGGTCTGTAGGGATGACCATAGCATTAGCTTCGTAGGTCCATCGCGAGGATGAAGGGACATGATTCTTGTAAAGCACTCGGCACAGCATTAAGTATCCTTATTCTTATCACGCTGTCTGGAGCTGCTCAGGATCAGTGCAGCTGAGAGCCTTTTTTTAGTGTCTTTCCCACAGGCAGCCCACTTTCCTGGAGACTGGGATGCCCCGCCTTCCCCCACATCACTGCCAAAGCTCACTTAGGGGACCAGCTACCCAAAGATGGTGCTGCCGGGAATAGAGCAGTGGCGCAGCAGACAGCCCCTCCCTGGTGTGGCTTCCGGTCTGGGGAAAGACAGCCGTTAACACGGCATCCAATACAATCGTTCACCCATCCATTCCTCAGATGTGAGTGTTAGGCCCTGGGGAGCAGACATGGCCCTGTTCTCATGGGGAAGAGACTCATTCGTCAGCTAATGGCAGTGCTGCCTGCCCAGCCACGTGGACTCGGAAGGACAGCACCGCGGTTCTGTGACAGACAGGAAGGAATCTGAGCACGTGGGGGCTGGAGGAAGGGACACCCAGGAGCTCCTGGACGTGGGAGGAGGTAAGAGGAGTTGAGGGAGCTGACCTGGAGGGGTGGAGGTCAGGCTGCGGGGGGCTCGGGAGACGTCCCAAGAGGTGAGGTTTAGCTTTCTGCACGCTCCCACCACTTTCCCACCACTCTGCCTGGCTCACCCGCCCCCAGGGGCTCGTACAGGCTCGGGCTGCCTGGGATGCCCTGCTCCTGCTAGAGGTGCTGCTCTGAGCACCCAGAATTGCACACGCCTGGACACTGCAGGATGCCGTCAGAGCCCAAAGAGGTGATTAGTATAACTTCTAAAGATCCTTTCATTGAAAACAAAAGTCACCACACATTTCCTTAAAAATGCCAAAGCTCCTCCATCTGTCCCTGTGACCCCAGCCCTGTCCCTACCCCAGCCTCCCAAATACGGGGGGCTCCATCCATTCTTTCAGCTGGAGAGTCCCCCTTGGGACTGAGAGCCATGCACCGTCATGGCCCTGCCTCCCCCTCCCAGCCAAAGAGGATTGAGTTCCCTTTTGGGGTCCTAAACGTCCCCACCTCTGTTTTTCCTGGAGAGTCAGGCTAAGCATTAGGTGCTGCCATCTGACGATGGACGCCCAGGGCCAAGGGGTCGACCACTGGATGTCTCCAGGGAGGGGTGATCGCTGGAGGGCGGTGTGTGTTGCCTTATGTTGCATCAGAAGGTCAGAGAGTAGCCCAAGCCAGGAGGTTGCCCAGGCCTCTCTGAGCACTGCCTGCTGAGCGCCAGCCAGGTAAAGGAAGGCGAAGGAGAAGGGAAAGGGGCTCTGCTTGGTTCCCTTCGCTCCCTGCTGTCACTCTTGGGCTCCCAGGCCTCTGGGCTAGAGAGGACCACAAAGACCCTCAGCACTGGGGCCCCAGGGCCTTCCAGGCTGGGGCGTGCGTTTCCCACACAGAGGCCAGCTCAGTGATGGCGCCAGGGCCACTGCGTTGGGCTATGCTCCTAAATGCATTATCTATTCTGTTTCTTACATCAGTCCTGTGAAATGGGTAAGTACTCGTAGAATCTCTATTTCACTGCTGTCGAAGTGGAAGGTTAAAGAGGTAAGGTAGTTTGCCAGGTACCAGAATAGGAAGAGGCTGGCACACAAACCCTACACTCTTAACCATCCCTTGTGTCCCACCCACCCCAATGTCCATTGAGGAGGAGCCCCGGCAGCCCCAGGCCTGCAGACGTGGGTGCTGGGGTGGCCTCCTGAGAAGTCCCGGCAGGCCGGAACTCTGCTTGCACAGCCTAGACCATAGCTTGTTTACGTGCTGCTGGGGAGCCAGGAGTGGGGTCAGCACCAGCCATGGACACCCCAGACACATGGATGTCAGCAAAGAAGGGAGAGGAGAGGGATTTCTCATGCAGAGGAAAATACCTCTGTGCTTGAAACCGTAATTCAGTGTCATGGTCTGAGAGGAGCTGCCCGGAATATTGTGCTCAGAAATCTTTCTAAAGCCAGGAAAGAAGGCCACGGAATGAGGGTTGGGCGCGGTGCCCTGTCCTGAAAAGTCAGATGGGGCCACCTCCCTGGCTGTCCCTGCCTGGCGAGGAAAGGAACACACCCGCTCCACGGGATCCTTTGTTCAAATCCCAGATTGAACCAGTTCAGAGAATAAGCGGAGTAGCCATGGGAGTCTGGTACAACCCTCTACACACACACACACACACACACACACACACACACCCCTCCAATGGCCTGAGCGGCCCAAGACGGAGCCTCAGGCA
Organism: Mesoplodon bidens; assembly: GCF_964165515.1. Lineage (NCBI taxonomy): Eukaryota > Metazoa > Chordata > Mammalia > Artiodactyla > Ziphiidae > Mesoplodon > Mesoplodon bidens. Next base: position 115,752,918 of record NC_138160.1, read on the forward strand.
CAGATACCTTACACTCCACACCTACTCCTGGGTTGGGGGAGGACTCGGGGTGGGGAGGAAGACAGCAGCTGAGGTCTGGTTGCCCCACAAGAAACTTCCAGCTCTGGCCTGCTGGGGGCGGGTTCCACAGAACCATCTGTACCCCAGGCAACGGAGCTCCTTGCGTGACAGGGGTGGTAGAGTTGACACTGAGACCTGAAAAGTGAGGGGCTGGGGAAGAGAATTTGGGCTGAAAGAACAGGAAGTGCATAAAGTCTCCAAGGCACATGCTGGAGAGATTTGTGTGGCCAGAGTGGGGACAGGAGAGAAAACTCCTCTGCTGAGATAGATATCTGGGGTCAGACCATGCCTGGCTTTGTGGGCTGTGGTAAGGCTTTTAGACATTATCTTTCTGACAGGAGCCACAGTGGGCTTTAGCTGGGGGAGCTGCGCCATGATCAGATTTCTTTTATTGTGGTAAAATAGACATAGCATGGAGTTTACCATTTTAACCATTTTTAAGTGGGCAGTCCAATGGCATTAAGTATATTCACACTGTTGTGCAACCCATCTCCAGGATTCTTTTCATCTTTCAAAACTGAAACTATATCCATTGACACGAATTCCTCATTCTCCCTTTCCCCCAGCCCCTGGTAACCACTGTTCGACTTTTTGTCTTTAGGAATTTGACTACCCTAGGTACTTCATATAAATAGAATCGTACAGCATTTTTCCTTTTGTGACCAGCTTATTTCACTTCACTTCACTTGTTTTCAAGCTTTATCCTCATCGTAGCATGTGTCAGTTTCCTTCATTTTTAAGGCTGAATAATATTCCATTGTGTATGTACCACATTTTGTTTTTTCATTCATTCATCAGTGGACAGTTGGATTGCTTCTACCTTCTGGCTATTGTGAATAATGCTGCTATGAGTGTGGGTGTACAAATATCTGAGTCCTGCTTTCAATTCTTTTGGGTATATACCCAGAAATGAATGGGGGAGAAGCTGCCAGTAGAAGAAAAGTAAGGGTTCTGCTTCGGATATTTTACATTGGAGAAGTCATTCAACATCCAGGCGGGATGTCAGAAAGGCTTTTAGAGCTCAGGGAAGAGGTCAGGCCTGAGATGGGGTGTTTGGGTGTCATCAAATACTGTAGGTGCTATTCAAAAACACTGACTGGGTGAGATCACCTAGCGAGAGAATACAGAGAAAGGGCAGTGCCTCGGACAGAGCCTGGGGCTGCTCCAGCATTTAGAAGTTTGGCGGAGGGAGAGAAAGCAGCAAAAGGGATTGAGAAGGTATGTGAGGAGGCCTGGAAGTCACCAGAGGAGAGCCTTTCAAGAAGGAGGGAGCATCAACCATGTTAAATCACTGGTGTGCCCGATGGATTTGGCCACATGAATGTCATCAGTAACCTCGGCAAGAGGACTTGAATCTGGAGTGAGAGGGAAAGAGGGGTGAGAAGGATGCATTTTCTGGTTTGAGTGCTTGAATGGATGACATTTTCAAGGACGGATAAGCCTGTAGGTAAATGAAAAACTGGAAATAATCTATTTGTTCAGAAAGAATCTATTTGTTCAACCTCATCCTTTATGCCTGGATCAGAAGCCCCTCCCTCCATTCCCTGTGAATCCATTATCACAGCCCTAATGACTTATTTGGAGTAATTCCCTAACTTCCTTTTCAGCTTCCCCTGCTAGTGAGTTATCTGTGAGGGAGGGACTCTGTCGCACCCCCAGGTCCTAGTGCCTAGCACAGGGCCTGGCACACAGTAAGTATTCAAATGGTGTCACCCCAGAGCCTGGTTTCCAGAGCACAAATGGTCCCTTCATTCAATATGGCGGGCTCAGGCCCCTGTTGCTCTCTGAAAAGGAAGAGGAGGCTTCCTAGACAGTTGGGGTATCCTTCTGGGGGGCTCTCATAGATGTAGGTTGGAGGAAGCTTGCATCCAACACCCTCCTCAGGTCTCTTCCAGAAAAGCAGACGGTGGCCTTGTGGGCATCCCTGTCCCCGAGGCAGCTTCAGTCCACTTTGGCTAAGAAGACTCCCTGAGAGAGACACCTATGGGTCACCAGGCCCCAGGTCAGGGAGAACATCTGGGTCCAGAGAACAGACATACGGCTACTTAGTCACACCGCAGGAGACTCCCTGCTCCCAATGCAGGGGGCACGGGTTCGATCCCTAGTCACGGAACTGAGATCCCACGCCGCACGGTGCAGCCAAAAAAAAAAAAAAAGAAATCACACCACAGAACCAGTAACGTCATCTCAAGCAGGTGACCTGACCTTCTAACAACTTTGGGGAGGAAGTTTCCTGCTCAGAGAGTTACTCCCCCTTTCCAGGATCCTCTACCTCCAGTTCTGTTACAAGGAAGAAGGTCTGAGATTTGGGAGCAGCAGAGAGAGAGGAGAATTAAATATCCTTTAAATATCCTTATTTGGGTGGAAATGAGTTTTTAAATGAACAGATGGAAAACTACTCTCTCCACTGTCAGGGGAGCCCGTGAGTCCCTGTGGCTTCTTGGCAACAGCTCATACATAATTCAAGTTCAAGGAAGCCATCTGCACGCAGGGCCCTTTCCCTGATGACAGCTCTCAGTCAGGCTCCCAGACGTGAGGATGAGGGAAGTGCCCTAGTAGAGGAGAAGGTCAGTCCCACCGTGGTGGGGGAGGGGAGTGAATACAGGGCCAATGAGTAAGCACCCTATGACCTCAGTTCTTCAGTCATGCAGGGACAGCTCCTCCAGACATGCCTGAGAACGAAGGAAGAACAGCCTCTGAAGTGCCAAGATGCAGCTTCCAATCCCAGCCCAACTCGGAGAAGAAACACCTTCATTCAGATCCTAGTAACTTCCAACCTAGAGCAGGGATTCCTAATCTTCCATAAACCAGGGACTCCTGACAAAAACTGGGGACCCTTTCCTCTGAGGAATGCACAGGGACCTACAACACAGTTTTGATGACCACTCCCCCTTGAGTCCTAAACACTTTCATACGGGCCTGAATTCCACAGCACTGCACGCTTCTTGGTGCGGCAAGCAAGTCTTCTGCCCCAAAGCATCTAGCTTAGATACACAGTAGGTCGTCGATAGAGAATGAGTAGCCCATCAAAGCGCAACCCGTTTATGAGCCTACAGCAGGGCTTCGTGGCTGTCCCTCAATGGGACAGTGGCAGCTTGACAGCAAGCGAGGAGAGAAGTTGTAACCCAGTGTGATGTGGAAAGGCCTTCAGAGAGCATTCACAGAGCAGCCCACCTGAGCAAACCTGCAAACTCACACTGGTGAGAAACCCTGCGGGTGTCAGGAGTGTGGGAAGACCTTTACTCAGAACCTGAACAGTTTGCAACATGGGAGAATCCACACTGGTGGGAACCCCTGGGTACCTGAGTAATTTTGAAACACCTTTATTTGTGGTTTATAGTTTACATACTTGAGACATTCATCTAGGAGGAATACTCCCTACAGAAAATAGATCTTTGAAGGTATTTATCAACCATTTTTGGACATTATGGAATTTACACTGGTGGATGATTAAAAACAAAAGCCCTTTTTCGTCTTTCTAACCTTATGTTTAGCTTTAGATCTTAGTTGTACATTTAGTTTTATTTCCTAGTGTGGCTATCATTTTCATGTTAACTTTTCAATCCAATTTGAATTTGATTTGCTCTAAGATGGGAATTTCACCTCCAAATTTTTATCTCATCCCCAGGAAGCCAACAGTTCCTTCCCCAACATTTTGTTTTGCCTTCTTGGAGATACATTTGATTATTGGTATCAGCTTATGTCTCGACCACATTTTTCTGTTCCTTTGATCCACATATCTCTGCTTGTACCTGTATCACACCACTTAAATTTGTGTTAATTTAGTATCTTTTAACATCTAATAGAGTCAGATTTCTTTGCTTTTGAAGATAACTTATTCCCTTTTGTAAAATTAACACTTTCTCCTTGCAAAAGATTCAGAAAATATAGAGAAGCAGAAAGGAAAAGTAAAGATGACTTATAACTCTAACAACCGGTGATAGTCTTTGTCAAGTTACTGGCACAGATTCTTCCGGATTTTGTCTTTGAGGAAAATATGAGCATACATCACATATTGTAATCCTCCTTTTTTGTGCCCAAATAAATTACTAATAAGTTTCAAGATAAAACAGGCATTGTGGTAGGCCAAATTATAAGACAGCCTGCGTGACCTCCTCACTCCCTTGATGGCCAAAGGGAGATTACCCAGGTGGGTCCAATGTAATCACATGCCCCTTATTTAAAAGCAGACTTTGTCCAGCTGGTGGCAGAAGAGGCAGTCAGAGGTTTGCAGCGTGAGGAGTACTCCATGCGGAGTTAGGAGGGGACCAAGTGAGAAGGCACACAGGCGGCTCCTAGGAGCAGGGAGCAGCCCCACTGACAGCCAGCAGGGAAATGGAGCCCTCAGACCTTCAGCAGCCGCCACCTAAATGAGCATAGAACCCAGTTCTTCTCCAGAGCCTCCAGGTAAGAGCCCACTGACACTGTCATTTCAGCCCATGGGACCCTGAGCAGAGAATCCAGGCACGTCCACCCGGAATTCTCATAGAACCGCGAAATAGTTGGTGTTGTTTTAAGCCACTAAGTTTGCAGTAACTTGTTACAGGGCAATGGAAACTAACATAGGCATTTAAACGGGTGAACGATTAAAAAGAAAAACCCTTTGATCAACTTTCTAACCGTATTTTCAACATTAGAAAAATCATGTTTGGTGATAAGCCTGAGTTTAGTTTCATTTTCTTTACTCAGCATCTGCGGGGGCCGCTGAATTGCCCTCGCTCCGTGAAAAGCCTGTGTCCTGTACCAAGATGGGGGTCTCTGGGGCTGGGCTTCAGGACCAGGCTCTGTGAAGCCCCACCGGGCAGGTCACAGCCCTTCCTCTGGAAGTGGGGTGATCCCCTGCCTCTGAAACTGTCCCAGACCCACAAGAGACCTGCTGAGAGCTGGGGATATAGAACTACCTTGGGTTGGCCACACCCCCTCCTCACATGTTCTAGGGCATCCCCCCTGGTGAGCTAGCTGTCACCCCAAGGGCACCCACACACAGTGGAACTACACTTAACTGTCAAATGATGATGCCCATCAGCTGGGCCTGTGCGTGTTCACGGGGGCTTCTCGGAACAAGTGCCCACCTTTGCATTTTAACACCCTTAACAGTCTACAAGTTTCTATCCTATAGCAGCCAAGGGTGGCTGCAGAGCCGGCTGGTAAGAGGGAAATTGGATCACAAAGGGCCCTGGAGCTCCTCCAACACCCCGCCCCCCAACACCAACCATAATAATTTGAATGCTAGGACGCATTCTCTTGGATTCTGACCCAACTCTGACTCAAAGCTCTTCTAACCACTACTTTGGGTAGCCAAGGGGAACCCATACATCCAGCAGAGACCCAAGACCAGTGGTTCTCAATCCTGCTGCCTGTTAGAATCCTGAGGGACTTTTTAAAATCCCAAAGGCTAGACCTCATTGTCAGAGATTCTGATTTTAGTTGGTTTTAAGGGAATTGGGGCCTCAGTAGTTTCAAGACCTCCCCTGGTGATTTTAATGTGCAGAGCAATGGTTCTCTACCACTGCCCTGCCTAAGAACCCCCTAGGGACCTTGTTACAGATGCAGATTTCCATGCCCTACCCTGTGAGATTCTGTTTCAGCTGGTCCTGGAGAAGACCAGGAATTAGCATATTTAACACACAGCCCAGGTCAGTTCTTCTCAGACTTGTTAAAATGAAGACTCTGATTTAATTGTTCTAAGATGGAAGCTCAGATTCTGCATTTCAAATAAGTTTCCAGGTGACACTAATGCTACTTGACCGGGGGTTACACTCTGAGTGGCAAATGTCCCATCAGATTTGGAAGAACTGCCATAGACCAAAGATTCTAAAATCATAGTCCTGGGAAGTGTAGTCACAGCAGCAACACCTGTGAACTGGTCAGAAATGAAAATCTGGAGGGCCTCACCTCAGACCTATTGGATTAGAAACTCAGGGGATGGAGCCAGCAATTTGAACAAGACTCCCAGGTGATTTTCATGCAGGGCAGAATTTGAGAACCACTGTTAGGGAAATGGCCACATCTGCTGGGACAGCAGCTCAGGGCCAGCAGAGAAGTGGTGTCTGGTTCTCTCAGTCTTCTCTGCTTTGGGCTCCAAAGGCAAAGCTTTGTTTCCCGAGGGGTCAGGTCAGGTTGAGCAGGAAGCAGACTAAGGTCCTGCCAGCCTCATCTGGAACCCAGCATGATTCCGCCAGTTTCCAGCCATGTTGGTATCATCATGCAAATATGCAAAAAACAACATTCTTAAAGGAAAGCCATTGACTTTATGATTTTAATGAGATCTGGCTCAGCCCTCTCTCAAGATGTCTATGTAGTGGCTCACCAACAGCTGCCAGGGAGAGGCAATACGGAGTTTGTTTTCTCAATTTAATGCATCAGTTTTTTGGAGCCTAAACATCCATTTCTGGAAAGCAAAGGGATTTCCCTGGCCTGAGGAAATAGGGAAAGTTAACACCTCCCTGAGAGGAGGGGGTGGGATTATCCCTCTGAACATTCATTCTTTCAATAGATATATATCAGATGCCTGTTGCATGCCAAAAACTATGCTAGGAAGCAGGGAGACATGGCTCTGGTGGCAGGAAAGCGAGGAAATTCTCCTGGGTGTACGTGAACTTATTTTATGAAATATAAGACAGAGCCATCAGTTGGGGAGGAGGTATGAAATAATTCTCCTAGAGTTCTTTAAAAATGCAGACTCCAGAGCACCACTGAATGATCCTGATTCAGCTGTCTGAGGTGCAGCCCAGGAATGGGAAGTTTTAACAAGATCCTCTTCTGATGACTGTTGGGGGTGAGTCCTCTGAAGCACAGCAGTAAGGGTTTGCTGGTTTGTTTTGTTTTAGTTAAGTAATTTGTGTTCTTCAGGTAAAATTAGAAAATAAGGATTGAATAAGGTCCAGTTTAATCCCTCCCCCCTCCCCCATCACTGCTAATAGCTCAGCTTCCAAGCTGGACCTAGCGCAATAGTTCCCCTCTCACTCAGTTTCTACCCCTTGCAAGGTTCAAGGTCCTGTGGTTGGTGGGTGGGTGAATGGGAGGAGGGAGGGAAGCTCCTCTTTCTGCGCCAGGACTGTTTTCCCCCAGATGAGGGGTGTTTGCTTTCGGGCTGTCCGCTGCTCCCAGTCCTCTTTCAGGATCCTACTGCCGATCGGGTGGGGAGAAGAAGGGGTGCACGAGCCTCTGCTGTCTTCGTACCCGCCAGCTTGAGGCGCATCAGGGGACCACACGAGGCTTGGTCACCCGTCGCCCGAGGGCGTGCGGTTCCAGGGATTCTCTCTGCCTGGGTTGCCCACAGGCTGAAGGGAGGTGCTCGGAGCCCCAGGCCTGAACCGAGCCTGCGGGCTGAGCAGTGTGAGGCGAGGAGGTGGGGGCAGCGGCCCCTGCGACGACTTGAAAGCGGGATACATGGTGGCGTGATCCAAGGCGTGCCAAGGCAGGTGGAAGGCAAGGTCGGCTGGTGTGCGGTCCCCATCCTTCGGAGCCAAGAGGAGAGTCGGAAATGTAGCCTGAGAGTGCCTCCAGGAGACCCTCTCCGTGCCCCTGGCCACCTTCCCCCAGCGCACCATCTCCTCCTCCCCGGAGTCGCTGGGATTTCCTTCCCCAAGAACCAAGGACCCTCCTCATACCAACCGGCCTTTCCGGAAGGTAGCACGTATCTAAAGCCCTGAAGAAAGCAACTCCACTTCCAGGCATTTCATCTCAAAAATACTTGTGCGCGTTTGTGAGCTCAATCTGGCCTACGAAGTGCTAGATGGGGCAGATATTACAAAGGTCGAAGGTCCTACCTGAGCGCAGCTTAACCCCACATTAAACCAAGTCACGTACAATGTCTGGAGATCATGATGGAAACCAGGTGGAGGAAAGATAAGGGCAGAGATCTTTTAATTGGGAGGGAGATGCGCAGCCGATCGTTCCATGGGCATCATTCCATGGGAGTACAACCGCGTTAGCTGCAAGGGAGGGCCAGCTGAGGTGTAAGGAACGGGAGGTCTCACTATGTGGTCCACTGACCGCAGCACACACAGAAAAAAAGTCGGCAAGGATAAGATAAATGGCAGTGATTGTATTAAAGTTGCAGAGGCGTTCTGTTTGTACTTGTATATATAGGATATCCATAATCCACACTACGGCCTCAAGGTCTGGGGGCTCTGACCTTGACTGTAAATCTCTAGTCAAGTTCATTTTTTTTTTCTTTTTTTTTGCCGGCACCTATCCAACCTTGAAGTAGATGTTGGTCAGTCGGTCATCTAGGTCCAGACTGACTCGGAACCCAAGAGTGACCTGTTCCATGCACTCCATCCAGCCATCAAAGGATTTTTAATTCAGTATTTTAATTCAGTAGACAAAAGGGTGAGAAAGCACCCACGGGTCTCAAACCCCAATATAGGAATCAGAAATTCCGATGGAACGGAGTAATCGCTTCAGCTAAAGCCAACCTGGACAGCTAGTAGTGATTCTAACCCCTAAAGGCTTAAGGAGGGACGAGGAGGGGCCGGGCTGCATCTGCGCCACGCCCCCAAGTGGCTTGCGTCACCCTGTCCTTCCCTGCCCCCAGCTCCGTGCCTGAGAGCTTGTCCCAGGCGTCGGGAGGCCTCTCAGCCCCCCACGCCCGCCCTGCTATTGGCACCACGGAAAGGGCCGGGAATCCGTGGCGAGAGGACGGGGTGGGGCAGGCTGCCGAGAAGCACTTTCCTCCTAGAAGCCCCTCAGGGTGTCCCTGAGCAGAGGCGGGGAGCTGAAGGCCTTCCATAAAATAACCCATGAGCAGGCTCTGAGTTTGCCAAAGGCTGAGGCCAGGTTGTTTTAGCTCCGTGTCAGGCCTTGAGCTGGGCCCTGGGGACACAGAATTTGTGGTCAACAAGTGCTTTTTGCATGGAAGGTGAGTGAATTAATCAGGGTTTCGAAGTCCAGGAGAAAGCCGAGATGGGGCCCACAGGCCCAAGAGTTTAAAGACCCATAGCTCAGGAGAAAATCCGTGTCTAGGATAAAGTAGCATGACTCGTTCCTCCTTTCTCCCACCCAACCCTTTTGTCTCCACTTCTGCTCTTTTGGAGGATTCGGAAGCTAGATGGAGACCTTACCATAAATTGCTAACACAGGGGCTGAGACCTCAAGGATAAAACAATGTCTCCGTTTATTGAGCACACACCAGGTACCAAGCTCTGGCTTAAGCATTTTCCTCATTTAATGGCCAGAAAAGCTCGGTGAGGTTGTTAATGATGGCCCATTTTGCACATGAATAAACTGAGACACAGAGTTAAATAACTGAAACATTAGAAATTACAAAAAGTGACAGACCTATTCAGGAAGAGAACCAAAGTTTGGGCTCTCAGGAAAGGGGAAGAGTTATCTGTAGAATCTCTTTTAAAATATTTCAAATAATTAGTAAGCTCCACTAGACAGATCTATCATTTTGCTCTTTACTGTTTCCCTGTACCTAGCAGAGTGCCAGGTCCACAGTAGACACTCAGTAAACATGTGGTGAGTGAATGAGTGAGTGAGGACAGTAGAAACCCATTATGTAAGAAACTGTGCTGCCACCAACCTGAGTTGAACCCCAGCTCCCCCTACTTCCTAGCTATGTGACTTCAAACTCACACTTTGCACTGTTTTGTTTTGGTTTTTTGCTTTTGTTTTAGTTTTTAAAAAAATTTATTTATTTTTGGCCGCATTGGGTCTTTGTTGTGGTGTGCAGGCTTCTCATTGCAGTGGCTTCTCTTGTGGCAGAGCACGGGGTCTAGGCACGTGGCCTTCAGTAGTTGTGGCACACAGGCTCAGTAGTTGTGGCGCAGGGGCTTAGTTGCTCCACGGCATGTGGGATCTTCCTGGACCAGGGCTCGAACCCGTGTCCCCTGCATTGGCAGGCGGATTCTTAACCAGTGTGCCACCGGGGAAGTCCCTGCACTATTTTTTATATTCATGCTATATGAAACAAAAACCACATGAAAACTTAAAACCATTACAGGCAATAAAAGCCATACTTGACATATTCCCGGCTACCAATCCAAACCCCTCCCCAGAAGTGACGGCTATTTTTAAAAAGTTTATTGTGCCTCCTTCTAGTCCTCTTTCTGTAAATTTACATATAGTAGTAAATAAAAACACATAGCTTTGTTTGGGTTATGGCTCTGTTTTGCTTTATATGATAGGACTGTACTGCACCAGCTTTGTGGGAAACTTCACTGTGTGTTGGGAGATGTTCCCACAACAGCATCTGGAGATCTCTCATTATTTATAATAGTTCCCCAAGAGTACATGAACTGTGATTTATTTTGCCATTCGCCTTGTAGGACTGGACATTGAAGTTGTTTCTGTTTTCTTCACCAGTTTACAAATACTGTTCCAGTGAACATGTTTGCCCAAGCCTCTTCACGAACAGAGACAAATGCATCTTGAGGATAAATTCCCAGAAGTGGAATTGCTGGGCTAACATACACATTTAAAATTGTAATTGCTGTGTTGCCATCCAAAAATGGCCTACTAATAGTATTTACCGGATGGAGGCCTGGGAAGATACACTGTAATAATGTGCTTCATTCAGGCCAGGCACGCGGTAGGCTCGGTAAGCATTTACCAAAGCAATTGCCAGCGTTCGCTTCTATCCATTCCCAGCCCCTAATCTGAGCCAGCCCTGGCTGTGGTGCCTTGAGCCAGGCTGGGGAATGAGAACTGCCAGCAGAAAGAGGAGGACTCAGAGGCTGCGTTCCAGGCGCTCCCCCTGGTGGGCAAATGTCCCTGGACAGTAAGAAATCCCCCATCTTTGTAAACCCTAAAGCAGATGATACTCATTCCCGCTCAGAACCCTGATAGACCTCCTCTCATTCTTAGAATCCCGCCCAGACTTCATTTTGCTGGCTGCTCTGGTGCCTTCGTGCCTGTCTCATAGGAACTCGTGCCACTCTCCTCTTCCCTTGTTTTGTTGCAAAACCACATTGCCTCCTCTAGTCCCTCAAGCATGCCCTTTCTACCTCCTTCATTCTTTCTCAGAGATCTCCCCACCCTACAAGCTCGTCTCTAATACTCAGTTCATATGCCACCTCTTCAGGGGGCCCTTCTGTATACACGCTGTCTAAAGAGCCATCTCTCTACTCTCCACATCCCCGTTCCCCACCCCTTACTCTTTGTCTAATCAGCCTGTGTTTTTCCTGTGCTAGCAAGTTCACGCCTAAATAAACCCAGACATTTCCAAGTGTGGCAGAGTGCAGTGTCATGAGGACAGGGACCATATCTGTCTAACATGTGATCCCCGTCTCCCAACGCCTGCCAACAGCACTTGGCAGTAGCAAGCACTCAACATTTGTAGAATGAATGGATGAATGAATAACTAAATAATACTAACAAGTAGAAATAGAATTGACATTGAGAGCTAACAGGGGCTAAGGCAGAACCCACTTCCCAGGGTTTTGGTTCCGTTTCTCTTTTAGATGCCCTTTATGATCAATAAGCAACAATTTTCCTGGGGTAGGTTTTAGCCAGAGCTATCATCCTGAGTGCTGTGCATTAGAGTGAAGAGGCCAAAAGGCAGGGGTGGTTTGGACACCTTTGCCTCAGTAATCCTTGCCTTAGGCTACAAGGTAGACCATATTTTCTGGATGAGCAAACTGACGCTCAGAGAGGCAGAGTAGAATTCACAGCTGGTATCAGCTCAAAGGATGGGAGTGTCTGGTGAGAGGAGGGTTAGCAAACAACCTTTTCCTCTAGTCCAAAAGGACACATTGTCTAAAGGAAGTACAGCCCCCCACTTATGGCATGGTGGCCCTTGTCAGTGGAGAGATCTACCCTGGCTGGGATTGGGTGGTGGACACACCCTTAAAATCATCTACTGTGCGCCAGGCCCCTCAGACATGATTAAGAGGTGAATTCAGCTTTCAAAAACCTCACAGCCAAGAGATGTAATAGACCATTGTTCTATAAGATGTCAAGTGGTATGTTTGGACTGTGGACAAGCAGGGAAGCCACATGGCCATGTTGTGCATACTTCAAATCTGGGCATTGCCTTTCAGAGTGACCACAATGTGAATGGTGCTCTCTGGAGCTGAGCAGTGTACAACCTGAGCAAATGTATGTAGCTCCTGATGGGGATGGGCTAAGTCATCTGGAACGAGGTTATCACTCTTGAGAAGAGAGACTAGATCTCAGGGGAGCACCAGTATGTAGGAGTCTGTGGAAGAAGCAAAAGCCAGGGAGGCAGGAGGAAGACCAGGCTGTTAGAGAAATCAACAGAAGAGGGATCAAGATGGAGAGGTAGCTAACAGCGCCAAAAGCCCTGAAGAGTCAAGCAGAGAAGGGCTCCCAAGTGACTGGCAATAAGGAGTTCGTTGGTGACCTTGGCAGGAGTGACGAGGATGAGAATCAGAGTCATGTTTATTGAGAGGTGAATAGGCTATGCGGACAGAGTGAGGGTGTTAAGTTCTTTCTGGAAGTTGGGCTGTGAAAGGAGACAGGAAGCAAGGGTGGTGAGGGCCTTCAGGAGTGAGGAGAGCTTTGTTTTATTGTTGGGCTTTCAGATGAGAGCCTTGTGCGTGTCTCGATGCTGTTGGGGAGGAGATGGTAGCAAGGAGAAGTTGAACACTCCTCAGAGAGTGTCTTTACCTGCATGATTCACAGAGGACAGTGGGAGGGGGGTGAGATTCAAAGTGGGCAAAGGTTCCAGATGATGGCTAGTCAGGATCCCAGAAGACTTCTTGGAGGTGGTGTTAAAACTCAAAACTCTAAAAAGAAAAGGCAAATTTATCCATTTTGGCAGAAAGCAGAACAGCGGTTGCCTGAGAATGGTGGGGGGTGGAGTGGGAGGTATAGGAGGGTGGAACTATAAAGGGCGGAAATCTTTGGGGAGTATTAGATGTTTTCACTATGTGATTGTGGTTCCATGGGTGTATGCATATTTCAGAACCTATCCTGTGGAGTTTATTGTGTCAATTATACCTCAATAAAGCTGTTTAGTATATAGGCCCATAGTATACGGACTTCCCTTAATAGTCTGCCTTTTGGTCCACGAATATTAGGAACGAGCTTAATGATAGCCCATCAAAAGATAAGAGTGAAACATTTAGAAGGATGAGGAGCATATAGCCTTTTCTAAGCGTGTATCTGTGAGTGCGCTGTGCTTGTGAGTGACAGAAAAAGACATTTTTCTCAATTGCCCAAAAGCAGCCAGAGATTTCAAATAGTTACCAGATAAACATAACTTAGAGCAAGTATTTTTTATTGAAGTATAGTTGATTTACAGTGTTATATTAATTTCTGCTATATAGCAAAGTGATTCAGTTATACATATATATATATATACATATTCATATTCTTTTCCATTATGGTTTAGCACAAGATATTGGATATTGTTCCCTGTGCTATACAGTAGGTCCTCATTGTTTATCCATCCTATATATAATAGTTTGCATCTGCTAACCCCAAACTCCCACTCCATCCCTCCACACCCCACCACTTGGCATCCACAAGTCTAACAGCAAGTATTTATTTAGCAACCACCATAACGCCAGGCTTGAGTTTGATTCTTGACAAATATGTACAGTAATCCTTTTGACCCTCCCAGCAAATTTACAATATTTTGACAGTTTAGAAAACTGAGGCTCAGAGATCTCAAGTCAACTCTCCAAAATTACCCAGCAAAGAAGCAGCAGGACCAGGACATGTAGGGCCTGAAATGGCTGGACTGGTTCCCTCGCTTTCTTTGTGGACCCCTCCCTGCAGGCAGTTCCCAGTTGGGTGGCTGTGGCTTGTGGCTGCATGTGGGCGGGTGTTAAGACAATAGACCAAGCCTGTCCAAGGCTTCAGCCCTTCAAGGTTAGCTATTGTACGTGGAGCTATATATAGCCAACGGTGGGGAAGAAAGAGAAAATAAGATTTACTTTTTGGAGGCTCAGAGGTTTTAAGCAACTTGTAGGTTCCTGACAGCTTTTGCAGACAGGAACTGAAAGGTCTTTGGCTAAGCACTCTAGGAGTGTGGTGTTTTGGCAAGGGGGGAGATGTCCTGGCCCTGAGGTGTGACACGTCCCTCTGCTCAAAATAGAGACCAGCCATTTCCCAGATCAGAGTCAGCTGGGGGTGGGAAGGCAGGCCCAGCCCTAAGGCCTCTGACCATTGGAGGGTCTGGCAGCCCTGCTGGAGAGTGGGAAATGGGGTGAACATTCAGGGCCCCTGAGGGCCTCAGGCTGGGTTTAGGGGATGGCAGGCAAGGGCAGTGAGAAGGCTGTTGTGTTGCAAATGAGGGAGGGGCTGGTTCTTCCTCGGCCTGGTATGGGGGTTGGGGAGAGAGGGGAACATGGAGAGAGCCTCGAGGACTGGGAAGGGTTTCCAGGGAGAGGCCAGTCCCTGCCAAAGTGCGATGGTGGAGGTGTTGCTGAGGCTACAGCTCGCTGGGTGTGGAGGGAGATGATGTTTTCTATGCAGGTAGTGAACAAAGAAGGGTCCAGAGGCTGGACGGATGATGACCCTAGAGGTGTGAGTGAGTATTCAGAGGTGATTTTCTAACTGGGCGAGAGTCAGCAGTGCCTTTGGGTTGAGATCCCCCACGAGATCTAACAATAGCTAAGCAGTATTGGGTGATCGTTAGGTGCCAGGATTATGCTAGGTGCTTTGCTTTGATTATGACGTTTTAATGCCCACTCATGAACTGTAACCCTACGTGGTAGGTTCTGATATTATTCCTGATATTATATTATTCCTTCCTCCATCTTGGAAGGAAAAAGACAAAACCCCCAAGGCCCAGAGAGGTTAAGTAACTTGCTTTGGGTCACACAGCTAGTAACTGGCAGGTCTCGATTCAAACCCAGACCTTGCTGACTCTAAATCCCTTGCTCTGGCATTAGTCTATATTTGAGAAATAATTTGTGAAATGCTCATAAAATGGAAAACCTTGGTTCTAATATTAAAAGCACTCCCTTCCCTTCTGATCTGAGAGCCTAACACCTTCGTTAGGAAGTTTCTCCAACTTGGCTGCTTAGATGTTTCTAATACATCCTCAGAATTTGTTTTTGTTTTTTTGTTTTTTTTGGTGATACACGGGCCTCTCACTGTTGTGGCCTCTCCCGTTGCGGAGCACAGGCTCCGGACACGCAGGCTCAGCGGCCATGGCTCATGGGCCCAGCCGCTCCGCGGCATGCGGGATCCTCCCGGACCGGGGCACGAACCTGTGTCCCCTGCATCGGCAGGAGGACTCTCAACCACTGCGCCACCAGGGAAGCCCCATCCTCAGAATTTGATGGGTACCCTCTCCCAGTATGAAAACAAGTTTGTGCCAGGAATTTCCCAGTTAATCTCGTTGAACAATGGCCCTGAAACACTCTGTACAGAGGATGCAAGTGAGTCCTGGCCAAAGTCTACAAGAGACAAATGGGAATACGGAGCCTTCCCCAGGTCCATGCCATCCATTTGCTCTCCAGACTCTGGGCTGTTCCTGGAAACCCTCCTTCCTGATTCTTTTTTTATTGTTGGACTGAAGTCAGCGTAAAGGCCATTAATCTATGCAGTGTCTCATTGGCAAGCCTTATAAGAGATGCCCTGTTCCTGAAAGCAGGCCTCTTTGTGACTGTGTTCCAGGAACTGACGAGTATATTAATGGCTGGTCATTAGCCTGCACTCATCCATTCACCAAACATCTAGGGAGGGCCAACCATGGGTCAGGCACTGTTCTAGGTACTGGGGATAGAGCCCTGAATGAAACAGACCCTGCCACTGCCATCACGGGACTTGTTGTCTAGGGAAAGGAAGAGATATTAGACACATGATAGCAGAAATACAGCTAACCATGTAATTATGCTTTGTGATCAATGTTGTGAAAGAAAAGTAAAATGAAAGTTGATGTCAGATCTTAGATTGATTGTCCTGGAAATAGGAAGAAGGAATATCACGAGTAATACTCAAGCTGACACATGAAGAGGCAGCCAAGTGCAGGAAGGAGAGGATCTCAGAAGAAAGAAAGTTCCAGGTAGGGAGAACAGCAAGGACGAAGGCTCTGGGGTCGGGTAAAAGTTTGGCACTTTTGAAATCAAGATAGAAAAAACCCCCCAAAACCCCACATCGTATCTGGAGTGTAGTGAGCAGGGGAGAAAGTGAGAGGGGATTATGAGGTGGACCAGTGAGAGTGGGGGCAGATTTTCTTTTTTTTTTTTTTTTTGCGGTACACGGGCCTCTCACTGCTGTGGCCTCTCCCGTTGCGGAGCACAGGCTCCGGACGCGCAGGCCCAGCGGCCATGGCTCACGGGCCCAGCCGCTCTGCAGCACGCGGGACCCTCCCGGACCGGGGCGCAAACCCGTGTCCCCTGCATCAGCAGGCGGACTCTCCACCACTGCGCCACCAGGGGAGCCTGGGGGCAGATTTTCTATGAACAAGAGTCTCTATTTATTTTTTATTTATTTATTTATTTATTTGTTTCTGCTTTATAACAAAGTGAATTAGTCATACATATACATCTGTTCCCACATCCCTTAAGAGTCTCTATTTAGAAAATGCAGATGAGGATTTAGGGCCTCAGGAGGGCAGTGGAACCATCCCAAAACAACACCCTTTGGCAGAACAAAGATAATGATAAGAGGAGGAGCCCCCTCAGATTTTTTATACCTAAGGAGAATGAGGATGGTCGTTGCTTTCATTAAAAAAAAAAATTATCTTGGGCTAAAATCATATCATGCTGGCAAGGGAAAGCATTCTTGATTAAAATAAACCCAGACAGGTCAAGTTAGTAACATATCCTGAACTTTTAGGGGCTGGGACATTGCTTAGTCAGGATTCTTTTAGTTAACAGTGACAAAAACCAACACTAATTAGTTTAAATTAAAAAAAAAAAAGGTATGGATTTAAACAACTGGGGAGTCTAAGGAGTAAACTGGCAGGGTAGAGAGAGTCAAGCTTGTCATTGTCTGTCCCTTTCGGTCTTCTTAGCTCCGTCTGTTCTCTCTTTCCTTCTCTCTCCTCACTGATTTACTCTGACGTGGCTTCATTCTAAAATAGGCAACGATGACATCATGCTACTTCAGATAAAAGAGCTAGATTATTATGTGCATTCTGAGTAATGAAGTCACATATTCATGGATCTTATACCCATCCCTGAACCAACGGCCAGGAGGACAGAGCCATCGGATTGCCCAGGATCAGTTGCACCCAACCACGTGGATCAGCGAATAGGAGTGTGGAACTGGAGAGGGGTAGTCCCCAAAAGTGTCCTGGCAAATGAAAACAGATCCCTCGTACTTAAGGGGTGCAAAACTTGTCCTGCCTCCACACATAGAATTTAATTATTCCATTGTTTTTATAAATTAAAAAAAAGAAATGTTACCCATAAACCTACCATCAATTGTTAATATTTTGCTGTTTATCCCATCAATCATATACACACTTGTGCACATAGAGATACACACATTTTATTGGCTTCGTTTTCCTCTTTTTTTTTTTTTTGTAGTCATTTGGTAGGAGAATTTAACTCCAATGGCATTAACTTTTAATTTTTTTCCAAAGAAACTTAAACCTCTGTTCCTCTAATCGGAGATCTCCCAAATGAAACTCTTGTTGACACTCCTCTATGTAAACCTCTACCCAAAGCTTTTACTCCTTCCCATCTTTCTTAACATTTAACACTAACATCAAAAGCCCCAGTCATCATTTGATTTTAGATTCAACCATAAAGCTTACAGTGCTCTTGTTCCCAAATGTTTTTGTACTTTTCATCTTACCATAGCTTACAATCTTTATTCTGATTTAAATTTAACCTAGAGTACTTTCCTTAGTCCTTTCTCCCAGAAAACACGAGTGTATTTCTGAGTCCTAGCATATCCAGACAAAAATAGTCTTTACACATAAATGACAAGTTATAGGATTCTTGGAATGTAGTCTTTTTCTTTCAAAATCTAGGATCACTGTTTCACTGTCTTCTAGTTTCCACTGTTGCAGATGAGAAGTTTAATACCAGTCTGGTCATTTTCCTTTGTAAGTAAGATATCTATGTGCCTGGAAACATGTTGGATTTTCTCTTTAACCTCAAATCTGAGAAACTTTACCAGGGTATGATGAGTTTGGAGTTCTTTGTGCAAGCTGAAAGTTGATGAGCCCTTTAGTTCTAAAATTGCAAGTTTTTCTATAGCTGATTTTTTTCTTTCATTATTTCCTTAATTATTATTTTTCTCCTTCTATGCCTTTGGCCTTAAGGATCTCCTGTGGTGCGCACACCAGATCTCCCAGAGCTACCCTTTATGAAACTTACCTTGTACCCATGATTTGCATTTATGTGGGGTTTTTTTGTTTTGTTTTGTTTTTGGTCTCTGGGTATGTGTACTGCTTCCCTCACTTGATTTTCCAGAACACCAATTCCATTCTCAGCAATAACTGGTGTCTTTTCCAGTTTCTTGGTTAATTTAAAAAAATTTTTTGCAGTCTTCAGGTTATATCTTCTTTACAGTTTTCAGTGTTAGATATTTCTTGTCCTTTTTCCATTGGAACTTCTTCCATAGGTGCAACAGTACCTGCTGGGGACTTGGCTTCTCTCCTTTAAATGGCTGTGAGCTTTCTTTCCTCAAAACATCGACAGTTTCACTCCACTGTCTTCTGCTGTATTGTATTGTTGAGGAAAATTCTGATACAAGCCTGATTTTCATTCCTTTGTAAGACAACAGTTTTATTTCACCTGAGTACCTAGAAAGCTGCACCTATGCTGAGGTTGGTGATGGGGTGTCGTCTGTCTTTAGTTAGGGAAGGTGACATCTAACAAGCAGTGGACCACCCTAAGAGCAGTTAGATATCCCCCATTATCTTTTTTTCCCCCCTACCCGTGACTCCAGCAATCAGCTATTGGGCTTTAGCCAGTTTACCATTGATGGAGAGTCCTCCTGATGTCTATGACCATTGCCCAGTAGTCTGGTGTGTAATATTCAAAATAGTTATTTGTCTGTTTGCATGGATAGTTCTGTGAGAAGATGTTGGGGGTGGGGGAGAAATGATTACAGGCAGTAGTTAAGCTTCTTTATTGCTAACAACATAAACTCTGTTTCTGTTGTGTTATTCGAAAGCCATGGGGGAGCTCCAAGAGTTGATGGATGCATTAGAGAAGTAGGCTTGGAAAATTGGGAGAAACCGATGGAGGTAGGATGGCTGGGGATGAAACTGGGAAAAGTCTGGTTACTACACTTTGCCAGCTCTGCTCTCCTGAAGACTCATCATGCTGCTGGATTCTTAACCTAGCTACTGCCACCGTGAATTGTTCTTGACTGTCCCTGAATCTTTGCACCACTCATTTGTTGCAAACACAGCAGGCAGGGTAGAAACATTCCCCATTTGGGCTTTCATGGTGGAAAGGGGGCTCAGCCTCCCTCCGGGAACTGTAGCATAAAGGACTCTCTCCCAAAAGAAAGGGGTTTTAGATGCTGCCAAGCCAAATAGGGCATGTGTCCATCTTAGCAAACATCAGTGGGTTTCTGATTTCTTCCACTAAGTGGGAGTTTTTAGTTCTGTTTGGGAATCGTGACACTTTCTCAGAAACGATGAAGCAGATGCTGTCATTGCCTTGCCTGCACCCTCTTGGCACTCATCTCTACACAGCACCTGATCACTCCAAACATCTGCAGCTCTCTGCCAGCTATAGGGATGCACTTGACCTCTACCCAGGACAGGTTGGAAGAGCCAGATACTTAATGCCTCTTGATTCACTTCTCAACCAAAGACAGGGCATGGCCGTAATGGATAAGTACACCAGCTTCCATGTTCCATGGTTGGGGTATCTCTGGGATGTATTCCATACTCTTTCCTAGTGTTTCCCATCAGGATTGAACCCCAGCTGCCCACAGTGGGAAATGGTTTGATAACACAGCCTTTATTTCCTGTCTCCCTTACCCATTCCCCTACTTGTATTTCCTGAGATCACCTCCCAAATAAACTACTTGCACTTAAATACTTGTCTTAGGGTCTGCTCTCGGGGTTACACAAACCCAGGCCGTTGGTGAAGCCCTGTTTGGAATGGGTTCAAGAATACCTAGAATGAAGGGACAGGGCTGAGGACTCCTGATCCTTTTCCCGCTTCTCACTTAGAGCTGCTGAAGAAGTATTAGGCTTTATCCTGAAATCCCACCCTCTGTATGCCTTTTGACCCAGTGTTTTCACTCCTACAAGTTTATCTTACAGAAGGACTCCCACTTGTGTGCAAAGACACAAAATGACGTTTGTTTTTTGACTGTGATAGAAAACCAAATGGAAACACTAAAACGTCCATTGGTTGCTTCAAACAAATTACAGTGCATCCCTACAATCTAACTCAATGTAGCAATTAACAATAATGCTACCAATTTCCAGGAACTAATATGGAAAGATGCCCAAAGTATACTGTTGAGAGAAAAAAATCAAACTGCAAAAAGAGCACTGTAGTTTTATTTTGCAAATCGGTATCTAAATAAATATTTATGAAATGTCTGTGTGACAGGCTTTCATTGTCCTGGTTTTTAAAAATTTCATCAGTTGCCTTACCTAGTTGTGTTTTACTTAAAAAATGGCTTCTTTTCTAAAAGTATTCAAAGAAGATAAGAAAAGGAGGATTCAGGATACCTTTTGAAAACTGTTTAGAGTTGATGGTTTGAACACTTTATATAGAAGCATTTTCCGCCATTTTTTTATGAAAGACCTGATTTGAAGATAAACATTATATATGAATATTTGTACATATATCTGAGTTTGACAGTTATGGAACATACATCACTTATTCCCTTCTGTGCTATTTGAATTTTTACCCTCACCCTGCCAGGGTTTTCTAAGTCTCCCTTCCTAGTTAGTGGCTTCCTACTCTTTGGAATCCTTGCCCTTTTTTCACTGCCAGATTCTTCTGTGATCCCCTCTGAACTATCTACCCTAGCAGGGCAAAGAGCCATATTTAACCATCCTGATGGGACTGTTTTCCTTTTTCCAGTTCCCTCACACTTGCATCTCTTCCAAAGATATTCAAAGAAGATGAGGAAGAATGTAGGGGAGCATTTTAGAACTGTTCAGAGTTCATAGCTTGAATACTTTAAAGCATTAAGGCACTTTTTTTTTCCATAAAAGACTTAAGTTGAAGAAAAATATCCTGTGTAATATTTTCCCTGTGCCCCATCCTATGCATGACTGGCAAAAAGTGTTGCTTATTGTAAAGCAGTTGGTTATTATGACTCCTTCCGCAAATTAATTTACCTCAGGAAGCCACCTTCCTCCATAAAGTGGGAGAAACAATGGGGTCTTTTACATTCTCAATAATATGGCGCTCATTAGCTAAATGCTGACTTTGTTGGGCTCTGGAACAGAACAAAATATCCTAAAGCAAGGTCATGGGTGTAGCAAACTGGAAAGAAAGGGGACCCTCACACTTGTGTCTGAGTCTTGGGTGGGGAAGGAGCCGGGCTGGGAGTCTATTGGGGGAGGCTTGCTGCCCAGGAGGCCTCTTCGTCTTCTCCTGGACCTGAGCCCCTAGGGAGTGATGAAGAAGGGACAGAGGGGGACATTTAAACCTCCAGGGCCAGGTGTGCCAGAGTATCTTAGAGACTGGTGGTCTCCGTGTTTTTTTTTCCCCCATGATGATTTGATCGCAACTACCTCTATTGGTAAAAATGTCTGAACATATACTCCCAATATAAATCATAATGATGGGCTTCCCTGGTGGCGCAGTGGTTGAGAGTCTGCCTGCCGATGCAGGGGACACGAGTTCGTGCCCCGGTCCGGGAAGATCCCACATGCCGCGGAGTGGCTGGGCCCGTGAGCCATGGCTGCTGAGCCTGTGTGTCCAGAGCCTGTGCTCCGCAACAGGAGAGGCCACAACAGTGAGAGGCCTGCGTAACGCCAAAAAAAAAAAAAAAAAAAAAAAATCATAATGATACACTATTGAATATCTTACAAATGAAAAGAAGTTAACATTTTAAAGGATGAAATTTTAAAATAAAGAAAAATTTAAGTGTAAATACAAGACAACTCGATAGATAGGTCAGGAGCAGTCAAGACAACTCGATAGATAGGTCAGGAGCAGTCAATCCTATGGTCCCCAGATGAATCATGAAATGATCCCTGGAACTTGCAGCTTCAAATACAAGCAAGCAACCTCATACCAACCCCTACCCCCAATATTCCACCAAAATATTTGTGAAGGTACAGAAATTTTCCACAGCTTACATTGCCTGAAGGATAACCTTAAACTGAATTTGGGAAGAATTTTCACCAAATTTAGGACTAATAGAGTAAGACAGAGGGAAAAAAATGGTGACAAATCTTGCTTCATCCATGAAATAGAATATCCTTGTTTCCTAAAAAGAAGGCAGAAAGAATCTTCAGCAACCTCCGTTTTCTACCCTTTAGGAGTTCTGCAACACCCATGCAATCAGATAGACATTTCAGAACACCAGGAGGCTGTATTTTGAGGAGCCTGAGGACTATGATTTCCCACACCTCACAACACCATATGTTCTACATCCATCCAAAGACTGCAAATCGCAGAAAGGAGGGCAGGGAGTTTGGGGGTGGGCAAGAGAGAGAGAGATGGTATGGGGAATTTTAGAGGGCTGAGGTCCCAAGGTCAATGCTTTGACAAAAAGAAGAGCAAAGAAATCTTCACAGCGGCACCTGATGAGGGTTTGCAATTCTCATTTATTCCATCAATTGAACCCATCAGAGAGCCAAGAACTGAGAAGTAAGAGAAAATCTCCCTTAGGACAAGAAGCATATGACAAGTGATATTCAGAGCCCTTATCCCTCACTTAAATCAAGCTTTTATAGATTTCTTAATGTCAGAGTTCCAAGTAAGATCTTACGTGAAGAAAAAGTTCTGCTGAAAATCATGACAGGTATTCCTACTGGACACTGGAAATTGGATCATGAGCTATTACAGCCACCTACTCTACTGCTTTTCATCTATTGATGAAAATAGCTGGGCAGTCCACCCACTCATCTGCCCCTGTAGTTAGTTTTCTCTTTGTGCAGAACCAAGTGGGGAAGGTGAAGCCTGACAAGGGACAGCTAAAACCCTCGTGAAGAGTCACAGGAACAGAAATAACATCTTAAAAATTCAGTGGAAGAATGTAACAATAAAAATGACTTTCAGCAAATCCCAGAAGAAAATTTTAGAAAACTGTTTAGCACCTTCAATAAACAAAGCTTCTATGAAATAGGAGTAGAAAACCATAAGAAGAAAATAAGATGAAAGGGCTAGAAGGAGGGCAAGGAAAGTACTATATTAATGGTAAGATTAAAATCATCTGAATTGGAGGCAATAAAAAACTAAGTGACCAGAAAATTGAATCACTGACATGAAGGATAAAGTCTAGCAGTCTGCAAAATGCAGAGGAAATGGGGAAAAGCAATAAAGATTAAAAGAAAGGAAATGATCTACTTGGAGGATAAATAATAGAGACTAATTCCAAGAAGAGTAGGCTATCCTAAGTAAGAATCAAAATAAATGGGTGTAGAACCAATAAACATAATTGAAACACTGCAGAGATTTTTTTTAACTATAAGGATGTGAATCAAAAACAAAACCATAAAAGAAAATATAGGTGAATGTTCATCTGAAGTTAGGAGGGGCAAGAGCTCTCTAAACAGATGAACAACATCAACAATAACAAATATATTTATCAAGCTATCAATGAGTTTGGATATATAACTTTTTTTAAGTTTAAAGAGCATCACAAAATTGAGGTGAATTACAAATTTTGAAAGCTGTCTATGATAACTATGATAGAGGGTTAATATATTTAATATATAAAGAGCTTTCAAAAGTAAATAAAAGTACAGATGCCCCCACCAAAGAAACTTGGGCAAGGATCATAAATAAATTCATTAAAGAAAGACTCAAATATCTGATAAATATTTGAAGACATATTTAACTTATTTATTAAAGATACAGAAATACAAGACAGTAACGACATATAATTGTTTGCTTTCTACATTTGTAGTTTTTAGTTAAAGTGGTAATACTTAAATACTCAAGGAAATTCTAATGTAGTTGGTTTTTGAAGAGTATATTTGATTAGTGCTGACCTTCTCTTATTTGAAGGATCCTTCCTACCCTTTAGGTTTTAGTTTTACGTTCACTTCCTCCAGCAAGTTTTATCTGACCACCCAGGCGTGTTGGTTATGTTATCCTATTATAATTTCTCATTACACTTTACACTTTGTGGCATTTATCTCAACCATTCTGTGACAATTTGTGTGATGTATTTATTCAATATCTGGCACCTCACGGAGACTATAATAATAAAGTTTATATTGAGAATTTGCTGTGTACTAGGCAGTATTTAAGTGCTTTTTACATGTTTTATCTCGTTTAATCATCCCAATAACATTATGATGCAGAGGGGGGTTTTTTGGTTTTTTTTCAAGTAGAACTTCAAAATTACTTTTTGTTTTCTTTAACATCTTTATGGGAGTATAATTGCTTTACAATGGTGTGTTAGTTTCTGCTGTATAACAAAGTGAATCAGCTACGTATACCCCCATATCCCCTCCCTCTTGCATCTCCCTCCCACCCCCCCCATCCCACCCCTCTAGGTGGTCACAAAGCACTGAGCTGATCTCCCTGTGCTATGTGGCTGCTTCCCACTAGCTATCTCTTTTACATTTTGTAGTATATTATAAGTCCATGCCACTCTCTCACTTTCTCCCAGCTTACGTTACCCCCTCCGCATGTCCTCAAGTCCAGTCTCTACATCTGCATCTTTATTCCTGTCCTGCCCCTAGGTTCTTCAGAACCTTTTTTTTTTTTTTTTTGGATTCCATATATATGTGTTAGCATACAGTATTTGTTTTTCTCTTTCTGACTTACTTCACTCTGTATGACAGACTCTAGGTCCATCCACCTCACTACAAATAACTCAGTTTCGTTTCTTTTTATGGCTGAGTAATATTCTATTGTATATATGTGCCACATCTTCTTTATCCATTCATCTGTCAGTGGACACTTAGGTTGCTTCCATGTCCTGGCTATTGTAAATAGAGCTGCAATGAACATTGTGGTACATGACTTTTTGAATTATGGTTTTCTCAGTGTATATGCCCACTAGTGGTATTGCTGGGTCATATGGTAATTCTATTTTTAGTTTTTTAAGGAACCTCCATACTGTTCTCCACAGTGGCTGTATCAACTTACATTCCCATGAACATTGTAGGAGGGTTCCCTTTTCCCCACACCCTCTCCAGCATTTATTGTTTGTAGACTTTTTGATGATGGTCATTCTGACTGGTGTGAGGTGATACCTCATTGTAGTTTTGATTTGCATTTCTCTAATGATTAGTGATGTTGAGCATCCTTTCATGTGTTTGTTGGCAATCTGTATATCTTCTTTGGAGAAATATCTATTTAGGTCTTCTGCCCATTTTTGAATTGGGTTGTTTGTTTTTTTGATATTGAGCTGCATGAGCTGCTTGTGTATTTTGGAGATTAATCCTTTGTCATTTGCTTCATTTGCAAGTATTTTCTCCCATTCTGAGAGTTGTCTTTTCATCTTTTTTATGGTTTCCTTTGCTGTGCAAAAGCTTTGAAGTTTCATTAGGTCCCATTTGTTTATTTTTGTTTTTATTTCCATTTCTCTAGGAGGTGGATCAAAAAGGATCTTGCTGTGATTTATGTCATAGAGTGTTCTGCTGATGTTTTCCTCTAAGAGTTTTATAGTGTCTGACCCTACATTTAGGTCTTTAATCCATTTTGAGTTTATTTTTGTGTATTGTGTTAGGGAGTGTTCTAATTTCATTCTTTTACATGTGGCTGTCCAGTTCTCCCAGCACCACTTGTTAAAGAGGCTGTCTTTTCTCCATTGAATATTCTTGCCTCCTTTATCAAAGATAAGGTGACCATATGTGCGTGGGTTTATCTCTGGGCTTCCTATTCTGTTCCATTGATCTATATTTCTGTTTTTGTGCCAGTAGCATACTGTCTTGATTACTGTAGCTTTGTAGTATAGTCTGAAGTCAGGGAGCCTGATTCCTCCAGCTCCATTTTTCGTTCTCAAGATTGCTTTGGCTATTCGGGGTCTTTTGTGTTTCCATACAAATTGTGAAAATTTTTGTTCTAGTTCTGTGAAAAATACCAGTGGTAGTTTGCTAGGGGTTGCACTGAATCTATAGATTGCTTTGGGTAGTATAGTCATTTTCACAATGTTGATTCTTCCAATCCAAGAACATGGTACATCTCTCCATCTATTTGTATCATCTTTAATTTCTTTCATCAGTGTCTTATAATTTTCTGCATACAGGTCTTTTGTCTCCTTAGGTAGGTTTATTCCTAGATATTTTATTCTTTTGGTTGCAATGGTAAATGGGAGTGTTTCCTTGATTTCACTTTCAGATTTTTCATCATTAGTATATAGGAATGCCAGAGATTTCTGTGCATTAATTTTGTATCCTGCAACTTTACCAAATTCATTGATTAACTCTAGTAGTTTTCTGGTAGCATCTTTAGGATTCTCTATGTATAGTATCATGTCATCTGCAAACAGTGACAGCTTTACTTCTTCTTTTCCGATTTGGATTCCTTTTATTTCCTTTTCTTCTCTGATTGCTGTGGCTAAAACTTCCAAAACTATGTTGAATAAGAGTGGTGAGAGTGGGCAACCTTGTCTTGTTCCTGATCTTAGTGGAAATGGTTTCAGTTTTTCACCATTGAGGACGATGCTGGCTGTGGGTTTGTCGTATATGGCCTTTATTATGTTGAGGAAAGTTCCCTCTATGCCTACTTTCTGCAGGGTTTTTATCATAAATGGGTGTTGAATTTTGTCGAAAGCTTTCTCTGCATCTATTGAGATGATCATATGGTTTTTCTCCTTCAATTTGTTAATATGGTGTATCACATTGATTGATTTGCGTATATCGAAGAATCCTTGCATTCCTGGGATAAGCCCCACTTGAGCATGGTGTATGATCCTTTTAATGTGCTGTTGGATTCTGTTTGCTAGGATTTTGTTGAGGATCTTTGCAACTATGTTCATCAGTGATATTGGCCTGTAATTTTTTTTTTTTTTTGGGTGACATGTTTGTCTGGTTTTGGTATCAGGATGATGGTGGTCTCGTAGAATGAGTTTGGGAGTGTTCCTCCCTCTGCTGTATTTTGGAAGAGTTTGAGAAGGATAGGTGATAGCTCTTCTCAGAATGTTTGATAGAATTCACCTGTGAAGCCATCTGGTCCTGGGCTTTTGTTTGTTGGGAGATTTTTAATCACAGTTTCAATTTCAGTGCTTGTGATTGGTCTGTTTATATTTTCTATTTCTTCCTGGTTGAGTCTCGGAAGGTTGTGCTTTTCTAAGATTTTGTCCATTTCTTCCAGGTTGTCCATTTTATTGGCATATAGTTGCTTGTAGGAATCTCTCATGTTCCTTTGTATTTCTGCAGTGTCAGTTGTTACTTCTCCTTTTTCATTTCTAATTCTATTGATTTGAGTCTTTTCCCTTTTTTCTTGGTGAGTGTGGCTAATGGTTTATCAATTTTGTTTATCTTCTCGAAGAACCAGCTTTTAGTTTTATTGATCTTTGCTATCATTTCCTTCATTTCTTTTTCATTTATTTCTGATCTGATCTTTATGATTTCTTTCCTTCTGCTAACTTTGGGGTTTTTTTGTTCTTCTTTCTCTAATTGCTTTAGGTGTAAGGTTAGGTTGTTTAATTGAGATGTTTCTTGTTTCTTGAGGTAGGATTGTATTGCTATAAAGTTCCCTCTTAGAACTGCCTTTGCTGCATCCCATAGGATTTGGGTCATCGTGTTTTCATTGTCATTTGTTTCTAGGTATTGTTTGATTTCCTCTTTGATTTCTTCAGTGTCCTCTTGGTTATTTAGTAGCGTATTGTTTAGCCTCCATGTGTTTATATTTCTTACAGATTTTTTCCAGTAATTGATATCCAGTCTCATAGCATTGTTGTTGGAAAAGATATTTGATACGATTTCAATTTTCTTAAATTTATCAAGTCTTGATTTGTGACCCAAGACATGACCTACCATGGAGAATGTTCCATGAGCACTTGAGAACAAAGTATATTTGGTTGTTTTTGGTTGGAATTTCCTATGAATATCAATGAAGTCCATCTTGTTTATTGTGTCACTTAAAGCTTGTAGTTCCTTATTTATTTTCATTAAGGAAGATCTGTCCATTGGTGAAAGTGGGGTGTTAAAGTCCCCTACTATGATTGTGTTACTGTCGATTTCCCCTTTTATGGCTGTTAGCATTTGCCTTATGTATTGAAGTGCTCTTATGTTGGGTGCATAAATATTTACAAGTGTTATATCTTCTTCTTGGATTGATCCCTTGATCATTATGTAATGTCCTTCTTTGTCTCTTGTAATAGTCTTTATTTTAAAGTCTATTTTGTGTGATATGAGAATTGTTACTCCAGCTTTCTTTTGATTTCCATTTGCATGGAATACCTTTTTCCATCCCTTCACTTGCAGTCTGTATGTGTCCCTAGGTATAAAGTGGGTCTCTTGTACACAACACATATATGGGTCTTCTTTTTGTGTCCATTCAGCCAGTCTGTGTCTTTTGGTTGGAGCATTTAATCCATTTATATTTAAGGTAATTATCAATATGTATGTTCCTATTACCATTTTCTTAATTGTTTTGGGTTTGTTTTTGTAGGTCCTTTTCTTCTCTAGTGTTTCCCACTTAGAGAAGTTCCTTTAGCATTTGTGGTAGAGCTTGTTTGGGGGTGCTGAATTCTCTTAGCTTTTGCTTGTCTGTAAACGTTTTAATTTCTCTGTTGAATCTTAATGAGGTCCTCGTTGGTTAGAGTAATCTTGGTTGTACGTTTTTCCCTTTCATCACTTTAATTATGTCCTGCCACTCCCTTCTGGCTTGCAGAGTTTCTGCTGAAGGATCAGCTGTTAACCGTATGGGGATTCCCTTGTATGCTATTTGTTGTTTTTCCCTTGCTGCTTTTAATATTTTTTCTTTGTATTTAATTTTTGATAGTTTGATTAATATGTGTCTTGGTGTGTTTCTCCTTGGATTTATCCTGTATTGGACTCTCTGCACTTCCTGGACTTGATTGACTATTTCCTTTCCCATGT
Organism: Mesoplodon bidens; assembly: GCF_964165515.1. Classification (NCBI taxonomy): domain Eukaryota; kingdom Metazoa; phylum Chordata; class Mammalia; order Artiodactyla; family Ziphiidae; genus Mesoplodon; species Mesoplodon bidens. The sequence goes on from NC_138160.1 coordinate 115,781,962, forward strand.
TAGGGAAGTTTTCAACTATAATCTCTTCAAATATTTTCTCAGTCCCTTTCTTTTTCTCTTCTTCTTCTAGGACCCCTATAATTCGGATGTTGGTACATTTGATGTTGTCCCAGAAGTCTCTGAGACTGTCCTCAATTCTTTTCATTCTTTTTTCTTTTTTCCGCTCTGCGGTAGTTATTTCCACTGTTTTGTCTTCCAGGTCACTTATCCGTTCTTCTGCCTCAGTTATTCTGCTATTGATTCCTTCTAGAGAATTTTTAATTTCATTTATTGTGTTGTTCATCATTGTTTGTTTGCTCTTTAGTTCTTCTACGTCCTGGTTAAATGTTTCTTCTATTTTCTCCATTCTATTTCCAAGATTTTGGGTCATGTTTACTACCATTACTCTGAATTCTTTTTCCGGTAGACTGCCTATTTCCTCTTCATTTGTTTGGTCTGGTGAGTTTTTACCTTGCTCCTTCATCTGCTGTGTATTTCTCTGTCTTCTCATTTTGCTTAACTTACTGTGTTTGGGGTCCCCTTTTCACAGGCTGCAGGTTCCTAATTCTTGTTTCTGGTGTCTGTCCCCAGTGGGTAAGGTTGGTTCAGTGGTTTGTGTAGGCTTCCTCATGGAGCAGACTGGTACCTGTGTTCTGGTGGATGAGGCTGGATCTTGTCTTTCTGATGGGCAGGACCATGTCCAGTGGTGTGTTTTGGGGTGTCTGTGAACTTATTATGATTTTAGGCAGCCTGTCTGCTAGTGGGTGGGGTTGTGTCTTGCTGGTTCTTTGGCATAGGGTGTCGAGCACTGGAGCTTGCTGGCTGTTGAGTGGAGCTGGGTCTTAGCATTGAGACAGAGATCTCTGTGAGAGCTCTCACCTATTGATATTACGAGGGGCTGGGTGGTCTCTGGTGCACCAATGTCCTGAACTCAGCTCTCCCACCTCAGAGTCTCAGGCCTGATACCTGGCCGGAGCTCCAAGACCCTGTCAGCCACGCGGCTGTCTCAGTTCTGCTCTCCACCTCAAGTCTGGAGCATGGAGAAGGAAGACTGGGTTTCATGATGCAGAGTTTTTAATTGTGCTTATTTTATAGAGGAGGAAATTGATGATGCTTAGAGAGGTTCAGCACCAGGTCCTTGGTGATGGGACTGGTAGCTGCCTCTACAAGCTAGAAGCTGCTGCTCCTGATGTGAGAGCTGTAGGCATCTTTTCTAAACCTTTTTCCATCCGACTGATCAAACAGAAGCAAAGCTCCCTCACTCCAGGAAAGGACTTGATCTTTCATTTTCTAAGCCTCAGGAAACACTAAAACACCATCTGAGGCTCCACCAGTAGAGCAAGGGTACATCTCAAAGATACAAAGCAAGTTAGTTTAATTAGAAAAGACTCAAAATTCACCCTCATTTTCTCATTTTAGTGAGCAAAACTTTTCCCTGTGACAACCACCTCCATATTTCAAGATGCCACATTCCACCATAAGATACAGAGCAAAGCTGGTGCCACTGAGGAATTCACGACTCAAATGTCCATATCTTTTCTTGGATCCAAAGGAAAATGTCTCGCCACTTTCACATACTGCTTTGTAAATTCCAAATAGAGAGATAAACAGCATGTTTTGAAGATACAGAACACATTGGAATTATTAAAAGTTTAATCAAGTGAAGAAAGGGTTATCTCCTCTTGTGCATCAAGAGTAGCTGGGAGTTTCCGGGAGGGGGTGAACTGGTGCAAGTGGCTTCCAATTTAGGGGAGAGAGGGGAACGGGCAGCTGGTAGAGAGAGGGTTTTCTAATTAGCATCTGTAACCAGTAGGGAGCGGGAAAGAGTTGTTGAAGGCGTGCTGTTTCGTACAACTTGTATGAACTTCTAATCTGTCACAGTCCCCCTTAATGCAGGATTCACACACCAAAGAAACCAGTGCAGCTCAGGGCCTGTGTGCCAGTTTCTTAACTGGGGCCCAACTCTCGCATCATTTGGGATAATAAAAGGGACTGCTTTGTGATGTTGTCATGAGTGGTACATGAGATAAGTAAGCAAAGTGCTTAGCATCGAGCCTGGTTTGTCATAGGCTTTCAGTACATGTTAGGCATTATTATTTCATAGCAGCACTGAAAATGAGCCTTTCCTTTCTATTTTCATTATTTTTCTTCATAACTTAGTTATATTTTATGGAAACATGCTAAACTGAAGTACATTGTTTTCCAGGCTTTTTCAATGGAACATACGAAATATAGTGAAGGCTTTTGATTTTGTTGGGCTCTTGTGCTTAATATACTTCACTGTACAAATATAAGCAATGCAGGAGTGTGTAAAGTCAAAATTGGAAGTCTGCTGCGTCTGCTCCTATTCTCTAGATAAACACTCTTAGAGTTTGTGGCATGTCCTTTCTGATTCTGAATTTTCTTGAAGGCTTCATCAAATGCTGTGAGGCAGGACTGCTCTCATCTACAGCTGTGACCGTGTGTGGCACAGGTTGCCCGTATACTAACTGGTGCCAGCCAGCCAAGCCCTCCAGGCTCCAGCCTGATTCGCAGTCTTTCTGCCTCTCGATGGGAGCCTATGGCTTTCCGCCTACTGCTCCTTCTCACGCTAGGTATAATTTATAATCCCCATTGTTTAGAAAACAAAAATTCAAAATTATTGTAAGAGTAAGCTACTAGGATAGCCATTTCAGCTATTTCAAATACATAATATATTTCATATTATTTCTGAGTTTATGATTATACCATAAAAATAGGGGTAGTATCCCAGGAAAAAGCCTAAATGAGACTTCTGAGGAACTGATTTCTAGTCCTGGCCCTACTATTTAGCAATTGCATGAACTTGGAAAAGTCAGTGAATCTTACTAAGCCTCTGTTGCCCCACCTATAAAATGTGATTCGTTAATTAACTCACCAAACTCATAGTTACTGATTGCTTCCTATGGGCCAGGCACATTTCTAGGTGTTGCACACACAGCAGTGAACAAGACAGCCAGGGTTATCAGGCCTTCCAATAAGTTTCATCAAAGGGTTTTACAAACTCTAGCACATGCTATAAAGTATAATTTAATTCTTGGAAAACAAAAAAGTACTCATATATTTGTAATACCAAGCACCCAAGGTTTTGTGATTCTGAAAGGAGTGAGAAAGGGGAAAGGGGGATCCAGAAGACACACAGCTGAGAAACGCCGCTTTACAGTTGATAAAATGCTTTGTCCATACTTACTTCATCCCTTAAGTTTTCAAAATGTCTCCGAAATACGGTGGCAGAGAGTGAGATGAGAAAAGGAAGAAATTTCTTCCTACATACAAAAGCCAGCCTTGTCTATTATGTGAGCTGGACCCCTACCATTAGCACTGGAAAGCTCACCAACAGTAAATTGGAAGGTGACCCTGGACTGAAGCTCTGCAGTGTCCTTCAGCAGTGCCACCTCTCACGTGTTTACGGATCGTTTAACACTTTAATGATAGGAGAAATTCAAAGCAAAATGCTCCAGTCACTGCTAATGAAGACCAGTGAGACATTACGATGAAGCGAATCTGGTAACATGATAGAGGGAGGTTTGCATACCTCAGGTTAGGATTTCCATTTTATTGGGCTAGAACCTGATCGTTCTCTCAAATATCCAGTGATTTTGGTATCACTCTCCAACTTTATAGGGGATAAAACTGAGGTTCACGGTAGAAGCATCCTCCAAGCTGTGTTGCTGAATGTGCTTCTTGGCTTAGCAGCCTCTTTCAGAGTCTCCCAGGAGCTCAGGCCACACTGGTTTTCCTCTCGAGCCCCTAGGCCCCCTGACAAGCTTGCCTGTCCCCAGAACTTCGCTCCTCATGCTTTCTCTCCTGGCCTACTTCCCCATCTGAATACCGGTCCTCCTATTAATTTTTCTCTACCCTAACACTTTCCTTCTAGGCACTTATGAAGAAGTAGCATTATATTTTCAAATGTGTTAATTCATGTATTGTCAGTCTTCATCATGAAGTCAAAGTTCATGACTGTTGGGTTCACTGCTGTATCCCCAGCACTGGGCACAGTGTTCAGTAAATATGTGTCGAATGATGAATGGAAGAAGGGAAGGAAGGCAGGCGAACTCATCACTTTTATTTATGTATGTATGTATGTATTTATTTATTTATGGCTGTGTTGGGTCTTCGTTGTGGTGCACGGGCTTCTCACTGTCCTGCCTTCTCTTGTTGCGGTGCATGGGCTCTAGGCGCGCAGGCTTCAGTAGTTGTGGCACGTGGGCTCAGTAGTTGTGGCTTGCAGGCTCTAGAGCTCAGGCTCAGTAGTTGTGGCGCATGGGCTTAGTTGCTCCGTGGCATGTGGGATCTTCCCGGGCCAGGGCTCGAACCTGTGTCCCTTGCATTGGCAGGTGGATTCTTTTTTTTTTTTTTTTTGTGGTACGCGGGCCTCTCACTGTTGTGGCCTCTCCCGTTGCGGAGCACAGGCTCCGGATGCGCAGGCTCAGCGGCCATGGCTCACGGGCCCAGCTGCTCCGCGGCATGTGGGATCTTCCCGGACCGGGGCACGAACCCGTGTCCCCTGCATCGGCAGGCGGACTCTCAACCACTGCGCCACCAGGGAAGCCCTGGCAGGTGGATTCTTAACCACTGCGCTACCAGGGAAGCCCCAACTCATCACTTTTATTTGAAGGTTCAAACATAGAATAAAAATTATTTCCCCTGATATCATATTATGAAAATGTTCAGATGCATAGAAAGTTGAAAAAATTGTGTAGTAGCAATTCATCCATTGTTAACATAAATGAAGGGCTATCGACTACAGTTCATTTCAGGGAAAATGGAATTTCAAGTCGGGTTGCTTGGTTGTGACACAAATAGGCACTGGACCAGCATCACTAGCAAATGCTTCGGAAAGCTCTCAGTTTCAAAGAATTGGTTCTACACCTTGTGGCCCAGAAACGGCACCTTGGACAGAAAGTTCCCCATGTGCCCACACATCGGGCTCAGGCCTCTTCACAGTTCCTGGTGACTTATGAGGTTGGGCATTGTAGGGACAAGAACAAGTCTGGGCCTGGAAGCCTAATCAAGGCCGAATTCCTTCTCTTTTCTGAGCCTGTTTCTTCTTCCGTGAAATGGAGATTCATATCCCAGGCCTGACCCTCATCCCTCACCGAGATGGGATGATGGGAGTCACGTGTAGGACATTATCCTTTGAAAACGGACAAAGTGCTGTTGTGATGTAAGGGATTATTGCAGTCGGGAGCACACATAGAGCATCCGAGTATCTGTTTATTTTCCTTCTTGCTAATTTGCACTGTTAACGAAGAATCCCAGGTTAACTCCCAGCATCTGTTATCCGGCAGGACTTTGGATCAGAGCCGTAGGGCTCCTCCTGCAAACATGGCAATGAGCCAAGGGCAGACCTGTGAGGGCCTCTTAGATACCGCTCACTCCCCGGAAGCCGGAGTGCTTTGAATGTTTTGCCAAATTTCCATCCCACTCTTGGAAGAAGATTTGAGCTCAGAGAATACCAGAACAGTTGTTTTTGCCCGCCCCTTCCCCCCTCCCCGGGCTGCAGGATTTCTGTCTCACATCTCCCCTCCTACTCTCTTTCTTCTCCTCTCTCCCAGGCTCAACCTCGTAGGGGAACTTTTGCCCTGAATTTTAGCAGGAAACACAACCAGCAACCAGATGTCTGACTTTTTCACCCCATTGGCAAGGATTAGCCGTCTTCCCTGTAAACTTCCGGCCTTTTCTCCCCTTTAGATCTTTCAGCTTCTTCACGCCCCATCTCCTTTGGCTCATACACATGAACACCCTCCGGAGGAGAAACAAAAGGTAGCTTGCAAAGTCCTGCAAATGTGCTGAGTATTTATATACCCAGTTCAGGAAGTGAGTGTTGCTGGATGTCATGTCGGAGGAGGTGGGGGTGGGTAGCGTCAGCTCTTGGATTCATCTGGTCCATCGTTAAATTCAGATCCCATGAACAATAGGTGGCCTTGATCAAAGACAGAGGTAATTAAGTGAAGTCGCAACTTAAAATAACACACAAGTGAAGATCAATGCAAATTCTGTTATCATCGAAGTGTTCAGGTGTGAAAAAATGATAGGTAAGGCAGCCTTGTCAACTTCTGGAATAACGAGAGCCCCGGATCTTCTTTGACACAAAGCAGAGGACTTTGGAACTGAGAGAGGCCTTAGGGAGCAGCCCAGCCAGTTCCTTCCCCTTGCAGGTGGAGAACCTGAGGCTCTGCCTGGTTAGGAAGGACTTGCCCCAGGTCCCTGGGTTGATGGCAACTCAAAGGCTCACTCTAGGCTCTACTTATACCTCCCCTGAGATGTTTCTGGTAAAGCAGACTGACAGTCAAAGGTCTGGGCTTGGCCTGCCTACTGCCTCTGCCCCCTGTCCTCCTGCTCTTGGTGGTCTGGGTCTCCTTCTCAGGGGTCACCCTGATCTAGACAACCTCCGCCACGCAGCAGCAGCAGCTGGGATGGGGCTTCCAGCCACTCAATAAACACCTTGAGGGGGAGGAGACGGAGAAGCCTTTGTTTAAACATAAAAGGAAATATACCCAGAAAAGGCTCTGGTTTTCAAGTTAGCATGATTGGACTATCTACAGGCCACAAGGATCAAGTGTTTCCCAAAGAAATCCATGAAAAGCAAGTGGTGATCACAGGAAGCCTTTCAAATGGGATTTTAAGGAATTTCACTCAGTTGTACACAGTCCTGTGCCCCGACTCCCCTTTCCCACAGACAGCTGTGTTCCCTGGTGTACATCTTCTTTCCTCCAGCCCTGGGTGTGCAACTCCGGTCAGGTCTGCCCTCTCTGTGCCTTAGTTTACTCACCTATAAGAGTGAAATGATAGTTCTTATTTGATATAGTTGCCCAGGGATTATGTGAAATGTGGGCAATCACACTTAATATGTAGTAGACGTTCAATACATTTTAGTTCTCTTCCAGACCTCTTCCTTCCATAAGGGAGATGGTACATGTGGCCCTGAGGTCTTGGGTCCCCCCAGGACAGCCAGGTGTTTCTTCAGCAAAAGCCCCATAGGACTCTGTCTCCTCACTCACCTGCGTCTTTGTCCTGCGGCCTCAGCTGCCTCCAACAAGGACTGATCTGGGCCCCGAAGGATGTGTTTACCTTGTCTAGGTGGCCAGGGCCACCTGACAGCATCACTGTGGGAAACGCGTATCCCTTCTGTCCTGGGCCCACGACCAGGGACTCTGTTCTAGTGTTTCTAATTGTTCACAAAACCTGAAATTTTCTTCTAAAAAAAATGAAGGAAAGAAACCAGGGCCCCATCATTAATGTAAACGAATCCCAAGGGGTTCCTGTTAGCTTTGGGCCCACAACAATGAGTTAATTGAAAGTGGTAATGAGAAAAAGCAGCTGGCGCTCATAAAACCATGCGCCAATGAGCAGTTCAGTTCCTGGGCAGCAGGTGACAGCCGGGCTTTCTAGCCAACCAAGATGTCAACGGCTTCTGAAAATAATTGCCCTACGAATACCAGGCTGCCAGCAGGGACCAGGCTTATCTACAGATCTTGTCACTTGGCTGGGAGCTACCTGTGATGGCTGAGTGCCCAGGGATTCAAGTCCTGAGAATACCCTGTGCTTTGAGGAAATATGTGAGAACTAAAGACAGACAGTCAACTGGGGTGTCATGTGAGAAACCCCAAAGTCAAGGGACTTACTTTATGGATTTCTTTGGGTGCATCTCCGGGCCTCAGCTTCCCCAGCTACCAAATAAGCCCGTTAATACGTGTCCTCCCAGACTCCCAGCATTGCTTTGTTTGGACATCAAATAAGATGACATATTTGAAACTTGGAATGCTCTATAAAATGAGAGACATGATGTGCAAACAGGAGAGCTTAGCAGGGTGAGCTGAGGGATCAGACTGACTGTTTCACTCAGGTTAGACTCAAAAAATAATTCATAACACCTAAGATTGATGAAAGGATTAAATTTAGTTGTATATATATAATATAAATATAAAACATATATTAAATGTATTTGGAATGTACTGAATCAATGTTAATACTGTATGTGAGTTATTATTTTCAGAGCTCCCTTGTCTTTTTTTTTTTTTTTTTTTTTTTTTTTTTGTGGTACGCGGGCCTCTCACTGTTATGGCCTCTCCCGTTGCGGAGCACAGGCTCCGGACGCACAGGCTCAGCGGCCATGGCTCAGGGGCCCAGCTGCTCTGTGGCACGTGGGATCTTCCCAGACCAGGTCACGAACCCGTGTCCCCTGCATCAGCAGGTGGACTCTCAACCACTGCGCCATCAGGGAAGCCCTGCCTTGTCTTATAGTGACTAAGCCAAGCTTATGGCCAGAGGCCCAGTTTGGGCTTGTACTTTGCTTCTTTTTCTAATCATTTCTGGTCATGTGGCTCAAATGCCCACTCTTCCCGCAGCAGTCCTGTATCCTACAAAGAGGGGTAGGCCGAATAGACAGGGCAGTGGAGGATTTTAAAGACACCATGGTTCACAATGCAGCTGAGATCTAACCAGTCAAGATGCCATTTCTTTCCAGAACCTGACAATCACACTGCATTGCAGGCTCACTACACACTTGTCTACTTGCAGGGCCAAGCAGGGATATAACGGAATCTACATTGAGTCTTGGACTGTTTATCTGGATAATTGATGGAGTCCAGGGCATAGGAAACTGGGAAAAGTGACTCTGTGTGTGTGTGAGTGTGTGTGTGTGTGTGAGTGTGTGTCTGTATGTGTATATGTATGTGTGTCCTGG